>NC_086343.1:1714245-2935134 GCF_032445375.1 Bacillus rossius redtenbacheri
CGAGGAATGTCATTGTACCAAAGTGCAGACAACAGAAAATTAATTTGATTTGTTTTTATCGTGCATGTGTTTATTGAATTACTTCTAAACCCACAAATGCTAACCAATTTATTTTCATTGTCCTGAATGTATCTGTTTTGAGGCCAATTTGTTACAAATTATTTTATCGTAAAAATACAGCATACCACTATTCTAGTAGAGTTAAGGATTACAAAAAAGTAGTCAAATAAATAAAAACAATAGCACGAAATTATCAGTTTTTGAAAATTAAAATTAAAATTTTCATGGTTGCTACAGAAATAGAATCTTAGAATTCCCTGACTTTTCCCTGTTTTCCAGAAATTTAAGAGAAAAATTCCCTGACTTTCTTATGAAGTACATACCATAAATATTAATGTGCATATGATTAAATGTAATATAAAAATTTCAACATGAGGTAAAGTAAGGTTTTTTATTGTGTTATTTTGACGGCAGAATTGCGAGTGTGTTTTTTTTCCTTCGACATGGCTGGTGAGAGCTCTTCGGCCCATATTGCTGAGTTGAATACTTTTGTAGCACAAAGTGCAGTACGCAGATTTATATTTTTAGCAGAGGGTTTGATAAGCTGAAACTGTGGCTCCTTGAGCCAATTCTCCTTAAAAGTAGTTTTCTTCGACATCTCAAAGTTAAAAAAAAGTACATATTAATATTTTCAGGTTAGGTTAAAAAATTATTGTTTATGAATTCTTAAAAAAATATTACGACACAAATACAAAAACTATTACAAATTTACACCCAGCAATATAACAAGCCTACTTAGAGAATTACAATAGCAGCATTACAACATGCAATACTCTTACATTCTTACAATGTTAACTAACGATTCTGGGGAAAAACATGTTCAGTTATGCACCTTTTTTTATACACAATGTAAGTGTCTCGCAACAGAACTCACGGATTATAACGGTTGAAAAAAAAAGTAATTGAAAAAATAGGTAGAAAAAATGCAAAAACATAACCGCACACAAAAGCCACGTGTTTTCGCATCAGCTTGATAGTTTTCAAAATGAGAATTGGTATTGCTTCTTTATCAAAATGCACTTTATTTTCTTATGATCGCATCAAAAACTAACTTCACCTGAAACAACGCCTTTAAATTCACGTAATAAGCTTTGTACTCATCTTATTCCACCTGAAAATAGCCTTCAAAAGATAAACGACGCCATGCCCGTTCTGTAGTTCACTGCATGGAACGGAACAAAACACAAAGTCTCAAGGGCAAATAAAAAAGGATCAAAACACGAACAAATGAAGTTCAGGTTCGCTAGTGAACAAACGAGTGCCTGGATTGGCCAGAAGTTATGGTGGGTGGTTGTAACAGCCTATTGCAATGGACAATCGTAGACCAAGTAAAAAAAAAGTTGCAGCTGCCGTGCGCCTTAAGCAGCAGCCTTTTAGCGGAGTCGTTCGGTAGCAGTACGAGCGCATCAAAACAAAGCTTTGTTTGAATTATAAGTAACTTTAAAATTTCCAGGATTCTTAGCATTTTCCCTATTTCCCGGAATTCCCTGACCATTTTAATTTCCCTGACATTTCCCGGTTTTCTAGTCCTGTAGCAACCATGATTTTGTCTGTGTCCTTCGTCTCTTAAGGACCCAGATGTCGACGAAACAATAATTCATATCCATTTCCGAGGCTGGTTTCCAAGTCCTGTGGGGGTCCACTGGTCCATCCCTCTTCCCCTCCCTTCTCCAGCAGGGACTCCAGCCCAGACCGTTCCTGTGGCACCAGCAGCACGAGTAGTACCTGATCCAGCATAGAGGACCATAAATGTTAGCTATTGCTGAAAGTGCACTGGACCAATGGCATGAAACCCAAAGCTAGAGATAATGAAAGATGCTTCATACAAGGCACTTGGTAGTCAATTACTGCATAGCAGTATTCTATGTTCAGGAAGAAATTTTAACATTTTTCCCACGAAGATCGATCACATGTGTAATCATAGAAGTTCCAAACAATTAAAATTGATGCACTAAGTCGATTACAGAATTGGAATCAACCCATCATCAGTATTAGCCAGTGCAGTAGTAATGTTAATAAATACCATACCATAGTGTTTATTGGGTTAGGTTTGTGGTGTCTGTACAACCCAGTGTGCGAGTCTCCTGGTTGTAATGTGTTGTGCCGGGCAGACGTGCAGTCGGCGATGGCAGTAGTAGTGAGACCAGGCTGTGGAAGTGTCGTGTACCGCTGTGCTGCTTGGGGCAGAGACGGGGCCCGTCCCGGAGTGGAACGTCGGGAGCCAGACGCTGCGAGGGATGGGCTGGGAGCCTGGCACGGGGCTGGGGGCCAACGGCAGCGGCATCCAGGAGCCAGTGTCCGCCAGGTTCCAGGGGCTGGGCCCCCCCGTCGACCACGCCTCCAGCTAGTCCGGCCTCCGCCCATCGTCTGTCGAGCCTCAGTCTGTTCTCACCTCTGCCCAGGTTGTTCGTAACATTTCTATGTAATCATAACCATCAGACTTGAAAAATCATTGTTCCTGTTTCGTCAGACATATTCTCAAGTGAAATAATCTTCCGTGGAAATCGTAATCTGTTATTTGAGAAGTCTTGGTTTCGAAGATACCTACAAGTCCATACGAGTAAGCAGTATACGTAGTTTCTATGCTCAATCTTACAGGAACCAATTTTTATTTGGCGTATTGTTCCACGCTGCAGTTTTCTCTGCATCACCAAGGATGCCCCAGGTTCCATGGTTGCAAATGCTCTTGGGATTTGGGATGGTCAGATCCCTAAGGTAAAAATTTTTTTTTCTTGTGAATACAGTTAGTCCTTGATTAATGGACAGTTTAAGTTCCCGGAAATTGTCCATTCAGCCAAACGTCTGTTGTTTCAATCAAGTTTCTTCATTAGGAACCATATTAATGTCCCGGGTTACGTATATAGACCTTCCAAAAATCCCTGCTTTTATTATTCATCTATCTGTCATCTATCAATACGTAATAAAATACTGAATATATATTTGATGTTAAATAAAAACGCAGTTCAGTATGCAGATGCGATGTAAAAGCTTCACTGCAGACTCATTATTTTGTCTGCTTTCTGCACCACTTTATTACTGTAGTAGGGAGTGAGGTTGCGTGACCAAGACCAATTTCCTCCGCTCCCCATAATGCTTTACAACCCCTCCTAATAACGTACCGAGCCTGCCCGTGTGAAAATGTGTGCAGTAATGAGTTTGGTGGCCGTTAACAAAATTAAAAGCAACATATTATAGCATCAGTTCTAACAAATGTCAGTTAATCGAGGACTTACTGTAGCCTACATACTTTAATGGTCATAAGACAGTGTTGTTACAAAGTTCATTTTTAAATGACAAAATTTAACATTTAAATTTGATACTTATGAATTTATTTTGTTTTTAATCTAGTTAAAGAAAAAAAAATTTTAAGTGACAATTTTTTTTTATTTAGTTTATAGGAATACTTGGTAGTGTTATTGTATGAAAAAAAATTGGAATTTTTCTTTTTCTTTTTTAAGACATTTGTTGTATATGATTATAGAAAGAATTTTTCAAGTTGTGTAAATGAATACTAGAGTTCTCTTCCTAATGTTCTGTTAAAGATTACCAGTATTCATACAACCCTAGTTTTTTGTGAAGAATGTTTTATTTCAGAGTTGTACAGTAAAAATATATTGAAAAGCTAAAATGGTATGTTTTAGTTGGTCAAGTTCTTAATAGATATTTTGAACTTACTGTGCAGGAAATTTTCTTACGTTGGATTTTCTTTTGAGGGTTGTACTTTTTGTGATGTGTGCAAAACACCTGATATTCCATTGTAAAAGAGTAACACCAGATTGCAGTGACAAGTGCAGCTAGAAGAGGTTGTGAACCAAATGTATTTATTTGTTAAAATCAAGGTTTGTTACACTTGGTGAAAAATTTTGAAAACACATGAACAAAATATTTGTATCAACTTTCTTAATGTTGTATGTATGCCTTTTACAGTTGTACAACATTAGAGTAGTTCATGGCTAATGGAAGTAATGATTAGTGTAGCTCTTACATAATGTTTTATACAAGAAAATATTTAATTACTAGTTTACAAGAACACTTTTTTAACTAGGACTTCTTTTATGAGACTCAAGTCACCAGTTTTTAGCAATTTCTTCATTCCAAATATTTGGGGCTCTTGAGAATTAATCAGGCCTGTTGTTAAATATAAATAGGTTTAAATTCTCAAATTTTTGTCAATTCTCAAGGAATCATATGTTGCAGATGTTCGAATGTAACAAACATTGTTGTTATTCTAACATTGAATCCTTGCAGAAGGCAGGTAGCTTATTGTTCCTATTTCTACTGGTGTGAGGTTCGTTAGGTTAGTTGTGCAAGTTATTCTTGGTTAAACTCATGGTAGAATGTAATTTTTGTTATTTATTTGTTAATCTGTGGTATTAAACATGTGTAACTTAGCTTCGATGCACATTTGCAAATTCTTTTTCCCAGCAACCCATTACCCTCGTAGGAGTGTTATTATTTTAATGTTTCCCTGTTTTGGCATCCGTAACATTTATGTTGAAGCGCTCGGTCAACGTACCAACCACTTTTGGGTAAGTACAGCGTAAGTGCAACTATTATTTTTGTGATCCTTGTAACTATAAATTATGAGTGATTCTGAGTTCAATTCAAGATTACCATATTTTAGTTGTTCATGCTTGTATTTAACTTGTTATCCATTGTAAGTGTTTAGTTGAAGGTGCAACTGTTTTGTAATGCACCATTAGTTTGGCTTTACAGATCAAAGTAGATTTATATGCTTATAAGTGTAAGTCATTTTTATGGTTCATTTTGAAGGGGAAAAGCAGCTGCAAGACACCTGAGGATGTAATGTCATATCTGGTGATTAGGTTCAGGCATTAAACAACAGGGGTTAACAGTGACATAACGTAGAACCAATATTTCATGGTGGTGTAGAAAAAGAAAATTTCATCATTAAAACTAGTGGATTTAGTCTTCGTCATTTAAACACTTGTAATTAGTACATTGATAAACTGCTTCAACAATTCGTGGTAAGACACTTCAAATGTGTATGTTACACAATAATACTACATATATTGATGAGAGTAAGTTAAACAAAAATTTGGTTGCTAAAACACTGAATTATAAAAACTATGCAGTGGTTAAAGCTGAAATCATTACAGGTGTACATTTTCTTGTGATGTTTCTCTCTGGGCCTTTATCGATGACGATGGTATCACGGTATCAGCTATAGGCTTTTTATTTACTTTACCACTAATTGGTGTTTTTTTAACTTTGTACATAACTTTTTTTAAAAATAAAAACCTAAAGATTTTGGAAATGAATTGCATATTTTAATAGCTATAATGAGGTAATTGTGAGTTCTGCTGCGTTTCTGAGTTATACAATGCTTGGCTGTGTATCGACTTGATTTTGCTGTTATTTTAGTTTGAACACTATTCACCTTGTAATATTGCCTCTAGATATAAGTAACACAGCTTAAGCACAGGGCATAGTTTTTCAACAACGCTGTTTCCATTATTTTACCCTGAAGAATCATAACACCATCAATCCATCGGTACACCACATACAGACCGGCAGCAGGGAGTTAAAGAAATTTGCTTGTTTACACTTATATTCCAACATTCATACTGTGTTTCTATTTTTCAGTGTGTTGTTTAAACAAATAATATATTAATATTTTTTGTATAAAACTAAACACTAGAGAAAAACTAGGTATTTGCAAATAAAAACAAAGCTGGGAATACAAAAATTTTTGTACAAACCATTTTGGTTCATTATAATCTTTGCACACATTTCATCCTACAATTTTCTCTACGAGAGACCGTTTTCAAGATTATGGCATGACGTTTGATGACCTTTTGAAAGGTCTAGGAATCTGTTAATCACAAATCCATATTTCAGTTATTGTGAATACTGCCTCATTTTTTTTCTTTTCCCCGTTCCAACTTGCTGTTTTTTTCCAAAAGCATTATTCTGCAGCTGAGTTCTTCCCATTTCATGCCGAAGTGCACAGTTTACATGGCTGATAAAAAAAATTTAAATTTAAAAAAAAAATACAGAAAGTTTTTCTCACCCCATGTGATTTATCTTTGTTTTTGTTCCCTCCCGCCCCCACCCCAAATTTCTTTTGAATTGCCATCAGAGTCCTGTCTGGCGAGGACGCCAGGCGGTGAACCACTGGGTAGTAGCTCAGTGATGTTCATGTCTCATCCTTAGTTTCCAGCGTTTACCTGCACTCTCTTTACAACTCACAATTTCTGCCATTAGTGTTATCCTTGTTTGTGTGTGCCCTGTTTCTTGAAGTATTTTACTACATATAGTTTTTCTTGTGAAAAATCAGTGTGTAGTATTCAGTTATTTTGTTGAATGACTATCACACTATTGATAGACACTATTTTATGGTGTAAAAAAAATCAACAAATAATAAATGTTAAAACTTATTAAAGGTAATTAATGATGGTCAATGGTATACAAAAAAAAAGTAGTGAAAAAAAGCAGAGTAGATCAATCAGTCTGGACACATTTGGCCTCATTTACTCTGTACTGCATAGTGAGCTTGAGAGACTATGGAATGTGTAGTTTTACAAACTAGCCACATACACCCTATGTGAACAGGGTGCTGGTGTCTAGAAGGTACTTACTTTTATTTTTGAATTTACAAATGAAAAAGAACCATCTCATTTTAAGCCTAGTTTTCTTTTTAGTACGTAGGAATCTTGCCTGTATTGAGAGCATACTGATTTAAATGCTGTACTCTTTTAATATTTCAATTAATCTTACATATAATGCTACAAGCAGGAATTATAAATACTATAGTGTCTCCCTCTAAAATGCTGCATCCGTCACAGTCCCTGCCTGCTCATAGGAGAGCAACAAATGACAACAGGTTTAAAAGAGCTTTATCAAAATTGCAAATCACAAAATAACTCATGCACAGCGTGTGGATTCATTCCTTGCAGTGTTCCAACCAGTCATGTAGCACCACGCTGCTATCCCAGTACCTCACACTTCACACTGCGCTTGGGGCACAAGTGGTATCAGTAGCACTGATGATTATCCTACTCAGTGGTACGTATTGTCATGATGCATCTCGCTGCTACTGCATCACTGAAACACATCATGGAGCAGCATACCTTCTGAGACACGTCACACAATAAATGATTGCATGAAAGGAAGAGTACATAACATTTCAGTTTACTGTTATTGGTCTCTTCAAGCTGATCTGTAGTGGGTGGTATGAAATGGACATATGATTCACTGCAGTGAAACAAACAATTGTACAGATGGAAACTAAATTATCAGTGGCTATACATTAATTAAGATCAAGTTGTAAGTACTTTCCAAATACAAATATCTTAAAATAAACAATTGTTATATTCTTACTTGTTTCATCAGGAGCATAACTTAAATGTTTTTGAATCGGCAACTAACGTAAAGTCTAGTATAAATAATAAGCGTACCATCAGTGATCGTCACGGCGACTTCGATAAGACTTCTAGGGTCTTTTGCGCTTCAACCAACTTGTCTACAAAATGGTCTCGTCTTCTCTTGGCCCACCAGATCCTCCACTCCTTAAACTTAAATCCAAAAAAAGCTCCTGTTAGGAAACTGATAATGATAATGCTCTTGAGTGTATATGGCTCAAGTTGCATGGTCATTATTAAGGTGCTGGATTTTTAATCCACAATCCCACCTCACATGTAACCTCTTTACATGTTGTCTGCTACAGCCATAGAATAATGAGTAAGAGATGGACTGGGACTTGAAAACTTGAGCATAGACGAGTGAGTAGCTTGTGTTCAATTCGCCTCGAAAATCGAGTTCAATATTTTCGATCTATAAGCGAGAAAGCAATATTTTTCCTAAATTTCAATCAATATTAAGGATGTGCGATGAACAATGATCATAATATAAGCTATAACATAACTGGGCCTTCTTCCATGTTTGACTCAAGCAGCGAGAGAAAAAAAAAAAATTTAAGTTCGATGGAAGCTAAGAAATGGCGTTTTGCGACTGTTGTAAAATATTCTTTCAGCTGAAACTAAGAGAACTAGCTTAATGTGTAGTGGCAGGTGACTATATAAAGAAAATGATTAGGATGAATATTATGCTACACTTAGTAATTTGATGATTGATTTAAACACTAATTTTAATAAAAAAAATACCACTAAAAGTAAAATTTTGCCAATATTTTAAAATAAAATTTTTATACATCATAGTTCAATTAGAACAAAGCGTGAGTCACATCCACCTTGTACCGCGAACTCCTAAAGATACCCTCAAGAGGGGAAGGACAGAGGCCTCGCGCGTCACAGCCATAAAACACTAATAAATAATTTACGTAAATAAGACTTCATGCATTCAAGCTGTTCAATAACTTGGGCTCCACTCCAACATACACTTTGGTTTTTAGGCTAGGTTTTATCCTTTTGATTTATTTTTGTGTATATGGTTAATTATAATAGGTATTCATACATTTTATGGCACTAATAATCAATTGTGAAATAAATAATATTTAATCATTTTACTCCTTAATTTAAATGTCTAATAAATAATTGTATAACAATTATATTAAATCTTACTGACTGGCAGAAATCATTCTGAAAAGTCCGCCTAAATTGCCGATAAGTAAAAATGGATCATAGCCAGCACGATTAGGAGAAAAGTTAACAAACCACAACAACCAATAAGATCGAAGCCATAGAGCCGAAGTTCTATAGGACCTTTAAATGGTCCTTAATCAAACTTTCAAGAATAAAGGCTATCTTACAAAATTTTATGCTAAACGATTTCATTATTACACAGATATGCTTATTTTACACTGAAAATGGACATTACTTGTTAACACTGTAGCATCTCGTAAGGAAGCAAAAATATAACTTTGAATATAATTCTTCCTCAATAATAAAGGTATATTTCTAAGACGATATAAAAAGTCAACAAAATTGCATTAAAAATGCAGTGTTGTTAAAGAGATTGCAATAACAGCATGCCACACGCGACACGCCGCACAGTATCACGATGTTTTATTTGACCTAAAATTTTGACGCAGATAGCCTTCAGTTCTTACAAAGCAATTTCACATGGTTGCCTGGGCTAATGCTCATACAGAATAGTTAGTTTTGTTTATTTGATTAGTATATTCAGCTGCCCAAGCAAACATGTTAATTCAATAACTCAAAATCAGTACATCTTATCCTCAATAGAATGTACAGTGAATTTTCCACCCTTTTATTTGAATTAAGTGATCATAGATTTATAACTCCAGAAAAATTTAGTTTTGACATCTCCTTTGTTCCATTTTACCTGGCGTAAAACTATACTACTACTTTTTAAAATTGCGGTTAAAAATTGGTATTTTGGCTTTCACATGTGGGTAATTATAAATAACTGCATTGGCAACACTGGTGTTTGTAAACAAGCATAAGCAGTGGTTAGGCTGGAAAGTTGTGATTGTTGTACAATATCGAAACAATGCAATCCCACGTGGGAGTGTCTTGGGGCCTGGTGAGAGATGTTATCGATCTTAAACAAAGATATGACGTGCTGGGCGCTTCTCATGAATCATTTATTCAAGCTTGGCACGACGAAAAAATGCCATACATTATATGGTAAGTAAATTGAGGAAGTTTTTGATTCACATTTTTGGCAGTGTAGCTTTTTAAAACTGATTATTATTAATAATTTGGGCATTTACTCAGAAGAGTTACGTTAATTTTCTATATTAAATGCTCTTCTGACAAATTCAAAATCTAATTTTGAAAGTAGTATTTTAGTTTTCCATTCATTAAATTATTTGATTATGTGAAACAGCATTGTGATATCTGAAGTACTTTGCTTGTAGTTTCCTTTTTTATACAATTAGTTAGGTTAGCATAAAATCATTTGTTTGAACGTTGGATTAGGTTAGGTTAGCTTAGCTTCAATTAAAATTCTGTAAAATGGTGGGAGTAATTGGTTAGGTTAGTGACATTTAAAATACTTAGTTACAATTGGGAATAGTACTTAGCCCTAGTACTGAAACATTACTATTTTCAGACTTTTTTTTTTCTCTCCTGAAAAGTCATTTCTCTAAAATATTACCTTCTGATGTTCCTAATGTAATTTCAAGCTTTGCAGATTCATTTTAATGAATTCACTCTACCATAGTGTTAAACACCTAAATTTTAATTTGGTACTTAATGAAGCTGGTTTTGCAGTAGGTTACGTTGATCTGTTTGTCAAACACATAACCTGCAGTTGTATCCATCTCTCTGTCAAAAACAGCAAGCTTTCATTCAACTTGTCAAAGAGACATAAAATAAAAACCCTTTAAAATGTTTGGAAAATTGTATTTTCTCTCATTTCTTCAAAATGAAATTGAAGTGTGATTTTTTGTTTAGGCTGATTTCATAATTTTGTTTTAGCATTTAACAGTGTAATTTGAATTATCTTGAATGCATGAAATTTCTTGCTTGCGGCATGCGACTTTTGTCGAATGGGGTGTCTTCCTTTGCTGCAATTCAAGTCAAGAATTACTGTAAGATCTGGCTTCCTGAAGTGCTTGGTCATTGTGATTTGTTAACAATACAAACATTTTTCTTAGCTTTTCTGTTTCAGCAGCAAATTTGTTAATAACATTGGGTTGTATTCTGAAATAAATTTCTTTTAGTCCTATTATAAAAGTTAAGTTTTCTTAAATTTAAGAATTTATTACAATTGGAAAATGATGGAAACTGTTTATTTTTACAGTAATAGGCCTATGTGCTTAGATGACATGATCATAAAAATTAGCTACATTTACAAGACATATATTTACTTAAAATAAGATCTACTAAGTGTAAGGGCGGAAGCAGTGAAGATAGTTCAGTGTGTATCGAGATATGCCGCAGTGGCGGGTCGACAGCATTCTTGCCTAACTGTTCGCTCTGAGAGCTCGGGTGAATGCTGTGCTAATACAGCGATTCAGTTGTGACTCCCAGGTTTTCATTGGTCTACTATTGTCCATCCTGATCTCTGCGTAGTTTATAGGCCCATAATACTCTTATTATTTGTTAAAAAATATATTAACATGTTTTAGTTTTCAGCCTTATTTTTTTGGATAACACTCATCTGAATCAATAAATGGAAATATTGAAGTCATTATTTATTATTTATTAATGTTGTAACATGCCCACCAACAGCCGAGGGCTTTAGCGGTGGGAACGACACATATATACAAGGACAACATATAAACAACACAAACAAAATAAAAACAAATAAAGTTTAAAATATAACTATTAAAAATAAACATCAAAATATAAAACGTATAAAAAGAAATACAAAACATAGACATTATAATGAAATTACTAATTGCAGGCTTATGTAAAAAAATATATATATATTATACAGCTACACTTATTATTTCTGTCATTAATAATTAACCATAAACATTATATATAATTTTTTTTTTTTTTAATGCTAATGTACACAGCATTCCAGCTTGCCTGTACATTCGACAGTCTTTTCTGTCAACTCTTGCACAAAGTCCAGTTGAAACACAGCCTGCCTTACCTGTTCCAACTGGCAAGCAGTTTCCTGTAGCGACATGCTGATTGAGCACTGCGATGCGTGTGTGTGCTTGCCCCCGCAGCGGCCTGCAGTCCCTGGCGGAGACCCTGGAGTTCACGGAGGAGACGTACCACGTGGCGAGTGCCTACCTCAGCCCGCCCGCCACCTACAAGGAGCGCGTGTTCGGCATGTACCTGCTGGATGCCTTCTACAACTGCCAGCACCTCAAGTGCGTGGCTCGAACCATAGCGCTCCGCTCGGCCTGTCGCTGCTTGCACAGGGGCTTCATGTCGGGTGTTTGTTTATTCCTACATCAACACATGGTAGTCCAAAATGACTAATTTAAATTTTTATCTTTTTCTGAATTCCAGTGGCAGCCATTTTTGTTTTACAAAACATGTTGATTTTTGATCTGGAACTGGCAAACCAGAGGTTGATGAAACCAAAACCAGTTTATTCAGTTACGAAACATTGTGTCCCAATTTGCTAAAATCAACCTAAAAGTGTGACTTTAAAAATGACCAATTTTCAAAGGCATATCATTTGCAGAAGAAATCTATTCTCCATATTAATTTTGTGGGGATGTGTAGCTACCTTAATGTACTGTATTTACAAAAAAAAAAAAAAAAAAAAAATTCAACCGCGAGATTAGCTTCTTTTAAGATTTAAAATGGGCTTTCAAAATCAGCAAATTGAGAGAGGCAAAAAAAAAATTGACACCATATATCTTTGTTGGAACAAATTTTTAAAATCAGAAATAGGACAGATAAATAAACCTTATATAGTGTATTATGCTGTTGTAAAAATTTTATCTTTGAAATTTATCTTCTAGTCAAGTTAGAGAACCTAAAAAGATTCCTTAAAAAAGTATTTTTTTTTTTTGCCATATTGTTTATTTGCTAACCATGGAAACTTATTACAAAGATAAAACTATTCAAACTTACTGGACAGAAAAATGTTTGTAGAAACAGATTCACTAGCTACTTGCAGATTCCAGATATTTATGCACTTACTTAAATTTTTCAAATAAAACTTGAGAACTTATTTTGTTTGTGGTACACAGCTGTCGAAAAAAGAAAACAAACTTTTAGTTTTATAATGACAAAGTTACTCAATCAGATATGTTTGATTATGAATACATGCAATTTTTTTTTGACGTGATAACGTCTTGTAAATCGATAAACGCCGGCTGCACGCACGAAAAATTGTCACGTTCCGCCTGAGCCTAGCGTGAAAGAACCGGCCAACCACCGTGCGAGAAAATCTTCTATAATATCAAACAGGTTAAGGTGGGCTTTTTAACTAATTATTGTTCGTGATTATATTTAAACAAATTATTTAAATTAAATTTTTGCAAAAATTTTAAATGATATTTGAAAATTAAAAAATGTATGCTATTTTTCATCGATGTTTTCTTATGACGTTATCACGTAAAATTATGGTCCGTAAACCGACTTTGCAGACAACCCTTCTTTTTTTTTTAAGTGAAGCGATATACAACCAAATACATTTTATTAAATTATTATTTTTTTTTAAAAAATGTGTTGCACAAGTAAGTAACATGGTCGCCGCCCAGGGACGGCAGGCGGAGAGCGGGGGACCGAGTGGCCAGGCTCGCCGTGTTGCAGGGGCGAGGTGAAGGTGCTGGTGACGCTCTCCGAGTGGAACGATCTTCTGGAGCTGCAGAAGAGCTTCCAGGAGAACGGCGACGACAAGGCAGCGTTCCTGTTCTGCCTCATGAGGATCAACAACGCCTTCGTTGCGTCCGCGGCCACGCGCGCCGTGAGTCCCCGCCCCTCCCCCCCCTTCATCACTCGCACCTCGGCGACTCCCACCGCCCTTATGTTTACCACGATTGTTTCATTCATACGCCAGTCGAATCTCAAGACGATGGCTGTATCCTAGCACACACACATCCCTACTTCCCTTAGCAAATGCAGCCACAATCGAGGAGTGGTTGTGCTGATGTGCACGTAGCCGTCACGAGTCGTGATATCTACGAATATTTAGCAAAATGAAATAACAATGACCAATTAAAAAAAAAAATTAAAAATAGCATGCCTGTCATAAATGTTAGCAATCAAAAGTAAAAATTTTTGTAATGAATTTCAAAATATTCAAAAATACTTAATAATAAGCATTAAATATCCTTGTAAGTTTAAGTTCACCTTTCAGTAATTTTTATTTATCTCTATTTGAGTTATCACTTACACTTATAACATTTTAAACAAATCTTATTTCAGAAATATTAAGCAACGTCATCATCATCATCATCATCATCATCATCATCATCATCATCATCATCATCATCATCATCATCATCATCACCAACTGCTTCCAGCCTGTGGCCAGGTCAGGAAAGTAAAATGCCTCCACATTCCCCTGTTCCTCTACCATTCCTCATCCTTCACTTTACTCCAATCTTCTCCTCTGTCCTGCACTCCTTAAACTATCTGCTCTTCCCATCTCCTCCTTGTCTGCCGGGGTTACCCTCTAGGAGTGGATCATACAGCCAGTGACTCGGGCGGTGGGAAACAGCGTGATGCCTACATGGCAGAGGAGACCTTGTAGGAGGGTGTTGAGCCCCCAGTGGAGGAAACGCGGTGGGAGGGACAGCAGCTCCCGCTATTACTGGCGGGAGGCTGAAGGGGAATGACATCGGCAAGGCTCACGATGAGACAGCAGCAGGCATGCACGACGCGTCTCTGCTCGCACCACAGGCTCACCGGAGGCAGCCCCACCGGCCAGATGAAGCGATGTGACGGGCCTAGCAAGCCGGCGACCAAAATTTTAACTCTACTTGAGAAAAGAAAGAAGCAATATTATATAAAAACAAAATGAAATGTGATTCCGAAACTAATGGATGTAGGGACGCATTTGTGGATGCGAGTGTCGCATCCCTTGAAATCCCAACTTTAGCGGATGTACGTAGGGAGAATTCAGAAGCGATGCAAAGATGGCCGTGTGCACTACGATGCACTTCCAGTGTATCCCTTAGCTGAGGGATGTATTAAGCTAGTCGCTAGTGTTTGGATGCAGTTAATGGCGGTTACTGGAGAGGCAAAAACATTGAGAATCAGTAATGTGAAACATATAAGGCCTCAATCCTGAAGTAGAGGTATAAGTTTATCACCAACAGAAGCTTTAAATTATTGTATTTAATGTGACCTGCAGTGCTGTGGGTGATAGCTGATAAATTCTAGATTATGCTTATTTGACTGTTTTCCAATTGTTTAATAAATTTCACTTGGCAAAAAAAAATTATGTTGACTCTGTGGGAGACAGCTAAATGTTCTTGATGATACATTTTTTGTAGAATGTTTTTAGTAATATTTCATTAGATGATGAGACTTTTAATCTAGTTAATTAAGTTTAAAATTTAAAAATATTAAATAATTGGAATTTATTTGGTACTTTCAAATGTTCTATTTATTTTCAATTTTTTTTTTAAATTTTTTAATTCCATGGTATTAATTGTTTTCTAATCGTTGTTCGTTCAGTACGGCCTGGAGAAGAACTTCAGGAAGTACTTCAACTCGCTGAAGGACTACTACAGGTACTCGTCATACAACTACACCCACTCGCAAGAGCTGCTGGAGAGCAGCGTTATCTCGGAGTTGGACCAGCTGCGCTGCGAGAGCAAGGCCCTGCGAGAGAAGCTGGCCAATCCCTGTTCCTCAGGTCAGTGGCGACCCGCGAAGTCCCGTTCCCGAGCCCTGGGTCTGTAGTTGCTCCGCCTTCCCCGGGGACACACAGTGTGCTCTCTACCTGAGTGGTGTCGTTTTACGAAAGGCATGAGCAGTCCTTTTTTCAGATTTTATTTTTAAGCTGTGATTTTAGAAGACTGAAATTGGTTAAAAATGTGTGTTTTCGGCATAATTTTTAGACATGAAACTTGGTACAGATTTTCGAAAGCACTCGAGGGACTTGCACTACACCTTTATGTTCGATTCTCCACCGTATGTTGTTACAGATACCATACAAATATCACAGTTGCCCCATGCTTGATGAAATACTGCGTGCCAGTCCACAACCTTGTGTTTAGAGGCGATACGGCACTGGAAGCGCCAGCGAGTGTTGTGCTTATCATGCCACCTCACCGACACAGATGCGGGTAGCTACTATGACACCCTCTTGGCTTAAACAGCTTTTTGTCCATGACAATTTTCTGTCATTAAGTTTCAAAATTGGGCTTTGTTAAATCGTACCATAGAATTCAATGGAATGCCTGGCTGTTACATGTAGTTTTACACATGAAGTCATTGGGGATTAGTTTTGAATTCATTCAGTCAACCACAAACAACATTTTTTTTAGAATGCTCGACTCCCGAGGGTTATCTTAGCGCCCCAGGGTCCTAATATTTCCAAAGTCCTGACCCCATGTTCAGGCCTTAACTCTCGAGAGATTGTTTTAAGCCTGCCTGTCTGTTTTGTCAGTACGAAACACAACAGAAAAATGTGAAATGAAACAAAAGCGAATGAAAAAGTACACTGGTTGGTCCAGCTTTGTTGAACGCACGAGACAGCGATGATTGGCCGGTTGGTTACTTGTGGGTCGATCGTAGCGAAACCAGCGGCCAGAGCGTGGACTAGGATGTGGGAGAGGAAGACATGGAAGCCTAGATGTACATGCCGGTCTCGTGTCAAAGCGTGGTGGCTGTCCGTACAAAAGTATGTTTTCTTTGTGTGTGTGGCATTCTGGAAGTACCAACCACTGACTGTCCTCTTAAAACAATCTTATTGCGCAGTTTTATTGGATGATATGGGTTTCCATCTGACGTTGGCAGTTGTGACGTTCTTTCCAGTCTTCTCGCAAGATCTTCCCGACGTGAAGCTGGCTCTGCAGGAGGTGATATACAAGACCAAGATATCCGAGGTGTGTGCGCGCTACAGCATCCGGGAGGCTGTGGAGGAGAGCAGCGGAGATGAAGAACAAGCTGTGGAGATTGGTAAGCCTGGTTGTGACTGCCAATGTTCGCTGAGCGACTGCATGACTCACAAGTTACCGCTGGACTTCCGGGAACTAGTTGTGCACTGATGCAGGTACAGAGCATGACTAACCAGAAATCATAGACAGTTCCCCATCAGTGTACGAGACAGTATGCTCTCTTAGTTCCACTAACACCATGTTTAATTTGTTTTTACATAATACTGAATGCAGCTGCTAACTGTTCAGTTTCATCGGATGTGAGCAGTTATGTGCACACATTATGAAACATCAATTAAAACAATGTGGAACCTGAAAAAAAATTTGTTTTAAGAAAAGTTACTCTTTTGTATTTGTTCATCACATCTTAAAAATCATCAGCATTGAATGAAAGCTGAAAATAGTATTTAATAGTGTAAAATTATTTGTATTTGAAGTGTAATTTCTTATAAAAAAACTATACATATGTATACTGTATTTATTCATTGCATAATGTGTGTACTTCACTACTGTCTTCTTGTCCGGTCGGAATGCTGTGTGTGGCGTTAGCGCTTGTTGAGCCGCATGTTTCGTGTGTGATCCCCGGCCCGATCAAACCACCATCATGGTCTTCTCTGATCAAAAATAAATGGATGAGATATTAATTACTAATTCTGTTTATTATAAACAGGGACATTGAGAAAAAAAAAAATTATGAAGGGTCCCCTCTATATTATTTATTGCACAACTTTTCCAATTAAAATAAAATTTTAAAACTCTAAACTCCAAGTGTTGCTGTAGCGATAATACTGAACGTGATCTGTGCACGACACGTCGTCGCTGCCCTGGTCTCCCCGCCCGGGGGACAGCTGGGTGGCGGCTGACAGGGGCCTGAGGGATCCTTCTGGAGGTGTCGTGTGTGTGCAGGCAGCAGGCGCCGGCACATCAAGGACCGGTCGTTCGCCGCGCTGCAGGAGTCTCCGCGGCACCGGCGCGGCGGCCAGGAGTCGGGGCCCGACGGGCACGGCTCCGACGAAGACTACTGCCCCGGCAAGGCCTCGCCCCAGAGCAAGAGGCCGGCGGGTCGCAGGGGGCGGCCCAGGAAGCTGGCCAAGTGAGCCGTTCCGACCGACTCTGGGGCAGATAGCTTCTCCGCCGGAGACTACCCAGGAACACATGCTGATCCTGTTGACGTGTCACTGTTCCTCCCGACTTGAGCGAGGACCTCCGCATTATCCACTTTACATCGAGCGTGAACCTATCTAAGTCTCCTGAAAAATTGATCCAAGTTTTAATGAACGTGATTAATCGTGATATCTGTTGTGTGTGGAGGTACGGGCGTCAGGTGCACACATCTTTTAACTTTGCTTCGGCCGCCAATGAATAAATTCTATCTGCTATCTGCACCCCACGATATGTGAGACACAAAAGTAATAGTGCTGTAAATCCTTGAACATTGCTGGTAGCGTGCCGTGCAATCTCTCTCCCCTCCTGTCTTTCCCCCTACTCCCGACACTAGCACGCCCTTTTGGAGACGTGGTTCATCTAACACAACAGGAAGAAGAACTCAAGTGGCAATAAAGTGTCCGGAAAATTCTTGTAGCTCAGCATTGAGTAGTAGATGAAAGTTATGCCTGCATTTAATTTTAATTACATACTTGGCTGGCAGAGGATGCATGTTAAAGAAAGTAGATGCAGAGGTAATTTAACATAACTTCAGTGTATGTCTAGCAGACAGCCCTGACTACTGTACTCAGTGTGTAGTAATGTGAAATGTTGTCCTGTGTCTGGCAAATAATTGCATACAGTTGTTCACACATGATGAGTGGACAATATGTAAATTATATGCCTTTGTACCTATCACTCCTACGAGTGTCTGTAAATGAAATAAATTTTTATTTTTTATTGACAATGAAGCAGTTAACTATTTATTCTACAACCTATGTTTCTTATGTAGGTACGTGTGACACTTTCTATAAAAATACATAATATAGATCACGAACCATTACTACTATTATTGAACACCAAAAATTATCTGTAATTGATATTTTTAACTGCAATAATTTGACATAAAAGAGTATTAATTGGAACATTATTGTATTTATTTTGTTTTAAGAAGGCACAAAAAAATTAACATTCCTGGACATACCTTTAAATAATTACTAACTCACCTAGATCATTTCAGAGCCTTTTGGCCAAGCTGTCATCAGCTTTGGTAGCAGCACCTATCGAAAACCTTACTAAAAACTAGTAATTTCATCTTTATACCACCAGTTAGTCATAAACATGACAGAGGTATAAATTATTAACTCAATAATAATCAAAAATCCTGTCAAAAACTAGCCATTTCATCTTTATTCTACCAGGCAGTACTAAAATATTAATTCAATTAATACTCAACAGATGGCAGCACTTGCCCAAATCCTTGGCCAAAAAGTAGCCATTTTATCTTTGTTCTACCAGGCAGTTATGAGCAAGAAAGAGGTATGAAATATTAATTCAATTAATACTCAACAGATGGCAGCACATGCCCAAAACCTTGGCCAAAAAGTAGCCTTTTTATCTTTGTTCTACCAGGCAGTCATGAACAAGAAAGAGGTATGAAATATTAATTCAATTAATACTCAACAGATGGCAGCACATGCCCAAAACCTTGGCCAAAAAGTAGCCATTTTATCTTTGTTCTACCAGGCAGTCATGAACAAGAAAGAGGTATGAAATATTAATTCAATTAATACTCAACAGATGGCAGCACATGCCCAAAACCTTGGCCAAAAAGTAGTCATTTTATCTTTGTTCTACCAGGCAGTCATGAACAAGAAAGAGGTATGAAATATTAATTCAATTAATACTCAACAGATGGCAGCACTTGCCCAAAATTTTACCAAAAAGTAGCCATTTCATTGTCAATCTGCCAGGAAGGTATTGATAATTCTATAATACTAACAGTTTGTATTTAAAAAAATGATAGAAGACTTAAAAAAATATAATTTCTAGAACATCAAAATACATGTCTCTGATAACTGTCTTGCACAATATGTCAGTGAATGTGTTCATTTATCAATTATTAATTTAAGATGTTTTTATGATATTTATACCTACCTGTCAGAGACCCACTTTTCTCTCGAACAGTGCTGTAGATTTCCCCAGTTTAGAGTTATCCTCTGCACTATTGGTGTAGCTGCAATGCTAAGTATTGTTTTATTCAAATTACATTAAGTTATCAAATAAGCATGTAGTTTAGATCCTTACTGGATGTATAAGAACATGATTAGAGGCAAAATCAAATATGGTCCAAATTTAGACAGACTGCATAAAAAATATTGTCACCAGAAGAATTTTCAAGGATTTGAGAGACTTACTGTACTTTACATAACATAATTTTTCAATTTATGTATATGTATGAGTTCACCAAAGGTTTTCCAAAGAATAATACCGTAATTTAACTACTGCTATTATGTGTCCTGGATTTGTATAATACAGAATTAAAATATTTCCAGCATAAATATTCTAATTTTAAGTTTCTCTAAATGGTTACGTAGTGACAAAACATATGTTGTATGATACAGAAATGACTCAAGCATAAAATTAGGTCTGTGCATTTCATTTGAAAAATGTTATCACAACAAATATCCAAAATAAAATTATTTTCTTTTAATAAAAAATTGGTACATGTTACAAACTTAGAACTATACGTGTACATTTCTGAAAGTACAAGTTGTTCAATGACACAGAAACTTCTCTCCAACTGACAACAAACATAGTTGAAACCCTTCAACATAAAAATTTCAAAGTAGGCCAAACATACACACAGAGCGCAGAAAATAATCATATTAAGTTTTATGATAATCGGTCATGACAAACTACATGTATGCATCTAATTCGAAAATATTCTTTTGCAAAGATTATTATGGAAATGCTGCTTCAAAGTGTCACAGTCAATTTGTTTTGCTCTTTGAGGAATAAAATTTATATCTTTCGGAAAATATGTATATACATTTCATTAAGCTTACATCAAGAATTACATTAGCAGACCAACTTACATAAGGAATAACTCAAGTTTGCAAACTGCTGATAATACCACTAACTCTGGACAAACACATTACATATATATGAGTTTGTAGAATACACTCACTAAACTAAATACAATATTGTATATTACAATATTAGGTACAGTGTTGATTAGAAAGTTTTGTTAACCAGATTCGTGGTTCTGTAGAGAGCTGCTAATTCCATCACAAATTTTGAGAAGAAATTTACGTGCAATTTCATATAACATACTTCTTTGCCGTACTCCTATTAGAGGATTTGCTCACAATACAACCAAAAACAATGCTAAAAGCAATATGATTCTGCATGCAACATCTGAAGAACAACTCACTCCTACAGAATCATTATAAAGAAATTTTAAATGTAATATTAACAATGCATTACATCTGATTGCTATATACATACAGTCAATTATGTACAAATAATAATTTCTTCTCTGTCTTTTCATACTTTAAACATAGCTTTGAAGATGGAGAGGGTTCAACGTGATAAAACAACTTTTTGCAACACAATTTTTTATTATAAATGAAATAATATATTTAGTAGAAAAAACATTATGTCAATCAATAAAATATACAGTGACGGCAAACAAAAAAAAAGACCAGTTTCCTCAAACAATTTATTGAGCCACCATTTGTGCTTGTACAGCAATGGGTTTCAAAGCAGAAAACATGTAGGACATAATAAATTTATTTATTTTTTCAATTCTCATTTTATATTGTTTATTTAACTTTTAGCATTGTACTATTGAGTGAATCAGTCAGTATATAACTGAAAACTTGTATTTTTTAGAGTGGCCATCAAACTTGGATTTTGAAATTCATGCACAATTCCAGGGTTTCAAGGGAAAAAATTTATTTTTTCAAGGAATTTGCTTTATGGCGAAACTAGACAAATTTAAGATGTCGATAAAGTTATGTGCTAAAAATAAAGGCCCTACACTTATATTTCAACAAAAGACAATATAAGGTATTGTCTCAGAGCTGCCAGAACTTAAAAAAAATTATACTTCAATAGAATAGTTCAAAACTACATACTCAACCAAAAATTATTTAATTCATCTACATAGTCACGTTAAAGATTAAATTCTATATGTGCATTTATTGGCTTATTACTGAAACATGAGCTAATTATTAGCTTTTTGTTAAATTACGTTGAATTACGTAGCTCGCCACAAAATTGCTGAGAATAAATATATCAATGGTAGGCAAGAACCACTATGCAAAAATTTGTTACGATCCTGGTCTAGTCAATACAGATCTTGAATTTGCGAGTAAAGTTAACAATGGATATGTACATTTTCACGTGCTCATCAAAATATATGCATATTTTTATTTGTGGATAGAACTTTTGTAAAATTGTCAATTCGTTAACTAATTGTGGCACATTTTATAAATAAAAAATATTAATAGGTACACCTATAAATTCGATCACATTTAAATATAATGAAATCAAAGAATAAAAAAAACCAAAAAATATGAAATGGCAACTATCTTGTTTATTCTCTCAAACATTTTTTTCATCTTTATGAAAGCTCAATTGGTTACTCACTTAATCAGTTCATTACAAAATCTAAACAATAATTTTTTTTTTTTTACTTCAATCCTTTATTTTATAATTTAAGTGTAATACAGCTTCGCCAAGAACAATATTCACAATTCGAT
This sequence comes from Bacillus rossius redtenbacheri, assembly GCF_032445375.1. Taxonomy (NCBI): domain Eukaryota; kingdom Metazoa; phylum Arthropoda; class Insecta; order Phasmatodea; family Bacillidae; genus Bacillus; species Bacillus rossius. The sequence goes on from NC_086343.1 coordinate 1,736,416, forward strand.
TTGACTTCGCGAATATTTTAAACATTCAATTTGATATAAGCTTTGCATTAAAAAAAAAAACTAGTATTGGCACAGGCCTACTTCCAGTTTCATCAGCAACAGCAAAGTTTAACTTTATAAGAAATAAGCACCCCGCCACACAGGACTTGGTTCTTTGAGAAACAGAGACTTCTAAACGGCCCTTGAGTCACGCGGAGGCATCAGAAAGACTGGCCAACCACAAAAGAGAATAGGATGTTCTCCATCGCGCAAAAGAAATGCGACCGCCTGAATTCAAGATGACAGTTTTTTTTTTCGGCACAACCACATGGATCAGTTAAAAAGTTTTGAATTTTAATATCTCCTCATCTTAACTTGCAAATAATATACATAGACTAGATTTGTTTCTGTAAGCAAACTAACATGCAAGTCTTGTAAGTTCACAAATCCGAACTCGAATACTTTCGCCGACGCCCTTGTTATTCCCGGACAGCTGCCAACTTATCTTCAACTAGGTCGCCTTATTTGGACGTAGTTATGCAAAAAAGGAACCAACCCACAATTTTGTTATATTTTGTTTGAAAATAAATTAAAATAGTACAAGGTTGATCGTACCGTCGTTGCTATTATTATATCAGTATTTATACTAGACCATTAAAAATATGCCCGCATTATGTTATCAATACGAGAATTACAATTTATAATCAACTTTAACTTCAAAATACTCAGAATAGGTTTCGTGTGGGTTGGTTCCTTTTTTGCATAACTACGTCCATTTGAAGTCAACTCTGAGCAGTAAAAAAAAAAATTTATTTAAATAAATTCCAGAAAGACCCGCTCGCACGACCACAGATTCAGCGGAGGAAGAGGACGGGAACCGGGGCAGAGCGTCAGTCGCCCAGCACCACGGTGCGCAGCGCGTCGCAGTCGCAGATCTCCAGCCTGGCCGCGTTGCCGTCGTTGAACCTGAAGGACAGCCGGCCGTCGATGACGAGGCCCGCGTCGAAGCAGTGCGACGTGACGAGCAGGTGCCGGGCGAAACCGCGCGGCTCGATGCCCTTGGGGCTGGGCCACACGCTCGCGCAGATGTGGTCGCGGATCGTGTAGCTCAGGCGCGCGTCCTCTGCAGCAACAACAACAAACACACACAATCCAGTCAGCGTTACGTATTTGCATGGACTCTGTGAGTTCACATACTTTAGCTCCTCTCGTTTCTTGTTGAGTTTTACACTACTTTCACATGCTCAACATCGCATATTGCAACAAGCATTCAAGTCACCTCAAAGAACCACATCTATATTATGCTAAATATATCATGACATGATACGAGAATGCTACAAGACAAAGTGTAAATGATGCTATCAACTAGAATAATTATTTATAACTAGAGATGGGCCGGTCGAAACCTCGAATCCCACTAAATCTCCAGTATTCGAAATATTTGAACTTCAAGTAAAAATATTCAGGAACTGAGAAAAAGTATTCTAAATAAAATATTGGCATAAAAAAAATTCAACAGTGGCAAAAGTGTGTAAATTATATACATATAATGTACTAATCTGGAAAACTTAGTTTATGAAACAAATACGTATAATTATATAGGTTGCCATATTTAGGGACCCAAAAATATGGTAAAACATGACATTTGTAGAAAAAGACAAAATTTCTGCTGTTTTTTTTAAGTTTTTCCCATAATTTCCGACTTTAAAAAAAAAAGTTTGTAGAAGAACACAGCTGTTTATGCAATTTTGATCTGCACCATTTCTGAAAAGTATTGCGGAAGGTCGTAGATCTTTTACACAGGAAACAAATCTCAATAAAAAAGTATTTCGATATATCTCGTATGTATTTTTTACTACAGAACTTATATACAAACGCCACAAATGTGATAAGTTGCTCTTTGCTTTGTGTTTGTATGTCTTGCATCTTCATATCTTTGGTTATTTAGTGGGTAAAAAAAGGATGGCATTGAAATACTTCAAGGAATTTTTACTTTTATCAAATGTTTAAGTTAGGTATAAATATATTAACACATTTAAAAAAAAATTGTTGGTGGGTATAGGTTAGCAACATTTTAAATACTGTAAAACCATTAGGAATTAACAAATTATATATAATGTAGCTAACAATCTCAGAAACAAACAAGTGCCACGAAAAAACTTTTTATATTTGTTCATTTTATTCATTTAGCTACAAATAATTGAAATTTCTATTGTATTGAGTGATTTTATTTGATGTATTAGGTTTCCGACTCATGACGGTATTAGTGGATTTATTTAATTTCAATTTTTATCAGTTTCATGATGTTTCGGTTATTACACATTAACATGTTCAAGTAGATGACAATTTAAGACATTACAGTCCTTTCCTTTGATTAATTTCGTTACAATTCATTCCCTTTAATCATCGGAATTTGGTTTCCATTAAAGAGCCGTGCATCCCAACTCAGCCCTGTCTCGTTTATTCACCACAGGCAGGCGTGCTGATGAACACGGTGCGGGGGGGGGCTCACCGGGCGAGAACACGAGGCTGGCGTTGTAGGCGCTGGTGACGCGTCGCGTCTCCTCCGAGCTGAGCCGGCGGCCCAGCAGGCCCGCCAACCTGCTCACGGTCTGCTCGTCGACGCGGTTCATGCTGAGGTGCCAGGACGTGGAGCCGGTGCCTGTGGTCACGCACAGCCCCGAGCTCTTCACCCGGGTGCTCTGCCCCCCGTCCAGGGCCAGCTGGTAGTAGGACACCCGCGCCGACAGGCACTCCCCGATGAACACCTGCGAGCGACATGTACCCACACTCAGTAGCTGCCTCTTCTTCTAACTAGCCTGTGTGTGCTCGGTAAAAGAATTTGAATTTGATGTTCGTATTTGCGAATAATTTGGCATTTGTATTCAATCCAAACTATATAATAATAATAATAATAATAATAATAATAATAATAATAATAATAAAACTGATAGTAGTAATTGATCTGTACTATTTTCCTTTCAAGAATTATTCCCTGTTACGTAATAAGTTTTTAACATCCAGTCCCTCAAACAACATCTTAACAGGATTTTTACTGTAAAACCATCTTAGATATAAGACTATCTTGATTGTAAGACCTACTCAAATGTAAATGAACCTAAAACGTGAGACAACTTCAAACCTAAAATGTGCATGAGTTCAAGACATGAAATGTAGGACCAAAATATTACAATACCTCACAGACGTGATTACTTAATGTTACCAAAAGTACAGTATATGAATGGCAGGCAAGGCACATGAAAATGTTGTTAAGGTAATGTAAGGGACAAGTTATAGGGGGCCATCTCACCCAGTTATAATTTATGTAATACAATTCTGATAAAGCAAGTCTGTAACTTAAAGATTCCCACCTCATTCAAGGCAAAGAAGGGCAGAACTCTGGAAGTGTCGTGCTTGGTCCGTGTGGCACGCTCCTTCTCTTCCTCCGTGTATCGCTCACTGCCAGAGAAAAAATAACGCACGAGTTACACAGCTTTGGAAAACAACACACAGTCATTTCTTTCCACAAGGCGCTTCACTGACTCAGCACATGATCCAAAAACAAAAGTATTTCACCCTTTAACCGAAACAGATAAAAAAATAAAATACACTATCTTGCATAAAATATGTTCAGTGTTTGGTAATGAAAATTTGACTTTAAGACCAATGCTATTACTTTTAATTGTAGCTATCCTTAGTAGTGATTTGACAGGGAAATATTAGCTGTGTCCAACCACTAACAATTACAGGCATTACATTGTATAACAAGAGTCCTCCTTCAAAATTCATGACATGAGTTGAGTTTTGCAGTCTTTAATAACTTCCAGTATATGAGGCATTAAAGATTAAAACACCACAACCAATATTAAGAAGAGGAACACACAAACAACTCTGACGATACAATGAAGACAAAGCTGGCAAACACGGAGACTTCCTGGGAACTGAGACCTGCTGCACACTTGTCGATTTGTCAGGCTTGGTTCCCTGAGAAATGAAAAATGGTTTGTGCTGCCCGATCTCCACAGGGTCGTGACTTACTGTAATATATGTACTACTGTACAAGGTCTAGACGTCTGGTGCAGGTGATTGTTTCACACTCGTGTCCCCACGCATCGCCGCGGTGGTCGAAGCCACGGGGCACCTGGCCGGGATTTGAACCCAGGACCTTCCGCTCACCAGCAGGAGCTCTGACCGCTGAGCCACCAGCTTATTCGTTCAGATGAGTACGTAGCACTTAGCACTCGCACCAAGTGTGTAAAAAGCAAATGACTAGGGAGCCGAAAAAATTCACGAGTTTTAACAACATGCAATTATAGGTGTGCTCGAGCCACTTTCACCAGTTTATTGGCTTTTGACTTTGAGAGAGTCTCGAAACAGTCACCTATTGTTCGTCACTTATTTTTGTGCGGGACACTCCTCGTTGTGCGAATTAGTCCTGGCGAGGCTAACACCAGAGCAAGCATGAGTGTCAGTCTGTCGCGAAACGAGGATGTGAACTGTTCGAATCCCTGTCGAAAGCCATGCACGAGGGAGGAAGAGAAGGGAGCAGCGACACCCACCTGGCAGGCGGGGCCAGCGCCTGCCCCTGCAGCTCCACGGGGGGCTTGTCGTGGTCCCCGCCGAGCAGCGTGGTGCGGATCCGACTGCGGAACATCCAGCGGTACCGCCCCTGCGACCACACACACCACCAGTGGCCAGTGGCAGGGAGAGTTTCAATCCCATTCAGACAACAACTTCTTCCCTGACAGGGTAAATTTATACATAATAAGCAATATGACTAAATACGATGAAAACTACATAAATAAAAATGCAAATGTTTGTTCATTCAAAATCTTAAATCCCAGAAAATTTTTCACCAAATGAATTGAAATTTTGACACAACATTGCATTTGAATACATGAGTGTTTATACACACAACACACAGATATATATAATTTTTTTTTTCTCTCTGTGTGTGTTTTTATGTGTATGGAGAAATATAGTGCGACTTTAGAGGAACATACGTATATAGAGAGATAGAGAGATTTGCTTTGTATAAGTGTACCTGCTAATAAAAAAAAAACGAAAGAGTTATACCTATGCATGCTGGGTATTAGTTAGTACTAAAAAAATGTTCTTATTTTTTAAGTTAGAAAGTGAATTTTTTTCCTACATGATTTCCACATGTACATGATTTAAGTGGACATACTCAAACTGTTTGTAGGTATTTCGTATGCGATTATGAACTGACATGAGAAGTAAAATACCCGATTCCAAATATGTGTTAAATCGAAAGCCGATGACTGCCGCCGTCGTCCGGCCTGCGGACGCGACCGGACGGTGCAACTCCCACCTGCAGCAGGCGGTCCACCGCGCCGCCCACGTCCTCGGAGTACGCCTTGGGCAGGCACAGGTGGCCCTCGGAGCGCGCGGGGTCGGAGTTGAAGCCCACCACGGGCTTGGAGCGGCCCGTCACGCTGCTCGCCACCATGAGGAAGGTCCCGTCGCCGCCCAGCGCGAACACGAAGTCCGCCCAGTCCACGTCCGCCTGCACCAGCTGGAACCTGCGGGCCGGGGGACAGCACGGCTCGTGTCCGCGACGCCTACCGACCCCCTGGTTTCCTCGCGTACGACGATCATCACGATCCAGTGAAACCATGCAGCGCATGACACAGAGTTTGGCAAAATCAACAACACTGAGAATCAACAGTCACAAAAAAAAAGAAATTATTTTAGAATTGTTACACTCTTATTTCAGTACTTCAAGTTGTACCACTGTAAATAAGTAAAGAATAAAAGTTTAAAATGATGTTTTATTTCCCCATCCTGTTACCACGATTTAATTGTTTCCACATTAACTACAGGTCACTAGACCATTACAGTTAAGATAAGAAGTTTGCTAAAACTTAAAAGTTTGCAAACTTGTTATTAGAGTGTTGGAGTGGAATTAAACCTTTCATTAAAAAAAATTAAGTTATATGTACTACTTTCAAAAAATACATTAATTAATTTTATATATATATATATATATATATATATATATATATATATATATATATATATATATATATATATATAAAAGCCACTTGACTTAAATGATGGTTTAAATGGTGGTTTAAATCAGCCAACCCTGGGTGTAACCTCAAAAAAATTTTTTCTCCTGCACTAAACAATATGTACTGCATCAAAATACAACTCTACTTTTGAATGATTTTAAGAGGCATGTGTCTGTTGTGAAGTAGCGCTCGTGTGTCCTTGTAGGGCGGAGGCGAGCGCGCACCTGTTGACGAGGCGGGTCTCGATGCCGCGGCCGCGCATGGCCGCCTCCACGAGCCGCTCAAAGTCCTTGTGCACGCGGTGGTGGTGGGCCAGCAGGTCGAAGTCCGAGCCGCGCCGACGCAGCTTGGCCTCCAGCTCCCGGGGGCAGAGGCCCGGGTGACGCAGGCTCTCCAACTCGTAGCGCGACGACTTGGACACCAGCAGCGCCCGCCTCAGCTCCGCCTTGCGTGCTGTCACACCGTCGCACAGTCACGCCGTCACATAGTCACGCAGTCACGCCGTCACACAGTCACGCCATCACACCGTCAGTTGGTGAATACAGTGGACAGTAATTTTAACTTGTCGTCATCGGATGGTTTTTCGCATCATTTGTTTAAGTTTTTTTTAAATAAATGATTGGCAACCTTTTTGGTGGTTTAAATTTTTTTCCCCACTATCACGCATCCTTCATGTTTTGCTTTCTTTTGACATATTTACCAGTAATCTGCTCGTGTGTTTACTTTGGGTCCATAACGTGTTGCAGTCGGAGCCACGGTAAATGGTCAGGCTGTATTTTTAGAGAATTTTGAAGTTAAAACGTTAAATGGTAATGAAACCGCTGACAGACGCAGGCCCAACCCGGGGATGGGAACGGAATTCGGTCGCTGCTGGATACAGCACTGGCTTTCACATTTCTATCCATTTTACCTACGCACCCAAGCACGTACCACGCTGGTGCCTTGGTCCGACTATCCTCTTGCCGAGGCGGTGCAGGGTTCACTATCACTGTCGCTCGGCCACTGCCCCCTCCCCCTCTAGCCTGACCACCGACAATCGGGCACGGCCACAAACAAGCTGTGTGATGGGTGATGGGAGTGTACCCCGCTCTCCCCAGCTCTAGTGTGCAGTGTGTTCTTATGCCAGGATACCTCTCAACAAGGCAGCAGAGCAGCTGGTGATATGGTCTATCAGGTTAGGTTGGCTACCTTGAAAACACTTTAAAACATTGTGGATGGTTGGTTAGGTTAGTATAGCTACATTAAAAATACTGTAAAATGTTTTTTAATGGTTGCTTAGGATTTACTCATTTAATATGTAGCTGAAATAAACTAATCAAGGGTTCACACTTTTTTTTTGGAAGTATTAATGTAGCTAAACTATTCTCTGATTTCTCAGTCACTTAAGTCTATGAAAGACAATATGGACATCATATATACACGTGTTTATCCACAACTAAAGTTGCTCGTGCAAGCTACGAACTTCGGTAACCTTTGTGAACTTCGGAACTGTTCAGACCTTGAAATGGAGTAGTGTGAAGGGGATTTTTAAGCTATGTTGCAATTCCTAAGCAACTATTAAAAATATTTCACAGTATTTTTGATGTCACTAAACTAACCTATAAACTGTACAGAATATTTTAAAGTATTTTAAATCGAGATAAACCAATCTGAACAACCATTCTCACAATGTAACAAATTTGTAATATTAATACCGAACATGCACAAACAAGGCCTCAGAATGAAATCCTGTTAATGTTAGGTTTGCTGATTCTGTTTTTCTCCATATATAAGAACGTTAAAAAAAATATTGGCGACAGCTGTCACCACATTGGTATTGTAATGTAAATTATAAACTATGATTGTCCATCAACCACTAGGAATATGAGGATGCTGCTTTCAGGGTAAATAAAGGAAAGTCTCAAGTTAATGAAAATATGTATTTCCAGAAAAGCCACAACGTAAAAATATTACCCACAGAAATACTATATCCTACGACATTAAATTTCAGCTTAAAGTACGCAATGTTTAAAAACCCTAAGACATCAAACTTGTCTCCTACCCCACAAACATGATTTTTCCGAACGAAATTTTATGCCAGGATTTTAAACACTAACCAACATTTAATTTAGGTTAGGTTATTAATCGCCCTCTCCCCCCTCGAAAAAAATAAAATCCTTAAATGTGCAATATAAATTATTTTCTAAATTTCCTTTTTTAATTAGTACTTGCACTTACCACTCATAGTTCGTTTACAACACAACAGTGCTCTTGAAAACATTACAAACTATGCCCCTTGATATGAATTTTTGTTATGCTACAGCATGGTTCAAATATATATTTGGTATAGAGAATTGTGTATATCAAAATATTTTTATTCAATTATATAAAGAAATAGGCTATAAACTGGTTCAAACCAGCAAAATATCACACTTGTTTATATTTTCTTTTTTATTTTACAGCCATACTGAAGCAAAGATTACAGCATAGAATAGACTATAGCAGAGCCAGAGTTTCCCGTCTAAGTACACACAATTCGAGTACACTCACTTCTACATTCGAGTACTTTCGGGTACGGTTTTCAGTTCGGGTGTATTTAAGGTATATACACAAAAAGCATGAAAACAAAATATTACTGCCTTCTTTAATACAAATATGTTACACAATTCTGTAGAATCTTATAATAACATCACATCTCGAAATTTTACAGTTCAAATGCAATATTGGCTCTACTGCTAAGACCCTTGCATTGGATTTTAAAATGCATTGAGGGGTGGTTTTCGACGGAGGGGAAATAATGTAAACATTCGCTACCACTATTCCAGCCACATGTGAAAAAAAAACGTATTTTTGTGTTAAAGGAAGAGGTTGCTGTAAAAATAATGCAAATATTACATGTGTACCTGTAATATAAATATGTTGGGTAAAAATGATACCAGCTAAAACTTGATCCTGTGGTTCTCCAGACAGATATCCTTAGGAATATAGCATAGCCAAAAATGCTTTTAAAAAAAGTAGGGATATCTAATTTCAGTGCATTACCCTCAGGGCAAAGATTGATTTCCCCCTTAATTGGTTTCCCATTCCAAGTGAAAATTGTTAATTTTTTTACTGTTATCTTTTCTTAATTTTTTTTAAAATTTCGGGTACATTTGCATACTCGAGCAGATCTTCTCGGATACCAGGTACAGATGTACCTAGTAATTTGGGTGTATGTACCCGAATCCGGGTACATCTGACAACATTGAGCAGAGAATTTACTTTTTTTTATTTCCTTGAATTACATGGCCTACAGCGATACGCCAAACAGCCAATGGGCCAATGTGGGTCAGAAAAATCATCAATTTCAATCCGAGGTAATCAAATATCAGCATGTAAATATCACATCCATGCCTTACCCGGGACTCGAACCCAGGACCCCTCGCACTGTAAGTCGGTGTGCATCCGACTATGCTACGGAGGTAGGTAGAGCATTTACTGAATAGGAACAAAGATCGTTTATCACCTAAAGATTAGTCTGTACCAACATAAACTATGTGTAATTTTTAATTATAAGACTCGTATACAAACAAATTATTTTTGAGTTATAAAATGTTACACTGTCAAGTTGGTGTCAGTGAATTTTTAAATTAATAATATGATACAGGAGCGCAACTGAATAGGTGGAAAATGACCATTAAAATTCTGTGTGGTTGAGAAATACCAAAATTAAAAAGAATAAGTTTTTTAATTGTATTAAAAAAAACAGAAAATTCTTAACCTTAGATTTAAACAAAATAAAAATATAGTATGTGCATGAATTCCATTGCGACGGAAGCGAAACATATTGTTATTAGGCCTATATATAGAGATAAATTATTAATATTTTTTAGTGAACAAGATATAATAATTGAGAATAGTAAGGATGTGCGTATGATTCCAAATAATAATAAAAAAAAACAATTGAACATAAAATACACTTATAAAAACTATTTTACAAGTCTATAAGTATTTTTGACATTTCAAATCACAGTGGTCACATACCAATAATAAATTACACTTATAAATCTAACCTCTTAAGTGAATATGTCTTTTTTACATTTTCAATTACACTATTTCCATAAAAATGAATGATACCTATAAAATTAATAACTCTTATCAACACAAATAAATGTATTGCAGATACTTTGAACGAAATAAAAGAAATATGGTAACGTCAAACCTTAACCATTATGAATACGACACCCATCGGTGCTCCCTCTGCTCGCACAGGCTGTTATGCCACGTCGCTGCTTCACAGGCATGTGCAATCGGAATGTGCCCCAGTGCAGGGTAGGGCGAGTGAGTGCAGTGCAGCGAACATCAGCCGCCCCAAAAATATCGATTGTTGCCCGAGTGCCAATCGACCAATTCTAGTTACTCCCCTTGATGTTTTTTTTTTCTACTGCTCATCAATACTGTCACGATTTAAAGTCACAAGAGTCTAGCGGCAGCAATGCTACTTCCTGCAACTGGCTGCAAATGCCGAGCCTTTCCGAAGTTGACCGATCGGGAGCACTTACCCACTGGTCCGGGGTGTTTTTTTTATTTTTACGCGCGCGTTTTTTCTCTCCAGTATAAAAAAAGCTACACAGACTGTTTAGTGGATGGTTGGTTATATTAGGTAAGTATAGCTACATTAAAAATACTGTAAAATCATTTTATGGTTGCTTCGCAAATAACTTTTTAATATGTAGCTATCCAGCTAGGAAACAGTTTACATTATTTCACAGTATCTTTAAAGTAGCTATCCTAACCAAATCAACAGTCCACAATGTTTTAAAGTAGGTATTTATAATGTAGCTAACCTAACCTAATTGACCATTAGTTATCATGTCCTTACCTGAAAATTACAAGTTGCGTAAAATTTCAAAGGAATATGGGGCGTCCCGAGAATATTTGTGGAAGACAAAGACTTCCTAGATTTTATACTGTATAAAAAATATACAAATCCACGAAGTACGTTTCTTCAATTAGGTATTACAAATAATTACAAATAAATACCGTTGACTTGTTTATGGTCTTTCGTTTTAACTGTGCCGCCAATTTAGATTTTCGGCCCTATTTTCAAAAATTTTCAATTTTTTTTAATCTGAATTTTACGTATTAAATTTGCGACTCAATTTAATTTTTCTCCCCTCAGTGTACCCTCTCACCTAAAGTTTGTTATAGCAGTGGCCCTGCCAAGTTCCCAAGCCTAAGTCCCCCCCCCCCCCCCCCCCCCAGCATTCTCGCCGACGCCTGCTAAACTCAGCAGGGCGATTCAAATTTTCCTCGCCTAGCCACACGCCTCCCGTCTGTCATTTCGATCCCCTCTCGTGACAGGAACTGCTGCCATCGACAATCTCTCACGACGAGCTCAGATCCGAGTAGCAGCATGACATGAGCACCTTTTGTCATGCGCGGCTCATGTCCCACCCGACGTTAGCATAACGTCTCGTCACGAACGGCCGTCGTTTCTCACAGACAGTGCAGTTTCCCCATCCCCCCCACCCCTCCATGTTTTCTCAGAAGCAGCCCGAGGACTCTGAACGGGCACTCTCCTGGACACGCCCCCCGCCCCCGCCCCGGGGCCATTTACTAGCGCCAAACGATTCACCCGTGCCATCTAGTGGCACTGTTTTGAACTAAATTACCCCCGAACGCCTGTAAGTAGGCTTCCCGCTCGTCTCGGAGCTGTCGGCTAACCCTTAGTTTCTCGTGTCACCTACCTAGAGAGCAGCACCGCCCGAACAACAGAACTTCCCCCCCCTTTTTTTTATAATTTCTTTTAGCCCCTTCGAGCGACCCCCACCAAGGCGTCTTCGGCCAATCAGCTAATTTTCCCTTCCCCTCGAGTCCCAGCTTCCCTGGGCTAGCCGATGTTACCTTGTGCCACTTAGGGGATGGAGGAAGTTTTTCTTGAGCTCTCGTCGCGAACGGTCGTCTTAGAGACTTGGCTCCCGCCAATTCGTCGGTTTTTCTTCTTTTGCTGTCGGAGAGCTCCAACAAAGTCTAGGCATGTGATTACCAGAGTTTCGGGAGTAGTCCCGTCTCTTTTTTCTAGTTAGCTAGTTGGTTTTTTTATTATTGTTTACATCACCGTAGTAATCTAGTTATGTTCACTTACGCGACCCGCGTCCGCGAGTGCCATCCCGTGGACCGTTGTCTTCGGAATTCACCCTCAGCAGAATGGTGAGTGTAAACAAAAGCTCCAAACTCTATAATTCTCGGACCATCCCTTTTGTATCCTCCCTTGTAATTTTTTACATTTTCTAAACTCTGTGACCTATTTCTTGGTTGCAGAGGGTGCAAAGTCCCAAGTTCCAAAGTTCCGGGTTCCAAATCTCCGGAGTACCACCCTCCCAACCTCTTGGAGTTCGGCTCCAACTTCGCGGAGCCCCCTGAAAATCGCCAGCCTTCTCCGGTGACCGGGAAGCTATTGCATCTCAACGACATTTTCGGCAATAAGTCCAGATCATGCTTGTGGTACAGTACTTTCTTATTTCTCCCGACCCCCTCGTCATGGCCAGTCTTCGGTGAACTTTTAATATTGTTAAAATAACAGAACTGATTTTACGAAGGTTTTATTATAAGACAAAAGACTACGCAAAAAATTATTATTAACCTCTGTCTATGTTTTTTTTTCTCTAGATGGGCCCCTGAATTAGTAAATTGAATCTGTCTAATATTATTGTGTATTGAAATTGTAAAGTTATAATATGTTCGAAATTCAGAAAATACCAACTACAGAAATAGTTCTTTTAAAATTCTAACTTTAACAAATAAACAAGAGAATATGGCACAATCACCCATGTTGTATTTTTTTTATCTAGTTGTTAATTTGTTTTATTAATATTAACGATCCACAGTGTTCTCTAAGGTTTACTTGAGAAACACCATTTGGACATTCCGTTCCTCCCTTGTGCCCTCTGGATTTTTCAACGAACATTTGTGTGGCTATAAGCGGCTTCCAGGACTATAAATAAAGGTACTACCCAATGGCACAAGCACAAAGGGGGGTTCATAACAACACCTCCATATTTATTTACAATGAAAAAAAAAAAAAAAAAAAAACCGAAGATGCACGATCCGACGTTTCGCTCTCTCGTCAGTGAAAACGTGAAAAGAAGGCTTCCCTGCCGGCCCCGGAACGAGCGTGAGCGGTGTGGCACTTGCAGCCAGTTGCAGAAAGTAGCGTTGCTGCCGCTAGATTCTTGTGACCATAGAGTAAATAAAGTACTAATGTCACTCGCTCGGCACACTGCGACACAGTGTGTCGCAAACTATACTATCATAGATATTGAGGGTTTCGTGGTCGGTATGCCAGAATGAACAGTGGAAAGTTTGTAAATATTTTTCTTATGTTTTGTTTTGTATATAATACTTTGTATAAATATATAAATTATTTTGCATAGAATATTTTTAATTTATACAGCCTGAAATATTATTGGTTTTAATATTTGTGTAATGTAGTGATGGTATGATGTTAATATTTAGGGTTTTACTGGTAACATGAGCGATTGCCTTATATAATTTTTTTGAGGCTTTTGCTAAACCATTAATTCTTTTTAAGTAATTTCAGTATTTTTTCTGCTCCTTTTATACTTGTATTTTTGACGGTGTAGGCATACATACACTGCTGCGTAACCAAGGCATGCTGTGTTGAGCTCAATGCAAAAGAGGCATTACCTATAGACTAGCCATTAAGGGTATAAGGGTACTGTATAAATTTGTATTAAGACTATTCTTAATGCTGGTTTTCTGATTGCAGATGCATTACGAGCACACTTCTAGTCTATCCAAGAATTATTATTGTACCCTGTGCTTACAAGCAAATAATATTTGTGATCTGAATTTTTTATAATAAATGTGCCTATTAAGACACTGGGAACTCACTGCTGCTAACCAATTCCTTCTTCTCACCACTCTGTCATCAATAGGGGGGAAGTAACAATACCATTTAAATGAATACCATGTAAAGATAATATTTTAATTTATGGTTTAAAAAATTTGCTATTCATCAATAACAACTTGATTAAACAATTATGATGTACAAAATTTGTTAGTCTACTTGTGTACTTACTATAATCTAAATATCTTTGTTCCCCATCATGTAGGATTTATGCTATGAAATCGTGATTTGAGCATTTCCCTATGTCAGTGTATATGGAGGCTGCCATAAGGTGGTGTATACTGGGAACAAAGTGCCTATTAATTCATAATATTATGAGAAAATTAACAACACAAATATTTTAAACCTGAAATGCTAACATAAACTTTGAACTCAGACCTGTTTGTTGCAATGATATGAAACTTAAGTATAGTCACGTCCAGCTACACACAGCTAAGTTCTTGTCGGCAGTCAGATACGGAAATAGGCATCACAGAATCCAATGGAAAAGTTTGCGATTAATTATTGTGAATGCAGGTGGAGAAGAAGGCTTTGTTCCGAATGGTTTACCTATTATTTATTTTAAATTAAAAACAGAAATCTGGAGACTGCCAACACCATATGAATTTTAAATACTTTTCAATGCAGGTGAAAAGTAAATGACTGCTAATTTTCCGAATATGTGTTTAGTTTGGACAACAGCAGTCATCATAACGTACAGCTGAATCATTCTTAATACAATACATCCGAAATTGGCCGACAAACACCACTGTTCATTCTCTTCAACAGTGACGAAAGAAAGTCTTATGTTTTTAGTAAAACATGTGCCAGAAACAAAACAATTTCAAACAGATGTGTTAATCACGTAATGTGGCCATGCTGTCATTCGTCTGCCTCCATACTCGCTGAATGGAACCCCAGTGAGCTGGCACGGACACACGCCACAGATTAAATCGGCGAAAGAATCTCTTCATCGCTTGATGATAAAAACAAATTGTGTGAGGAGTTGCTAATCAGCTGTTTTGTGGGCAAATGAGAATAGTGTTGCAAGCACGAGTACAATATTGAAGGGAACTATGTGAACAGTGACAGGAGAATTGGAATTATAATTTATATAATAATAATAATAATAATAACAATAATAACTGTCGGATGTTCAAGTGACAGGGACACTGCCAGCAATACAGACGGTGGGGAAGCAGTTTTTGTGATTCACAATATGTAGTTCAATATTTTAATTGTTTGCTAGCTTTACTGTCCTATGCCTATTTCAAAAATTTGAAGTGGTACATGTATGAATAATGGAATATAAACCACTTTGGTATTATTTTTGGTGCAAATATAGTTTTTTTAGCTACTTAAGTCATAAATTAGACCTAGTGCATCTAATTTCCTTCAGTCATGTGTTTGAAGGAGCCTTTAAATTTAGATATACATTCAATTTGTTAAATATTTGTGGTTCAAACAACGAATTGGTACTATACAAATTTTCAATCAATTAAGCACAATAAAATTAAATATAAAAAAAAACACTTTGCCATAATAACTTAGACTGTTTGGATTGTCTCCATCTGATCTAGAAAAATCAATTTCAAAATTCTTGGACGAGAATGAATGACCAAAAGTGTGATGAATGATGAAATAAAAATGCATGAGCAAGGTTTAGTTCGCCACCCTAAGTCGAGCTGTTCTGATTAGTCCATGGAACTATCACCACAATTTGAGAATTAAAACCGACCAGTCACGAACCAATCACAGTGATTCGACTTTGTTTAAATTAGCTCACCAACTGGGCTGCTCGGTCACGACATCTCTCTCGTTGTTTGGTGCGAAACTTCAGACAACGAGCTTCACAATCTTCTTGACTTCTTTTCAGGGGGTAGGGGGGGGGTGAACCCCCCAAAACACCCCTCATGGGTACACCTATGGCATAAGGTGTTACTTTAGGGGTCTTGTCTCAAATTTTGCCACACTTGGGCTAAGTCACGTCCTTAGTGAAGAGTTCTAGCTGGGCCCGAGTCGTCGGCGCCGCTAGAACCACACGGCAACACACGACGCACGCCCACCGTCCTGCGGTAATGACCCCGGTGCCAAGCTGTCTTCATGTTTTACAATTATTTCCCGTTTTTATTAAACCCGCACTGCAGTTCCCAGCAGCGATGCAAGTTGTCAAAGCTTTAGAGTTGCAGACTTACCAATCATCAAGTTCCAAACCAACTGGAACACAACCTGCATACACAAATGAACAAAACATGTTTTTATTATTTGTACCTTGCAAGTTGAGTAAAGCAGTTGAAAAATTTATGATAAATAAGTACTTAAGGGTTTATTTAACAGTAAATTTATATGCAGAACAATTCAATATACAATTTTATGCATTTTGATCATAATGACATTAACAGAGGTGGTACAAAATACACAATTTCAAGCAGACCATCGCCTACAAAATATATAATAAATTATAAGTAATTATACTAAATTTATTGTACATTGCAGACAGTTGTCCATTTCACACAACTTAGAGCTGACTAGATAGTACACAGGCATAGTTCAACAAATATATTTATTTCAATTTTACGAATAAAAATATTAAAAATATAAGTTGCAGGAAAAATCATGATTAATGATGTTTAATTTGAAATTTTCAATGCCATTTGTTCTTCAGTTTAACATCATAATCAATGAGTTAGCATTTAAAACAAAAACTAAAATTCTCTAATATATAAAATGCTTGAACATAAGATGACCTCAGAAATGAGACATTCTTGAATACAATACAGTTGCATTAATGTATAATCTCTTAAGGTAACTTTAAATATGTTAAAAATTTAATACTGGACAGTAGATTGTACATTGTGTAGCATAGCGAGAGTTTGTATAGTACATATTTTGAAATTATATTCTGTCAAGGTGTTGCAAAAGAACAAAAAAATTTATGTGTAGATACTTAAAAAAAATTGCGATGGGAATCCAAATTGACAAAAAAAAAAAACTCCTACAGTTGAATTCACTCTGTCTAAATGAATGTTGCATTCTATGATTTGTGAGCCAATAATGTGGATGGTCTGCTAACTTACTATTCTGGAGCTATATGGTTATTCATATTAACATTCGTACCGGTACTGTTGGAGGGGGAAAATTACCAATGCTTTTTAATGTTAAAAATGACTCTACTCAACTGAAATAAATGAAAAGTAAAATCCAGGTAGACTAATAGAGTAGAAAAATAAATAAACTTATTAAAAGTATACTTAATTAGACAATATGCTACAATGTAACTGCCAATTTATTTCAAACAAGAAAAAAATAAAAGCAATCTTTTAAAGTGTGCAAGACTTGCATGGTTCAGAAAAGAAATGTTGACAGAGACATGGCTTGTGTTTGAAACGAAACAAACAGCAAGTTCCGTCGCATTCCCGTGACAATCTCTAATTGCTTCTTGGGGAGGGACGGCCACATTTCTGTGTTGCTGGACCGGGCCAAGGACTCGCTGGATTAGACAAGTGAACACCAAGGTCTCGCTGGATCGGGCGGGTGAAAGCTAAGGTATCACTGGATCGAGCGGGTGAAAGCTAAGGTATCGCTGGATTAGACGGGTGAAAGCCTCAAGGTCTCGCTGGATCGGGCGGGTGAAAGCTAAGGTATCGCTGGATTAGACGGGTGAAAGCCTCAAGGTCTCGCTGGATCGGGCGGGTGAAAGCTAAGGTATCGCTGGATTAGACGGGTGAAAGCCTCAAGGTCTCGCTGGATCGGGCGGGTGAAAGCTAAGGTATCGCTGGATTAGACGGGTGAAAGCCTCAAGGTCTCGCTGGATCGGGCGGGTGAAAGCTAAGGTATCGCTGGATTAGACGGGTGAAAGCCTCAAGGTCTCGCTGGATCGGGCGGGTGAAAACTAAGGTATCGCTGGATTAGACGGGTGAAAGCCTCAAGGTCTCGCTGGATCGGGCGGGTGAAAGCTAAGGTATCGCTGGATTAGACGGGTGAAAGCCTCAAGGTCTCGCTGGATCGGGCGGGTGAAAGCTAAGGTATCGCTGGATTAGACGGGTGAAAGCCTCAAGGTCTCGCTGGATCGGGCGGGTGAAAGCTAAGGTATCGCTGGATTAGACGGGTGAAAGCCTCAAGGTCTCGCTGGATCGGGCGGGTGAAAGCTAAGGTATCGCTGGATTAGACGGGTGAAAGCCTCAAGGTCTCGCTGGATCGGGCGGGTGAAAGCTAAGGTATTGCTGGATTAGACGGGTGAAAGCCTCAAGGTCTCGCTGGATCGGGCGGGTGAAAGCTAAGGTATCGCTGGATTAGACGGGTGAAAGCCTCAAGGTCTCGCTGGATCGGGCGGGTGAAAGCTAAGGTATCACTGGATTAGACGGGTGAAAGCCTCAAGGTCTCGCTGGATCGGGCGGGTGAAAGCTAAGGTATCGCTGGATTAGACGGGTGAAAGCCTCAAGGTCTCGCTGGATCGGGCGGGTGAAAGCTAAGGTATCGCTGGATTAGACGGGTGAAAGCCTCAAGGTCTCGCTGGATCGGGCGGGTGAAAGCCAAGATATAGGGTGTGTGAAAGCCTAGCCCATGCTGCAGGTTTTAAACTAACTCATTTTAATATACATTAATTTTTATAAAGGCTTTCATTTTTCATAGTTTAAGGGAAGACTATACAATTTACTGAATAGCTTTTGTTGATTTTACCCAAAGATGTTATTTGAAGCGAGTGCTTGCTTGCAGAATTTAATTTTCTTTAGGATATTGATGACAATCACTTTAAAATTTCTTTCAACTATGTCTCACAAAGTATAAACTAAATTATTCAGTGATATGTATGATAGAATATATTCACATGTGACTCAATGCATTATCAGTATAATATTATTACTTATTGTTATTAGTCATTTAACATGTCCATTAACGTAAAAATGTATTAATATTTGTTGTATGAATTGTGAATGATGGCAGGAATAAGAATTTTTGCATTAATCCTATGCAGCTTTATATTCAAAAACAGAGTTTAATTGTACAGAAATGCAAATATAAAATTACAAATGCTTAAATTTTGTTGCTAGTAAAATTACAAAAGTAAATGATAAATTATGAATATTATGAGTTAACGCAGAAAGAGATTTTAAATTCAAGAGTTTTATTTTGATGATGCAGAATGCTTGCTTTTTTTCACCCAGAATTTTTAACATAATGTTCAATTACTTAAATATTTGCACTGAAAAATGCAGACATAATACATAAATAAAACCATACCAGAAAAGTACAGTTTGAGTAAAACATCAATAAAGCGAAACATTTGCAATACAATACGACAGCTTCCTTTTAAAACTTCAATAACAGTATTTTTACACATTTCAGACATTAGTTAACAGTTTGCCTCACTGCGCTTCTCAAAATATTTTCTTTCATATTCATGCACACACGAGACAGAAAATCTCAAATCTCACAACACCTTACACACACTTTATGTCATAATAATAGCAAGTAGTTATAAACAACTGTTGTAAGAACAAATTGTAAAATGAGAGAAACTGTTTTCTTGTAAATCTATAATGTATTATTTAATGCACAAATAGCCTCTATTTCTGTAACTATGTTTACTTTTGGTGTCAGGATTTCATTTCAATATAAACACAGATATGTAAGTACAACTGCAATATATTCTTACGTATATGTTTATCTAAGACCCTTTGTCTTCACTTTGAAGCTTTTATTTAATACTGTATAAAAACTACAGTCATATTATCATTAAAATCTTAAAAAAGAAATACTTTATATTATATTATAACTTTTAAAGTACGGAAGCGTAAAATTCAAAATGGTGTACGTAACAATCCCGAGACTATTTAAATAGCACATTACGTAATCTTCAACTGACATGCAAAGCTTTTATGTTACACTGTCTCTCATTTGCAAAGAAATGTATTACCTACTAAGTTGCTTCCTGAGGTAAAAGCTGGAGTAAAGCGACGCCCACACATTTTGTAATGCTCCATTTGCTGCTGAAAGGCGGTAGGCTAGGAGGTTTCCCGACAACTGCAACAAACTCCGAAAAAAAAAAAAAACTCACGGGCTTCTTAGAGAATTTATCTCCCAAAATGCTCTCCACACGCTCTGTTTCACCAGGACATTCACAAGTATATGCCAAGATCTGGAATTTACAAAAAAATTACAAGCTTACACAAAAACTCAAGCGGTTGTACGTAAAAAATATTAATTATTTTTTTTCTTTTAATTGAAACTTCTTTGCTGACGGAGCTGCAATTTTCAAGCGTTAAGAAAATTCCGATCGCACGAGGGGAATAGCTAGGTACGTGGTGGGGGAACCGGCAGGGGAGAGGTAGAAATGTTGCAGCATACTTGCACACTTGCAGACTTGCATACTTGCACAATAGAATAATTTAGCGCTCACATACTTGCATACATTTCTTTTATATCTGCGATCTCAGCCAAAGGGAATTATGTTTCCTGTACCTAATAATGTTATAAGCAAGAAGTATCACTTCTGTCACACACAGACTCCACGCATACACTTTTATTTTCTAAGCGCAACAAATTGTATACTAGTTTTTGGTTTGTAAGTTTACAAAATGTATTCCAGGATAGTTTACACTATCATAAATTTTAATTTGGCACACCAATACGCTTAGTACATCTCACGATGTTCCCGAAAGTTAATATATACGGCTGCATGTTGCCACAACTGGGTCAGCCATCTTGACAACTTCAGCTGGTGGCTATAGCAGTTTTATGCATGAATGCCCATTGGCTTTCAACCTGTTAAACGTCCATTGTGTAATGAGCACTTATTTCATTGCATTTCTGGGGCACACTAAAACTGAACCTTCAACACACCTAAATAAGTATAACCTCAAGGACGCAAGCTTGTTGAACATGATTATAGTTATTTTTTTAAAAAGGGAAAAAGGTTTTATAGTTTTTCATGCTCAACATTATTTTAAATAATTATGCATTAAATTTAGACTGTGAGTTTTGTATTAAAAGTTTATTTGCAACATGAGAACACATGAATTTGCTCATCGTTTATGAGGTTAGATGTTACACATCTCTGGCGAGTGCTGAAAGACTCGCCAACATTTTTTAAAAAAAATTTATTGTAATTGCTATTTTTTAAGGACTGCTCTTGTAAGTTTGTAACCATAAGTAGCTTTTTTTTCTCTTTTAAATCTTCTGAACTTTACTACACATTATTTCCAAGCTTTGACTCAAGAGATCAAAACTTTAAACATTGTGTAATTTTACCGCTATTAGATAACACTTGGTAAATGTCAGGTAACCAAAATTTGGCGCTAAAAGAAAACTAGCAAGAAAGCTATCGAATCGAGATAAATTGACAGGAAAAGACTTCAAACGATAGCAGCGGCGAGAAAATGGATTAACCAGCACTGGTGTGTGACCGAGCTCAAAGCTCAATTTGTACGTACAACTGTGATGAGCCATTTAAATATCAAACTGAAATTTTCTAAGTGGATGTTGCACTATAAAAATGATGTCAAAATATTTATACGTTGACTCAAGTATATTCCTCAGATTGGCCACTGCGCAGATATTTGTGCTTGGAATTTAAATAATACCTTTTGGCATTTTCTGAGCGTTTAGAGAGCTTTGTTGCAGAAATTAATTCTTTTAACAGTTTGATTGCGATTTTAAAATTCTACTTTCCATCACAATAATTTTAATAAATTACAATGCTCATGACACTCGAAAACCTACCACAGGCTGTAACACACAGACCTGCAGTGATACTAACATTATAATTCAGTTTAAATTAGTTAAAAACACCAACAACATACTTTAATTTTTATTATTCATGCTCTTCAATATTCAATCTATTTTTTTTGTGAATTTTGAATCTAAAACATTTAAATGATGACAAGTTTTTATGCTCTTCAATTTGTTTTCCTCAAGTTTCAAAGAATACTGAAACATTAAAATTGAGTTTTTTTTAACATGTCTGATGAAAAACACGTTTCACACTTTGTCGCAAAAAGCAATAAACCCTTTAAATATAAAATACTAATAATAATAATAATAATAATAATAAGCATTTGAGAGGAACATACGAGGGTCATTCAATAATTTAAGAGACAAATTGATGTAGAAAAAACTTGTGTAAATTTACAACTTCATACAACTTTCACCATACTGTAATTTATAATTTTAGCTTTCCACTCAAAAAAAAAAAAAAAAAAACTTGGATCACTGAACGTTGTTCAACTAATAAGGAAACTTCAAGAGGACACGCCATCATTAAATACATTATTGAGATTTTCATCCGTCAGCTGTTCTCAGCTCATCCATGTGATGCCATGAAAATCCAAAACTCCTCGTACAAACTGTTTCATTTTTACATCATTTTGTCTCTTTAATTATTGAAAGTCCCTCGTATAAACTTTTTATATACTTTTCACGAATGAGTGAGTTAACAACCATTTTATTAGTTCAAATTCTCTTCAAATTTCATTTTAGATATTTTTTAGTTCTCATTGAATTTTTTCCCATTATATTGAAAAAATAAGTTAGCTACGTTGTTTTTAAAAACAATTACATGACCAAATTTCACTAAATGTTCGAAAGTTTTAAATGATTCTCTTTAACTACTAAAAAGTATTTTTACAATTGTAATTGTCTAAGACCTAAAAAGAATACAAAAAAAAATTACATAAACAACGGTACTTGGACATGAAATTGTTTCACAAACATGCACAAAGGTTACATTTAGATAGAAGAATCCATATCAACATCTTAATGTTTTAATAACTAATGAAAACAACTTCCTTACTAAACAATGAATATGTTGATGAATACTTGTGTTCATTCCATTTTGGAGAATAGCTGGTCGTATTACGTTTTGAGTTTATGCCATAGTAACAGTGTAAGGAAACAGCTAAGGTTTGGCATACTGACTCATGAAAAACAAAATATTGGCAAACTGACATTTCAAATATTTAAGATAAGTTGGGGTCATTTAGTCCGATACCAACAGAGTAGCAATCTAAGTCTGAGAAGTTAGTTTATTATATTCACTTTTCTGATTGAATTGTTTTTTTAATTTGACAAAATAAACCAATAAAAAAGGAATGTGTACAGTTGGGACAGCTGATCCATGCAGTCAAGTCAAGGGGTTTGGTTTTTGCATTAATGGCCATTCTTAAGTTTGATCGGTTTGTTTATATCTGAAGCACTAAGCACAGCATGCGAGAGGAAAAAGTACTCGCAGCTAATGTTCCGACCGCGAAAACAATTTGCAGGTTTGCAAAACTGATACCCAGGAACTTGTAAAAAATAAACAACTCTACCCTCGTAAACTACATCAACAGTACTCAACAATAACAAAACACATGTTCGTTTCAACAATGATACAGTATAAAAATAGCCCCGTCGTCACCACTGCAGTCCCGGCGGGCCCAGGGTTGGGTCGGTGGGTCGGTGGCCCGGACTCACTTCTTCAGGAAGCTGAACAGCCCTCGGCCCTTCTCGGCCGGCGGCGCCATTAGC
Source organism: Bacillus rossius redtenbacheri (assembly GCF_032445375.1). NCBI lineage: Eukaryota > Metazoa > Arthropoda > Insecta > Phasmatodea > Bacillidae > Bacillus > Bacillus rossius. Next base: position 1,759,807 of record NC_086343.1, read on the forward strand.
ATCGGGACCTGGTTCTTGTGGGTGATGCTGATCTGCAACCAGCCACGACTCCCGTGCATCGACTGCCTTTCCCGGGTGGGCCACAGCCCCTATTTCATTATTAGGTGGGCCACAGCCCCTATTTCATTATTAGGTGGGCCACAGCCCATATTTCATTATTAGGTGGGCCACAGCCCATACTTCATTATTAGGTGGGCCACAGCCCATATTTTATTATTAGGTGGGCCACAGCCCCTATTTCATTATTAGGTGGGCCACAGCCCCAATTTTATTATTAGGTGGGCCACAGCCCCTATTTCATTATTAGGTGGGCCACAGCCCCTATTTCATTATTAGGTGGGCCACAGCCCCTATTTCATTATTAGGTGGGCCACAGCCCATATTTTATTATTAGGTGGGCCACAGCCCCTATTTCATTATTAGGTGGGCCACAGCCCCAATTTTATTATTAGGTGGGCCACAGCCCATATTTCATTATTAGTATTTATAGATAATGCAAGTTGAAAGGTCTCCACATACAATATGTATCGGTACCTCTTTGTAATGAAGGGTAAAAGAAAAGGTTTGCGACACATCTTTTCGAAGTTCCTGAGACTTCTGCGCAGACGCAGTACCGTTGTCTCGTATTTCCTTTCCATTTTCAGGAAATTACTCCTACCGAATGCCGTATACCGGGAGCTGAGATGTTTGCACATCAAAAGTGGCTTCACTTCCAAGCGGTTGGTAAACCAACTGCATTTCTACCTAACTGATGGTGCATAATCTGTTTGCTTCGAAAGTATGGGTAGAGGTATAACATTTTTATTTTCTAGGATTCAAAGAAACACTAGTGGCGTTGATAAAAATTGTGAATTGAAAGCAGCTGAGAGAAAAAAAAGGGTCCACGAGCAAATCATTTTGTCGAGCCTCCCCACGTTACTGAACGTATAATTTTTCAAACCCCACAAATAAAAAAATACATTAACTTTACCTGCACGCATCGCATAACTTTTATGGTTTCATATGAATTCTATAAGCAATAAACTTGCAATTTCACCCAACTAAAAGAGTACCCTTATGCATGGACAAAATTAGGTCGGAATCCCAGGGTGGTAACGGGGCGGGGGGAGGGTTTCCATGGAATAAATTTTATAATTTCAATTCCACAGTTACGATATTGCAAGCGCAAACGGGCCCCCTCAGAGAGGGTATTTTTTGTTCCAGGATGCACTCGTGCATTGGAGACAGTCTGGCCCTGGGGATTGCCCCTCTAGATGGCACCATCGGATAGAGTATGTCGGCAAGGACTCAACCAAGGTCTACAGTAAGGACTTCCTAGCATTTTCCCGGCAGGATTTCGCGAAACCACGCCAGACGGGTGGAGGGACAGAAATTCTATCCCGGGATTTCCCGAAAGCAAGTCTAAAATTTTAAATCGCAATACAATCTTGCTACTGAAAAGGGTACATCAGTTAAAAATCAATTTTAAATATCCACTCTGGTTATTGAAATTGATTACCAGCATTTTCAGCCTTCAAGCCGTTGGATTCATGATTCAAGTACGTACACAAGTTACTTATGTACTAAACTTAATGATACCAGTAGTACTTATGTACTAAATGTTATGAATTTTCTTGTAGTCAAATCTTTCACCTGGCTTTACAGGTAAGCAGGTTCGTTAATAAAACTTTAAATGAGAGGGTGATTTTGATGGCAGTATGAGAAAAACCATTGTTCCAAGCCGGTGGGCTTTCTCGGGTGCTCCAGTTTCTCCCAAAAAATTGCAATCTGTTTTCATCGTTGCTTCATCCAAAAAATTTTCGCTATTGATTTTATGATTGTAGTTTGGAAAGATAGTAAGTTTTCTAAGTTTCGTTTTTAAATTCTGGAGTTTAGCGAAAATTCCACCCGAATGAAACAACAAAGTGTGAGCAGTTGCTCTCGGCTCATGGCCATGACGGTGGGGACTGGGGCGGCCGACACACACGAGGGCGGCGAGGGGGGCTGACCGTGCAGGGGGGCTGCATCCAGGGCTCGCCGTCGATCTGCATGGGGAACCTCTTCTTGGTGCGGATGAGGACGGAGCAGCACTGCGCCAGGCGGCGGCCGGACGCGCGCAGGCCCGTGCGCACCTGGCCCATGTGCAGGCAGTTCTCCAGCCCGATCACCTCGATCAGCTTGTCGCCGATGTCTGCGTCACACCCGTCACCACACTGCACACCCGATGTCCCGTCGCACCGACAGGACACCGCTATCAAACTGATCAAATACACCCAAAATGAAGCAACATTCTTTGGAGAACTAATTCATCGACAATTTCTGTGAACCATAGCTGTGGTTCTTTTAAAAAAACTTGCTTGCTTGTGGGTGCTGATGTTACGCAAGCCGGGCCATCGAGGGACACCAAGTATTGCCCCCTCAGAGAGGGTCTTTTCCGTTCCAATTGTGCCTCTGCCCCCAGGATGCACTCGTGCATTGGATACCGTCTGGCTCTGGAGATCGCCTCTCTAGATGGCACCATCGGATTGAGTATGTCGGCAAGGACTCGACCAAGGTCTACAGGAAGGACTACGCAGCATTTTACCCGGCATGTACTGCAACATGTTTGTTTTGACAGTTTAATTATTTATTATTATTTACGATTTATTTTATTTTTGTTTGCTCTATGTATAATATCATTTATTTTCAGAAACGGCAATATTTGGTTATGTATGTCTATGGAAAAGTGATTCTTTGGATTTTTACCGGACTATTTGAACGAGGTATTGTTGATACCCCTCTAAGGACTAATGGACTTGAAAACTGTAAACGGTAAAATTAACGCCGTAATTTTATTATGTAAATTATTAATTTTAATATTTATGTATTTGAATTTTAAGTGAAATTTTGTTATCCGCGCAATTGTTGCGTTCGGAGTTTACGTTTTCGGTAAGAAATTAGGTAACTGAAACGGTCCTTTTGGCCAATCACGGGCCACCATTTAAAAGTGAGTCTTACTGGTTATTTTGAGGAAACTAGTAAGAAAGAGAGTTCTACAATGGCCAGCTGAATGAGCGGCAACTTCGTGACGTCGGCGAATTTAAATCCTGAAAATTAGCTATCTAGCATCAGGCATCCCGGATAGTGGATGATAATTATGAACCATTAGGGAGTTCAGAACATTTAAATAGGATTTATCTAAAAAGATAAATATCATAGGAGTGATTAACGTGAGTAATAAAAGTGCCCAGATTTTTTGTGCCCTAATCTTATGCACGAATCACGAAACTCCCGTTTTTACGTCACATCGTCGCCGAAACTTATTATAAACATTGATTTCATGAATTAAATTGACTTTATAGAGGATTTAAATAATACTTGGACATAAATTTTACGAATTTACACATTAATTAACAGACTCAGTGGTCCTATAGATGAGAGGCTCTGAGCTCTGCCGATGATTTTGAACCTATCTAGCCGAGGTAAATTGATTTAAGTTCCCTAAAAAAAAACATTAATTAAAAACTGTGTAGTGTCAACGAACCCGAATTAAGACTTTTGAAAATATTTAAATGTGCGCAACATAACTCCTGGTAATTGAACTTTTATTGAATTACTATGATGTCACCGTTAAGTTAGGTTGTTGTTTTGGATATGAATAATAATTAAATATATTAATAAGATTGAAATCTTTTAAATCGTTTTTACATTGGAAATAAAATAATTCTATATTTAATATTCACAGTGTTGTGTTGTGTTATTTGTAAGTCCACCTACTCCAGTGTGTATTTATATATGTTCCATATCAATCAAATAACACCTAACTGTGACTTACCTTATGTCAACATTACCAGTGAAGAGTCACACAATTTAAGAAATCTAATTTATTACACAGTTTTATTCAGCCCAACGTTTAAGTGTGTGTGTGGAGCCTACTAAGCAGCACGAAAGTAGCTCTACATATTTAATTGGCTACCCTAGCGGGGCCTAAACAACTAAGAAGGTTCCCGCACATATTTATTTGGCACTCCAAGTGGGGCCTATACATATATCAACATAGCAAGTGTGTGCGTGAGGGAAAAGAGCTGCACATATTTATTTGGAGCCCATACGGTGGGGCCGATTTTGAGGTTAAGGGACACCTCAACAATTTTTTTGTGTAAATTCTGTACCATCCGAGTACTGTGTGCAAGTGCACTATTTGTGTAACGCATTATTTTTTTCAATTACTTCCTTGCACACCACTATGGCCGACGAACAAAACAAATACTTTCTTAGAGAAAGATCACGAAGTGTACGGGAGGAGTATGCTATTGCACAAACCTCAAGCAGTGAGTCGAATCCTTCATCATCTGCAGGGAATTCGCCTGTAGTCACCTGTGAGGAAAGGTTAGGGCGGCTCACATCTCCCCTAATCATGGAGCAGGAAAACATAAATGACACTGTCCTACACACAATTGCACCCCAGGATAGCACTCCTACTCCACCACCAGTGACACTAGAGTCACTGATGCAGATCTTGCTGCAGACAAATGCTCAGATGAAGCAGAACGACTCTAAATTGGAAAAAAACAACACCGTTCTCACTGAAAAACTAGAGCAAAACAACACTGCTCTCACTGAAAAACTACAGCAAAATAACATCAATCTCACGGCTGAGTTGAGGGCTGGATTGGAACAGACCAATGCTGCCATGGAACAGAACAATGCCAGCCTAAGGAATCTCGAGCACAGCATCGAGGTTAGACTCTTGCAACAACATGAGGAGATTCAGCAGATAGCCGAACAGGTCTCCCAATACAACAGCAGGGTAGATGGGTTGGAATCCCACGTCACGTCCCTGAGGAACATGATGGCCAACGAGCATCGAGGACAGGCCAACGCCAGGGAAGAGGTGCGTGAGCACATCCAGCACCTGGAGAGTAGGCTTGGTGACATCGAGGTGGCCACAGCTACGCTGAGGGACAGGTTTGAAAATCTATCTGTCCAACCGAGCCCTACAGCTGCATCAGCTGGTAGTATAGGCCAGGCCCAGGCAAGCGAGTGCCATGGACCTACTGTTCCAACACGGCCCACCACAAGCAAGCAACAGGGCGGCACCGAGTGCTACACTGAGCACCTGCCCCAGGAACCGTCACGTGTCACCCCCATCACTCATCGGCCAAGTAGCAGGACATTTGTAAACACGTCGAGTATGGACCCTGCTACTCTGATCCACCACCCGGCCAAGCATTGGGCAGAGGCCATGCCCACGTTTTCAGGAAGGGTTACCGAGAACCCTATACGGTTCTTGAAGCGCTTTGAGGAATATGCGGCCACGTTCAATCTCAGCGAGGCTGAGGTACTAAAATGCCTCAACAGTGCGTTGAAAGGGCAGGCTTTCTACTGGTGGGAAATGCTGAGTGCAACCACCAGTAGCTACAATCACTTCCAGGCCATGTTCCGCCAGCAGTATTGGAGTCTGCGCATTCAGAGCAATCTGCGTGCCCAGCTCCATACTGAGAGGTATGACCCCAGGAAGGGCACAACGCTGGAAGCCCACCTCTCAACAATGTTTGAGAAAACTAGATACCTCGACTTGCCCATGACGGACGAGGAGTTCGTAGCGGCAATACTCACTCAGTTGCCGCTGCGCTACCAAAAGCAGTTGTCCGGCCTGACGTACCGAGACGTCACAGAGTTCAGAGAGAGGCTCCTGAACTACGACAAGCTGGAGAAAATGGACAGGACGCCAGCACCCAAGGAGGACCACGAGAGGGTACCCCAGCAGAACCGCCAGCCACCCCTGAATAACTATTGGCAAAACAGGGACAACAAGCCAAGGGACAACCGTCAGGCAGCTGTCCACACTATGACGTGGCAACCCAAGGGCAGAGAGCAAAGCTCATATGGCCGGTACGCTATGAGCCAACGCAAAGGCCCCTACAACAAGAGGAAGACCTGGTGGTCAAATACGAGGAACTATCATAGCGACGAAGAGATGTACCAGCGCAAGAGGAAGGACGACCGCAACGACAACCGCCGCCGCTCCTACTCGCCTGAAGTACGGCCTCCCAGGGAGTCCCGTGACCGACGCCCAAGATCCTCGTCTGAAGACGAGAGAGAGTACGCGAGGAAGTACCGCAAGACGGAGGAACCTCGATACCAGGGCCGGCACGAAGAAACCCGAATGCCACCCCACCATTATTCCCCCCAGACGACAGAGAATCATGGCGGCCAAGCCCATAATAGCCAGTTCTCTGGAAACAAGCAACGCTACCAGAACGCGACATTTCCACCACCATTCCAGGCGCAGCATCCAGGACATCAAGCTGCATACTACCAGAGAGGGGAAGTGAACCCGGTAGCAGCCGAGTTCAAGGCTGCAGTGTCCAGCGTCGCAGGACCAAGTAATTGGAACCACAAAGAACAACAACAACGTGTTCCAGGTGGACGTGCCAACCAGGGCACGTTAAACTAGAACGGGTTTCAGTTGGATCGCCCCGAACAGAAACCCACTATTCAGGCTCAGGGGTACATAACGACAAAACTCCAATTTACAGCTGCATCAGCTACGATAAATTTATATGCACTGTTATGCTAAGAGAAAGTGAAAGGGACTTTCTCTATAATGAAAATGATGAAAATAGGGTTCATCAAGTTTGTACAGTTTGTCCACATGTGACATTAAAAATTGAAGAATGCAACGTGGATGCATTAATTGACAGTGGCGCTGAAGTCACGTGTGTCAGTGAGGAGTTGGTGAACTACCTCGAACACCAAGGTATAATACTACCCAAGATATCAGTACCAGCACTCAAGATAATTGGAGTGACATCAAGGGCAAGCCCTATTGTAAACAGACAGGTACTGATAACAGTACACGGCCTAGGCAGACCAAAAGACATGACTGCACTAGTTGTGAAAGGCCTAGCCAAACCTCTAATAATAGGTACTGACTTTCTATCACAATTTGGTGTAGTGATAGATTTTAAACTATGTGAAATTCATTCAAATGACTGTGAAACTCCAGTCACACTCACAGGCAAGTGGCATGTGAGGGAAAATTTTGTGGGAATATTGTACAGTGAACCTATGCACAGGCACATATACAATGCACAAGCAAGTGAGCAACTTCAGGCATCACTTGAAGACATAAGACAGTCACTACAGGAGGTGAAGAGTGTATCACCCAGTCAGCTGCAACAACTGTTTGGTGTACTGGCCAATTTTCAGTCAGTATTTTCTGACAAGCCAGGCAGAAACAGATTCTACCAAGCGAAAATTAAAATAAATGAGGAGGCACCGTACCACCGCAAATGCTATCCCATTCCGGTGAAGTACGTTCAGGAAGCCACAGCCTACCTACAACTTATGATTGATTGGAATGTAATCAGGAGAGAAGCAAGCCCCTATGCTAACCCCATAGTTTGTGTGAGTAAACGAGACGGGACAGTAAGACTGTGTCTCGATGCTAGGGAGCTCAACAAAATTACAGTCAAGGACAGGGAAAGTCCTATACAAACGGCAGAAATTTTAAGATTGTATCAAGGTGTGAAGTATCTCACAACCATGGATCTGTCGTCAGGCTATTGGCAGATACCATTAGAGCCTAATTCCTGCCAATATACATCATTTCTGTTCAGGAATCAGCAGTATGTATTTACAGTTATGCCGTTTGGACTGTGTAACGCAGTGGCTGACTTTACGAGATGTCTAGACGCAACCTTAGGACCCGAGTGTCAGGGATTTGCAAGGGCGTATGTCGATGACATATTAATAACATCATCAAATTTTGAAGAGCACATGCAGCATGTTGCCACTGTACTGCACAAATTGCAAGAGGCAGGCATGACTGTGAAAATTAGAAAATCTGTTTTCTGCAGAGAGGAATTACCTTTTTTAGGACACATCCTCACACCTGAAGGCATTAAGACAGCCCCAGACAAGCTGCAGAACATCCAAGAGTTTCCTACACCGAGGAACGTGAAACAGCTAAGAGCGTTTCTTGGAATAATTGGGTTTTACAGGATATACTCCAACCAAGTTGCACAGTGTGCAGTTCCACTGTTCAGCCTATTGAAGAAAGGTCAGGCATGGATGTGGAGTGAAGAGCACGAGCAAGCCTTCATCAGCTTGAAAAACTTGTTCCTGACTGAACACGTCATCTACCATCCAACCCAAGGGAAGGAATTTCTGTTATACACAGATGCCTCTGACACAGCCCTAGGATGTAAGCTTGCACAGGAGGAAAATGGAATTGAAAAGACTGTAGCAATGGCTAGTCGTACTCTCAACCAAGCCGAGAGAAATTACACTGTTACAGAGCGAGAGGCTCTGGCCATCATATGGGCACTCCAGAAGTACAGGGACCTGCTACTTGGAGAAACAGTGAAATTGTTAACAGATCACCAGGCGTTAACATGCCTTAAGGCAGGCAAGTTATTTGGTAGCCGCCTTACGAGATGGTTTTTGCTACTGCAGGAATATGATATTCATATACATCATATCAAGGGATCTGCCAACACCACTGCAGATTATCTAAGTCGCCTGCATGAACTACAAGAAAGTTCACCATCTACATCAAAACGACAGAAGGAATTTTAGTGGCACCAGTATCCACAGAAATATTTAAAACCAACCCTAAACTCCGAGATATCCTGAAGGATATAAAATGTAAACAACAGGCAGATGAGTACTGCAAAAACACCATCAACCAGCTGCAGAAGCAGTCAGCTGATAATAAAATTCACCAACATTTCTGTTTGTCAGCAGAAAATGTTTTGTTTGCCCAGTCAAGGAAGAGAGGCATTTTCGAAGATCACTGGAAACCAGTGATACCAGCTGATTTGAGGCAACCAATCACCTGGGAACTACATGTAGCCTTGGGACATGTAGGGAGCAAGAAGCTCATTGAAGCATTAAAGAGGCAAGTGTATTGGCCTAACATGTCACGCTATGTAAGTAAGGTCACAAGTGCCTGTGACCTATGTCAGAAGGTGAAACCACCTGGACAACGCCTGCATGGAGAATTGCAGCCAATCATTCCAACAGCACCATTGGAATTATTATCAGTTGATTTATTTGGCCCCCTACCACAGTCAAAGGGAGGTGTTAAGTATGTTTTTGTGATGCAAGATGTTTTCACAAAATTCACCAAATTATATGCAATTGTGAACCCAACTGCAAAAGCAGTTATGCAAAAATTAAAAACTTTCGTTGAAGAAATTGGTTTACCTAAAGTGGTATTGTCAGACAGAGGTACCCAGTTTACCAGTGATTTGTGGCAAACAGGAGTCAGGAAATTAGGTGCAATACCTACAACCATCAGTGTACGGCATCCACAAAGTAACCCTGTGGAAAGACTCATGAAGTCAATAGGGAGTCTGTTACGTACGCTATGCCATAACTCGCAGCAATCATGGCGAGATAAGTTGCCATATGTAGAGTGCGTTATTAACCATACAGTACATGGTTCTATTGGAGTTACCCCTGGAGAAGCCATGAGCCTGAATAGATCGGTGGCGATCAACCCGAAATATTTACCCCGATGTGAACACACCCCTAATGAAGAGGAAAAACTACCTACAGGAGAAGAGGTAGAAGCTCTAGTGAAGAGGAAGTTGACAGCAGAAGCTGACATCAGACGCAAGAGGAAACCAGCATCAAAATTAGCAAAATTTAAAATTGGAGACCAGGTACTGAAGAAAACAACTCCGGTAAGCAAGGCCTGGGAACATGTAACCAAGAAATTGTTTTTGTTATTTGAAGGTCCTTATGTCATCACAGACATAGTACAAGAGAATTGCTATGCACTAGCAGAGCCAGCAACAGGCCGACCAGTAGGCCGTTATAATATAACGCAGTTAAGGGAATACAAGAGCCCTACTACTATGTAAGCAGTACCGACCTAAGCTGCGAATGCCTCGTGATGGTACAAGGTGTAGTACCATAAACAGCTGAGAGCAGTCTAAGTGTAAGTTTCAGACCAAGGATCTGAACTGTACAGAGGAGTAAGTGTATGTCACTGTGATTATGTGATCTAGTACGCCATGTGAGGCGTAGTGCAGCCACTGTAATTTGTAATGTTAAGCGGAGGTGTAATTCCCGCTTGTTTCTGTGTAAAGGTGAAGTAAAATGCCACCTATGCAGATATTTACCCTGTGGTTATGCGGAAGTGTAATTCCCGCTATATTGCTGTATTTGAGGTGAAGTGAAATGCCACCCATACAGATGTTATTGTAGCCTGTGAAGCTACCTGTGTACAATGTGTATTGTATTTATGTATCAGTTGGCTTGCACAATTCCTCGTATGAGTATGAACTCAAATGTCACTAAGACATATATATACAACATTAGACTAGCCTATACCTATGTGAAGCTGTATGTACTGTGTACTAACAAACGAGAAGAAATTAAGCTTATTTAGTGTCGATGTAACTAGGTGGTATGATACCCCATCCTGCTGTGTAGACATATATAAACACTGGCATGCAAAGCATCTCTAAAAGCACATAACCCTTTGCAACTACAAGCAGAGTAATATTATGCAGGTTACCTTGATTTAATGATGATGCTGAGTAATCCAATAGGCGTCGTTATGTTGATGATGAAAAATAGAAAATCACTAAATTTTCTAATATTTATAGAAGAACTCACTAAGATTTTAAAACTTCACTATTTTATTACCATTTCTGGGATGAATTTAGGGAAAAGAATGATCTTTAGGATTGCATTCTACCCAGAATGCAGGTTAGAAAAGTATGCACTCATTTCGCATACAAATCCAATCAGATTTAGCTGAAACATTTAGTTTATTAAACTTTGGATGTCAAGGCATTGATATTTTATGAAATGAAAACACTGAAATTTGAAATCGATGATTTTTAAGAATTTATTGGGAGAAGCCCCTATAGAAGGAAATTACGTCACTTCAACAGTATTCACTCGCAGCACTGTCATAGTTGCTTGAGTAGTATTCTTCGAATGATGTGAAGAATAGCGGAGGATGTGGATCTGAAAAACTCAGGATCTAAGCCCTTTGTCGCGAGAAGCGAAGGTACTCCGGCAAACAAGTGTCCACAATCAACTTCGCCTAACAGAAGTTATAAACTTGAAAAAGCAAGAAAATTTTCTTAAAAGGAAATAAAAAAAAATATTGAACATGTGATACCATGTGTTGAAAGCTATCCTGATACAGCATGTTTGTGAAACAGCTGATTGGTAAAAGTAACCTTAGCTACACTGAAGCCAGGAGCCTCAGTAGATTACAAGACTCATGTGTTACTGATAGTAACCAAGATGAGATGAAATGTGAACATTATTCAACCCAGCGAGACCGCTACGGGATGAAAACACAGTAATGGAAGATGAGAGGAGGAAGATAAAGCCTCTACAGCTGTTGAGCTGAGCACAGCAGACTGAAATTGAAAAAGTTACTAAGTTGGTAATTGTGTAAACCAACGACTTCTCTGTATAGGAGAAGATAATGTAAACAATGTGTAAAAATGCTATGAAATTTTGATTGTATAACTTGTAAACATAATGAAAGGTTAATGGTATGTTATGTAAATGTTATTATATATATATAGTTATATATAAATGTTATATTATATGATCAATTGCTAGTATGTACTATGTAAACATAACAATGAACTATTAATTGTCAGTATGTACATGATATGATATATATTCTTGGATGAAATGTTAACAAGTGTGATGAAATGCAAATGTAAACTGCAAGCTAAATATGCTATAGTTAAATGCAAATATTTTTAATAATGAAATGTAAACATGTAAGTTACAAACATTGAGTAATGAATATAAATTATGTTAGCTATCAATATGTTATAATGAAAAGCAAAACATGTGATGTTTAATATCCAATAATGATATGCTATAATGAAATGTTGTGGTGAAATGTATGAAATCTCATGAAATGAGAACACAAACAAGCAAATGCACTGTGATGCATACTAATCAAGTACGAACTAACAATGTGATATGTTAGTAGCAAGCAAAGTACTAATATTGAATTTAATGGATATTGATAACCAGGCATTGTTATGCAAGAATTGAGATTTAATAATTAATAGTATTTATTTTTTTTTTTTTCTAACAATGATGTTAATAATGAGAATGTTATATGTTAAGCTAGGAATTTTAAGGTTAATTTAAGATATTTTTGTTTTAACGGTGACGTCATAGTGTTCCGCGGCAAGTACACAAGTTGTATTGCCTGCAGACACTTGTATTTGCAAGAGTACAAGTACGCACATAGTGATTAAGGTATCGATTAAGACCCGGACACCTATACTTAAGTCAGGTGCGAAGGTTACACCAGAGTGAGCTAGACGTAGTGCGGTTCGCAACGATTGTGTACCTAACAGTGATGGGAATAGACGAGTGCTTCCTTGTGGGAAGTGGTGACCTCGCCCCACGCAATCAGCACCGCAGACGCCACGACGCCGTCTCGCGCGTAGTCGTGAGGCAGGGCGGCTGGACGCCGCCACATCAGCAGTTGATGACGTCAGCTGCAGTGCCAGATGCCGTGCTGTCTGGTACAGCATCATCGCCCCACGCCAGACCCCGTCGACGCGTGGTGAACCAGGCCAGGTTTGTTGGTCGTTTTGAGGACAGGCGCCGTCTCGACGCCGCTGTCCGCTGCAGGAAGGAGGAGTCGCAGCAAGGATGCAGTCATCACCGCAGATGGACGTTGACCCATTGCCGTGACGTGACCTGGAGAACGTCCTATTGTTGACTCACGTGTACATTGCACCCCTTCGAATCCTTTTAGTGAATCATACTCACAGTAAGTAAGTCCTCCCGAGTCCTTCTCAACAGGAGCGGCTCAAGGCAGAAGCTGTCGGAGAGCAGCAGCAGTTCCAGCCTTCGAAGATTTTGCACTGCAAAATCCGTGAACTTCTTCGCGCAGGTCTGTTAGCAGCGACGACCCGATAAAAAGTGTTTAAAAAGGCGCGATTTTCAGGCGCGCAACGGTAAAAAACGAATCGAGGAGAGGTAGTCTCTCTCAAGTTGTTTTTTTTGTTTGTCGTTTGGTGCGCGCGTTGCTAGGCAACGAAGAGTGTTGTGTATTGTGCGACGGAGAAAGGGAAGTGCCAATCACATTGCACCGTTTTGAACAGGTCAAAGAGCACTGTTCAATGTAATTGACAAGGGCGGCAAAATCTGTACTGCAACATGTTTGTTTTGACAGTTTAATTATTTATTATTATTTACGATTTATTTTATTTTTGTTTGCTCTATGTATAATATCATTTATTTTCAGAAACGGCAATATTTGGTTATGTATGTCTATGGAAAAGTGATTCTTTGGATTTTTACCGGACTATTTGAACGAGGTATTGTTGATACCCCTCTAAGGACTAATGGACTTGAAAACTGTAAACGGTAAAATTAACGCCGTAATTTTATTATGTAAATTATTAATTTTAATATTTATGTATTTGAATTTTAAGTGAAATTTTGTTATCCGCGCAATTGTTGCGTTCGGAGTTTACGTTTTCGGTAAGAAATTAGGTAACTGAAACGGTCCTTTTGGCCAATCACGGGCCACCATTTAAAAGTGAGTCTTACTGGTTATTTTGAGGAAACTAGTAAGAAAGAGAGTTCTACAATGGCCAGCTGAATGAGCGGCAACTTCGTGACGTCGGCGAATTTAAATCCTGAAAATTAGCTATCTAGCATCAGGCATCCCGGATAGTGGATGATAATTATGAACCATTAGGGAGTTCAGAACATTTAAATAGGATTTATCTAAAAAGATAAATATCATAGGAGTGATTAACGTGAGTAATAAAAGTGCCCAGATTTTTTGTGCCCTAATCTTATGCACGAATCACGAAACTCCCGTTTTTACGTCACATCGTCGCCGAAACTTATTATAAACATTGATTTCATGAATTAAATTGACTTTATAGAGGATTTAAATAATACTTGGACATAAATTTTACGAATTTACACATTAATTAACAGACTCAGTGGTCCTATAGATGAGAGGCTCTGAGCTCTGCCGATGATTTTGAACCTATCTAGCCGAGGTAAATTGATTTAAGTTCCCTAAAAAAAAACATTAATTAAAAACTGTGTAGTGTCAACGAACCCGAATTAAGACTTTTGAAAATATTTAAATGTGCGCAACATAACTCCTGGTAATTGAACTTTTATTGAATTACTATGATGTCACCGTTAAATTAGGTTGTTGTTTTGGATATGAATAATAATTAAATATATTAATAAGATTGAAATCTTTTAAATCGTTTTTACATTGGAAATAAAATAATTCTATATTTAATATTCACAGTGTTGTGTTGTGTTATTTGTAAGTCCACCTACTCCAGTGTGTATTTATGTATGTTCCATATCAATCAAATAACACCTAACTGTGACTTACCTTATGTCAACATTACCAGTGAAGAGTCACACAATTTAAGAAATCTAATTTATTACACAGTTTTATTCAGCCCAACGTTTAAGTGTGTGTGTGGAGCCTACTAAGCAGCACGAAAGTAGCTCTACATATTTAATTGGCTACCCTAGCGGGGCCTAAACAACTAAGAAGGTTCCCGCACAGGCAGGATTTCGCGAAACCACGCCAGACGGATGGAGGGACAGAAATTTGAACCTGGGCCTTCCCAAAAGTAGGTCTAAAATTTTAAATCGCAATTCAATCTTGCTACTGAAAAGGGTACATCAGTTAAAATGCAAGTATCCGGGGACAAGTGGAACCCCAAGCGGAGCGGCCGGCCCACACGGGATGTACGCCCGAGGGGCAGTGAGCGCGCACCTTGGATGGCGCCGCTGAGGTCGACGGAGGAGAAGCTGGCCGGCTCCCGGGGCCGCTCCTTGCGCCGCCGCCCCAGGCGCGCGCCCGGCCCGCAGTGCAGCTTCTTCTTGCCGTGGTTCTCGCCCCACAGGTTGGAGCCGCCATGCGTGTACGGGATGTTGAGCAGCGCGATGCCCTGCAGCGCTTGCCCGTTGGCGAGGTCCAGCGACACCCCGTCGCACTGCGCCCCAGAGCACCGTCGTTACAAGGGGGCTTCCATTTCAGAGCGTTGCGATAATTCTGATCGCAGGAAGGTACGTAGAGGGGGAGAGTGCTTCAGCGGCGACGCCACGCCAACGCATGCGCTAGCGGTCGAATGGGAAAATGGCAAAAGGGGAGGCGGGATAGATACATATTGGAGCATGCTATATGCCAGTTGTAACGGCCGGAAGTTGAGAGACAGAAATGACACAGTGGTGATGCTTGTAATGATGCTTGAGTTTGTCTACTAAGTTTTTTTTTTTAAATTGACATCATAACCATATCAAATATTATCTCTTGTTTAATTAAAATAACTAATAATTTATCTTTATTAATACCTAATAAGCACAATTTTTATCCTACCACTTTTGCATACCCTTGCTGCAATGGTTCGTTTGATAAAATATTGTTTCATAAAAATTATAAAATTTACAAGCAATCTTAACGGATTCGATAGTGTTTCTGTTAAGGGAGTTACGAAAATTTTTCCCACATCGAGTCAGCCGACGGCGTGTTGCGAGGACTCACCACGATCTCCAGGTCCTCGTGCAGGTTCTTGCAGGACGCCGCGAACTGCTCGGACGTCGCGAACTCAAAGTACCACAGCTTGTTCTTCATCCTGCTGTTGA
This sequence comes from Bacillus rossius redtenbacheri, assembly GCF_032445375.1. Taxonomy (NCBI): domain Eukaryota; kingdom Metazoa; phylum Arthropoda; class Insecta; order Phasmatodea; family Bacillidae; genus Bacillus; species Bacillus rossius. The sequence continues at coordinate 1,775,419 of NC_086343.1, forward strand.
ACTTCTCGGGGTTCTTCTCTCGCTCCATGTGGAATTTGACGCAGATAGCCGCGTCCTGTAGTCACACACAATAAAAAAAAACATGCGTTCGGGCAACTCTGCATGAGAATTTTTTTTTTTTTACAGAAGTGGATCATTGAAGGGATTGCAAAATATATTTATTTGACACCACTCTCAACACTTCGGTTTCTCAGAATGTTTGGACAGCATGTTGCAATATTTTCACCAATAGAGACTGGCTGGCAGTCAGGTTGTACGAGATTCTGTTCTAGACTCTTTTGACCTGACATTGTTCATGGGGTGAAGTTGGAAAGCTACCTCATTTGATTGGTTTGCTGATTTGTATAGGACTCAACTGAAACAAAACCAATTGTTCTGGGGTTGTATTTAACTAACTACGAGCAGAGATAGGAGATAATTGCAGTACAGGAGGAGGGGGACGGGAACCTCGCCTCAGCCAGACTGACGGACCGGCACTCACCACGCCGACGGAGAAGTAGTTGTTGATGATGTTGTAGGGCACCGGGTCCCCTGGGGGCGCCCCGTCGTCCTGCTGCTCCGTCACCTCGATCAGCCAGCGGTCCATCATCACGGGCGTCGAGCGCTCGATCTTCTGCAGCAGTCGCAGGGAGCGCTATCGAGACAGTCCCTGCATTTCCCGCACAGATAACACTATACCTGTTATGAAATTTCATATTTCGTTCAAGAGATTTGGCATGTTCCAAATGGCAGGATTGTTTGAAGAAACAGTAACACATCTTTCTTTATATTTATTTTTAACTAATCATTATTAGAAAATTGTCTTCTCTCAGCCGTGTTACCCCTTACGAGTGGAGGTTTGACTTGCCAAAGTAGTTTCACTTGTACGAGGTGTGAGGTGTGAGGTGTAGTGAGCTACCTTGAGCAGCTTGGGCAGGGACTCGCCCTCGTAGCCGCCGCCCCAGCGCAGGCAGCGCGCCAGGTCGTTGCCCGTGCCCAGGGGCACCACGCCCACGCACGGCTGCTTCTCGAACTGCACCCGGTCTGCAACAAGCCACAGTCACACGTCCGAGCTCGAGCCAGCACGTGGCAGCAAGCCCGCACAGTAGTTTGTTTGACATACGCCATTGCCGTTTCACACTGTTTGGCATGGAAAAAGTTCAAGAATGCAAAATATAAAAATTAAAAATTAAAACATAATCCCCAAGAGAAAATCCCTAAATCAGCTGACGTCTGAAATATGGACCCGTCGATGGAACTAAGCAGGTATTATGGACAAGACGACGACGACAGGAGAGACAAACAAAGTGGGTCAATCTGCAGTAGCGATGCCCCAACAGGCCCGACAATGGCCAATGAAATACAAGGTTACTGTGACGTCACTCCGAAAAAAAAAAAATCGCCCCGACGGCCCGCTAGATTCTTTTTATAATTCTGCCGTGACCTGCTGCCAGGGATGTTAGACAGTGGCTCGACGAACCTGGTACAGAGGTCACTAAAAGCTGGTATCTGAAAAAAAAAACTGGTACGCTCCAAGATCTTACACTGACAAAGATCCTGTAGATTTTGTTTCATAGATTTCATATCAGGCTCAAATTTTGTGCAGCAGTTTTTATTTGACTTGACACATTGTGATGCCAACATCGATCCTTCAATATTTTTGATAGTAAGTCTATTTCTGGTTTTAGTTTTTACCAGATTGTATTTGCTGAAAGCTCTTTCACAATCTGCATTTGAATTTCTAGAGAACTAGCTTCTGATATTATAAGATGGCCATAAAAACGTTAGCACCTAGTATGAATACTTTCAATTAAATTAGCACTTAAAAATTTCTCTTAAAATGCTGTTTTATTAATAGTATACAGATGGAATTATTAAAACGCAACTATTCGAATTATTCGTCCACGCCTAATGTTAATTGTTAATGCATGGCGCATCGCGCATGGTCGATGTTCAAAGTTGGTATTTCTGCATACCAGCACAATTTCTACTTGGTACATGGTACAAGACCCTGAAAAATGGTATATGTACCAACAAGTTGGTACGTCTAACATCCCTGCCTGCTGCCCGCCGGAAAGCAAAACAGAAACGGAAAGGAAACCGTACAGAACTAAACTTCAAAAATATTAACCTATTTGATAAATTTTATACAGAAAAATTACACCTGGTCACACTTTAATATTTGTAGCTTGCCTTCATCTTCTGTTTATATAAAAGGATATCATCGTGTTTATGACCAACGTTGTTACTGTGGATTGGCGAGAATTTAATTTTAAGAATGAATGATTTCGGTGAAGAACTATAAATTAGTAAAGTTCAGGCTCAAGGTATTCTGTACGGTACTGGGTCGAAGGATAACAGAAATCAGCCAAAAAACAAAAAAAAAATGTTCTTTTTCTCTTCTATACTGCTTTTTAGCGCATTCTATATTGCTTTTTATGGAAGTATTTGGCTTGGAATGATTTTCCAGCAGCCAAATCAGAAATTGTCTGGTAAACGTTGCCATGGTATTGTGATCCCACCAGGGCAGGTGCAAGGTAAATTGGCGCCCTAGGCGAAAAAACTTAATGCCCCCCCCCCCCCACCCCTCGGGCAGACACACCAAAAAAATTTTTCCTTGCCTCAAAATACATCACGTAAGCCTAAGATTTTGTCAACAATCAAATGTAAGTAGGCATGTGTTTTTTTTTTTACTTTTTTACTTATTACAAATCATAAACAGGTCACCGTGGACTTTAAATAATTACTTATATCAATATAAACATTCCAAACTGTTACAAAAATCAATTTTCATCTAGTTTCAATAATCGTTAAACATATGATATGAGCTGTTATGTGTCGTGCTGCGCCGCCCCCAGCTACTTGGCGCCCTGGGCGGTCGCCTAGTTCGCCTGTGTGGATGCGCCGGCCCTGGAAACCCACGCCACTGAACCTGACGGTTGGTCGTGGCACCGCGACTCATGCTCAAGACACACGGTGCGCGCGGACACTGACCCATGTTCTCGAGCACCCAGCCGACGGTGCCGTCGCCGCCGCAGCAGATGACGCGGAAGTTGGGCACGTCCTTGAACATGGTGAGGCCGGTCATGGGCCCGCCCTTGGCCAGGTTGTAGACCTGGCGCGGGTTCAGCAGGTACTGGAACTTGCGCAGCATGCGCGCGCCCTGCCGCCCGCCCGACTTGGGGTTGATGAACACCACGAGCGGGTAGCAGCTGGGCGGCGGCACGATCTGGAAGGACATGGGGCCCTGCTGCTCCTGGCTGGCCCCGCCCAGCAGCTGCAACAACCACACCCAGTGGCGTAGCCAGGATTTGTGTATGGGGGGGTATTAAGAAGCATGCCCCCCTCCCCTATTAAAGCAGGAGGTCCTCCCCCGGGAAAATTTGGAGTTTAAGGTGTAAAATAGTGCTATTTTAGCAGTTTTCGGTACTTAAATTTAAATATTGTAATGGTAAAAACTTTATTAATTTTAATGTGAAATTTGTTTGAGTGATGAATAAGAAATTAATTATAGATTTGGTGCTAAAGGGGGGGGGATGTTTGATCCCCTAAACCCCCCCCCCCTCCCCAGGCAGCACCCCTGACGACACCCCCTGCTGGTCACTGCCTGGGTGGCGTCCAAACTGTGGCTCCAGTGTAGCAATGCGCAGGAGAGTACACAGCATTTCTTTTGGAGGAAGAGGGAATAGAACCTCTTTGCCCACTGTTTGCGTACAAATTATTTCCTTTTATTTGTGGTTATGATAGATTTTTTAAAAATTTCGTTGGTGGGGTTTGCATACATCCATGGTAATAATAACACATACCCTTTCAAAATAAAATTTAAAGTACTAAAAAACTTCAATATTATATAGAAACCAATTTTATAGATTAACTTAGTTTTTTTAATTAAATAATGTCATATTTGATGCACAATAGTTTTATAATATGTTTGTATTAAATAACGTAATTCTTCCAAGACTAGGATAATAAATTTATGGTTTTACTTTCTGATTGTTAGAAGGGCATGGTCGGTGGTGGTAGCAAAGCGTGGTCCACAGCTCACCGAGTGGTTGGAGTCGGACGGCGTCTGGCTCTCGGAGCGCTGCAGCCCGGACTTCTTGGAGTCCTTGCTGATGGAGCGCTGGCGGTCCAGCACGATGGGGCAGATGGCCGTGGGCGGCAGGATGTGCACGCGGTGCTCTCCCAGGTTGCAGTCCGGCTTCACTTGCGACGCGCACCGGTTGTGTAGCTGGGCACCGTCACCCCACCATCACTCCCCGTAATACGCACGTGTTCAACTGACCAGCAGGGTGGTACAGAAGTACAAGTAAAAGATTGGACTCTCATTTGTGAGGATCCAAGTTCGAATCCTAATCCAGCCATCCTTATTTTATTTTTCATGTTCCTCTAAATTACTGCAGGCAAATGCTGGGATAGTTCCTTATTATAGTCCTTTCCCGATTGCTTAGCCGATTTCCTTGACTTATGTTGTGTCAATCACTAGTGACCATAGGTTTTCTATAGGTGGTATTATTTCAACCCACCAACACATTTTTTCGCTTCCATATTTCACTACTCATGGTTTCACCCACTCCTACATACAAACAAGTTGCTGTTGTGATTACTTAGGCCTACTACAGTGCCACCGAGCAAAATCAAGGGCCCCAGGGCCAATAAATTTGTCTGGCACCAATAAAGACTGTGAACATTACATTTTCCATAATTTCAAATATTATCTTATAGGGTTTCCTATGAATCCTATAAACAAGCATTCAAAACATATGGCAAACTGAGCCTCTTAGTACATGGACCTCATGTATTTACTCTCCCTGCTACACCCTCTTCAGGCCTTTGGCCTACAAAGTAAATTATCTCGACATGTATCGTGATTACTAAATTTGTTGCTAGTACAAATATATTATTACCTTCTCCAGTACAGTTTATATTTACATAATGTACATGACGATATTTTAAGTAATGATAATAGGTTAATCGGCTTGGAGGCTAGTTTGAATCCCCAGCCATCACTATGGGTGGATGGTCATGGCGTGTTTCGGGCAGACTAGGTGAGATTAATCTGCAGAGGTACGTTATTGCCTTTTGCAGCATGGATGTGAATGGACAAAACCATATCCAGTCCTGAATCCAGAAAGGAATTTTCCATAAGTGAAAAATGCCCGGCCTGGTAGGAAATGAACACAACCTTTAGGTCTCTAGCAGGGCCATCAAGAGTAACCAAGAGCTTGGGTCTAACATTTTGTCATTATTTAATGTACAACTCTTTAAACCCCACAATTAAAAAATAATACTCTAAAGCCTACCATTTCTAAATGTTATTTGTGGTTATCGCATTAATTGTAAGGTTTCCTTTTAACAATAGACGTGTAATTTTTGTCCTTTCAGAGTGAATTCAAGCATTAAACAGGTTCAGTGGTTTTTTGTACCTCCCTCTGCTCTAACCATTTGGCCAACAGACCAATAAAAGAATTATAAAATGTTTCAGTTTTTTTTTATTTCAAAAAGTATTCAACCTATGCCAATGAGAGGTGATACCCTAATTCATTAAATCCTTGATGGATTTCATCACTCAAGTGTTTTGTAGACATCACTGCTCCAGTGATCAGATGACTCACTTCTCATCAAGGAGATCTGGGTTGGTTACCCGTGGGGTCATGCGAAGGAATGTGATAAATGTTGCTTTGAGCTGGTGGGTTCCCAACCCATTGAGGTTTATCCTCCTTCATCTCTAATGACCTTGATGTCTACGGGACCGAGGTACCGAGAGAGAGACGGAGAGAACCAGAGAGTGCTCACCGTGATCTGGCACCAGCGGCAGTGCAGGCCTGTGATGCCGTTGTAGCTCTTGATGGTCTTCTTGCAGCGAGAGCACTTGCCGTGGCAGTTGCCTTCCACCCAGTGGTGCGCCATCGTCTGCGACGTCTTCTTGGACTTGACGTAGGTGGCGATGCAGGACGCGGGCGCCCGCTGCACGCAGCGCTCGTGCACCGTGTACTTGCAGACTGCAACCGCGACACGGCAACTGTTCCAGTCACGGCAGCTGTTCCAGACACGGCAACTGTTCCAGAAGGAAACCGTGACGCTGCAACTATTCCAGAAGGGAACCGAGACACGGCAACTGTTCCAGAAGGGAACCGTGACACGGCAACTGTTCCAGAAGGGAACCGTGACACGGCAACTGTTCCAGAAGGGAACCGTGACACGGCAACTGTTCCAGAAGGGAACCGTGATGCGGCAGCTGTTCCAGAAGGGAACCGAGACACGGCAACTGTTCCAAACGGGAACCGTGACACGGCAATTGTTCCAGAAAGGAACCGAGACACGGCAACTGTTCCAGAAGGGAACCGTGACACGGCAACTGTTCCAGAAGGGAACCGTGACACGGCAACTGTTTCAGAAGGGAACCGAGACATGGCAACTGTTCCAGACGGGAACCGTGACACGGCAACTGTTCCAGAAGGGAACCGTGATGCGGCAACTGTTCCAGAAGGGAACCGTGACACAGCAATCTTGTCACAGGAACTATTCTAGAAGGGAAACATGATAAAGTGTTTTAAATATATTCCTGAAGTTTTTAAAGACCTGATATTTTTAAGCGCACTGCAATAGTTACAGTTAGTATAAGTAAAATTTCCCCTTGACATGTATTTTTGAAAATTAAATCATTAAATTACGTTAAAATTTTATTTCTTTCGTCCCTGAAATTTGTATGTCCTATTTTTTTGGCACTCGACAACTAGGCAAATGACCGGTCTGAATCAGTTAGAGAAACACAGGCGGAGTGTTGGCGAGTGAGGGCTTACAGACGCAGCACAGCCCCTTCTTGCCCAGGCCCACCAGCATGTTGAGACACAGGTTGCAGTAGGCCGGCTTGCTGAAGTGCTTCAGCCTCCACAGGTGGTGGCCGTCCTCCTTCACGTTCTGCAACACCCGAGCAGCACCCTGGCAACACCCTGGCAACACCCGAGCAACACCCTGGCAACACCCGGGCAACACCCTGGCAACATCCGGGCAATACCCTGGCAACACCCTGGCAACACCCTGGCAACACCCTGGCAACACCCGGGCAACACCCGAGCAACACCCTGGCAACACCCTGGCAACACCCTGGCAACACCCTGGCAACACCCTGGCAACACCCGGGCAACACCCGAGCAACACCCTGGCAACACCCTGGCAACACCCGAGCAACACCCTGGCAACACCCGAGCAACACCCGAGCAACACCCTGGCAACACCCTGGCAACACCCTGGCAACACCCGGGCAACACCCGGGCAACACCCTGGCAACACCCGAGCAACACCCTGGCAACACCCTGGCAACACCCTGGCAACACCCGAGCAACACCCTGGCAACACCCTGGCAACACCCTGGCAACACCCGGGCAACACCCGGGCAACACCCTGGCAACACCCTGGCAACACCCTGGCAACACCCGAGCAACACCCTGGCAACACCCTGGCAACACCCTGGCAACACCCTGGCAACACCCTGGCAACACCCTGGCAACACCCTGGCAACACCCTGGCAACACCCGAGCAACACCCGAGCAACATCCTGGCAACACCCGAGCAACACCCTGGCAACACCCTGGCAACACCCTGGCAACACCCTGGCAACATCCGGGCAATACCCTGGCAACACCCTGGCAACACCCGAGCAACACCCTGGCAACACCCTGGCAACACCCTGGCAACACCCTGGCAACACCCGAGCAACACCCTGGCAACACCCTGGCAACACCCTGGCAACACCCTGGCAACATCCGGGCAACACCCTGGCAACACCCTGGCAACACCCTGGCAACATCCGGGCAACACCCTGGCAACACCCTGGCAACACCCTGGCAACATCCGGGCAATACCCTGGCAACACCCTGGCAACACCCTGGCAACACCCGAGCAACACCCTGGCAACACCCGGGCAACACCCTGGCAACACCCGGGCAACACCCTGGCAACACCCGGGCAACACCCTGGCAACACCCGGGCAATACCTTGGCAACACCCAGGCAACACCCTGGCAACACCCTGGCAACACCCGAGCAACACCCTGGCAACACCCGGGCAACACCCGGGCAACACCCTGGCAACACCCGGGCAATACCCTGGCAACACCCTGGCAACACCCTGGCAACACCCTGGCAACACCCTGGCAACACCCTGGCAACACCCGAGCAACACCCTGGCAACACCCGGTTCAGGCTACACTCCCACCTCGTCCGGGGCACAACAAGATTACATGGTTTCATTTCCAGGCCAATGGAGATCTCGGTGATATTGTTTATACTTTTTAACAAATATGATACTTAAATGTTCCATTGTACTAATTTCTCAAAAAAAAAAAATCACTTTTTCAATATAATGGTTTGTAATAACTATCATCCCTAACTTTTCGGAAAAAAATATTCTATATTTCTGTTTTTGATAAATGTATCAGTCAGGGCCATCATGTAAAAACGAGTAACTAATAAGAGTTGCAATGTTTAAAATGAAGTGTTTTATTAAATTGTGGTACAAATGTCATGCTAAAAAAAATTACATTTTTTTTTTAAATTAGATATTTGTCATTAGAGTTAAGTTTTGATTGAAAATGCTGAAAATTTTTTCATGATTTCAATTGCATTTCGGCGCTTTGTGGTGTGGGTATTTCAATACCGGTGTTATTTCGATCAGAAACCATTTCAGACGAATGTTGTAGATGATATTTTAATGTTTCACAATAAAACGGAACGGACTTAATAGTGTACACGGTACAAAGATTATATTTTTTAAATATTCTACTACCCCTATATTCTACATTGCACAAAACAGTAGCGGAGTTTGGCGAACAGGCAGTCACGCGACAAACACAACACACTGACCGTGTCCAGTCCCAGGAGCACCAGCAGGGGGATGGTGGTCATGCCGCCCCTCTTCCACTCCTCCAAGGACACCGTGCCGTCCGCGTCGTAGTCTATCTCCACCATCATGTCCTGCAGGATCTGCGACAAGCCCCCCACACTCAGTCACCTCCTCCCCTACACCGAGCGAGAGGTTTGTTTGCATATGGCGAAACAAATATATATTTTGTCAATTCAAGCAAATATTTTGCAGTAGGAAAGATTCTGTTGACCCAACAAAATTATTTTTTGTCAACTCAAATGCAAGTATATTTAGATAAGGTGTAACAAGTCATTTTTGTTACTTACTGAGCTTGGTTAAGCTAACAAAAAAAATTGTTTTCCACCAAGTATAAATATTTGTTTTGCCATATATAAAACAAATATTTGTTTGATTCAAAACAAACCTTTTTCTCTGTGTACAGTCACGCGCTATATTATAATTGCACGGTTATTTCTTATCTACACTCCTTTTAGAATGTTATTTAACCTCAAAATACAGTTTATAATTATGGTTACTATTTAAGAAGCTTTGTTTATAAAATTATTTTACTTTACAATAACTACAGCAAGTTTTTTTATATTTATTTCACACACTAAGATAAAAAGTGAAAATAGTAACAGAAAAATAAAATTAGCTTCTAAAATGTCATTGATTAAAAAAAATATATATTTAATTTTTTTTAGTTTGCAAAAAAATTATGATAGTTGTAAAATTTAAAAATAAACAAGGCTGGGACCAGGGGACCCTAGTGGGGCCATGATGCACAGCCACTACTGGTCATCCCTTCCACTGTGACAAGCTTCCACCTCCTAGACGGGCATACTAGCATTTTAGTTTCCTTCTATCTCCTGTCGTTCATTGCCTTCATCATTCTCGTGATTTGTTAGTTTTTAGAAGCTGTCACAGTTCATCACTTTCATCTATGATTTTTTTTTAACAATTTTTGAGGCGGTACACAGAAAATGCCCCATTACTGAACGTCAAGACGAGAACAGTCAATAGAATTTGCACGACTTGTACGGGTAACTTGACTATTATTAGTTTTAAAAAAATTGACTATGCTTACTTAGCGAGTTATTTGAAAAAGTATTTGGCTAATTTAAGCAAATAACTTGTTGAATTAGCATTGTAAAATTTTTCACAGAATTATTTTTCTAATTTGCCTGATTAAATATATTGTTGTTGCATAAGAATTGTAAAAAAAAAAAATTGGTTGTCTGTAAAGTAGGTTTACGGACAATAGTTAAACGTGACAACGTCATAGGTAACAAAACATTGATGAAATGATTGCAAATTTTTATGAATAAAATTGAATCATTTTTATTGAATTATCACTATTTTGTATGGATACAAAGGAGTGAAATGAAATCTATAATTTAATTGAAAAATTTACTTTTATTTGCATTCATTAATTCAAAAATGTTTATTACTTTAACGAAGATATTATTTTAACTATAACTTTCATACATTTTTGCTATTTAACTTCTTCCAATCTGTGTTATTCTGTTAAGGATAGGACGATGATAGGAAAAGTAGGAAACGAATGGGAGTGCTTCAAGTTTAATGTGCCTCGAAAAAGTCAAATCGATGGTTGTTCCAATCGAGTGGAAGAGAGATAGATGCGGTGCAAGCGTACAATAAGCGTAACGGGACATAGAGTAACGGGACAATGTGCGTTACGGGACACTTTTTCGTGCGTGCAGCCGGCGTTCATAGATTTATTAGACGTTGAAACGTCAAAAAAAAACTATGTTCCTTAAAAAAAATATAGCTAGTTTGATTTTATTTGAAATGGCTATCATTAGCAGGGTTGTTGGTGATTGCGGGACAGTGTCTCACCGGCTTCAGCTCGCTCACGTCCCAGCCGAGGTACTCTGCCACGTTCATCATCTGGTTCACGATGCAATCCATCTCCTGCAACACCACAGCCCTCAGTGCGTGTGTGTTGTCTGGACTGGAGCGCACACGAGCGGCGACCGCAACATTGCATGGCCGAGAAGTGAACATAACAGTTAAATGAAGCACCTTCGAATGCTTTCAAAAATCTGTATCCGGTTTCTCATGCCTTAAAATTATTCCGAAATACGGTTTAATTAAGAACTTAATCCGAACACAGAACCACTCATACGAATTACAAAACATATTGCTATTACTGATAGAAAATTTAAGACAAATATTTTTAGCTATACAGAGTTGTGGTGCATTAACTGAAATGTTTTTTTTTAATTTTTAGTTTATTCAACGATAAAAGCGGAGATTTTTTTTAATTTTACGTATTTTTTTACCTCAGCATAAGATACATTATAAAAAAAATTAAAAAAAATTCAGGATAGTATGTACTTTTTTTACCAGCTTGGCCAAGTTGTCTACACGGTACATAAAAATTTTAGACTCGACATTGGATTCAGTTTGAAATTTAAATGAATTTTTTTTTCTGTGTTATTTTAAATAATTATTTTGTAATCTTGGATTGTCTCTCTGAAGTGCTGTATAGCACTGGAAACCATCCAGAGAGGTGTTAGGACGCGGTGTCCCACGCCTCGGAGGCACCCAGTCGTGGCTGGGAGCCGGAACGACGTGGATGACGTGACGGGAAGTGACGGGAAGTGACAGCAGCGCTACTCACGTTCGTGTCCAGCACGCCGTTGCCGTCCGTGTCGTACAGCCGGAACATGACTGCAACACACCAGTGGCGTGGTTCATAGCAGCCCTCACGTTTACATGGCCTCCACACTCGACTACGGGCCCTGGACTAGAGACCGGAAAAATTCGCAGATTCATTTCGCGATGGTCTGAAATTCACATACGTATACCTTTGAGCTGCTCTCGCTATTGGCTCACTGTTCGTCTGGGCGACTCTGGGCCAATGAGAAACCCTCAACCAAAGAAGTAACGGATCACGGGGCAAACACCAGTTGAGACGACTCACAAGTCGGCAGCCAACGAACTGGCGTTATTTGCCCGAGTGTACAGGGGACTGTGTGGACTATCCTGGAGGTCATCGAAACCGCGAATTGTGCAGGTCCCTAGTCATGGACCCAGGATCGGAGACGGGCCCCCCCCTCCTCACAATTATACATTATAATTGCATGGTTATTTCTTACCTACACTCTTTTTACAATGTTATTTAACCTGAAAATACAGAGTAAAATTATGGTTACTATTTCAAAAGTCCAAACTAAGCTTTATTTATAAAATTATTTTACTTAAAAATAACCACAGCGAGTATGTATATTTATTTCACACACTGAGATATGCCCGGGCCCTAGACCCAGGGGTCCACCCAGCCCTGCCCTTGTGGGGGCCATGCCTGGTTTCTTCCTACGGCTGATAACCAATCATTACTGGTGCACTGAACCACACCGTCATGTACCTACTCTGCAGTAGGCCAACTATTTAAAATTCGCCAATTACAGCTGAAAAATAAAGAATTTTCAAATATTTGTCTACTAATTTTTATGTGTAAATATCTTAGCTGTCGGTATACGACATTTCGTAGGAGAAATTTCGGGAAAAAAATGTAACGGAAGTCGATGAAATGTGAGACAAAATGGCGGACCCACGTGTAGCAACGTAAACCCGTATATACCTAGTCACTTATGTAAAACAAAATAGGGTACATACTAAACATATTGGTGTGCCAAATGAAACTTTATGATAGTTGAACTACCCTGAGATATATTTGGCAAACTAAAATAGTCATACCAAAAAATTTATCCCAAGTTTAAAATACATCATTTAAATGGTATTTCACAGTTGGGTAATACATGGTAACCTTCCAAGATGGGCAAAGCCGGGATCTAACGGACTGCAAATTTTAGATTAAAAAATAAAAGGAAGAAAGCTCCGCGTTCGTGATGCTTTAGATAACCAATAAAACGTTAAATATCTTCGACGCCGACGTTCGTCCCAACACAATTTTTCTGGCTAATAAACATTTGCTTTTAAGTTACTATTTCTTTCTACAGTTTTTCCTTGAAATGAAATACCTTTCGTGTTTTTATCGGGCTCGACGTAATTTTTAAGAATTCTAATTTTAATTTGGTGTAAGAGATTCGTATAAGTTTATTTGTAACATGAAAACACGTGAATCTGCTCGCTACGGACGTCAGATGTTTACACAGCACTGGCAAGTACTGGAAGATTCACTTAAATTTTTTTTTAATTTCGAACCATTCAGTGGTTAATTCTAATCTAGTGATAAGAAGTGGTAAAATACTAATTTAAAATGTGACATACATAATTACGATGTTTAGATGTGGAATTCAACATGAAATGATGGTGAGAGTATATATCTAAAAGTCGTAAAAGAGGAAGGGGCATGTCCACACTACAGCTCTATACTCCAAGCCACGCAGCAATCACGGACACCTGCTCTATACTCCAAGCCACGCAGCAATCACGGACACCTGCTCTATACTCCAAGCCACGCAGCAATCACGGACACCTGCTCTATACTCCAAGCCACGCAGCAATCACGGACACCTGCTCTATACTCCAAGCCACGCAGCAAGGCTCACAGCAAGTACACTCGGCAGACTCACACTCCAGCTTGTCCTCGGGCCGGCCGCCCTCGATGAGCGACAGGTAGCACACGATGTCCTTCAAGGACACGCGCAGAGTGGTCACGTCCAGGCTGCTGGACTTGCGCACCAGGTGCCTCATGTCTGCAACACCGCGCGCACCCCTGCTCGCTGTCGCCTCGTACCTCGATCACCAGCTTGTACACCAACTAGTGCAAGGCTCCAGTTCGAGGTGAGCAGCCTCCTCTTTGCAGTAGCATGGGCGTCGCAACCGGGGGGGACACGTCCCCCCCCCAATAATAGCAGTCTTCAATTTCGTCCCCTCCGATAATGTTTTTAGTTTCGTGGTTATATTAAAAATATGATTTCTGTGATACAACCCATATGTTGCGCATGATGCATTTAGTCCAATCGTGGTAATGTGAGCACTTTTTAATTCGATCTTCGTGTAAAATCAAATTCAGGTCCGATACCGAATACAGATATGTTAACTGTGTTTTTACAAATTTGTTCTCTGAAAATATTTTTTATAAAAAATAAATTATATATTGCAACCAACTATAATTAGAATATTTAGGAAAGAAAAATGCCTAAAAACCACCTTTTTGCACCTTAAAACCCCAAATTTTCCCTGGGGAGGACACCCCCCCCCCTCGTTTTTTCCCCAGGGAATGGATATTCCTCAACAACTAAATCAATTGAAGTCCCCCCAAAAAAATATATCCTTGCGACGCCCATGGCAGTAGTACACAGTGGAAACATCTACCGTTAACAAGCGTCACGTTTCATTGAAAAAAACAAAATAAGTTTTCGAAAAAAGCACTTGAAGATCATCAGATAGCCAAAAATACGTACTACAGCATCATCTTTTCAAAAACAATTTCTGCGGGAGGAACACCGGACCAGCCGTGGTGGGGGAGGGGGTGGATATTTGATACCACTCCCCCACACATCCTCCTCCCACAATTTGTGTTTCCTTACAAAAAAAAATTATGAAAGACCGGTTACTTTCAACGGTGAAGAGATTATCAAAGAAACCTGTCGGAGTTTTAAGAAAGTTCGAAACAATAGCTGCTTAATATAATGTTTTTGAAGTCTGACTTTTTTAAGAACACTAAAAGTAAAACACTCACAATACAGCAGCATTAAGAGGCCACTCCAGTGTTTCAGGGGCACTACGCAACCCGCGTTAACCTCATAAGATTCAATGCTATTTTCATTTTGCTTATAACTAATTAACTAATATAGATTTCTAAATGATGCTTGCTTAACATGTAAGACAACGATGCTCTTAACAAAGCCCCTTTCTTCAAAATCGTGCATAAATTATGGTTTTATACTAATCTTTACTAATATGAATAAGTGTATTGTCTAGGTTTGAACCATAATTTATGCACGTTTTTGAAGAAAGGGGCTTTGTTAAGAGCATCGTTGTCTTACATGTCAAGCAAGCATCATTTCGATATCTATATTAGTTAATAAGTTATAAGCAAAATGAAAATAGCATTGAATCTTATGATTGGAGACATGCAAAATTCGCGGATTCATTTCGCGATAGGCTAGCATCAAAACAACTATACCTTCGTACGGCTTCTGCGATTGGCCCACATTTTATCCGGGGAACTGTGAGCCAATGGGAAACACTAAACCAAGAAAGCGCCGAAATTACGGACAGCCTAGTTGAGACGTCTCACGCGTCAGTAGCCGATGAACAGGTGTCATTTCCGCAAGCATTTAAAGGACTGTGGAGTCTATCTATAGAGGTCAATGAATCCGCGAATTTTGCAGGTCTCTACTTATGAGTAGAGACCCGTAAAATTCGCGGGTTTCAATGACCTCCAGTATAGACTCCAATATCCTCTACACACTCGGGCAAATGCCAACTGTTCATTGGCTGCTGACTTGTGAGTCGTCTCGACTGGGTGGCCTGTGATTTGACACTTCTATGAGTGAGGGTCTCTAATTGGCCCTCAGTCCTCCAGATTAACAGTGAACCAATGCCAGAAGCAAAACTAAGGTATAATTATTTGAATTTTAGCATAACACGAAATGAACCCGCGAATTTCACGGGTATCTAGTGATGAGGTTAGCGCGGGTTGCGCAGTGCCCCTGTGGCCTCCAGAGCCGAGCAGCGGCCCGGAAGGATGGTAAGACGAGCAGCGCAGAGCACGCACCCTCCAGCTTGCCGTTGGAGACCAGCAGCGAGGTGTTGGAGCGGCGGGACGAGTTGCGCGACACCTGGCTGTGGCTGGGCGAGGAGTCTGCGCTCTTCTTGTCCACCGCCTCGTGGCACGAGTAGGTCTGCGTCACCGTCAGCATGGGGTGCACTGCGGCGCCCAGGCTGCCTGCGGCCAGTCACACAGCACTGCCTCGCAGCCTCGCCTCAGCACGGCACTACCTCGCAGCCTCGCCTCAACACGGCACTACCTCGCAGCCTCGCCTCAGCACGGCACTACCTCGCAGCCTCGCCTCAACACGGCACTACCTCGCAGCCTCGCCTCAGCACGGCACTACCTCGCAGCCTCGCCTCAACACGGCACTACCTCGCAGCCTCGCCTCACCACGGCACTACCTCGCAGCCTCGCCTCAGCACGGCACTACCTCGCAGCCTCGCCTCAGCACGGCACTACCTCGCAGCCTCGCCTCACCACGGCACTACCTCGCAGCCTCGCCTCAGCACGGCACTACCTCGCAGCCTCGCCTCAACACGGCACTACCTCGCAGCCTCGCCTCAGCACGGCACTACCTCGCAGCCTCGCCTCAGCACGGCACTACCTCGCAGCCTCGCCTCAGCACGGCACTACCTCGCAGCCTCGCCTCAACACGGCACTACCTCGCAGCCTCGCCTCAACACGGCACTACCTCGCAGCCTCACCTCACCACGGCACTACCTCGCAGCCTCGCCTCAACACGGCCTTAGCCTCACCACAGCACTGCCTCGCAGCCTCGCCTCAGCACGGCACTACCTCGCAGCCTCGCCTCAGCACGGCACTACCTCGCAGCCTCGCCTCAGCACGGCACTACCTCGCAGCCTCGCCTCAACACGGCACTACCTCGCAGCCTCGCCTCAACACGGCACTACCTCGCAGCCTCACCTCACCACGGCACTACCTCGCAGCCTCGCCTCAACACGGCACTACCTCGCAGCCTCACCTCAACACGGCACTACCTCGCAGCCTCGCCTCAGCACGGCCTTAGCCTCACCACAGCGCTACCTCGCAGCCTCGCCTCAACACGGCACTACCTCGCAGCCTCGCCTCAGCACGGCACTACCTCGCAGCCTCGCCTCACCACAGCTCGTCACCACACATCACTGGCGAGTACTGGAATCCTCCATCACATTTGGACGTAGTTATGCAAAAAGTAACCAACCCACATGAAACCTATTCTGAGTATTTTGAAGTCAAAGTTAATTATAAATTGTAATTCTCGTATTGATAACATAATGTGGGTATAATTTTAATGGTCTAGTATAAACACTGATACAATAATAGCAACGACGGTACCATCAACCTTGTACTATTTTAATTTATTTCAAATAAAATGGAAAAAAATTGTGTGTCGGTTCCTTTTTGCATAACTACGTCCATTTTTGACGTGACAACGTCTAATAAATCGATGAACGCCGGCCGCACTCACGAAAAATGTGTCCCGTAACGCACATTGTCCCGTAGCGCCGTGTCCCGTTTACGCTCATTGTACGCTTGCGCCGCATCTATCTCTCTTCCACTCGATCGGAACAACCATCGATTTGACTTTTTCGAGGCACATTAAACTTGAAACACTCCCCTTTCGTTTCCCACTTTTCCTATCATCGTCACATCCTTAACAGAATATGTAACACAGATTGGAAGAAGTTAAATAGCGAACATGTATAAAGGTTATAGTTAAAATAATCTCTTCGTTAAAGTGATAAACATATTTGAATTTTTATGAGTGCAAATAAAAGTAAATTCATCAATTAAATTGTAGATTTAATTTCACTCCTTCCTTGTATCCATACAAAATAGTGATAATTCAATATAAATGATTCAATTTTATTCATAAAAGTATGCAATCATTTCATCAATGTTTTGTTATGACGTTGTCACGTTAAACTATCGTCCGCAAACCGACTTTACAGACAACCAATTTTTTTCTCCTGGTTTATTTATTTCTGATTAAAAAGAAGGATAATAATTTAGATTTGAAAAAAAAAAATTGTATTCCAACTGTTATTGAGACTTCAACGCACAATCTAAACCGAAAACTGGCAAAACGAGTAGCGAGACAAGTATGCTATCCTTCAGTTCATCTGGCTGTTTCGGCGATCCAGGGTGGTTTGTTCGCAACGGATGGATTTGTAGGCGAGTAGCTGGTAAACTCGGTTAGTGAATCCGACGCTTCAAGATGAGAAAAACCGCGCGCAATCTGCCAGAACAACCACCAACAACACATGTCATGGCGGATGCTGCAGTCAGACTCGCAGGAAGTTACTCATGGGTCGACCCTAGCACACTGAAGAAAGTATTGCCTCTAATTAGTGGGTTAAGTTAAACAAAAAAACGCGTGTCTGTTTTATTAATAGACCAGGTGTTTACAACAACGGTTCTTATCAGTTCTATTGACAAACCGCCAACTTGCACACACTCGAGACACACCCGGCTTCCAACCGGCAGCCGCCTGGACTAGAATACACAGCCAGGAGCGTACACTTGTTTTAATTTCTGAAAGAGAAGAAAAGGGGAGTGTGGATATAAACACTTTGCCCGCTGTTTGCTTTCAAGTTGTATCCGCTTTTTTTTGTTGGGAATTATAGATTTTTATAGTTATTATTTTTTCTTTGTTGGGGAGGGCGAGAGGATATATTGTCCATCCCCCCTTGCGTACGCCCCTGGCCTCAGCAGCAGATTCGAGCACCAGGCCAGAGGCAAGCAGGCGAGGAAGGAAGAAGACTGCCGGAGACACTCGCTCGCCTTCAGCAGCAGTGAGAGTGCAGAGAGTCACTGCCCAACCCGGAGAGAGAGAGAGAGAGAGAGAGAGAGAGAGAGAGAGAGAGAGAGAGACAGGTCAAAGACCCCCAAAGCCCAAAATCGGCGCAGAAAAGAAGGCGCAAACTGAAGAAAGAAGACAAAGTCCAAAACACCATCTTAGACAACATTACAATTTACCGTGACCCTTTTAGTGTAAATATGGTCTACACTATACACGAAACGTTCTTTCACTACATATATATATATAAATTCTGCAGGTCCTAACTGATGACACAAATGCGGCAGCAGTTCACAAACAGGTGAGATACACGAGACCTACAATAAACATTTCAGGAACTAGCTGCTAGTTGAAGCCGACAAGGTTCGTTACAACGAAATAAGAGCAACTATGGGCTACAGCATACATATAAGCTGAAGATAGTAAGATTAAAAACAAGTTTGCTAAATGGACGTTGTTGTGAACAATTAAAATGATGACTATCTAATTATTTTTTGATGTGAAGAGTACGAGACGCCTTGTAGAGCACAGAGACCATCTAGGAAGGAACTAAGGTGTAGACACCCGCTGCGCCGGTACCTGGCTCGAAGGCGCGGCTCGGAGACTTCGACGAAGGGGAAGGAAGGTAGCCCGGCCCACTCAGCGACCTGAAGAGACCTGCCGGCCGCCACACACCTCAGTGCCGGCAACCTCACAAGCCAGAGGCGCTTCAGAGCCTCAACACAGCTGCAGTGCAGTCGCACCCTCCGCACGCGTATCATTTACATTTCAAACCTCTTCTTTACCATTCCATTTTTGAGTAAGAATGTTCAAATCCACGAGCCCGATCCAGTTGGTATAAATCGGGTAGGATTGTTCCATTATATATTTTTTGTGGCATTAGTTATTTTTGTGCTTAATTTATAAACTATACAAATTATTACTTACTGTCTTATTCTTTCGTTCATCTTTCTCTCTCGGTTCTATTTTGACGTGATAACGTCTTATAAATCTATGAACGCCGGCTGCATGACTGAGCCGAGCGTGCAAGAACCGGCCAACCACCGTGCGAGAAAATGTTCTACAATATCAAACAGGTTAAGGCTGGCTTTTAAACTAATTGTTCGTGATTATATTTAAAAAAAATATTTAAATTAAATTTTGCATAAACCTGTAAATAATATTTGAAAACTAAAAAAGTATGCAATTTTTCATCAATGCTTTCTTATGACTAGGGCCATGCATATTTCGCGAAAAGAATCCGGGGCAAGCTGAAGCATCGTCTGTGTTTCGTGATTGGATGAGTTTCTTTCAGGTACATGACGATTGTTAAAACACCAATCACAGTAATTCATTGCGGAAGCAAACTGCTACTGAGTGGCTCAGCCAACTAAGGCAACAATTTCTCTCGCACATGGCCGCCAATCACAAGGAAGAAACCGCTGGTGCGCGTATACCTTGTTGCAGTCTTAATAGGCGTTCAGTTTTACTCGCGAAAAATGCCTGCCCCTACTTATGACTAGGGACACCTGTATTTCGCGATTTCATTTCATGTCAAGGTATTTCACAAAACACTGTAGCTTTTTCTAAGAGTCATGGTAAATTGTGAGGGTGCAGCAGTACGGTGACCACTTTCTCATTGGCCCGTCAAGAGCGGGACGACACCTCTCACCGACCTCAGCCAATAACTAGGGGCAGGCATTTTTTCGCGAAAAAAAACTGAACGCCTATTAGACTGCAACAAGGTATACGCGCACCAGCGGTTTCTTCCTTGTGATTGGCGGCCGTCTGCGAGAGAAGCCTTTGCCTCAGTTTGGCTGAGCCACTCAGGACGAATTTGCTTCCGCAATGAATCACTGTGATTGGTGTTTTCAACAATCGTCATGTACCTGAAAGAAACTCACCCAATCACGAAACACAGACGATGCTACAGTGTTTTAACCTTTCAACTTGTCCCGGAATCTTTTCGCGAAATATGCATGGCCCTACCAATAACCATACACTGAGAGAAAGGTTTGTTTGCCTCAACAAAATATGTGTTTGTATGTGGTTTAATAAATATATTTTGTTAATTCAAACAAATATTTTGTAGTAGGAAAGATTCTGTCGACCCAACAAAATGATGTTGTCAAACTCAAATGTATATTTGGTTAGGTGTAAAAAATAATTTTTTTGTTTCTTACCGAGTTTGGCTAAGCTAACAAAATATTTTTGTTCCACCAAGTAAATATATTTTTTTTTTGGCCATACATAAACAAATATTTATTTGATTCAAACAAACCTATTGCTCAGTGCAGGAGGAAAGCTAGAGTATTTTGTGATATGTCTTGACACGGAATGTATTCGCGAAATGCAGGTGTCCCTAGTTAAGACGTTATCACGTGAAGTCATCGCCCGTACAGACACGAGCAGGAAGGAGGAGGGGGGAGGAGGAGGGAGGAGGAGGAAGGAGGAGGGAGGAGGAGGAAGGAGCAGGGAGGAGCAGGGAGGAGCAGGGAGGAGCAGGGAGGAGGAGGGAGGAGCAGGGAGGAGCAGGGAGGAGCAGGGAGGAGGAGGGAGGAGGAGGGAGGAGGAGGAAAAGCAGGGAGGAGCAGGGAGGAGGTGGGAGGAGGAGGGAGGAGCAGGGAGGAGGAGGAAGGAGCAGGGAGGAGGAGGGAGGAGGAGGAGGGAGGAGGAGGAAGGAGCAGGGAGGAGGAGGGAGGAGGGAGGAGCAGGGAGAAGGAGGGAGGAGCAGGGAGGAGCAGGGAGGAGGAGGGAGGAGGAGGAAGGAGCAGGGAGGAGGAGGGAGGAGGAGGGAGGAGCAGGGAGGAGGAGGAGGGAGGAGGGAGGCGGAGGGAGGAGGAGGAGGGAGGAGGAGGAAGGAGCAGGGAGGAGGAGGGAGGAGGACGGAGGAGCAGGGAGGAGGAGGAAGGAGGAGGGAGGAGGAGGGAGGAGCAGGGAGGAGGAGGGAGGAGGAGGAGGGAGGAGGAGGAGGGAGGAGGAGGAAGGAGCAGGGATGAGCAGGGAGGAGGAGGGAGGAGCAGGGAGGAGGAGGGAGGAGGAGGAGGGAGGAGGAGGAGGGAGGAGGAGGAAGGAGCAGGGAGGAGGAGAGAGGAGGAGGAAGGAGCAGGGAGGAGGAGGGAGGAGGAGGGAGGAGGAGGGAGGAGCAGGGAGGAGGAGGAAGGAGCAGGGAGGAGGAGGGAGGAGGAGGAGGGAGGAGGAGGAAGGAGCAGGGAGGAGGAGGGAGGAGGAGCAGGGAGGAGGAGGGAGGAGGAGGGAGGAGCAGGGAGGAGGAGGAAGGAGGAGGGAGGAGGAGGGAGGAGGAGGGAGGAGGAGGAAGGAGCAGGGAGGAGGGAGGAGGAGGAGGAGGAGGAGGAGGGAGGGTCTCACCGGCGCGGCCGCGGGCAGAGGACTCGGAGTCGGAGCGGTGCCCCAGCGCGTGCAGCCGCTCCGTGAAGCCGTGGAAGCGCTCGGCCAGGCGGCTGGCGGGCCGCTCCTGGTGGGGCGCCCCCAGAGTCTGGTCCACGCCGCACGTCGCGATGTTGGGCGCCGATCCGGGCCCGCGCGCGTGCGCCGTCTCCTGCGGGCGGCAACTCTGCTCCACAAGTGCCCTCCACTGGCGCTCAGGATCAGGTTTATATTTCAAGAGAATAAATACATAGGGGAATACTTTCTTAAACTGAGATGAATACCTACCATAAAAAAAGTATAATTTCTTGGATCGAGGGTTTTCACGACCAGTTACCCTTATTGAAAACACGTATGTTGTCATCAACTTATAGAGACCGGAAAAATTCGCAGATTAATTTCGCGATGGTCTGAAATTCACACACGTATATACCTTTAAGCTGCTATCGCTATTGGCTCACTGTTCGTCTGGGCGACTCTGGGCCAATGAGAAACCCCTCGACCAAAAAAGTAACGAATCACGGGCAATCACCAGTTGAGACGACTCACGAGTCGGCAGCCAAACGAACTGGCGTTATTTGCCCCGAGTGTACAGAGGACCGTGTAGACCATCCTGGAGGTCCATCGAAACCGCGAATTTTTCAGGTCCCTTAGTGATCAAGAGGCGGGGAGCACAGTCTGACAGAGTGACAGAGTGACAGAGTGACGGAGGCAAGTTGTTTCGGGCCGAAGCCCGGCCTAGCCTCACCACCTCCACCTCCTAGGACTGAACCCGTTAGGGTATTCCAGGACCACTAGCTTTTCTTCTTTTCATCCAGATGTCACCGGATCTTAATGGCATCTGGATGTTGGCCTCAGATGTTTCATATGCCATGGTTTGAATGGTTAAACACCATTTTTTTGCCTCAACCAGAAACAACTTATCCATTATGTTTGAGCCGCCGTGCCCGCAGCCAGAACATAGCTTTGCCAGTTGGTAATATATATACTTGTCCAATGCATCCATGCAGAATTTAAAAACACGACGGCTGATGGTAAAACACTACAGTCAGTCCACGTGGGATCTCTTGCATGCCATTGCTCAGGGACGGAGGCAGGATGACGGCGCCGTGCGGGAACCGACCTCATAAACCCCCAGACGCGGTAATGTATTCGCCTGGGGGAATGAGTCTCGCCGCGCTGGGACATCAGGCGGGCGGCTCGGCGGACCAATGAGGAACGCGGGTCTCGTCTCGCAGCGCTAATGAAGCCCAAGGCTCGTTTACGGCTGATCGCGCAAACACCCCCCTCTCCCACCCCCCTTGCGGTGGATTGAAAAAGGGAGAGAGGGGGGAGGGGACCGGCAAATGGCGTTCTCGATTACGTCGCGGGGGAGAAACAAAAAAAAAATTTACGGCTGAAGAAAATGTCTCTCGCCTTTTACTCCATAAACACACAGAGTTTCTTTATTGAGGGCCTCGTCTGCCAGGGCACATATAGAGTGTGCACAGCTTCAGAAATAAACCACGCAATTTAAAAACCGCTTAAGATACTCGAACGATGTCTCTTTACTAAAAAGCATTTAAGAAAATGCTGAAGGTAAATGAGTATTTATATTCCCGAATTTCGTTTTTAAACTGTAATTTTGGAAGAGTAAAAATGACTAAACCGTGCGTATTCAAAATAATCTTTAGGCACGAAACCGGTACGAAATTTTGAAAGCATTTAAGGGACTTTCATTACACCTTTATATTTATTTCTCCGCCATATAATGTTGTGTTCACCGTTGAAATCTCATAGTTGTCATATAAACGACGTGAAATCTGCGGGAAAGTTCACAGCCTTGCACTCAGAGGCGATACCGCACTAGAAGCACTAGCAAGCATGGTCCTTACTAGGCGTGTCCCTTTAGATGGATCAATATCTGTTTTCATGGATATTTTATTTAAAACATGACAAAAGAGATCTTTGCTTGGAACATTACTGTTTACTAAAATTAATAGGCTAGTGTCAAAATTATATTTTTTAAGAATTACCAATAAAGTATCCAATTTTAACAGGCAGACAATACATAGGCGTATAAAACATATTTAAAAGATATTTTTCATACCGAGACAATATTCTTAACACAGTATCAAACTTAAAATAAAATTTAGCAAAAAAAAAATACAATACTAACGTTTCCTGTAAAGTATCTGTGAATTATTGAGCATTCGTAGCAGAGAATATCCTCCTCCAGGTACGACTCCATTAAATGAAGATGTTCTTTGTTCGAGCTTTGCTCACTCACCTTCATGCCGCGACTGTCGAGCGTCAGAGCGCGCGCCTCCTGCCGCTTCACGAAGGACAGGAAGAGGTGGCGACACAGGTCCTCGGGAGTGTCCACCTCCAGGTAGTGTCCATGAACAACCAGGAGTCCTTCCTTGGAGCTGTAGTCACTCACCTTCATGCCGCGACTGTCGAGCGTCAGAGCGCGCGCCTCCTGCCGCTTCACGAAGGACAGGAAGAGGTGGCGGCACAGGTCCTCGGGAGTGTCCACCTCCAGGTAGTGTCCATGAACAACCAGGAGTCCTTCCTTGTAGCTGTAGTCACTCACCTTCATGCCGCGACTGTCGAGCGTCATAGCGCGCGCCTCCTGCCGCTTCACGAAGGACAGGAAGAGGTGGCGACACAGGTCCTCGGGAGTGTCCACCTCCAGGTAGTGTCCATGAACAACCAGGAGTCCTTCCTTGGAGCTGTGGTCACTCACCTTCATGCCGCGACTGTCGAGCGTCAGAGCGCGCGCCTCCTGCCGCTTCACGAAGGACAGGAAGAGGTGGCGACACAGGTCCTCGGGAGTGTCCACCTCCAGGTAGTGTCCATGAACAACCAGGAGTCCTTCCTTGGAGCTGTAGTCACTCACCTTCATGCCGCGACTGTCGAGCGTCAGAGCGCGCGCCTCCTGCCGCTTCACGAAGGACAGGAAGAGGTGGCGACACAGGTCCTCGGGAGTGTCCACCTCCAGGTAGTGTCCATGAACAACCAGGAGTCCTTCCTTGGAGCTGTAGTCACTCACCTTCATGCCGCGACTGTCGAGCGTCATAGCGCGCGCCTCCTGCCGCTTCACGAAGGACAGGAAGAGGTGGCGACACAGGTCCTCGGGAGTGTCCACCTCCAGGTAGTGTCCATGAACAACCAGGAGTCCTTCCTTGGAGCTGTAGTCACTCACCTTCATGCCGCGACTGTCGAGCGTCAGAGCGCGCGCCTCCTGCCGCTTCACGAAGGACAGGAAGAGGTGGCGACACAGGTCCTCGGGAGTGTCCACCTCCAGGTAGTGTCCATGAACAACCAGGAGTCCTTCCTTGGAGCTGTAGTCACTCACCTTCATGCCGCGACTGTCGAGCGTCATAGCGCGCGCCTCCTGCCGCTTCACGAAGGACAGGAAGAGGTGGCGACACAGGTCCTCGGGAGTGTCCACCTCCAGGTAGTGTCCATGAACAACCAGGAGTCCTTCCTTGGAGCTGTGGTCACTCACCTTCATGCCGCGACTGTCGAGCGTCAGAGCGCGCGCCTCCTGCCGCTTCACGAAGGACAGGAAGAGGTGGCGGCACAAGTCCTCGGGAGTGTCCACCTCCAGGTAGTGTCCATGAACAACCAGGAGTCCTTCCTTGTAGCTGTAGTCACTCACCTTCATGCCGCAACTGTCGAGCGTCAGAGCGCGCGCCTCCTGCCGCTTCACGAAGGACAGGAAGAGGTGGCGTCACAGGTCCTCGGGAGTGTCCACCTCCAGGTAGTGTCCATGAACAACCAGGAGTCCTTCCTTGGAGCTGTGGTCACTCACCTTCATGCCGCGACTGTCGAGCGTCAGAGCGCGCGCCTCCTGCCGCTTCACGAAGGACAGGAAGAGGTGGCGACACAGGTCCTCGGGAGTGTCCACCTCCAGGTAGTGTCCATGAACAACCAGGAGTCCTTCCTTGGAGCTGTAGTCACTCACCTTCATGCCGCGACTGTCGAGCGTCAGAGCGCGCGCTTCCTGCCGCTTCACGAAGGACAGGAAGAGGTGGCGACACAGGTCCTCGGGAGTGTCCACCTCCAGGTAGTGTCCATGAACAACCAGGAGTCCTTCCTTGGAGCTGTAGTCACTCACCTTCATGCCGCGACTGTCGAGCGTCAGAGCGCACGCTTCCTGCCGCTTCACGAAGGACAGGAAGAGGTGGCGACACAGGTCCTCGGGAGTGTCCACCTCCAGGTAGTGTCCATGAACAACCAGGAGTCCTTCCTTGTAGCTGTAGTCACTCACCTTCATGCCGCGACTGTCGAGCGTCATAGCGCGCGCTTCCTGCCGCTTCACGAAGGACAGGAAGATGTGGCGACACAGGTCCTCGGGAGTGTCCACCTCCAGGTAGTGTCCATGAACAACCAGGAGTCCTTCCTTGTAGCTGTAGTCACTCACCTTCATGCCGCGACTGTCGAGCGTCAGAGCGCGCGCTTCCTGCCGCTTCACGAAGGACAGGAAGAGGTGGCGACACAGGTCCTCGGGAGTGTCCACCTCCAGGTAGTGTCCATGAACAACCAGGAGTCCTTCCTTGTAGCTGTAGTCACTCACCTTCATGCCGCGACTGTCGAGCGTCAGAGCGCGCGCCTCCTGCCGCTTCACGAAGGACAGGAAGAGGTGCCGACACAGGTCCTCGGGTGTGTCCACCTCCAGGTAGTGTCCATGAACAACCAGGAGTCCTTCCTTGGAGCTGTAGTCACTCACCTTCATGCCGCGACTGTCGAGCGTCAGAGCGCGCGCTTCCTGCCGCTTCACGAAGGACAGGAAGAGGTGGCGACACAGGTCCTCGGGAGTGTCCACCTCCAGGTAGTGTCCATGAACAACCAGGAGTCCTTCCTTGGAGCTGTAGTCACTCACCTTCATGCCGCGACTGTCGAGCGTCAGAGCGCGCGCCTCCTGCCGCTTCACGAAGGACAGGAAGAGGTGGCGACACAGGTCCTCGGGAGTGTCCACCTCCAGGTAGTGTCCATGAACAACCAGGAGTCCTTCCTTGGAGCTGTAGTCACTCACCTTCATGCCGCGACTGTCGAGCGTCAGAGCGCGCGCCTCCTGCCGCTTCACGAAGGACAGGAAGAGGTGGCGACACAGGTCCTCGGGAGTGTCCACCTCCAGGTAGTGTCCATGAAAAACCAGGAGTCCTTCCTTGGAGCTGTAGTCACTCACCTTCATGCCGCGACTGTCGAGCGTCAGAGCGCGCGCCTCCTGCCGCTTCACGAAGGACAGGAAGAGGTGGCGACACAGGTCCTCGGGTGTGTCCACCTCCAGGTAGTGTCCATGAACAACCAGGAGTCCTTCCTTGGAGCTGTGGTCACTCACCTTCATGCCGCGACTGTCGAGCGTCAGAGCGCGCGCCTCCTGCCGCTTCACGAAGGACAGGAAGAGGTGGCGGCACAGGTCCTCGGGAGTGTCCACCTCCAGGTAGTGTCCATGAACAACCAGGAGTCCTTCCTTGTAGCTGTAGTCACTCACCTTCATGCCGCGACTGTCGAGCGTCAGAGCGCGCGCCTCCTGCCGCTTCACGAAGGACAAAAAAAGAGGTGCCGACACAGGTCCTCGGGAATGTCCACCTCCAGGTAGTGTCCATGAACAACCAGGAGTCCTTCCTTGGAGCTGTAGTCACTCACCTTCATGCCGCGACTGTCGAGCGTCAGAGCGCGCGCCTCCTGCCGCTTCACGAAGGACAGGAAGAGGTGGCGACACAGGTCCTCGGGTGTGTCCACCTCCAGGTAGTGTCCATGAACAACCAGGAGTCCTTCCTTGGAGCTGTGGTCACTCACCTTCATGCCGCGACTGTCGAGCGTCAGAGCGCGCGCCTCCTGCCGCTTCACGAAGGACAGGAAGAGGTGGCGGCACAGGTCCTCGGGAGTGTCCACCTCCAGGTAGTGTCCATGAACAACCAGGAGTCCTTCCTTGTAGCTGTAGTCACTCACCTTCATGCCGCGACTGTCGAGCGTCAGAGCGCGCGCCTCCTGCCGCTTCACGAAGGACAAAAAAAGAGGTGCCGACACAGGTCCTCGGGAATGTCCACCTCCAGGTAGTGTCCATGAACAACCAGGAGTCCTTCCTTGGAGCTGTAGTCACTCACCTTCATGCCGCGACTGTCGAGCGTCAGAGCGCGCGCCTCCTGCCGCTTCACGAAGGACAGGAAGAGGTGGCGGCACAGGTCCTCGGGAGTGTCCACCTCCAGGTAGTGTCCATGAACAACCAGGAGTCCTTCCTTGGAGCTGTGGTCACTCACCTTCATGCCGCGACTGTCGAGCGTCAGAGCGCGCGCCTCCTGCCGCTTCACGAAGGACAGGAAGAGGTGGCGACACAGGTCCTCGGGAGTGTCCACCTCCAGGTAGTGTCCATGAACAACCAGGAGTCCTACCTTGTAGCTGTAGTCACTCACCTTCATGCCGCGACTGTCGAGCGTCAGAGCGCGCGCCTCCTGCCGCTTCACGAAGGACAGGAAGAGGTGGCGACACAGGTCCTCGGGAGTGTCCACCTCCAGGTAGTGTCCATGAACAACCAGGAGTCCTTCCTTGGAGCTGTAGTCACTCACCTTCATGCCGCGACTGTCGAGCGTCAGAGCGCGCGCCTCCTGCCGCTTCACGAAGGACAGGAAGAGGTGGCGGCACAGGTCCTCGGGAGTGTCCACCTCCAGGTAGTGTCCATGAACAACCAGGAGTCCTTCCTTGGAGCTGTGGTCACTCACCTTCATGCCGCGACTGTCGAGCGTCAGAGCGCGCGCCTCCTGCCGCTTCACGAAGGACAGGAAGAGGTGGCGACACAGGTCCTCGGGTGTGTCCACCTCCAGGTAGTGTCCATGAACAACCAGGAGTCCTTCCTTGGAGCTGTAGACACTCACCTTCATGCCGCGACTGTCGAGCGTCAGAGCGCGCGCCTCCTGCCGCTTCACGAAGGACAGGAAGAGGTGGCGGCACAGGTCCTCGGGAGTGTCCACCTCCAGGTAGTGTCCATGAACAACCAGGAGTCCTTCCTTGGAGCTGTAGTCACTCACCTTCATGCCGCGACTGTCGAGCGTCAGAGCGCGCGCCTCCTGCCGCTTCACGAAGGACAGGAAGAGGTGGCGACACAGGTCCTCGGGAGTGTCCACCTCCAGGTAGTGTCCATGAACAACCAGGAGTGCTTCCTTGGAGCTGTGGTCACTCACCTTCATGCCGCGACTGTCGAGCGTCAGAGCGCGCGCCTCCTGCCGCTTCA
This sequence comes from Bacillus rossius redtenbacheri, assembly GCF_032445375.1. Lineage (NCBI taxonomy): Eukaryota > Metazoa > Arthropoda > Insecta > Phasmatodea > Bacillidae > Bacillus > Bacillus rossius. Next base: position 1,804,363 of record NC_086343.1, read on the forward strand.
CGAAGGACAGGAAGAGGTGGCGACACAGGTCCTCGGGTGTGTCCACCTCCAGGTAGGTGTCCATGAACAACCGGAAGCCCTCATAGTCGATGTCCTGCCGACAAACACAACGGTCACTTATTGTTTTTACGTCTTGTCATAAGTTTCATACTGAGGCGAATGTTCCTGTCACCTTACATGCAGTTAATTGCATATAACCTGATAGCTTAAAAATCCCAAGAAGTTAAAAAAAGTTCTATGAGTACTATTTTTATTATAATACATATTTATTTGTTCACTATATTTGTTGTACAAATTTTGTTTAGTTTAAGATATTTTTGAAGTATGTTTTTTGTTGTGGACATTTTGAGCAGTAGTTTACAAAAGGTTTAGTATGTTTAGACTGCAATATAGTAAAACATTTGTATTTTATTATATTTGGTATAGAAAAAGACCACCGATGCGTGTGAGGAAACACTGATGGGTTTGGGATGAAATGTGCCGAGTGTCTTTTCGTGTCCAGACGGTATACTGCATGGCTCTGTCTCATGCCATCTGGTGTAAGGCAGCCTCCATCAAACCTAACAGGGGGGCGAGGTGACTTGAGCACCCCCCTCCCCCCACCGACCATCACGGTCCTGGGGGCTGTCCAGCACCGCTGGTGAAAGTACCGGGGCAACGGGACATGGGCTGGTATTCCTGAGGGAGCTGGATACATCTTTTAAGTTATTTCACATCTTTGTCCTGATGCGAAATTTGTACCGATAGCCCTCTCCTGGATTCGTTAATGGTTCACACATCTTCTTACAAGATACTTAGCCACTAATCCTTATTTCCTAGCTGGAGAAGGTCATGGAGTGATCATGATTCTCAACACCTGCGTGAAATTTTATGTACAGCTAATGGATAATATTTAGCAAGTCAATGTTGGAAATTTTCGAGCATATACTACATAAAAATAAAACGGAGGTAAGCACTCAAATAATGGTCACGACAAGAACACGAGGTGACCAATGTAGTGTGCGGGACCCATCCTTCTGCCACTTGTTCCGTCGACAGTGCTTGCAGACTGCCAGCAGGCTGTACATTGTCATTGCTCGTGAACACACAGCGAGTGTCGCTTTGCAAGCGGTGGGAAATAGGGGCGAACTGTCGTGTGGGGACCCGCCGTGCGATTGGCCGGCGGAGGTCACGTGACCTGCACGGGCTGGCACCGGGGGGGGGGGGGGGGGCAAGAAGCTGCTGGAATATTCCCTGGTCGCGCTCCGGGCGCAGAGAGCGAGCCGTGCATGATTCATAACCCCTTCCCCTCCCCCCTCCCCGGCCAAACGTAGCCAGACCCCTCCGTCCCGGGACTCGAAACAAAAGAAACACAAGCAAAGACGGAACAATAATTTCACAGAGAGATTATTTTAGAATTATTGTAATCCTTAACGGGCTGCAATAACGTGTCCCCCCCCCCCAGAATTACAGCCAGATGTGCCTCATACACAGAAGCAGCAGGAATCGTGTTTCCAAGTTATATACATTTAATGCTGCTTTGCATACATACTTTAGACTATATTTAGAGAAATCATCAAATAATTGACACAAGAACACAGTTTGAAAGACAATTAAATAAAATAAAAACTTATAACTGTACGGTTTTTGTTTTATCAAGCAAAATCATACTTAAATTCCTATGAGTGAACGATGGCAGTTCTAAAAGGATATTAATCCCTGATATTTTTAATGTAGGATTCAATATTTATTTTAAAATTAATTTCTAAAGAAGACTTGCTGATGAAATGTACACAGCGGCTACACCGGAGCCCAGGCTCCGCGGGCAGACACAGAGCTGTGCCCCAGCGGCTCCAGGGGACATGCCCCCGGGCCCCACTTACATCACTGTCTCACGGCAATGCTCAACGGTGCAGTGCCGCCACCAATTTACTTTGGTTTTTTTTGAAGTAAATACACATGTACAAAGCATCTCCCTTTCCCTCTCTCTAATTCTCCATCACTCTATCTCTCTCTATGTACCTATATAACTCTTCATCAATCTATATCTCTCTATATCTATATATTCCCCTATATTTCTCTATCCTCTATTCACATAGAGATTTAAATCTCTATATGTCACACTATAAAAATGAAAATACTAAAATTCTATTTTTCTCTTCGTCTTAAGAAACTCGTTACGCCAGTCAAAAAGTTCGTTATTCCTCGTAAAACATCGCGAACAAATTATTAATACTAATTACAAGGGTAAGATCAGGTTAGAGTGCAACATATTTTCGTGACGAATCTCCATCTCTAGATCTGTCTTAAAAGGGATGAATGAAACTCGTAATGGCCTGCAATCAGCTGAACCCCCACCCCCCTGCCCTAACACGCGTGGCCTCCTCGCAGGTCGACGGAGAAGGGCGTAACCTACCAACTCGATTATCCGAATGTGACGGGGCCCGGCGTGAGATGAGGTGTGCCCCGGTGGGGGTGCGGGTGGTAGGGGGAGGGGTGGCGAGTCTGTCGAGCTGCGGGTTGCCATGGCGACGCGGCCTCGGCGCGCTCGATACCTCCCCTCCCCTCCCCACCCCTCCGGCGGGCCGCGGGTTCGAGTCCCGCCAGGCGCTGCCTCATGTCTCCGGCGCCCCCTGTCGTCATTCTTCCGCGTGAACAACGGCACGTGCTTTTGTTTACCAGAGGCACTTCAAAACACCAACGCTAATTAAAAGGTTAACAAATTTAAATGATTTAATTTTACGCAGCACAATTTTTGAACTGAAATTCATTTGGAAGCCTTGAGAATAAAATTTTCAAAGCCGAATTTTTTATCAAACGTTTTCGTGAAACATTGTTTTATGAAACGATTTCTGACGCGAAAACGACAGAAAAGAGTTATATAGTCGAGGTTTGAATTGCCAAAAAAGTTTAAATTCTATGACATGTACTGAGTAACACGCGCTATTTTTTTTTTTAAATGTATAAATATCAACCGGAAAATTTCGCGGATTTGTTTCTGCATAGGTAAAAATTCAAACATGTGTACATTTTTTTCAGCTTCTGCCATAGGCTCACAGTTTATCCGGATGACTCAAGGCCAACGAGAAACCTTAAACCAAAGAAGCATCCAATAACAAGCTCCCCAGTTCATACGTCCAACAGGCCAGTAGCCAAATAAACGTGTGACTTTCACCCCTGTGGATTCTATCCTAGAGGTCCATGAACCAGCTTAGACTTCCAGTCCCTATGTAGTAATCACAAAATCCCACCAGGGACCAGAAACATTCGTGAACTACAGTTCGGTAGCTAAGCGGCACAAGAAGTAATAATAAAAAAACGGACGAATGACAGATTACGCGTGTTTTTTTTGACATGATAACGTCTTATAAATCAATGAACGCCGGCTGCACGCACGAAAAAAAACATGACTCATTGTCACGTTCCGCCTGAGCCGAGCGTGCAAAGAACCGGCCAACCACCGTGCGAGAAAATCTTCTATAATATCAAACAGGTTAAGGCGGGCTTTGTAAAAGCAGCAATTAAAAAAAATATATATTTATTTGTCCAGTTTCGTCATTTCAAATTAACATTTTATAAAAATTGATTTGATTTCAGTTTATTTCTATAGCTAATTGTTCGTGATTAAATTTAAACAAATCATTTAAAATTAAATTTTGCAAAAACTGTAAATGATATTTGAAAATTAAAGAGTATGCACTTTTTCATCAGTGTTTTCTTATGACGTTATCACGTACTTTACAGACAGGAGCGCTCCCCCCCCCCCCCCGGCCCTCGGGAGCGATGAGTGATCTGCGGTGGACAGGACTGATTCACGACAAGCCCTCGAGCTGTCCCTGCGACTCAGCGCTGGCCCGCAGCCACCAGGCTAGCGTGGTGGGGGGGGCTCTGAAGTCCGCGCTCTGTCCGAACGCCAGGCGAGACCTACACTCGTGTGCCAAGCTGTAAAGAATTATTAGGCGTTGTAAAATATATATTTTTGAAAATAATAATAATGTTTGTTATCGAAAGAGGCGCTGTGGTCGAGCGGTCGGGCACTCGGCTCGCCGAGGTTCGATTCCTCGCGGTTAGAATCAGGAATTTTCGCAAGTGTGAAACGTAGCGGACGTTGCGGGGTAATCCTGTTTCCCCCAGAAAGTCGTTCCGTCGCTGATCGATGCCCAATATCATCTCATTTCAGTCGTCGAGGCTGGAACGACAGGTAGGCTCCCGTGAGTGTCAGCCCCGCTCCATCCATGCAGACCCTGCCTCAAGCGGGGAACTATGTTCAATTATGTGTAGTATCGAGAATGTTGTATTGCTGTGATCGAGTCTAAGCGCGTTTCCCTAATCCTCGTTGCAACAAACACACAACAAATAAACTGTAATGTTGTTATTGGTTTCCTTTTCCTTCGGGACTTTTGAAATATACCTAAGATCTATTGGGAACGCAAATCCAGTGTATAATGAATGGTATTCATTCAGTCTCTCTCAAAACACTAACGCGAACTTGGCAGGTTTGTTCTCACTGGCCGATACCGGAGTCAGAAACTGTTCATCTTTTGGAGCGGGCCTATGCACCCTGTTTGTTGCCGTCACGTGTGTAGCACTGCTCCGAGTGTAGTCCGCGGCACCCCGCAGCACAGCGCTGTGTGGCGGGCTGCCTCGCGACGCAGGGGCAGGCAGTCGCCTATTCCGTGGCACCCCGCAGCACGTAGCTGAATGGCGGGCTGCCTACCAGCGCAGGGGCAGGCAGCCGCCTAGTCCGTGGCATCCCGCAGCACAGCGCTGTGTGGCGAGCTGCCTAGCGGCGCAGGGGCAGGCAGCCACCTAGTCCGTGGCACCCCGCAGCACAGCGCTGTGTGGTGGGCTGCCTAGCGGCGCAGGAGCAGGCAGCGCGACAGTGCCTTATTGCAGCCAGGTTATGGGGGAGGGGAGAGGCGGTACTGCTCCAGGAATGCCCGTCGCTCCTGCACTCGTCCCCTCAAGAGTCCCGTGACGTCATACCCCACCGCCTGGCATTCCACCACCAGCCCGCCGGGACGCCATATTGCCCGATATTGGTGATCCCGAGTGGGCTGGCTGGCCCTCTTTCCTTGTGGCGCTGATCATGCGGAGAAGCTGCTTCCTTTTCCAAGACAGATACAGAAGGAAGCCATCTTATATTGAAGTTTTCTTTGGTCAAACAATAGTATTATATTTTATTATTGGAAATTTGTCCTCGTTGAAAACTGTCTGCAGACCCATCTTGACAGAAAAAAAATATATATTTATTGACTTCTTTTTACAATCCCCTGAACACTATATTTTACAGTGTGAAAAAACTATTTTCTCCCCGCAAAAAAAAAACTTGAAAATAATGACTTGAAAATAAAACCATAAAAGACTAGGGCAAAGTTTTCTTAACCCATGCCAATTTAATTATGTTCAGTTTACAGAATACTATATTTCGAACAAGACTCCAGGGCTTTATTGTGTACGCTATGTGCTCACACCAGCTTGACCTTTCACCTCGAAGAGAACGCAGGGCCAGGAGTATTATAATAAACGTAACGCTCATTAGACTGTAATATGGTATACACGCGCATTCAGGGAGCGTTTGCTTCCGCACTGGCTGTGATTGGTGTAGACATGAACCGGGAATAAACCCAGCCAACGACGAACACAGGCAACACTACAAGTTTTAACACACCACTGGTCTGGCCATACGAATCTTGCAGGTGACCACAGTCCTACAGCTTAAAATTCAACAAACAGCAGAATCAGAACAAAGTTATAATGATTTGAATATTAGCTTTCCACGAAATCAGCCCTCCAATATTAACGGTCTGCAATAATCCCTACTAATATTATAAACGTAAAAGTGTGTTTGTCTGTTTGTCCTTTCACGTAGCAGCGGAGCGACATGATTTTTTACATGTGTATACTTTATGGGCCGGAGAGTGACATAGACTACATATAATTATGAAGTTCCATCCCTAAAGGAATAAAAAAAGGGATATATTTTTTTAATAGAAAATCATAACACTTACAAACAGTGAGTTTGTGTCGTTACTCTATGCCCGCCACACAGTAATATAGTAAGGTATAGCAACTTCCTATCCTTCTCCTTTGCAAAACCCATCCGCTTAGTGAAGCTCGCGGCTGCTAGCGAACTAAAGGCGCTAATAACAGTTTAGTTTAGAACTTAGTCAATAGATGGCGTTGCCTTGAATTTGTAACGCGCTTACCACAACCGACTGACTCACACGTGTGGTATATAACTAGGGACAGGAAAAATTCGCGGGTTCAATGACCTGCAGGATGAACTCCATAGTTCTACGTACACTCAGTCAAATGCCACCCACTCATTGGCTGTTGTCTTGTGAGACGTCCCAACGTAGCAGCTTGGGTTTCGATATAACTTTGGTCGGGCGTTTCTCATTGGCCCAGAGTCATCCAGGTGAGTTGTGAGGCAATAGCAGAGGCAGCACTGAGGTATAAATATTTGTATTTTAGCCTATCGCGAAATGAATTCGCGAATTTTTCCGGTCTCTATGTATAACGTACGCACGGTTGCAAGAAATGCCGTCCGAAATGTGTGACGTTATTCACCGTCAGAACGTCGTCAGTGGTCGGAGGTTAGCGAAGAATGCAGCTGCTACCCGCGGGAATGTCCGCGCCCTACGGGGCTTTACCTTGACTCGTGTCGCCACACGCGTGTTCATAACCAGCCCGCCCCGGGTTGCGGGCGCGTCTCTGCGCCCTGACATTTATGTTCTCCCCGCCTCCGCCTCTGCATTCCTGTTATATTTATCCCGCGCCGAGACCCGCCCTTCCCGCGCTCTTTGTGACCCCCGCTTTGATGAGCTCGACCCCCCCCCCGACCCCCGGGCCGTGCGACGCGGGCGCATTAACGTCGTGTTTTGTTTTCCTTCCTGCCCTCGCGTGTTCCGTGCGAGCGGACGTCTTTATGGAGCGTCTCGGGTGGACCTCGCGACCTCCGGGGTGGACTCGTGCGTGCCCGGGGCGATGCGAGGAGTCTCAACTTGGTGGTCTGTGATTGGTAGAGACCCGAAAAACTCGCAGATTCATTTCGCGATAGTTTGACATTCAAACACGTATACCTTTCAGCTGCTCTTGCTATTGACTCACTGTTCGTCTGGGCGACTCCGGGCCAATGAGAAACCCTCAACCAATGAAGTGACGAATCACGGGGCAAACACCAGTTGAGACGACTCACAAGTCGGCAGCCAACGAACTGGCGTTATTTGCCCGAGTGTACAGAGGACTGTGTAGACCAACCTGGAGGTCATCGAAACCGCGAATTTTTCAGGTCCCTAGTGATTTGTAGTGACCAGAAGAATCAGCAGATTCATTCCTTGGTGGGCTAAAATTCAAACAACTTTACCTCTGCGTTGTTCCCTGCTATTGGTTCACAGTTAGCGGGCCAATGAGGAACCTCCAGCCAGGGAATAATTAACGGCATGCATTTTATCGCGAAAAGATTTCTATAATACGTGAAGGAGACTACATAAAATTAGTAATAGATTCAATAAAAAAATCTGGAGCCATGGTCAGGGACTAAAACGGAGTCAATGTTTAGTTTTATTCGACAAAAATTTAAACATCTTTAAGTTGATTAATTTATATAAATACAAAGCATGATGTTTTAAATACAAAAATCATACATATGTATTTTTTAACGTCTTCAATTTCATTTGAAACCAATTCGAGCACAGTATAACACACTGTTGCATCACAGCATGAGAAAAAGTGAAATGCCAGGGGTGATAAAAAAAAAGTTGAATGAATATTTATAGCAACAATTGCTGGCGCTACATCTATTTGTAGTAATAAGCCCATTAGCCTGATACTTTGAAATAGTAAGTGTCCAGTTTGAACAAATTGTAATTTATCCGTCAGATTCCATAATAGGAAGAGTGAATAGAGATCTGGAAATTTCGCGGATTCGTCTGGCCTCAGGGTATAATCCAAAGTCATGGGTGTATTCAACCCATGTTTGCTTACCCATGGATTGATTTACTAGCGAAAACATGTTTACCCTTTTTAATTGGAACTGCCTGATTAGCTAATTTCCCTCCTAGCCGGGTATCGTTGGCTCACGGTCGTAGAGAGGCGTGTCCAGATAACTGCGGTCCAATCACGAGCACAGTGTGAGAGTGTGGAGGTTTGCAATCGATTTGGCGAACAAATGAATGCGCGAAATGGCCGTATCTCTAATCGAAACGGAGACTAGATAAATGAGTTGTGCCAACAGGAGAACGTTTTGAAAGCATTCCCGACATTGAGATGAGTGTGCGTCGCTAACCAAGTGGAGTCTTCTGAAGGAAATAAGTTCAAATTTGATGTAAGCTTTTTACCCTGTTCACAAAAAAAAATATCACCGTATTTTTCTATCACACTTCGTAGCGTACAGTGTAGGCATTATTAATAGAGAGCTGAGATATTCGATGATTCAATTCGTGACAGGCTTAACTTAATGTATTCGAACATTTGACTGGCCTACGGCCATGGGAATGCATCTGCGCCAATGACAAACCTGCTACTGGAGAAGCACTGAATCACGAACAACCCACAGCAGACTTTAAACTTCATTAGCCAATGAACAGTTGACAACCATCCAAGTATACAGAGGCTTGTGGAGTCTACTCTGCAGGCCACTGAGCTCAGAATTTTTCCAGTCTACTTGTTAATTATCAGGGTCTAAATTCAAGGACGCTGATACGAGAGAATTAAAGTATTTTAAAATGTTGACAAGGCAAACAGTAACACTCCGCAAAAATTCAGTTATACGTTATTTTTCCGAAGTTAAAACCTAATTTTACTGGGTTAATGATGGTAGTAAACGCTAGTGAGAGAGCCTACTTGAATCTCTATAAATAAATATCCACCAAGCATACTGAAATATTACAGATAAAAGCTTTTGGCGAAACATCTTCTAGTAGTACTGAATAAAATTTACTTTCTTACATTCTAGCAAAAGGAAGGGAAAAACACATGAGTAGGAATTTCGATATTACTTGTTGGTATTTGAATGCTATAATGACGGCTGTTATGTACCCAAGTAATGGCTTTTCTGAAGGAATGCCTCCTCTTGGCCGACGCTGCGCGCTGTGGGGGAGAGAATCTACATCGCTCTTCAGAATCCTTTTAAGGGCTAGAGTGACTTCTCAGACTTGTTTGACTTCGATGGCAGTCCGGGTGCTATTGATCCAGTCTCTCTGCTGCAGCGAGCATTAGGCAACCCGTCACTGCAGACATCACTCAGGGGCTGGACAGGTGCGTCTCGCAAATTATATTTGGTCAAGTTGATTAGTTTTTTGAGAAGAAAATTTGCAATACAAAATTGTTTGAGTACCTTATTGAGAGAAAGAACGAGAGAGTGAGATGGGTGAGAGTGAGGGATGGGGAGAGTGAAAAAGGAGAGAGGGAGAGGAATGAGAATGAGAGAGGTGAGAGTGAGAGATGGTGACAGAGAGAAGGAGAGAGGGACCAGCTAAATTTTCCAGTTCATAATTATTGTGAATTGTAAATCAAGACGGGAAAAATTTGCGAATTCATTTCGCGATAGGCTAAAATAAAAATACTTATACATTTCAATCATTCTACTTTTGATGCGGTCTCTCCGGGGGACTCTGGGCCAATGAGAAACCCTACAACCAAAGAAGTAACGAATCACGGTCAAACACCAGTTGAGACGACTCACAAGTCGGCAGCCAACGAACTGGCGTTGTTTGACCGAGTATACAGAGGACTGTGTAGACTATGACTGGAGGTCATCGAAACCGCTAGTTTTTCAGGTCCCTAGGCATAACACGTGCCTCCAATAATCGTCACTTGCAAACACAACTCGACACGGTCGCCACGGACTCGTGTGCTGGAAGGTCGGGAGGCCGGCAGGCTCGCCACTGGCGCAGGGTCTCCACAAGGAAAAAAAATATTTCGTACCAACTTAGGCGAGAAAAAAGTACTAGATTAGAAAAAAAAGGTACTAAATTATAATTTGTTATTGTTTTTAACAATTTAGGAAGTTATTATGACATTGCAATGCTCAAACTTTAATATCACACGACACACACATACATTCCATAGTTTTTTAAAAATAATTACGCTTAATGATAAAACATATTGGAGTTACAATAATATTATTATATTAAAGAAAAATGTACTAGATCTGTACTGAAGCACTAATAAAGTTATAAAAGTACTAGATCTAGTACCAAAGTACTAACTGTGGAGACCCTGCACCGGCGCGGACCAGGAGGCTGCGGCCAAGTGGCCGAGCGGAGAGGCCTCGGCCAGAGCTGGCGCAGCGCGTGACTCGGCCTCCATCGGCGCTGCCCGCCCTCCCGCGGGAACAAAGGGCATTAATCACGAGCCTTGTCGCGCCGCAATCTGCTGAGTGGCTCCTGCCTCCAGAGCGCTGTCCATCCTGGACCTGCCTTCCCCGGGCTCAGCCGTCATCCCTAGGGACCTCCAGGATAGTCTACACGGTCCTCTGTACACTCGGGCAAATAACGCCAGTTCGTTTGCTGCTGACTCGTGAGTCGTCTCAACTGGTGTTTGCCCCGAGATTCGTCACTTCTTTGGTTGAGGGCAGAGCCGGATTCAGGGGAGGGCAACCGGGGCGAAAGCCCCGGGGCCTCCGCAAACGGAGGGCTCCCACAAACCCTTTGATATTCTTTTTTCGCTGTTTTACCTTTACCTACAGTACTTTGTACATACATGATTATATTATTGTTAAATATTAACAGAAATATTCATTAACACTAAAATTTAATTTCATATAATTCTTGTCTCCGATTATATTAATGTATGTTTTTTAAATACTAAGAGAATCTACTTGATTTCACAATAAAATTATTTATTGGAAAACTCGACTGAAAAAAATTGTTCATTTTATTTGGAAAATAATTTGGGGCCAGGGGGCCTCCACTCCTCTGTTGCCCCTAGGCCTCCAGACCTCTAAATCTGGCCCTGGTTGAGGGTTTCTCATTGGCCCAGAGTCACTCAGACGAACAGTGAGCCAATAGCAAAAGCAACTTAAAGGTATACGTGGATGAATTTCAGACTATCGCGAAATGAATATGCGAATTTTTTCCGGTCTCCAGTCGTTACACACACCAGAGTTCCATCCGCTTTACCTCGGTGCTATTGATTAAGTTTATGGCTCAAAGAGGAACCTTCAACCAAGGAAGAATCAAGTTGTGACTTCCATCGAGTCAAGGACCAACGAAAAAGTGACATTTATCCGAATATGCAAAGGACTGGGTACTCTATCCCGAACCACGCATTTTCCCGGTCGCTAACTATAAAACTGCTGTCCCATCATCTGTTTTACTGAATAAATCAATGTATCCTTTCTCGTGTGTAACATTAAGCCGATGAGTTTGGAAACCAGTCCTCGGTGGTGAAATAACAGCGCAAGATCAATTTTTGGAATAAGTAACATTCTTAAAATTAGTTTTAAAATTAATTGCTCATTGGTTGTAGATTTTATGATGAGTAGATGTGGGTATTTATCGCGAAGTTGTTTTGAGCCCAGAAAGTCTGCCATAAACCGTAACCTATTTTTACTACAAATTATGACTAGATGGATTTTTTTTAAACTGACTTAGTTATCCAATGGCAAATAATGGACACTCTAAATTGTAGTTTACGTTTCCTCATTGGCTGAGTTAAGTGCGGACAAGATTACCAAGCGCAGAGCAAATACGTAAAGACTGATTGCAAATACTGGTTCAGGATTCACGAGAAGGACTCTGGGCCAATGAGAAACTTTCAACCGAGGAAGTATCAAATCACACACAACCAAGTTGAGACTTCTCGCAAGTCAAGAGCCGATGAACTGGTGACATTTCTCCGAGTATGCAGAGGTCTGTGGAGTCCATCCTGAAGGTCAAAGATACCGCGAATCTTTCAGGTATCTATCTATAAATGTTCGGTTATGTACAGTGAAGTTGAGTTTAGCCTGGAATGAAATGAATTAACGAAATAATCACGGCTGGGGACTGGCAAAAATGGCCTTTTTTATTGATATAAAGTATAGACATTTTAGAACAGAATACACAGTTACTTGTATTCATGGGTGAAATTCACATGTTCATTGGCTGCTGGCATTTGAGGCGCATACACTGTGGATTATGTGATCGGATACTTTTTTGGTTGAAGGCTTCTCATTGGTCCTGAGTCACTTGGATAAACTATGAGCCAATAGAAGAAGCAGTAAAAATGTTTACATGTATGAATTTTAAACTATCCAGAAAGGAATGTGAATATTTTTTTTGTATTCTAATCTTGGTACATAAACTGGTAAAGTGTAACATTCTGCTTACACATTTCTTTGTGTGTTGTGTGTTTTGGTCTGCCTGTTTGTGTGTGCCCGGATCTGGGTAGCGTTGCGGCTCGGCATCGCTAACTTGGTTACATCTCCGCATAATAAAACAGGAATATCGCCTCGAGGCGCACTTTGAGTACTCTCTCTCTTTCTCTCTCGCTCTGCGTCTCTCTTTATTCCTCCCTCGCTCAGCTCTGTGATGTTTATGTTTGCCAGCTACACGCGCGAGCAATATGTTTTTAATATTATTACAATATCGTTCTCCTGCCGCTGGCGGAATATCGGTTCCCCCTGCGAGTGGCTTGCGAAACTTGAGCTCATCCATCTGCGCAGAGGGAAGCAATTTCTGAAAGTAAGATTTGTTTCTTCTTGCGTCGGTGGCTTTGCCTGAAGGTACGGGAATTTCAGCGGATTCATTTGATCGCAAGTTAGAATTCACTGTGTTGATGATTGCACCGCAGTTATTCGGACACCCCTCTCTGCAACTGTGAGCCAACTATGTCCAGATATGAGAATATAAAGCGAATCAGGTAGTGCCAACTAACAATAAAAAAAAGGTTCTCACTAAGAAATCAACCAATGGAAAATCAAAAAGGAGGTAGAGCAAACATTAGGATATTAATTCTAGCCTGACGTCACACGAATTCGTGAAATTTCCAGGTCTCCAGCTTTGCCCGTTTGAAGTTTCATCATTACCCGCAAAAAACTTTCACTCGTACTGTAGAAGAACATTAGTTGCAGATTATATCCGGAGATCTTCGTGCATATTACTAAATATACGAAAATGTTTTGACTTAAAACTCACAAAAGTAATTTATTAATTTTATTGACTTATGATTTTTATGTAACGGAGTTATGCTTGCCGCCTTGTCTTACACTTAACCACGTAAATCTTTACTGAGTAGGCTACTTGCGTGTGAGATAACCTCAATAAAAACCTAAAGCCAAGAAAAAAAAAACTTTCATTAAAATACTAAATTAACAGATACAACAGATATGAAAATAATAAAAATATATCACAAAAGATACTAAACATTTTTGATATTACAAGATATTCAAAATTTAATTTAAAAGGGATGTAAAAAAATTACCAAAATCTATAATTTTAACAACAAAAAAATTACAAATTCCACACAAAAAAAAATTCTTCCTTTCGCCTGCATATTTCCCGTGTCCAACACGAGACACGGGACTCTAAAGTAGAAATTCGGAGCAATTTTTACGAAGATTCCGAAATCTAGAACAACGAAGTCATCTTCATCTCAACGAAGTGTATTACTCTTAGAGTGCAGAGACAGTTGTAGGTTGCAGCGAGGAGGCTAAGGGTCGAGCGAATCAAGAACATCTAACAGCACGAGAACAGCATTTTCATTGGCCCCGGACCAGTAGAAAGAGCTGTACCTGATCATAGCCAACACACATAAATAAAAAAAACCATTAACTCATTGTGTTAAAGTCTATCAAGAAAGAAAATTATTCAGAAATGTACAAAAATGACTAGAGACCGGAAAAACCGTGGATTAATTTCTGGATTAGGTTAGAAAAGATGTATACATTATTGCTGCTACTTCTTCAGTTGGCCCACATTTTATCCGGAAGACTCTGAGCCAATCGGAAACCCTCAACCATAGAAGTATCCAATCACATAATCCCCAAGTTTCTACATCTCACAGGTTTTTAAGGTAAAACAAAGATGTTCTCTGTCAACTCATGTATTTTCCCAACGGCCGAGTTATATGCAGAACGAGCTTCTTTAGTCGATTAGAACTAATAAGGAAAGACTGGTAGTAAATATGGACAAAGTGTTTTGAAACCTAACAAAAAAAATTCCCTCCTCTCCTCCGATAAATATTCATCCCTAACTATGTCTTAAACCTAGAAATTTTCAAAATAGAGTAAAAATCAAATTGATTTAATGAAATTTGACCTAAGATGTCTTATTGTAGCTTATTTGAAAACAAAACCTTGAATTTTTATTTATTCACTTTAATTTAATTTTTGAGGTATTATCTTAATTGGCCGGTAAAAAGGTTTTGCGAATCATATCTCTGCGCTTGTATTTCTCACGAAAAAAAATCTGACCGCTCATTATATACTTCAATAAGGCATGCCATTCTTGTGACAGGCGGCCGTCTGCGAGAGAAGCCATCGCACTTTTAGCCTGAGCCACTCACTTCCGCACTGGATGGCAGTGATTGGTGCGCTGACTGCAGACATAACCCCTGGAATGTACCCAGACAACGCTACAATGTTTTGACACTCAGCTGCTGTGGAAATCTTTTCGCGTGAAACACACGGCCCTGTGTATTTCCGTCGGGCCTACCCCCTCCAGGACGACCGCGGACTGACACACAATAACCACGTCATGTCGAACACACTTCTTCGTGCCGCAAGGGCTAGAGGAAGTCACAGTGGCCTGCGAGGAATCTGGGGCAGTCTCGCTTTCAAGATGGCGCGCTGAGGAGGCGAGGCCTGCTCAATGGAGCGAGTCGCGGGAGAGAGTGAGAGGGGGAGGGAGGCGCGTGACGTCACGGCCTGCTCGCCCGGGGGGGGGGGTAGGGGAGGCCATGACGTCACTAGTGACGTCAGCACCCCCCCCTACCCCCACCCCCCGGGATGGAGACGCCTCCCACGCAGAGCCGAGCCGTGGACCCGAGCCAACTCGGCGAGCTCAGCGCTCAGCCTGCTCGATACCGCCCAGACGGGGGGAGGAGGAGGAGGGGGCGTGAATTAAATATACGCTCACAACAACCACGATCAAACATTCATGCCGCAGCCGCTCCAATCCCACTGGCCCGGCACCAGGCGGAACGTGGGCGGAACAGTTTATTTGAAAGATTCATGCAATGGGCCAATGGGGAATTTTGAATTAATACAATTTATTGGACATACACCATTGCTAGAGTCCCGGAAATTTCACGGGTTCCTCTGGCCTCAGGATAGAATTCAAAGTTATAGGTGTGCTCGACCCATGTTTACTTTCCCATTGGTTGATTTCTTAGCGTGAACATTTTTATCCTTGTTATTTGGCACTACCTGATTCGCTTACTTCTCTCCTAGCTGGACATCGTTGGCTCACGGTCGTAGAGGGGCGTGTCCAGATAACTGCGGTCCAATCATGAACACAGTGCGACAGTGTGGAGGTTTGCATTCTAGCTTGCGACTAAATAAATCCGCGAAATTTCCGTGGCTCTAACCATTGCTAGGGCCATGCATATTTCGCGAAAAGATTCCGAGACTAGCTGAAAGTTAAAACACTGTAGCATCGTCTGTGTTTCATGATTGGGTGAGTTTATTTCAGGTACATGTCGATTGTTAAAACGCCAATCACAGTAATTCATTGCGGAAGCAAACGCGTCCTGAGTGGCTCAGCCAAATAAGGCAACTACTTCTCGCAGGCGGCCGCCAATCACAAGGAAGAAACCTCTGGTGCGGGTGTACCTTGTTGCAGTCTAATAGGCGTTCAGATTTATTCGCGAAAAATTCCTGCCCCTAACTATTGCAGTTCTGCACTGTTTCTCAAGGAAAAAAAATTTCAAGAATATAAATTCTAGAAGTGAAATTGAAAAATAAACCATCAGAGAACAAGCCTAAATCAGCTGTGCCGAACAGATGAACTCAACGATGAACCTGAACAGGTGTTACGGGCAACACAACGACGAAAGCACAGACGGAAACATTCAAACTTGAATACCAGACAGCACAAGGATTCCGTAGGAGGAATTTAGTCAGGAACGGGTTGACTTTTAGCTAGAGCCACGGTTATTTCCCATACTTATTGGGTAGTAGAGTAGACTTGATTCACACACACTTCTGCTTCACAGTGCTTCTGTCGACCCTGGGCCAGTTGTAGACAAGAAGACGTAGTTACGCAATCACAAGCAACCCGTCAAGGATGTGACCTTGATATCGACCAATGAGCACTCTGAAATGTAGGCATGTTGAGTCTAGCCTGGAGTGAGTTGTATTCGCAAAGTAATCTTGGCTGTACAAAACACTCTAACGACTCGTAGTTACGGGAGTCATAAAAATGAGATGGGTAGAGACCCGGAAATTTCCTGGATTCATCAGGACTCAGGATAAATTTCAAAAGTCATAGATGTGCTCAACTCATGTTCTCTTTCCCATTGGTTGATCTCTTTGAGAGAGCATTTTAATCCTTGTTAATCGGCACCACCTGTTTCGCTTACTCCCCTCCCAGCCGGGCTTCGTTGGCTCACGGTCATAGAGGGGCGTGTACAAATAACTGCGGTCCAATCACGAACACAGTGCGAGAGTGTGGAGGTTTGCGTTCTAACTTGCGACGAAATGAATTTGCGAAATTTCCATATCTCTATCGACGGGTCATTCCGTGGTGAATTCATGTTCAAACAATTTAAAAATGCACAAATAAAATAACAAGTACAAAAATCCATCAAGCACTATTTTGTTTCAAAATTGATATTAAAACTGAAAAGTTCGGAATTTCTCAGACCCAAAATAAACTTTGATATTGTTGCATGATTAAAATAAAACATATTAAATTAAAAACATTAAATATATTAAACATATTAAATTAAAAATGTATTTTAGGCTATCTGTCCAAATATATATGATGGAGAAATTTTGAAGCCATTCTCCGCCCAATACTTCCCCTCCAACTCTATTGTCAAATATATTTGAGGAAAATGTTTTACAGGTTTTCACAAGATCTATTAGCTGCGCGCACCCGTGGTTCCGTGACTACTCCCTAAAGGGCTGAATGCGGACACACACCAGTGGTGGATCGGTTTTACATGGTAGTGAAGCTGCCATGGGCCCCAATGGACCTGGAATAGTTACGTTATTCAGACGCGGCACGGTTCTGGAAAACCCACGGCTACGCACAGTGGTTGAGGAGACCCATCCCAACATGCTACGCCACCGCAAGCCTCCAGCCGCCGAATACCCCAGGACACCACCAGTGCAAGCCCCCCCACTGTGGGCCTGGTAAATACCGACACGGCCCGTACCTTTCACATCACTGGGACCCCTCGGTCACCCAGATACTCGTGATCCAGCCGAGGTTATCCAGCCTCTGCTAGCTCTGCAGGCTAGTGCCCGAGCATTAGAGTAGCTCACGTCTGCCACTCGTCAACAGAGCGGGGGCTCCTCTGAGTGTGCTCCAAGCGATCGGAGCAAATTTTACAATTAAAATCAGATGTAGGTGCCTTTGGTGTTCTTCCCAATCGCGAGAGTATATGATGATATCATCGAGGTAGGCAATGCAGAATTTACCTATGTATCCGGCAAGGATAGTGGTGTTCATCATTCTTTGGTAGGTTGCCGGTGCATTTTTCAACCCAAAGGGCATTACACGAAATTGCAACTGTTCTCCGTCAGGCGTGGTGAAGGCGGTGAGGTGCCTGGCTTCTTCATGAACGGAGAAAATTTTACAGTTAGACAGGGCCTTAAGTGCATTCGCCAGAGTCAAGGAACTGAACTCAGTAAATACCTGATCGTGAGCGACGACTGAAGACTGAGCCAGCGAGAGAGGAGATAGAGGAGATAGAGGAGAGAGGAGAGAGGAGATAGAGGAGATAGAGGAGATAGAGGAGATAGAGGAGAGAGCAGGTCTTCACGGCAGCCAGGGCTGTCCGCCTACCGGCGCCGCGCGTGACCCAGTGGATGTGCCGCGGGACTTCTATTTCCAGACCGTTATTTATCGTGGGGGTGGAGGAGGAGGGGAGGAACCGCGAGTCTTCAAGGGCGTATCTACAAGCGAGCGCCTCTCTGCTCTTCGACCCGTGATCCCGTGATCCCGTGATCCCGTGATCCCGTGATCCCGACCCAAGAACGATCCAGGGATCCTCCCTCTGCACCTGCTGGGGGCGCGCTCTTCGTTGCAGCGCACTGAAGTTCACACGCTTCCAGTCTGGGACAGCAGGTGGCAGTGTAGGCGCCTTTCTATTGGTCGGCCGGAACTGAATATCGACTGTGATGATTGCTGCGTTTGCGGCGGCCGCTGCCTCGTCTGATGAATTTTAATAACGAAGCAGTCTGAAATATGAATATGTTCTGACTAATAATCGCTTCAATTTAATATGGAAAGTAATTATGACGAAATAAAAAAAGCCGTATTAAAAAATTAAAATAAAATAACAAGCATTTCAAACATTTAAAATATGGGTATTTCGCGTGAAAAGAGGCTGTAACACTAAAAAAAAAAGTAGAATTTGTGATACATACGATCTGAAAGTTTGCAAATAATGATTTAATATTTAGGCATGATTAAATGAACCTGCATAGAGTCCGTAAAAATTCCGGAATGTTTGCTCCAGCAGTGTAGATCCGAGATCACTGCCATGAATCGACCCGAGAATCTGTTCACATAGAAGTTCCCGATGATATTCGCCCAGCGCTCAAACTCATAGGTAGAGACCGGAAAAATTCGCAGATTCATTTCGCGATAGTCTGACATTCATACACGCATACCTTTTGCTATTGGCTCACTGTTCGTCTGGGCCAATAAGAAACCCTCGACCAAAGAAGTGACGAATCACGGGCAAACCAGTTGAGACGACTCACAAGTCAGCAGCCAACGAACTGGCGTTATTTGCCCGAGTGTACAGAGGACTGTGTAGGCTATCCTGGAGGTCATCGAAACCGCGAATTTTTCAGGTCCATACTCATAGGTGCAACAGGATATGTGGCCGAGCCAAGATCAGACCAGCTGATGATTCTAACGGTGCGACTGGCCACCAGGCAATCTGATGGACAGTGAAAACACAAAAGCAAGTTCATTGACCTACCCAGGAAAAATCTTACAGCCAGAGAGGAAAATTGTATGTGTGCAATTTTTCATGTCAAGATAGTGTATCTCAAAACACCATACAATTTTCTTACTACTATCATTTGAGGAATATTGTTCTGTATGGCATGGCTGCATACAGGCGAATTACTTAAGTTTATTTTTACAGTAACCCACATTTTCATTGATCTATTAAACTAAAAAAAAAAAAAAAACACATATATTCGACCACACGAAATAGTGCAGAAATATTATCATAGTATGTCAACGTCCAGAGAACAGATGATTTCTCACTGTTAAACAAGACACATGTGTCTAAAAAGGCTCACATAGAGTATATTTCGGACCATTCAAGACACATGGATGGCCGTGATTGGTGTGTGCCGGTATTAGACGTGCACCTTGAGAGACGCTCGACCAATCACGACACGCAGTGTTTGAGCAGTCTCCGAGAGCTCGCAAGAAACCCGAGAGCGCGGCTAATGTGCGAAGACCAGCAGCCCTGGGAGACACTCTCCTCGGAGATGGACGATGAGCGATGGCGACGGGTGCACATATCGACCCTCCGAGGGCACTCCGAGCTAGGGAGGGGGCGAGGGGGGTGTCACACGATCAGCGGCAGGGGGGAGGCTGTGGCGAGACATTCCCAGGAGCTGACTCAGGCCACACCACAGTGGGCACACATGCTCCTCTGACACAGAGCCGGTGCTCGCAAACAGCGATAACGAGAGGCTGGAAGAATTCCCGCACTCATTTATGGATGGAGACCGGAAAAATTTCGCAGATTCATTTCGCGATAGTCTGAAATTCATAAACGCATACCTTTAAGCTTCTATCGCTATTGGCTCACTGTTCGTCTGGGCGACTCTGGGCCAATGAGAAACCCTCAACCAAAGAAGTAACGAATCACAGGCAAACACCAGTTGAGACGACTCACAAGTCGGCAGCCAGCGAACTGGCGTTATTTGCCCGAGTGTACAGAGGACTGTGTAGACTATCCTGGAGGTCATCGAAACCGCGAATTTTTCAGGTCCCTATTTATAGATACAATAAAATTCAAACATGTTTATACGAGGGCCTTTTTTTTCAACCTCCGATGGGCTATAGGTATCCAAAAAAAGATATATTTACATTACATAATAATTTTACTTCCAAAAGTTCAGCAGGGTGATATTTTTTTCTACGTGATCGCCCAAACTATCGAAGCATTTGTCATATAGACCACAAGCTTCTCGATGCTTTCTTCGAAGAAGTCAGCCGCCAGTGAGAAGAGACACAGGGCCAGCGCCTGGATCTCTCTCTTCCTCACGACGCCGCTGTGAGGCGGGTGGACTAACCGCGAAGCACACACCGGCTCCCGCGTCAAGAGATGCGAATAGTCGTTTAGAACTGTTTCCACACTGCAAACAATACACCTTTCAGGCGATGTCTCGGGCGTGTAACCGACATGGCACAGACCACGAGCTTCACCCGGTTACATGTTTTCGGAGGCCCGAAGGCCAACGCGCCCTCCTTCCACCCCTCCCAAATGTGCGCCCTTTAAGGGTAGATTGTGAGTCTGCTTGCAGATCTGTATAGTCCAGAGCCCCGCCTAACTGAATCTACCAGATCCAGAACACATGTCCCCTCCACCACTACGGCACCCGCTGGGCTGGAAGAGTGGCTTCACAGGAACCTGGAGGCTGAAATCCCCAGGTGGAGCTACGTCCGGGTAAGGGTTCAAGTCACGTGCTTCCACAGCCCAGCAGATATTAATTGCCATGCCCGGTTACAGTGCAGTCACGCAGAAGCGGCCACTCTGTGGTCGCAGGTTGCAGGTTGCTTTCTGACGCAGCAAATGTAACTAGGCCGGACACACGCGGCGTTGGGCACGACACGACTCCACGCAACAGTTCGCCTGACAGCAGCCGACTGCCATGAACTCGTGTGATTGCAGCGCACGCAGAACCAGACGCGACCCGACGTCACAAATCTGTCGCAATCAGACACCAGACGTCGACAGCGCTCGACTGCTCCAACTCCAAGATGATCCAAGATCTCAAAATTATACCTTTTTACTGTCAATATTTTATCCAGCTGATGATTTTAATGAAAGATAACATACATCTACACAAAAAAAAATAGTGACATACACCCGTATAAAACAAGAACTACACTCGACCTCAGAATACCATCTCACTCCACCAGCCAATATGCCAAAAACTGCAATTATGTGGGCATCTGCTTGTATAATAGTCTACCCCAGCATGTTAAAAATATCAATAGTAAAAAATTGCAATAGAGTTAAAAAAAATAGCAGAAAAACTGTTTTTCTATTCGTTCAAACATGTTGAAGACTTTATAAAAATAAAAAATAATAGTAAAGATTTAATAGTGTAATTTTAAACCCACTTGTAATTTATGCTATTACTATCTTTATTTCATACTATATTATGTATTGTATGTTTGTTTCACTTTTAATTATACTGTAAGTAGTTTCATATGCTGTAATTAATAACTTATAGTAAAATGTAATTTTATATTTTGTGTTTTTTTGTATATTTTGTGTTTTTTTTTTGTGAAATTGTATATTTTGTGTTTTGTTTTTATGAAACTTTCTATATATATATATATATATATATATATATATTTCTATATGCACTTGACATGTATCATACCCCAGAAATGGGGTCAAAAGATATTAAATAAATAAATAAATAAACTATAGACGCGAGCAGACTGTCTGATGGCTGCACTGATCTGCTCATGCACGAGCATAAAGGCATGCCGCAGAGTATTTCTTTCTGACCAGTTAAAGACTGTTTCCCATTGTTAATTGAATTCGAGCAAATATTCACTTGTAAATTATTTTATTTGAACTTTCCTGAATACTGAGCTGGATGTTTAGTACATTTTCAGATGATCCATCTTTGAAGGAGTATCACGATCGCAATTTCATTTCGAGAACGTGGGAAGAAATAACGTAAGAAAATACGATGTTGAGCTGTCGCGAGTAAATGCCATGCGCTGTCCATCAAGAGGAAACTAACAGTGCATCTAATTTTAAACAGCAGTAAAAAAAAAACCTTTCGCAAAACGACTATCTCTAGCTACTACGTGTATGTGTGCGTTCAGGAAAACACTCACAATGCAATTTGGTTCAAAACGAAAGTTCCCGATTGGCTTGTGGAAAAGATTACAGGAACCTTCTCTTTCTGCGTTATTTACTTTCCTTTTCATCGAATGAACTCTTATCTCAAAGCTATTTCCCGCAGTTCGAAACTTAAACCACCTTCCCCGTTCCTCCCTCCATTTTCCCGCTTACCAGAAGTACTTGCCTACTTGGCTGGCGTCGTGTATCTTCCCATTTAATCTGAAGCCATTTTCAGAAACATCAAGGGCTGGGGTTGGCTAGCATCATTATTCTAATATCCCACACAAGTTCAGAAAAAAAAAGTAGGAGACTTAACACTGTTTCTAGAGTAATGGAATTTATTTTAAGTATAGAAAAATGTACCATGGCGTGTGTTGTACGCGAAGTGTGATACAGTCATTACCTGCAATCCCACGGCTAATGCAACTGGGTGACCGTCACATGTTTAATGCCTGCTGACACGTAAAAACTGGCGAGTATGTAATTGGTTAATTCTTTGGTTGAGGGCTTCTCATTGGCCCGGAGTCACCCGGATGAACTGTGAGCCAATTGCAGAAGCAAAAAAAGAAAAAAAAATGTTTGGGTTTTAACCTATCCAGAAACCAAATCCGCAAATTTTTCCGATGTATAACGATTATCCACGAATTCATTTCACTCCAGGATGGACTAAACTTGTCTACATATAGCTATAGATAGTAATAAAATGTGAGCGTGTCTATCAGTGACATGTAATATGTGTCCTCGGTAATGAGGAGATAAATGTGATCTCATGTTGCAAATAAACTTATTACACGAAACTCGGACACCAAATTTAACGTAGAATTCTTAAAAACAATGCCGAACGTGATAAATATACGAAAAGTATTCATTTTAAGGAAAAAAATTAAACGTTTTTCCCGTTTATAAAACCTAACTTTAATTCTGTTTTAACAAGATGGTAATAACCTAACCGAACCGAACCCAACTCAACCCAAGTCCTATCCAGAAACCAAATCCGCAAATTTTTCCGATGTATAACGATTATCCACGAATTCATTTCACTCCAGGATGGACTAAAACTTGTCTACATATAGCTATAGATAGTAATAAAATGTGAGCGTGTCTATCAGTGACATGTAATATGTGTCCTCGGTAATGAGGAGATAAATGTGATCTCATGTTGCAAATAAACTTATTACACGAAACTCGGACACCAAATTTAACGTAGAATTCTTAAAAACAATGCCGAACGTGATAAATATACGAAAAGTATTCATTTTAAGGAAAAAAATTAAACGTTTTTCCCGTTTATAAAACCTAACTTTAATTCTGTTTTAACAAGATGGTAATAACCTAACCGAACCGAACCCAACTCAACCCAAGTATCAGTGACATGTAATATGTGTCCTCGGTAATGAGGAGATAAATGTGATCTCATGTTGCAAATAAACTTATTACACGAAACTCGGACACCAAATTTAACGTAGAATTCTTAAAAACAATGCCGAACGTGATAAATATACGAAAAGTATTCATTTTAAGGAAAAAAATTAAACGTTTTTCCCGTTTATAAAACCT
Organism: Bacillus rossius redtenbacheri; assembly: GCF_032445375.1. Taxonomy (NCBI): domain Eukaryota; kingdom Metazoa; phylum Arthropoda; class Insecta; order Phasmatodea; family Bacillidae; genus Bacillus; species Bacillus rossius. Next base: position 1,828,120 of record NC_086343.1, read on the forward strand.
AACTTTAATTCTGTTTTAACAAGATGGTAATAACCTAACCGAACCGAACCCAACTCAACCCAAGCTAGGTTAGGCTAATTTTTTTTAATTTCCTACAAATTTGATGTGCTTCGGGTAGTTTCGGGACAGTTATGAAGCATTTCGTATGCTGGTGTAGGACGGGGTGGCTTAAAGGAACAACAAGTAGAGTAAAAGTACTCATAAAATTTATTTTCTGCGATATTCTTAATTTAAATATATTTTTATAAGACTATTGATTACGGTGTCATGTTGGTCGAGCGGATAAAGGCGTATGCTTTAGTTTGGACTATTACCAAAGTAAAGCACCATCAATTGTGTTAGGTACTTTGCTGGGAGACCACGATTATTATAAACTATAAATATATTTTAAATAATAAGTCCACCATAATCACAATTTAAGTGGACACAATTTAAATGGACGCGAAACGACCCGTATTTAGTACCATACATCACAGTTCCCATTTAATTCATGTGTATTAAAACACACCGTTTAAAAAAACTTAAAACATTGTTTGTTTGACTCTAATAATAAACATATTCCTTACTTATAATTAGGACATGCATTCCTCGCGAAAATGTGACTATTTAAACGTTCAAACGCTGTGGCATCGTCTGGGTTTCGTGCCTGGTTGTCTCTTTCAGGTAATTGTTGACTGTCGTGCACCAATCACAGCCACGCAGTGCACGCTTTGGATGGACGACCGCCAATCACAGGATACCTTATTGCAGTCCAATAAACTTTCAAATCGTATCTCGAAAAATACATGGCCTTCCTTATAAGTCAATACTTAATCTTTAGACCTTATGATTCTTCCTTCGGCAACTTTCGAATGGAGTATTCAGTGGCTGTGTCTAATAAACCTTTGACCTAGAAACGAGACTTTGGACTTGGGGCGTGTTAATTATAATTACTATCCATTCCAGACGTCTTATTTTATGAACAGGAGGAACATTTTACGAACGAATTCCACCAATATGCGCTGAAGAAAGAGCAAGCTTTCAGGTTTAATATCATTCTCCCTGCAAGAAACTTTTAAATTCCTTTCGAAGTGAAGAAATTAGCCAAAGTCTGATACCTTATTTCAAAAGGCTCCCAGCCACTTACAGAATAAATTACTTTTGCAAATCCACTTTCCGCGTTGATTTAGTAGCACTGTATTAAAATGAATAAAAGTAAACTTTTACAATTTTTCCTGCAGACCGTATAAATTTCATGACATATTTAATACTCTATGATGTGATGGTAATCGTTTTTCATTCATTCAATGGAACAATTGATTGTATTAGAAGACGAAAATTATAGCCAAGGACGGAAAACTTCACTTGATCGATTATCTCCTGGTTGGACTCCATAGTTATCTGTACCCTCGGGAAAATGTAATCGGGCCATTGGCTTCTGACCCGGTAAATGTCTGTTATTAGTTTCCTTAAGCGTTTTCCCACACTCGACTGGCCAATGGGACTGCTGCTACTGCACTGTTGCTCGTGCGGGATAAGAGACCAGAAGTATGTTTTTATTGACCTTCAGGATATGCTCTGCGTGCTCGGAGAAATGTCATCTGTTGATTGATTCACGATTCATGAGAAGTCTCCCTCAGCGATCTGTGATTGGCTACTTCCTTGGTTGAAGGTTCCTCATAGACCCAGAGTCCTTACTATGAACTTCCTCACATAGGTAAAGATGTTTGAGTTTAAAATTATCACTAGGGACAGGTATTTTTCACAAAAAAAAATCCACACGCTTATTAGACTGCAGTATGGTATTGCTGCACCAGCGGTTTCTTCTTTGCATTTGACGACCGTCTGCAAGAGAGGCCATTGCCTTATTTGACCTGGCCATTCAGGACGCGTTTGCTTCCGCACTGAATTACTGTGATTGGTGTTCGTAACAGCAAGCGTGTACCTTAAAAAAAAAAAAACAATCACGAAACACAGGCGATGCTACATTCTTTTTAACTCTCAGCTAGTCACGAAATCTTTTAGCGAAAAATGCGGGGCCTTAATCACCACGAATTTTTCTAGTCTTTATCCAAACTTCATGACAACAGTAAGAAAGAGCTGCAGTAATTTGAGGACTATCTTGAAGCGAAATTTAAGAGAAAAAAAGGGCGTTTGTTAATATCCCCGAAAGAAACCGTAATAAAATATGAGGTATTTATTTGAAGCGTTGTTGGCAACTAGTTTCATATATTTTTTTTTGTAGTACCACAGGGTTATATTTTTTCCCCCCGACGGCGAGTGTACGACAGCACAGCCTGCCTGGAGGGCGGCCAGATACGTGATTAATGGCGCCTGTTTACTGTCTGCCCCTCCCCCCCCCCCCCGCCCCGACGGGCGTGGCCAGGAGCTGGCGAGCGGCGATCAGACCCGGCCATAACCTCTTCTCGTGCAGGAGAGGCTGTGTCGGCTCTGCAGCTCAGTTAGGCCCCAGACGCGCGCCTGGCCTGCATCGGGACACGACCAGTTCCTGCATCACGGCTGGAGACCGGGTTCATTTATGAACAGGTTTAATTGTAAACATATATACATATTCGCTGCGTCTGCTGTTGGCTCACACTTTATCCGCAGGGACCTGAAAAAATTCGCGGTTTCGATGACCTTCAGGATAGTCTACACAGTCCTCTGTACACTCGGGCAAATAACGCCAGTTCCTTGGCTGCTGACTTGTGAGTCGTCTCAACTGGTGTTTGCCCGAGATTCGTCACTTCTTTGGTTGAGGGTTTCTCATTGGCCCAGAGTCGTCCAGACGAACAGTAAGCCAATAGCAAGAGCAGCTTAAAGGTATACGTGTATGAATTTCAGACTATCGCTAAATGAATCTGCGAATTTTTCCGGTCAAATAATTCCATGAATATAATACATGATTTTTTATAGTTAGTGCCTATAAATCCAATCGTAACATAATTGGCAATTCTAGCCGACGTGGATTTCCGTAGGTTAGACCTGGTGGATCAGTGGTTGAAGCTTCTGACTGGGTTCTGTGTTGCTTGATCCTCGACTCTGCGGAAGGCAGCCGCAAGTCACCGCAGAATCACCCGCCGTGGCAGCCTTAGGCGCGCCAGCTTCCACACCGCGGCGTGACAGCCGAAAAACAGCGAAGGGAAAAGTCTGACTTCGGCTAATCTTCGCCTCCCCCAATTTAGTCCACCCTGCCTTCGGGCTAATACATCTGCGATCTGATTGGGGAAATTGGCGCGTCTCCTTATCTTCCCAGCAAACTGTTCTTCTTGTTACAGTCGGATTCTCCAAGCACTGGTTCAGACACCGGGCGTTGTTTAAAGTGGGACGTATAAAACTCGTTAAACTTACAGCGTCTCATGCCTCGACAGATCCCTACCCCGCACCAAGTAGGACGTCTTCGCGCTTCTCGGGGCTGTGCAAGTGAACCATCACGTCGCGGCAATGAGCATTACTGCAAGGGAGTTATGCAAGATTAATGAAGAAATGTATAGAGACCGGAAAAATTCGCAGATTCATTTCGCGATAGTCTGAAATTCATATACATATACCTTTAAGGTGCTTTTGCTATTGGCTCACTGTTCGTCTGGGCGACTCTGGGCCGATGAGAAACCCTACAACCAAAGAAGTGACGAATCTGGGTCAAACCAGTTGAGACGACTCACAAGTCAGCAGCCAACGAACTGTCATTATTTGCCCGAGTGTACAGAGGACCGTGTGGACTATCCTGGAGGCCATCGAAACCGCGAATTTTTCAGATCCCTAGAAATGTACATCTGCAAGCCCTAGCATGCCCAAAGGCTTCGAATCTAGCTGATGACAAGAATAAGAATGCCGATATATTTGGAATCATGTGGAAAGGGTCTATTTCATCGTTAAAAATGCTCGTACAGTAAATTCACGGATATGAAGTTGGCAATATCTATAAAGTAGGGGCAGGCTTTTTTCGAGAAAAAATTCTGAATGCCTATTAGACTGGAACTAGCCAAACACGCGCCAGCATTTTCTTCCTTTTGATGGGCGGCCGTCAGCGAGAGAAGTCGTTGCCTTTTGACCGAGCCACTCAGGACGTGTTCATTCTGTGGTTGTCATTCACATGTACTTTAGTTTTAAAATAAAAATAAATAAATAATCGGACGTTAAAACTCACATATGGAGCTGTGCAGTTTTACATTTCCAAACACTAGGAACTGAAAAAGGTCACGGGTTCATCGACCCCAAGGATGGACTTTAACGTCCTGTGCGTACTAGAGAGGATGTCAGTTGTTCATTGGCTGCCGACTTGTGAGACGTCTGACGAGTGAAGGTGACATTTGATTGGGGAGTTTCTCTTGGGCTCCCAGTCCTACAGATAAACTGCGAACCAACAGAAGTGGCACAAAGGCGTAAGTGTTTTTATTTCCGCCTATCACGAAACGAGTCTGTGAAGATTCCGGTCACTACTGAATGCAAAGTCAGTGTTTGGCAGCAAAAAAAAAAGATAGTTTAAACTCGATTTGTATAAGTTAACCAAGTAATCAGTTCCTTTCTTCCCACAGATTTCCCTCCGTGTCAGCTCTTGACGGTACATTTCATCCTGCAGCTTCTTTGTGCGGGTCCAAAACAATCCCACCTTTGATGCCGTCTTTAATTAAGACGAACAAGAGCGCCTTTCAGCCGGCGAAAGCGCGCGAGTGCAGTCGACAAGTGGGGGGAGTGACGTCACGCCGTGTCTCGCCCTTGAAGCAGCATGGTCGAGAACACCGAGCGTGCCCAGCGTAGTGTCGTCCTTACGCCCACTTCATCCCCCGCCTCAGACGTGCTCTTATGGCGAGAAGCTGTCCACACCAGCGGCGTGTTTGAGCTCATAGCATCGCCTGTGTCTCGTGGTTGGCTGAGTTTACTTCAGGCGCATGTCTACAGTCAGCACACCAATCACAGCCAGCCAGGGCGGAAGCAAACGCACCCTGAATGGCAGCGGCCAAACAGGGCAAAGGCTTCTCTGGCAGACGGCAGCCAATCGCAAGGAAACAATCGTCAGCACGGGCGTACCTTACTGCAGTCTAATGAATAGGGACACCTGTATTTCGCGAATACATTTCGTGTCAAGCTATTTCACAAAATACTCTTGTGGTTATTGGCTGAGGTCGGTGAGAGGTGTCGTCCCGCTCTTGACGGGGCCAATGAGAATGTGGTCACAGTACTGCTGCATACTCACAATTTGCCATGACTCTTAGAAAAAGCTACAGTATTTTGTGAAATACCTTGACACGAAATGTATTCCCGAAATACAGGTGTCCCTACTAATGAACAATCAGATTGTTTCGTTAATATGTATGCCCCTACATTTCCGTGATTAGTAGAGCTGTGACTCATTTCACTCCAGCTTAGACTTACCTAGCCTATACATTACCAAGATTTTTATATAATTCTCATTGGTAGGAACTGGAAAAATTCGCGTGTTCATTGACCTCCAGGACAGAACCCACGATACGAAGCTGTAAAAGGTCACTCAAGTGACAGTAATTATGAACCTTTGCTTCAGTTTTTACCGCTATTAGGTCATTCGAGGTGTGGCCAAAAAATACATAATACAGACACGGAAATTTAGCGAATACGTTTGGTGTCAGGCTAAAATTTAAAGCCTTATGTTAAAACTACAAATTTTCGCTTTTGCATTGGCGAGGTCCAGTGAAACATATCGTGCTTGTTAATCGGCACAACCTGATTCGCCTACTTCCCTCCCAGCCGGTCTTCGTTTGCTCTCAGTCGTGGAGACGCGTGGGTATGAAGGTTTGCATTCTAGCTTGTGACAATCTGAATCCACGAAATTTCTGAATCTCTAGTGAATAATTTATAGCTAGAGACCGGAAAAATTAGCTGATTCATTTCGCGAAAGTCTGAAATTCATACACGTACACCTTTAAGCTACTCTTGCTATTGGCTCACTGTTCGTCTTGGCGACGCTTGGCCAATGAGAAACCCTCAAACCAAAGAAGTAACGAATCACGGGCAAACCAGTTGAGACGACTCACAAGTCAGCAGCCAATGAACTGGCGTTATTTGCCCGAGTGTACAGAGGACTGTGTAGACTATCCTGGAGGTCATCGAAACCGCGAATTTTTCAGGTCCCTATTTATAGCGACTGCGGGTTCGATTAGCTACAGTATGGACTCCAAAATTCTACGTTTTCTCGGGCAGATGCCACCTACTACATGGTCGCTGTCTTGCAAGACTTCCCAAAGTAGTAGCCCGCGATTCGTTACATGTTTCTTTCTGGCTTCGTGGAGTCTGGTTCGCGCCACCGATGGCAGCACCGCGGTGACACCGTGTGCTGAGAGCAGCAGAGCTGAGTGTGGAGACTCGTGGTGCCGAGCGAGACTCACCCCGTCCGGCGAGTACCTGGACAGCGGGCCCGAGCTGCTGAACTCCTCCAGCACGTCCTTCAACTTCTTGGTGGAGTCTGCAACACACGAGCACGTCTGCTCTCACCAGCACCGCTCACCAACACACAGGCCATCCTTGTTTCAACAACTAACACATAGCGACACCTGTATTTCGCTATTTCATTTCATGTCAAGGTATTTCACAAAACACTGTAGCTTTTTCTAAGAGTCATGGCTAGAGACCGGAAAAATTCGCGAATTCATTTGGCGACAGGCTAAAATACAAATAGTTATACCTCAGTGCTGCCTCTGCCATTGGCTCACAACTCACCTGGATGACTCTGGGCCAATGAGAAACACGCAACCAAAGCTTTATAGAATCACAGGCTGTTACGTTGGGTTATCTCACAATACAGCAGCCAATGAGTGGGAGACATTTGACCGAGTGTACGTAGAACTATGGAGTTCATCCTACAGGTCATTGAACCCGCGAATTTTTCCGATCCCTACCAATACATAGGCAGGGCCATGCATTTCTCGCGAATAGATCCCGAGAGTAGCTGGAAGTTGAAGCACTGTAGCATCGTCTGTGTTTCGTGATTGGGTGAGGTTCTTTCAGGTACACGTCTACTGTTGCAACACCAATCACAGTTATTCAGTGCGGAACCAAACGCGTCCGGAATGGCTCGGTCAAAAAAGGCAACGACTTCTCTCGCAAGACGGCCGCCAATCACAAGGAAGAAACCTCTGGTGCGGGTATACCTTGTTGCAGTCTAATAGGCGTTCAGAATTTTTTTCGCGAAAAATGCCTGCCCCTGTACATAGGGACTGGAAAAATTCGCGCTTTCAACGACCGCCAGGATAGACCCCACGATCCTGTGCACACTGGGGCAAACGTCACCTGTTCATTGGCTGCTGACTCGTGAGGCGTCTCAACTGGGAGACTCGTGATTCAATACTGCTTTGACTGAGGGTCTATAGTTGGCCCACAGTCCTCCAGGCCAAAAGTGAACCAATAGCAGGAGTTGCATAAGGGTACAATAATTTGCGTTTCAGCGTATCGCGAAATGAATCCGCGATATTTTCCGGTCTCTACTAATACAAACTGGGGGAAAAGGTGTGAATCGGTTTTGAAGGGCTATAAAAAGAACGGAGCAACTTACAATCAACCTGGAAACAATATTCGTCCCACTACCCTTTTTTTTTAAATTCGGAATACCACATCAGGAAGATTGTGGCCATCAGCAGCGATGCGTTGATGAAGGAGATTTCGGAACTCTTCGACCGCTTTTCGGCACATTTCGAGGGGGTGTAGTGATTTCCTCCCTAACTTACATATTCAGCTCTTCCACGGTGTGAGGACGATGTTTGGATTTGGAAACCTTTCCCTTGACGTTACCCCACAGGAAGACGTTACAAACGGATTTGAAACCCGGATCTGAGTATAAAATATTGCAGTCTAATAAGCGAATGGACTTTTTTTTTTAGCGAAAAATGCCTGCCCGTAATGATAGGTATTTATTACTATTGCTTTGCCGGACAAAATGATAATCACATATATAAGAAATTATACTCTGTAACAACTTCGATTGTTCCTGTAAATCACAAGAAATATCAATGCCAGACCTGCCAACATTCAAATTTAAAAAATCATGAGGTCCTCGATAAAAACTTTCAGGCCCATAAAATACAGGTTAGATATAAAAAAAGCAACAAATGAGAATCTTTAAATATTTAAGTGACATACCTGTAGGTACATTATGTTACATGGTCTCTGCTTCAAAATGTATTTCAACAAATTATAGGTTGCAGATTTAATTTAGTTGAACATAATTTAGCGCTGTCGTGTAGCGATCATGCAGGGCCGCAACTAAAAAAGATGTAAAATAACATTCTGCTCGTGTAACACTATTATCACTGTTCACAGCAAAAATAATTTTTTTTATTGGAAGCAATACACTTCACGTGTTAGCTGTGTTTTTTTGTAGTGACATGTTTCACAATGTCTCCTCTTCCACTATGCGAGATAGAAAAATCAGCACGGCACACGCTACAAAACGCAAAATTGCTTCCTTTACGTGACTCGAGTATTGATGGAAACTCGTTACTGTAAGTTTCGTAAAACTTGTTTTGTAACTTTTACAAACAAAATCTTGGGGCCCCGAAAAATCGTGAGGAAACACTATTTTGGCGTGAGGGCGTGAGATGGACCTTAAAATCGTGAGCCTCACACCAAAATCGTGAGAGTTGGCAGGTCTGTAATGCTAAAAATTTTGATGATATTAGAGTGGAATGAGTAATTTCATTAAAAAAATTAAGAGATTTGATTTAAAAATAGATTATTTAAGAAAACAGGTGTTTTTTAATAAAGAAAAACCACATGGTTGAAAGCACGTTTTAAACCGTGTTTTAAATTCACTGTGGTTTAATCAGCCAACCCTGGGTAGGGGAGCATTCATCCAGCTCCAACACCTTCCCCCCCCCCCTCCCCAGGTGCCAAGACACTCCCAGGCCTACGAGTTTACGACCCTGCCGTGTATCCTTCCGCCTTTTCGCTTTCCGCAGTTCCTCAACTGCCGGCCCGGGGTTGGCGATGGTGGGGGGGGGGGGGGGGGGGGGGGAGGAGTGAGAGAGGGGCGGGAAACGGAAATGGGAGTTAAAAACGCAGAGCACGGAATTTCCTTCCCTTCCGAAGCGATGGGGAGGGGGGGGGGGATGCAACTTCGCCGTCTGGTTAGCGTTAAAGCGACCACCTCTGGGAGTTCAGGTCTGCCGCTTTCAGGAGACCGAGGAAAACCTCCGGGAAGGACTTTCCTTCGGTTTTTCTTTCCTGCTTGATATTCCCCGGGGATCGAAGCTAATTGAACTCGGCGTGACAGCTCGGGCGAGGGGAGGGAGGGACAGCTAGGCCTTCCTGCGGCCCGCTAGGACCACGCAGTGTCCAACACGCGCGAGAGACCACCGCCTCGCCACTCGCGGCCACTCCGCCGTCACAGCTCGGCCACGAGTCCACCTCCTCGGGGATCCTCACATCACTTACAAACTCACAACTTTGAATTATAGATAAAGCAATGGCGGCTCCAGGAAGACCTCTCGGCCAGGGCTCTCACACACAGGAGGATGCAGTTAACAATCATGACATTGCCCTTGGGATATTCACAAAATATATGCTCTCAAATACTGAAATTTAGTATTTTCGTACAAATTTTGATTGAAAGAAGAGTTTAGCACATTAACGAAAGTATTTAAGTTAACATTAATATTCCCTACAAAGAAATAAGAAGTAAAATTTGGGCTCGGAAGGGACTGTCGCCCCCTTGCGCCCTTCCTCTGGAGCCGCGCTTGAGATAAAAACACATAACTTAGAAACACACAAATTAGAACTATCAAAACTTAGAAACACACACCTTAGAACTATCCCAACTTAGAAACACGTAACGTAGAAACACGAAACTTAAAAAAAAAAAACACAACGCCGAAACACGCAACTTATAAACGTCACAACTTATACAATTATATCGTGTGTGTTTGTTAGTTGTGACTGCAGTATTCCAGAGCAGGCGCCATGCCTTAGGCCAGAGGAGCCTGCTCTGTGCGGGGGCGAGGCACTGTCGAAGCTGCAGTGCACAATGCACATTCTAGCACAACACGTGGGACACTGCAGCTGCAGAACATATTGGATTAGACTCCGAGGCATGCAACAAAAATAAGACATTTTTGTTGGTAGCCCTCTCCCAGTAAAATTATAATATATAAAAAATAAAGCCCTGTAGCAGGAGAAGGTGCGTAAATCAACACATTGTAAATTTATTTTGTTTTCTACACTTTGAGCACCAGGCTGACTGAAAACATTAAACGATGGAATGTTGGTGGCATTGGCAATTGTAAATGTGGTATTTTTGGTAAAAAAAAAAAAAAAAAAAAAAACCACTAATGTTTATAAGGTTATAATTTGTTTACTTTATGCCTATTAAAAATTAGTAAATTAAATTAATTAAATCTTTTAAAAATAAATACTTTTAGGTTGTAATATATTTTACGTAAGTTTTATTTTGTAATTATATATTTTGTTTATATATTTTGATTTAAATTAATTATTAAAAATACATGATTAATTAATTTAGTATTTTTTCAATCTGTTCACTTATTTTTTAATCTATTTTTGTTTTATGAGTAACAGTAATTATTACTGTGGTTAAATGTAAGACAAGGCGGTCAGCGCCTTAACTTAGTCAAATGTTTAAATAAACCATGTAAATAAATAAATTTACTCTAAACTGCTACGGTGTGAACACCCTTAATAACACGCTGCGTGGCTCAGTATATGAAAACGCGTTGTTACGAAGTCATTATCTAAACCCACGAGTACAGCAACCAGTGCCTTTATAAGTTCAGATGAAGCCAACGCAACGAAAGAGGCTTGTGAATTCCTCTTTCCCATTTAATTTGTTCAGATCAGTCGGGAACGCAATATAAACGCGAGTAGACTGCTTCTCGGGGAGGGTATTATTTGAATTTTTTCTTTGTGGTTTTACTCAACCGGAAGAGACAAGGTTCATTTCCTTCGACGGTATTTGGCAACACTGTAAGGATTCAACGCTCCACGCCGCTACTTCATCCCTGGAGAAAAGCAATTTCATTCGCATTTTCCTTCCAGAATAGTGAATAGTATCGTTTTATCATGGCAGGGTCCTAATTCCACACGGCGTTTCTTTTTTATAGCGCTTTCGTCGAAACCCGCAGAGATATTTGATTTTACGAACGTCGTATTTCCTTTAAGGAGAAAATAAAGTAGACAGCAGACGTAAAAAAAGCTATGGAAATTTTCACGTAAAAGGAAGCGTATTTAATAGACCGGAGATGTATTCGCTGAGAAGTAGTATGGTTTTAGCGACCGCGCTGTCTCCCTCACAACTCGAATATAGAGCCACGATTATTCCGCGCATTCAGTGGGTATCACAGTAGACTCGAAGCACATATAACCTGTTTCATGTTGATGACTAGTAGGGACGAAATATATATATATATATATATATATATATATATATATATATATATATATACACTTTTCCAATGACCTTTACGATTTCGCCTATTGGAACCATCTACGACACTGCCTTCTCAGATATTTGGCTGATTTTTTTTGGTAATTTGTTAATTTACGAAAAAAAAAACATTGTAGAGACCAGAAGACTTTGCGGATTCATTTAGTAGTAGGCTAAATATTTCAAACAACCTTACCTCTGTGTTGTTTTTGCTATTGATTCCCAGTTCATGGGAAATGACTCTGGGCCAATGAACAACCTTCAACCAAATCACAGACCACAAAGTAAAGACTTCTCGCAATTCAAGAGCCAATTAACATGTTAAATTCCTCCGAGTATGCAGAGTACTGTGGAGTCTATCCTAAAGGTGATTGAAATAGCGAATTTTTCCGGTATTTTACTATATAAAAATATTGTAAACCTCGCTATACGACCCATCGATCTGTACAGGCTCAACGAGTTTTTAAACTGTTATTATAAAATAATTATTTTATGGATGTGCACATGTAAGGTCTTTAAAGGTTCCGAAAATAATACCTTACATGTGACCTTGTATGATCGTAATTTGTACGGAAGATTTTGGCTTGCTTTTCTGTGTGTTTGTATATTCTTCTTTCTCGTCTATTCTTGAAGTGTATTTTATGTCCTTAACATGTTCTACTTTGATACTTGAATAACCACAAATACTTATTTTATAATAATAGTTTAGAATCACGGCAATCATTCTCGATGATTTTTCCTTTCAACAAATCGCACGTACGATATTAGCAAGAGATCGTATCGTGACAAACATTTCTACACACGCAGCGCAGCCCTGCTGAAGTGTCTACAGAACAAAATATATATAAAATACGAGAAACCAAGATTATATCATGTAATATTGCACATTAATAAAAGCCCAAATTCAAATAATAGGAAATGGCTACCCGTAGATTAGAATGTTGGAAAAGTTTTCTTTAATACAAACATTAGTTCACGATCCAAGCAATTATGTTTCGAAACTATGTTTTCACGGTGGAGGAGATATTTTTAAAAATCATATAATTTTTAAAACAATAAAATATAAAAAAATAATATCTTAAGAAATTTTACCGCCTTAACCTATTGTGCAATAAATGGATATTTAATAAAAATGAACAGCCCTTCGCAATGTAATCTTCAATGGAAAGGGTGGTCTGATTTTCGAGGTGGTATATTATTTATATGTAGGGACCTGAAAAATTCGCGGTTTCGATGACCTCCAGGATAGTCTACACAGTCCTCTGTACACTCGGGCAAATAACGCCAGTTTGTTGGCTGCTGACTCGTGAGTCGTCTCAACTGGTGTTTGCCCGAGATTTGTCACTTCTTTGGTTGAGGGTTTCTCATTGGCCCAGAGTCGCCCAGACGAACAGTGAGCCAATAGCAAGAGCAGCTTAAAGGTATACGTGTATGAATTTCAGACCATCGCGAAATGAATCTGCGAATTTTTTCGGTCTCTATTTATATGTGCTATGTAGGGTACGAAGGAGGGGTGTGGTCTCCCTGTCTAAGAGCTCCAAGTCCACTCGTCTGCCCAGTGGACCCGCGAGTTGGACTGGCGACGGAAGCCTCCATCATGCAGACGCCCGACAGCACAAAGGGGTGCGAAGTATAGTCTACAAGTCTTTTAACAAGCGGCTTTTTTTTTTTACAAGTCCTCATCGACCAAAAAGTTTTCACGCTCTCGAGAGTTTCGCCATTATCCTGCCTCTACCTTCTGGGCTCGGAAAATAACAGCGAAGGCCAGCTTCTTTCCGGGCGCGAGTAGTTTCACGAGCAGAGTCCGGGAACTCCGGTGAACGAAGGCAGTCGGAACCCGACCCACATCTTCCTCTCTTCCGCCGGATGTCAGCTTGTTTGGAATGGAAATGTGGGGGCACGAGAGAGAGAGAGAGAGAGAGAGAGAGAGAGAAGGGAGGGGGCTGGTATCGAGGGAGATTGGCGCAGTGGTATATTCGCGGAAATTATCCGCGGGCCGGCGATATGAATTTTTGAAGAGACTCGCCGGACAGCTCAATTCCCACTCGTGCGGGCTGGTCCCCCTCCCCCCCACACCCCTAACCCAACAAGCTACACAGAGCGAGGGAGAGGGTGTGTGTGTGTGATGTAGTGCGATCCTGTCCAGCCTCGGCCTCACCCGTCAGTTTTCGGTCACTGTGCTTCATATCGATCGTTTCTTTTTAATAGTTAATTAACTTACTTCTTATTTTACACTTTCATTACAATTCGCTAAATTAAAACAGGAAAATCTAGCATTCACATAAGTAAAGCTTGTTCGTGAGTGTATATAGTCACTTTAATCTAGATGCGGTATTTTTTACTAATGTAAAAAATTAAAAAATTGAAACAACTGACACAAAAATTGATAAAATAACAAGAAATCTAAAATTAATTTTCATGAATTTAAAATTTAAAAAGAGCATTTAATTTCAATACGAGATAAAGTACAAAATGTTTCAGAAAAAAAATATATTAGTGGAAAATTAATATTTAAAGGAAAATATTTAATAAAATTTCTTGCAGTTTTGCTCTGTTTGTCATGGGAAAAATTTCATAAATGCAAAATCTCTAAATAGTATAAAACAAAGTCGCTGTCTGCTTCTGTCTGTTTCTCCGCTTACTTCTTCTACACCACGCCACGGATTTTTATACGGTTTTCACTAATGGAAACAGCGTTAAACGAGGAAAGTTTATATATATTTTGTACAAAATGTCTGAACTATGACGGTGTTTTGTCAATAAAGCAGCGCCTCAATCTATAGCAACGAACGATTGGTAAAGATAACACGATTTATTATTTTTTTATTTACTCTCTAAATAGTATAAAAAAGTCGCTGCATATTTATTGTTCCTGTTGTACATAATCCGAGTTATGGTTTAGTACGTATTTTAGTTTATGTTTTTTTTCTTTTGTTTATTTATGTACGTAGGGAATTTCTTAAAATGCCAGATTATTGACTTAAAGAAAGGTAATGCTGATTATTTGTGGATTTAAGTTTGTATTTTATAGATTTTTTCAATGATAAAACTTTATTTCTTCTAATTTTAAAGTTATTACTTTTTCCAATGTAATTATGCCACAAAGAAGTCGTCCAAATATAGGTCGTAGTACCTGAGACCCAAGCAGAAAACCTTTACTTCCTAATGTTAAACAGAAGAAGATAAGGAAAACAGGTTGTTTTTGCCAGTTCCAGACATATAATTTGAGGAAGTGTTTTGAAAATGAGAGTACAGAAGCAATTTTGAACGCGTTACCCATTTGTGGAGATCCAGGAGATTAACTGTTATTGAACGAATAAGGAAAATCAGGAAAAAAATAAATATAATTATAAATATTTGCCGGAATTTTTCGGGTTGCAGACAACAAGTATGATATATCTAACTACAAACTTTGCTACAAAACAATACAAAGCTGTACTATTACAATGAAAATCCTTGGAAACGCAGATGCCAACGATATCACTTGTAAAACTAAGTCAGAGCTTTGGAAAATTGCAAATGGTACAAAGCTCTGCCTAGCAGATTCACAACTGATATCGTTGACAACTGAGTTCCCGAGGTTTTTCCTCGTAAAAGCCAGAAACTAGCTTCACTTGTTGAACGCTCTCAGCAGCACTCTTCAACTCCCACGATATCGCCTTCGGCCGGAACCCACGCTCAGTATTGTGAACAAGGAAAACTGCGACGTAAGAAAGAGGACATAAAATCCATCGTGGGTTCAAGTTTTGTAGCGCTTTATTGTATTTTTTTTAATCAAATAATCGTTGCTCAAAAGCAAACTTTACGGATTCACTGTATTCGCTTGGCAAAGTATGTTTTGTTGTAAATTCTACATCAAGAATTGGTCTACCGTGTTTGATGCTATTTGCAAAAATCAGGCATAAACTCAAATCCAAAATTTTTTATGGACTAATTAATTCACAGTGACTCTCTAGAAGTTCATTTTCTGTTTTCGCAACCGGGTGACGATAAAAATACATAAAAATACTAATTTAGCGCTATTTTTTTTAATATTTCAAATTAAAACCAATAGTTATTAAAAACAACGACTCAGTGTGGTAGGCAAGGCTGGGCTAAAATCAGCGAGATTTCCCCCGCAAGTAACTGACCAGCCCAAACTCCGCACACACATTCACAAATACATCGGTTCTAGTGTTCGTTGGCTAAAATTTTTCGTGTGGAGTACATGTCAGTGGGTCAAGTGAATGTTTTTTTTTTTTTTTTTTTTTTTTTTTAAATGAAACTTCTTTGATGAGTGGGCTACAATTTTTGAGCATTACGAAAATTCCGATCGCACGAGAGGAATAGTTAGGTACGTGTACAGACCGGAAAAAATTCGCGGATTCATTTCGTGGTATACGAAAATTCAAATAATTATATCTCAGTGCTGCTCCTGGTATTAGTTCACTGTTAATCTGGAGGACTCTGAGCTGATTGGAGATGCTTAGTCAAAGAAGTATCGAATCACAAGTCACCCAATTGAGACGCCTCATACGTCAGCAGCCAATCAACAAGTGAGGTTTGTCCAAGCAGGCACAGAATCGAGGAGTCTAGCCCGGAGGTCAATGAACCCGCGAATTTTTTCCAGTCCTTAGGTTTGCGAATGGTTTTTATTATTTTGATTAAGATAATATGATTATTGGAATACAATGATGCTGCACTATGATATTAATAATTAAAGCAATTTATTAAAACTGATGACCCTATTTATTTATTTTCCCGAGTGCATAAAGGATCATGGAGTCTATCCTATAGGTCAGTGAAATCGCGAATTTTTCCGGTCTCTACCCATGGCTTACAAATAAAACAACAATTGGTCCCATCATGTTGTCATGTCTACTACAATGATACGATGGCCTGGCTTGGTAGACTTTGATAGTTTTTAAAAAAAATTTCGGGGGTTGAGAGTTAAAAATTTTTACTTTTTTACTTTTAGTAAATTTCCCGTCGGTTATGGGACGAGATCTACCGCCTGTAAAAATTTGAAGGTTCTAGCTCGTCTGGAAGTGGGTTAGAATTAGTATAGATGAGTGAGTGTGTCAGTGTGTGAGTCGCACAAGGGGCTATAGGTACTCACACACAAACACTCACACGAGAATTGCTCGTTTATTAATATTGGATAAGCAAGAAGTTTTACTTCTGTCGCGAATGGGCTCTACGCACGCGAATTTTTTGTAAGTTAGTTCTTGGTTTCAATGTTCTTCATGGCTAGAGACCTGCAAAATTAGCTGTTTCGATGGCTTTCAGGATAGACTGCACATACCCCTGTACACTCGGGCAAATAACGCAAGTTCATTAGCTGCGGACTTGTAAGTCGTCTCAGCTGGTTTGTCTGTGATTCGATCCTTCTTTGGTTGAGGGTTTATAATTGGTTGAGATTAGTCCATATGAACAGTAAGCCAATAGCAAAATTTTCTAAGAGGTATATGTGTTTGAATTCTAGCCTATCACTGAATGAATCCGCGAATTTTGCAGGTCTCTATTCATGGCGTGTCAATTATACAATGATACGAAAATAAACGTTGTTGAAATGCTCAGTGGCATACATTTGAGTCTGACTCGAAACAATAGCGGGAATTTCCAGCCTGTCACTGCAGACATGTCTGCAATCAGTCAGTTCCACTAGTAACAACTAGGAACCGGAAAAACTCGCGGATTCAATGACCTCTAGGATAGCCTCCATTATCCTCTGCATTTCTCAAGTAAAAACGCGTGTTCATTGGGTACTAAATTGTCAGGCGTCTACACTGGGTAGCTTGTGATTCGACGCTTCTTTGGTCGATAGTCTCTCATTGGCCCAGTTAAACTGGAGCCAATAGCAGAACCAGTAGAATTGTACACATGTTTGAATTTCAGCCTATCACGAAATGAATCCGCGAATTTTTCCGGTCTCTAGTAACAACCATTTACTCTCCTACCCTCCTCCAAGGCGTAACAATAGTGCAGGGGAGTCTGAGGCGACCGAGCAGTTGAAGCCACTCCGGGAAATGACGGAGCTGATAGAACCTGGCCGGAGCAATATCCCCCCCCCCCTTTTACCCCGGCGGGACTCTCCGGGTAATTGGAAACTAGGGGGGGGGGGGAAGTCTCCACCTCCCCCGGCTGCTGCGAGGGTCTGGGACGCAGTGATTCCGCGCCGCTGCCCGCTCCAGCAGTTTGTTCTGCCTTGCGCGGGACGGCGATATCGCGCGTCTCACGAGCGACACTCGCCACATCGACAAGTAGAGACAGGAAACATTCGCAGATTCATTTCGCGATAGTCTGAAATTCATACACGTATACCCTTTAAGCTGTTCTTGCTATTGGCCCACTGTTCGTCTGGGCGACTCTGGGCCAATGAGAAACCCTCGACCAAAGAAGTGACGAATCACGGGGCAAACACCAGTTGAGACGACTCACAAGTCGGCAGCCAACGAACTGGCGTTATTTGCCCGAGTGTACAGAGGACTGTGTAGACCATCCTGGAGGTCATCGAAACTGCGAATTTTTCAGGACCTGGAGGTCATTGAACCCGAAATTTTTCCGGTCCCTAGTGATTAGTCACCCAGAAACCCAAGATGGCGAAGTAAAAATTTTTTCTTAATTTTTTTTTTGTGATTTGAATTTAAATTTCGGCAGAGATTCTGGTTGGTTTGAAATTGGTGAATGTGAGTTAGTTTGTGGTTTGAATGTAGAGTATGGACGAGGTGAGGGCGGGAGTACTCACAAGCGGCGAAATCCTGCAGCTGTTGGAACTCCCCCGGGGACAGCTTGTCCCAGTGCAGCGCCATGCCGAGCCCCGCTGCGCCCGCCGCCTGCAACACAGCAGGCCATGTCACTCCCTCTGCACACTCCACACTCCTTCACACTCCTTCACACTGCTTCACACTGCTTCACACTGCTTCACACTGCTTCATACTCCTTCATACTCCTTCACACTGCTTCACACTGCTTCACACTGCTTCACACTGCTTCACACTGCTTCATACTCCTTCACTCTTCTTCACACTCCTTCACACTGCTTCATACTCCTTCACACTGCTTCACACTGCTTCACACTCCTTCACACTGCTTCACACTGCTTCATACTCCTTCACACTGCTTCACACTGCTTCACACTGCTTCACACTACTTCATACTCCTTCACTCTGCTTCATACTCCTTCACTCTTCTTCACACTCCTTCACACTGCTTCACACTCATTCACACTCCTTCACACTCCTTCACTCTTCTTCACACTCCTTCACACTCTTTCACACTGCTTCACACTCCTTCACACTCCTTCACACTCCTTCACCCTCCTTCACACTCCTTCAACCTCCTTCACACTCCTTCACACTCCTTCACGCTCCTTCACAATCCTTCACATTTCTTCACACTCCTTCACACTTCTTCACACTCTTTCACACTCCTTCACATTTCTTCACACTGATTCACACTCCTTCACACTTCTTCACACTGCTTCACACTCCTTCACACTCCTTCACACTTCTTCACACTGAAGGTACGCTATAAATCCACCGGTGTGGAGTGTTACATGAAAGATTTCTTACATCGTGGGCTTAGTGGAAAAAGTTGGTAAGTCCACTTTTTTGTGAAAATGAGTTAACTCCACAGATGAAGTTGTAAGGGCAATATCATCACCAAGAAAACGTTTGGAAGTCCAAATAATGAATTCTTGTGGACGTTTACTTCCAGCTTTATTTCGGCAAGTCCATTATAACGCTATTTTAGGCAAGAAAAACTTGGTCAGTGAACTAACAGTCTTTTTCCAGAACTTGGACTTACCTACTTTTTCCACTAAGCCCACGACATGTTAAACTCTTAGCCAATCAGACGACT
Organism: Bacillus rossius redtenbacheri; assembly: GCF_032445375.1. Taxonomy (NCBI): domain Eukaryota; kingdom Metazoa; phylum Arthropoda; class Insecta; order Phasmatodea; family Bacillidae; genus Bacillus; species Bacillus rossius. The sequence continues at coordinate 1,847,351 of NC_086343.1, forward strand.
GTTTAGGTATGCTCCTAGTGACAAAACATGTCATTAGAGTAATAATTTTATTTTTAAAAACTGAATAATAAGAACTTTTTAAAATGTACGCATCCGTGTTTTGCGTAAATAAAAGTACGCATTTCCACAACAAATGAACTGAATATGGCCTACCTGTGAGGGAGGTATAGCTTGTCTCGTCAATAGTTTGCAGTGGGGAAATTTACTAGGTTTTTACCCTGCAATGCACAATTTCCGGCACTAGCACACACAACTTTATAATGTACAAAAAAAAAAATTGTAAACGTACCTTTAAAAAAAGTATTTTCTAAAGGAAAATTAGTAATTAGAAATTTGGAAATACATTTTCTCGTATTTCATCCAGAGAATCATCTGATAATGTTCAATTTTTTTTTTACTTCTACGGAGAAGTAACAAATGTTTTAATATAATTTAATATTTAAAATTTTGGCCCAGTTTGAAAAACAAAATACATAATAAAATAAAACACCTCGTTTTTAATAGTGATCGATTACTAGAAATAATTTCTCCCGTGAAATAATATGTTATGTGTTTAGGATTGAATTTTTTTCTTTCATAATGACATAAACTTTAATAATACCGTAAATAGACGCTATTTTATGGTGTAAGTAAAAAATTAACGTATAGTAAGATTAAAAAAAAATACATTAAAATTAATCATAATGAACGATAGTATACAAAAAAATAGACTTTTGAAATTTGAAAAGGCGGATAGTACGAATAAGGCAAAAGGCCACACAGGGCGCTATGCTCGCTATGTTCCATACGCGAGAAAACTATAGCCAGCTGCATCTCAGGTGTCACTGGCCACACAAAGCAGTGTTCGCTATGTTCGCTATGTTAGCGACGTCGCCGGGTGATTAGTTCTCGGCTATTTTCCTAAACGTCGCTGACTGCGCGCATGCGCAGATAAGCAAACACATCTGTTCTCGCCCGGGGTTTTATCGTACTTCTGCATTCGCTTTTTATGAAGTTTAATTTTTCTCAGTATTATGCTTAAACTACTCATATCAACGGCAAAGTTTATATAAGGATTACGAAACTATCCATGTTTATGTAATGAATAGAGACCGGAAAAATTCGCGGGTTCAATGACCTGCAGGATGAACTCCATAGTTCTACGTACACTCGGTCAAATGTTAACCACGCATTGGCTGCTGTATTGTGAGACGTCCCAACGTAGCAGCCTTTGATTAGATAAAGCTTTGGTTGGGTGTTTCTCATTGGCCCAGAGTCATCCAGGTGAGTTGTGAGCCAATAGCAGAGGCAGCACTGAGGTATAATAACTATTTGTATTTTAGCCTATCGCGAAATGAATTCGTGAATATTTCCGGCCTCTTGTAATGAGTCAATGGAAGGCAGGATATTTAGGACAATACCTTGGGTTTGATTTCAAACGAATGCTATCAAACTGAGTTGTATTTATCATGAAATGATCCATACATTTGATTTCGTCCTCACAAAGCATCTGTTTCAACAAATAAGGAAATTGTTAAAATTATTTTGTTTCTAGATTAACTTCATTAAACCAATTTCTTTTTAGGTTTACATACTGTGCGAGCCAACAGAATATTATCATCGTCGTTAAATCATCACTTGAATGCCACCGGATTGCTTCATTCCTAAATCGTGAACTAGACTGATCCGCCAGGCCGCCTGGCGCAGCGAACATAGCGAACACATCCTAGTTTTCTATGTGTTCGGCCTAAGAGCGAACCACGCTATTGTCCTCCACGGCTGCTTGTTTGCACAGGCTCGGACAGTCTCTGTGTGAGAACTGGACACAACGCTACGAAGACAAAGTGTCGCAACCCAACGCTATTACCAAAGATCTTATTTTCTTTGGAAATCAGTGAACTGTGCGGTATTCATCGGCAAGCTAACGACCTAAAAGTCGTTAACGTTTCGAAAGTAAATGTGGCAACCTTGATTTCTTTTCTTTTTTTGGGTCGTTCATTGCTGGGAACTTTCTCAAAAATGTTAATGTTTTTTTTTTGCAGTACGGAACAACCAAAACCGTACGTTAAAAAGACTTTATTTTTACTTAAAAAATTTAAAAAAAATTGCTTGGACGAAAAGTCTCTGTGTTGAAAATCATAACCCCAGTTACAATTGCAAAAAAAAAAAAAAAAAAAAAAATATTTGCACGAGAACTTGGCAGCCATGCTTATTTAATTGCTACCAAGATAAAGCAACATTGTCAAAAATGATTACAAAGTATAATATTTTTAGTATTTTGCCACTATACTCAATACGCTAATACACGATTTCCTAAATTCTGCGCTAGTAATATTTGTAAATTCTTTTAAATAAATTTCTGTGTTTTCTTTATTTTTAAAAGTTAGGTTTTCATGTTGGCCTCAGTCTCAACCGCACATATTTCTTGGTGGTCATATTCCGCCTGTAAAGTTGCCACCCCTGGCCCGGGGGCATGCGGGCCGTGGAGCGTGGGCGAGGAAGGGCTCGCAGATAAGGGACACAGGGTCTCGAGTTGGCAGCACTGCCTTTGTTGTTGCATGGCCCCGGGGCGGCTTCCAGCAACTTGCTCCGCACACAGAGAGTTCCCGCGCGAGCCGCCAGGGTCGCTCAAGTTCCTGCCTGGGGCCTCGCCCCTACACAGGGATCAGCACGTCCATGCATCGCTCGAACAGTATTGATACCGGTGAGATATCGGGCTGAAAATATCGAGCTATATCGGTCTATTATAATATACAAACTTTTACTAAACTATCAGGAGTATAGTAAAGAATTTCCGGGCACTGGTTTTATGGCTGTGGAGCGTGGAGTCGACCAACCTCTGACGTCACGGCGGCCATTTTGAATCACCGTAACCTTTATCTTTGACCTTGACCTTCAAAATTTGCCAAACAATTACACATAATTCACCAAAGTTCATCATTTACAGTTTTTAGGAAGAAAATGGCCAAAAAAATCTTTATATATATATATAAATTCAAAAAAATATTTTTTCGAGAGCAAAAAACCCGTAAAAATCCATTAAATTGAAATGCGAAATGCCTCAAAATATTTTTGCACTTAAAATTCCCCGTTGTCAAGCCTCCAATAAGTCTCTGGAGGGGGGTTTGACCTTGACATTTGACCTTAACCTCGACCTTTGACTTGACCTTTACATTGACCTCAACCTTGACCTTTTAACTCAATCACCATCTTGAATTTCGCCATCTTGGAATCGAACGCCCCAATCCCTGAATGTTGAAATTTTCGTTACGGCCCCATCTTAAAAGTCCTTAATATGTGTGCTAGGAAATCGTGTAAAAATATAAAATTCATAAATAATTTACTTAATTAAATCTGTGTAATACTGGTACTGTGTACAGATAATGACCACGGTGCAAGAGTATGCCGCTGCGTCCTAATGAACTCGCGGAACTGCCGTGCAGAGGCGGAGGGAAAAGCACAAGCGCGTGGCAGAAAGCGAAGGCCTGGAAACAAATCACCGCACGGGGGGAAAGTATTCACAGGGGAAACAACTGGGGAGTCTGTTTGGGGAACGAGCTCCATAAACAATACGACTGTAGTCGCACTGCGGTTGGGTATATACGAACGCTCTTTATTGTTTCTGGGGTGGGGTGGGGGGGGGGGGGGGGTGGGGGGGAGACGCGTGTGAGAATACACGCAGTGGTAATGAGTCCAGTGTGTTTGGCAACGGCCCAAGCAACATGTTGCCGAACTGAATGTAACGAGTATTTACAATCGTAAGGTTGGTGGGAATAAGTTGTTAACTAACATAAACACGTATTTACCGATCGAAAACGTGGAGAAAAATTTGTTTCATATCACGTTTTACCAGCATATCGCTTGAATCTGGCGGCATTATCCTGTATACAGTATTCCTGTGGTACACGGTGCTTGCTGTTTTAATTAAGTACGTCGAAATATCCTAAATATAACAAAAAACGTTTTATTGTAACAATGAATTGCGATCACAAGTTGCGTGCGAAAGAAATAATTTTTTGACAAGATCGGACATTTTTTTTTTTTTGTATTGTGATATTCGAGTTTTTGTATGGCCATGATCCTTCGACGTACTAAGTTAAAAGTCAAGTATCATATACTACAGTATCAATGTATACAGGATCATGCCATCAGGATCAAAGGGCGTAAACTTGGGTACGTGATGTGGAACAATTACAAAAAAGTGGTACTCACCAAAATAAAATGAAAGGTCGGGCCGCGAGACGGCGGCAGCGGCTACCGCGGAGGAAAGAGAAACATTTTTTGACAACTAATTAAAGTTTCCTGGAAGAGCAGTCGGACTGCGAAAGAGCGCTTTAAAATGTTTTCTCATACGTAAACTAGTTTAATTGCCTCGTTTAATTTGCAACGTGTCTTCCCTCGCAATTCTCAATTATTTCAACGAAAATTTCTTTAAAAGTTTTCCATCGATAACTTTTGTTAATGAGATTCTGACACACAATTTAATAAATTCATTAATTTAAAGACATGACGTTGCAAATTTGCACTGAATGTAATAAAGAAAACCCTAAAAGGTCAAATAGAAGATTATGAGACAATCACGCAGAAAACAAGCCAATCTCAAATGTTAAAAAATGTCAAGACAGCACACAGAATTACATGGAAGGAATTAGACTGATCAATGACGAAGACATTGGGATGACAACGACAAGACAGTCAATACAAAAAACAACTTTAAACAACACAGTGATAGACAGAGAAACCAAAAAATGACAGTAAACAGATAATCTGGACAAAACACCGACAATACGGTGACGCACAGGAGAACGCTGCGATTAAATATAACAGGTAGTCAGACAACACAACGTCGACAGCACAGATGAATACCATGGCAGAATAATTCAAAGCACGAAAATATTTCATCCCACCCTGGATTAATCAAGGCATTGTTTGTAATTTGTTTACAATCTGCGTGTCCATTGAGTGAGAACAATGCAATTTGTCGAGAAAAGGCAAGCAAATTTATTTCGCTATTTATGATCCGTGAGAGGAACTGTTTCCATATTCTGCTTCTGTGCACCAGAGAAACCATGATTTGCCTATAAAAATCTGGACTGCGTAAAATATTTAACCACTCAAGAGGTTAAATTAGTCTATAAAACAGTCCCGCAAGATTTTCACTTTTGACGAGTTAGCACTTCTTGTTGAAGTGGATATTAGGTAATTGGGAAGCTCACTAGTTAGACTGCAAACATATGTACCTCAGCATTGCTTTTTAATGATAGGTGCTCAACTGTCTCGCCACTCCCCTCTTCTGCTGCGGACCAGTCAGCTACCAGCTAGTAGCCGAGTGACCGAACCACATCGACCTACCAGAGAGAAGGGAAGGTCCTACAGTAGGAAAGCAGTCAATAGGGAAGTGTGTGAGGGCATAGTTTACATAGAATAAACACGTTAAACCTCCAGGCCTCTGCGAAAGGCAGACCGAGTCCGCCCCTGCGCACGCTGGGGGTAGGCTATCCCGCAACACGCACCAGTACTGCGGGGTAGTCGCACTGGCCGTCACAGGGGCAGCTGCGCACGCAGGCGCCACTAGAGATCCCATACACGCGCAGTTCGGGCCTGAACAGGCGCGGCCCGGCAGACAAATGTGTGTTCCATAAAACAAGGTAAGAAAGAGAATATATGGCTGTGACGGTAATCACACCTAAATCAAACTTATTCTATCACCAGCCTGTATCAAAACATGAATAAATGGAAGATAGTGGTCAAGAAAACATCCAATACATAATTTTGGAGATCGCGTTTTGGCAGGGACCTGAAAAATTCGCGGTTACGATGACCTCCAGGATAGTCTACACAGTCCTCTGTACACTCCGGCAAATAACGCCAGTTAGTTGGTTGCTGACTTGTGAGTCGTCTCAACTGGTTCGCCCGAGATTCGTCACTTCTTTGGTTGGAGTTTCTCATTGGCGCAGAGTCGCCCAGACGAACAGTGAGCCAATAGCAAGAGCAGCTTAAAGGTATACGTGTATGAATTTCAGACCATCGCGAAATGAAACTGCGAATTTTTCCGGTCTCTACGTTATGGTATTCGGAGAGTTAAAGTATTTTTTTATTCTGAAAGAAACACGGCCTTGTAAACGCCGGAGCAGAAATGGAAAACTAACTTCGGCCGAGCTGGGTGAACGACGCGCCGGTGATGGCCACAAGATTGGCTCTACGCCCTTCGCTGCTCTATGGCCGCGAGTGTCGCTTGTTTGTTTGTCCGCCAGGGTGTTAGGTCCCGCAGCCACGCCCAGAGGCGCGCCTGGCCGCCCGCCAGCCGTGGAGCCTAGCGCGGGGCCCGGGTGTTAGCTCGCCGTTTACCAGCCGCTCGTGATTTATTACAGCCGCCTTATCGCGGGTAGCACTTTCCTGCGGTCGCCCCCGTTTCAACACGTATTTTGTGAACTTGGAGGGAAAAAAAATGAACCGAGTGTTTTCAAAGACTTTGTTAGGCATGTATCATTTGGCACGGTCTTATTATCAGGATAAATACGCGCAAAGAGCCTTTATAATTAGTATTCAACTACTCACTTGAAGAATCACCGCTTAAGGGCCTCTATAGGCCTGTGATTCATGAGCCTTAAACTCCTGCAGAGGTGTGTGATGCGCGAGCATTAACGCTCCAAGGCCTCACAGACTACAGGTTATCCCAGTTACGGCAAAAAATATATATAATACACCACCTAGAGTCAAACTCTATTTGAGTGTTATAGGTATGAAAGTTTACCCATTGGCTTTAAAATTAATATTTCCTCATTATATCTTCCCTTTTGTCTTCTTTATTTCAGTTGTACCAGGCGCCTGTGTCTTCATGCTTTATATTTTCTCTTTTGAGCCTCTAGCTAGTAATTTCAAATTTTAATTTAAATTACTTCTTTATAATTATAATTCGTAATTACCATAAATATTTTTAAAAAAATCCGGGTCAATAGCAGGGTCGTATTAATATTTATCTATCTTTCCCTATTTATTGTGTCATTTGTCTAGATTCTTTAGCTCTTCTGTCTAGCTCCGTTGTTCTTTAGTTACCTTCCCTTTATCTTCATTCTTCATTCATTGTTTTTTCTTACCAACTCTCTTCTACATTGAGATGTCAAGGATTCTATTCTATCTTAATAACATCTTCATCTCTCTTCTTCTCCATGCCCTTAATTTTTTATTTCTTCTTTCTTTCTCTCTCTCTCCTAAGTCTCTTATTTTTTTTCTTTTCTGCCATTCCTCAAGTTAATTCATGTTAACTTTTTTCTTCTCTCTTTTAAATAATGTAATATTTATTTCATCTTTGTAAACATAAGGCTCTGATAGTAATTTTTTCTTCCTAGTTAATCTGGTTCTCTATACTTTACTTTTCTTCTTTTAATATTTTGTATTCTTCTGTCTTCAATCATTTTAGATGCTATTTTATAATATAATGTTCTGTATTCGCTCTTCTCAGCCTACACCGTACCTCTTCCATCTTATTTCTTGTCAGACTCGGGTGTTATCTTATGTTTATAACTTGTCTGTATCATTATTCTTGTTATTCCTTATGCAAATTTGTCATTCTTTTTCTTCATGTAAGGATTATTTTATGTATCATCTTGTCATGCTTATTCTTCTCTTCCTATCTTGTCATGTCATACTATATTTGTGGGTTATTATTCATCCAGCATCTCTACTTCTATGGTATTTTCTCCTTCCTGCTCACACCACATATCAAAAATCTTCTAACCTTTATCCAATTTCCCCCTTGTAATTCGTTTCCATAACAAGAATATTTCTTTTGTTGACTATTCCTTTCAAGTCATCATAAATCGTATTCATTTCCCGTAATGATTTGACATTCCTTTTATGGCATGACTCTAATATTTAAGCAGGAATTTACGATGCGTGATGAAATTAAATTTAATAGGCTTATTATCTTTATTTTAAGCTCCTAAATCCAATCTCTCATTGGGGTACATTAGGAGATAGTAAAAACTATAAATATATATATATTTATTACAATAATCATTATTAAGAGTATACTCGTCTTCCGGGGGCAATGCGAGGTTGCAAATGTTTATTCCTATCAATTGTCTCTATTATCGGCTGTCAAGCTCCGTATTATTATTGATCATTAGGGCCACGGAATTTTCGCGCTATCATTTAGTCGCAAGCTAGAATGCAAACCTCCACACTGTCGCACTGTGTTCATGATTGGACCGCAGTTATCTGGACACGCCCCTCTACGACCGTGAGCCAACGATGTCCAGCTAGGAGAGAAGTAAGCGAATCAGGTAGTGCCAAATAACAAGGATAAAAATGTTCTCGCTAAGAAATAAAACCAATGGGAAAGTAAACATGGGTCGAGCACACCTATAACTTTGAATTCTATCCTGAGGCCAGAGGAATCCGCGAAATTTCCGGGACTATATTGATCATTAATGCTTCTTCCTCCGTCAATGGTCATACTGGAGAGTTCCAACACGCGATCATCCACAACTAGAAGCTCCAGGTTGTCTTCTCTCTTCCCGAGTCGCCGTTAAGGGTGGCCTAGTGCCTCGCCAGGGAGACACCCAGCGCCATTTTATTCTCAGTGCGGACACGACGTCACTTCCCCTTCCCTGACGCCCCCACATCCGGCTCCACGGGTCCCGAGACAGCAGCCAGAGCGCGTCACTGGCTTGTCTCGTCGGGCGCTAGGGCCGGCTAGCCGCTTGACTGCCGGAAGCCAGTCGCTAATAGCTGGCATATAAATAATAATGTTCGCAGGCTTTCACGGCCATTGTCTGAAGTAGCTTGGTCTCTGGGTTGTAGCCGCGTCCTTGGGCGAATAATTCACCGACGTTTCGGTCGACATTGCAGTCGCCATCATCAGGGAGCAGTTACGTAACTGCTCCCTGATGATGGCGACTGCAATGTCTACCGAAACGTCGGTGAATTATTCTCCAAGGACGCGGCTACAACCAAGAAACCAAGCCACTTCAATATAAATAATGTCTACATTTTTAGTGTTTATTATATCCTACTATCCTCCAATTATTGGGGATTGGATATAGGAGCGAAGAATGGAGATGATGAGCCGATCAACTTTAATTTCATCACGCATCTTCAGACACTGCTAAAAAAAACTGAAGAAATGATACTGAGACACGTCAAATCCTTACGGGAAATGAACATAACTTATTACAAAATTGAAAATAATGATGTCAGCAAAAGAAAAAATTCTGGTTATTGAGATGAATGCGAAGGGAAATTGGATGATTAAAAAAAAAAGTTCTGATGGGTGGTTTGAACAGGAAGGAGAGAATTTCACACACGAAGAGATTCTCAACGAACAATAACCCACAAACCCGCCCATAACTCTCTAATACGAATTCAGCGATCATGTCAGTAATTTGTGGTGATTTCCCGTCAGACTGAGTAACTCGAAGCACATGCACGTTGCACGTCTGACCGCCAGGTGCGGCCCAGGAGGGGCGTGGTAAAGGTCGCCGGAGTCAGGCAATGACGTGGAGGTGCCTGAGAAGGAGCTGCAGGCGACCCATCCCAGCCAGCTCGTGGTTGACTCAGAGGAGACCCCAGCCTGATCACGTCTGCGGGACCCTTCAGACAGCGCAGGGAGCCTGTTATCTCTGCCGCCTTCCCAGTAGCTGTGTCGCAGCTCACCGCGCCCTCCCGTCCTCAGAGCAGGTTCGTCTGGACGTGCTCTGAGCGAGCACAGCCACCAACATGCTCTCTGGCGCACTCGAAGCAGGCAGCTCGACTACAACTGCACGACTGGACTGGTGAGTGATGGCTCGCTGGACCCGGAGGAACTTGGACGCGACTTGGAGGGTGTCTGAGAAGGAGCTACAGAGAGAGGCTGAGGCAACCCGCCATCCAGCTGGCCTCGGAGGAGCACCACAAGGCGGTACAGCGAGGGCCGCAGTGGTAACGCGCTGCCCCCCTCGGCCCTGGGACGGGCCTCCGCTGTCCGGGGCCGGCGCTGACGTCACGAGCGGGGTCGCCTAGCAACACGCGCCTCTCCCGGGCAACAGGTGCGCGTAGGGAACACCCGCGCGTGCTGCCCGCCCGTGCCGGTCGCCCTTAGCGGCGCAGCAGCCCGGCAGTTGCCTGCGACCCGAGCAAACACGCGCGTCGTGACATGTTGTCGTCCTCGTCTGGTGCGGTTCAGTCTTCAAGTCAACTGAACATCTCATGCACAAACTTGGGTGTCGCCTTGGTTTTATTTTGACATTTGGCATAGTTATAATAAAATAAAACAAAAGTAAAATATACTAGAATTCTAAGGAATATTACTGAAAAAACTACAGCGTTTGTTGTCACTCGATTTGGTATCGGAGAACACTCTAAAGATGTACACCAATCCGGGGGGGGGGGGGGGGGGGGGGGCTTTTTGTGTTAGTGAGGCGTAATTATAATTATTATAGTAATATTCTTTGGAGCTTCTAATAAAGTGTCACCTTTAAATGCATGACTCTATAATGATAGCAGTATTCTCTTTACCCTTAAAGAAACCACGGGACAGTTACAACATACTGCATTAATATCAAAATAAAATTGTAATGAACATACCTATACCGAAAAACACTATTTAAAAAAAAATCGATAAACGTAACCAACGTCTGAACCTCTACATATTTTTTAATGTTTCTGACGTGACAACGTCTCATAAATCGATGAACGCCGGCTGCACGCACTAAAAACTGTCCCGTTACGCACATTGTACGCTTGCGCCGCATCTATCTCTCTTCCACTCGATTGGAACAACCATCGATTTGACTTTTTCGAGGCACATTAAACTTGAAACACTCCCATTCGTTTCCTACTTTTCCTATCATCGTCCTATCCTTAACAGAATAACACAGATTGGAAGAAGTTAAATAGCAAACATGTATAAAAGTTATAGTTAAAATAATCTCTTTGTTAAAGTAATAAACATATTTGAATTAATGAGTGCAAATAAAAGTAAATTTATGAATTAAATTGTTGATTTCATTTCACTCCTTCTTTGTATCGATACAAAATAGTGTAAATTCAATAAAAATGATTAAATTTTATTTATAAAAGTATGCAATCATTTCATCAATGTTTTGTTATGACGTTGTCACGTTAAACTATCGTCCGTAAACCGACTTTACAGACAACCAATTTTTTTATTTATTTGACATGGCACGTGCCTTAGCTTCGGCTACTTGTTGAAGCACACACTTGTGAGCTGGTGTGGCTACCATGACGGTTGAAATCACCCGCGAGAAATAATAAGTTATTTCCTCGCGGCTCTTGCAGACTAGAGCCTGTTAGTAAATATGTGGTTTCAACCAGGAATAGAAGGCCTCGGAGATATCATTTATGCCTTGGCATGCCAAAATTTTGGTTTAATAGTTCAAAATTATAATATTAGCAGAAAGATGGAAAAATGAAAGATCCTTTAGCTTTGGTCTCACGGGCCGAGTCGCGTGTTTATCATATCGCAGTTTATTAACTGATAAATTTTCCTGTAAATTTATTCCGCTAGCTCTCTTGCATGTGTTGTGTCACAAATTTTGTCACCAGACATAGTAAATACACGTTGAGAAATTTTGAGACTCAAGCATAAATTCAAGAGAGCTGTGGTGATACATTCAAAGGAAGTGTTGGCCACCATCTTTGTATTTTGACGTCACGGCTACCATCTAGGATGACCTTGACCTTGAAAATTTACACAAAAAATTTTTGTAAGTCGATTCGGAAGATCAAGGCCAAATGTCAAGGTGATCCGAAATGGCGGCGTGACGTCACAACTCAAGATGGCGGCCAACACCACGACACCACCTCCTGGACTCCCGGCGCAGGACTCACTATTAAAACCATTTCACAACCGTGTGAAAATTCCCATTTTGGCCATTTTTAAGGGCTTCGTGTGATTGGTAGTTACAGGCTTGACTTCCTGCGGGTACAGGCGGTCGGAGAGCTCGACAGTTTCCTGTGAACACTTTCAGCTCTTCAGACTCACTTGGGCGAGAGGAGGGGAGACACGCGCGACCTTGCACCGGCGAGAGCGACCTTAAGGGGCCCGCCTCGTCAGGGGTGCATGTGTGTTAGTGAGGCGGGATGATAAGCGCGACGCTCGCTGGTGCTTCTAGCGTGGTGTCGCCTCTGGACTGGCGCGCAGTCTTCTCTCGTCGTCACAGGATAACGGTGAAATTTGAGCGGTGACCGTAACATTATATGGCGGAGAAATGAAGGTAAATTTGTTATGCAAGCCCCTTAAGTGCTTTCAAGAATCTGTACTGATTGTTTTATGCCTAAAAATTACTTTGAAAACACGCGTTTTAGGCATTTTAACGCTTCTAAAAATACAGTTTAAAAACTTAATCCGAAATTAAAAGTACTTTTCGGTCCTCAGCGAACTCTTAAATGCTATTCGTAAATAGGCCCCACTCGGATATCTTGAGTAGTTTGGAAATCGCGTTGTTTTTCCTGAAGCTCTGCACACCGTATGTGTGCCCTTAAGGTCTATCCACACGCCTTCACCGAGCCGGTCTTCGCCTCTCTGGCTGATCAGAGGTGGCTCCAATTCTGTCATAAACATTGTAGTTATTATTTCACTATAGGTATTAGTGGTCTCTCTGGATTTACCAAAGAACTAGCTATCTACCGTGTCTATTTGAAACACTTGTTGGGTACTATCTTTGAAAGATTTGTGCAATAGGAGTGCATGACTTGATGTAAGCTTTTGGACATACGCCATTGCTAAGCACATGTATGTCTGGAGAAGAAAACTACAAAAAACCCAAAATACAAAAACACAAACTAAGCAAAAAAATTGCTGTTGTCAACAGGATATAAACACCACATAATATTCCATAACAGGAATACGGTCAACAAACAAAGAAAAACAAAGACAAATTGTCTAACAGAACTGAAAAAAAACCCACAAATGATTACAGCACAAAAATATTAAACCCAAAAAAAAATTCAGCACAACAGTTGAAACGAGACAAAAACACGACAAAACGAAAAGACGAAACAAACACAAAAGTTTTCCAAAACAGAAACAAGCGACGTTTCGGGAACTGCTATCTGCTCACGTCCTCAGGCAGAGACGCACATGGTACGAAAACACAGGTGCGACTGTCCAGTCTGTCTTTGATTGTTGACCATATTCCTGTTATGGAATATTATGTGGTGTTTATATCCTGTTGACAACAGCAATGTTTTGCTTAGTTTGTGTTTTTGTCTTTTGAGTTTTTGGTAGTTTTCTTCTACAGACATTCATGTGCTCAGCAATGGCGTACGTCCAAAAGCTTGCATCAAGACTTGTCGGGTACACACCCGCTGGTGCCGACCGCCGCTCCACGGGAGACAGTCGCTCCCAAGGGCCTGTCTCCCCGGGTGGACGTCGGGCCGTAAGCCCTCGCCCCATGGAGGGGGGGGGGGGGGGAGGTGAAGACGCGCCGAAATTGCCCCGCCAGGGTGACCACTAACGGCCGCAGCGGCTCGTAAACAAAGCCCTTCGTGAGCTGCCCTGAGGGCTTATCAGCGACCGCCCGGGACAGATGGCGGCCGTATCGGCCGGGGAACGAGGCCTTATTCCTTTATACGGTCCGTCCGGCAGACAAACCGCTTAAAGTGGCGGGTGTGAAGACCCGCCTGTCGGCATCTGCGCGTTACTTACAACATATAATCACGTGGCCGGAATTCACCATAGCGTTGTTTGCTGACAGTCGGAATCAAATAACATTAAAAATATCCGCGTTTATCCATTACTTGTACGCTAGCAGTCTTTATTAGGGAGTCTTTAAGGATTATTAGTGAAAATTACGCACTTCTAAAGGCCGTTATTCCATTTTTTAAAAAACTCATAACTTTTTTAGGATATTAAAGAAGCCTAAGAACCCTGTAATATGCGTTCGTGAAAATTTACATTCTAAAATAAACATGATTTTTACTTTTACAAGGAACATTCTTGAAAACTCAGTTGCCAACGATATGACTTGGTAAAACTGCAAGGCAAGGCTTTTATAAAATTTCAAATGGTACAAATCTCTGCATCGGAGTTTTACAAAGCGATATCGTCGGGCAACTGAGTTTACCGAGGATTTTCCTTGTAAAAGTACAAAAAAAAAAATTGTAGGAGCAGGTTTTGCGAAGTCGTTATAAGCGACAAAGTCGCGGCTTGCCAGAGGGACGAGGTAAGCTGCTGGTTGGCTGCTGGCCGCGGGTCAGGAGGAGGCAGTCATCTGGCGACGCTCGTCTCCCTTTGTGCGCGCCGGTCGCCCCGGTGACAGCCATTTATAACCTGCTTCCTGGCGACGACTAATGCGCGTGACATGCGGCGACCCTGGCTCGAGTCGCAGCCTGGCCTCCCGCAAGTGAACCACTGTCCGCACTTCAACAACAGATTCCTCTGGGATACAGGCTGCCAAGAGATCGATGCTACGTTTGGGTACAAATCATTTTCTTTCTTCGTATCGAGTGATTTGGTTTGATGTATCACGTTTCCGACTCATTTTTGTATAAGTGGATTAATTTCAGTTCCATTTGAATCGTTCAAGTTTATTTCTGTTATTTCACATTAATATGTTCAAGAAGATAACATTTCCTCAAATTTTTAGACCTTCCTTTGATTTATTTCGTTACTATTCATGCATTTAAACATTGTAATTCGTTTCGATTAAAGAACACTTATTTCGTTATAAATGCAACACACAGCTATATATGGACAACGTTTTTCCAGACAATACTGAGTAGGATTTCTTACGAAAAAGCCTGTGTCTGGAGATCTCCTGCCGCGGGAGCTTGTTTGACACAGAGGCGGGGAGCTCGCTGACGGCAGGCGATAGCATTAGGAGAACGAGGCAAGGAGCCGAACAGGGGCGGTATCGATTGTCACCTGTGCCTTGTCGCTGTCCTCGTCTGTCTGTTCGTTTCCCCGAGTGCACGTCGCGTGGCCACCATCAGGCCTCCCTGCAGCCGTCATCTTAAACCTTTATTAGCAATTTACAAATTTTACAAAGTAAAGTTGCACACTTTTCCCCAGCTTGAAAACACAAGACGAATAATTTCCAACGAGTGTGTGACATTGATCAAATATAAGTAGCGCAATGCATTTCTCGCGAATAGATCCCGAGAGTAGCTGGAAGTTGAAGCACTGTAGCATCGTCTGTGTTTCGTGATTGGGTGAGGTTCTTTCAGGTACACGTCTACTGTTGCAACACCAATCACAGTTACTCATTGCGGGAGCAAAAACGTCCTGAGTGGCTCGGTCAAAAAAGAAAAACAACTTCTCTCGCAGGGAAGAAACAGCTGGTGCGAGTGTAGCTAGTTGCAGTCTAATATAGGCGCTCAGATTCTTTCACGAAAAATGCCTGCCCCTAAATATGAGTGCTGCTCCAAGCTAGTCTGTAACCCACTGTAAGCTCCTCTAACTCTCATCATCCAAAAAAAAAAAAATGTCTTTACAATGTACTGTCAGACAATTACTACCAGGGACGAAATGCAATCCGGAAAGTCGAAAACGTGGATAGTCCGGGAAATCCACCTAAAATACGCAAGCCTACGTGACAGGTATAAAATATTTGACATGACTTAGCTACTGGGTGGCGAGCGTCTCCGACTGTCGCCGGCTGCTTATAGCCGCGTCCGCTCGAGAGCGCCAGCGCCGGCTGGAGGATTTATAAATACGGGCCTTTTCATAATCGCCCCCGACGATGATGCATAAAGGCACCACTGTTGGGTCGAGTGCCAGCCCCCCCCCCCCTCCCCCAGGCGCAATCGTCAGTCAATCGCACTGCGAGTCCGTGCGACGATGCCAGCTTTCGGTCTTTTTGGAGAGGGGGGGGGGATGCTTGAGTCACTGGGAGGGGGAGACGTTTCACAACACCCCGGTCCGCGGGAATAAATACTGCAACACCACCATTATTTATGCCTGCACGTACGTACAGACCTTGAGATTCATTGCAAGGTTAACTATCGTCTATCGTATGACGAGTTATTTAGCGTGTCTTGAAGGTCTAGAACTCTATAAATAAACTTTAAATAAACTTAAATTTAAAGTTTGTGATTTTTCACAATCTTTTGTTGTTGTTGTTGTTGTTGTCTGTGTTAATTTAATTGCGATATACATGAACACTCATCGAACAGCTATGGGCCAGCAGATGGACCTGCAACATAAAGCCCGCGCAAAGGAGGAACTTGACCAACATGTTCTTCACTTTCCTGATACCATCATCACCACAGCCTCACTACACATCCTCACTCGGGACCCGGTTCTCTGATCACATTCCATCCCGCAACAGGGCTCGGCACTCGCTTGCAGCCGGACGGGGACATCTGACAGTGCAGAGTGGGCATTGCTGGATGGTAAACGATAAGCGGAAACAGCTTTCTCCAAACACTGTCACTCGCAACTGGTTCGGCGTGGCGCTTCGCACGCGGTCTCCACTCTGCTGGGTCAGCGATCCCGCCCCTCGTGGTGGACGGTGGACTGACAGGGCCGAGTGCATGGTGAACCACTTCGAGACTCCATTCACACCAGCTGAGCTCCCTATGTAAAGCACTCATCTATCTCCCCAACATTATCAACAACACTCTCATTTCAGGTAACTGTCCGCCTCCATGGCACGAGGCCACAGTGGTACCCATAACTGAGGGGAACTGCTATCTGTGACATCCGAGGTAGCAGAACGCATAGTCCGGGCCAGGTTGGAAAAGGAAGTAGCTCACCTACAACCGTTGCTGGAATTCCAGTTTCGGTTTCAGGCGGCAACTCTCAACAGCATGCACCGGCTCATGTCACCGAAAAAAAAAAAAAAATCACCTACAACTCCACCCAACGGACCCGTACCAGCATGGCGTGGCTAGACCTGGGTCGTGCATTCGAGCCCTCATCTTCGAGCTAGCCTTTC
Source organism: Bacillus rossius redtenbacheri (assembly GCF_032445375.1). Classification (NCBI taxonomy): domain Eukaryota; kingdom Metazoa; phylum Arthropoda; class Insecta; order Phasmatodea; family Bacillidae; genus Bacillus; species Bacillus rossius. Next base: position 1,864,213 of record NC_086343.1, read on the forward strand.
TGGGTTTCAACCCTGCTCTCAGACGCATCATTCATTCTTTCCTGGAAGCCCGCATGTTTCACGTGCAGGTGGGAAAAGGTCCCGCCTCATCCAGTGGAGTTATCACCGCAGGAGTCCCTCCAGCGTCTACGCTCTCCCCCCACTCTTATTCTCTCTGTGTATGCACGACACTCCCAAGCCCCCAGAATGCACGATTGTTAGAGACCGGAAAAAATCGCGAATTCATTTCGCGATAGGCTAAAATACAAATAGTTATACCTCAGTGTTGCCTCTGCTACTGGCTCACAACTCACCTGGATGACTCTGGGCCAATGAGAAACGCCCGACCAAAGCTTTATCGAAAAACAGGCTGCTACGTTGGGACGTCTCACAAGACAGCAGCCAATGAGTGGGTGGCATTTTTCCGAGAGTACTTAGAACTATGGAGTTCATCCTTGAACCCGCGAATTTTTCCTGTCCCTAACGATTGTCATGTACGCGGTCGATACCATGCTGATGGTAACACATCAAGACCCCATTCGGAATAAAGCCAGGCTGGCCTCGGCCATCCGCTCAGTTACAGTGGGTTTTACATCCTGGGGCATCATTTCCATCATTTTCACCCGGTGATGCGATGCCCGGCGCCGAGAGCATCAGGATGCTGTGCGGTCGCCGAGGATCGGATCCTGGACAGGACGCGTCGTTCGCCTCTCGCTCCGCCACACAAGTGTTCACGACAGTGTGTGTAGGGCGTCACTTAACGAGGTTCACAGCCTTGCTGCTCCATCTCAGTTATATGTATATACGTAAACTATACTGCGTAGTGTAAATCTGTTATACAGCGATGTAAACATCATGATTCTAATGCCTCATATAAAATAACTGAAACCTCCATGCCTTGCTCAATCAACCTCGTAACACATCATGCATAGGGACTGGAAAAATTCGCGCGTTCAACGACCGCCAGGGTAGACTCCACGATCCTGTGCACACTCGGGCAAACGTCACCTGTTCATTGTCTGCTGAATTGTGAGGCGTCTCAAATGGGAGACTCGTGATTCGATACTGCTTTGACTGAGGGTCTATAGTTGGCCCACAGTCCTCCAGGTCAACAGTGAACCAATAGCAGGAGTTGCATAAAGGTACAATTATTTTCATTTCAGCGTGTCGCGAAAGGAATCCGCGAATTTTACGGTCTCTAATCATGCATGATAAGTTATAAATCATAAACATAATGTTAAGAAAACATTAACATTAATTTCCCACGACCAGTCACTCCTCACAGAGTCGCAGGCCGGGAGGAGGCGCCAGTGTCGCTGGTTGCCGACCCCACGGGGCGGTCATTCGGAAAAAAAATAATCCCTCGCAGCTTCGCAATTAACGAGCGCGAGAGTGTCTCGGCAATTAATCACCAGGCGCTACACAGAAGGGGGAAAGGGGAGGGGGGACGCAGCAATCCCTTCTCCCCTCTGCTGACCCTCGGGACATCCCCTGCGGTTCATTTGCCTCCGCGCGCTGTCTTCCCTGCGCGTGACTGCGCGTGACTGCGCGTGACTGCGCGTGACTGCGCGTGACTGCGCGTGACTGCGCGTGACTGCGCGTGACGGCTCGTGACTGGACGAGTCCGCGCATGCCCCCGGCTGGAAGCCGGATCATGCCATTCGCGTGCATTAGCCAAGCTTACACCGCCAGGGCATTTTGGTAAATAACATACGTGTGTTATGAACTCTAATACTCACTGTCACTGTCACTTACTTTCACTGGAAATAAAATTACACAAAAAGATTTTTGAAAATGTTTATATAATTTGATTTGATTTGTCGGTAAAATTAGAAATATATTTGTATTTTTGTCATAATTTTGAGAAATATATAACAAACTATAAAAAAATTAAAGCCGTTGTAATACATCATTTTAGCTTGATTTTGTTGTAAAATGTTTTTAATTGTCATCATTTGAACAATTTTTTAAAAAATTTTAAAAATTACTATTATGGACTTTTTCCACATCTATGCTTATGTCTGTGTATTGTGTTGTCATGTGTATTGTTTCATTATTTATGTCTGAAATGTTGTGTTTGATTTATTTTTTGTGCAATAGCGTGTTTTGCATTTTAATGTAAATTTTATATATTTGATTTTAGTGCCCTTCTGTAAATGGCCACCAGTTGTAGGATGGCACATAAAATGAAAAAGTAAAACAAAATTAAAGTTTTCAGCATATACACAGACATGTAATTGCCGTAAAAAATCTTATATTTGACATAGGGGCATACCTTATTGTAGTCTTATGGGTCGGGACCTGAAAAATTCGCGGTTTCGATGACCTAAAGGGTAGTCTACACAGTCATCTGTACACTCGGGCAAATAACGACAGTTCGTTGGCTGCTGACTTGTGAGTCGTCTCAACTGGTTAGCCCGTGATACTTTACTTCTTTAGTTGAGGGTTTCTCATTGGCCATGAGTCGCCCAGACGAACAGTGAGTCAATAGCAAAAGCAGCTTAAAGGTATATGTATATGAATTTCAGACTATCGCGAAATGAATCTGCGAATTTTTCCGGTCTCTACTTATGGATTTTCAGAATTTTTCGCAAAAATAAAATACATGCTCATAAGTATTTCGAAATCTCTGGGCTTGGGAGAAACCCTCAACAAAAAGGACTATCGAATCACAGATTATCCGTGTGAAACGTCCAACAAATCAGAAGCCAAAGAACAGGTGACTGTTGGCCGAGTGTTCAAAGGAATGTAAAGTATATCCTGGAGATTCATAACATTCACAAGGGCATATGTATTTCTCGCGAAATAATCTGATCACTCATTAGACTGCAACAATGTATGCCTGCTCTAGCGATTGTTCTCTTATAGTTGGCGGCCGCCTGCAAGAGACGTCATTGATATATTCGGCCCGGCCATTCACAACGCGTTTGCTTCCACACTGGGTGGCTATGAGTAAGGACTGGAAAAAATTTCGCTTGTTCAATTACCTCCAGGATAGACTCCACTAGTCTCTGCATACTCGGGCAAATATCACTTGTTCATCGAATGCTGATTTGTGAGGCGTCTCAACTGGGTATTTGGTGATTTGATACTTCTTTGATTAAGGGTCTCCAATCTGCCCAGAGTCCTCCATATTAGCAGTGAACGAAAACCAGAAGCACCACTATGGTTTAACTATTTGAATTTCAGCATATTAATCCAAAACAATCTTCCAGTCTCTGTTTTTTTTTTTTTTTTGGTGTGCTGACAGTAGAAATGCACGTAACATAAATCCACAGCCAACCACGAAACACAGGAAATGCAACAAAGGTTCGACGCAGAGCTGGTGTGGGAGTACTTGGCCCTCACGATGTACGCACGGATGCCGGAAGGCCAGCCTGGTGGTGAGATGTGGAAGGGTGTCTGCTCGTAGCGCAGGCTGTGCAGTGTGGAGAGTGAGGGGGGTGAGGGGGAGTGAGGGCCCCCCGAGATGCCATTAATTACCCAGGCCCTGCAGGGCGCCCGCCATTGACGTCACCGCGGTATCGCCAGATAGCCCCGCGCCCAACCAGCAACAAACTCCTCCTCTACACGTGCGTAGCGATGATGATTTATCACAAATTTGCTTTTGTGCCAAAAAACAAGTTTGCCAAATTGTGTGTCTCTCCTTCCTACTTGTGGTTAAAAAGTGTTGGTGTGTTTTATGTTTAGGCAAATTATGATGGTCTGTATTGCAGCATGTGTTTCCTTATTGACTAAGTTAAGTGTGCTTCTTTCACAGAGGAGAAGTTTATCGAAGACTACTATAAAAATAGAACACGTTCTATTACGGTTGTGGCTAAGACTTCGGGTATGAGAACAGTAGCCAATGAGCAGGTGTAGTTTGCCTGAGTACACAGAGGATCGTGAAGTCTATCCTGGAAGTCGGCGAAACAGCAAATTTTGCCAGTATTTACAGATATGGCATATTTTCTACATATTTTACTGGTGCCTAAACAAATATCGAGGGATACCGTCGTTTCGTAGTAAATATCTTTACCCAATGTATATTTTAATAACATCCACGATATGTTTACGAACATCTCCAAAACAACTTTCAACTTGGATGATGTGCTTCGACCGCTCGCATCCTGGGCAGCAGGTGTGGTGATAAAAAACACTCCAGATCCAGGTTGGGGAACGCTCCCCACGAGTGGGGGGGGGGGGGGGGGGGAGGATAGTTCGCAAAGTGGTCCACCAGCTGAAAAATAGCACCCTGGTGGCCAGTACGTCAAGAACTTTCCCATCTCTGTGTCCAATCACAGCGCTTTCTTTTAACTTTCGCACAGGCTCCAGTTCTTCAGAGAATTTTGTCCGATGTTCGTACTTCGTTCTCTGTAAGTTATTCATTCAATCATACGCAGTCTCATAGGTAATTAAATTTTTTTTATAAATTTGTTTTACTTATCCGGCAACAATATACATCAGTACACTAAAAATTTATGCTTTTTGGAGAAGCATAAGTAGAGACTTGAAAAATTCGCTTTATCATTTGTATAGAGACGAGAATACATACAATTATACACGCTTTGGCACGCCCCGAAGGACAAAAAAGCGACAACAACATTAGAAAATTCAAAATGGTCCAATCAAATGTGATCCGTCCAAAATATTGACTTTGGTTACAGTCAAAATACAATGACTTGATTGTATACAATTGTGTGGAGTGCATGGTGGTATAAAAAATAAATTCAGATTTTGCAAGGTGTCTCAATATGAGTATTATACATATTTAGTGATTCACCAGGTAAACTCCATAAACCTTTGTATAATCGGACAGATATATTCTGTTCGCGGACTATTGACTTTATATCTGGAATGGGTAGTAAGTGTTTCGTAACACCTTAGGCAGTAGAATTGTTCTTCAATCAGAGACCATTGTTCATTCATGAAATAATATTAATGCACCGGTAGAGACCTGAAAAATTGGCAGATCCATTTCGCGATAGGCTAAAATAAAATTTATTTGCCTTTTTTCTGCTTCAGTGATTGGGCCACAGTTTATCTGAAGAACTGTGGGCCAATGAAACACCTTGAACAAAAGAGTATCGAGTAACGAGCATCCTTGTTAACAGGTGTCATGAGTAGGGACCTGAAAAATTCGCGGTTTCGATGACCTCCAGGATAGTCTACACATTTATCTGTACACTTGGACAAATAACGCCAGTTCGTTGGCTGCTGACTTCTGAATCGTCTCAACTGGTTTTCCCGTGATTCGTCACTTCTTTGGTTGAGGGTTTCTCATTGGCTCAAAGTCACCCAGACGAACAATGAGCCAATAGCAAGAGCAGCTTAAAGGTATACGTTTATGAACTTCAGACTACCGCGAAATGAATCTTCGAATTTTTCCGATCTCTATTCATGAGTCAGTAGTCAATGAGCAGATGTAATTTTCCCGAGTGCATGGAGGATCATGGAGTCTATCCTATAGGTCACTGAAATCATGAATTTTTCTGGTCTTTATACATAGATGATTCCAATTCCGACGATCCACAAATATGTTGCAAACGTTTCCAGTCCATTGTTGTTAAACTACAAGTTTCGTGACTAAAGCCGAGACCACCAGAAAAATATAAAAATTAATTAATAGTCAGTAATTAATCACAGTACATATATTTTAGTATTACATGTTTTAATTGGGAGAAATATTTAGAAGTAAAATCTTACACAGCACTACGTAGTAAAATCTGCACATAATTAAATCCACGAAAGTTTTGGCCTCTGTCACTAGCTGCATTGTCTTCACGTACTTAATACTTTAGTGTTACAGCTGTAGTAAACTGTCACATTGTAATTCATAAGCATACACTCAGTATAGGAAAATACTTTGGAAATAAACATTATATTTATGACAAATTGTTCTACGACAAATTGACGGACTTTCTCTATACATCCTCTAAGTCTTTGTGCGAAAAATATAATTTACTAGCTGCCCGACCCGGCTTCGCACGGTTGTATTAATGAGGGGGGGGGGGGAAATGAGACCAAATCTCTTATTTACAGTTATAATAAATGAAATAAAATTTAAATTAATTAATTTTGACAAAAACTTAATACAAAAATACACGCAACGTTGTCATGGAGACGAAGTACCTACTGTTTCCCGGGCTTAAACACCAATAAACATTGATAATCAGTTTATTATTAATTATAAATTATTAAGACCATTAATAGAAATAAAAACTATCCTATCTCTCAAATTAAAAAAAATTACACATAAATGCCCATTTTCATCGAAATCGGTTGACTTGGTGAAGAGTTCACTGGAAACAAACATCAGGACACTGGATTTATATATATATATATATATATATATATATATATATATATATATATATATATACACACACATATATATTAAGATTCTGAATGAAAAACATTTGCAGCTGCTTGACTTGATGAATTGCATGGACATCCCTCAGTCAGTTATAAATAGAGATCAGAAAAAATCGCGGATTTATTTTCTAATATGCTAAACTTCAGATAATTATAACCTTAGTACTGTTTCTGGTATTGGTTCACTGTAAATCTGGAGGACCCTGGGCGAATTGGAGACCCTTAATAAAATGCGCATTACCAGTTACCCAGTTGAGATGTCAGCAGCCAATGAACAAGTGAAATTTGTCCAAGCAGGCAGAGGGTAGTGGAATCTATCCTAGAGGTCATTGTAACCGCGAATTTTCCCAATCCCTAGTTACGAGTATAAACAAGGGGAGTAAGTGGCTACCCAATCACTGTGTAACCCTCTAAAGAATTTGACTCTGTAATGGACCAATGAGCATTCTAAAATGTATTATTTATGTATAGGCAAATTGAGACTACCCTGGGGTGAAATGAATACGCGATATAATTGTGGCTCTATTAATAATTGGATCAATGCTAATATGTAAATATAAGAGGATGTAAGAATAGCTGAAAAGTTTGGTTATCTGGTTAAATGCATAATTACCATAATTTCGCATTAGGTAACTGTGCAGTGTTAAAACTATTTCTGACAACCGTAAGAGCGGTTGGAAGGTACGCTGCCTCAAAAGGCCTCTTAGCAGTGTATCTCCGTCTCTCAAGCAGTTACGCCCATCCAAAGAGTCGAGTGAGTGGGTGAAATGTGCGCTGCCTCTAACCATCACGGGGAAGCGTATCGAAGTGAAGAGCCCCCAGGCGCCCGAGGCCGACACTGACTGTGTAACGGGAGGCAGACACGAGAGGCATCCCCCCTCTCCCCTGCAACCACTCCCCCTCCCCACTCCCTTAGGCGCCTGACACGGCAGCTTGTTCCAGTTGGTTAGCAATTCCACTCTCTCCCGGTCCCCTGGGGCCGGTGAGGAGGGAGGGGGGGGGGGCTGGCGTGCGCGACTCGCATGTAATTTCATCAGGAAGTGCTGCTGATGCGCCGTGCCCCTGTTAGCCCGGCAACCGGTCGCGCTGTGGCAGAACCGGCTCGCTCCCTCTACTAACCGAGGAAAGCGGGCGTGCCCACGTCTCCACGGCTCAAGTACTTACGAATGTAAAAATTAGAACTGAAGATTTATACCAACACATTTAGTATGCGATCCAATGTACCTTCTTCTTACCTGTTTGGAAGAAATATATTTAGGTGACATAGTTATTTTATGAAAATTGTAATATATATTTACTAATTGGCTTAATTAAGAGCGTACTATATTATTTTGAAGATCGCTAATAAGTGAAAACTGATTGCAAATATGGACAAAGTGCATCGATGTTTATGAAATAGCCACATTTTTCTTTATCTCTCGTAATTTGTTTTCGAGGTCCACACGATTAAGAAATTTAATAAGTACAGAAAATGGCTGAATTATTGGGTGCATGAATATACTTTTAGCCTTTGTATGTTAAGATAACTGCTAAAGCAATAAACGAACATTTAGAGATAGCCAATTATCTTGACATTTTTTCACTAAAATATTTTATATATTAATTTAATTCCCACTCGTTTGTTGAATTTTGTAATTAAAATAGTGTGTTTCATTTTCAGGAAAAATGTACGCTGTAGAATGCAATCCTTGCAAATTACAGGCCCAGTCCGGTGCGGAAAAGCACATGTCGCCGACCACAGCCAATAATAAAATAATAAAATAGAGGCTGGTTCTTACATAAAATGAGAGAAAGATGGTCTCTTTTCACGTCACAACGTTTTGGACATATGCCTAAGCTGCAGACTCACGGACCATGCCGTCTCTTTAGTTTAAAGGCTGAGCCAGTATATTTATCGCTAGACACACCTGAATTATCCAACATATAAAAATTCGTATCAAAGTATTTATCAAAACCTGTACATTTTTTATGGTTAAAGCTAGAGACCTGAAATGTGTTTCGTGCTATTTTCTGGGGCACGATTACACTTAAACACTTAAACATGTGCATAATCAAGTCGGTGCCTTATGTTATTGGCTTCTAGGTTTTAAGGGTGTATTGTATAAGTAAGGACCTGAAAAATTCGCGGTTTTATTTATTGATAGGCTCAAATTCAAACACCATTACCTTTTATTTGTTTTTCCTATTTGTTCATAGTTCATGGGAAGAACTCTAGGCCAATTAGGAACCTTCAACGAAGGAAGTATCAAATCACAGGCCACCAATTAGAGACTTCTCACAAGTCAAGAGCCAATGGACAAGTGAACACTGCTCCAAGTATGGAGTCTATCCTGGAGGTCACCTACAACCACGAATTTTTCCGGTTGCTATGTATATTTATAGGGACACCTGTATTTCGCGAATACATTTCGTGCCTAGGTACATCGCAAAACACCGTAGTTTTTTCTTGTAGTTATCGGCTGTGGTCGGCGAGAGGTGTTTTCCCGTACTTGACGGGGCCAATGGGAATGTGGATACCGTACTGCTGCACGCACACGATTCGCCAGTACTCTAAGAAAAAGCTACAGTGTTTTGACATGAAATGTATTCGCGAAATACATGTGTTCCTAAAGTATAAACTATGCTTAAATACTTTTAAAATTTTCGGATTCAATGATATCCAAGATGGGCTCCACAGTTCTACGTTTATTCAGGCAGATGTCACCCGCTCATTAGGCGCTGTCTTGTGAAACGTCCCAACGTAGCAGCCCGAGGTTCGTTACAGATTTGTTTGAGCGTTTCTCGTTGGCCCCAAAGTCCTCTAGACGGGTTGTCAGCCAATAGCAGAATTTTTCCGGTCTCCGTCTATGCTCCAATGACAAGAGTATAAATGTTTGCAGTGTAGACTGCACGTCCCTGCCTGTTACACTTGCCGTAGCAGCCTAGTCAGGTTGACACGAGTCAACTCCCTCCTGAGGGAGGGGCGAAGCTGTGTGGACACAACCTCTCCGGCAGTTGGCTGCAGCCGGAGGTAACCTGCTTAGCCCCCAGGGACGGCCTTCGCGCTTGTTTGCTCTGCTCTCGGGCGAGACTTGCAAGCGTCCCCCAGGCGACGGGCCGTCCCAGTTCAAACTGAATAACCCTTCAAAAGGCAGCAGCATGAAAAAAGATCTCCTTTTTTGGGAGGGAAAAGAGGGAGGGAGAGAGAGATTTAATGCACGGTAAAACTTCCAATACTTGTGAAATTTAATAATCTCGAGAGACCTGAAATTGTTTTCGATATTTGGGGCCCGGATGTTTCGTGGTTTGAATGACCTCTTAGGATAAATTCCATGATCCTCAATGTACTCGGTCAAATTAAACCTGCCCATTAGCTATCGACTGGAGTGATTTCTTGTGGGGCTTTTCATTGGCTCGGAGTCCTGGAGCAGCGTGAAGATGAGCGAGATCGTATTCTAGCCTATCATCGCCGAGTGAATCGGCGAATTTTTTTTTCCTGACTCGAGCGTTATTGCTAGAGACAGGAAAAATTCGCGAATTTATTTCGCGAAAGGCTAAAATACAAATAGTTATACCTCAGTGCTGCCTCTGCTATTGGCTCACAACTCACCTGGATGACTCTGGGCCAATGGGAAACACCCGACCAAAGCTTTATCGAATCACAGGCTGCTACGTTGGGACGCCTCACAAGACAACAGCCAATGGGTGGGTGGCATTTGACCGAGTGTACGTAGAACTATGGAGTTCATCCTGGAGGTAATTGAACCCGCGAATTTTTCCCTGACTCGAGCGTTATTGCTCGACAACAGGCCAGACTGCAGTTGCTGTGACCCTCCTCCCTGTCAGCGGGTCGCGGTGTGTTGGGCACGACCCGGGTGTCTGACGAACACCTCGTGCACAATTCCCGGGTTCAATAGTCTCAAGGATAGAATACACAGTCCCTTGTATTCCTGGATGAAAGTCACGTGTTCATTGGCTGCTGACCTGGGAGATGTACGAACTGTAGGGAGTATGTGACTGGGTACTTATTTGGTTGAGGAGTTCTCACTGCCCCTGAGTCACCCCGATGAACTGCGAGCCAATGGCAGAAGCAGCGAAATTGTATACACATTTGAATTTTAACCTATATAGAAATGATTCCGCGGATTTTTTTTTTCCTGTCTCTGCTTATGAAATACCTGACCGAATCAAGTGCGACCCTCGGAGAACTTCAGTGACAGCAGCCAATGAACACAGTACATTTTCCACGAACACAGTACATTTTCCACGAAAAGATTTCGAGTCTAGAATTTTGTTCAAATACTGGCACAGGCTGTGTTCCGTGATTGGTCAAGTTCCCGTCAGGCGCATGTCTACCGTCGACACACGAACCACAGCAACTCCGTGCGGAAGCAGACGCGTCCTGATTGGCCCGGCAAACAAGGCAATGCCTTCTCTTGAAGACTGCTGCCAGCTGCTAGCGCAGACATACCTTGTCGCAGTTTAATGAGTGTCCAGATTTTTGTTTGCGAACAACATGTGCCCCTAATAATAGTTATGAAACATTCGTGACTGTTGAGAAAGAAAGTTTGAGACGAAACGTAAACTACGGGAGCACTATCAGGTTCAATTAACAGGACACTCTCTCAAATACATAAGAAAGACTATCCCTTTATGTCCCGGTTTAAGTGGTATATTATAACAGTTTAATTTATACTATTTACAACAAATCATACATCAAATTTAAAGTAAACTAGCCTAGGTTTTCTTAAAATGTTCAATACGTGCACATTTAGTTATACGACACACATACAACCTTAAGTCCAATTCTTCCCACACTTTGTTTAACAAGTCCGGAGTAATGGAAGCAATAGCCTCTTCAATTATGTCTCTCAACTCTGGAAAATCATTAGGTAGCAGTGGAACGTAGATACGATATTTTATAAAGCCCCAAAGGAAAACAAATTGCATGTCGGTTAAACGTGGAGGCCAGCGGAAAAGAGCTCTGACGTCTCAAATCGCGAATACCATCAGCGGACATTTTTTTTTTGTCACATGAAGGATTACAATTAAACTTGAAACGAAACGCACTTTGAACTGAAATCACATATTCACTCTTAAGCCCGCCGCACACGGTACAATATTCCTTACAATATTGTAAGCTAGGAGTCGTACTGGCTCTGCTACTAGTTTCTTCACTCGATTTCAAACTGGATACTAGTAGCTGTACGAGCTGGGCTACTGGTTTTGCGTAATAGACTGCGTCCTATTTTCGTTGCTTGGTGTGTTCCAATATTTAAGGAGTGGCCAATCAGAACTCACGAAAACAGCATGAGGGGTTGTTTACACTTTTAAGCGCGCATGTCGTGATAAACATGGACGGAAAGAAGTGGAATAGTGACCAACTCCTCATTTTAATAAATGCATACAAAGAAGAGCCTTGTTTGTATGCAGTAAAAAATGTGAATTATCATAATAAAAATTTGTTGTGGAGAATATTCTCTTAAAAAAACTAGTAAGGCAGCTAGAATCGTGTGCAGCAGACACTTGTAGCGCTCCTAGTGTTTCAGCTTGTAGTCTACACAGTACAGAAACCAGTAAGCATTCTAGTAAGCAAACTAGTAGAAAATATTGTGCCGTGTGCGGTGGGCTTTAGCAGATTGCGGAACACAAAACTCTTTACGCTCAGCATTCGCCATTTTGCGCTGCGAGCTAGAAAACAACAAAGGAGTACTCGCGCATGGGCTTATCTAAAACTGTTTGAGTTACTCTTTGATTGTGACCTTGAACCAACACTCTACATCGCTTACAGTTGACACTATTAAAAGTTATAAGTGGGACATCGTTTTATGGACGTGCGGTGTAAATGTGAGTAGTAAAGTGAACCAAGCGACGGTGTGCGCGAGACAGAACGAGGACATGTGTTGACTCCGAGAAGGCTTCTCGCCGTCATGCGCCCTGGACAGCTGGTCCAGCGCAGCCTCCCTGCGTCACGGGTGACGTCATCCCGCAGCCGGGAATAGCCGCTCCGCGCGTGTGGCCGGCGGGGTCGGCATGGATGCGAGCGGTCGCCCGCACCGACTGGCTGGTACCTAGGTACCGTGGCGACCACACACGCCTTCTGACATCGACCATGAATCATTCCTTTCGTCTATCGTCAAGGATATAATCCCAGTTATTATAATTAGCAATTGCTAAATATTTACTGTTACAAAATAAGTTATTTGAAATCTCGGAAAGCTTTTAATTCATTTTTTTATTTATTCAGCGAATGCGGGAGCTAAACACTAGCAATGTGTTGAAAAAATATCAATACTCTACCTATCGATATTTATGTATTATACAAATTATAACAATATTTTTTTCTATTATTATTGATATCATTCTTTTACTTAAAATTATTTTGATTGAAATAGATTGGTAGAAATATTATATTTATTTTTAAACTACTAATTATATTGTAAGTTCTGTTTGGTAGTTAAAATTCAAATTCGAAAGCAAATATAATAAAACAAAAAATGCCTCAATGAAATATTTTGCTATTATTAGTTTGTAGATGTGAAAATATTCCTTTATCCGCCTATATTCTGTATCGTATTTGGGCCACATAGCATCATACTATATTAATAAAACATATTCTATATTGGAGTTGCTTGGATTCGGGTTGTAGCCGTGTAGAAGGCAAAGATATCACCGACGTTTCGGTCGACGTTGCAGTCGCCATCAACAGGAATCAGTTACATACTGAGGTTATTACAAATGATCCTGCCTTTTAACACTCTCGCCTGAGAGAGGAGTATTTCCCGATTGGCTGCAGCTGTGAGCCAATCAGAGTCTTCCTTTCTCCTGGTTCGGAGCTAGGCTTCTGTGATTGGTTGGGAGTGCTTGCCAATCAGTAACCTCTTCTGTTCTGATTGGCTGGGCTGTTTGGTCTGCCAGAGTCGATCTGTCTGTTGATGGATGCTGAGCTATGTTCTGAAGATTTCGAAGAGTGAGTCCCATATTTTGCTTAATTTGTATCCATCCTCTCTATTATGTTCTATGGGTGTCTTATTATTTCAACCGATTCTTGAATATATCTTTTCTTGTATTGTGGGGCACTGTTTTGGTCTGTGCGGTGATGTTATTCTGACATTCCTTTCACAGGATTCTCTGTGCTCACTAAGCAATTAACTTTTGACGTCAGCTGATTTTGGTTTTTTTTAATGTGTTTTTGTATTTGTTTGGTCCGTTGAAAACATTGAGCAGTTTTTTAAGATATTTTTGATTATTATTTTGAAAATATGTATAGTTAAAATTTAAATAATGCAAATTGTAAACTTATGTTTTAAGACTGGTACAGTTGTTCAGTGATCAACCCAATCTTTAGCCATACAATTTTATCTATACTTTTCGTTTATATTTTATTTAGTTTGGTATTCATTTACATATTCGAATGGTTTAGTATTCCCTTTTGAGATATGCCTGCATCAAACGCACGTTCTTCTACCTTCATTGAGGCTTCTCGATGACATACAGAGAAATCCAGCAATGAAACATGTCTTCGCCATCGCAAGAAGCATTCATAACAACTTGTGTTGGCTGCTCTGTAAGTCAGTGGCGGCGCAAGAGACGCGCGCTGGTAATGTCGGTGGAAGCGGAGACAGCGGAGGCCTGCACGAGCGTGTAACACGGCACCAGCCACGTTGCACGAGCGTGTAACACGGCACCAGCCACGTTGCACGAGCGTGTAACACGGTACCAGCCGTGCGTGTGAGATCGTTCATAGCAACCACGGGGATCGCTTACACGCTCTAAGCAGGGTGTTTGCCAAAAAAAAAAAAACAATTAAATTTTATCGTTTCCCGTCCGTCATCGCGAATTATCCAGCGCCGATGAGTTTTAACAAGCTACACACGGCTGCGGTGAAGCGGGCAGAAAGGTTTTTTAATGATGCTATAGTATTGACCAGGTTATCTCGCGGTTTTTACACGTGCAATTATTTGGACATTACCTCCAAAATTCGCAGTTTTATTCGGTGGCAGAATGGTTGTAATCGCCCATCTGTAGAGCTTATTCATTTCACTCCGGACTACATTCAACCTGCCTATACATAATCAAGCTCGTTTGGATCGCTCATTGGTAGATAAAAAAGGTCACACCGTTTGGTGGGTTATTCTTGATTCTACTCCTCGTTTGTAATTGGCCCACGAGCGTAAACAGCGAGCCAAGAGCACTGAAGTACAATCATCTACGTGAAGCAAATGAACATGGGCCTTAAGTCTACTTGCTACCCTAATTAATAGTGGATATATTGTACAGGATGAGTCTCCACGGACAATATGATTTAAGTTTACCAAAAGTTTCATCGAGACATTCACTGAATTACAATGTGAGTCGCTATTTATACATGATAAGTTGATACAGGAAATACTTCTCGGATTAGTTTCTCGATAGGTTAAAATCCAAACATGTAAACATTTCCGCTGATTCTGCTATCGACTCAACGTTTATCCGGACGACTCAGGGCCAATGAGAAAACCACAAACATATAAGTATCCAATCACATGCTCCCCAGTTCATACGTCTTACAGGTCAGCAAAAAAAAATGAACATGTGAATTTCACCCAAAAATACAAATGACATTGTATTCATCCCAGAGGTCATTGGACCCGCGAACCTTTTAATTCCTTAATGATGAAAAAGACCGGAAATATTCGCTGTTATAAGTACATTTCAAATAGACTCCAGAGTCCTCTGGATACTAAACGAAAAATGTAATCTGTTCATTTGCTCTTGACTTATGAGAAGTCTCAACTTCGTGTTCTGTGCATTTATACTTCCTTGGCTGAAGGTTATTCACTGGCCCATAGTCCTTTCCCTAAACTGTGAACCAAAAGCAAACACAACACGAAGGTACAGTTATTTGGATTGTAGTACTTCACGAAATGAGGCCGCACATTGAAGTTATATCTGAGTACCAGGCTGTGCTTGAAACCATAAAACTTCTTTCTTGTGTGTGAATAGAGCGAACATACGTCCCAAGTGACTTATGAGTAGAGACCTGAAGAATTCGCGGATTCATTTCGTGATATGCTGCAATTAAATTAATTATACCTTAGTGCTGCTTCTACCACTGGTTCACTGTTTATCTGGGGTAATGAGGTGCCAATTAGAGACCCTCACTCGCAGAAGTGTCGAATCACAGGCCACTCAGTCGAGACGACTCACTAGTAAACAGCCAATGAACAGGTGGCATTTGCCCGAGTGTGTAGAGTATAGTGAAGTCTATCCGGTCTCTACTTGTGAGCCGAGGGAGAGCATTCGACGAGGTCTTCTCGAGCAGGGCAGTGCAGTGCGCAGTCCACGCGGTAGCCCGAGCGATGTCCCGGTCTCCCCTGCTATTCCAGTCGCGTGCCGCCCGTCGGGCGCAGGCGGCGGGCGGGCTGCCTAACGACCAGGCGCCGCGCTAATCTCCGCTCCGCCCCAGCGCCCAGCTACAGCTAGAGCTATCCCGTCGTACCAACAGCCCCGAGACTCATGGATACAGATACACTTGCTACATTTGAGGCTGTAACGCACACCATAATTAGGGACAGGAAGAATTCGCGGGTTCAATGACCTCTAGGATGAACTCCACAGTTCTACGTACACTCGGTCAAATGTCACCCGCTCATTGGCTGCTGTCTAGTGAGACGTCCCAACGTAACAGCCTGTGATTCGACAAAGCTTTGGTCGGGCGCTTTTCATTGGCCCAGAGTTATTCAGGCGAGTTGTGAGCCAATAGCAGAGGCAGCACTGAGGTATAAATATTTGTATTTTAGCCTATCTCTAAATGAATTCGAGAAATTTTCCGGTCTCTAACCATAATATACGCGAACCTCGTTCTCATTGGATCAAAGGTAGTTTTGACACGTCCCAAAAGCCAAGAAACGAACAGCAAAGTTATAAAATTTCAAATGACCCAGTCACGTTTAATCCAGCCCGGAAGGTAAAATGCAGCAGCGGCTAACGTACAATAGACACGGGCTCATTAGTCTACAAATGTGAGGAATTCCCTGCTGTAATGATCGTTAGGACATACAAATTCTAACATCCCGTGATATCTCTGGCCACCATTCTAGACTCCAACATTCTACTAGAGTTAGAGGAGAGCGCAACTGTGCGCGTGACACGACGTTTACGTCTGTCGTTGAGCCGTATGGGATTTGCGTAACCGGTGTCTGAGGTCTTCTGGCGCATGTCAGATTGCAAAAACAATACGTTCTTTAAATGATTCATGCAATTGGGAATTACGATTTAATATGTAATTTCTTGGCCTACGCCATTGTAGTTTTTCACTATTTGTCATGGGGAAAAATTCATTGATACAAGATAAGAATTACAAACTGATAAGATAACCCCCCAGAATAAAAGCATAAATCCGCTGATTTCAAACATGTAAACCCAACGATATTTATTTATTTTTAATTCTTATTTTTGCATTCATGAATTTTTTCCTATGACAAACAGTGCAAATTCTCAATGGCGTGTGTCCGAGAAATTGTATTAAATCGCAAAAATATAAACTCTCTTGTTGCAGGGCAGCCTGGGTTTATTTTTAGAGACGGCAAAATTCGCGGATTCAGTTCCGAAAGGGTTAATTTTCAATCATTGCTGCTTCTGCTATCACTTCTGAGACAGTTGATCTGATGACTCGGGAGCAGTGTAAATTCCCCAACGAAAGAAGTATCCCAAGTTCGTACGTCTCGCAAGTCAGCAGCCATTAAACTTGAACACAAGAGACTGTGGATTCTTTCCTAGGGGGTAATTAATCCCTTAAATGTTTACAGTCTCCAGTTATAATGTGTCGTAGAATGGTAGGTTCTCTACCAGTCAGTATAACAGTTGAATGTTTGCTAGAATCTTTAATACAAACATGCAAAATTTGTTTTATTATTGGCTGTGGTCGGACGGATGCTCCACTCGAATGAACCGATGAGAATCAGGTTCCTGTACTGAATTAATGTTTCGCCGTAACTAGGGGGATTACGGAATGCGCGCCATTTTTCCTGGAGCTAGATTAGACGACTCCGCGACTGCGGAGTTGCACTGGTGCGGTAATGTGGTGTCTAGGTGTTTTTTTTCATTCGCTTGTAGTCCTTCAAAGCCTGTTCCAGTGACACGGGGCATCCAGTGTACACACGGAGTAATGCGAGTCTCAGGACAAGCTACTTATTTTTGAAGATACCTCGACGTGAGATGTTTTCCGCGACACGGCGGATCCAGGGTAACTGAGCGCGGCGTTCATTAAGCTAACTCACGTCGCCGACAGTCGAGGTGAGACCGCGACCCTTGACCTTATCTCGCTATCTCGCCCGCCTGATGGGCGCTTCAACCTGCCTGAGGACTACCCGCCTCCCCTGATAGCACCCGGGGGCGCTGTCTCCCGCCCGGCTTGTGTCGCGAGCACGAGAAGCCTAACATGCACATCAAGTTCTGTCCCTGCCCGAACACGCCCGAAAATTCACCTTCGGCCAACCTCGGGATTTGTTTTATTTTTGCGCAGGAAAAAAAAATTCAAAAATATTAAAAGTGGTTGGTTAGGTTAGCTACATTAAAACACTTTAAAACACTATGGACGGTTAGTTAGGTTAGTATAGCTACATTAAAATAAACAGAGAAATATAAATATATAAATAAACCCGAGGTTGGCCGAAGGTGAATATTCGGGCGTGTTCGGGCAGGGACAGAACTTGATGTGCATCTTAGGCTTCCCCGCGAGCACAGGCCACGTGACGTACTGGCTTCTGGTTGGAGACCTCACACTGGCCGGCTGACACCTCGGGAGCGTAGGTCCCACCAACAAAATTAAAAATTTTGAAATAAAACAGCGGGCAAATTGCCACCCACCCACCCACCCCCCTCCCCCATCCCCCCAAATTAAATTCTGCTAATACTCTGCAACACTTGTTCAGTTCGTCCCTGGCCAATATGATCACGGACTGCATCCCGCCAAACTACTGGCCAGTTGTGGCCATTTCAGTGACAGTTACATTCCTGAAGGCCTAACTGTCATGTGACAGTTCCATTCCTGAAGGCCTAACTGTCATGTTACAGTTCCATTCCTGAAGGCCTAGCTGTCATGTTACAGTTCCATTCCTGAAGGCCTAACTGGCATGTGACAGTTTAACTTCATGCTGCTTCAGTGATTGTATATTTTGTTTCATCTGAATGATTCTGAGCCAATGAAAACACTCAACAAACGAAATAACAAATCACGAGCGTCCCAGCTAAGAGGTATCACAAGCACGAAAGTAATGAGCAGTTGGCATTTGTCCGAATACATAAAGTCTATCCCACAGGTCATTGGTGCCACGAATTGTTGCAGCACCTACAGCTTTCTCAATGGCTAGACACCCCAATCCTATGCATGCTTGGGCAAACGTCTCCTGCTCATTGATTGCTGACTAATGAGACGTCTCATCTTGGTAGCTTGTGATTCGATACTTAGTTGGGCGAGGGTGTCTCGTTGACCCAGAGTCACCCAGATTAATCGTGAGCCAACAGCAGGCTAGTTATTTCCTCTCTCGTTTTGGTGATCTTTTTTTGTTTATAACACGCACTTAACAGCCTTTTCGACCCGTTTTAGATTTTTAAAACGAATTAAATTTTAATTATTGTGTTATCTAGCAACAAAGCCCACGAAAGTATTAACGTATGTGAGACTATAAACATCTGTTACAAAAATAAAATTATGTGTAACAGTGTGACAGCCCTTTCGAATAAGGCAACAAATTTTCACAACAAAGGTGGTAATTTCGGTAAACTAAAATTAATTAGCTTCATAACAATTAAATATTTAAAAATTTCATGAAATTTTTTTTTAGATTGTCGGAAAACCATTATTTTTTGTTCGAACACAAATCACACCTTTAAATCTCATGTTTTGTTGCATTATTTCAGTGCTAATAATGCCATTTTTCAAAGTGGAGGACTTTAGCTCGCCTTAAGTGTCGAATAACAGGGTAACCACGTGACACGTTCTGAAGTCAGCAACCAATGAACCGTTGGCATTTTCCTGAGAAGCAGAGGACCCCGGGAACGGTCCTTTAGGCCATTTAACCGTCGAATTTTCATTCCCTTGCGTTAGTATAGGAAAATGATTTTTTTCCCCGCGAATATTTCTGAACGCCCATAAGACTGCAATAAGCTATGACCACAACAAAAGTTCCCTCCATTTGATAGGCGGCAGTCTGCAAGAGAAGCCATTGCCTTATTTAGCAAGGTCAATAAGGGGTCCGACTAGTCAGAGGGGTGTAATTATGTTAGTGAAGAGATCGCTGGTGCTTCTAGCGTGGTGTCGCCTCTGAACTGGTGCGCAGTCTTGTCGTGCACAAGACAAATGTGATATTTGAATAACTAAATGAAGGTGAATGTGAAGTGCAGGTCCCTTGGGTGATTTACAAGAATCTCTTCCGAAAATTTCATGCTTAAATATTATTCAGAAAAGAAGCACTATTCGAATTTTGTTTTCATTTATTTTATACCGCGTCTAATGATATGTTCCACGTAAAAATTTGTTGAATAGTAGTCTGGATATATGAGCCTATATAGTTCTGCAAATGCATTTAAAAACACATTAAATTGTTAATACACCTCCTGCTTAATAATTCGTTACTTCTTGCAAGCCATTATGCTTTTATCAGCTTTTATCAAACGGAACAAAAAAATCTTTAAAATTAAATAAAATTAATAATGTTCGCAGGCTTTTACGGCCATTGTCTGAAGTAGCTTAGCTTCCGGGTTGTAGCCGTGAGTAGCTAACTGGTCCCTGATGATGGCGACTGCAATGTCGACCAAAACGTCGGTGAATTATTCGCCAAGGACACGTCTACAACCCAAAAACCAAGCTACTTCAATAAATAAAATTGTTGAGAAAACCAGTTGAAAAAACCAGTTGGCGCCTCTCAATGTTGTCTCCTCGGAAGTAAATATAGAAATATTATCAGAAGATGCTACTAATGAATAGGGACCTGAAAAATTCGCGGTTTCGATGACCTCCAGGATAGTCTACACAGTCCTCTGTACACTCTGGCAAATAACGCCAGTTCGTTGGCTGCTGACTTGTGAGTCGTCTCAACTGGTTTGTCTGTAATTCGTTACTTCTTTGGTTGAGGGTTTCTCATTGGCCCAGAGTCGCCCAGACGAACAGTGAGCCAATAGCAAAAGCAGCTTAAAGGTATATGTGTATGAATTTTTCATACTATCGCGAAATGACTCTGCGAATTTTTCAGGTCCCTACTAATGAAGCACAGCAGGGAAATGTACTCACTGGACACGACACGAAGGCTGGAGCGAAGCAGTGCCGGGCAGACGAGTGTGGCGCTGAGAGCCCCAGCTAATGGCCGCAGGGTAATTAGCGGCGCTTAGCGGTGGCCAGCGGCACTGCCGCCAAGCCGCTGACACGAGCTGTCGTCGACCGCAGACTCGCCAACACGGGCCCTTGCGTCCACACGTCTTACAAGCCCCGTCCATTCACGTGCTACATCGCGGTTTGCATCGTGCGTGGTTAACATTGAAGGCTTGTGCTTAAACCAGACGGTATGGCCATGCATATTTCGCGAAAAGGTTCCGAGACTAGCTGAAAGTTAAAACACCGTAGCATCGTCTGTGTTTCGTGATTGGGTGAGTTTCTTTCAGGTACATGTCGATTGTTAAAAAGACCAATCACAGTAATTCATTACGGCAGCAAATGCGTCCTGAGTGGCTCAGCCAAATAAGGCAACTACTTCTCTCTCAGACGGCCGTCAATCACAAGGAAGAAACCTCTGGTGCGGATGTACCTTGTTGCAGTCTAATAGGCGTTCAGATTTATTCGCGAAAATTGCCTGCCCCTACCAAACAGGTTTGAAATATATTCCACAATCGGGAAAATACCGTGTCGTGTGTTGGTAACATTGCGCAATATCCCGCCACTCCCGTCAGTTGCTATCAAGTGGTGGCAAACGAAACAGCGGAGATGAAAAATAAAATTATTTTGGAATTTTTCGAAGTGTACCATGTTGTTACCCAATCGCGCGTAATTCACTAAAGGATGTGACCTTGTTATCGACCAATGAGCACTCTAAAAGGGTGTGACTATGCATAGGCAAGTTGAGTCTAAACATGTCAAGGACATTCACGAAACTGCTGGCCTCTCCACGTCCATATTTAAGCAGGCGAAATTGGATGGCACCAGCAATAGTTATCCTTAAGACTAGAGACCGTAAAAATTCGCAGATTCATTTCGCGATAGTCTGAAATTCATACACGTATACATTTAAGCTGATCTTGCTATTGGCTCAACTGTTCGTCTGGGCGACTATGGGCCAATGAGAAACCCTCAACCAAAGAAGTGACGAATCTCGGAAAAACCAGTTGAGACAACTCACAAGTCAGCAGCCAAAAAAATGGCGTTATTTGGCCGAGTGTACAGAGGACAGTGTAGACTATCCTGAAGGTCATCGAAACCGCGAGTTTTTCCTGTCTCTACTTAAGAAAAAAATGGCGAACTGAGATGGTTGAACAGTCGCTAGGGACTGGAAAACTTTGCGGTTTCAATTACCTCTAGGATAAACTCCACAATCACCTGCATGTTCGGGAAAGTGTCACCTGTTCTTTGACTCTATACTTGTGAGAAGTCTCAATACTGGTAGTCTGTGATTTGATATTTCCCTGGTCGAAAGTTCCTTCACATGAGCTGTGCACCAACAGCTAAACCTACTCAGGGGTAAGGTTGTTTGACTGTTATCCTGTCACTAAATGAATCCACGAAGTCCTCCGGACTGCAGCACCGAGTGGTTGCCACGGCACACTCACCTGTGTGCTTCCTTCTCGGCGAGGGTGCGTCTGGCCACGTGACCAGCACTCTGAAACAAATACACACAAAAAATTATCACGTGAGCCATTAAAAATTTATCCAAATGCAAGTGTTTTTTTTTTTCATTATTTCACTGACCATGCATGGACTCTGTGGACATAATATGCTATCGTTAGAGACAGGAAAAATTCGCGAATTAATTTCGCGATAGGCTAAAATACAAATAGTTATACCTCAGTGCTGCCTCTGCTATTGGCTCACAACTCACCTGGATGACTCTGGGCCAATGAGAAACGCCCGACCAAAGCTTTATCGAATCACAGGCTGCTACGTTGGGACGTCTCACAAGACAGCAGCCAATGAGTGGGTGGCATTTGACCGAGTGTACGTAGAACTGTGGAGTTCATCCTAGAGGTCATTGAACCAGCGAATTTTTCCTGTCTCTAGCTATCGTAAATGTTATGAAATCGTAAAACGATTTCGAGACAAGTTGTGTGTAAAAACACTGTAGCATCGTCTGTGTTTCGTGATTGGTGGAGTTCCTCTCAAGTACATGTCTACTGTCGGCACACGAGTCGCAGCAATTCTGTGTGAAAATGAACGCGTCCTGAATGACTTAAAGGCAATGAATCCAGAGACCTAAAAAAATATACGCGGTGCCGATGACCTTCAGGAAAGACTCCACAGACCTCTGCATACTCGGAGAAATGTCACCTGCTGATTGGCTCTTGGCCCATGAGAAAACTCAACTTGGTTGTCTGTGATTTGATACTTCCTTGGTTGGAAGTTTCTCATTGGCCCAGAGTCCTTCTCATGAACTGAGAACCAATAGCAAAAACAACACAAGAGGTAAAGTTGTTTGAATTTTAGCCTATCACGAACTTAAACCGCGAATTCTCACGTCTCTAGCAATGACACGGAGATTTTCATGGGGGAAAAAAAAAGTAATTCTTCTACGCATTAAGATTTTCCTGACATGTGCGATGATCATTCCTGTTAAATCCATGTGTGACATACTTGTGCCTCTAGTAATAACTAGGGACCTGAAAAATTCGCGGTTTCGATGACCTCCAGGATAGTCTACACGGTCCTCTGTACACTCGGGCAAATAACGCCAGTTCGTTGGCTGCCGACTTGTGAGTCGTCTCAACTGGTATTGCCCGAGATTCGTTACTTCTTTGGTTGAGGGGTTTCTCACTGGCCCAGAGTCACCCAGACGAACAGTGAGCCAATAGCAAGAGCATCTTAAAGGTATATGTGTATGAATTTCAGACTATCGCGAAATGAATCTGCGAATTTTTCCGGTCTCTAGTAATAGCGAGTGTGGAAGATTGCAGGCTGGCCAACATGTCCCTCCCGCTCGAGGCGAGGCGGGTGCTGGGAGACCAGCAGCGCCACGCCTGCCCCTGGTGGCCGCCCCAGGGACTATTACCGTCTGATGAGAAGCCGCTCAGGCGGCGCCAATCAGCCGCGCGCCAGCGACCCCCGGCGCTAAGGTAATACCCGCGTTAACTAGTTAGCTGCGAGGCGCCCAGGGCGCCCGTGCAAAAATATTGAATATAACGAACACTTTCAATTTAATACACGCGAGATATATATTAAAAATTCAATTTCTTTTAATATTGCACAAATTAAAATGATCAAAAAAGAGCGCGTATAAATCAGTACGCATGGTAGAGTTGAAACCTTTTTTGGCAATTCAAAACTCGACTCGTAAGTATATTTTAAAGTGTAAAACGGCAGAGAGATAGAGAGAGAGAGAGAGAGAGAGAGAGAGAGAGAGAGAGAGAAGAAAATTTTCTTAAAAATTTACAGTATTAATATTATTTAATCAAAGTACTTAACAAAAAATTTGATATCATTACACCCAGAATATCCGTTACATTTTAAAATTTATTTTCTCGATGTTTACACTAATGTTGGTAGCTTTATGTTAGCTAAATTATGAAACGTACGTAAGTAACCGTTTACACGTTGCTTACAAAATTTAAAACATAGCTTACCTAATCAAATCATTAAACTATTAATTATTGGTAAACTACTTATATAAATAATGAAATGTCATTTTACACAATGATTAGAAACAGGATAACACAGCGCGGTTTTTTTAATTTTATTTATCTTTTAGCCAAGTACCTATTCTATACTTAACACTTTCCCGTCAGGAACGTTTCAAAACAATGTTTCACGGACACGTTGAATTTATATCCTGCTTTGAAATTTTACTCTCATTGCCCCCCAAAGAAGTTTCCCTTTAAAAATATTTGTAAAAAATGGTTTTTAATAAAGAACCACTTGAAAACTACATTGCGTGTTCATTCATTGTCTCTGATCATTCAATAATCTTCCTTGCAGTGGATTCGATTCAATATAGACCTTCACTTGACTTGCAACTCTTGATCGTGACAAAGCCACGTTCACTTGTGTATATTTGTACACTGTGACTCGTCAGCGGCCAAGACGTGGCTAACCAAACAACGGCTCGCTACTTCATCAATGAGAAATGCTGAAACTATTATCAGCCTCCTCAAGACATGACGCTATGCCCCCATGCATACTATCTTTGCACCACGGATTCGCTCGCATTGCTAGGAGGAACAGGTAAGCAAAGAGCAATGAAAATGTTACATGTACAAAATATTGTATTAAATAGGGGCGTGTGTTATCTTCGCCTCCACATCACCAGGGCGTTACCTGGTGTCATTGCACTTGGACGCATCAGCCGAGTGGGTCTTGACTTAGTGGTCTGTGTTTTAATACTTCCTTGGTTGAATGTTCCTCGTTTTCCCAGAGTCTCGTTAACTGTGAGCCAATGGCAAAAACAACACGGAGGGAAATTTTTTTGAGTTTCAGTCCATCACGAATTGAATACGCTAATTCTTCTTGTGATAAACCGTACGGAACTCCGCAGCCCAAGAACTCATCTTCCGTCGGCGCGTTGCGACTTGTCGAAGTATCGATGGGCCAGTCACTAGAGCCACGAGTTGTTTCCCTGGTCCATTGGGTATCAGAGCACAAAGGTCAGACCTTCTTCTGATTGATGATTGGAGTTGGGTGCACTTGACGACCCTGAGCCAGTTGCAGACAAGGATAACAAGTGGTTGTTGTCCAATCACGTGCGACCCACCAAGGTGTGTGACCTTGTTGAGCCCTGCCTGGCGTGGCAGACCGCGAGCTGACGGAGTCTCCGGGATGGCAGAGTGGCGCGGGGGCCTAGCCCGAGGAATCAGCGCCATCTTCCCGCCTGTGGTCCACTGGGCGGGCGGCATCGACCCGGCCGGCTGCCGTCTTCGGCGCCCTCCCTTCCGCGGCTGGCTCTCGGCGGCAGTGCCTCAGCACCATTGTCCGGCGTTGCTTAGCCGCGTCGAGCACCAACATTCCATCCACACTGTAACTTTATTTTTGGAAAATGGAACAGAAATATTCATGCAAAAATAACAGGTATTTGTATATTTGCACGTTTGGTCATTGTACTACGTTTGGTCATTTTATTGAAATTTTTAGTTTACTTCTCATCATAATCGCCATTCAGTTCTAAGTACTTTTCGTAAAACGTTGCAAAAGTTTCTTTAAGCCCGCTGCATGCAAGTTCTCAGCCTTGGAACTAAACCAGTTCGCGACGGCAGTCTTGAGTGTTCCTGGTCGTCAGCTTGATGACGGAACTCTCCCAGTAGCGGCCGTGGCAGCATCTTGAGGTACAGTCCAGCAGACAGCAGCCAACAGGAGCAGGAGTAGGCGAGTCGCGGGGCCAGGAAGCCGACGAGAGAGGCGGGAAGCCCACACACAGGGGCACATGTCGTAGCACCCCAGGCCCCGCGATGGTCAAGCCTGGCAGGCGGCAACCCCAGGCACAAGGAGCGCGAGGATACCCCTGTGTGCGGGCTTCCCGCATCACTCGTCTGTACTGCGAGCAGCCACGCTACCTGGCGGTCTGATTTCCAGGCGACGAACTTGCATGCAGAGGGGTTGAAGAACCTGGTGCAGCGTTACCAACAGTGCTTAGAACTGAATGGCGATCATTTGGAAAAAAAAATTAAGTAGATATGTAGTAACCTGAAACTGTCAATAAAAACAATTTTTTTTAAAATGGCTTTATTTTATGAACATCCTTCGTATTTCCGAGCCAGATTTTCTTGTCTGTAATTGGTGACCTTCTGCAACAGATGTCATTGCCTTATTGGGACTTGCAATCCAGGACGCGTTTGCTTCCTTCACGAGGTTTCTGTGATTCGTGCGGCGACGAGTAAACATGTGACTGGCATGAACTCAAACAATCACGAAACAGAGACGATGCTACCCTGGTTTAACACACAGCTAGTCAGGAGATGTGCATGCCACTTCTGAGTGGTACAGCGAGAGTATCACTTAATCCAGGAACGTACGAAAAATTTCTTTTTTTTTAAGTGGGGAGGGGGAGGTATATAGAACGAATAGTCCGTTTATTGAATAAAAATTATCTCCAATTGTTGGTGGTTCTTAATAGAGACCCGGGGAATTTCGCGATTGGAATCAGACTAAAATTCAAAGTATTACATAGATTTGTTTTAAGAATGTTTGCTCTTCCATTCACTCATATCTTGGCGAGAACATTTTAGTTCTTGCTAGTCGGCACTACCTAATTCGCTTGATTCTCTCCTGCCTGGACATCGTAGGTTCACAGTCGTAAAAGGGCGTGTCCAAATAACTGCGGTCCAATCATCAACAGAGTGCAAGACCAAACATCTGCAAACATTCTGTGCCTCTAGTAATGATAAGTAGAGACCGGAAAAATTATCGGTTTCATATCGCGACAGGTTACAATACAAATTCGTCTACCTTTTGCTGATTCAGCTACAGTTCAACCTGAGGTACGGGAGCAAGCACGGGCTGGGCTACAAGACTTTTCACCCGCACTATACAGTCACAGCCCTGCGAGGCACGGGAGCAAGCACGGGCCGGGCTACAAGACTTTTGACCCGCACTATACAGTCGCAGCCCACCAAGGCACGGGAGCAAGCACGGACCGAGCTACAAGACTTCTGACCCGCACTATACAGTCGCAGCCCCGCGAGGTACGGGAGCAAGCACGGGCTGGGCTACAGGGCTTCTGACCTGCACTATACATTCGCAGTCCCGCAAGGCACAGGAGCAAGCACGGACCGGAGTACAAGACTTCTGACCCGCACTATACAGTCGAAGCCCCGCGAGGCACAGGAGCAAGCACGGACTGGGGTACAAGACTTCTGACCTGCACTATACCGTCGAAGTCCCGCGAGGCACGGGAGCAAGCAAGGTTCGGGCTACAAGACTTATGACCCGCACTATACAGTCGCAGCCCCGCGAGGCACGGGAGCAAGCACGGACCGGGCTACAAGACTTCTGGCCCGCACTATATAGTCGCAGCCCCGCGAGGCACGGTAGCAAGCACAGACCAGGCTACAAGACTTCTGAGCCGCACTATACAGTCACAGCCCCGCGAGGCACGGGAGCAAGCACGGACCGGGATACAAGACTTCTGACCCGCACTATACAGTCGCAGCCCCGCGAGGTACGGGAGCAAGCACGGGCTGGGCTACAAGACTTCTGACCTGCACTATACATTCGCAGTCCCGCAAGGCACAGGAGCAAGCACGGACCGGAGTACAAGACTTCTGACCCGCACTATACAGTCGAAGCCCCGCGAGGCACAGGAGCAAGCACGGACTGGGGTACAAGACTTCTGACCTGCACTATACCGTCGAAGTCCCGCGAGGCACGGGAGCAAGCAGGGTTCGGGCTACAGGACTTCTGACCCGCACTATATAGTCGCAGCCCACCAAGGCACGGGAGCAAGCACAGACCGAGCTACAAGACTTCTGACCCGCACTATACAGTCGCAGCCCCGCGAGGTACGTGAGCAAGCACGGGCTGGGCTACAGGGCTTCTGACCTGCACTATACATTCGCAGTCCCGCAAGGCACAGGAGCAAGCACGGACCGGAGTACAAGACTTCTGACCCGCACTATACAGTCACAGCCCTGCGAGGCACGGGAGCAAGCACGGGCTGGGCTACAAGACTTTTCACCCGCACTATACAGTCACAGCCCTGCGAGGCACGGGAGCAAGCACGGGCCGGGCTACAAGACTTTTGACCCGCACTATACAGTCGCAGCCCACCAAGGCACGGGAGCAAGCACGGACCGAGCTACAAGACTTCTGACCCGCACTATACAGTCGCAGCCCCGCGAGGTACGTGAGCAAGCACGGGCTGGGCTACAGGGCTTCTGACCTGCACTATACATTCGCAGTCCCGCAAGGCACAGGAGCAAGCACGGACCGGAGTACAAGACTTCTGACCCGCACTATACAGTCGAAGCCCCGCGAGGCACAGGAGCAAGCACGGACTGGGGTACAAGACTTCTGACCTGCACTATACCGTCGAAGTCCCGCGAGGCACGGGAGCAAGCAAGGTTCGGGCTACAAGACTTCTGACCCGCACTATACAGTCGCAGCCCCGCGAGGCACGGGAGCAAGCACGGACCGGGCTACAAGACTTCTGGCCCGCACTATATAGTCGCAGCCCCGCGAGGCACGGTAGCAAGCACAGACCAGGCTACAAGACTTCTGACCCGCACTATACAGTCACAGCCCCGCGAGGCACGGGAGCAAGCACGGACCGGGATACAAGACTTCTGACCCGCACTATACAGTCGCAGCCCCGCGAGGTACGGGAGCAAGCACGGGCTGGGCTACAAGACTTCTGACCTGCACTATACATTCGCAGTCCCGCAAGGCACAGGAGCAAGCACGGACCGGAGTACAAGACTTCTGACCCGCACTATACAGTCGAAGCCCCGCGAGGCACAGGAGCAAGCACGGACTGGGGTACAAGACTTCTGACCTGCACTATACCGTCGAAGTCCCGCGAGGCACGGGAGCAAGCAGGGTTCGGGCTACAGGACTTCTGACCCGCACTATATAGTCGCAGCCCCGCGAGGCACGGGAGCAAGCACGGACCGGGCTACAAGACTTCTGGCCCGCACTATACAGTCGCAGCCCCGCGAGGCACGGTAGCAAGCACAGACCAGGCTACAAGACTTCTGACCCGCACTATACAGTCACAGCCCCGCGAGGCACGGGAGCAAGCACGGACCGGGATACAAGACTTCTGACCCGCACTATACAGTCGCAGCCCCGCGAGGCACGGTAGCAAGCACAGACCAGGCTACAAGACTTCTGACCCGCACTATACAGTCACAGCCCCGCGAGGCACGGGAGCAAGCACGGACGGGGCTACAAGACTTATGACCCGCACTATACAGTCGCAGCCCCGCGAGGCACGGGAGCAAGCACGGGCCGGGCTACAAGACTTCTGACCCGCACTATACAGTCGCAGCCCCGCGAGGCACGGGAGCAAGCACGGACAGGGCTACAAGACTTCTGACCCGCACTATACAGTCGCAGCCCCGCGAGGCACGGGAGCAAGCACGGAGAGGGCTACAAGACTTCTGACCCGCACTATACAGTCGCAGCCTCGCGAGGCACAGGAGCAAGCACGGACCGGGCTACAAGACTTCTGACCCGCACTATACAGTCGCAGCCCCGCGAGGCACGGGAGCAAGCACGGACCGGGCTACAAGACTTCTGACCCGCACTATACAGTCGCAGCCACGCGAGGCACGGGAGCAAGCACGGACCGGGCTACAAGACTTCTGACCCGCACTATACAGTCGCAGCCCCGCGAGGCACGGGAGCAAGCACGGACCGGGCTACAAGACTTCTGACCCGCACTATACAGTCGCAGCCCCGCGAGGCACGGGAGCAAGCACGGACAGGGCTACAAGACTTCTGACCCGCACTATACAGTCGCAGCCCCGCGAGGCACGGGAGCAAGCACGGACAGGGCTACAAGACTTCTGACCCGCACTATACAGTCGCAGCCCCGCGAGGCACGGGAGCAAGCACGGACAGGGCTACAAGACTTCTGACCCGCACTATACAGTCGCAGCCCCGCGAGGCACGGGAGCAAGCACGGACAGGGCTACAAGACTTCTGACCCGCACTATACAGTCGCAGCCCCGCGAGGCACGGTAGCAAGCACGGACCAGGCTACAAGACTTCTGACCCGCACTATACAGTCGCAGCCCCGCGAGGCACGGGAGCAAGCACGGACAGGGCTACAAGACTTCTGACCCGTACTATACAGTCGCAGCCCCGCGAGGCACAGGAGCAAGCACGGACCGGGCTACAAGACTTCTGACCCGCACTATACATTCGCAGCCCCGCGAGGCACAGGAGCAAGCACGGACCGGGCTACAAGACTTCTGACCCGCACTATACAGTCGCAGCCCCGCGAGGCACGGGAGCAAGCACGGACAGGGCTACAAGACTTCTGACCCGCACTATACAGTCGCAGCCCCGCGAGGCACGGGAGCAAGCACGGACAGGGCTACAAGACTTCTGACCCGCACTATACAGTCGCAGCCCCGCGAGGCACGGTAGCAAGCACGGACCAGGCTACAAGTCTTCTGACCCGCACTATACAGTCGCAGCCCCGCGAGGCACGGGAGCAAGCACGGACAGGGCTACAAGACTTCTGACCCGCACTATACAGTCGCAGCCCCGCGAGGCACGGGAGCAAGCACGGACAGGGCTACAAGACTTCTGACCCGCACTATACAGTCGCAGCCCCGCGAGGCACGGTAGCAAGCACGGACCAGGCTACAAGACTTCTGACCCGCACTATACAGTCGCAGCCCCGCGATGCACGGGAGCAAGCACGGACAGGGCTACAAGACTTCTGACCCGTACTATACAGTCGCAGCCCCGCGAGGCACAGGAGCAAGCACGGACCGGGCTACAAGACTTCTGACCTGCACTATACAGTCGCAGCCCCGCGAGGCACAGGAGCAAGCACGGACCGGGCTACAAGACTTCTGACCCGCACTATACAGTCGCAGCCCCGCGAGGCACGGGAGCAAGCACGGACCGGGCTAAAAGACTTCTGACCCGCACTATACGTTCGCGGGAGCTGCGAGGCACGGGAGCAAGCACGGACCGGGCTAAAAGACTTCTGACCCGCACTATACGTTCGCGGGAGCTGCGAGGCGTGGAACGCCGCCGCCAGATGTTTCCGGAGTTAACGGACGTCTCGAGTGACGCGATGGGAGGACAGACCTGGACGCGCGCCAGGTTCCCGTGGGGTGGCCCGCTTCCCGGAACTCCCCTCCCCTTGGCGCCTTGTCACTGCGTGTGACGTCTACCTTCGCCCTGTCGCCAGCAAGGGGCCCACACACCGCTGCAGACTGCGAGATTTGCATGACTTTCAGTAGAACAGATGTCTGGTTCTCATTGAGTTTTTTTTTTTTAACGAAGTGAAGCACCTTTATCTGATCACAGCCAATTATTAGAGCCCCGGATATTTCGCGGATTCCTCTAGGTGTGCTCGACCCATGTTTACTTTCCCATTGGTTGATTTCTTAGCGAGAACATTTTTATCCTTGTTATTTGGCACTACCTGATTCGCTTACTTCTCTCCTAGCTGGACATCGTTGGCTCACGGTCGCAGAGGGGCGTGTCCAGATAACTGCGGTCCAATCATGAACACAGTGCGACAGTGAGGAGGTTTGCATTCTAGCTTGCTACTAAATGAATGCGCGAAAATTATGTGGCTCTACCAATGATATAACTAGAGACAGGAAAAATTCTGAGATTTATTTCGCGATAGTCTGAAATTCATACACGTATACCTTTAAGCTGCTTTTCCTATTGGCTCACTGTTCGTCTGGGCGACTCTGAGCCAATGAGAAACCCTAAACCAAAGAAGTAACGAATCTCGGGCAAACCAGTTGAGACGACTCACAAGTCAGCAGCCAACGAACTGGCGTTATTTGCCCGAGTATACAGAGGACTGTGGTGACTATCCTGAAGGTCATCGAAACCACGAATTTTTCCTGTCTCTAGATATAACAAATTGTGTATAATTGTTTGTAGAAGTCTGACAAACAGTCAAATGTCCCCGTGAAATACAGGAGTCTTTACAGACTATTTGCGACACTACCATTCCGCAGTGTACTATAGCCACAGGCTGCCTGCAACATGACAGTTCATATTTGCGATTCCACCCGCGCTAGAACATTCAAGCCAAAGCTATTCATTCAGACTTCAGCCATGCGAATGCCATACGGCTCATTGACAGACGTAGACATGACACAAGTGGGAGCCAAAGAACAGTTGGCCTTCCCTCTAACTCTAGTAGGATGTTGGAGTCTAGACTGGTGCTCAAATACAACACGGAATTTGAGTACCTGTAGAGCCTACCGATTGGCACTGATGTCCACAAAATTGGTGTTATTTTCTGGTGCAGCGGTGAATTCCTTACACTGGCCGGATTAAACGTGATGGTGTCTAATGAATTTTATAATTATGCTATTGGTTTCTTGTAATTCGGGGCTTGTCAAAACTACTTATGGTCCATTGAAAACTAATTTCACGTGCGGGTTATGGAATGAGTTTTAACCTCCCTTCCAATAATAAAGCGAACTATGCGCGTATCTGATCATTACGAATAAAATAGACGTTTCATTTTTTCGGTAATGACTGTCATCTTGCTACACACTGCAAATTAATCGACGCTTTCAATCAGCAAAATATTAGTCACTGAAACTTATGCTAACTAATTTTACAATTATTTAGTGGACTTGACAATGAATTATGATCGATGACCACTTCTCCTTGCTTACAACTGGGTGTGTCGTCAAGGGCACAGTATTACAACAATTAACGAGAATGATATGTATTATATTTTTGAAGTATACTTTGCTACCCAATAATCATGGCTTTCCGAGCCAGGGATGGCAAATAAATAAAGAAAACAAAAGTGCAGCGACACGCTGATGGGAAGCCTAAGATGCACATCAAGTTCTGTCCCTGCCCGAACACGCCCGAATATTCACCTTCGGCCAACCTCGGGTTTATTTATATATATTTATATATATATATCTGTTTATTTTAATGTAGCTATAATAACCTAACTAACCGTCCATAGTGTTTTAAAGTGTTTTAATGTAGCTAACCTAACCGACCACTTTTAATAGTTGAATTCATTTTTCCTTGCTCAAAAATAAAAAAACAAATCCCGAGGTTGGCGGAAGGTGAATATTCGGGCGTGTTCGGTCAGGGACTGAACTTGATGTGCATCTTAGGCTTCTCACACGCTGATATATCGGCCCGAGGAAGGTGGGGGTGGGGGGAGGAATAAAGCCCCTGCGAGCAGCCGCGGCAGGTGAGGCGCTGCGTGTTTGTTCTCGCGCCAGAGCAAACATTTGACGAGCTGCTCGCCGCAGACAGCAAACATGGCGGTCGGGAGCACAGACGCGCCTGGATGCGGCCCGCGGCGCTGGAGCTGTGTCCGCGGGCGTCTACCTGCCGGTGGAAGATGGAGAGACGAGGAGGCCGGAGAGAAGCCAGAAGAAATAACAACTAGGAGAATAACTTAACTGTAATAACAAGATAAACAATTCTGTGGTGTTATGGAAGAGAGGGTTAAGTCAAAAACATCAAATTTTAAGAGAGGTGGAAGAAAGTCAAGGATTATTTTCACGATCAAATATTAGTCGTTATATTAGTAATTATTGATATTTTATACAGGCAACACAAAACTACAAACCATATAAAGTGTCAAAAGGCATATCCTTCAAATAATCCTTGACTTTCTTCCACCTCTCTTAAAATTTGATGTTTTTGACTTAACCGTCTCTTCCATAACACCACAGAATTTTAAATGAAGGTTCAGGACAAAAAAATAAGAAATAAACCGCATGTAGAAGAAATAAAGTACGTGAATGATAAAAATATGCAAGACAAATGACCAAGCTAAAATAATATAACTGAAACATATGATGTAATCCTTTTCAGCCAACCGAATGGTAATGTAAAAAAAATAAAAAAAAGATAAAGATAGTCAAGGATTACAGAAATTAAGTTATGGAACTGGCAAATTAAAAAAGCACTACTATGCCACCAACAGGGTTCAGATCTAGGTGTGAAAATTCAAGAAAAACCAACTATATTGGAAAAATTTGTTAATAGAACTGTTCAAACACTTTAAAAGCGGACTCATATGGAGTCTTGTTGAGGGTATACAATGCCATGGAACTGCTAATGTCTGGGTTAGAACGCAGAAAACTTTCGAACATTAAAATATGTCCTACCCCTTTCTATCTCAAATCATAGCTGCACATTCAATCATGTAGGCTAAAAAACGCACGGGCCCGTGTTTAAATCAGATTATACAGGTTCTGTTGAAAATCGAGTCAATTATGGCTTCGTGGGCATAATACAAGAATTGGTCTATGTTATATCCAGAGATGATTTATTTATAGCGGGGAAAATGTTCGCTGTGCTTCGCTACACTATGTCCATGTTTGCATTATTTCTCATCTCATTGGCTCCGATAAGCAAAATAAGCTCGTTCCGCATTTGTAACTCAGCCAATGAGGTGACACATACTCTAATACGTAACATCCCCATGATTTGCCCTGAAGTAACTACGCCATATAAGAAATATTTCTGCCAGCCATAAGAATTTAAAAAAAAAAGTTACTGTGGATTTCAGGCTATCATAACACAAAACGGGAGACGTATACTTAATGACTCCTTTTTATGTTTTATGAACATACTAGCTGGGGTACCCGGTGTTGCCCGGGCTAAACACACAATATAACGAACATCACTACCGAGTTTCCAGTCTGTAGGACATACATACTTGAAAAAGGGAAATTTTGATTTTAAAGTTCCATTGATTGCACAATCTCGGTGAATCAAGGCTGCGTATCAGCAAAACTGGGACGCCAATCTTCATCTTCATTTTGTAGGAAGGCAGGTACCCCTCAGACAAGACATGACGGACGCACCAAACGATAGCGCGTTGCAAATCCAAGGCAACACCATATATTGACGAAGTTCTAAGCTAAACTGTTCTCAGCGCCTATAGTTCACTAACAGCTGCGAGAAGTTCACCAAGCGGATGGGTTTCGCCAAGGAGGATAGGAAGTTACCAGATCACAATATGACCGTGTGGCAGACATAGATAAATGACACAAACTCACTGTTTGTGTGGCTATGACCTACATCCTATGATTTTCTATTATAAAACTGATTTTACCCCTTTTTTACTCCGTTAGGGATGGAATTTCACAATTAAATGTAGCCTATGTCACTCTCCGGCCGATAAACTATCTGCATGCAAAAGATCATGTCGATCCCTTGCTCCGTTTCTGCATGAAAGTTGGCCAAAAATACAAGTACACTTTTGTGTTTATAATATTAGTATGGATACAGTAACTATTTTTCAGCGAATAGTTTTGTGTGATTGAGAATTATTTACAACACAGTGGAAGGAAATGTATACAATATTTATCATAAACAAAAAAAACTACACATCACCGGAAAAACCTCTCAGGATGACTTTCGCATGGGTATCACTAATTAAAGAAACGTGCTCTGCATATAGAAGCCATCACAGCAGATTTGTGTTTCCACCAAAAGAGTTTTTTGCTGCAAAGGATTATATTCCCATCAGACATACGCCATTATCTGCCTTGGAGGAGCCGAGCCGCAAGCCCGGGTCACACAAGTCATAAGTCAAGCGCTCTGCCCCATAGCCAGAGGGTAGAGCGGAGACCTGCGCTGTCGCCGTGTTGTTACATCGCGTTCACTGCAGTTTGGTTTGTCATTTGCATACGCTCACTTCTGGCGCTTGATTTGGGAAGCAATCATGGTTTATGCAGGGTATTCGTAAACCAATTGCGACAAATCAAACATGTAATTACGTACAGAACAAGGCAAGTTAATCTGTTTTTTTTTTTTTTTTTTTTCAGTAAAACAAAATACGCACTAAAATCTATTAAGCATCAGCTGTATAGGGGTTTCATTTGCGGACATATATTTCTTAACTTTTTTTAAAAAATTCCCCGTCGCTCATTCAATTTATGCCCCACAATTTGTGAATAGTCTGTATAAAAATCCCTAAGCAAATTGGGGGAGAAGTCTTTTCGAAGGGATTCCTCCTTAGGAGAATTTTGGAGGCGAAGCCTCTAACATATCGAAGTTTGGAAGATACTGTCTCTGAGGGGATCTTTGGGGGGAAAGGTAAAGTCTGAGGGCTAATTTCGGAAGCAAAGCCCTAAACGGAGCGCTTAGAGCTCAACGAGCAAAGCTTGTTCTCTCTTATCTCACACTTCACCTATACTTCACGAGCCATTCGTTTAGTAATACAAAATATTAAATAATTAAATTATAAATCTAAATATACTTTAGCCTTTAATAATAAGTATACTTTATAGAAATCAGTATTTAATTTATTGAACATGAAATCATGTTATCTGACTTTATAACAAAAGTTTTCTTTTTATTTCACTTGCTAGTAAATACTTATTTAGTTTGTGTAGGTATTTTAAAATTCTTTCTAATTGTATTTAGCTATGTTAACCTAGGTATATATGTTTTGTGTTGTTATCTTAATGCAATTAGTAAAATATGTGTGGTTAAGTGGCAACTTCGCCCGACCTAAAATAAATCTATAAATAAAAAAACGCTCGTGTAGAGGTCGAACGACAAGAAGGAAGCTGTTACAAGTAGACCGTGGTTGAATACTAAAGAAGATAAAGAATGAACTAATGTTTTGAATGCCAGACGTCGTGAAAAAAATTAATAATAATTGTATTGATAACCACGCTGAAATGAACGGTTTTTGAAGTTATACTTTTTTAGGCGCTTTTTGAAAAAAATAATGAGAGAGCATTTTCACGATGAGCGCGCACGATGCAAATAAATTTACACAGGATGGAAAAAGGCTAGATACATATAACTATAAATACTATATAAATACATATAAATATAAATATTAAATATTATAAATCTTATACTTTAGTGATTAATTTTGAATGCTGGTCGATATTATTAAAAATATTTATTTATTGTGAATATTAGTGATATTAATAGTTTTTATGAACTTTTAAAATGTAGATTAAAATCTATTTATATCAGTGAGGTTATGTTTTCGTACTTATAATTTATTTGAATCATAAATTATGTCATTATTTTTAATAAATATTTAAAATTTACGTCGATGATTTAAAGTTAATACATGTGGTTGTGTTAATTGAGTATTTGAGTATTTATTTAAAAATTTTTAATGCGAATGATTTTATTCTTTACCAAACATGTTTATAATATCACTTTAGTCCTTTCATTATTTTATTTCTATGAATCATCAGTCAGCCGAGTGAGCACGACTTGAGACTTCACGCGCCCACGTGTAAGAGGCTGGTTCTGGCTCGGCAGCGAGGCTGTCGGCTGTCTCCAGCTGGCGTCAGGAGCCGCGGAGGCTGGACCCAAGGACCGCGGTGACGTCACAGTGCCGTCCTTCGCCCGCGGCTATTCCCGGAGTGAGGGCTTCCTTCGTCCACCCCCCCCCCCCCCCTACTCATCGTGGCGAGCCCCCTCCTGCCGCGCGAGTAGCGGCACCTTGCAGCCGAAAACTCCACAACATTTCTCCAAAATGACTCAAAAATCCTCACAATTACCAACTATTTCCTTATTTCAAGGGAAACATTCCCTTTTTGAGGGAAATTTTCTTATTTTAGTCCCCACATTATAGGTGGTTTGAAATGTCCTAAAAATGGGTTAAGACTCCGAAAAACTAGCTTGTCAGCTTAGATAAGTGACCTTTGAACCCGACCTCTACTACCATTTTGGATGACCTTGACCCCCGGGTGCCTTTTTTTGATTCCAACATTTTGAATTACGTCGTTTTGTTTAATAGAACTTTACGATATTTGGTTTTCTAGAACTTTCCGTCATATTGGGTCCGTAATTTTTGAATTATGATGTCACGTTTGCCATATTGAAATTTCGTAATTATTGTCACAAAGAAATAGAAAAAAAATAGGAGAGGACACAGATGGAGCATTAGCCGTCACACGTGACGCCATTTTTCCACATACCAATATGGCGGATTTTGTTTATACTGGTATCAGCTGTTCTAGCCTGCTTTTATTAACTACTGTAGTTAAGCCGTTCGGAAGTATTTTGGAGCCAAAAATTACTGGTTAATATGTATATTTATGTACACATACACATAGAAAATCCAATACGAATCCTCATAACACAAAATGTAGTGATATGAGTTGACATTTTCCTCCAGTTTAACCTCCAATAAAGGAACAGCTGATACATCTGCAAACAAACGGCAGCCATATTGGTACGTGTGGTACACTGAAATCTCCCTCCCCTTTTGGCTTCAACCCCCTCGCCTAGAATCGGACATTGTGCGCTCCATCTGCATGTTTCCCTTATCTCTGCATCAGCTTCTTACTTCCCGAGAACCGGGCCAGCCCCCCCCCCCTCCCCCCCCCCCTCACTGGGGTCTAGCCCATAACCTGAGCTATGTCTCTACGAAATATTATTGATAATTATCAGATCGTTCTGACGAGGTGCGGCAGCAAATATCCAAGATTCCAAAAACCCAGACCTTCGCACTTACGTTGATTTAGATTGGAAGAGACACGTAGTGGGCCTACGTCGGTACCCACTTGCTTGTTTGACATCCCAAACACTGCGTTATAAATATTTACGTTGATGAACTTCTGGTGCAATAAGATACAGCCAACTTTATATTTTAGCGACTATTTTCTGCAATACCTAGCACGACAAATTGTTTATGTCGAATAGTTTAAAACATTTTGTGATTTATTGCCTATTCAGTTATTGTGTCCTATTAAAATTTGTATTTTTTCGATAAATGCAATTAATCCAATTGAGGTTTAAAAACTCATTACTTGAGATTCTGTTAATGTTCACATATAAAGATAATACTGATATATGACCGACAAGCGGAGGGCTCCATACAAAATCTTAATTATTTAAATGGGATAATTCCTGTGCTTTAGAAGTCAAATTCCTTCTGTATATAGATTTTAAAAATGCGATTTTATTTTCACGGAATAGAATATGATCATTTGGCAGAATAAACTGATTTTTTTTTCTGTTCCTGTTTTAATAACAGAGTTCTCTCAAATAAATTTGACCCGGATGCAACATTGGAGTGTTAGCTAAGTAGTCATTAAATGCATAACCCGACAAGGCAAGTTAACATCCATTTATCTAAACACAGATCCAACACGGGTTAAATTTGCAGCTGTCACAGCTTCTTTGCCCCGATATTACCGGCGCATCTTCATCGCCATTTTCAGGGCTCGCTTGCAATGGGTTAAACATATCTTGAAGTTTACAGTTAAGCTGTGTAAAGTTTGTAATACGCCCATTTCATTTATTTTATTTACATTATAAATGTATAAGATATCAATGAATTTAACAAGGGCGTCGCCAGGGGGGTAGGGGGGAGCAGTTGCCCCCCCCCCCCTAGAGCCTTAGAGATATAAAATAATGTAGCAAAATGCAAAAAAATAATACTTTTCCCACAACTTGCCCCCCCCCCCCCCTCCAGGCCATCGGCTGGCGACGCCCTTGGAATTTAGCACATGTTTTAATTTAAGAGTTCATTAAATGATCAGTAATAAAAAAACTAAATGCTACAGCTTGCCGAACGAAACTCGGGTGGAATTATTTTCACTTAGCTACTAGCATGTAGGCCCTGATGCATATCTGTTTAGTGTTCTGCCCCTAACTGAAAGTTGAAAGCCGCAAGCTACAACATTAACAGCAGGCTGAAAAGATACTCCTCCACAGCAGGGACGCAAATCTGTATGATTCACAAGGAGGAAGGGGGGGGGGGGGGGGGTCGCAGCCCTAGAGCCTAGCACGAGGGGTTGACCGACACAAGTCATCTCTGAACACGGTGCTTGTACGTCGTGTACTGCCAGTATTTCGGCCTACATGCATGCAATAAGAAGAAAACTTTAAAATATGCAGGTAGTTTTCCATAAGACATAGTTCTGACATCAACCCCCGTTCCACAGTCACGTTCTTGCAAGGCGAGCGGGTCCCCTCAGTGAAGGGCTTGTTAGTTCCGGGGGGTTCCCTAGTCCACCCCTTCCTTTCCGGGGGTCTACGCCCAGCTCCACAGTACCTTTTTGTCGGGAACCAACTAGTACAAACAAATGTTGTAATAAGGACCTGTAATTATAGTTTGTAGACGCCATACTTATGAGTTGAATGTTTGTGCGTTAACACAAAAATGGAGTAAAAGTATTGTTACGTTAGTTTATGCTAAAGCACGTTGAAAAAGTGTATATGCATATTTACGTATAGGTACTCTTTGAAGAAATGTTTAGTTATTTAACATTTTTAAAATAAAATAAAAACTTTCGAAAACAGTAGCCACGGTATAAAAGCTAAACATATGAGATTTGGAGTAAGAATGAAACTATTTTTGGAACACGTTGTAACATGCATTATACTATTTGCATTTTAAAAAAATGTGACTTATTTTCCTTGTAAGGGCAAACTGACTTTGTGCTCTTTTGGTATTTATTATTTTTAATTTTAAATTTTACTGCCGAAATTACACTAAGTTGTAGCATGGTACAATACAAATTTTATTCTTCTGTCTTATGTTCGAGTATGATTTTCAAAATGATCCTACCATGTTAAGCATTGTATTCGAAAAGAAAATAAGATAATTGTTGCCAGTACAACAATAAAAATAACATGTATGACATTACTTCCAATAAAATTCCTGTTTTCCAGAACTTTGTACCAAATTGACATTTTTAATTTTTGTTTTTGAGCAAAACTTATTTCACATTCTTTCCACATACGGAAAGCTAAAAAGGAACATCAGTAGCACATCGTATTTTATCAGTAGTTAATAAATAAAGAGCATATCTCTTTCATCAAACAGACGAGTTTTGCAGACATAGGTAACTATCATAGCTATTTTTCAAAACGCATATTGTGTATTTTAAAACTTTATTTCGCATAAACGTAAGAACTGAAAACCCATTTAGCGAAAATTTTTTTTAATTGGGTTAAACTTCGCAGTATTAATGGGTTCAATAACTAAACAGAATTTCTCAAACAGGAATTTGAGCGGGAAATACACATATTAAATTATTTACTTAATAACAATTGATATATAAATATAGGTCTTTGAAGCTGTTTATCTATACCTATAATCAATCAATAAAATAACAATGAAGAATTAAAACGTCGTAAAATGCATGAATGAGGCAACACAACCAGTGGCTGATAAAGGAATTTATATCGGGAGGAGATTATATATATATATATATATATATATATATATATATATATATATATATGACATTTTGCATTCGAAAAACTTACGTCAACAACTAGGCATGTAGACAATTACATTATCATTCTTCAAAAGCATCACTTCCTTTGCGGTTTGTGATTCCTGGTGTTGTAACAGCTCACCTTACATAGCTCTCCGAGATCTCGTATTTTATTTTTATAACTTCAGAGGAAATACAACAGAAAACTAATAACAAATATGTGAGTACTCACCACATCATAAAGAAAATAACTGTAGCTACCAACGTTTAACTACACAAAATGCACATGCCTACGCCTGCAATTTATGGAATATTGGCTGTTCGTAATGCCATTTCATGAAATCCATTGATATATGTTGTTTAAGAAAATAATTTTTCTCTCATTTAAAAAAACCCTTCTAAAATTCGCATTTGCAAAACATGAATGAAATAAAAACGTATGTCACAAATTTCCCACGTAAAAAGAACCCTTTAGATACGAACGACTCTCGCATTCAACCGCTTACGTCTAAGCGCCTTTCCCGACTGATTTCCCGTCTCCCAAAGGATCAAAACTTGCCGCCGACCTACAGGAAATCGTACATTTAGTACACCTGTACGTTTGAAGAATGCGCTGCTAACTCTACCAGTTAGTTTCAGAATCGAACAACAGATGTCACTAAATTTTTGTTTCGTTTATATTACTTCATCCGTGAGTTCTTTGTTTGTAAATAAATTTGTATAAAGATCTGAAACATTTTTTTAAAATATAATACACAATAAAATTACAAAATATATTAAGAAAAACATAATTTTTCAATATGTCAACATAAGATTACAGTAACCAAACACAAACCTGTAACATCGCAGAAACTCTACATTTTACATTTTCAAGTATAAAAGAAATGTGGCTTACAAGAGTTGAATTATAACTCGAAAAGAGTTATTTCTATCAAGCAGTATTTTTAACTAAATTGGACCGAAGGCTATACTGTAAATAGTAGTTATTTTGGATGCTGTTTATATCTGGGAGTAAAATATGGTTTATTAAATATTGTGTTGGGAGAATGTAATGCGTTTTAACGTTTTAAGTTCGTATTAATTATTGTAAGGAGTTTAAAAGTACGTAAGTTCCAGCAAAGTAAGTAATATTGTACTTCATTACTACTTGATAATATACTAAGTATATTTTTACTTTGTTTTCTTATGTTATGATTCTTACATATGTATTTTTTTTTATTTCCAAAATTCGTTCAACAAATTCTTAAAAGAATATAGAACATGTCAATAAAGTCAACAAAAATGAACAATACAAACAATCAAATTAATAAAATCATAATATCACATCAAATTAGTACTAATTAAAACAAAAATATTAAATACATCAATATACAAACAAATCATCATAAGTTATTCTAAACATTATTATAATATTCATTTAATGTATAAAATAATTTTCTAATAAATAGTTTTTGAGTAGAACTTTAAATAGTCTTGGGTTGCAATGGGAGATTGCTTTTAGTTTATGAGGGAGTGCATTGAAAAGTTTTATGCCAGAGTACAGTGCACCTTTTTGATACCTTGATGTATTATTACTTGGCACATGCAAGTCGGATTTATTTCTGGTGTCATAAGTGTGTATTGCACTGTTATTATCAAAACTATCATTATTTTTAACTACAAAATTAATTAATGAGTATATATACTGACACATCATAGTAAGTATCCTTAGATTCTTAAACAATGGTCTACAAGAATCATAGTGATTAACATTAGACATTATTCTAATAATTTTTTTTTGTAGTAAAAAAACATCATTAGCATAGGGTGATGATGCCCAAAAAATGATCCCCTATGACATTACAGAATGAAAAAACAAAAAATATATTTGTTTTAAATAAAAAACAAATACAGTTGCTGATAACGATTGAAGTGCGAAACAAGCTGAACATAGTTTATAGTCAGAACAATTTTAAATATTAATTTCTAATTTCTAATTCATATCTTAGCTGTGATAAAAGTTCGGTAACACGTATTCAAGTTCATACTGTGATCATCGTGCCATTGATCCCGTGGTATATTATGATACTTGCTGGTTTATTAACGTATTTATAAAATTGGAACTAACAAAAACTTATGATATAAAATGAATTATTATATCTTAAAAATATTTCGGAAAGAAATATAGAGACCATTTTTTTTTCTATTATGATAT
Organism: Bacillus rossius redtenbacheri; assembly: GCF_032445375.1. Classification (NCBI taxonomy): domain Eukaryota; kingdom Metazoa; phylum Arthropoda; class Insecta; order Phasmatodea; family Bacillidae; genus Bacillus; species Bacillus rossius. The sequence continues at coordinate 1,907,738 of NC_086343.1, forward strand.
GCAAGTGTTATTCGAAGTACTAAAAGAAAACAGTAAGTATCATGTTCTACTGAATATATACGAGATCATGTCATCAGGATCAAGGGATAAACTGGGATACGAGGTACTGAATAATGACCCTTTTTGAAAACAGCCCTGGGAGCGCTATACCCTAAGGATCCCTGGAGAACCACAGGATCAATTTGTGGCTAGTATCAAAATAAACAGTAGGATGGCAACAATAGGATCCCTCGTGGAACAAAAACACTGCAATTATATCATAAAGAACAACTACAGACATATATCACTATGTTTACATTACTAAAAGGTATAATAAAAAAAACAGACAAACAGAACATTTTGAAATGTAGTCAAAGTAACCCACTCAACATGATAACTTTGTTTTTACAATAGCAAGGTACTTATCATGCAAAATAAATTAATAAAACATAATTAATTTTAATTGTACATAACAAATGTTGGCACAGTTTATCAGACCTTATATTACCTGGTGATTATCAATTATAATGTATCCAAGATTAGCCTTTAATCCGGTATGCTCATGATCTTTTTACATACTAAATTAAAACATCAAGCATCATGTACCACAGAATCAATGTATACAGGATTTTGTCAGGATGAAGGGATAATCTTGGACTCATGATACAGAACTTTTACCTAAATTAGTTGTGCCGCTTACAAATACTATAAAATATTAAAAATTGTTGACTAGGTTAAGTTAGCTACATTTTATATTGGTAATTCCTAATCAGTCGTTCAAACAATTGTACAATACTTATATAGTAACCTCTGTGCTGCAGTGTTATTTACTAACGATGCATTAACATCAAACTTTAGCCATGGCCCATCACTTCCTGTAATTGGTCACCGAGTCGTCTTTAAATCTTTGCCATAAAGGTTTTAAATAACATATTCTAACGTGTTTTAGAAACTGCAATGGCAAAACGCAATTTAGAAGAACCGTCTGTGGAGGGAGCGAAGCGTGTGAAGTTTGAAGATGACAAGAAGCATTCTTTGGACTCCGACGAAGAGGACGATTACGCCCAGCGGAGGAACTATGACATCATGATGGATGATGACATTGAAGGTGGTTTCACACGTATTTGCAAAAAAAAAAAAAATTGTAATAAGTAAATACTGAAAAATACATGCTTAGTCTTATTTATTACTATTGTTATAAGGTGCTTGAAATGTTTTCGTTGCTGGAAAACTTAAAGATATTAGTTACTATTATAGCCTATTTATAGTCTCTTGCACATTATTTTACATACGACAGTGGCAAGTTTCTCAGCTGTCAAACTCATCAGTAGGGACAAGAATATGTGGTGCACTGCGAGAAAACCGAAATAACGCCGAAAAGCATGCCAAAACACTGCATAAAACTGAAATCTATGTTCATTCACCATATAGCCCCGATATGTAAGTTTTATCATGGAATTAAGTAGCATTTAACCAAAACTTAATTAAAATCATAAAATAAGTAATCTTTTAATGTTTAATATTAAAGGAATATAATTTCCGGACAAAAATTTTACCTAAGTGCTTGGATCATAAAAATACATTTAAATTGTTTTATTCAGGGGCGTAGCCAGGGGGTTTTTTTAGGGGTTTAAACCCCCCCCCCCCCCCCTTCCCCTTAGCAACAAATCTTTAATTAATTTCTTATTCATCTCTCAAACAAATTTCATATTAAAATTAATAAAAATTTTACCATTACAATATTTAAATTTAATTACCGAAAACTGCTAAAATAGTACTATTTTACACCTTAAAATCCAAACCCCCGGACAGCTCGCTTTAATACGGGGTGGTGGGGGGGGGGCATGATCTCTTATTAATAACTTCTAAATGGCAACTGCTTGCTTATTTATTTTTATTGTTCAGTTTTAGACCAATTTATTACTAATTATTTCATCATAAAAATACAGCATATGAATTATAACACTATGTTGATGGAGTAGTGTTACAAAACAGCTTTTATAAAAATAAAATAAAAAAACCACTGAAATCTTGTGTTTAAAAAACAAAATTTGACTAAAAATAAAACAATAAAATGTGGTCCTTATGTGTGTGTGTGCTCGTCACATTCACATTGATGTTTGAGTGGTCAAGGCGTCCGGGTGTTGGGGGGTCTGAGCCCGCACCCCCGACTGAGGTTTTATTCTGAGCTGTATCGAAGCTGGGTTCAATGGGAGACACATGGCGGATGTTACATCGAGTTGGTGGGTGTCAACCTTCATTTTTTTACACTTTGACGAAACACCAGTAGCCACAAAAGTTGGTTCCGCTTCATCATGTTTCGGCATCCTGAGTTTTTTTTTTTTTGCCATACTCATTCTCGGTATCAAATGATTTGCATCAACTTTCGATATTATGTGCTGTTTTTCTTCAATCAGATGACAAATCCTTCCGTTTACTGGACCTCTGCTACTTGTAGATGTCATTATTGTGCTGTTACATTTATGACTATTTCACGCACAGAAAGTAAACAAACTATTTATTTACTAACATTTTATTATATTTATCGTTGTTTGTTTATATTTTTCAGTTTGAACAATTTATTTTGTGTAATTGAACGTCTCTGCGTGTGTCGGAATCTCTGATATAATTCAAGCTGACAATTAAGCAGCAATTGACTAGACCCCTCTAGGGCCTTATTGGTTTTAACGGTGATTTAAGCTTTTGACACTGATTTTATATAAAAGAGTCTTTATTGTTGAAAAATAACATTTTAAATTTGTGACGTTTTGACACTTTAAGACGTTTTGGGTGAAGTCGGATTTTATTACAAAGTGTTAATTTACGTTAACGGTGTTTTTGTTCCGGCCAATGGGAGGCCGAGTTGCAATAATGAAGAGTTTGGAACTAAAATTAAAAATAGAGAGTTATAAAATTGTGGCGTCACTGTTAAAATCGCCGGGGTTTAGATCCCTTGATAATCTGATATTCTACGAAGCTATTTAGGTCATCCAAGAAAAAGGATGTTTTCAAACGACGTTTACATTAATTTTATGTAATTATTATAGGGCGCATCAGAACTGATGCGATTTTAGGAGTGAAAATACGTGAGTAACATCTGACTCGATTTCCTCCATCGCAAATGACCGTGTCTACGAACCAAAAATCGTCATATCTGTTTCCCTACATATGTAAAACATTTAATTAAAACGTGAAATTACGTCAAATACTAAAGACAGACGTGTTTTGATTAATTTCACTCTGAATACACAATCCAATTCCTATACCCAGAGGTTAAACGGGATAGGATCTCACGGTGTTTTGCTGACACATATAATGAACTACGCCGCGGTACATGTTTTTTTTGAAGTGAACTTTGAAAGTATATACGATAATTTATTCATTTTTCGCCGCACCTAAACTGAAAGCACCGAAAACGGACTTTTGTATATGTATTCATGTGTGCAACCTAATTCCTGAGCTTGGTAAAACACATATTTAGTTGCCATATGTCAAGTTATTAATTTGAATATTTATTGTTTTATTAAATACGACCTAAAAATCACATTTGTAATTTATTGTCTGTATTATGTATGTGAAAATATCCCAATTCTCCTTGTTTCAACAGTCTAACTATTTGTCCTGAAATTTTTACAAATTTTCTCTTATGTGTATTGCCCTATTTATTCTTTAGAAACACCTGACATTATACACATAAGAGTGGCGCCCATAATTATAATAATACAGACGTTTCAGTGGAGCGACCGATCAGCTGATCGATATAGAGCTAGGTGCAGGGCTATACTTTGGCATAGAGCTAGCTGCAGCCATACCAAAAAAACAACAACATAACACAATATGTCATATTATTAGGTTTATATTTATATTTCTTCATTTGTTTTTACACAACAGTGTTAGATTGAGACACTACACTACCTTCTGTAATACAGAAAGTGTCAACTTGATTGAGGTATTACACTGAAGTACATACACTTTAGTTACATTATGCACTGGTTTTCACAATGCTAAACTTTTATTATGCTTGATAACCTTTAAATCACCCCAAAAAATATTGCAAACTAAAACCCCTTATTTGCAGGTCATCAATTATTGTTTACTTAGCACAATACAAAGTGTGTGCACAGCTTGCAAATAAAAAAAAACAGCTTAACACACATTGGCTGGTGGTAATCTGGTTTGCTGTGTATTCGTCATGTGGTATAACGCAAATAGGGAAAATGGAACAGCCTCTCAGTCTATACGAATGCAAGCAGATGATTCGTCCAAAAATTCACTTGTAACAGCGTGCAGAGTGTGGTGCAGGTTTTAATGATCTTGTGTGTTTATCATTCGTCAGATATTAATGGCACGAATGGGGGAAATGGCATGACTTTTAGTCTATACGAATGCAAGCAGATAATTTGTTGAAAAATTCACTTGTAACATTGTGTGGCGTGTGGCACAGGTCTGCAGGTGTAAGTCAGGAAACAAGGACTGGGCACGGAGGTCAGGAGAAGGTCCCTAAATAAACAGCAGTGGTGCTGGGAGTCATCAAACATTTATTTGCTAAATTACATTTTGTTTTTTGACCCTCACTTCAGTTTATAGTCGCATGTTAAATATAAATAGTTGGAAACTGTCAGCTTAGTTTGTGTGGAAATTATCTCTGGAAGGGGTTTTATTTTCTAACTTAAAAATTGCAAATTGTAGAAAATTACTTATTATATTTGCTAATGTTTAATTTTGGTTGTATCTATTTAAAAAAACACCCTTTGATTAAAAAAATAAACTCAAAAAATTTGCATTAAAAGGTTCGGAAAAAGTCGTGAAATTGGTTGACCAATTGTTTGTAGACACCTGGGCTGAAGCTGGCAGCAGTGCGAGAAAGACAGGTTCGTCTGAAGTGAGTAAGAAGGAATTAAAATTGAAGCAGAGCAGCAAAAAAATACATGTTGTAGGTAAAGGCTGGGACACTCTCGGGAGTTGCACGCTGCTGCTACACTTCCCACGTGCCAAAGTCTTAATTTTCACCTTGCCGAGCGTGAAACCAGGTGAGATCTGCGAGGAGCCTCACACGGGCGTCGGTGGTCAGGAGGGACTTGGAGATGTCAAAGAACCAAATTTCTTATTGCCGTATTCCAATGTTCGAAAAGAAATTGAAAGATGGTACAAAATTGTAGTGACATGGCGTTGGTTTGGATGGGAAGATGCACCCACCTAGCAGGCCCACGTGACGGGGATCGGGGTGGGGTGTGTCCGTGCGTGCAGGGCAGGAGGAGTCGACGCTGACCCACGACGGGGCCACCAAGATCACGCCCTTCAACATGCGCGAGGAGCTGGAGGAGGGCCACTTCGACGTGGACGGCAACTACCACTGGGAGCAGCGCGGCAAGCTGGTGGCCGACGCCTGGATCGAGAACATAGACGACTGCCAGGTGCGTCCCCCCCACCCCGCCCGTCACCTGAGCTGCGTCTGTGTGTGTGTTGTCGAACTTCTAGTGCAGTGAGATACAGCCTGCGTGCATCTGAAATACCTAGCACGACAAATTGTTAATGTCAAATAGTTGAGAACTTTTTGTGATTTATTGCTTATTCAGTTATTGTGTCTATGCATTTTTTTAAAAATGCAATTAATTCAATTGCGGTTTAAAAATCCACTGCTTAAGATTCTGTTTAACTATAAAGAAACTGTAACACACATGAGACTTAGGTGATTTATTGAGAAATTTATATTTTTTTTCTGCAACAGTATTCATACATTAGTTTTATATTTAACAAATAATTAGTATACAATTTAAAATATCAATAGTACTCTATTTTATGTACATAATATTCTTTTTTATGTATACATATAATACTTTATTTATTGTATATAATCAGCTAAATCAACACAATAATTTTCTAATTTAAATTTTTTCCCCCTTCATTTTATACCTCTTTATTATCTTTCAATGTATATTACTCTCTCTTTAATTTTATTATTTTTTAGATCAATTTTTCTTAGATTCCTGTGAAGTATCAAAAAACAAAGTTTAATTGTTCTAAAATTGATTTGAAAAATAGTCTATATTCGTTAATATTGTAATATTTGATTTAAAATTCAGTTCGAACAAAAATAAATACTATTCGCAGAAGCCTAATAACTAGTGATGGGTCGAGTCACCCTATTTCAGCATCGAGTCGAGTTCGAGTTAAACAAAGAAATTTATCTTCGAGTCGAGCTCGAGTCGAACTCATAGAAATTTGTCTTCGAGTCGAACTCAAGCCGAACTCATGGAAATTTGTTGAGATGAGTCAAACTTAGCGAGGTTCAAGTGGCAGAATGATGAGCGAAATAAATATAAGTTAAATATTTCTCAATATAATATATGTAATTAAATATGAAAACTTTGAATTATTGAAGGTTTCCCTACACATTTTGATTTTTGTATTTTTTTTTAATCTTCATACTGACGCTTTAAGTGAAAATGCACATCCAAGTGACGAATCAGACGTGAATTTGATGATGACTGAGTCTTGTATTTTTTGCAGCATTTGCATTTAGCTGTCTGATGATCAAATTTTTCAAAAAATTCCCAAATCTCTGCTTTTGATTTCTATTCGTCACTTTTTGACGTCCCAGGCCGTACAAACATATCTATTCCACTAATACTAAGGGCCGGTTTCACCAGTCGAGTTGAAAATCCCGATGATGTTATCGAGATAAAAAGTTAATCTTCCATTTCTATCTCGATAAAGTTATATGTGTTTCACCACATATTATCTTTCTCTGAGAAAATCGAGATAAGTTTAACTCGATCTTCTGAAATTATCGCGATTTTCTGTTTGTAAACACCTTTCGTTATCAAAGTTTGGCTAGAAATTTCGTAGGCTATTATGGCGAGCCAAGGCTGTAATTTGTCAAAGAAGCAGAGAAATAAAAATACATCGCAGCAGGAGAAATACATTCTTTTAGATTTAGTAACTGAACATTTCAATATCATTGAAAATAAAAAAACAGATGGTGTTTCACAGCAACAAAAAATGAAGCAGTGGCAAATACTTGCAGATACTTTCAATTGTATGTCTGGAGAACATCACAGGACTGCAGAAAATTTAAAAGCGGTGTGGGAGAATCTCAAAAAGCACACGCGAAAGACTTCTGCTGATCAACGAGTTCAAGTATTAACTGGAACAGGTAATATATTTTTTGTCTGTATATCCTGGTACATTATATTTAGGTACAGCAATAAATATTGTATGCATTTTTATCCATAATGCAATTTTACGAATTGTAAACATGTGCAATAACAATTTTTTTAGTTACTTGAATTAATTGTAATATATTAAAGAGGTATCTTGGGTGGAGTTGGAATCAGAACTATAACCTTTGCACTGTCAAGAAGACACTTCGCACTATACCACCAGTGGATATGAAATATACACCACATAACTAAATTAATTCTGTATTTTTTCAGGTGGAGGTCCTTCAAAAACAGTTAGTAAGGATCCCATTTGTGAGAGAGTGCAGAGCCTAATCAAACCGACTATCGATGGTGCCAAGAATCCCTTCGATTCAGATTCAGATGCAATAATATTACCATTTGATGCATCAAATAGGCCTACTGATGAGGATGACAGCATTCAACTGGATGTCGGAGCAGAAGTGGATGTTTCTTTCGTGGAGACGGCAGAGACAGTTAGTAGGCCTACACTTTATTTTGAGAAAACCTAATGGATGTGTCACTGTGCATAGTTATGCTTATTAATCATGTATAGCTATAGCCTATGCACTGTGTTAACTTTATTTCTCTCACATAATGTTCAAATTTAATTTTTCCACAGGTAACTCTTCCAAATGGCGACTGGACGCATTATACTCCAGCCATGCTCAGCAGTCCTGTGTGTTCTGCCCTTCGACACTCCAATAACAACTCGGCTATCACAAACACAGTGCAGACCAATACTACTGATTCATGCAGTGCAAGTAGTGGGAAGGCAATGCCTCCTAGCAGTAGGGGAAATGCTTCAGTGCAATCTCCCTTTACTAGCAAGCGGCGACCAACCCCGGCCACCAAAGTGAAAGAAGTAAGTGCTGTCAATGCAGCAAAAATCGAACTAATTGAACTTGCAAAAAAACATGCAATCGAGGAAAAAGAAGTTATGAAAGAAATCTGGGAACTGCGGTTACAACAAGAACGAGAAAAAGTAAAGCAGGAAAAGCTGCAAACTGAACTTTTATCTTTACAAATCTTGAAAATAAAGAAAGAACTAGAACATTTGCAGTAATTTAATTGTTCTTATGTATTAAACATTTGCTCAACTATCATGACATAATTGTTATATATTACATGTATATTTACAAAGTGATATTCATTGTGCCTATTAACAAACAGTTTCAAGTACAAATGTTAAGAATTATATAAAAGATAATACATGTTCGCTTATGTCACATTATTTTGTATGATCTAAGCAGTTTTACAATGCAAATGTATTAAAATATTCCATACATCTTGCTATATGTAGTTATTTTCACCAGCAAATCTTCAAGTTGATGGCATCTCTGTGTGACATATAGATCAGTATGACCTACAACAAACTGAAAATACACAGAGTGATAAATAATCGTATCTTAAATAAGTATTACAACACACACACACATATATAGGTATTTAATTATAGGTATATGTAAATTTCATTTACCTCCTGAAATAGTTTTCAATCAGTAAATGCCTGACACTGTCATATCTGGGCCTTCTGTTTGCATTTTCGTTGTTCTGCTGTACATTTCCTTCCTCAAGCAACTGTTGCCAAGGGAGGTGGAGATTGAGGTTAGGGTCGTCTGGAGGGAGTTCTTCCCCAGTTTGTCGCAGGATATTATGCAGCACCCCAGTCGCTACAATGATGGCAAACGAATGTTCTAATGACACTCTCAATCCTAAAGATAAGACTGGGAAACGTCGCTTCCAGCAACCGAATGTTCGCTCTACAGGATTTCTTGACCTAATTTGCGACTCATTAAATAGGTGTTCCTGTGGACTTCTGGGATTATCTAATGGAGGCATTAGATATGACCTACAAGCATAGCCCGCATCAACAAGTAGTACAGAATCACCATACTCCCCTCTCTCAAAACATGCCCTTCTGTTGCTATTGTTGAATATGGTACTATCATGTGAGGAACCAGGCCATCGTGCAACAATATCTGTAATTTCCAATTTTGTATTACAAATTACTTGCACATTCACAGAGAAGTAACCTTTTCTGTTACGGTAGAATTCTGCATTGTTTCCACCTGCAACAAACATAAAACAAGCTTGTATGTGGATTGCAATGTTTAATAAAAAGGTAGCATAAAATCAGTGTTTAAACCAACCTGGTGACTGGATTTTTACATGAGTGCAATCCATAGCACCAATAGCCCTGGGAAATTTAGCAATTGCATAGAAATCCCTTTGTGCTAAATTCAGTTCTTCCATCGTCTCTGGGAATTTAATGAACTGCGGTCGAAGAGATGCAATTGCGGAGCTAACCCTATGTATTATTCGGTGAGCTGTGGGTTTACTAAAGCCAGCATAATCCCCAATGGTTAGCTGGTTACAGCCTGTAGCATAAAATCGAAGTGTAGCCAGCAGTTGGTTCATTGGCGACACTGACATATTCCTGTGAAAGACGAAAAAAGTATGTTGAAGGTTGTAATGTAATGTTCGTATAAATGAGTTTTATTTTACTTGTCTATGATTTCATATACATATTTATTATTCTACAGAAACAATTAACATTAGGAAATAATATTAATATAAACTTACTTTTCGGGAAACTGTAGTTGATTTTCCATAAGTTCCAAAACAAACATAGTCGACTGTTTTGAAAGGCGAAAATGTATTTTAAAGTCTTCTTCATCATACATTTCAAAATAATCGCTTCTATCTCGCATCCATCGTGGCCGACGAACAATGGCATCTTCTTCATCACTTTCATCTTCAAAAATCAAATTGTACATGCCTCGAGCCATTACAATTTTTAAAATCTCCTCTCGTCACTTCGTTTTACAATATTATCTCGATAATAAGACTTTAACCACGAAAATCGGTGGTTAAAATATTTTATCTCGATAACACTAAAAGATCGAGATATTCGGAGTGGTGAAACGGGATATTCGGTTAATCTGGATAATTCATTACTTTATCGAGATAATTTCGCTTGGTGAAACCGGCCCTAAACCGTTTATGATTAATACGACGCCGGCGAAGCAAACTCAAGTGTAAACATAAACTTCAGCAGCCTCAATTTTCCGTTCGGCCATGGAAAACTGGTTGGAGATTTCAATTATTGTTGATATCAATTTGCCAAAGTGGCAACATTCCCTGGCTGTATGATGACTTACGTAGGCCATTGGCCCGGAGTTAAAATGGCGGCTATCTAGTGTTTAGTAGTAAATATTATTTGGACGGCTTTTATATAAAAAGAACCAAGCGCCATTTTTTACATTTTTGAGATATACCCATAACTGAATGCATGAAACACGCTAAATTCTTTAAAAAAATAGACCAAAGTGATATCTAGACTGTGCTGCTATTTGTGAGCACTTGAACCAACAACCATTTTGCATAGAGGTTTTCTACTTTTATTTAAACTGAACCAAGTGACATTTGGCGGTTGGTTCTGTTTAAAGAATATTTAATGTGTATTTTCTTTCTTGATTTAAAAAGAACCACGTGATATTATGGTGATTCAACAGTGATAATATTGTGAAATCAAACAGCTGCTGGATTCAATTTGTTTTTAATTCAATGTAGATTTTGAAATACTTGAGGGTACAAAATTCTGTAAGTTAATATTAGATTTGTTATTGTGTGTGTTTTTTTTTTTAACAAGATCATGATGTATATTGTCAAAAGGATCATACAAATGATGATGAAGACTGGGATGATAGTGTTCAAGATCCAGACTACACTCCACATTTAGATTCAGGCAATGAAGGTGAACATAGAGAGACCAAAGACATAGAGGAAGAGAATAAAAATAATAGTAATGTACCTGAAAAGTTAGATGGGCAAACGACTCAAAATAAGAAAGGAGGTAGACCTAAAAAGATGAGAAAACGAAAGCATGTAAGTCAAACATGCCAGTCACGGAAAAATCTAAAAGACAGCATCAAACCTCATTTCGTAGTTAAAGGTACTTACTTTAGTCCCAAGAAATTCAATGATTTTAATTGCAACTACCCCAAACGATGCAAAGACAATGTTAATATTGATTCTAGAAAAAAAATTAATTTTGGGATTTAGGATTTTATGATTGCCAGACTGCTTTCATTGCTGCACATATTCAAGAGGTAAATGTTAAAAGAAAGAGGTCATCATCTAACAAACGACAATACACTAGAAAATACGAACTGGACAAAGTGAATGTCTGCAGAGAAATGTTTACTCATGCCTTGGGAGTATCAACAAAACGAGTCAACACATCACTGAACAAAATTCGCTCCGATTGTGTAACTGACAAGAGAGAAACTCAAAGAAAAGGTGTGCCTCGAATTTCTCCCGTTGAAATTCAAAAAATTAAGGATCACATCAACAAGTTTTGTAGGTATAAATCACACTACTGTCGGCGAGTGAGTGGTGATACACAATACCTATCTACAGAACTTACAGAATCAAAAATGTATTAATTATACAGAGAGAAAAATGAAGGAAATGGAGCAGTAAGTTTTAGTTGCAACAGAATGATACTTCACAGAGATTTTAATATCAAACGGAAAAAGCTGAAAAAAGATACATGCAATGCATGTGACAGATTTCATGCAGCAATGCAAAACTGCAACAACATTGAAAAGAAAACAATTATGAATGAGTTAAATGTGCATCAGTCAGAAGCTGAAGAAGCAAGAGATGCAATGAATCGTGAGCTTAAGACTGCAAAGGAATGTGAAAATGTGGAAATGTTATGTTATGACATGGAGAAAACATTGCCTCTGTCTAGAATCCCAACAAGGGATGGGTACAAGGCACTGCCGGAAGAGATGCCCAAGAAGTGGGTTCCAGCTTGCGAAAGCATATTGTTACTCATGTCGGAAGGAATGTCACAGACATCATTTTGTGGTCTGACTCGTGTGGGGGCCAGGATATGAATATCAAAATGGTACTAATGATGAACACATTGTTTGGTGATCCAAACTCACTGAATTCTGTGACACTTAAGTATTTAGTTTCAGGTCACACCTCCCGAATAATTCTGATTTTGGCGATGTGGAATCTGCCCTAAAACAACAGCGACTATATACTTTGGAGGACTACATAAAGGTAATGGAAGGATGCCGTAAAAAGAGAAAATTTGTTGTGACACAAATGCAGAATGACGACTTTAAAGGGACCAGTGAAATAGAGAAAGAGATCACCAACAGGAAGATTGACACAGAAGGAAATAAAATTAACTGGCTCACACTTCGTCAAATTAAATTGGAGGGATGTAAACCACAAGTTCTTCAGATGAAGACCAGCCATTCTCAAGAAACTTTCATTGATGTTAACATTAACAAAAACAAGCGACGAGGGAGACCCTCAGATGGATTTCAATCATCTAAATTAATTTCCCTGTGGCCTGAAGGAAAGCCTATAAGTAAGGAAAAGCTTAAGGGTATTAAATCTATTCGTCATCTTATACCTCAAGGAGTATGGCATTTTTATCAGAAATTTCAATCGAGTACAGAGGTTTAAGATGACATAGATGGCTTTGGGAATAACGCAGACTTCACAATGGAAGATTAATAATAAATTGCTTTGTGTTTTATGCTGAAATGTGTAAGTAAAAGTTTCTTATAACCAACTGACTTTTAAAAACATTTTTGTGATTTATTTGTCATCTCATATGGTATAAGTTATTCTTTCAGGGTATCTGGCATTTTTAACACAAAGCTTATATCCGATACATGAAGAACACTTGCCAGATTGTTTTAAGACTGATTATGTAGATTTGCAATGGGCAATTACTGAACGATGGGTATTAAGGTATTTAAAATGGTGTATTATTTGTTTTTTTGACAACGTGACCATGGCATTCATGTTCCATTATACTTGGTTCTTTTTAAAGAAACTCTACTTTATTTTATTCAAAGAGAACCAACATCCATTTTTACTGATTAAACTATGATAGGAAGAGAATTCACAATGTTGTGCATAATAATAAAGCAGCTTATTATACCTGTTAAAATATTTTACATTGATTTTTTTATGTAGATGTTTCATTATTTTTTTGACATATGGATACTTTGAACAGTCTTTTCTCAGTTGTGACTGAATGGCGCTTGGTTCCATTTATATAAAAGCCGTCCATTTACTTCCAAAGCTGCCCAAATATTACCGTGGTCTTGTTCATGACTGAATCTAGAGAACATTTTTAAAATTCTGTTATAGTTAAATAAAGGTATTTTGTTGCAGTTATAAATATTAAGTGCATATTGAAGGATGGGATACACTGTTTGCGGTTACACACGATCAAAAATAATTAATCTTCCGACTTCGTTTTCAAGGTTTTCAGTGTTGGATCAGAGGTTTTCCACTAGGTAGGCCTAAATAATACATTATATTTTATTTTAAAGTGCATGGTTTCGGATAAGTACCTACCTTCACTATTGGATTTGTGCAACATTATAGTCGAGCCAAAAACTAAACTTTGACGAGACTCGAGGACACGATCTTAATCAACTCGGTTTTCGAGTCGAGTTTAGTTTCGCCGGCTCGACTCGACTCGCTCGATTTTTCGAGTCTCGACCCATCACTACTAATAACAATCATGTTCTTGCAAGTAGAAAATATATTTTGTGTTATTTTAAAATCGTTTTATCATACATAAATAACTACCATGTAAAAAAAAAGTTACTTTAAAAATTTTATTAGAAGGAATTGAAGAAATCTTGAAGCATGTTCATCAGGTATTTATAAACACCCTGGTCCAATTACAGAATGTCCTCACCTATAAGATTGGGGAAAAGTCATGGAAGTTGGTTTGGTCAGGGAATTTACTTGAAATCCTGGAAAAGTCAAGGAATTTCTCCAGTGATACGTAGTAATTTGAGGGTAAGATTTCATGTTCCATTCTGTTACCCAGAAGGTTACAGCATTTTTTTCTCTCAGATGTTTTTAGTGCATAGCTATCCACACTATAAATTGGTATTTCTGTTGAATTTAAAATGAAATAAACAAAGAAGAGAAAAAAGGACTAGGCCAGCTAAGGGTATAGTGGAGGCTGCATTTTCTTTCAGAAAATTGCAAAATAGGTCAATTATTGAAAAATATTATCAGAGATTTTGAAATTTTGGTCAGGGAAGGTCAGTGAAATTTGATTACAGATTTATATGGCCATCTTAAATTTCCAGTTCTTTATTACTCCGGGGAGGATTGGGTGTGACGACACGCGTGGTGGCGTGGTGTTGCAGATAGCGGACCGGCCCATAGTGAGCGACTCGGATAGTGAGAGCGACGGAGGGGTCCCGTTCGACTCGGTGCCGGTGTACCGACAGCTGCTGGCGCTCATGCGGCCGGGGGAGACGGTCAAGAAGACGCTCTGCCGCCTCGGTGAGCGTCCCCTCTCAGGCCTCCAGTTTGTGAACACACGCCGTATAAACTTAGCAGTTGTTCACTTAGTGTAATATCACGGGCGTAAAAAAAAACTCGCAATTGATGATAATTACAGCAGAACCCCGATTTTTCATTGCTTTTAACGTTTTCCCGTTATTCACGTCATTTTATTTTGGTCCCGTTTTATCCTCATTTGACACAATTCAATGAATTCTATTGAGTACAAAACGCCTACAATCTGCTCTCCGCAATTTTGTTTATTTATGTATGCCTACATGTTGCAGTGTCTCACCTGGCATGCAACGTTTGTGGCATCCTTCTAATTACTTGTGTAATGAATTGTCAGTAACAAGAAAGAGTTAAGGTAACAGCCACTTATAATAAGCAATTTTATTAACAGTACTACTTCGCATGTGCCTAAACCAGAGGAGGGGAGGGAAAGAGTGAGCGGGAAGCAGGATACTTGTGGTGGGGGGGAAGAGGGGAAAAACAAGGACATATCTTGAGGTCTTCTGTTGTCAGAGCCGGTGCAATGTTACACTAAGAGAATATATGTTGAAAATATCTGTGGCAGAACAACAGGTATAAATAAAGTTAATTTTTTGGACTAGCCCTTAAATAAAAGTAATGATGAAAAAATGGAAAAATCAAAATGGGACGTGAGCCTGCGCCGTAAGACTGAACTTCGTCCGGGTTTCTTTTATTTTTTTTTTAATTTTATTTTTTTGTTAATTTTTAATTTTTATGAGAAATATTTCTAAAGTTTGTCTATAGAGCTATTTTGTGTGCATTACTCAGCGGGGGAAAGCCAGAATATAAACTTCAAGTGAGTGATATTGGTACAGTTAGTCTGGCAAAAATTTTAATTCTGAAATTTTAGAAGTAGAATACCTATATCTTGTTGCATATATCGCGGTACCAAACCCTCTACATAACACATAATGCAGTGCTGATGCAGTGGAACTTCAGAACCTGGAATGAAGCAACGGCATGTGGAGCCACGTCTGAAATCTGCCCCGCTGGGGCCGGAACCCGGACCCATCGCTTGTCTCCCTGAGCTCGATGAAGCCAGCCACAGGCCTCGGGCGTGCTCGCTCTCCTGTGTGAGTTCTGCTGCGGACCAATCAGAACTCACACAGGAGAGGGAGCATGCTCGCCGGACGACTGTGACGCCATTGGCCACACCAGGGACCACTTGCTGACCCTAGCATCTGTTCCCGATGCAGCTGTGCGGGTCTACAGGCTCTGGGTGAGCTCTGTGGTCCTCGCCGTGCAAGTCAGGGCGACTGGCAAAGTGTGTGAAACGTCAGTATAGCTTGGCATGCATTCATGATCCAGATGTATATCCTACTATCTATAACAATCATGCTATTTTATTTAACAAGTTTAGTTTTGTAACCACTTACTCTCTGTTACAAACTAAAATTGTAAAAGATAATTGTTTTTAACATATCTGTTGTACTGTTACATAGGTACGGATGCAGAAAAGGAACACATTTCCACACTACAGACTTGTAATACCTACTTCTTTGGAACTGTGTATCTATGCATTTTCTTTCAGTGTGTTGTTTTGCCATTTTGTATTTGTGTATTTTAACAGCTATGTGTTCGTTGTTATAATCAAAATTGAAGTAATTTTTATGTTAAAGATGATCTTGTGCTAGCTGTGATATGGAAAATCTTTTTAGCCTCCATTTAAGTTAAGCTTGTTTTGCGCACTATTCAAAAGGTATGTTAACGCATGTTATTGGCTGGAATTGTTTTAAAAATTATGTGATAATGAACTAGGAAGTAAAGATTAAAAAAAGGCTCTTCTACAATTATGGAGGAAGAATGTATATCATTTTGGCTTGGCCCATTTTATGCCTTAAAGGATATATGTACTAGGCATATATCCGAGTTGAATATGTACTGTTTATAGTAACAGCCAAAAGAGCCCAAACGTTTTTCTTATATTCTGTTTCTGTGGCAGAAGTATTATTCCGAAGATAGTCAAGTATGTATACAAAAATCAGTGGTTGATTTTGTAAATGGCCATAGCCATTTTGGTATCTTCTGGGTAAGTTTAACTGTTTACCAATTGAAATTATATTACTATTTTTGACTACCTGAACATAGACTGATGAACCAGTAAGCTTTGATCATAAATTAAGTCTGCAATAGTCGAAAGCTAAATCCAGAGGTAATGTACTGTTATTAAAAGACCTCTGCTTCTAACCGACTGAGCATTAAATTTTCGTAATTCTTTTTGTTTGAATCCTGAGAATTAAGAACTGATATCAAGCATTTAACATCAAATTGAATTAATTAATTCATGAACAATATCAATGAACCTTTGAACTTCTGGTATTTTGAGCTCCATTATAATTTCTTTGCTAAGTAATCACTAATTTCTTGTTTTTATTAATGTGGAAAATATTGTTTTCTAACTAACAAGAATATATTATATTATTTTTAATACTTGTAGGTCTATTTTAGATAGCAGTTTACTAAAATACATTGTGTATGTTTGTTGTTAAGTTTATGTGTTTTATGTTGTTAAGAAAAATAGAGTATAGTAAAAGCCAGAGAGTTGTGTCAGATCTTTGAATGTTTAATTCTGAGTATTATAAGTTTAATAATACGAAATTCAATCAAAGGTAATGAACACGACACAAAACCACACTTTAAATACTAAATACTATATTTCTCAAAATAACAACATACCTACACTAAATAATAATCCAGTCTATTCTAATATATACACACAGTAGACAGGTACAAACTATCCACTATTAACTATACTCCTATTTGTATTACATATTTGTAAACAACTATTGAAGTAGTAGTATGTTTTATAAGAAACTGGCACTGGTAATATCAATTACTGACATATAGCAGTGTTAGTTCTAGAGAGAACAAACAAGAACGACACCATGTGATAAAATAAAGCCTAGTGTATGCGCAATCTGTGGTGTTTTATTTTTTTTCCCCATGTTCTGTACAATTTTTACACCTTCATTTATGTGTACTGTCTTTGTGTGCAGTTCTGCTTATTCCACATAGTGAGGTGGTGCGAATTTAAAACTTTGGACTTGCATTCGGGCTCATATCCCGGGTAATGCATCCTGATTTTGGTGTCCCGCTGTCTCTCAAAATCACTCCAGGCAAATGTTAGATCATTCTTTATGTTGGTCATGTACAGTCCCTTTCCTAATATCCATAACTTGCAATGTGCGTCCATTTCAAACACTTCATCTGGGTGTTTTGTTGCAAGTATTGTAAGGCCAAAATGCAATGTTTACATAAGAAGTTTCAACTTCATAAATCTCTATAAAGTCAAGGAATGGTTTTTTTTAAATGCATAATGATAATGTGATAAAAAAAGTACTGAACTAGAACCCACGCCTCTTGGTCAGTGCAAATTTTTTTTATAGCTCTCAGTATACTGCATTCGGTAGGAGTGATTTTGTGAAAATGGAACTGAATTCAATGAACAGAAATGTGTCACAAAGATGGTGGACCCAGGACCCATGTGGAGCATCTAACACCCTTATATATTCATTTCCATAAACATTAGGAGCCATATCAAACGTGTTGGTGTGCCAAATGAAACTTTGTGATGGAGAAAATACCCTGGAATATACATACTTGGTGAACTAAAATTTGTCATTGTAAAAAAAGTAATCTCAAGTTTTAGAAATTCCCCTTAGAAAAATTGGCATTACAATGATATTAATACATTTTCTCCTTGCATTATGCTTAACAGGCTCGGTCGCGCACTGGTATGTATAGCATGCAGTTTTAACCTAAAGAGATGTGGCTCAAATCTCACCGCTGGGGAGAAAAAATATTCCTTTTTTTTTTTTTTTATACCATAATAGTTTAATATCATTTAATAATAATGTTAGGGTTCATCGGTAAGAATTATTTACAGACTTATTTCGGTCATTTAAGCAAAAGTTAATATACAAGCATATCATTGTGAATCGCCGGGCTGATTGAAAGACGGGACGGGGGCCGGTTGCAGGGGGCAAGAAGCCGCTGCTGGCGTCGGAGCGGTGGCGCAGGAAGAGGGCGGGGCAGGACTGCGACGCGGGGGACAGGAGCCGGGTGGTGGAGGTGACTGCCCTGGCCGACCGCCTGCTCACGGAGCTGGGCAACATGGACATATACCAGGAGACCTACGAGCACATCACTGCCCTCGTGAGTGCGACACTCCTCTCTCTCTCTCTCCCTTGGAGACGTTTTTCGATTTCATTTTTAAAACATAACATAAGATATGGGTTTTAACGGTTTTATTTTTTATGACATGTATATATTTCTTAGAAAGATAGCATATTACTGGGAAAAAATATGTTACTTAAATGTTGCATGACAGTGTCATATTGACCAATACATGATGAACTTTTACTGTGTAATAATTAGTAATAAGCATGTTTAACTATTTGGAATAAATAAACTGAATCTTTTATGCATTTTTGTGTTTGAGAAGAATTCAAATGTTGTAGTGTGAAATTGAAAAAATACAACTACAAGATTTATTCAAAAGAAGTGAATTTTTTTTTTTTTTTTTTTTTCAATTTTTATAATGTTATATCAACTTCATGCTAAATAAATTATTTTCATTGAATTTAGTATTTAAAAGATTATATATTTTATATTTGTCATTAGAGTTAAGCTTTGATTGAAAATGCTGATTAGTTTCATGATTTTATTTTTTAAATTTATTTATTTATTTAGAATTGTGAGACGCCCACTGACAGTCATTAGACTTGGATGGTGGGCACAGCTAATATACATGGACAAACGTAGGTTGTCACCGCAAACATATGGACTCCCACATATTAGGGAAATTTCTATTAAAGAACGGACACCACAAGATGCTGTGTGTGTTCCCCTCGGCAGGTGAGTGACACGGAGACGAAGAAGGGCAAGTCGAAGGCGAAGAGCGCGGCGTCGGCACCGGACGACGTCCTGGACATGTACGCAGACGACTTCGACGAGAAGGAGCGGGAGCGGCTCGAGAAGACGGACAGCCACGGCACGGAGGGTGAGGGCGAATTGGAGTACCGCACCGCGCCTTTACTTCAACTTGTGCATTTTGTTTATCTGTACAGATAAAAATATAAATGTTCATTTGTTCAAAATCTTAAATTTCCTAAAGTTCTTCACAGATAGCTTCAAAATTTTGACACAACGTTGCATTCAAATACGAGCAAGTTTTTGTATGCCCATGTCACACCTGTGTTTTTTGTGTGCCGCCCCTCTTCTGCTTGTGCATGCGTTAGGCAGAAGTACAAGTGTTGGCAAGGCCTCTGCCTCTTTCATGGTCAGGTTTTGTAGCTGTGTGTTTGACTTGTTAAAGGTCACTAGTGCGGTGCTGACCGCGACAAGACCCTCAAGCTTCGCATGGCCTTATTTAAATTTTCATGAGTCATTGTTTGTGTGTGTGATTTGGACGATGGGTGTGCTAAAGTAACGTAATTAATACTTCAAGTGCCTTTTTCTATTCTTCTGTTTTTTTGATATAAGTGGTAGTGATGGGTCGAGTCACCCTATTTCAGCATCGAGTCGAGTTCGAGTTAAACAAAGAAATTTATCTTCGAGTCGAGCTCGAGTCGAACTCATAGAAATTTGTCTTCGAGTCGAACTCAAGCCGAACTCATGGAAATTTGTTGAGATGAGTCAAACTTAGCGAGATTCAAGTGGCAGAATGATGAGCGAAATAAATATAAGTTAAATATTTCTCAATATAATATATGTAATAAAATAAGAAAACTTTGAATTATTGAAGGTTTCCCTACACATTTTGATTTTTGTATTTTTTTTTAATCTTCATACTGACGCTTTAAGTGAAAATGCACATCCAAGTGACGAATCAGACGTGAATTTGATGATGACTGAGTCTTGTATTTTTTGCAGCACTTGCGTTTAGCCGTCTGATGATCAAATTTTTCAAAAAATTCCCAAATATCTGCTTTTGATTTCTATTCGTCACTTTTTGACGTCCCAGGCCGTA
The DNA here is from genome assembly GCF_032445375.1 of Bacillus rossius redtenbacheri. Taxonomy (NCBI): domain Eukaryota; kingdom Metazoa; phylum Arthropoda; class Insecta; order Phasmatodea; family Bacillidae; genus Bacillus; species Bacillus rossius. The sequence goes on from NC_086343.1 coordinate 1,928,255, forward strand.
CAAACATATCTATTCCACTAATACTAAACCGTTTATGATTAATACGACGCCGGCGAAGCAAACTCAAGTGTAAACATACACTTCAGCAGCCTCAATTTTCCGTTCGGCCATGGAAAACTGGTTGGAGATTTCAATTATTGTTGATATCAATTTGCCAAAGTGGCAACATTCCCTGGCTGAATGATGACTTACGTAGGCCATTGGCCCGGAGTTAAAATGGCGGCTATCTAGTGTTTAGTAGTAAATATTATTTACTTCCAAAGCTGCCCAAATATTAACGTGGTCTTGTTCATGACTGAATCTAGAGAACATTTTTTAAATTCTGTTATAGTTAAATAAAGGTATTTTGTTGCAGTTATAAATATTAAGTGCATATTGAAGGATGGGATACACTGTTTGCGGTTACACACGATCAAAAATAAAAAATCTTCCGACTTCGTTTTCAAGGTTTTCAGTGTTGGATCAGAGGTTTTCCACTAGGTAGGCCTACATAATACATTATATTTTATTTTAAAGTGCATGGTTTCGGATAAGTACCTACCTTCACTATTGGAAATTGTGCAACATTATAGTCGAGCCAAAAACTAAACTTTGACGAGACTCGAGGACACAATCTTAATCAACTCGGTTTTCGAGTCGAGTTTAGTTTCGCCAACTCGACTCGCTCGATTTTTTGAGTCTCGACCCATCACTATATAGTGGATGTATATATAAAAAAAAATTTTGATTAAGTACCTGGTGAGACCATCTACACATCTATTAACACAGTGATGACAAATGATAATGCAACTACATACCCTGTTGAGTTTTTAAACTCATTATAGTCATCAGGGTTGCCGTCCCATAAGTTACACCCAGGTTGCACATCAGTATGATCTGTAACCTGGATGCACCAAGGTTGTGCAATGGCACTAGGTTACACGTCAGAGCTGAAAAGGCATATCAAGCAGGCCACCAATATCACCAGAGGAGCCAAAGGAGAGATGGTATTGATACCACGTATTCCCATTATTCATAATATCTCGTACAGTAACTTTAGTATCTCTTAACCATGTGTGAGAAATTGTCTTCCAATGCAGTTTTGATAACTGTATTTTTTTTTTTTTTTTTTTTTTAACTTTTTTTTATTAAGTTCTGTCATAAAAAGGTAATACTGTAATATACGCTACAGTCAAGCATAGAATGATTATAATCCAAACAACAACAAATAATCAAATTTGGCGAAGTGGCCGAATTTGAGTTAAGAATTGCATTGTGTGGTGGTACGGCACCTGTGATGCACAAGTCCGACTCATATTTAACCGGTTTATTTAGTTAAATTTAACTGTTAAACTGCAGGTGAAACTGTGGGTCACAGCTAGTAAATCATATAATTGTTACAATTTGTAGTTCAAACAGATATAGCAGGTCCTCAGGGCCATTAAGAGAGGGCCGGAGAAAAATTATGTACACCTTTTCAAACCCCACAGTTAAAATAAATGTATCTAAAATCTGTATCATTCACAATCTGTAAACATTGTAAATGTATCTCATAACTTGTAATGTTTCCTATGAATTATATTAACTATTAGCTATTGCCAGGCATGCGTTGCTATGCCTCTTTCAAATATTTATAATTTTTTTGAAGTATGTACAAACATACAAATCATCTCTCTAGCTATGTCCCTCTATAAATCTTACTAAATTTCTCTATATATAAAAATCCCTCTATTTCTCTCTATATCTCAATCTATCACACTATCCATATTTCTCTACATCTCTATATCTCTATATATATCCCTCACTCTATATCACTATGTCTATATATTTATTTTTATGTATTCTTTTACCTGTTACAGGTGTGACATCACATAGGTATACGAAAACACGCACATATTCAAATGCAACTTTGTGTCAAAATTTCAAAGGAATCTGTGAATCACTTTTGGAGATTTCAGATTTTGAATGATCAAACATTTACATATTTATTTTTAAACATGAATAGACTTGTAATTTTCGTCCTGTCGGGGTAAACCCAAGTATGAAAACTATCTGGAAATCAACCAGGCCCTGGGGGCTAAATGCCCCGAGTCAGATCCATGGAATCATTAGGTCTCTTTAATTACAGCTTAGATTTCATCCTTGTGCTGATCATTTGTACTGCGTCCTGTCTGGTGGTAAATGAGTAAACCCCGTGTGTGTGTCGGGTTGCAGACAAGTTGAGCACAGTTGGCGAGCCTGAAGGTGCAGCGCTGGCTGTGGCAGACTGAAGCACGGGGCTTGGAGCAGGTGTTCAGTCGAGGGCCAACTACTTCCTTGCATCGAGCTGTGTTCCACTGGAGGCTGCAACACCTCCGATACCTGGACGTTACCGACATAGTGTGGAGACTTGCCTGTGGGCTTTCACTTAAATCCCGAAGGCTGATAGCGATAAGAATTCATGAGTTAAAATATCTAAAGCAGTTGTATATATATGTGCTCAAATTGTTATCAGAACTTTGTGTTGAAATGACAGCAGAGCTGTAAGATAGGTTACAAATGACTGAGGTTTGTATTATAACAATACTGTCAAGTTTTATGGATTGTTCCATAATTATTCCTGATTTAGATATCCAGGTTTGGAATTACAGTGTGTTAATTATTTTAACGTCTGTTCAAGGGAAGTATTTTATTCTGATAATTGAAAACCTATTTGTAAGAAGTGGAACCAACCCGAAGAACCAGGAATAAAATGTAAATTCTACAAATCACAAATCTGGCGCATGTACTTTGTGTTTGGCTGTACATGTGGCAAAATAAATTTTGTACAAGTCAACTTTTAAGTGTGTTGTAAAAACATTTTACCCTAAATATATAAATATATATATTGCACTGCTTGCAATATCAAATGATACTTTGATAATAGACATTATGTAAACTAGTTGCTTGGCTTCTGGGTTACAGCCACGTACAAGGTGAATATATTGGTGATATATTCATCTTGGATGTGGCTTTAACCCAGAACCCAAGCAACTTCAGACAAAGGTCTTTATTAATTGTTTAAACTAAACAGAAATTCTTATAAATTCTGATACTTGCAGTAATTTACCATATTTTATCACATAATTGTCACACTCATATAACCCTCACACCGTTATTTTCGGGCATCAAAATTAGAAAAGAAAAAATAAATTAATGTTTTTGGTCCCACTGTTGAGTTCAAGCGCTTTGTGTGGGTGATAAACATGACAGGATAAAGCACCGTGCAACAGCAATTGGTTTTCAAGTTTCTGTCGGGCAGTTTGGTAGTAATGGGAAAATGAAGTAATTTCAATACTTTTTTAAGATATACCTGCATGATACGATTTCCCATCCAACACAGTCAAATGTTTTGGTCCCGCTATTTTCTGGATAAGAAACTCGTTATTTTTATCCATGTCGTAATATGCTCCCAATAAACTTCTTTTTCTGTACAAAACATGTATTTTAAAGTCGAAATCTGATATTTTTAAAGACATGTTCAGTCATTATAACCTTCTGTTCTTTTTCTTCGTCGCTGTGTATTGCATATAAAAATGTACCCAGCGCTAGTTGGCATAAATCATGTTTAGTTACGTTGATGCCCGTATAGAATGCGCGCACGTAGTCGAATATCAATATCAATAGTTCACCGATTACATGCAACGCTTGCACTCTGTCTAGAGCCAAGAAAACTACATTTGATAGATCGCACTTGTCTCATGGTTAGTGTGACTACAACGATGGTTATGCGTTGTTCCGGTATTCGTTTTTCTATTTAAAGTTGAACTAAATGTGTTTTTGTAGCATCCCTTATTAATTTTAATTGTTTGGCTTGCTTTTTTATTCTCTACTTTTTAAATTAATGTACTTGCCATTAATAGGTTTTGTTGTTATAAATAACTTTACTTCAACAAAAATGCTTTTTTCACATAAAAGTAACTCCCCTACCTTTTATAACTTGTTTTTAGTATTAAATGTGCAATGATTATGTGATTTATAAACTGGTATTCAATGGATGTATTAGCTTACTACTGTGTGTATCAGTTATTTTGTTGCATCTAGTACGTGATATATGTACTCTCTATTCCTTTGGCTTTACATGTGTTCTTATATTGTATGCATATATGTGATTACTGATGGGAAGTGACACCAAAAAAGATGAATAAAATTTACCAAAAACTGATGTTAAAATAAGGCAAAAGCTGTGCATAACATAAGTGTTAAGACAGAAAAGAATATTGTAAAATGTTCATGTTATTTTTAAAGTCGGGACCAATTCTTCATTTTTTATTTTTTCCTATTTCTTAAAATGGTTATAATGCAGTCCATGCATTGTAACTTAACTGTTTTTATCATAACAGTTATCTAGGGATGGGCCAGTAAAATCCTCAAATGCCATTAGATCCTTTGTATTCAAAAGATTCTATATTTGAGGAAAAAGATTTGCAGAATAATGATAGAGGAAATAAAGTAAATTGAAAAATTTATCACTGAGTTCCTTTGAAGTTTACTAGGTCAATTTTTTTCTTTCATACCTATCCTTTTACCATTCTCTAAGATAGTTATTTTTAATATGTAATTATGTAAATAAAATTACAGTATGTATTGATTCTGGAAGCTTGGTTTGTGAAACAAACACTTAAAGGGTTGACTGTTTCAGAACCATAATTAACATTTTTTTCATTCCTTGTACATTATTTAATTTTTGACCCTTGAAACCTAGATTCAGTTTCAAGGATTATATTCAAGATACTCTTTGGGATTCGTATTTAAGAAAACAGGGATTTGACCCACCACTAGTATTAACTTTTTAAGTAACAAGCTTAAGAAAATTATATTTAAAAATGTTTCCTGCAGAATAAGTTTTAAAAATGTAGTATTTTCCCTACAAATACATAACATTTTAACCATTTTAATAATTTTTTCCTGTTAATAAGTTTAAGTATATAATTTAACTACATTAATTTCTTAACCTGATTTTATTATAATCCCAAAAAATCTTTGAAATAGCATGTCTACATCTACACGTCATCATCTCTTGATCCATTTTAAGTGCAATTAACAAACTGAAATAACTTACTCCTGAATCATGTAGACAAGAGGTAAGTGCTAAATAAAGCAATGCAACTCCTATCATTAGGCATTAGTGCTGAACATACACGTAATGTACAATCAACTAAATAAAATGTGAACATTGTGACACAACAAACATAAAACAAGGGTAAAGAGTGATAAAAAAATGTAGGGCAACAGGTACCTTTGGTAACTTTTTACGACAGTTTAATTCATGGTGATGCTTAGGAATGACAAATAGATTTAGGCAGGGACCGGAAAGTTACTTTTAAAAAGTAACTCAGTTACAGTTACAAATACTCCATTGGAAATGTCACCCTGTTACAACTACAAGTTACACTACTGAAAATAAACCAGTTACAGTTACAGTTCTGAGAAAAGTAACTGTAAGTTACTTTAACAGTTACTTTGTGAAAAAACTAAAAATGTGATACGTAATTTTGTTATAATTAAAAGATAATAAAACATTGTGTTTAGTAAAGATATATGTTTTTTAAACTTAAAAAATTTAAATAGGTCTTAAATTACATTGAGTAGTTAGTTCACACTACAAAATTGTTGGCAGCACCACACAACAAGCACTTCACATTAAGGTTATTTTTATCACTCGACCGAACTTCGAAAAAATTAGAATATGAAGGCCACGGCAACGAAAATTATGGACTGCTTTCTAGGCTTCTCGCTTCATTAGATTCTGTCATTGCTTTCGCGCATGTGCACAGGTAGGTTAATTAATTAAACAGCACAGCAGTAAACCCGCATGTCGCAAATATTAAATAAATGATAATCAAAATACGAGCGCAGGCTAACCAACAGCAGTTTTACAAGTACAAGCAATACCATCGCAAATAATTTGCTTGTTTTGGGATTTACGTTCTGGGATTGAAAAAATCAACAAATCGTTGTTCGTTCGATAAGAAATACATTTAAAAAATGTAACGCAAGAAGTAACGACAATTATCGTTACTTTAAGGCAGAAAAATGTAATTCAGTTACAGTTACAGTTACTGAAAACTTAATATATTGCGTTACAACGATCGTTACCATAAAAAGTAACTGTTACAAATAACATCGTTACTAGTAGCGCGTTACTTCCAGTCCCTGGATTTAGGTTATATATATTGATCCAAGGTAAGAAACTAGCAAACGTTTGGTATAGGTATATGTAGTTAGCACAATTCTCGTTGACTTGAGGTTTTATATTTTTCTCATAAAATAATGGTCTTTCTGAGCTATCTCACTGTTTTCTCAATGTCCGGATATTTACAAGTATTAACTTTACTTTGTATTTGTCAGGCTAGAAGACTCAGGATAGGCTCACAACCTCGGGATCCCTCGACTATACTCGGTAGTCATTCCTTATAGGCCACATAAGATATGTTCTCAAAACCGAAATCTGGCTGTTGCATAATGGATAGTAATAGGCATTTTAGTGTTGAAACAAACTTAAGAATGTGAAACATGTTTACAATTTCGCCTCAGGATGGTGAAATAACCTTTCGAAAAAAGTATCATGCAAATTATGTTGCCTGAAAGTTAATAAAACTCACTGTTTCTTGTGTGTAGATCACTCCTATTTCCTAACCCTTTCTAGGGTTATCCTAACACTATTCACTGTACTAGATATATAAAATGACAAGATTAGCATATTCAAGTAGGTACTTTTTGCTAATAAATAAGCTGGATTACACACGATTTTACACTGTCACTTTTTGTGTGTTTGTACAATGGCGTCACCTTTTTAACTTCTATTTCAATTTCGAATTATTCAAAAATGTGTCAGAATCAAATGCAGCATCCTGATTGGTCGTCTGTGGACCTAAGCCAACAGATGTCAAAAACAGAAAGATTTTATTTGGACGCGAATTTACACAAAAATACTAATAATAACTCCAAATTTCAAAATAAAAATATTTGTAAATAATACGACAATCGAAACAAATGTTTGTTAAATAACAATAAAATAAATTCTGCCTAGAGAATGCAAGCTATTATTGTGGTGGGGCTGGTCTAGTGCTATAGAGTAAATAAGTTCACAGAGCGGTGCTACTTCCATATTCATTAAAAAACAAATGAAAATATCTGCAAACAGAAAGTAATTAAAAATCGTTAAACAGTTTTGAATTGACCGCTATGACTCGTTACGTCACGGAAATTACGAAGAACTCTTCGTTTACTTGAAGCACATTCTTCGTTTAAAAGTCCGTACTTTTACTGAAGTTTCTTACAGTGTACGTCTAGTAAACAACATTTTTGTGTTTTTGCGCTCACCCTAATTTGTGAATTTAGAGCTGAATTATGTGGAAAACTTTGTTCCATGTTTCCCTTTAGCTGTATAAATAATTAAGCAACCGATTTTGAGAGCTGCAAACGTTTCTACCCTGGGATGTTTACGAATTGTAATAAGCATACTAAGCCATTTTATTTCGTGTTAGTTTAGGGTAAAAAAAAAATATCTTGTAATCGTATCTATTCACGTGTTTGTAGATGCGTTGTTTGGTTGTTAATCGAGCCTCTATGCTGTTAACCTTCTCAACATCTACTTCCTACTCTGCGTAACGGCAATTACTGTAGGTTTCGCTTGTCTCCTGCTTCTGTTATGAAGTTAAAAATGTAACCTTAAAACTCAATCATAGAATTTATTGTATAATATTGGCGTTATTTGGTGATAAAGAAGAGGACTGCTAAAAATATAAATTCATATTTTGAAATTTTTTATCTTTTGCTTGCTTTGCCTATAACTTACACAGTTAGGAGCAATGCTTCACTTACACATTTACCTTACTAAAAAGTAATCGATTTTTTTCCCTGCTCGTGTTCTTGAGCGTGTTCCTGCTTACTGGTTGCCAAACAAAGCCAGTATGTTGTGTTCGTATTGAAAGGTGTGCATTCACATAATTAATAATTCTTCAATTAAAATGATGTATGGGGAGGTAAATGAATGTTGCAGGATGTCGTATGACATCTGCAGTATATGGTTTATAACTTATTGTTTCTGTTATTATTATTATTCTACCTAAAAATAAATGTAAATTATTATTTTTATTATTAGTGTGTATATTACACGCAGAAGATTCAACTTTAGATAAGTATTCTTCAAATATTTTCATTAATAAATATCATATTGGAAACTTTAAATGAATGGCACATACTGACTATAAGCTAGACTCAACAATGATCCAACACATCCGTCCATCAATCAAGTGACGTGCGACCAATCAGATGACCCGGAAAGTTTCATCCATCTGTCCATCCGACAAATCCTGACCAAGCTTTAACTTTCGATAAATGGACGGTTGAAATTCTTAATCGCTCAAAAGGGCACAATGCACTTAATAATTATAACCTCAAAAAATTGTCTGAAAGGTTTACTTTATATATATATATATATGTGTGTGTGTGTGTGTGTGTGTGTGTTAGTTCATTTATTTCTTTAGTTTTTTTTAAATTGTTTGAACACTTTTTAAGTTGAAATTTGAAAATAAAATAGACAGAGATGCACAAGTGTAAATAATAATTTACGGTAACTCTAAAATATATTTAACTTAATATTACAGCAAAAATAAAATAGTTTAATAAGACAAACCTTTGAAAGAGAAAGTCTTGCAAAAATTCAAGTCCTCTAGTTTGTTGGCAGCATTTATAGCCTCTAAGTATAGAAATACTGTGACGGATGAGCTGAATGTTGTGAATAGGTTTTCTTATTAACAGATGAACGGATGGTGTATCACTGAGAGTCCACCTCTGTATATTTTAATGCAAACAACTCGTACATTTTTCACAAAATAAGTTTTATTCATGTTTTCAATGACATACATCATCAGACATATTGACATTGTTTTATGAAATGCTTGAAGGTAGACGGTAGCCTTGTTCACACAGTACAGCCGTCTGACTAGAGGAGCAGGAAGACCTTAGGAACTATGGATAATGATACTGGTGACAATGAGCTTCATCAGCGATGTGCGGGGTTCAATGAAAAAGCAACATCTCACAAGTTTTTGGAGAAATGTTTTTTTTAATATAAATTAGTTTTGTAACTTAAACAAGTGTTTTGAAGAGTCGGTAGTTTAATATTTGATTCAAAGTACCTGTAAAAAATAAAATAAAATACATTGAATGTTCTCTAGTCGTGAATTCAATCCACTTCAAAGTCGTAGAATGCACCGACATTTCGATTGAAACTTAAAGTCGCCATCTTCAGTCGACCGTATTGCGGAAGGAAACTTCTATCATTACAGTGTGTAACCAGAGATTAGGTAAATATAGCTACTGATGGAGCATAAGGTCTGATTCTAGACATGGAGGGTGAATCCAAAAAGAAGGGGGAATTCCAGTGTACTGCACATACCAATATGGCAGCCGTTTGTTTACAAATGTTTCAGCTGTACCAGTATTGAAGTATAAATTGGAGAAAAATGTATCATTACATTAGTATTATGAAGATTCATTTTGGACTTTTAATACATATAAACATATTAACCGGTAATATATTGATCTAATTTTCTTCCGAAAAGTTTAACGAGTTGTTAATAAAAGCAAGCTAAAACAGCTGATACAAATATAAATAAACGTCCGCCATATCGGTATGTGAAAATCAGGATTTAAAAATTGGGGATAAAACGGCTTTCACATCTAATGGCTAACGCTCCATCTGCATCCTTACCTAATCTTTGTGTGTGACTGGCATTGTGAACCGGAATGTCACGTGTTATATGACTTCGGCGCGGCCGAGACCTGCTAGTCCTGATCACAGAATTGACGACCTCGCAGAAGCGAAACGGCTTGGCGGAAGACCTTGGTGTGGGAGATCCCAGTCGTTTATTGGCTGCGTGGGAATGCTGAAAAAACCTTGTGTCTAATTGGCTACTCGACGCTGTTGTGACGGCTGCCAGTGCAGCCATTGGCGGCGTGTGAGTGGCCGGGCCACACTCGCAACAGCACGCACTGAAGTTGAAGGGACACAAGACAAACAGATAGCACCTGCACGGTGCACAGAAAGTTGTCGAATTTCTAGCTTGTACTCTTTGTCAACGGCATAGCATTACCGACTTGTTTCAAAATGTACGTTTCAAACATAGAGTGAAACTAATTCGAATATGTATTTAAGTACGAGGAAATTATTAATAGTTAATTATTTCTACAAGTAAAACTTTTTTCCCTGAACATTAAAAATAAAACGTAAATTATAGCTGGTAAAATTCAAACATTTTACGTATATGCGGTTGGCGTGCTGTCGCAGATGTAACCCAGGCAAGGCAATGAGTTTGGTGCTGTGCGAAGTGTGTGGCTGGTTTGAACTGAGATGTGTTCCCTAGGCGAGCGGACAGGGGCAGCACTAGTCGTCGTACTGGGCCAGCAGGTCGTACAGGTCGGGGCTCCGCGGGGCGGCCTGCAGTCGCAGGCTGGTGTCAGGCGCCGCCGCCAGGGGCAGCACTGCGCCCGCGCCCAGGTGCTTCAGCACGCCGGGCCGGTACGCCGGCAGCGACAGTCGCTTTCCGAACCTGCAGCCAAGCACCATCTTTTTTTACCTTTTTAATAATATTATCATATAATAATAAATAATAATGTTCAATCTGTTCAATATGGTTAAGGCTGTTTTGTAGTAAGTATTAACATGCTAATTTCAGCAGTTTAAGCAAAAACTAAATATAAACACATTCTTAGAATTATAATATGTGTTTTAAAATGTTTCAGCTTGATATATTACTACTGCCATAAAAATATAACTTCTTAAGTGTGCAGAAACTTTCGTTGACGTCACGTCAGTTCGATAGATGGCAGACGGTGTTCCCATTATGAACCATGGAGGAATTAGTCTAATTCTTACTACTTTTTGACCTCCATGGTATGTACAACGTGTCTGTTCAATCATATGATACCAACATTATGACAGTGAAAAACACATTCTTTTCTATTAATTTTTTTTTTAATTATAGTAAAATTTATGAGGGGGGGATATTTACCACCAGTGTTTCATATTTCTTAAATATTATCATGTTTGACATTAGATAATATATAATACACAATTTATCTGTAATCTATTTTGCAGTCACACTTGCCACTAGGTTATTTTCCACCTCTCCCCTGTGTTGTTAGTCCGGTATTTGACTCGAGAGTTTTTGTTAACACTGGACTCGTGTGTAAGAGAACGCGGGTTCGAGTCCCGTCTCCCGATATACATTTCTGTTTCACCGCATGGCGTGCCAGACAACCCTGAGCTGTGTGATTGTCCTTAATGACCTCTGTCGACAAGATGTAAAGCACTACTCATGAGAAGATTATCAGTGCCCCAAGAGTACATTAAGGTGGTAGTATCCTGGATTGTTTTGCTTCCAAAATTTCGTTGGTTTGCTCATTATTTTAGATGAATTCATAACTAGAAGAACTGTTTATGAAGTGTTTTATAAAATAAATATTATTTCTTTAATAGTTTTTTTAGAAACTTAAGGCCAATTATTATGCAAACCCTAGAATTAACTAAGAGCATGTAATCGTGTTGTATACAGTTTTAAATTAATCGTTTTTGTGTAGTCTTTGTCGAGAATTAATTCAATCGTGAGTATCTTTCATAAATCAATAAGAGTTTTTATTTCCTAAAACCCTTTTAAAAAATCATGTTTGTAGGAATGTGGGAAAACCAATAATTTATATATTTATGAATGAACTAAAAAATAATTAATTAATACACATCAAAGGCTACACACAAACGATTTATTTAAAACTGTAGGCGACCCGATTATATGCTCTAAGTTCGTGCAAAGGTTGACGTATTTATAGGCCTACGGGCAGGGACTGGAAAAATTCGCGTGTTCAGTGACCTCCATGATATACTCCACGATCCTCTGCCGACTACGGGAAAACGTCACCTGTTCGTTTGGCTGCTGACTTGTGAGGCGTTTCCAAATGGGATACTTGTGATTCGACCCTTCTTTGATTAAGGGTCTTTGATTCACCAAGTGAGTCCCCCATATTGACCGTGAACCAATATCGAAATCAGCACAAAGGTATAACTATTTGAATTTTGGCATATTACAAAATGTATCTGTGAATTTTTTTTCTGTTTCTAGCTATAGGTTTCTGAAAACATTAAAAAAAATCGTATTACATTTTATAAAAAATATAAAAATTTTTATAAACAACTAATGGTAGTTCTATAGTGAATAATGAGCAAAACTCGAGATAACGGAAGCATGCTGAAGGAGGACACAGCCCCCGGTTGAGCCGGAGAGGGGGAGGTAACGAGAGAGAGGGATCGGGAGAGAGAGGGAACGAGAGAGAGAGAGAGAACGGCACCTGGGACGGCCGGCGATGGCGTAGTAGTTGCTGACGGCCTCCAGGTAGGTGCGCAGCTCCTCAGGGGTGGCGAAGGTCTTGGGCCGCGCCGGCCGAGCCATGTTCTCCGGCCCGTTGGGCATCGGCTCGCAGCAGCACGGCTTGGACAGCCCCAGCACCGCGCACAGCGCCGCCATCACCAGCACGCTCACTATGCACTGCATGCTGGAACAAGGGGGCGCGCGCCGTCAGTACACCTCCAGCGTGCGGGAGCAGGGAGGCGCGCGCCGTCAGTACACCTCCAGCGTGCGGGAGCAGGGAGGCGCGCGCCGTCAGTACACCTCCAGCGTGCGGGAGCAGGGAGGCGCGCGCCGTCAGTACACCTCCAGCGTTCGGGAGCAGGGAGGCGCGCGCCGTCAGTACACCTCCAGCGTGCGGGAGCAGGGGGGCGCGCGCCGTCAGTACACCTCCAGCGTGCGGGAGCAGGGAGGCGCGCGCCGTCAGTACACCTCCAGCGTGCGGGAGCAGGGAGGCGCGCGCCGTCAGTACACCTCCAGCGTGCGGGAGCAGGGGGGCGCGCGCCGTAAGTACACGTCCAGCGTGCGGGAGCAGGGAGGCGCGCGCCGTCAGTACACCTCCAGCGTGCGGGAGCAGGGAGGCGCGCGCCGTCAGTACACCTCCAGCGTGCGGGAGCAGGGGGGCGCGCGCCGTCAGTACACCTCCAGCGTGCGGGAGCAGGGAGGCGCGCGCCGTCAGTACACCTCCAGCGTGCGGGAGCAGGGGGGCGCGCGCCGTCAGTACACCTCCAGCGTGCGGGAGCAGGGAGGCGCGCGCCATCAGTACACCTCGCCGCAAGTGGCATGCGCTATAAGTACACTTGCTGTCGAGGACACAAGTGCAATGGTATCCAACTCATGACCAGGCAAGACCTGCCAGCGTCCGCTTTCTGCATGACTGAAACCCAGGCTTTGGCCTGAGATGCACTAAGTCTTCCTTAACTTAGACCCTTCTCAAGTAAATACACTTAGTTTTAGTTAGGTTAGGAAAAATGTTTCAATACTAGCAATAAATAACTACGTGACTGCTAAATAGATTTAAAACTTTAAGATAAGAAACAAGAAATTTATTTTTCTTATGCGTAATTGTGATTTCACTTATACTGCTCGATCACTCGTAGTTATGTCACATGTAACAAACCAAAATGGCATAAGGAATTGAGAAAAATGGGAGATATTTCTGTATCAAGCGTGAATAACTAAGTAAGTCGATACCTTATATTATAAGTAGAGACCCGGAAAATTCGCGGGTTCATGTCGTGTTATGCTAAAATTCAATAATTATACCTTAGTGCTGCTTCTGTCATTGGTTCACTGTTAATCTGGAGGACTGAGGGCCAATTAGAGACCCTCACTCGTAGAAGTGTCGAATCACAGGCCACCCAGTCGAGACGACTCACAAGTCAGCAGCCATTGAACAGTTGGCATTTGCCCGAGTGTGTAGAGGCTATTCGAGTCTATATTTGAGGTCAGTGAACCCGCAAATTTTTCGGGTCTCTAATTATAAGACTTACTTACTTAAGAAGAAGTAACTAGAACTACTTTTGGGTAGTTGTTCCTAAAAAAATATTCTACCGAGTCCAAACTGCCTTAGTATATTAATTAATTTAAGCTTTAGGCCATAACTACTAAAAGTTTGGCCATCCCTCGACAGTTCTGAATTGGTAATATTGTTATTATCTTTGAAAGATTTGTGCAATGGGAGTGCATGACTTTATGTAAGCTTTTGGACATACGCCAATTTCTAAGCACATATATGTCCGTAGAAGAAAACTACAAAAAAAAAAAGTGTACCTATTTGTCTTTTGGTTTGTATTTTTTTCGTTTTCTTCTACAGACATACATGTGCTTAGCAATGGCGTATGTCCAAGAGCTTACATCAAGTCGGTAATGTTGTTACTTCATGAGCTCGGCAATCACGCGAGTCTACGTCTGGAACTGCTCTGCGGCCCTCTGAGTGGTCGTTCAGCCGGAGGACCGCGGCTCTGCTCCGAGTGTCTCCCAGAGCAGAGCGGACAGGCATCCCTCGCGCCCATGCATACAGATGCCAGCCCCCGGGCCAAGCCTCATACGAATATAAACTGCTCCCGCCACTTCCGGTTCCGCTCTTCCGGGACGACATGCCTCGCGCGGAGAAGCTGAGAAGCCCTTGGCGAGAGAAGCGAGACAGTCCCGACAGCCGAGGGCCGAACCAAATTGTCTTTATGCCCTAGCCCTTTATACCCGCCATTGCATACACCGTCAAGTCCGGGTGGTCTCCAGATATCACCTCTCACTCTGGTCCATCCAGTTTGGTTATTTTCATGAATTATTTGTAGGGGCAGGCATTTTTCGCGAAAAGACCTGAACACTTATTAAACTGCAACAAGGAATACCCGCACACGTGGTTTCTTCCTTGTGATTGGCGGCCGTCTGCGAGAGAAGTCGTTGCCTTGTTTGACCGAGCCACCCAGGACGCATTTACTTCCGCACTGAATCACTGTGATTGGTGTTGTTACAATCGATTTGTATCTGGGAGAAACTCGCCCAATCACGAAACACAGACGGTGCTATAGTGTTTTAACTTTCATCTCGTCTCGAAATCTTTTCGCGAAATCTGCATGCCCCTAGTTTATTGGTAAACACTCGGATATTGTACTGATTATTTTTGGTCACTAGTTAGACTGCACTGGATCGCAACTGTTCTTCCACTGCGCGCCATTCAGCTACCAGCTAGCAGTACAGAGACCGAATCCTCACAGACCAACTTAGAAGAAGGGGAGGTTCTACATAAGAAATCGACCAATGGGGAAGCAAATGTTGGTAGAGTACAGGTACACAGGACTGTAAATTTTCACAAATCACCAAATGAATCCACGAACGATATTTCCAAGCCTCTAGTTATTTGCCTCTAGTTATTGGCCTCTATCTATTGGCCTCTAGTTACTGCCCTCTAGCTACTGGCTTCTAGTTATTGGCCTCTAGTTATTGGCCTTCAGTTACTGGCTTCCAGTTACTGGCTTCTAGCTACTGGCCTCTAGTTACTGGCCTCTAGTTACTGTCTTCTAGTTACTGGCTTCTAGTTACTGGCCCCTAGTATTTCGAGGCGTGTCTAATTACTAGGACCATGCATTTCTCTCCAAAAATATTTCCAGATCAGCTGAGTGTTAAAGCTTTGCAGCCTTGGCTGTGTTTCGCGGTTGGCTGGGTTTATTTCAGGCACACCAATCACAGCCATCCAGTTCGCCCGGAATGGTCCGGCCAAACAAGGCAATGGCTTGCCTACAGTAGACATTCACCTAAGAGGAACTACTACCGTGTTTTAACACATTACTAGTCTCGATATTTTCCTGCGAAAAATTCTTCATGCTCATAGCTACAACATTTAAAAAGAAAAAAAAATATGTTCGACGATACCAAAACTGCTTCTTTTCACGTATTAGTTGATCAACGCATATTGCAATTATTTAGCCTAGTTGAAATACGTAATTTTCATTATTTAGAAGATAGTGATGTAGCTTTCGCTCAGGCTGTTTCAGTGTCCGATTCAAATCATTATTTTGGACATACGCCATTGCTAGTCTGCACGGGGCGACGGAAGACTACCATACTGGAAAACTCCCATAATGAATGTATTCCACCTGGCCTCTTCGAAAAAGGCGGAAAAGTACCATAACTGAAAACTGCCATAATTTTGAAGGACGAGGTGGAATTCTGCCATATTTTCTTATACACTCCATGGAATTAGTACAGCTGCTTTTCTCTTGAAGTAGTGTATGAAATAAATATTTATGCTCCTGCTTAACCCTGATGTAAGCTATTACCAAGAATTCTGTAATCAGGAGTACCTTAAGTTCCAATAAAATATAGTTGTATTCAAATAATGTGAATATTTCTTAATAAGCAAGCAAATCTCACACAACTAGTGTCAGTACTATCATTACCTAAAATTCCGGCGATGTCAGTATGAAATGTATCTTTTAATTTGACATCTCCAAAATTATCATTGATATAGTACTTAATTTAAGATTTTGAAAATGCCTTTTTGCAAACAGTTGTTTGAATAGCTTTTCAGTAGGTATTAGCTGCGCATATTAAGAACGGTAAAAAAAATTATAAAAAGAAACCAAAAGTGAAATAACAAGGTTAACTTTTCTGTGGCTTTAAAACCAAATAAAATGGTGCACAATAACTTCATGGCTGTAAGCACACACATATTTCAACTAAACGCACTCTTTTAATATCTAACATTAATTTCAAAATAACTTACCATCGACAGTGCAAGCTCTTACATATGTTTTTACTAGTCTATATTTCTATATAATTATTGTACAGCGGGACTGTAAGTTTGTATGCAGGAATTCGACTAAAAATTGCCAGACTAGTTAAACAAATTATATTTCACTGTTATGAAATTACACAATTCATGTTGAACAAAGAACATAAGAATACATAAATTTGTTCGTAACCGAGGTTAGATGTTACTACAAGAAACTACAGTACACTCTTGGAATAACATCATGTTAGTGTTAAGAAGACTGCAAGTAGCCGCTCTACCGCTCTGGTTCTGGGGTAGAGCGCCTGCCTTGTGACTTGTAGGACCCGGGTTCGCGCCCCGGCTCCTCCAAGGCGGATTGCCCAGATGAAATGGTGGCATTTTCTCTGGTAGGAATACAATCCCTTGTAACAAGTCAGGCTACCAAAAGAAACGGTGGGTGGAACAGAAAAAAACCTGCCAGGTGGCTTCCAAATGGGGAGCCCGTTTCTTTTCTTGGGCTCCCCATGCGGTGGCCATTCCGGGGGTTTCTCCGGGGGAACGGAGTTTTGCAAAAATTATTTTTTGTAGTTAGTTTTTAGTTACTGTAGCATTATCATTCAGTATATCAGTCAGTGATTTGTTGTATACCGATGTTGTGTGTTTAACCATTCATCGGAATATATATTTTCTTGAAGTATTATTAACAGTTAAATTTTAGTCACAAACTATAAACGTATTTTAGACTTTTTTGACGAAACAAAATTATAGGCACTAACACACACACACAGTATATAACCCTGATGTCAGCTATTACCAAGACTTCTGTACTCAGGAGTACCTTAAGTTCCAATAAAATATAGTTGTATTCAAATAATGTGAATATTTCTCAATACTTAAGCAAATCTACACAACTAGTGTCATCTAAATTCTTAGTCTTCAGAAACTGAAGGATATAAATAAAATATTCTATTTATTTCAACATGAGAACAGCCTCTTATACTTTCCAACCCAATCTTATTATTACAAAATTATCAAATTTAGGCCTCGTCAAACAATACGTAGTATATATTTGTTTTAATTATCTTACTAACAGACGCTTTGCAGTCAAATTTGCAAATGCATTTTCATGGTTTAGATGTTCCGCAAAGTAGTAGTTTATCTCCTTGAATATTTACGTTGGATTTGCACTCATCAAATAATGATCTACAATTACTTCAAGTATTCCATTGCGCAAACATGTAAATTCTATGAAGCTATTTACATTACGATTTTACGAGTAAGGCCGTTTTCCTCATTCAACATTCATTTTGGCAGAATTCTCCTTCGTGCATGGAAAACTACCATAGGTATTTTTTTTTTTAATCGTCGTAATAAGAATACAGTGCTGTTCCCTATAAACAATTTTTGGTAATATTTCTTTCTTCTCGTCCGCGATCTGGACGTTATTTGTAATTGCACCGTCAGAAGCGCTATCTGTGCGCTTTAAAGTTAACCTGAGAAACAGCTAGAGGGTTGACAGCGCTACCATTCCATAGAGTGTGTACGAAAATCTGGCAGAATTCCGTTTCATCCTTTGAACGTATGGCCTATTTCCGTTATAGTACTTTTCCGCCTTTTTCGAAGAGGCCAGGCGGAATACTGATATTATGGTAGCCTTCCAGTATGGTAGTCTTCCGCGCCCCCGTTTCGAATTGGCTGATGACCGGGCATTAATACGGTCTTTTAATGATTTTTGCAATCATTCAAAGAATGTTACAGAGTTGTTCCATTTTCATAAAGTTGTTTTCAGCTCGAAATTATCATGTGTAAATAAACTATACTGAGTCGTGTGAATATAAACGTTTATAATTCGATGACCGTTTGACAGGCTTCAACATTGTTAAAAAAAAAATTTACGGAGAACACTGTTTACAGATTATCCATGGATCTTCGTAAGATTACGGCTATCTTCGTTAGTTTACGGACGCTGAGATCACTGTCTTTGAACATGAAGCACTGCACGTCCATCCCTGAGTTGTGTTTGCATATTTCGTAACGAAATGCCTAGTTTGTAAGTCATTTATCTTTTTCTGTTTTAGTTTTTTAGGTGCTGACTGGCGGCGGAGTGAGTGGTCAGTGCAACCACTCACCACCAGGGGCGCTTGCGTCCCTGGTCACTAAATCCAGTACTGAACAACTGGAAAAGCGGACCACGAGTCCAAGTGCCCAACCCCCGCATGGTAGACTCTTTTCTACTCTGTCCAACACTTCATCCAGACCATCCTCTGTCTCCTGTAAATTCCTACATGTAATGCATGCCAATTTGCATCCCGCATGAATGTGCCCAGGGTTTTCCCTGTGTCTATGCAGGTTTTACCTGGGCCCAACCTATCTCTAGTTATAGTCTAGATTTAAGAGTGAGGGGAGTTAGTCATGGCGCCAATCGCTGCCATGGCTGGCCAATCCCCTCCTAGCACACGATGCATGCGACCCTCTCCTTGCATGGCTAATCCCAGCATGACTAGGCGTATAGGCTTCGGCCTGAGACGCACCTAGGTCCCTCCCTAATCCGGACCCCTCCAAAATACACTTAGTTTTAGTTAGGTTAGGGAAAAAAAAATCAATCTTTGAACATGAGTCCAAAAGAATATTCTTGGTACACAAAAAAAATTAGAAAACTAGTTAAGAATACGTATCTTATGTCCACGTGTTAGTAATACCGTAATACGGTGTAGTTTCTAAAAAAAAAAAAAAAAAACAAATTCAGTTAGGTATTTGAAATTACGAAGAACTCTTGGTTTATTTGAGGTTAATTCTTGGTTTGAAAGTCCGTAAATTTGCTGTAAGTTGTAGCGGCGCGGCGTGATGTTAGCCCAGAGGCCGCCCCGCTATCCAGGACCTTCAGCAGGCAGACCGGCTCGGCCAGTGACTGCGCCTCTGTGGCAGTGACTGCGCCTCTGTGGCAGTGACTGCGCCTCTGTGGCAGTGACTGCGCCTCTGTGGCAGTGACTGCGCCTCTGTGGCCTCGGCGGTCTCCGAGGAGGCGCGCAAGTTAGTTACCTTCGCAGCAGTCTGTAACGACGTTACACCTCTCTAACCCCTCCTCGCCGGGGATACGCCCCCTCAGCATCGCTGCGCGGGGACCCCGTCCCGTGGCTGGATCATCATTCCCCGCCAGAAGCCTGTACCAGAGTACCAGCTCGTGCTTTCACAGGGTTACAATTGTAGCCCATTGAATCTGCAGTTTCCCAGCCGCTGTACATTTCAACACTTCACCAACAACCGAAGATGAGGTCAACTGTGACCCAGTGCAGAGACACGCCCGTCGTCTCTCGTTCGCGGGAGGTGGCTCGCCATGTCGTGTGTGTGTGTGTGTGATAAGGAAATGTTTTCTCTATGTGTCAGTACCAAAAATAAAGTTTGCGACTAGTGGGGAAAATTTTTTTATAAGTATAATGATGTACGAATGTGTATGCCAAACTCGACCTCACACCGAAAAAAAAAAAATCTGATAACCCGATTAATGTGTAAATATATAGTGTTTATCTGTCTCACCAACATCGGTGGGGATTGCAAAAATTCGCGGATGGAATGTACAGTCCCATGTTCATTGGCCACCTGTCTGCAAGACGTATAAACTAGGTGAGCAGGTGTTTCTGGCAGTTGGACTTTGCGTAGCACCAACATTCACAGTTCCAAGTAGGGGTTTGAATGTAATTTTTGACGTGATAACGTCTTATAAATCGATGATCGCCGGCTGCACGCACGAAAAAGCATGACTCATTGTCACGTTCCGCCTGATCCGAACGGCCAACCACCGTGCGAGAAATTCTTCTATAATATCAAACAGATTAAGGCGGGCTTTTTAAAAGCAACAATTTAAAAAACAAATCTGTTTTATTTGTCCAATTTCGTCATTTAAAATTAACAATTAATTTATGAAAATGATTTGATTTCAGTGTATTTCTATAACTAATTGTTCGTGATTATATTTAAGCAAAATATTTAAATTAAATTTGCAAAAACTGAAAATAATATTTGAAAATTAAAAAGTACGCAATTTTTTCATCCATTGTTTTGTTATGACGTTATCACGTAAAATTCTCGACCGTAAACCGACTTGACAGACAACCCCTTGTCCAGGGGCGACGGGGGCGCTGCCTGCTGGCGGCCGGCGGCACTCGGCGCGAACAAGCGAGCGTCGCCCGGCGCGGCTCGCTCTTATTGGATTACATCCCGCCCGCTGATTGGCCGGCGCAGAGGCCAGCGAGCATGTTTGTGGAGCTGTTGACCGCCGTCAGCCGTTGACACGCGCAGGAGGGGGGGGGGCAACAGGGCAGAACATTTTTTTTTTTAATTCGTTTGTTACAATACAAATCGTTGCAAATCGCCACGTCCGCGCATTCAAATTATTGCTTCGGCAATGTTCCGAAACACTTTATACAAGTTATTAACTTATACCACGTATGTATGGGTAATTTACAACACATACACCCACGGGTAATTTCATACGAATTTAACCGTTTTATGCACAAAAACAAAAAGGGAAAGTTGTCTATAAAGTCGGTTTACGGACGATAATTTTACGTGATAGTGTCATAAAAAAATATTGATGAAAAATTGCATACTTTTTTTTCAAATATTATTTACAGTTTTTGCAAATTTAAATTTAAATAATTTGTTTAAATATAATCACGAACAATTAGTTAAAAAGCCCGCCTTACAGAAGATTTTCTCGCACGGTGGTTGACCGGTTCTTGCACGCTCGGCTCAGGCGGAACGTGACAATTGTTCGTGCGTGCAGCCGGCGTTCATTGATTTATAAGGCGTTATAACGTCAAAAAAAACATGAAGTTTAAAAATACCTATGTAGTACATGATTTGATTTATTCTTCCACGTTCTTGTTCGGCAGTAAACGTATTTTTTCTACTATTATAAACGGCTGATTATGGCGAAATAAAAATTTTAACAAACAAAATAATACCTAATTCTTATATCGTATTAAATAACCCTTAAATGATAATTGTGATACGAAAATAAATAAAAATGTTTTGTTTGGAAGTGCGATAACGTTACCGCGAGACCAGCTGTTTGCTGGCGACACACACGGTGGCTTGTTTACATTGCGCGCGTCATTTGTTGTTCCCTCGGCGCTAACATTGAATAACGGCGCTAAGAAGTAGCGCAAATCCTCCCCTTGATCCCAGCGCTGTTGTAAGGGGTAAAGGGGGAGGGGGGTGATTCGCACAGCTTGAATGCGCATGCGCAGAGCAGGGAGGGAGACAGCGGTGCGACTCTTACAAAACAATGTTCTGCACGTCATGGATGGGCCCGTAACTACCAGCAAAAATAAACTCGGGATAGAAGTTACAATGCCAAATTTTTAGGTTAGTAATGCTAATTTATGTACTTGACAACGAATTGCTTGGTAAAAATAAATTCGACTGTGCGAAAAAAAAACTTAATGCTGTTTCGTAATATAAAAAAAAGGTCGGGTTGTATATAAATAAGAAAAAGTTACAAACCTTTCTGGTATGCCACACCACAAATTATGTGGCTACCAAGAGTGAATTCATTTTCACTGGTTTGTTTGCCTGATAACAGCTCACGCATTATTCTCACAATCATTGTAGCTATGTTAGCAATAGGCCTATGTTATGAAAGCTACTATCTAGTGGGTGGGACCGAAACTTCTTAAAAAAATCGTCTGTTACGGACGATAATTTTACGTGACAACGTCATAACAAACCATTGATTAAATGATTGCATACTTTTATGAGTAAAATTGAATCATTTTTATTTTAATAATAAAAAGAATAAATACTTGAAATTATACTAGTAATCAGATTTTTAAAATGCAAGAATAATTAACATTTATTGCCGAAATTGTTGTTGTAATAAGCAATGAAAACCACATTAACTTTTCTCTTAACTTTATAAACAATCGACGAAACAGTTCACGCGTAGATGACTTGTAATTAATTTTAAAAACTGGCGTTTAGCTATAAAGTTTAAATATAATTATGGACAAGTTTTCATATAAATAAATTGTAATCAAATATCTAACATAACTTATTATTACTGCACTCGCCGACAGATGCTACTTTTTTTTTATATAATAAAAGAATAAATACTTGAAATTATACTAGTAATCGGATTCATTTTCTTATGTACATTTGACGTAGAAATTATTTCATATTACACATTTATAAACAAAGTTTCAAGTTTTCACTTCTGTCGGTGCGGCGCAAGCGTACAATGAGCGTAACGGGACACAGCGTAACGGAACAATGTGCTTAACGGGACACTTTTTCGTGCGTGCAGCCGGCGTTCATCGATTTATAAGAAGTTATCACGTTTGTAACTGGGTCTCGGTCTCGACAATATAGAGTTTCTCCCCTGTGGTACGTAGGGAGTCCTCTGGCAAGGCTGGGTGAGTCGAGCTGTGGCCGGCAAGGCTGGGTGTGTCGAGCTGTAGCCGGCAAGGCTGGGTGAGTCGAGCTGTAGCCGGCAAGGCTGGGTGAGTCGAGCTGTAGCCGGCAAGGCTGGGTGAGTCGAGCTGTAGCCGGCAAGGCTGGGTGTGTCGGGCTGTAGCCGGCACACCTGCCACACTCGCAAGGCACAGGTGGGCGGAGGTGCCATGCTGTTGCGGTCGTTAAATATCACTTAGCTGTCCCTCCCCCGCCCCCTCTTCAAGCAGCAGACTGTCACAATGGGCGGCCTTACGCCCGTAATTTCCTCAAGTCCGCCTCTGAGGGTGTCCGAGTGGACACTGGACACGTGTCACGCGTGACGGTACAGTCATCTCCATGCGTGCTAGCGCAGTGTCTCGTTTATTAGGCTCTTTGCAACGAGACGTCACAGCCATCTGGAGCTTACAAAGGTTGCTGTTTTACCGAGGAAATAACCCAAAACTCCTCCAAGTTACACATATTTGTTTCCCATTTCCAAGGGAAAATTCTCTTTTTTAGGGATTTTTAATATGTTATTATTTCAAATGCTCAAAGAAACTGGAGGGTAAATTTCCTTTAAAATGCCCCGTCTTACTTTATGCGTGATTCCGGCCGGCATTTCGGATGTTCGAAAATAAACGAATAAAAATGAAATTATAATTAATAAGATGGCAAAAGACTGAAAGGTAACTGTCGACTCCAGCTCGTAACCAGTTTTACTTACTTATTTCTTCCTTGGTCAAGTTGGAGATTGCCAGGCTAAAGGTTGGGGTCTCTGGTTACTTTAAGGGTGTTTGTAGTCGACTATGTATGTTGTTTGCTTCACGTGATCAAGTTGGCAATTGCAGATGAGCCCACTAGACACGTCATTTCTTCACGGGATTGCCTGTTTGCAACTGAGTTATTATTCTTGCAAATAAAATAACAATATATCATGATTAAATAAAGTTACTCAAACACTACACTAAATTACTATGAGCTACTGGGAGAGTCCATCTCTGGTATTGATAAGCCCAAGGCCCCCGCCTACCCGGGCACATACCCAGTGCGCAGAGCTTCAGACAATACTGCGTGATTTGAAAACTGCTCAACGCATCCGAGTGGCGTCTGTTAAGGAAAATAATTTAAGAATACGCTGAGGTTGGATGAACAGTTCTGTTTCCTAATTTTGTTATTTAACTGTATTTTTAAGAAAGTGAAAGTGGCTGAAACGCTTTTTTCGGAAATTTTTAGACATGAAACGCCCGATACAGATAATTGAAATCACTTAAGGGACTTGCATTACACCCTTATCTTCATTTCTCCGCCATATGATGTCATGGTTATAGTTGAAATATCACAGTTGCCCCATGTACAACGAGAAGACCGTACGCAAGTTTACAGCCTAGCTCTTAGAGGCGATACCACACTAGAAGCTCCAGCGAGCGTCGCACTTATCATCCCGCCTCACTGAAACATATATGTACATCCCTGACTAAGTGTACCCCTTAATGATTGGTTGTTTATAAGACTTAAATAGTGCGTTAGAACTGGGTACTGGATTAGTACAGTTAAGCAACTTATTCATAGTGTGAAGTTAGTACTAGAGCTTCTGCGAGTTCAAATTCGATTTTTTTTTTGATCCCTGCTTGAAATCTCCTGCGAAATAATTGGCCCTTC
The DNA here is from genome assembly GCF_032445375.1 of Bacillus rossius redtenbacheri. Taxonomy (NCBI): domain Eukaryota; kingdom Metazoa; phylum Arthropoda; class Insecta; order Phasmatodea; family Bacillidae; genus Bacillus; species Bacillus rossius. Next base: position 1,952,966 of record NC_086343.1, read on the forward strand.
TCCATGTCGTATCAAAAATAGTATCCTGTCAATCCAATTTCTTGGGTCAATGCTTTGATAGGAGGCTACTATTCGATTATCTGGATCATGGATGTGTAGTTACTGGTAAATGTTTTCTTATTTGTGTTGAACAAGATATAACTGGTGTCTGTTACTTCTAAATTTAAGCTCGTACTTTCTTTAGCAGTTAATACACGGAGCTACTCTCGTTAGTTCACTGCCAATATAACGATTGCTTCATCAGGCAATTAACGCCGGTTAATTTTATGGACGGTAATTTTTCAAACTTTAAAATGTTGACTTATCTTGAGTGCCTTTGGCAGTAAAGGCATTCCGTTCGGTCCTGTCTGCGCGATAGCTACTAGGTTACCAAGTATCTAGAAAGCTCGTTGTTTATTTTGATGAACGCAACGTTGATTCTATCTCTCAGAAGAAGTGTACGCAGTGAGCTTCCTAAATAGTGACTCAACAGGTCCTCTCTAGCATCTACGAGAATGCTGCTCCAGTTATTGCTGCTGCTAGCGCCTGGCAGGTCAGACTACCCTGCAACCCGGCTGTACTGCGGATAGCATAAGAGAATATGATCGACAGTGACAAACCGTTTTATCTAACCGAAAAATAAATACTCCCAAATTTATCAAGTTCAGTCTCAAGGCGTAACATTTAAGCTGTTGATCTCTTAGAGCGCTTGTTTCGGTATTGTTTGAGTGCGTTAAAATAGTGAATAACGTGGTAATGTCTTGTTCATTTTTCTTTACGAATTCACAGTACTTTAATTATGTCGAGACAATGTATGATCATCGATGTATGATGTCACAAATGTGACAGGGAAAATAATTTAATTTTTTTTTCTTCAAAGTATGGAATTTTTTTCAATCAGCTACTGCAATTTTTTTTATTTATAACAAAAAACCATACTATACAATATCATTTCCACGATGTTAGGTACCTATTATTGTAAAATTAATTATTCATAAAATATTTTAAACTTATGAATTATATTTGGGAAGAATAGAAAATAAAACAGTAGAACTACTAAACATGTTTAGTAAACCACGTATTCAATATATTACATACTATGTTTAACTTAATAGAACATTGTTTTTTTTTATTCTTCAAACATTACATTGAAAAGGAACGTGAGTTCGCTCAATTTTATTATGATTAAGAATATTTTAATGTTACTTTAATCATTGTTTATATAAAGTACATGAAGCTTCCTTCTGTTTTCAAAAATAAGTAAGCCCTTAACAGTTCATTGAGTCACAAAAATACTGAAAAAATATATCAAATATCATTGGCAAAGTTGTTTACATGGCTTCTGTGGGTCGTAGAGGTGAAATGTGAGGCCAAAATGTTTGAGAATTTGAAAAAATATATATATTTGAATGGCGATAGTTACGTGTCTGTATTTTAGTGTGTCACAGCCTGCATTTTTTTTAGTATTTTGTAAGTCTGGAATAAGTTTGTTGTGACAATGGCTGCGTGTTTCGGAAGTCATGGCTGGCGTGTTACCGCCCCTGTAACTGTTAGAACGCGGGTGAAAGGAAATATGACCAGCGCTAAAAGATGACTAGTACGAAGCATGAAACCTGAAATAAGTAATTCAGTTTGTCATTCCACGCGTGGTCGGGTGAGTCTTCAGGGAGTTATGGTAACCGTTAAAAACAATCATGATACATTTTGAGTGCTTTTCACTTTCATGGCCTCGAAATATTCACATGAGAAGATTTTTTTTTTCCCATTCCTTTATGGAAATATCAAGGAGTTTTTAGAGGCAAATAGGCGACATTAAGTGAGATTTTGTTTTTAAATGTACGTTATATTTTCAATGATGTTCGCAGGCTTTCGCGGCCATTGTCTGAAGTAGCTTGGCTTCTGGGCTGTAGCCGTGTCCTTGGGCGAATAATTCACCGACGTTTCGGTCGAAATTGCAGTCGCCATCAGTAGGTAACTGCTCCCTGATGTTGGCGACTACGATGTCGACCGAAACGTCGGTGTGAATTATTCGCCAAGGACGCAGCTACGACCCAGAAGCCAGGCTACTACGTCATATTTTCACCAGAAACGCAAGACCAGATGATATGTTTGTCTAGCGCCTCGCGATCACACACCGCGCGTGCTGCTTGCAGTCGGCTGTGAGCCGAGAGACGGACCTCGGGGCAGTGTGCGCAGTGTGCGCAGTGTGTGCGCAGTGTGCAGTGTGTGCGCAGTGTGCGCAGTGTGCAGTGTGTGCGCAGTGTGCGCAGTGTGTGCGCAGTGTGCGCAGTGTGTGCGCAGTGTGCGCAGTGTGTGCGCAGTGTGCGCAGTGTGCACAGTGTGTGCGCAGTGTGTGCGCAGTGTGTGCGCAGTGTGTGCGCAGTGTGCGCAGTGTGTGCGCAGTGTGCGCAGTGTGTGCGCAGTGTGCGCAGTGTGTGCGCAGTGTGCGCAGTGTGTGCGCAGTGTGCGCAGTGTGTGCGCAGTGTGTGCGCAGTGTGCGCGCAGTGTGCGCAGTGTGCGCAGTGTGTGCGCAGTGTGTGCGCAGTGTGTGCGCAGTGTGCGCAGTGTGTGCGCAGTGTGTGCGCAGTGTGTGCGCAGTGTGTGCGCAGTGTGCGCAGTGTGTGCGCAGTGTGCGCAGTGTGTGCGCAGTGTGCGCAGTGTGTGCGCAGTGTGCGCAGTGTGCGCAGTGTGTGCGCAGTGTGCGCAGTGTGTGCGCAGTGTGCGCAGTGTGTGCGCAGTGTGCGCAGTGTGTGCGCAGTGTGCGCAGTGTGTGCGCAGTGTGTGCGCAGTGTGTGCGCAGTGTGTGCGCAGTGTGTGCGCAGTGTGCGCAGTGTGTGCGCAGTGTGCGCAGTGTGTGCGTAGTGTGCGCAGTGTGTGCGTAGTGTGCGCAGTGTGCGCAGTGTGTGCGCAGTGTGCGCAGTGTGCGCAGTGTGTGCGCAGTGTGCGCAGTGTGTGCGCAGTGTGCGCAGTGTGTGCGCAGTGTGCGCAGTGTGTGCGCAGTGTGCGCGCAGTGTGTGCGCAGTGTGCGCGCAGTGTGTGCGCAGTGTGTGCGCAGTGTGTGCGCAGTGTGTGCGCAGTGTGTGCGCAGTGTGTGCGCAGTGTGTGCGCAGTGTGTGCGCAGTGTGTGCGCAGTGTGTGCGCAGTGTGTGCGCAGTGTGTGCGCAGTGTGTGCGCAGTGTGTGCGCAGTGTGTGCGCAGTGTGTGCGCAGTGTGTGCGCAGTGTGTGCGCAGTGTGTGCGCAGTGTGTGCGCAGTGTGTGCGCAGTGTGTGCGCAGTGTGTGCGCAGTGTGCGCGCAGTGTGTGCGCAGTGTGCAGTGTGTGCGCAGTGTGTGCGCAGTGTGCGCAGTGTGTGCGCAGTGTGCGCAGTGTGTGCGCAGTGTGTGCGCAGTGTGTGCGCAGTGTGTGCGCAGTGTGCGCAGTGTGTGCGCAGTGTGCGCAGTGTGTGCGCAGTGTGCGCAGTGTGTGCGCAGTGTGTGCGCAGTGTGCGCAGTGTGTGCGCAGTGTGCGCAGTGTGTGCGCAGTGTGCGCAGTGTGTGCGCAGTGTGTGCGCAGTGTGCGCAGTGTGTGCGCAGTGTGTGCGCAGTGTGCGCGCAGTGTGTGCGCAGTGTGCGCGCAGTGTGTGCGCAGTGTGTGCGCAGTGTGTGCGCAGTGTGTGCGCAGTGTGTGCGCAGTGTGTGCGCAGTGTGTGCGCAGTGTGTGCGCAGTGTGTGCGCAGTGTGTGCGCAGTGTGTGCGCAGTGTGTGCGCAGTGTGTGCGCAGTGTGTGCGCAGTGTGTGCGCAGTGTGTGCGCAGTGTGTGCGCAGTGTGTGCGCAGTGTGTGCGCAGTGTGTGCGCAGTGTGTGCGCAGTGTGTGCGCAGTGTGTGCGCAGTGTGTGCGCAGTGTGTGCGCAGTGTGTGCGCAGTGTGTGCGCAGTGTGTGCGCAGTGTGTGCGCAGTGTGTGCGCAGTGTGTGCGCAGTGTGTGCGCAGTGTGTGCGCAGTGTGTGCGCAGTGTGTGCGCAGTGTGCACAGTGTGTGCGCAGTGTGTGCGCAGTGTGCACAGTGTGCACAGTGTGCAGTGTGTGCAGTGTCGGCGACAGCAGCGGAGCGCAACCCTCCCAGTCCCACCTCGTCAGTTTATAACGTGTCATTTTAACTAAACACATTTATTTGCATATTTTATTTAGTAATAATGTTTAATTATAATATATTATAATAATTATATACAAAATACTAAAATATAATATATACAAATAAGAACCAAATTTTTTTTTTTTCTGATGCCACAGACTATATAGTGGATTAGAATGTTCACAATGACTTACACATTAACCCGGGCCCACATACGGTGTGGAGAGCTTCGGCTAAAACCACGTGATTTGAAAAACTGTTCGAGATATCCGATTGGGGTCTGTTTGCGAAAATAACTTACTGACATGTGAGGGTGGATGAGTATTTCTGTTTCTGTACTTCATTTTAAAGCTATATTTTTAAGAGAGTGCAGATTGCTAATACGCGTATTTTCAAAACAATTTTTAGGCTTGAAATATCCGATATAGATTCTTGAAAGCACTCAAAGGCATTATATGTCTATCTTCCTCTCTCCGCCATATAATGTAATGGTTACCGCTCAGTTGTCATGTGCACGACGAGAAGAGTGCCAGTTCAGAGGCGACATGACACCGCGCTAGAAGCACTAGCATCCCGCTTCACTAGCACAGTCACGCCATTGGCCAGGCGGGCCCATTGGGACCACATCTCTTGGTCTCCCTCCTGGAAAACAATCCAGATACTCCAGGGTTGACTGCCCATGTCCAAGCACACTTAGTGGCCAGAGCTAAGTTACATTGTTTTGCAAAGCATCTTGAAGCAAACTATTTTCGCAATGAATCACTTTCTCTGCCTACACCGTGAAGATAAGGTTTGTGTTAAAATGAGAGAAATGTCGGTTCGGTCTTGCCGTGGGGTTTGGACATGAATGATATTGTTCAAAAGAAGGAATGTCTAACACAGCATACACGTGAGTGTTTGCTTCATCGCGGTTCGTGATATTTCTTTTCTCTCTCGGACAAAGCGTGTGAAACAAGTTTCCCTTTCCCTCTTCTGTCCGCATCGCTCCGTCGAGAGAACGTCTCTCCGGGACACGACGCCAATACCGTCACGTGACCCGGGCGCGGCCATTGGCGGCGCGCGGCGATGACGTCACCTGCGCTCCCGCCGTTACGCTCGCCGCGGAATGCAGCTCATATGAGGCCGGCCCCGGAGCGAGCATAAAGCCGGGTCACCGACAGGGGATGTCCGCGCCATGTTGGAAACATTGAGTGGAAATTATTACCGCCATTTTTGGGGAGAGAGAGATTGTGGAGTTGTTGCCCGGCAACGGTCCAGTTTGCTTGGCCTCATTTCCGCTAGCACGCTCGCCTGTATTCTTCGCGCTGGGCCGTTACGCTGGGGAGGGCGGCCATTTTGGAAGCCGAGAGGACGCCAGTGCCATCTAGGAGCGGCGGAGCGCAACTACGTCGACGCCTGGTGCTTGGAGTGGTCAGGGGTGGGTAGGTGGTACGATAGCGTACAAGTGCAGTGAGCAGCCAACAGTAAAAAAAAGCGCAATCATATCAAAACAAACTATCAGGATCCTGATGGAACGGACTTGGATCCAGTAATTCAAACCTTCTCGTGTCCTCCCAAAGGCAGAGACAACTCCATGGAGTCTGGCCACAGTACCGAATCAGTCACAAAGCAGTGCCGACCCTTCGAAGGGCGGTGACGTCAGTGGCCTGTGACAGCATCGAGACTCTCGTGTTTCTCTTCGCGCATTGCCTTCCGAGGAGGCTGCTCAGTCGCCCCCCCCCCCTTCCCTTTTCAGCATCTCTGTGCATCTTCGTGTCTGTTGTCTGTTACATTCGCGACTGGTGCGCAAGTTGTTTGAATCAGAATTCATATTTGTATAATATTTTGAAAAAAAAAAAAAAAAAAAACATTATTGAATTATCACTACTTTGTATGGATACAAAGAAGGAGTGAAATGAAATCTACACTTTAATTGATAAATGTACTTTTATTTGCACTCATTAATTCAAATATGTTTATTACTTTAACTAAGAGATTATTTTAACTATAACTTATATACAAGTTTGCTATTTAACTTCTTCCAATCTGTGTTATTCTGTTAAGGATAGGACGATGATAGGAATAGTAGGAAACGAATGGGAGTATGTGCCTCGAAAAAGTAAAATCGATGGATCGATTTATTAGACGTTGTCACGTCAAAAAGTTTTTAATGTTTTATAGTTTTTAATATAACACTCTACTACCATTTAAATGCAGCTGCGTGATTGGCCAGAAGGAAAGAAAGATACGGGCCGGTCTCCCGTGCACTACCAGTTCTTGAGTGAGTACTGTACTACAAAATACATACATACTTGTTTGTTTCACTGTGCTCATATAACTCTAGTGTATTTTTTTTCTTTCGAAAATGATCGGTTATCTGGAATGTCGTTCATCAGAACGCCCCCAGTCGCCTGTTAGTTGGGATCACCGAGGCTCCGCTTGATAAGGGAGAGAGTGTCTCCGGCAGTGCAGCGCCACTGGGGGTCTGTAGTTCCGCCCGCCTCCGCCGCGCGCTGGTGTCGCGACCTGTGGCCGGTGTCGCGGCGCATCAATCACAGCCCGCTGACACCCCCGCTCTGACACCCGACACCTGTTGCGTCCGAGAGGCCTGCTTCCCCGCACCTCACGGCACTATTATGTACCTACATCCCAGATCCATCTCCCGACACTCCACTCGCCGGCCGCATCCCAACACTAGACTAGTACATGTACACTTAGATGCGTAGTATTTTTTTTTTTAAAAAAAAGGTGCCTAGGTAGCTCTTCTATTTGGATTTTAAGAGACCACCAAATTACACAATTTGGGGATAGGGGGGTCACTTTGTGGTCCCCTGAGACACTAGTAGAGTCCATTGAGAGGGTAGAAGGGTTTACGAACAATAAACTGCGCCTAAATGTTACTGAAAACTATGAAATTTTGCTTAAAAAAAATCATGTAAAAAGAAAAATTGGCCACATATTTCAAAGCTGTACCTCCAAAACTATTGGTCCTACAATAACCGTTTTAGTCTCATATTGTTGAATATTTAATCTTCTTCAAACGTCAATAGAACTGTTGTTGCCCAAAAACTAAGTCATTCTGGGTCAAAATCGACAAACCCTGAAAAAAAGGTCGAAAATTTCGAGGTTTTTTTTTTTTAATTTTTGATAATGACGCGGTCGTCTGCCGAGGTCGAAAACTTGGATGTAACCTTTCCTTTGCACCATAAACAATATAACAAAAAAGCAAAAATACCTGAATTGATGCATTGTTCACCCCCTTATCATGTCTAATTTGACTGTATTATAGTGGAGCCCTCAGATAGACGCGCATCGTAGTGGAGGCAGTCATCTTGGCGTTGCTGACGAAAGATCACTATACACGCGTCCAATAAACTACAAATTTATAGTAATGCGACACTAGCATCCACTGATGCTTCGGAATAGTGTTGCATTTTGTTTATACATAATACTGCTTCAGATTTTTGGCTTGGTATTAGTTAAAACATAAAATAATTAAAATCATATCGAAAATAGATACAAAGGAAAACGTAAATATAACTATTACCTATTGGACAACTTAAAATTATGAGGATATTTAATGCTCATTATAAGTATTTATAGTATTTTGGAATTCATAACCAAAATTTTATTTTGATAGCTTACCATATGTAATACCAACTCTGCATCAAAAATGTTGTAAAAGTATTTACCAATGGTCGTTGTTATTTACATTTTGCTGTATCTCCATAGATATCACGACTCAAAATGATAGCGTGCATATTAGTGCGACCAACTGTCAACAGATAGTGCTCTCAGTTAAAGTCATTTTTATTCATGCTGCATCTGCTGCGAGTGGAGGAAAGTGGCCGAGAGTGGAGGAGAGTGGTAGAGAGTGGAGGAGAGTGGCCGAGAGTGGAGGAACGTGTGCCATGGTAGCATCAGTGAGTATTCAGAAACAGTAATTGTGTGCATCATTCAAATTGCCTGCTACATAAAGCTGTCTGTAGATATTACAAGTTTTTTTTAATTTCAATTTGTTTATTCGTAGAGATGATTCATCGCGAAAATGTTTTACGCCAAGATAGTCTAAAAACCACTTTTACTTATGAACTGCAGAAATGTGTCTTACACGTCGTAGTTATTTAATTTTAAAACACAGATGTTCTGTATCGCAGTATGTGCTCTCTCACTGGCTAAGTTAAAAGCTGAACGGGGTATTTACGCCTATCAGAACCAATAAGAAAAGCATTGTTTCAAACATAGGTAAAGTGTATTGAAGACTATCAAACAGTCAATTTTCCCCGCGGTACATGACCATCTCTAAGAATGAAAGATATATATTGAATATAAAATAAAACAAATAAATGAATCATGGTTAGGAATAGCGAATTCACCTAGGAAAACGTGAACAGCTTGCTAGGCTTCAAAGCACTTAGTTTCCGTCTGGATATTTCAGGCTAAAGAATAAGCATGTTTCAATTATAATAAAAGGGACAATATGGAAAACTGGTAAGAAATACGTGACACAAATGACTGCAGCGAACCTGGTGGTGTGGATAGTACCTACATTTTTAAGTGCGTAAAACCAGTTACTGTAGTGACATCTAGCGGCGCGGAGTGTAAAACTGCTGGAAAGCAGTGCAGTAAAGTATCTCGCGCTTCGCGCATGATATTCGGCCAGAGTTTCCCGTATTGTCGTATTGCGATACTTGCTTGTATGTCTCTTGAATTAGCCAATGAGATCGCGGCTGTGTCGTCGTTTATTCGTCCGGAAGTGTCTACATGCCGTAAATATTCCATCCAAGCAAATGTGTACAATTTTTAGCGCAATAAATCGTCACGTCTAATCACGGGTCATAAAAAAGTGACAACCGGTTATCAGTGGTCACAGAGTGCTGTGACTGTCATAAGCTTTTAAGAGGCGCGCGCGCCCGGCCCCTAGGCGCTAATGAGCGGTGAGGCGCTATCAGCGCCCAGGCTGTTATCTCTCTGGGCGAGAGGGCAGCTCTTCCATCCGGCATTCTCCGGTTCAGCGCATCCGGTCATCCGGCTTCGACCGTCTCTGCTTCTCCGCGTGGACTCGGACGCAACGCGACGTCAGAGACTGCTTTTAACGGGAACGGGAACGCTCAGGTGTATTGCTTTTCTTTCACACCGTATTTTTGACGTGACAACGCCTAATAAATCGATAAACGCCGGCTGCACGCACGAAAAAGTTTCCCGTTACGCACATTGTCCCGTTACGCTGTGTCCCGTTAAGCTCATTGTACGCTTGAGCCGCATCTATCTCTCTTCCACTCGTTTGGAACAACCATCGATTTGACTTTTTCGAGGCACATTAAACTTGAGACACACCCATTCGTTTCCTACTTTTCCTATCATCGTCCTATCCTTAACAGAATAATACAGATCGGAAGAAGTTAAATAGCAAACATGTATAAAAGTTATATTTAAAATATTATCTTCATTAAAGTAATAAACATATTTGAATTAATGAGTGCAAATAAAAGTAAATTTATCAATCAAATTGTAGATTTAATTTCACTCATTCTTTGTATCCATACAAAAAAGTGATTATTCAAAAAAAATTATTCAATTTTATTCATAAAAGTATGCAATCATTTCATCAGTGTTTTGTTATGACGTCACGTTAAACTATCGTCTGTAAACCGGCTTTACAGACAACCATTTTTTTAATATGACTGTACTTTTGATTTTTTGTTATTTGGTATTTCCATTAAAACAATTTTTGGCGTTAGCTAATAAAAAAATTCTTTAACCGGCATGTCCGTTGTACACCCGTACCGTCTTACAGAGCCTACACAGAAAAATAACTTCTGTACTTTTATGAAGGTTTGTCAATAATCTTTGTACAGCACGGGGCTATGGTTATTTTGGTGCAAATGAAATACGTTTTTTCGAGATGTTACTGAGTATTTATGGCGAAATTTGGCGCATAATTTTATATTTTAGTTGATGTTTCATTCAAACTTGATTTTTTTTAACAACGGAAAAGACAATCGAATATTCAATATAGGTATGACTTTATTTTGTTGTATTTTGCTTATTAATAATGCGCAGATAATAATGTAAAACTCTCCAGGGAAAGGTGTACAAATAACTTAAACTTTTGGAGGTACTCGGAAAACTCAAAGCCTGTATTACTGCGAACACTAATTTAGTAGTTGTACAGTTGTTTTCATGTAAATGTACAAATTTACTAATATCTATGTTTTGGCCATATATTTCAAATTTTAATATCTATATTTTGGGTAGAAGGGTTTACGAACAATAAACTGCGCCTAAATATTACTGAAAACTATGAAATATTGCTTAAAAAAATCATGTAAAAAGAAAAATTGGCCACATATTTCAAAGCTGTACCTCCAAAACTATTGGTCCTACAATAACCGTTTTAGTCTCATATTGTTGAAAATGTAATCTTCTTCAAATGTTAATAAAACTGTTTTTACCTAAAAAAAAACAAGTCTTTCTGGGTCAAAATCGACAAAACCTGAAAAAACAAAAGTCAAAATTTCCAGGTTTTTTCAATTTTTGTTAATGACGCGGTCGTCTGCCGATGTGGAAAACTTGGATGTAACATTTCCTTTGCACCATAAACAACATACCAAAAAAGCAAAAATGATATGTTCCATTTACAAAAAAAAAAAATACGTTGTGCTGTAACGCTCGCGCTCCGCAGTGACTGATGGAAGTGCTAAGGAGTGGGGGGGGGGGGGGAGGTGATTGGGCGTGCAAGCATAGTCTACTCGTCTTTAGCACGTTGTGGCAGACTTCAGTGACAGGAACAGCAGCCGAGAGACGCCATTAAGTTTTCAGCAGTTCTTATGCCATTAAAACTGTTCAACGTTTAGTATTGAAAACTTGCTTTTGTTAAGGGTGGTTAGTACCCGCTATATGGGATATTGCATCTTTTTTTGGCTATAATTCCAAATTTGAACTATTCATTCCAATTTTATTTTTGGCATGTCAAGGCACAAACCATATCTCCCAGACCTTCTATACCTTGTTGGAGCCACATAATTACTGACAGGTTTCTATTCTGTAAGCGCCGCGACTAAATCTGTCTTCATGATCGCACCGGTTCACAAGTGTTGGCTTTCAACAAGTAGCCGAAGCTAAGTCCTGTGCCATGTCAAACCGAACAATTTATCACAAAAGCTAAGTTATTTGAAATTGCAAGATGGTGAAGCCTTATCCCTCTTTAAAAGACAATACCATCCAGTAGGCCTACATATACAGATTTAAGATATTTTTAGTAATTTCCCAAAAAAAAAAGACCATTTATAATTGCCAATGACTTCACAGGAGATACTATTTTAGCAGCCAGCAACTTAGCAACATAAGGTCATAGAGAGATTATTATAGGAGGGGTTATTGTCTACACCTTGGTGGGCCGCAACAATGTATTTTCTGTCCATCGTAGTCCGACATGTCTCATACAAAGAAGAGGCAGGAATTGTTTTTGTTTTTCTTTTCAAGAAGTCTATATTTAGTGCAGGTTTGCAGAGTGTTAAGGTAAGCAAGTCTTTTATGCAAAAAGTTTAAATCAAGATATTTACTTAAGAATAAATTTAAATAAATCGAATCAATGAACATATAAATATTACATTTTCAGTTTTCTTTTCCGGAGAAAAATCATCACTTAAATGTATACGTTTCAAATTGGAGTCGTGGAAGTGTACTATTCCCTGAGTGAGATTTCAGTGTGAAAATCAATTTTCTTTAAAAATACAAATGTGAAGACCTCTCGAATAAATGTTATAATGCTTATACTAGAGAAGGGGCGCAACGACAGGGGGGAAGGGTATTTTGCCCCCTCCCCCCTCTGAAACCTTGAAGTGGGGGCAAACGGGGGCAAAGAAAGTGCTGTGTAATAAATTTTTAGATAGTAAAACTGCTTAAATAGCACCATTTTCCACCTTGAAATACAAATTTTCCCGGGGGAGGACCCCCGGACCCCCCGCTTCAATAGGGGGGATCGATGATTCTTTATAAAAAGGTATATTGCCCCTCCTTTGGAAATGTCGTTGTTGCGCCCCTGTACTAGAGGCCCTCCTTCATGGAACCCTGGCTACGGCACTGTGTGTGCGGGCGGTGATGGAGCAAGTTGCGACATGAGTCGACCTCCCAGGGGAAGAGGAGGGGAGGGAGGGGGTGCAGAGTGTCGGCCAATAGAAGCGGACCCCAGCGGGTCGTTGCCTCGTGCCGGCCGCTGCATCAGGATTGCAGGATTGCGCTCCAATATTTAGCGTGATCCTGGGAGAGAGTTCGCCCGGTCGACACGCCCTGAACCTCGCCTCTAACAAGCTCGTCTTCTCCAGACAACACCTCGCCTGTGACGGCCTGTCGGCCCTGCTCACTCCTCACTCTCAGAGACAGGCCGCGCAGTGCCTCTAGCCTGCCGCCTCGGACCCCCTAACCCCGAGGACACAGCCCGGTGCATACAACACCTTCTCCGCTCCCACTTGCTTACAGACGACAACAACAACGTGTACTATAACTAGAGACCGGAAAAATTCGCGAATTCATTTCGCGATAGGCTAAAATACAAATAGTTATACCTCAGTGCTGCCTCTGCTGTTAGCTCACAACTCACCTGGATGACTCTGGGCCAATGAGAAACGCCCGACCAAAGCTTTATCGAATCACAGGCTGCTACGTTGGGACGTCTCACAAGACAGCAGCCAATGAGTGGGTGGCATTTGACCGAGTGCACGTAGAACTATGGATTTTTCCTGTCCCTAACTATAACTGTAAAAAAAAGGGGGGTGTTGTCTGTAAAGTCGGTTTACGGACAATAATTTTAGGTGATAACGTCATATCTAATTTTTTTAAAATTGCTGCGTTTAAAAAGTCCGCCTTAATCTGTTTGATATTATAGAAGATTTTTCACGCACGGTGGTTGGCCGGTTCTTGCACGCTTGGCTCATCAGGCGGAACGTGACAATGTGTCATGCTTTTTTCGTGCGTGCAGCCGGATTTCATCGATTTTATAAGACGTTATCACGTCAAAAATCATTATTTATTATTCGTAACTATGAAATATATTTATAGACTTCAGAGTTATCTGCATACTCGGAGCGATGTCACCCGTTCATTGGCTCTTGATCTGTGAGGGGTTTCAACTTGGTAGTATGTGATGTGATACTGCCTTGGTTGAAGGTTGCTCTTTGGCACGGATTCCATCCCATGAACCTTTAACCAAAAAAGTAAAAACAACTTGGAGGTAAAGTTTTTTTTAAATTTAGCCTATCCCGAAATGAATCCGCGAATTCTTCTGGTCTCTATCTATTTATATCAAACACATTTTTTTAACATTGTAATTTGGTTTTGTTAGGGTGCTGATTTTTACTCACATTCTGAAGAAGGGGTGTCCATAAATAAATATGAAAAAAAAATTAATACATACGTGAAATCCAATAATAAAGTATATTTTTAATGCTTTCGTTCATGACGTCAGCAGGCTGAAAATCATTCTAGTATATCCTGCGTGTAGATCAATAGCCCCGATACCTTTACACTCGCTAATTTAAACTTTTTCCCCCGCCTCCGTGAAGCAGCCTCTCTCCCCCCCCCCCCCCCCCCCTTCATCATCAGGCGCCGGACCTGCTGGACGGAGACAGTTTATTACCCTTGCGCCTGCGATACCCGCCGCCGCAGCCCGCAGAGCAGCCGCGTCGCGCGGGTTGCGGGCCGCGGGACGAGCAGGCGGCGGGGGCGAGGCTATTACCGCGGCTCGCGGCTGAATGGACCCACGTGGGGCCAGGGTGGGGGCGGGGGTGGAATCACACGGCCACACGTCGTGCGTTGGATTTATTCTTCGCTCTACGTTTTTAATTTCTCTTATCTGTTCCTCTGGCCGCGCCGGAGTGAAACAAGAGCGAGAAATTACGTGCTTCGCGCCCAAGACCCGGTATTCCCTAGGATGGAATGTTCTGATTGGCTCTGGGCAGGACCTTGCGTGGGTGAAGCTACGCCTCAGTGGCCGCGCTTGTCAGGCTGATTGACACTCAGGGGCAGGAACTGCACCAGCATCAGGCCTGGTCCGCACACTCCAGGCAACACTGCGATGCTCCTCCTTGCAGGCCACGCCCCACTCCAATATCCTCGCCGTCACCGAGATGAGCCACGTGGTTCGGAACCCACCGCGACCTTCAAGTCTCGTCACGACAAGTCACGTTAAACCCCTCGTGGCCAGAACTTCACAGATAAATGAACAACAAACATAGCCCGTCGTAATATTTATCATAGAATCTGCTCATTGGAACGTCATTGGAGGCTGATAATAACATAACTTAAAAAAATAATAAGTAATTCAAAAGTGTTTCACGAGATATCCACTGGGTACATCTTAAGGCTTGGCTTAGCCCAAAATTTCAGATTTTTTAAAAATTTTGTTTATGCTTCTAGATATTTTGTTGTGGTTGCTATATGTTGCCAAAACTAAAAAAAAAATTGAGTAACAATAAGTAAGGCAAATATTTTAATTATTGACGTTTGCCTGCATCTGAGAGATAGTTTTTTAAAAAGCCAAATACGCCGCCACGCTAGTACAGGCACGGCTGTGAGTGAACTGAGATGGCGGGTGTCTCAAGTGGAAGAGACGGCCCGTGAGACAGAGGGAGATACGGCGCCGTGTCGGAACTGGCCGACAAGCGGCGAAGTAAGTTGGTGGCGCGGCGCCTGATAATCCACCCTCCCCCCTCGACCAAGGTACCAGCAGCTTGCGCCGCGGCTACAGTGTCCGGGGAACACTGGGTCTAGGAACAAGGAGGAACCTGGAGAAACTTACAGGAGTAAGAAGGAAATAAAATAAAATAATGCTGGAGAAAATTAATAGGAGAATAGGTTTCTTGCAGATTGAATGCAGAAGATTCAAGGGAAGAAGATTACTGAAGATAAAAAGATATAAGTAGAAAAGATAGAACATTGGTCAAGCAAGAAATCATTTGAAGAAATTGGAAAATTCTAAGATTGAGAGAAGAAGAATAAGAGTTATAAGATGAAGAAATATAACTGGACAATGAAAAAGAAAGAGACAGAAAATATGCAAGAAGAAATAATAACTTTGAGAAGTTGAATAGAAGAATGCAGATAAATGGGAAAAATTTTGAATAAGAAGAAATAACTAAGAGAATGAGATAACTAGTTCAAAAAAGGGATGAAGTAGCTAAATATAAGATAGTTATGGCCGAACAACCAAGAATTTAGAAACAAGCAAGAACTCGGAGAAGAATCTAATAAAATAAGATAAAATAATGCTGAAAGAATTTAAGAGAAGTAAAGGATTCTTTGCAGATAACACGCAGAAGATGCAGGAAAAGTAGATAGCTGAATCAAGAAGATAAGAAAGGGAGATGAAAGATGCTTAAGCGAGAAATAAGTTAGAAATCAGGAATGGCACGAGATTTGGAGTTACAGATTGCAAGAATGCATGCACTATAGCTGAGAAGAAGGAAATGAAGGCTCAGAACGAAGGATCAAGCTGATATCATGGAACTGCGGCTCTCAGACACCTGAATGAACACCAAGTGCATGAAGATAAGCAACTGGCACTAGTATATACCCTCACCGGGGCTCAGACCTGGGAGGGCAGAGCTCGGCGGGTTGCCTACGTGCTCCTTGGTGGTTCCACTCAGTTGCTAGTGTTATCAACAACATGGCGACTGGTGGGTCGCAGCACATTTCCGGGCACATTTAACATCACAAGTAAGGGTGTCATCTCAGTCTCACGACGGGGACATACATCTGTGAAAACAGACAGATGTATTCCGACCTTGCGGCCGGCATTTCTCAAAGTTCCCCTCCCACATCTGCGCCCTTGAAGGGTAGTGTGGGAGTATCGTACCAGTTCTCTTTTAAAAAATTCCAGAGATTTTTAAATTACAGAACTGTTAGGGATCCCTTCCTGTTGTAGATCGGGAGGGTATTAGACCAGCGGCTGGGGCTACCGACCCAGCGTAGTCGCCGCCTCAGCCCCTCTACCACTCAGCTGACCAGACAAGGGGAGGGCGTAGAAGATGGCTGCCGGCCAAGTCTGCCCTAAGCAGGGTTGATTGAGCCGGCCTCCTCGCACCCCGCTGGTAACTGCCGCAGTCCCTGGCTGCCCGGGACTTTTTACGGCTCTCTGACGACCTGGTCTGACGGCTGAGTTGTTGACTGCGCTGTTCTGTTGTTCGCGCCCGCCGCCTCGTAACGAGCAGCGAACAGCTGTAAACACCGCAGCTCCGGACTGGAGCAGGTTCCAGCCGCCTCCTTAACGACGCGGCCACGTGATTACCCCACGCGATTTTAAAAGTTCCTACACGAGGCGATATAAAAATCTTTTATTGAACTCTACTGTCTTTTAACTCACGTGATTGCGTTCATTAAATAACGAATTATTCTTATTATTAGACACCAGAAATTAGGTTAAAATTTCAAATGATTTTACCAATGTGCTTGTTTCGTTACTGGTTCATAGTTTATGAGAAGGACCCTAAGCCAACGAGAAACCCTTAACCAAATGTGTATCGAATCACTTTCTATGTACCAAGTTGAGGCCTCTCAAAATTCAGCAGCCAATGAACAGATGATATTTTTTTTCCGAGTATGTAGAGGACATTGGAGTCCGTCCTGCAAGTCATTTAACAGCCATTTTCCCAGGTCTCTAGTATTTTAATGCAATATTTGTAGTTGCAATCGAGATAACAATGTTTTCATGATATGCTCTACTTAGTGAATATGTAGCGCTCTCGCTATTGTTCCCCCTGACGTTACACTGTATGCGTCCGCGACTTGCTTCATTTTATTTGGACCACTGCCTTAAGGGTATTAGGCCCCACCAATTTGGAGTGCTCCATCTTTTTGCCATAGTTCCAATTTTTAAACTTTTTATCCCAATTTTCGGCATGTCAAGGCAGAAGTAATATCTCTCAGACCTTATATACCTTGTCGTAACCACGTATTTACCATCAGGCTCTAGTCTGAAAGTGCCGAAGGAAATAACATATTATTTCTCGCGGGTTATTTCAACCGCCATGATAGCCACACCAGTTCACAAGTGTGTGCTTCAACAAGTAGCCGCAGCTAAGACTCGTGCCATGTCAAATAAATTATCATGGATAATGGATGGTTTAATGCAAGTGGTATCAAGATACTTGTGATTGCTAGTTGGGGAAGACTTGTCCCAACCAGCTAAGCCGTGAAACTGGAGGAGGGGGTTGAGCATCGCCACGCCTCCAGGTGTTGTTTGAGACGTGTTGTTCGCAGCGCAGGAGTTGTCCCTCACAAACCTGGTCTGGGTCGCCAATATCACCCAGCTTACATAAGAAGAATTATTGTAACTGGAAATGTATAGTGACAGTGAACCAATTATTTTTAAAGCAACTTCAGATACGCACACCTGTGTGTGGTTGGCGTACATTTTTATGTGAATAGTTAGTTAGCTTAATATTTAGGGTGAAATAATGAATAGTTTGTAGTTTTAAAGTCATACTGTGTAGTTTATATTAGTTTTATTTTTTAATTATAGTTTATATATATTTATTTTATATTTGATTGTGTAGTTAACTCTGTAAGAAATGAGACCACTATTTAGAGCACATATTGGAAAATATTATTTAATAATACATTTTTCCCGAAGTTTAAGTGTGAGTAATTTTCTTAGCGTTATAATTTTTTATCAGTTCTTGGATTTACTATTTCATGTCAGTTTCATATGTAAGAGTTGTATTTTTTTTTAATATGTGGTTAAGTGTAAGATAATGTGGTGTTCACGCCTAAACTGCACCGTATGTAAAAAAATACTAATAAAAAAATAAATAAATGTAGTGCTCCTGACTATAGTCAGCTGGGGGAGTACGCCTCGACGCGACATGTTGTCCTGGCGAGAGAGAGAAGCACAGAACTCCGCGCATCAATGGAAGAAGCCATGTCGTGCATCACTTTCCTGGAAAAGGTCTTGTGAAGGTTCACAAAGACTCGATACTTCCAGTCCCATGGTTGCCGGAGCATCAGTTCGCTTTGCAATCGCGCTTCCCAAACTGTCCTGTTCCCAATAAGTGGGTTTATTCGTGTCCACAGAGTCTAACAACCACCAAGGAGCAACGAGGCTCTGTATGTTGCCACGAGACTTTGGCAGGTTGGTATGAAAAGTGTATCTAAGTGTTTCATATCAACTCTCAAACTACATACAATGTTTCAACACTACAGAAGAATAAAATTGGTTTATTGACGTGACATCTAATTAATCGTATAACGCCGGCTGCACGCACAAAAAAGTGTCCCGTTACGCACATTTCCCCGTTACGCTGTGTCCCGTTACGCTCATTGTACGCTTGCGCCGCATCTGTCTCTCTTCCACTTGATTGGAACAACCATCGATTTGACTTTTTCGAGGCACATTAAACTTGAAACACTCCCATTCGTTTCCTACTTTTCCTATCATCGTCCTATCCTTAACAGAATAACTCAGATTGGAAGAAGTTAAATAGCAAACATGTATTACAGTTATAGTTAAAATAATCTCTTCGTTAAAGTAATATACATATTTGAATTAATGAGTGCAAATAAAAGTAAAATTATCAATCAAATTGTAGATTTCATTTCACTCCTTCTTTAGTGATAATTCAATAAAAATTGTTCATATTTATTCATAAAAGTATGCAATCATTTCATCAATGTTTTGTTATGACGTTGTCAAGTTAAACTATGGTCCGTAAACCGACTTTACAGACAACCAATTTTTTTATTCTAGAAGTTTTAACAATTTCATTGCGCAGAAATTGTTATTTGTGGCTGAATTGTTTTACGACATGATATTCTGTTATTCACTGTACCAATTGTTACTCTTGTGGTTTGAAATTAAAAAAAAAACACATTGTCTTCACATGACGTAGTAATTTCAGGCAGAAACACGTAGGTCTCTCCTCGTCGGCCGAGGAGTGAGGCAGATTCCAACGGACACTTGACAAGCACACGTCTGTGCAGTCTAGCCTGGCGCCAGGAAAATACACGGATCTCGCGTGTTGTTAGTTGCGCCGAAACATGGACGAACAGTGCGGTTCCCTTGGCGTCCCACCGAACACAGCCTTCACTATAACTTGTACAAGAACTTTGGTGAGGTGTGTACGGGAGTAACGAACACTGTAACACAGGACTGGCATGTCGCGACGCGCGGCTGGCCCCTCCAGGGCCGACGGTGCGCTCGACCTCGGAGGCGTGCGGGTTGCAGACCGCGCGTCGCAGGGGCTGTCACAATATTTTCCCCCCTCCAACACGGCGGAAGTGGTATCGGCGCTTGTCGCGTCTAGTAAGGGGAGAGGGGAGCTAATTTGTCTGGTAAATACACCAGCGCGGCGCAGCCACAGAATAAACAAACTCAACAGGCGTCAGATCACGAGTCGTCGGACTCGCGCGACTGGCGCGCAGCGCGGGCACAAAAGTCAACGCTGGCGATGGAACTGAACATGGTAAGCGTAGAGCCACGCGGAAAAATAACTTTAAATGCGATATGTGACGCTCCATGCTCATATGTTAATCAGTTGTGTATTATGTAATATTTAGGGGCACCTGTATTTCGCGAATACATTTCGTGTCTAGGTACATCGCAAAACACCGTAGTTTTTTTCTTGTAGTTATTGGCTGTGGTCGGCGAGAGGTGTTTTCCCGCACTTGACGGGGCCAATGGGAATGTGGATACCGTACTGCTGCACACACACGATTCGCCAGTACTGTAAGAAAAAGCTACAGTGTTTTGTGACATACCTTGACACGAAATGTATTCGCGAAATACAGGTGTCCCTAGTAATATTTGTTTACCATCTTGGCATCTCAGGCGAAATTCCATACTCAGGAACAAAGTGGAGTGACGTGTTTGATATTAAACACTCGAAAAATTAATTTAAACGGTTTTTAAAATATATATTTTAAGGTGAAATAATTTTATTTCAAATGATTTCAATACATCTTAAGGCGAGTATCTACAGAATCACAAACAAATTATTGACTTAATTCTCCGAATTGCCTGTATGAGTTTATCTAGTGTTTCCAGTGTCTGTACATTAGGTTTAAAGGCAACACTATTTTTTTTAATTATTTGAAGTACAAATTTTAGTCATTAAAATGTTAAACAATGCAGCCAACCACGAAACACAGTTGATGCTACAAAGTTTTCATACAAAAATAGTCTGGAAATCTTATCTTAAAAAATACATGAACCGAACTATAAAGTTTTATTCTGCCAAAGAAGTTTTTTTGTATATTTACCACTGCAAATGATCCGTCGCTGCAGGCAAGATTTTTGTTTGAAATATTTACAGACAGTAAAAAAAGCTTGCAGTTTCATTAAAATACAGTAGTGTCATCACAAAATAATGTTTACTGCTAACACATCACATGAAAACTTTATTGTTCAGTAATCGCATGTTTCTGGAAATGTCATCGTTGTTTTAAAGCTGTATTATTTTCCAGAATATTTACTTTTTCTGTGCTACAAACAAAGTGTTTGTTTACAGTGTGTGTACTTTGAGGGCGATGCAGTTATTTGAAATCCAGATTCGCGAGGTCGAGGCCGGGGTCACAGATGTGTTGAGGTCACGTCCTCGCCCGAGGTTTCGGCATGCCATCCTGCAGCCATCTTCAAAGGCTTGATGACAGCTGCACTAAGTCATGCCGAAACGTCGGGTACACAGTTATTGATATGCAAGCATCTTAGCTTCGACATACGGCATTTGGTGCGAGTAATCTCGTGAGAGTGGAACGGTAGTCGATGAACAGAAACTAGTAGAGACCTGTTGTAAAATTCGCGGATTCATTTCGCGATAGGATAGAGTCCAAATACTTTTGACAAAATTTTGTTTTAGTGATTGGGCCACAGTTTATCTGAAGGACTCTGGGCCAATGAAAAATCTTTAACAGAAGAATTAGCGAATCACGATAATTCCAGTCAACAGGTGTTACGAGTCGGTAACCAATCAGCAGATGTAATTTGCACGAGTGCATAGAGGATCATGGAGTATATCCTTTAGGGATTTGAAAGCGCGAATTTTACAGGTCTCTATAAATTAGTCACAAAGATAGCGGATCCTCGGGCAGCAACATGAACCTGTATATAGTCACTTTCGTAAACATTAGGGGACATACCAACTGTATTGGTGTGCCAAATGAAACTGCATGATAGTAAAACTACCCTGGAATATATCTAGTACACTGAAATAGTCTTAGTAAAAACGAATCATGAGTTTTTAAATATCTAAAAAAAACTAGCATTACAGTGATTGTAATACAGATTCTCCATTTAAATTCCCTAGAAGCTTAGCAACTTAGCGCGGTCAAGAGCGCTCGGTTATATCCAGGGTCGTGGTTCTTATCTGACCACTGGAATTTTTTTTAATTTTTAAATAATTTATAATATAATAATATTGTTGAATCATTTCAATAATATCAAGATTTTTTGTAGGCAGTATTTACAAACTGATTTCAGTTGTTTAACAAAAAATTTAATATACAAACATATAACAAGTGTTATAATATGTGTTTTAAATGATTCTTGTCAATATTTTAGTAATGCCATAGATATATAACTTCTAAAGTGTGCATAAAATTTATAGTATTAACTGTTTAGGGAAATACAACACGATGGGAAGTATCTTAATAAAATTCCTTGACGAAAAACAGGTCAAAACCCGGGGTTTTATCGGAGCCATTTCTAATAGTTGAAAATTTCCTGTTTGTTTCGTGCTGCTAATTTCTATCTGCTTTTTATGGTTTCAATCAAAGTTTAAGATTCAGTCAGCGAATTCTAGTGGCGGGCGCAGAAATAATGTGTGTGATGCGCATCCTCACAGTTTGGTGTTTGGAAAGATGTTTAAATGTTACTAGCGAGTACTGAGTGAATCACTCACTTTTTCCTGTGGACTTAACCTCACTCGCAAGTCAAGAATAAAATATTTATTTTTGAATAGTTAAATTTTTTTACACATTTCCAAAAAAAAAAACTGCCAGACATGAAATAATTCAACAAGCTGACGGGATCTATAAACACGCAATATCTCGGTAAAATAAACGGTAGTAAATGCGTGTTTGTGACCTGGGCAGGGACGCGAGGTACAGACAGGTTTCAACACGCATCTCACTCTACGGGATACTCGCAGACGCCGCGCTAGCCGTCTTGGGCGACTGATTGTCTCCTCACGAGGCCTGGACGACTGGTGTCTTCTAGACAGGGCGCGGAATAAACCTTCTGCTTTTTAAAATTATTATTTTAAAAAATTCTTATGTGAAAAATATAGTACTACTCGTTCCCGCCGTCCTTTTCGTCATGGAGATAGCGATGCATCGCATGAAGATTTAACTGTTTAAAAACAGTTGGTACCATTTGTCCATTTTTGCAATACTTCCCAACTTATTGGCTGTGATTGGTTAAATAACTCAGCCACCGAGGAGACATGCTGCACTACGGAACGTCTTAGTCAACTCCACCGTACACCACCCTATACTCGCTGCACACCGCCCTCTACAAAGAAAGCTGTGCAAGGACTGAACACTTGAACTGGGATATAGAAGAGTAATTAGTATAAATAAAAGAAAGAGTATGCGAAGAAGACGTTGCGGCTACTATGGAAGATGTCTAGGAAGGTAATAATGTAAATATTCGAGAGAAGTTACTGCGGAATGTGAATTGCAACTGTACAGAAGACCAGTAAGTAGAGACCTGCAAAATTCGCGGTTTCGATGGCCTTCAGGATAGTCTGCACATACCCCTGTACACTCGGGCAAATAATGCAAGTTTATTGGCTGGCGACTTGTAAGTCATCTCAAGCTGGTTTGTCTGTGATTCGATCCTTCTTTGGTTGAGGGTTTATAACTGGTTGAGATTCGTCCAGATGAACAGCAAGCCAAAAGCAAAATTATCTAACAGGTGTATGTGTTTGAATTCTAGCCTATCACCGAATGAATCCGCGAATTTTGAAGGTCTCTACCAATATGGAAGAAAACCTAAAGGTAAAAGGTGGATGAGAATACTTTTTATCTTAAGTGTATGAAGAATTGATGGGACATATACAATAATATAAGCGTATTGTGTAGATATAAATTGTTATAAATCTAATAAATAAATGCGGTATTCAGTTTGGTTGTAGGTCCCAGAGCACAGCTCCCAGAGCAGTGCTGCCCCTGGCACGGCGCGGCCCGGCTCACCTGCCTGTAGCGCGGGTCCCGGGGGTCGCAGGGGCGCAGGGGTCGGGAGTCTAGGAGGCTGTGGCGACGTCCGTCCGTCAAGCAGGGCGCCTCGCAGCGCCGCGACGCCGCTTTTATACGGCGCGCCCCGTGGAGGGGAGGGGACCTGCCTCCCTCCCCTCCGGTGCCCGCCTCCCACGCGCCTCGTAGTGGGGGGAGGGATCTCTGCTGTGCTGGCGGCTCGTACAATCACCTGTATCATCTGCGGTGCTTGAAGCACGCCGGTGCACACTTGACCTGCGTCATCGCTGGACCGTAGGTCCCCAAGTCGCAATAGACCAATAATAATAATATATAATAATTATTTATTTCCCTTTTTTTACACTTTGTTAACAATATTCACTTAATTAAACCAGGAAATTTAGCACTCACGAGAGCAAGCTTATATGTGAGTGCATCTATTCACTTTAAATTACATGCGGTATTTGGACGATTGTAAACATTTGTAAATGTATAATAACTTAGAAATAAATATATATGAAATGTAACCTAAGGAACTTACAATTAGTTATATAAAGATGAAAGTTAAAAAAAACCATTTATTAAAAATCTATATTATGTTTAAACAAAAAAGTCTGAATTATAACATTGTTACATGAATAAATGCAAATATAATTAAATAAAAATTAGTAACAACAACACCAAAATTCAAATGATCCAATCACATGCAGTCCGTCTGGAAGGTGGTCACGCTCGGTCTCACTTCGCAGCGCCTTGCAGCAGTAGGGCCGTCAGGACTTCGTACTTCGTACTTCGTACTTTGTCGACACGATGCCGAGCGCGCGAACAAGCCGGTCAGCTGTGGGATACCCGCCTGTATCGGAGCGCATCTCGACGATACAGACGAAGAGATACGTCCAGTGTTGCGTATCACGTGGACGTAGAGCTTACGTTCAAAACACGAAAAAAAAAAAAAAATACATTTTAGAATGCAATCTGGTGGAATCATTTACAGTTTATTTTGGAACGCGACACCGAAATGAAATAAGTTAATTCGCCTCAGGGAATTTATCACATAGCTAAGTAACCAGAAAACGCTGGATTTTTGCCTGGAGTTGAATGAATGCGAGTAATAACCGTGGCTATATATAACATTTTATATAATTATTTGAAACACATGACTTTTAAACAAACTTTCCATCACATGACTGTGTCATACTACTGCTATTTTTATCGCCAATCATTGGCCTTCAGTAGGACAGTAACAGAAATTTCACTGACCCAGAAAAGTACAGGGAAGTACCTATCAACAACCACAGCCTATGTTGTAAAGCATCGACATTGTGAGTCGAAGTCAGACAAGCAGTCAAAATTTTCCCCCGCGAAACCCGGGTGTCTCTAACAAATAAGAATGCACAAAGAATTGCAATATTCACTTGTATTTTTGAGGAAATAAAAGTTATTGTTGATGGCCGTTGGTTTTCGCGTGTGTCGCGTGAACTTGAAGAGGCGTGTCTGTAGATGTGTAAAAGTAACAAAAAAAAGTGTACCCGTATGTATTCGTTACTATAACAATTAGTACTCGTTACTATCGTATCGTTACGTTACTCGTTACTTCTGATACCGCATAACATGCTATGTTATGTTGCAGCAACTAATCGAGTCGAATTGCGTACGCGTAAAGTATGACGACACGTAAATAATAATAAAAATAATATAAACAATTAACAATATTTGATAATTAACAGTTTTTGTTAACCAAGAAACAATTAAATCTCATTAGAGGCGGCTTTATTATATTATATCTTTTAAGATAAGAAAAAAACCTGAAAATACGCTATAATAAAAAAACATTAACATACGTATTTCTAATTTGTAAAAAAAAAATACTTTCATACGTTGTTTCTGTTCCGATCTCAAATTTGTCTACACACACAATACCTTTAATAAACAGTAAAAAAAAACTTGGACGACGAATTTCCAAATTATGCTTTACTTAATAAACAAACATCGTTCTTTGTAACGTAAATTCATCTAATATGCGCGCGCATGCGTAAAACATACGAAAAATGCGAGTAACGAAATGCAATGCAGCCGTGTGTAACGTTTCGTTACTCGTATATGGACGGCGCACCCGTTACTCAGTACCGAATACATACGGTTTTACACAGCTCTACGTGTCTGTAGGAGCTGGCTCGGGCGGGTTGGCTTCCCCGGGTGTACGGGGGGGGGGGGGGGCAGAGGAGCGGAGCGCAACAGGTGAGGTGCCAGCACGCTAGCACAGCGCTCAGGGGAAAAATAAGATCCTTTTGGAAACAAGTTGCCGAGAAACAGTTCCTAATACTTTAGAGACCGGAAAAATTCACAGATACATTTCGCGATAGTCTTAAATTCATACACGTATACTTTTAAGCGGCTCTTGCTATTGGCTCGCTGTTCGTCTGGGCGACTCTGGGCCAATGAGAAACCCTACAACCAAAGAAGTAACGAATCACGGGGCAATCACCAGTTTGAGACGACTCACAAGTCAGCAGCCAACGAACTGGCGTTATTTGCCCGAGTGTACAGAGGACTGTGTAGACTATCCTAAAGGTCATCGAAACCGCGAGTTTTTCAGGTGCCTAGTAATACTACCACAAATATATTGTGAAGGTGTACAACACATGGCTATGGTTAGGGACACCTGTATTTCGCGAATACATTTCGTGTCTAGGTACATCGCAAAACACCGTAGTTTTTTTCTTGTAGTTATCGGCTGTGGTCGGCGAGAGGTGTTTTCCCGCACTTGACGGGGCCAATGGGAATGTGGATACCGTACTGCTGCACGCACACGATTCGCCATTACTCTAAGAAAAAGCTACAGTGTTTTGTGACATACCTTGACACGAAATGTATTCGCAAAATACAGGTGTCCCTAGCTATGGTTATTTTTGCATGTTTTTTCTGAATAATACTGAGTATTTCTTAGAAAAAATTGGCACATAATTCGATATATTTATCGATGTTATATTTTTTAAACCATGGTAAAGATAATTGATTTTTTTTAAATAACATTAAAATTATTTTCATATATTAGTAGGGACCTGAAAAATTCGCGAATTCAATGACCTACAGAATAGACTCCAAGATCCCCGATGCACTCGGACATATTACATCTGCTCATTGGCTACTGACTCGTGACAACTATTAACTAGAATGCTTTTGATTCGATACTTCTTTCGTTGAGGATTATTCATTGGCTCTGATTCCTTCAGACAACCTGTGGGCCAATCACTGAAGCAGCAAAAAGTTAAACACATTTGGATTCTAGCATATCGCGAAATGAAACCGCGAATTTTTCCGGTCTCTATATATTAGGCTTGTTAATTTGCGCAGTTATACTGGAAAGTTTTTTCAGGGAAAGGTTTACAAATAACTTAGTGCCCGCCATCTTTGTTTTTCCTGTTCTACTTGGTAGCCGCCATCTTGGATACTAACATCTTGGTTTCTGCTGATTGTACCTAGAGAGCGCCAGCATAGCTCTGTCTCACGCACGTAAGGACAATGTTCATCTACCTATCAATGTTGTTGTGGTCCTTATTGACATGTTAAATTTAATTTTTCTGTAAAAAAAATACATTGTAACCGCGGTGAATCTAACAATGACAGCTCGGGTAATAATCCGTAGGGACCTTAAAAATTCGCGGTTTCGATGACCTCCAGGATAGTCTACACAGTCCTCTGTACACTCGGGCTAATAACGCCAGTTCGATGGCTGTTGACTTGTGAGTCGTCTAAACTGGTTTGCCCGTGATTCGTCACTTCTTTGGTTGAGGGTTTCTCATTGGCCCAGAGTCGCCCAGACGAACAGTGAGCCAATAGCAAAAGCACCTTAAAGGTATATGTATATGAATTTCAGACTATCGCGAAATGAATCTGCGAATTTTTCCGGTCTCTAGCTGTTGGTTTCATATGGGGGAATAAAAAATACTAGAAAATATTTGAAATTTCCTTTGTGCCGTTTCAATTCTTATCCGGACAGCTTCAATACTTCCATTATTAATTTCACGAGTTTTCAAAACAGATTTAAACATGGGATCAGTACACAGATACCTTTTTCCTTCATCGCTGGGATGGGTACTCTGTGTGTTCTAAAGATGTGGCATTTGTCATCACGGTGATGAGACAATACTTTTGTTTTTGAATCATGTTTTGGTGAGGAAAATTGTGTCATGATCAGTAGCTGCTGATCTATCATAAAATTAAATTTCTTTTGGTTCTTAAGCTACTCGCGTTTTTTGGTAAAATATTTCCCACTCACACGAGCCAGAATTAAAAAATATGGGTATTAAGGCAGTCCATCAGACACCAGTATGGTAGATTGGCCATTGGGATTTTGAGCAGTTAGGATGATTAATTCTTGATCCTTGTGGCTCAAATCATTGTAGTTGGATGCTTGCTCAGGGTGAAGTTTTCCATAGAAGGGACTGATGATTCGGCAATTTGGCCACAAAATGGTGTTGTGAATCATACAAAAATCCTCCTGCAAAACCGGGACGAGGAAAGAGACATAGGTATTATATTTTAGCGTAGATGAAAAACTTTAAGTTTCAATAGATTAAGTTCGTTGTTGACGTCGTCAACTACTTTCTTTTCTTGTGCCGTTGAGTCAAAACGTGTTACAAGTAGAGCTTAATTTTTTTCTATTCAGGTCTAGAAATATTTTTAAACTAATAAGTAGGGCCATGCATATTTCGCGAAAAGATTCCGAGATCAGTTATAAGTTAAAACACTGTAGCATAGTCTGTGTTTCGTGATTGGGTGAATTTCTTTCAGGTGCATGTCAATTGTTACAACACCAATCACAGTAATTCAGTGGGGAAGCAAACGCGTCCTAAGTGGCTCGGTCAAACAAGGCAACGACTTCTCTCGCAGATGGCCGCCAATCACAAGGGAGAAACCACTGGTGCGGGTATACCTTGTTGCAGTCTAATAAGCGTTAAGATCTTTTCGCGAAAAATGCCTGCCCCTACTAATAAGTAAGTCGAAATGGCATGATTGTCAAATGTTGGACTAGTGTGTGGTGTGGGTGTACCACTGCTGATTCTCGCAACAAAGACCAGACCTGCCCTCCCGACTCGCTGGCGTCGCCGTGTCCATCGCCGCTGGTGTTTACGAGGCGCTCCGCTAGAGTGCTCTGCCGTGTAGCGCTACGAGGCGCGGTGTGTGGACGCCATGTTGGGGCGCTCGCCAGCCACTCCGCGAACTTTGTTTTACTTCACTCCGCCTACCCGTGTTGGAGTATTTGAATCTTACGCTCAAATTTAAAAAAAAATATCCTTTAGGTCACAATTCACCCAGTTGAAACACCTCATACGTAGAGACCGGAAAAATTCGCAGATTAATTTCGCGATAGTCTGAAATTCATACACATATATCTTTAAGGTGCTTTTGCTATTGGCTCATTGTTCGTCTGGGCGACTCTGAGCCAATGAGAAACCCTCAACCAAAGAAGTAACGAATCACGGGCAATACCAGTTGAGACGACTCACAAGACAGCAGCCAACGAACTGGCGTTATTTGCCCGAGTGTACAGAGGACCGTGTAGACTATCCTGGAGGTCATCGAAACAGCGAATTTATCATATCCCTACGCATACGTCAGAATCCAATGAACAAGTGACGTTTTCCCGAGAATGCACAGAATCGTGGAGTCTATCTTGGGAGGTCATTGAACTCGCGAATACCTCCTGTCCCTACTAATAGCTAGAAACGTGACCTCTAGGATGTAATCCGCAATCCTCTACAAACTCGGACAGACACTGCCTGCTCGTTGGCTACTGAATATTGAGACGTCTCAGCAAGTATTCAAAGTGATTCGATACTTGTTTTGGCTCAGGGTTCTCCGGCTAAACTGGGGCCCAAGCAAAGAAGTCAGAGTGAAGGTAAGCTCATTGACTACTGAATATTGAGACGTCTCAGCAAGTATTCAAAGTGATTCGATACTTGTTTTGGTTCAGGGTTCTCCGGCTAAACTGGGGCCCAAGCAAAGAAGTCATACTGAAGGTACGCTCATTGGCTACTGAATAGTGAGACGTCTCAGCAAGTATGCCAAGTGATTGGAGGGTCCTCCGGCTGAACTGGGGCCCAGACTGAAGGTGAGCATGTCACCGAGGAATGACAGCTGTCAGCCCGACCACGCGGGTGAAGGCAGGGGACGGCGCCAGGCGGGAGGCAATACAGCGCGCTGGTTGGTCCGCCGAGGGCCGACTGGGGCGATAACAGCGCCATCAATCGCCGTCAAGTCCTCGGCCGGTGCTCCGCGCTGTTTGGACTCCGGGAGGAGCACTCCGGGGCCGAGACAGCCCCATATGGCGCACTCAATCTCAGGCACCGCGCTTGATTCATGGACCACCACTTGCGGTGATACATCGCCTCGCACACCTGTGTTAGCAGGAAACTCACCCGTCACCATGTTAAAAAAAAACAGTATCTTTTTTCTTGCTTCTATGGTCGGTGGGATAATGTTTAAGCGTGCCCAGGTCCCGGAAATAGTGATATGTAGATGTTATGATTGTTTATTTATCTATGTACAGTTTGGAATTATTTGAGACCTGTAAAATTCGCGGATTCATTTCGCGATAGGATAGAGTCCAAATACTTTGACATTATTTTGCTTCAGTGATTGGGCCACAGTTTATCTTAAGTACTCTGGGCCAATGAAAAATCTTTAACAGAAGAATTAGCGAATCACGATCATTCCAGTCAACGGGTGTTACGAGTCGGTAACCAATCAGCAGATGTAATTTGCACGAGTGCGTAGAGGATCATGGAGTCTATCCTTTAGGGATTTGAAATCGCGAATTTTACAGGTCTCTAGTAATAGTGTATGCGTGATTATGATAACTTTTCGCGAAATAATCTCTCATTAGACTACGAGACACGGATGGCTGCAGTAACGGCAGGAAACAGGGGGCGGGGGAAAGGGTGCCTGGCCGGGTAACGATGGCAGTAGTTAGCGCCCTCGCCGCCAGGGGCGCACGTGACGGGCCCTCGCAACAACAGGGGGCCGGCCCGCTAATCGCCGGCCATTACCCGCCGCCCGCGGCCTGGTGGGGCGCCTCCTGCCTGCAGGCCAGACTCTACCGTCGTGCACACATGTACCCCGGGACTCTCAGATCCTTCCTTCAACGGTAGACTGCAAAGAGGTGTCGAATCAGAAGCTCCTTGGTTCACAGGTCGCAGTGACTAGGGGCAGGCATTTTTTGTGAAAAAATCTGAGCGCCTATTAGACTGCAACTAGCTACACTCGCACCAGTGGTTTCTTCCCTGCGAGAGAAGTCGTTGCCTTTTTTGACCGAGCCACTCAGGAGGTGTTTGCTTCCGCACTGAATCACTGTGATTGGTGTTGCAACAGTAGACATTAAGCTGAAAGAAACTCACCCAACCACGAAACACAGACGATGCTACAGTGCTTCAACTTCCAGCTACTCTCGCAATCTTTTCGTGAAAAATGCATGTCCCTACCAATGACTAGAGACCGGAAAAATTCGCGGTTTCATTTCGCGATATGCTAGAATCCAAATGTGTTTAACTTTTTGCTGCTTCAGTGATTGACCCACAGGTTGTCTGAAGGAATCAGAGCCAATGAATAATCCTCAACGAAAGAAGTATCAAATCAAAAGCATTCTAGTTAATAGTTGTCACGAGTCAGTAGCCAATGAGCAGATGTAATATGTCCGAGTGCATCGGGGATCTTGGAGTCTATTCTGTAGGTCATTGAATTCGCGAATTTTTCAGGTCCGTACCAATGACCATGTGACACAGAGGATCGTGGAGTCTGTCCTAGGGGTCATTGGAACTGAATTTTTTTTTCCATGTCCTGCCAACAGAAATGTAAGTTGTTTGGATCCTTGAAACGGTCCGCTGTGAAGTTGCAAGAACGCGAAGAGACGCGGCCAGGCCTAACGAGCCAGGACGACGGCAGGAGACGCAACTCGCGCGCACAGACGCCGCTCCACTGCTAATTAGCTCGCTTGAGAATCAAGCCCTGCATTTAGCGCCCCGTCTGCAGGCGACTGAGGGTGTTTACAGCGATGTCGACTCTTGTCAAATTAATCTTATTTATAAAAAAAAACTCCTCCCTTCGTTACAGTCAGTTCACTTTAAATTGACTACTTCTTATTTTTTTCCCTCCAAAATTATTCCCCCTGTGTGTTTGAATTAACATTTCCATTGGCATGAGTACGTGCTAGGGAAACTGGTAGTTTAATTTTCGTGAAGGAGTAAAAATCTGAACCAATTATAACTTTATACAGCTTCTGCAGTCACTTGTATGGAGAATTTAAAACAGTGAGAAATTCTCAACTGAAGAAGCACCAAACGCGTGTAACTCGAATGAGCAGCGAATGAGTAGAGGACATTTTCCTGTTGAAGTAACATAAATTATGGTCCATGTTAGAGGCCATTGAACCCAGGCAGCTGGTTTGTAGCATGATTATTCCGTGGATTCAATTTTCCTATACATAACCAAGCATGTTCAGAGCGCTCATTGGTCGATAGCAAGGTTACTTTCTATGTCAGTTTACACGTGATTCGATAAAATTTCTTCTCCTTGTTTAACTATGGCTCAGGGTCTTCAAGAGTACTGTAGTCGAATCATCAACGTAAATTAGATGCATATGTGCTTCAAGTCTACTTTGATAAGCAATGACTAGAGAACGGGAAAATTCTCTGATTCATTTCACGTTATGCTATAACCCAAACACGTTGCTTCAGTTTAGCTGAAGGACTTTGAGCCAATGGGTAGGGACCTGAAAAATTCGCGGTTTCGATGACCTTCAGGATAGTCTACACAGTCCTCTGTACACTCGGGCAAATAACGCCAGTTCATTGGCTGCTGACTTGTGAGTCGTCTCAACTGGTTTGCCCGTAATTCGTTTCTTCTTTGGTTGAGGGTTTCTCATTGGCCCAGAGTCACCCAGACGAACAGTGAGCCAATAGCAAAAGCAGCTTAAAGGTATACATGTATGAATTTCAGACTATCGCGAAATGAATCTGCGAATTTTTCCGGTCTCTACCAATGGGAAACCTTCAACCAAAGAAGTATCGAATAGGAAACATCCACACATGTGATCACGTGGCATTTGCCCGAGTGGCTAGAGGATCGTGGAGTATATCCTAGAAGTCACTGGAACTGCTAACTTTGGCCAGACGGAGCTGGCTTTGCGGCGAGTGGCCTGGGCTCAGAGGCGCGTCGCTAATGGCGACGTCGGGAAATGAACGTTGTCTCCCGCTTCCCCGGGACTTCGCCCCACCTCCGGCCCTCTGCGTGCCTTCCCTCGCGACAAGCCAGCAGCACTCCCACACAAACAACAAGGAAGAAGCAACCAGACCAACGAACCGTTTACTGAACCTTTCAAAAACTTCCAGGTAGAGACCGGAAAAATTCGCAGATTCATTTCGCGATAGTCTGAAATTCATATACATATAGGCTACCTTTAAGATGCTTTTGCTATTGGCTCACTGTTCGTTTGGGCGACTCTGGGCCAGTGAGAAACCCTCAACCAAAGAAGTGACGAATCACGGGCAAACCAGTTGGGATGACTCACAAGTCAGCAGCCAATGAATTGGTGTTATTTGCCCGAGTGTACAGAGGACTGTGTAGACTATCCTGGAGGTCATCGAAACCGCGAATTTTTCAGATCCCTGGTAACCAACTAGCAGAGACCTAGAAGTCTGTGAACTGTCTGGCGCCAGCCTAGACTCCACACCCGTGTGCATAACGAAGTCGATGCTTCCTGTCCATCGGCTGTTGCCATACCTCACGTGCTCTTCCAGTCACGCGTGAATGATGTTTAATTGGCTTCTAGTTCTTGAGGACCATGTTCCAATGACAAGGATCCTTCAAGTGCGCGAGCATTCGCAATCTAAGACTGTCACCCGATGATGGATTCATGCCATGTGATTGTTCTGAAAGCGTGGATCTAGCTGCTCCGCTGACGTCTCCTCGCCGGCGGACAGCGGCTGTCACCGTCGCCCGAGGACTTATCAAACATTGACGGCCTGCGCCCTCAAGGTCGTTGTGCAACACGTCCCGCGCCTCATCGATCCTCGCGCTATCGACCGGTCAAAACAGTCGATACTAACCGCCGCCCGCGTGTCCCAGTGGGCCCGCTGATCGCCAGCCTGGAGGTAGCTCCTCGTCTCTGGACAGGTACCAGCATCTCAGGGCTTGTTGCAGGGTCATTGCTAGAGACAGGAAAAATTCGCGGTTTCGATTACCTCTAGGATAGTCTACACAGTCCTCTGTACACTCGGGCAAATAACGCCAGTTCGTTGGCTGCTGACATGTGAGTCATCTCAACTGGTGATTGCCCGTGATTCGTTACTTCTTTGGTTGAGGGTTTCTCATTGGCCCAGAGTCGCCCAGACGAACAGTGAGCAAATAGCAAGAGCAGCTTAAAGGTATACGTATATGAATTTCTGACTATCGCGAAATGAATCTGCGAATTTTTCCGGTCTCTAGTCATTGCTAGGGACAGGTTGGCTAGAGTGCAACATGGTGTGCACCCGCCAGTAGTTTATTTCCTGTAACTGGTGGCCGTCTGCTACTGAAGACGTTTCCTTATTTAACCGAGGCACTTAGGACGTGTTTGCTTCCTCGCTGAATTACAGTGATTGGTATGGAGACAGTAGTCATGAACCTGAAGGAAACTCACCCAACAACGAAACACAGACGATGCTACAGTGTTTCAACTTCCAGCTACTCTCGGAATATTTTCGCAAAATGGAATGCCCCAGTTCATAGGACATTGGTGTAGACCCGGAAATTTCACGGATTCGTCTGGCCTCAGGGTAGAATTCAAAGTCATAGGTGTGCTCAACCCATGTTTGCTTGCGCATTGGTTAATTTCTTAGCGAGAACATCTTCATGCTTGTTTAAATGTCACTACCTGAAGAGCTTACTTCTCTCCTAGCTGGGCATCGTTGGCTCATGGTCGTAGAGGGGCGTGTCTAGATAACTGCGGTCCAATCACGAAGGTTTGCATTCTAACTTGCGACCTAAAGATTTCCGTATCTCTAGTCATTAGTCACGACATATGGTAAAGGTGTTTTCTTTTTTAATGATACAAAGGACGTAAGGTTTGTAAATATTTGGAAGATGTTTTTGAAGCAAGGTTTCAAGTAATTTACCCAACTAAATGCGAGCCAACTGGAAGCGAGCTGTTAATTAGTCTTCATCCTCTTAAAAAACATTTTTGGCTCAGGCCATTGTCTCTCAATTTCAAGTACTCCATCGACTTTCGCGCTAAGCCTTTACGAGTGGTTCTTTTCTACAAATGTAACAATTAGCCTCGAAGAGAATTCTAAGTACAAATGAAAGCTTCGGCACGGTAATGTACACAAACAATGCAGACCTTTTAATTTCGTGTTGGACTGTTCTGTGAATAACAAGTGGTGCCTTTGTTATGAAGTTTCCATATACTAAAACAGGATCAGAACTGTTAAATACCGTGAAGCAAGTGTATTGTAGTCTACCTCGGCAGGATTTTTCAATTAATAGCTGTGAACTAGAGACCGGAAAAATTCGCAGATTCATTTAGCGATGGTCTGAAATTCATACACATATAACTTTAAGCTGATTTTTCTATTGGCTCACTGTTCGTCTAGGCGACTCTGAGCCAGTGAGAAACCCTCAACCAAAGAAGTAACGAATCACGGACAAACACCAGTTGAGACGACTCACAAGTCAGCAGCCAACGAACTGGAGTTATTTGCCCGAGTGTTCAGAGGACTGTGTAGACTATCCTGGAGGTCATCGAAACCGCGAGTTTTTCAGGTCCCTACTGTGAACTCAAGTGTAGGAGAGTTATGTCTGCAGCTCTCAGGATGCTCAAGTGAGAGCATGACCTTCCTCTTGGGACAATTCCCCCCTCCCCCCCAAAAAAATAATAATAATGCGCCTCGTCAACCAGCTAAACATGACTACAGTGTAACTCAATTTATGAACATTGAATATGCCGAACTAGAGTGTAGCCATCTCTTTAAACACATGTTATAATTAGATAACAGATGAATTCTCGGAATCATTTCGTGAATGGCTAAAATTAAAATCAAGTTACCTATACGTAGTTTTTTCTATCGGTTCAACGTTTATAGGAAGGACTCTGTGCCAAAGAGAGACCTCCAACCAAGGAAATATCCAATCACAGACCACTAAGTTGACTCCCCTCACAAGTAAAGAGCTAATGAACAGGTGATATTTGTCCGAATATGCAGAGGATTGTGTGGTCTTTCCTGAAGGTCATTGAAACCGCGAATATTTATTTGGCTCTGATTATACCTAGGGACATGCATAATTTGCGTTATTGTTAAACGACAGTCTAAATTCCAAATTTATGTGCCACTGAATGACCTATATCTAGGGACCTGAAAAATTCGCGGGTTCAATGACCTCCAGGATTAACTCCACGGTTCTACGTACACTCGGTCAAATGCCATCCACTCATTGGCTGCTGTTTTGTGAGACGTCCCAACGTAGCAGCCTGTGATTCGATAAAGCTTTTGTTGAGCGTTTCTCATTGGCCCAGAGTCATCCAGGTGAGTTGTGAGCCAATAGCAGAGGCAGCACTGAGTTATAACTATTTGTAGTTTAGCCTATCGCGAAATGAATTCGCAAATTTTTCCATTCTCTACCTATATCTAGAGAACGATATATGTATATATATATATACACCTATATCTAGAGAACGATATATGTATATATATATATATATATATATATATATATGTGTATATATATATATATATATATATATATATATATATAGCGAACATGCTGCTTTGGTGTTTGTACCTTTGGTAATCTGAAGGATTCTGGATCAATAAAAACACCAAACAAAAAACGAATCACGAGCATCCCAGCTAGAATGTCTCGCGAGTCAGTAGCCAATGAACAGTTGGCATTTGCCCGAGTATACAGAGGGTCGTGGAGTGAATCCTAGAGGTCAGTGAATCCTACTCATAATATTATATAACGGGTTTACTGTACACGCCCTGCATGTCTAGAAGCCAATAAAAGAACCTTCAATCAAGTCTGAACCAATAATGCGCGATCTGGAGAGAAAGTAAAATGAAACAGTAGCCTTTGTGGTAACATGACACTGAATTTACAGCAGACAAGTTTTTGTAAACAATTAAAAAAATTCAGTGAATAGACGGACTTTCAACGAAAAATACGGCCCAGAAACACCAGTCGTTCTCCGTATTTCCAGATAGATTAATCTTCGCAGTAACTACGCCATATAACAGCCGCCCTGTTCGTATTTCCGCTGTGAACATATCAATAGACCTGAAAAATTCGTGCTTCAATGGACTTAAGGGTAGTCTCCACAGATACTCGGGGAAATGTCACTTGTTGATTGGCTCTTGAGTAGTGAAGGGTCTCTAATTGGTGGTCTGTGAGTTGATACTTCCTTGGTTGGAGAACTCTCATTGGTCCAGAGACCTCCGGATACACCGTAGCAAACAGTATAATAATTTCAAAGTTATATATATTTTTTAATTTTAGCCTATCGCAAAATTAAACCGCGAACTTTCCCGTTATGTATACATCATTCAACATTTGTTCTTCCTATTTTTCTTTATCTCAGTGACAATAAGGGCGTGTCAAGAAAACTGTTTGTGAATCATTAAATAAATCAGATTATATAAATATATCCTACTATTCAACTTTGCAACACAATCAACGCGAAATCATCATTTCAGAGAAAACGTCGGTTGTCAAAAAAGGATATGTATTATTTTGTGGGATTTATATTAAAGAAGCTGCAGTTTGGAATATAATGTGTTAAAATATAACCTGGATTTAAAGTTTTTGACCATTAACTGTAATTTTTCTCTTTTCTTGAAAAAAGTCTCGATTTCATGCGCTACAGGTTTTATAATTGGCCGTGAGGCATTGTAGCTGGGAGTCGACTGAAGAGAGTTTCAGTAATTGTTTTGCGAAATGAAATGAACGGCGCTGTGCATATCTTGAGCGATGTAACACTGCTGTCAAACAATAGAGGAATACATGGCAGCCATTGTCTGGGGGGTTTTGAGAAATGTTTCGCCGGCGAGATTAATGTCGAGTGGTTAAAATACGTTTTCCTTCTTCTCCGAGGAGGAACGGTAAATTACGACTGCTCACAATTATCAACGAGCCAACACAATCCGTACTTTCGGAAAACATTTCAGCGATGAATTAAGTCTATCTATTCTTATAAAAAAATACGTGTTTAATTTTCGGTTGCTCCTCAACTGTTCCCCGCAAAAAAATGTTGTGAGAAATGGAACTGAAGTACATAGGTTCATCAATTCATCATGACAAAAAAAGTTGAAAACGACTGACAATCTAAGGTAGCTATTATAACTGGTATACCCCGTTGAAGTTGAAGCTGGCCAATTTTTTTTTAATATTAGAGAATGTATTTGAGATAAGAATCTGTATACTTTTTAATGAAACAAAGTTATACAGACAAAGTAAAACTTAATGCTGTCGTAAAATTATTTTAATGAAATAATTGTTGGTAACACCGTAATTTCCCATATATTTTTGTGACGTATAGTAACACGTAAAAATATATGTTTGGGAAATAAATTTCTTTGAGCAAATAATTTCAATGTAGTCATTTCATGACAGCGACCCAATTTGCTTTGGTTTTAGAAATTCATTAAATTAAACGTAATATATTCTTCCATCTAGGTAAAATGTATTTATTCTATATTATTTATAATAAAAATGTTCAATTCCAACTTCAAAGACATATGCCAGCCTTGGAAAGCTCTTTAGATCACAATAAGTAAAGATGTTTTAGCTTATTTTGTCACGCTAAAATCAAATTTTTTTGTTTTTTGCTTTTCCGTTGGCTAATAATCCATGTGAGAACTTTTCGTTCTTATTAATCTAGCAGGACATCGTTGGTCGTAGATAGGCATGTCCATATAAAGGTGGGCCAGTCAAGAGTAAGAAGATTTGCACCCTAGCTTGTGACCAAGTAAATTGGCGTAGTTACCGAACCTCAAATGGTAAATATTGAAATTTTTTTGCGCCAAGATAACCTACAATCTACTGGTGCATCTTATTGCTCTCATGGTTGGAAGAAACATACGTTTTTACTTGACGTAGATTTTCATAATGAATCGCGTACGTTCTTTTTTTCAGTTTGTGTTTCCTCATTGGCTGGGTTAATAGCGGCACATGCCGATTAGGTACAGTAAGGAAATACATGTTTTTAATAACTAGGGACCTGAAAAATTCGCGGTTTCGATGGACTTTCAGGATAGTCTAAACAGTCATCTGTACACTCCGGCAAATAACACCAGTTCGTTGGCTGCTGACTTGTGAGTCGTCTCAACTGGTGTTTGCCCGAGATTCGTCACTTCTTTGGTTGAGGAGTTTCTCATTGGCCCAGAGTCGCCCAGACGAACAGTGAGCCAATAGCATAATCAGCTTAAAGTTATATATGTATGAACTTCAGACTATCGCGAAATGAATCTGCGAATTTTTCCGCTCTCTAGTAATAGGAACAAACAGTCACGTTTTCCTTGCATAAATCACTAGCTCGGCCAATGAAATAAAATGTATCCATTCGCGTCACTGCACTCGTGCGTCTGTAATATGTCGTCCATGCCAAACGAGACGTGCAAATGATAAAAACTCCCGTCCGTCCTGTCCCGAAGTAGGAAGCTACACATGTTTGTAGTTCAGCCTACAGCCCGATGGCTCTCCAGAAAGTCCCTGCCTGCAGGCGCGAGACAGGCGCGAGACAGGCGCGAGACGCCAGAAGAGGAAGTCGCGAGACGCCCAAGTCACCAGCCAGTCTCCTAACCGCCATTACGCCCTCTCCTCCCCCGACACCCGCGCGAACAACAGCAACAACTCCCGGTTTAATTACGAGGAGTGCCTGCTCCTTCCATGCGGTCTCGGGAACACGGAGGCACAATGCCGCAGTTACGAGCGTGGCTTTTTTTTTTTTTACTGATAGCTGAAGATGATGATTTTTTGAGGGGAACATTTGACAGTCTGCTGGTCTTCAATGCACTGATTCCATATTTCAAACATTCCTTTCCTTATTGGCTCTCATCGACTAAATAAGCTGGTCCAGCTCATAACTCGGCTAATGAGGAAACGCACACTGCAATACAGAACATTTCTTCAGATCCATAGGTAGAGAGACCGTAAAAATTCGCAGATTCATTTCGCGATAGTCTGAAATTCATATACGTATACCTTTAAGCTATTTTGCTATTGGCTCACTGTTCGTCTGGGCGACTCTGGGCCAATGAGAAACCCTCAGCCAAAGAAGTGACGAATCACGGGCAATACCAGTTGAGACGACTTACAAGTCAGCAGCCAACGAACTGGCGTTATCTGCCCGGGTGTACAGAGGACTGTGTAGACCATCCTGGAGGTCATATAAACCGCGAGTATTCCATGTCCCTAGTGATCGGTGCGAGGTACCTCACTGGCCCGGGGACTGCGAGCCAGTTGCAAACAGCGCATCAGCCGCGAGTTCCTCCGGCGCGCGGTGTCGAGGGTAGTTCCAGCCGCTCCCCGCCAGAGCGCAGTCCATCCATCACGGGCTGATTGACCGCGCGATAGGCGGCTAAGCTGATAATTGGCCCGCGCCGGGTCGCGACTTAGCGCCTTCTCCCCTCCCCCCCCCCTCCCCGCAGCACCGACACTCAGTCCGGGTGCGTCCTTTGTGAATATGGACGCGAGCGATCAATCAGCGGGCAGGGACGAGTCCTCCAATCACCAATCACCTTCCCCCCTCCCCCTTGCGAACCGCCGGTCTCCCGGGACTGTGTCCGCCACGACTCCCCTCGGCGAACTGCTACAAACTACAGATAACTGAATCTTCGTAGCGTTTCGACCTCCGAGTTGTAAGTTTCGTTCTAAACATAGGTGACCACACTCTTGGACAATGAATAGGGACCGGAAAATTTCGCGTTTTCAATTACCTCTAGGATGAACTCCACAGTTCTACGTACACTCGGTCAAATGTCAACCCACTCATTGGCTACTGTATTGTGAGACGTCCCAACGTAGCAGCCTGTTATTCGATAAAGCTTTGGTCGGGCGTTTCCCATTGGCCCAGAGTCATCCAGGTGAGTTGTGAGCCAATAGCAGAGGCAGCACTGAGGAATAACTATTTGTATTTTAGCCTATCACGAAATTAACCCGCGAATTTTTCCTGTCTCTAACAATGAAAGATTGCTCCTACTGTAGCCAAAACAGTTTTTTGAATGTTTTGTTAATGTACTAAGGAAAATTATGTTGGACTCATCTTGAAATTAAGTGAACAAAGATCCCTGAATAACTTGTAACCAGCGTTCTTCGAAAAATTGAAGGTGGAAATTTTTAACAGTGTAGAGAGACCTTAACCATTCGTGATAGGCTAGAATTTAAACATACCTGTGCAGTTTTAACTATAGATTTTTAACTCAGGGCCAAGGAATCAGATGAGTAGAGACCGGAAAAATTCGCAGATTCATTTCGCGATAGTCTGAAATTCATATACATATACATATACACATACCTTTAAGCTGCTCTTGCTACTGGCTCACTGTTCGTTTGGCGACCCTGGGCCAATGAGAAACCCTACAACCAAAAGAAGTGACGAATTTCGGGCAAACACCAGTTGAGACGACTCACAAGTCAGCAGCCAAAGAACTGGCGTTATTTGCCCCGAGTGTACAGAGGACCGTGTAGACTATCCTGAAGGTCCATCGAAACCGCGAATTTTTCAGGTCCCTGCAGATGAGACGTCTCACAAGAGTGCAGCCAATAACAGGTGAGAGTGGAAGGCGTGTACCTGCTCCTGGTGGCGGGTTGTCTCTGCAAGGTTAGACCGGACCGGGGCTGGGGAACCCAGAAGGGCGCAGAGGATGGGGGGAAGTAGCAAGTGCGGACAGAGTGGGGAGGCTGAGGTGGCCAGGGAGGGAGAGGGGGGTGTGTGCCATCTCATCAGCGGCGCGCGGATAGCTGGCCGACCGGAAGTGTGTTCCCGAGCCGCGCGCGCGACTGTCTTTTGTTCCTCGCCCGGCCCGCGCGCCGGAAGGTCAGAGGTTCTCGCGTCTTGCCCTCCGGACCACTCCTCCTGAGCCTGCACTGCTTCCCCCCGCGCGACCTGACTACCTGCTGTACCACTTCACGTGCTTACAAACCTCGGCGTGCGTTATCTTTTAGTTTTAGCTATTCATACATAAGTAGAGCCACGGAAATTTCGCGGATTCATTTAGTCGCAAGCTAGAATGCAAACCTCCTCACTGTCGCACTGTGTTCATGATTGGACCGCAGTTATCTGGACACGCCCCTCTACGACCGTGAGCCAACGACGCCCAGCTAGGAGAGAAGTAAGCGAATCAGGTAGTGCCAAATAACAAGGATAAAAAGGTTCTCGCTAAGAAATCAACCAATGGGAAAGTAAACATGGGTCGAGCACACCTATAACTTTGAATTCTATCCTGAGGCCAGAGGAATCCGCGAAATTTCCGGGACTCTATATATAAGAAGGGACCTGAAATATTTGCGGTTTCGATGACCTCCAGGATAGTCTACACGGTCCTCTGTACACTCGGTGCAAATAACGGCCAGTTCGTTGGCTGCTGACTTGTGAGTCGTCTAAACTGGTGTTTGCCCCGTGATTCGTCACTTCTTTTGGTTGTAGGGTTTCTCATTGGCCCAGAGTCGCCCAGCCGAACAGTGAGCCAATAGCGAGAGAAGCTTAAAGGTACACGTGTATGAATTTCAGACTATCGCCAAAATTAAACTGCGAATTTTTCCGGTGTCTAGTTATTAGATTAAATGTCTGTGTGTAACAGTTTCATCAGCGTAAGACAATAATACAATCAAATTGGTTCATGTGGAACATGACAGCGTTAGTCCTGAAGCTTGATTCTTGCAAACTCTCTCTCTCTCTCTCTCTCTCTCTCTCTTCCCCTCTCCTCGACACTGGCGCGGGAAAGGACTGGGTCGCAGGCGCGGTGTTTGGCGGCCGTGCCGCTAGGCGCGCTGCGGAGATTACTGCCTCGCGCTGGACCGCGGAGGCTGCGTGCGTCTCGTCGCGCTCCGTCAGGTGCGAGGGAGCAAGCAAGAGGAAATAAGACATGCTTGCTTCGTGGGTCCCGGGTTTCCCCCGCACTTTTCAAACTGGCGTCCGCTATTCAATGCGAACGACCAATGATAGATATTTAGATTCCTCACATTACTCTTCAAAGAGATAGCACGGCAACACAAACATTATAACATTACTGCGGTACAAAAAAAAATTTCAAAAACACGAAAGCTAAGTCCCTCAGTGAATACTTGGGCTATCAAGGGGGGGAAAAATAATTATATATAGATACCGGAAATATTCGCGATTTCGCTGACCTATAGGATAGACTCCATAATCCTTTATGCACTCGGGAAATCTACATCTGCTCATTGGCTACTGACTCGAGACACCTGTTAACTGTGTAGTTCGTGATTCGATACTTATTCTGTTGAAGTTTTTTTCATTGGCTCAGAGTCCTTCAGGTAAACTGTGGCCCAATCACTGAAGCAGCAGAAGGCCAGACTATTTGGATTCTAGCCTGTCGTGAAATGAATCCGCAAATTTTTCAGGTCTCTAATTATGTACTGATGATATGGAATTACATAACATTTAAATATTTAAATATCCCGTGCCGTAAAATCTAAAATATGGGCCCAAATCACAATACATATGAAATCGATTGCCTGAATTAACAATAAAATTGTAACTAAAATTACTTTAAGCCCGATTCGGTATCTTTAAAACATATGCTTTGTACGGGAAATAACGTAAATGTACGTAAAATGCATTTAAAGACAGCCACATGAGAGCTACTATTGTTTCTAGCAGTGGTTCACTAGTACACTCAGGTACACTGTCAACTTGATGCGAGTCAGAAAGCCGCAACTCGTCTTGCCAATGCGTAGGAGCATGTATTTTTCGCGAAAAGAAAATATTTCCAGACTACCTGAGAGTTAAAACACTGTAGCGTCGCATGCGTTTCGTGATTGGATGAGTTCTCTCAAGTACAAGTGTGCCGTTACGACACCATTCACAGTCGTTCAGTGCGGGAAGCAAACGCGTCCTGAGTGGCTCGGTCTAAGAAGGCAACGGCTTCTCTCGCAGGCGGCCGCCAATCACAAGGAAGAAACCTCTGGCGCGTGAATAGCTAGTTGCAGTCTAATAGGCGTTCAGATTTTTTTCGCGAAAAATGCCTGCCTCTACGTAGAGACCGGAAAAATTCGCGGGTTCATTTCGCGATAAGCTGAAATGCAAATAACTATACCTTCATGCAACTTCTGCTATTGGTTCACTGTTGACCTGGAGGACAGTGGGCCAATTATAGACCCTCAGTCAAAGCAGTATCGAATCACGAGTCTCCCAGTTGAGACGCCTCACAAGTCAGCAGCCAATTAACAGGTGACGTTTGCACAGGCTCGTGGAGTCTATCCTGGAGGTCGTTGAATACGCGAATTTTTCCAGTCTCTACCAATGCGTGATGCATAGACACCGGAAAAATTCGCAGTTTCATTTCGCGATAGTCTGAAATTCATACACGTATATCTTTAAGCTGCTCTTGCTATTGGCTCACTGTTCGTCTGGGCGACTCGGGGTCAATGAGAAACCCTCGACCAAAGAAGTGACGAATCACGGGGCAATCACCAGTTGAGACGACTCACAAGTCAGCAGCCAACGAACTGGCCGTTATTTGTCCGAGTGTACAGAGGACCGTGTTGTAGACTATCCTGGAGGTCCCTAGTGACGCACCGCTCTCCTGCCTGAGGGTCGCAGTGTGCAGTGCTCCATAGGCCCTTGTCGTCCCCTGCAGTGCGGCTCCCCAATATCACAGAGTCGTGCATCACACTCCATACCGCTTCCAATAAAGCTGTCGGCTGCTCAGCGGGTGGTTGCATGGACATCGCGACATTGGAGCGCCTACCTCCTTCGCGACCCATTTATTTCAAGCGGCGGATAATATATCGACCCATCCCTATGTGGCCGTGCCGTTTTTTCGACGCTCATTAAAGGTTGGTAAGGGGGGGGGGGTTTGAAAGCGTGGGTGTGTGGCCATCAGGCAACATGGATGTGAAACTTCACCGACTGATTGTTTTTCCATGTCAGTTCACTAGCAACACTGCTGCTGCCATCTGTGTTTTCGGCCAGAAACTGATTATTAGTTTAAGCTAATTACTAGCTTAAAATATGATACAGTTGATGTGTAAGTTATATATTTTAAAATACATTAAACCTGAAAAATTTATCTCTAGTAATATTAATAGGCTTCAGTGTAATGCGTGTAATGTGCAATTGACGTATTCGCAGCACGCAAATGCTCGGTGTCGCCATAGAAGTGCAAGTGGAACAAACATGGCGCCAAATAGCAATGCAGCTACACCTCTCTGATCGTTATACTTTCCGGAACGCTCTAAGCGTTACATTCTTTTTTTTCTTTTTTTTTTTTTGTGGCGCTACTTTCTTCATGCTCTGACGACGTCACCTCCTCGACTTACCATACAGATTATAAAGAATGTTCACTTGAAAACCTCTTCACTCGTAGCTATGAAGAGCACAGAGGTGTTGAAATGTTGCTCCCACCAGCGTCTGAAGCATATCTCTGAGCAGGAAAACCAGTAGTGCACGCAGAAATTTTTCTTG
The DNA here is from genome assembly GCF_032445375.1 of Bacillus rossius redtenbacheri. NCBI lineage: Eukaryota > Metazoa > Arthropoda > Insecta > Phasmatodea > Bacillidae > Bacillus > Bacillus rossius. The sequence goes on from NC_086343.1 coordinate 1,997,897, forward strand.
CGAGGTTGGTGAGGTTGTTGAAGGTGGGGGGGAGGTTATCCAAGAGAAAATACTGTACAGATTACTCTACTACTGTTTTAAGCCTTAAACTTCATCCGATTGCAGATTGGAGCTGGTTGAGAAACAGTACAGATTCAAGAAAGCTATTGATATATAAATAGGGACCTGAAAAATTTGTGGTTTCGATGACCTCCAGGATAGTCTGCACGGTCTTCTGTACACTCGGGCAAATAACGGCCAGTTTGTTGGCTGCTCACTTGTGAGTCGTCTCAACTGGTTTGCCCGAGATTCGTTACTTCTTCGGTTGAGGGGTTTCTCATTGGCCCAGAATCGTCCAGACGAACAGTGAGCCAATAGCAAGAGCAGCTTAAAGGTATATGTGTATGAATTTCAGACTATCGCAAAATGAATCTGCGAATTTTTCAGGTCTCTATATATAAATGTAAAATCAAATCCAGCAAATGACACAGTATGACGCTCTTTATGGCCTGCTTGTCCATACTTTTCGGTGTCGAGGATGGTCCAGACCCAGACTCCCCCTTCTCTCAACGAGTGCGTCCCTGAGCAAAACACAAGACACATCCTCGAGTTCAAGATTCTGTAAGAGTCACCAACTCATATACTTACTGTACAAACATCTTCACACTTTAGGTATCGGAAAATACAGAAAAATAGCGAATTAAATGGTTATTGAACATGCAACATGTCAGGATTAAACTTGAAAATAATTTTAGAATTTTTTTTTTATATATAAATTCTACATTCAAGTTTCTCTGAAGTGGCACGTGTTATTTTTTAAATGTTATATTTTGTTTCCATTAGCTTGTTTTATGAGGTCAACGACTTTTTAGTATTGGATAAATTTGTTTAGCCTGCGAGCTACGACTGTTGGTTATATGTAGGGATCTGAAAAATTCGCGGTTTCGATGACCTCCAGGATAGTCTACACAGTCCTCTGTACACTCTGGCAAATAACGCCAGTTCGTTGGCTGCTGACTTGTGAGTCATCTCAACTGGTTTGTCCGAGATTCGTTACTTCTTTGGTTGAGGGTTTCTCATTGGCCCAGAGTCGCCCAGATGAACAGTGAGCCAATAGCAAGAGCAGCTTAAAAGTATATGTGTATGAATTTTAGACTATCGCGAGATGAATCTGCGAATTTTTCCGGTCTCTAGTTATATGTTACTTGGTTAAAATCATTTACTTTTTTGACATGTTAAAATTAAGTTGTCTTATTTCTTTATACAAACTGATAGGAACATAGTTACATATTTTTACCATTATTACGTTCGAGAGTCATAATGACGCAACTGGCCATTAGTACATCCCCCGATGGTCTCGAACGTTAATATACACAGATGAATCTTGCAGGTCTGCCATCTTTTTGAGATTTCTGAGACTTCCACAGATGGCAGCACCTTGTTTGCACATTTCCGTTCCAATTGATTGATGTTCCATTCATGAAATTACTCCAACTAAATGATTTATACCGGGAGTTAAGATGTTTCCAAAACAAAAACATATTAATATAAGAGGCTTGTCCATAAAATAGTCTCCAATTTTTCACAATGAAAACCCATTTATTTGCAATTAACTATCCATTGTTGGAAAGCCTGGAGTTTCTACTATTTTTCAACATAACACCCATCGTGATTGATGCATTTTTGCATGTAGTGTAGCATTTTTCGTACACCTGTGTCATAGAACTCTCATGTCACGACACGCAGGTAGCATACGACCTCTTCTTTCAACTCCTCGGTGGTCCTGAAATTCGTCCCACCCAAGTGTGACTACGTAAGAAAGAGATGATATTCACTTCGTGCTCGGTCCGGTCTGTAGGAAAGACAATATTTGATTTCGCTTTCGCGGCTTCGCCGATCCTGAATGCCACCACTAATAAGACTGTTTTTTTGTCTCTTGTGTCCTGTAATGCACCCAGGTTTCATCAACAACAGCAGTTGAATCCAAGAATTCCTCGCCCTCTTCTGCATAGAAAACAAGGAATCCACAGACTGCTTCAACACGTTGCCATTTGTGATCTTCGGTGAACATTCTGGGAACCTACCTTGCACACACCTTGTGATAATACAAATTTTCTGTCATAATCTTGTCAATAGTAGTCTTACTGACATCAGGGATCAATTCGCAAAGCTCCCGAATCGTCATCCATCGATCTTCAAACATTACTCTCTCCACTTTTGCAGTAGTTTCGTCCGAAACCGATGGCCATCATGGATAAATGTACCTCCGTTTTTAAACACACTGCACCGTTTTCGCACGTTTTTGATGTCCATACACTGTTTCTCATACACTTCACATTACTGTCGATAAAATTCTATAGACATAGTGACCTTAGCACAAAAAAAACACAGAACGTAATCAACCCCTGGTGGTAGCGGCGATTGGAAGCTCCATCGCGAGCAGCTACCAAAACACGACTAAGCTCGCAGACAGCTCGGAGTGGTGGGAATTTGTATGCGGGGAACAAAGCTACAGACCAGTGTTGCCGGATATTGTGTTATGGCTTTCCTCGTGAACCCCAGCACCTTGGGGACCTTATTTTATGGACAATGCTCGTAATAATGATTAACACACGAAAACCATGCAATGCCCAACTTAGATATAATAACATGGTGTTTATTTGGCTTCTTTTTTTGTTACTTTGCGGTAGAAGATAACATTTAATTGAAATTCACAATTAATTTTGAGGAGAGCAACTAACCACACTCATGTCACATGTCGCGCCAAGCACGGAATAGTACTTACGTGTCGCTGGGGCTGGATGAACAGCGCTAGGTGTGTCACGTGTCGCATATCGCTAGGAGTAGTGGCGCTGCTCAATAGATGGCGACTTGACACGCTCTACAAGAGCACATCCAAGTGTCGTGACCTTCTCGCTGTCACGGGTTCTGTCTGACCCTGCGACTTACAGTTTAAGTTGCGATAGCGACACGCGACATAGCTGTCGCAGCAACAAAGTCACGCGACAGTAAATATTTCTCATCCATCTCCGTTATGGTTCTATGATTTTGTTACTTGTCACTTGTGTTTTATGAAACATGTGAGCGAAAAGCATTTGACGGTTAAAATAGAGTGGATGATTTGTGTTTTGATCGTTTGCTTATGTTTTTATTAAGAAGGTGTTTTGACGAATAAAAGTAACGAAATGTGCGATGATTTTTATTTTAAGTGTCTTCAAATGATATATGTACGGATGGTAAGCGATGCGTAGTATTTTCCTGTTTCTGACTTGGACTGGTGATTGTAAAGAAAACATAATTTTTAATGAAATAAAGTTTGACAATTGTATTTTTATTATCTGTGAAATTTGTTTGGGGTATGAACTCAAACTCACTGTAGCAAATAAGTAACATGAAAATCAGAAGACATGCTTTTCAATTTTTTTTTTCTTAAGCAATTAGGTTGTTATAAGTTTTCTGTTACACAATCTAAGTAGCCTTCAGATTTTCAACGTAACGTACTACTTAACTTACTATATTAGCCGGTCTCCGTAGCGTAGTCGAATGCATGTCGGCTTACGGTACGAGGGACTCTGGGTTCGAATCCCGGGTTAGACATTGGTGTTAAATTACGTACGGCAATTTGATCGATGATATCATGATGAAAAGGCTCCGAATATGAACGAAATGACCCAATGACCATTGATGCACTGCTGTAGGCCACCAAAAATTAATGACATGAAATGAATGAACCTACTATATTGTGCAATATTATGGGACCACACCTTCTGCCAATTCTTCTGCAATGTAAAATTTTTACTTGATAGCTAAGTAATATTTTAATATGAACATAAATCATTTGGGAGAACTGAAAAAAATAATTACAATATAAATATGTCTTCGAGACTGCAAGCAGAGACCAAAAAAAATCTTAGGTGTTTATTACAACACCTACAGTTTTGCATCTTTATTTAAATATGTCTGTTAGTTAAAATGTTGTACATTTTGAGTTAATTTATAAGAGTATCAATATTGCAAAATTGTCTAAATAGGTAGTGTAAAAAAATTAACAGTAATACTCTTTCTTCGGATCTGGCACATTTTTCCTGCCAAAGATGGTATGAAATATTTTTGCGTTAAGGAGACCCTGGTTTGATTCATGACGAGGTCGGACCTGAATTATTATGTAAGTGGGGAACACTGTATAATTTTCTGTGACTGTGAACTGGTGGGTTTTCTCTGGGTACTCCCGTTTCCCCATGATCCATCCTCCATCTCGTTGTCTTTCATCGTCTGATGACCCTGACATTAAGCCTTACGTCATGTTTTAATGTAATTCTGAAGGAGAGAGACTTTTCTGAAGAAAAAAATTATTAAAAAATTACAAAATGCTTTTTATAATTTTTAATGTGGTTTATTATTTTTTTTTTTCTAAGAACGCAAGTAGTTTACCATTTTAAAGAGTGGATAGGTTAGGTTACCTGTAATATAGATTCTGTGATATCATGAGAATGGTCATTTGAGTTAGTTCGAATCATTTAAAATACTTTAAAATAGTTAGGATGTTTGGTTAGATTTTCTAAATTCAGTAAGTTGTATTAAGTAAGCTATGTTTTTAGCCAACAGTTGAAATTATTACACAGTATTTTTAATGTAGCTAAAGTAACCAACCATTCTCACTCACATTATTTTTAATGTACCTAAATTATTTTAACCAACCATTCAGACTATAAGTATTTTTAATGTAGTAACTTAATTCAACCAATCAATCTCACCATATCACAGATTTTCAGAATATAAACCTAATCAAACCACATGTTAATTTGTTAAACAACTGGTAAATTACTTGAATGAACACAATGTCCTCAAGCAAAGCATATGTATGTGTGCATTAAGTCTACTATGCTACACGTTGAATGTGTGAGACACTTGCTGATCTGATAATTGCATGTCTTGCAGTTAGTGTAGGTGGCGTCCTCACAATGGTTGTGTGTCAAGGTGGCGTTGCTACCGCAATGGGGGTTGAAGTGTTCGTCGAATCCTAGGGCGCCAACACATGTATAGTGGGCATGTGGACCCGGCTACTCTGTTCTCAGGGCCGTGACGTAGCCCGTGTGTGGCCAGGCCCGTTTCCCCCTGTAGCACTCCGAACCTCCGAGAACGACGACAGGTGCATGAAGCTGCTTCCTCTACCAGCGTGACTCACAGACCGTTTGTCCTCGCTCGGCAACTCTCGGGAGCGGAGCACTGACGTCACATCGGCGGGCGGTCGTAGAGGGCGGTGGTGGGAGGAGCGGGCTCCCAGCATGTGAGGGGAGAGGTGGTGGCACATCAGGCTCAGACGATGTGAACGTCGAGCTGAAGAGGCATGCTCGGTTGCTCCAGGCGTGGTGACACGGAGGTTGCGGGCAGCCTGACGCCGCCGCGTCGGCCACATGTACGCGATGCTGTCGATAGCGGACGACGCCCCCGTCCTGCAGACGCTGCAGGCCCACGGGAGCGACGTCACCTCGTGCGACTTCGGGGGCAACTACTTCCTGGCCTCCGGCTCGGGGTGAGTCCCGCGTCCACGGGGGAAGGGGGGGGGGGGGGGTTTGTCCACTTGTGCTGGGGTTTACAATCATGTGTACTAGCTCAAACATTCGGTCCAGAGTGTATATCACGAACACTTGCAGAAGAGTAAGTTCGGCACTGAGAAATATTTAAGTTCCAAAATAAATGTTACCTGTCAAATATTTGATTGTTGAAATAATGTATCTTGGACTCGGACTGAAATTAATATTTCACTAACGTTCTCAAGTCGTCACGGCCTCCATTTTCAGACCACTAGAACAACAAATACATGTCGAATCCACAATCAAGTCTCGCACAACTTCTTCACTGGCTCCAAAACAAACGAGTTGGCAACTGTTCGCAGGTACCGAAGGATGAATATTAAAATATAGTTCGCAAGTAAATCCTGTGATTGCAAACGAACTCTCGGTACAAGCCGAAGGACTCTTGTCCCCAGAACAATGGACAAAGCTTACTCGAGCTTTGTTTGGGCCAATAAGACCACAAAATACTAAATAAAGGTTCCAAATGATGAAAAAAAAGGTTGATTATGAAAGGTGATGCTTATACCACAGCTGCAAAATTCTCTCTTCTATACCATTAAAATGTTAATTTGTGAACTACCACCGTATACGCGACCTACGCGGTACCTCGTACAGACAAACACTGATGAAGCTACACGTAATTGCGTACCACCCGAAGGAAGCGGTAGGGGCGTGGCTTCACCACCCAATCACAGCTCAGCAATCGCAAAAACATATCAGTGTACAAATTTTCTATACCTTGCAACGAGGATTTTCTGGCGAAGTCTGGTGGTCGGGTGACATTATTATTAACCAATAACGAAAATAACTGGAAAAATATCAGCCATTCATGGCGCATGGCAACAGCACTTGGACTACCTTCAGAGTCCTTTTCTAACGTTTACCGAACTCTCTCTCCAATTACTACATACCCAGCAAACTATTGCACCGGCTCATTCAAACAAAGAACCATGGCAAAAAAAATGTAAAAGATAATTACATTAACACGCATTTATGAACCAAAAAAAAAGTCAATTCTTAACTATGTGAAAGCATACAGAAACATAAATACACAGACAGGTAGAAATAATACCTAAGGGCTTATTCATCATAAAGCAAGCAAATCACCAGAGCAACTTAAAAACCATAAAACATTGTAAATTATGATCGTAAAACATATGGCAAACACAGGAACACTTCTTAAATGGAATAAAAAGCTGTTGTTTAAACAAACGACATCGAACAACCTAACTACAGTGTCTGCCAACATAATGAATCGTTAATTCAGCTGTTCACCAAGTGGGGAGGGCAGTAGTCTGTGGTCATATTTCTTCTGGGGACGCCTGAAGTGAAGATGTGCTAAACTTTTCATAATTCACGTGATAATTATTCTCGAACCAATTACAGCATTGTTTCGTGTATAGTCACCATTTTCAAACGTAACAGGTAGAAACTTTGAAAGATTCTTTCAATGTAAGTTTCACTCTTAGATTATTGTTTGACTGATGTCAGTGCTTTTATTTTTTTTTTTTTCATATATTTTAAAATAGGCTTTAATGAATACATTGGCGTAGCTGTGTTCATAAAGTTGGGGGGGACAAATAATGATTTTGATGTCATGTAAACCCATTCCCCTCCTACTAAGACGGAGGGGTCCGGGGGTCCTCCACCGGAAAGTTTTGATTTTAAAAGTGCAAAATAGAGCCTTTTTAAGCAGTTTTTGTATCTAACAATTGGATACATCAATGTTAAAATAATTATTATTGTTTCCTTAAGATAAAATTTGATGAGTGAAGAAATTACAAATAAAGTTGGGCAGAATAGTATTATAAAATAAAAATTTCACGGTCTAGAAAGTTGGGGGGGACAGTCCCCTCCACCCAAAAAGTTCAGGGGGACACGTCCCCCCTGTCCCCCCCCCCCCCTCCGGTTACTACGCCCCTGAATGAATAACAAGTGTGTGGTTTTTTTTTTCCCGAGTGGGCACGTAACAAAACCAAGGGCAGAGTTCTGCTGTGTGTGGGTCAGTGCAGGGGTGATTAGACCGGGCACGGAGAGCAAGGAGTGGGTGTCGAGGCAGGGGACGTGCCCCCAGGGACAAGACGGCGCGCGTGTGGGAGTGGAGCGCGGGCCAGGGCTACGTGGAGGCCCCCTACTCCCCGCTGGCCGCCCACAAGTACGGGGTGACGTGCGTGCGCTTCTCCCCGCGCGGCACCATGCTGGCCACCGCCTCCATCGACGGCTGCACCATCCTGTGGAACGTGCGGGTGATTGCCACGCCTACGAGGCCCGAGCCCCGAGATTCAACTTCCCTTCATCGCAATATAACTAGCAAATATTTTATTTATATATATATATATATATATATATATATATATATATATATATATATATATATATATATATATATATATATATATATATATATATTTAATAACTATCAAAAGTCAACAACAGAGGTGACACTAGGAGTAAACAAAGAAAATTTAGTGACTCCCTACGAACACTTGGGAGAAAAAGGATCGTTATTATCTATATATATAAAAATTTAGCTTCCGTATGTATTTGGCCGCAAAACTCGGAAAGTATACAATGGTTTGGATTGAAATTTTTACAGAACATTGCATCTTAACAGAAGAGTGTTTATATGAAATAAAAGTTTGGGAAAATCCACCGGAAAAGTCGGAAAAAAAAGTTTCTATAACTAAATATCATGGTCACCCAACTTAGTTGTGACCACGCTCGACGATGCTGTACCATATTGTCGAAGTTCAAGCACATCAGGCTACTCGACCATTGTGCCTTGACGACTATAATTTACACAAATATGTGTATATATATATATATATATATATATATATATATATATATATATATATATATATATATATATATATATATATATATATATATATATATATATATATATTTCAAGAAAGAATAAAAAACTTTATTTAATTTGAAAGTATATTCTTTCGACTCTATTGATAAAAATACGTTTAAATTAAAAAATATTCAAATTTTTGGAGCACAGTAAAAAAAATGCATTTAACCACGAATATGCGAGTTAAACTTCAGAACGATCCAACAGCAGTCATATTTTCAAGACAATTAATTGAAGTTGGTAACGGCACTGTACCTACAAATCCAGAAACAGGAAAAATCAGCTTATCATCTGATTTATGCAACATCGTAGATTCAAAAGAGGAATTAGTAGACAAGGTATTCCAAAACATCGAAACAAAATTCAAAAATCATGCATGGTTGAGCGAAAGAGCCATTCTAGCGGCTAAAAATGTTGACGTACACGATATGAACAATAGTATTATAAACAGAATCGAAGGTGAAACAATGACATACAAATCTATTGATTCAGTAGTGCACCAAAATGAAGCAATGAACTTTCCAACGGAATTTCTCAATTCACTCGATGTTCCAGGATTACCACCACATATTTTGAATTTGAAAATTGGTGTGCCAATTATATTGCTTAGAAATATCTGTCAGCCTAAATTATGTAATGGTACACGATTAGTAGTTAAAAAATTAATGGATAATCTTATTGAAGCAACAATTTTGATTGGACTTCATAAAGGTGAAGACGTATTACTTCCACGAATGCCACTTATTCCGACAGATATGGCGTTCGAGTTCAAACGACTTCAATTTCCAATACGCCTTGCGTTCGCTATGACCATCAATAAAGCACAAGGACAATCTTTGCAAGTGTGCGGTTTGAATTTAGAAAATGAATGCTTCTCTCATGGACAGTTATATGTCGGGTGCTCCAGAGTCGGTAAACCATCTGATCTATATGTTTATGCAAAAAATGGGAAAACAAGGAATGTAGTCCTTCCATTAGCTTTACAATAAAAATATTTAAGCTAAACACATTTTTATTTCTTCTATTACATTCCACAGCCATGCACAGTAAAATATTAAATTAAACAATGAATTAATATTAAACTGTGCCACAGCAAAGCGTGGCCGGGTTTAGCTAGTAGATTAATAAAATAAAAACAACAGTTACGTCTATAGACTTCCTTATTATATATATATACACACACACACACACACACACATATATATATATATATATATATATAGAGAGAGAGAGAGAGAGAGCGCTTCAATTGGGCACAGAAGTGCCCTATGGCAAGCATTCTCCCTACTTTCCCCGCACTCTCCTTCTGAACTGATCCACACTCCCAGCCGCCACACACACACTCCTACTCCAGCCTGTTCCATTCCTTCCCCTACCATCCTCACGACCATCACATTTTTTCCCCTTTTTTCTGTTGTCCTCCTCCCTTTGAAGACCTTCCTAGTATTTTCCTTCCCACTTCTAGGCATTCCCATTTTGACTCGTCCCCCCATGCTCTCCCCATCCTCCCACTCCACTCGGCACCTGGTACATCTTGACCAGTCTCTCCTGTCTTCCGTCCTTTAGGCTCTCCCATCTCAATCCTATCATCATCTCTGTGGTACTGCACTGCCCCTTCCCTTCTCTGTCCGTTCTCCTCCACTTGCCCTTCACCCATCTAGCTGCTCTCCTCTGCACCCCCTCCAGCTCCCTCTCAAGAACTGCCGTGTATGGGTCCCACGCTGCTGCGGCATACTCCAGCATGGAGCGGACCATAGTTTTATAGGCCTTGTCACGTATGCTGCTTCCACCCCTGAGCACTGAGTAATATTAGTATTAGTATATTCATTACAACAGCAACATGCACAATAAATAACACTCAAAGGAACTGCACAATAAATAACACTCAAAGAAACCGCACAACAAATTATCAATCTTAGACATGAATTCATTGTTTTCCTACTATAGCATTAACTGCATTTTAAAAACTGTCTCCAGTGACTTATCAAATTAGTTTTATTTTTCTTGTCAAAAATGTTACCATGGGTTTTGGATAGCTGAATAATGTCTGCTGCTTGGAACAGAGTGTAGGAAAGCACAGCCATTTTAAGGTGTAGCTGTGCCATCATTGTTCCCAGTTTTGTTTCCACTTGGCACAGTTTTGAAAATCCACTTTCACCGGGTCGGCTGGTTACAGGAATGACAGAAAATTTTTAATCAGCAGTTGGTTGAAGTTTACATAAGTTACGTGATTGATGCACGATTGATTTCCGATTATTTTAGAATAGATCTGTCGTTATAGTTGTACCGGCGCGTCGGCAGGAGGGGCAGTGCGTGAGGAAGGGGTGGTTGCCCGCAGACGGGGGTGCGCATCCACACGTTCATCCAGACGAGCGGCGGGGCGGTGCGTGTGTGCCGCTTCTCCCCGGACTCCACCCTGCTGGTCGCTGCGGGGGACGACGGCTCCGTGTGCCTGTGGAACCTCGTGCGCCGCAACTTGGTCAGGTCAGGCCCGCATCCACTCGAGTGCAGCCTCCGCGTCGACGTGTGTCGTTTCTCAAACGGAATGTTTCCGTGTTACCGTTTTGCTTTTTACTAAAGCTGTTTTGTGATACTTACTACACCAAACTAGGGGGGGCCTTTATATGCTGAACTTTTATGGTAAAATAAAGTTTTCATTAATTTGGTCTGAAACAGATAAATTCAGAACCTTAAAAATAAGTTGGTGAAAATTTATGGTGTGAAATTGATTCAATAAGGGATGCACAACTAAACAAATTAAATTAATTTTTATGATCCATACTTTTTGGCACAATTTTTTGTACGGAAATGATATTCCTTTAATGTCAAACATTAAAAAAAAATTTTTAGTGTTTTGAATTAAGTTTTCGTAAAACTCTACTTAGTAGTTCCATTATATAGCTTGCATTTCGGTGCTAATTCGTGTAGTAACTTGTATTCTGGTGTTATACAAGGTTTTGACATGATTTTTGGTTTGTTTGTTTTTTTTCAATTTAATCATAACTCAGCCTATCGATGTGTTATGTGCGACAGGGGTCCATATATTTATGAAAACCTGATTCAGCATATCCAGGTCTACGTATCTTAGGCACATACACACAATGTACTGAGGCAAAAAAATTTTAATCTAAATTTTTCTTGTCTTGCGTATAATTTAAAAAAAAAAATGCTAAACATGTTTTCAACTTTAAAAAATATTACACACAAAAATTAAAATAATAGCTTAAGTTTTGATTTTGGCATAGTGTTTTTGAGATTAAAATTTTTAAAAACATTATCATAATGGTGACTGACATGCATTAACTTATTTTGGCATGTGATAAGATCGTGGAAGGACATCACTGTCACTTTCTTTGTACTGACTGTCCCGACTCACGTCCCAACAAGTCAGGAGTTCATCAGAAAAAACCTGTTGAAGACCTGGAATCAATCAGAAACCTTGAATGGTCAAAGAAAATTGAATTTTTTTTTATTAAGAAACTTGGAAGTTAGGTCTTTTTAATTGGTCAGAGACTTTCCAAAAACCTAAACAGACTATACTGCATGCTATTTTACAAGCATACTTAACTTAGTACCAGCAAATTATTACCCAAAGTACACAGCAAGACTTAACTATAAAAAGTATGTTTGTATGCAGTTCTATTTGATCTTTTAAAACTGAAAATACTTTGTAGAAATATTTCATTTAATTTAGAAGTTTTTTATTTGTGGGATTTTCTTTCAATAGTATGTCTGTTTACCACATAGGTAGGGACCGCAAAAATTTGCGGGTTCAATGACCTCCAGGATGAACTTAATAGTTCTACGTACACTCTGTCAAATGCCACCCACTCATTGGCTGCTGTCTTGTGAGACGTCCCAACGTAGCAGCCTGTGATTCGATAAAGCTTTGGTCGGGTGTTTCTCATTGGCCCAGAGTCATCCAGGTGAGTTGTGAGCCAATAGCAGAGGCAGCACTGAGGTATAACTATTTGTATTTTAGCCTATCGCGAAATGAATTCGCGAATTTTTCCGGTCTCTACACACAGGTAATCAGACTGCGTGCAAGCTGTGTAGAAAAAGATGTTGGGGCAGCTAGCACTTTGTTGAGGTTATACATCAAATCTTCTATCTTTTAGTGTGTGTGTGTTCAAGTGCTGATGAAGTGGTTTGAACCAACACATGTATGTGTTTGTCGGAGTACTGTACGACATTGTTTCCACCGGCTCCAGCTCGCTGCTAGTCGCAAGCCAGTAGCGGGACAAGGGGGCAGTGCGTGCGACTGTCGTGCGTCGTTGGCGCGGGGCAGGACGTTCCAGGAGCACGAGGGCACGGTCCAGACGGTGGCGTTCACCCCGGACTGCGCCTACCTGGTGACGGCGTGCACGCTCGGCGTCATGAAGCTGTGGTCGGTGGCGGAGCTGGCTGACGGGGGCGCCGGTGTGTCCTGCCGGCTGTCTGTGGACGATGCCCACGACCTGGGGGTCGTCAGCAGCGACTTCTCCCCCGCGCGGCACCTCGCAGGCGAGCCTCCCCGTCGCTGCTCTCGGAGACTGACTGTAGTTGCGACACAGGGAGCAATTGTGATTTTTGGGTCGTTACCACAATGCGGAACGTACAATAACGCCGAATGCCAAAATGACCGCAACGCCGACAGTTAAAAAACTCCTGTGTACCCAGGGCGTAGCCAGGGGGGGGGTGTTTAGGGGTTGAAACCCCCCCCGTCTTAGCACCAAATCTTTAATTAATTTCTTATTCATCACTCAAACAAATTTCATATTAAAATTAATAAAAATTTTACCATTACAATATTTAAATTTAAGTACCGAAAACTGCTAAAATAGCACTATTTTACACCTTAAAATCCAAATTTTCCCGGGGGAGGACTCCTGGACCCCAGCTTTATTACGGTGGGAGGGGGGGTGGGAGGGCACAGGAGCTAAAATTAAAAACAACTGAATGAATTTGTGCGCTAACCTTACCTAACCTAACCTTTTGTGGCAGTCCTGCAATGACATATTTTTCGGGGTTGATGTATTTTGGCGTTGTGGTACGCAGCAGTTTTTCTAGCTGTCGGCGTTGTGGTCAATCTGGCATTTCGGCGTTGTGGTGCGTGTCCCCGTAATTTTTAAGTGGATGTCCAAATGCATTTTAATAAGTTTTTGGTTAAGGGTTGGTCGTGTTGAATAATCGATAACTTTATTGAAATAAAAATTCACGTTTAAGTTTAAGCTCATTGCTCACAGGAGAAAAACAGGAGTATATAAACAGAACAGTGAAACAAAAGCAAGTGTTTGGTACTTGGTTTAAAACTACACACCAAATGAGATAAATTATGTAAAAAAAAAAATGGTTCATACCAAAAAAAGTGTCTCTGTATATGTTTATAGAGTTTCTTTATGCAATATTTTCTTTAATATGTGGGTTTTTTTCCCAGAGTAATATCTGAAACATTTTGACGCTCTAAATCAATATATTTATTATTTTTTTAAATGTAAAGACAAGTGTTGTTTACTCTGTGTGGATGTGATAAGTCTCCTGGAGTGTGACTGGTTGTGTGCGACGCAGAGGAGGGAGACACGGGCTACCTGCTGGCCACCAGCGGCAACGACTCAGAGGTGAAGCTGTGGCGGCTGGAGGTCGGCCCGTACGACAAGTGCCAGGGGGCGTCGCCCTGCGAGCTGTCCCTGTGCGCCAGCCTCGAGGGCCACACCTCGGCCGTGATGTGCGCGCGCTTCTCCCCCGGGGGCCACTACGTCGCCTCCTCCGGCCTCGACAAGACCGTCCGCCTGTGGGCCGTGAGTGGCTGCCGTTCTCCTCCTCTCCTCCTGTCTGCTCTTCCCATTCCTGATCCTGTCTCGCCTCGTGACTGCCGTCATGCACGTAAACTCGTCCCATCTTTCCACATTCTCTCTTGTCTACAACCCCGAGTCTCGCATGTACCAATTTAAAGCTGTCAATATATATCCATCACACTCTAAGTAAAAAAAATCAGCATTTGCAAAATACTGGCCACTGATAACTACGGCCAAGATTTTACGGTGTTATGGAAAAAAAACAAATTTTGTCGTTAAGAATAATGTATTTTATTTTTATCGTTATTGAAAAATTAAAAAAAAAAAAACAAAAAAAACAGATAAAATTTGTAAGCAAAATAATGTTGATCGACTCTTTAACAATTTAAATAACTGACGACAAAATCTGCAGAGAAACGTAAAATTTAATCGTAAGGAATTCACAAATGCAGCCCACATATTCTTAGGACTGAAGTGAAATGAAATGAACATTACGCGTGAGACAGTCTTGGATATCCCCGCTGTGTAACACCTGGTCAGATCGCAGCCCACTGCAGCATGCACCCGTGATGGAGGCTGTACGTCCTGTGTGCCGGGGGGGGGCAGCCCGTGACCGTGCGCCGTGCTTGCTTCCAGCTGGACGGGACGTGCGTGTGCGTGCTGGAGAAGCACACGCGCTACGTCGCCTGCTGCTCCTTCTCCAGGGACGGGATCCTCCTGGCCACGGGTGAGCGGTCCGTCCGTGCGTGTTCGGAACTGAACAAGTCTGACACGGCACGCGCCGTCCTGAACCGTGACGGTGGTGATCTAGTACTACCGTATTTACTCGCATAATGTCCGCGGTAATTAGGCTACATTTTTGACACAAAAAAATTGGGGTGCGGACATTATGAAGTTAAGTCCGAAAAAAAAATTTCCTCAAAATTTTACGGTTTGTGTAGAGTACAAAAATTAATCTATCATAATTAGTTTACTAGCAGAGCGCTGGTGACTGGCGACCCTCCGCAGCGGATGTGAGAAATGTGACAGGTGTCGAGATAATTGGGTGCTGGCGATTTGTGGAAGACGTCACTCTTTTTTTTTTTTTTCTTTTCTCACTCGCGTGTGCGCTCCTACGTTCAGAAGCCGCAGCCAGCCTACACAAAATAAACGCTTTGCGTGAAAAGATATTTTTTTAATCTTTCATTGAGATGGCCACTGACGGCACGGGGCAGATGTCTAATGTCTGCATTAGCCGGCAAGCCTCCCTCCCTGTCCCTTGCCCACTGAGTGTATGAAAAAACCGTGCGCATGTACCCCCACCACTTCTCCGCTACCTCCCCTAATTTGTGACGTAGTGTGAGTTGACGTGTACTGGCTTGTGCTATATGTAGCCCATCCCCTTGCAACTCGCGTGACGTCGCAGGCAGCTGCGTAGTGGAGTGCGAGTTTCTGAGTCCGGACGGTTTCACCACGCTACAAAACCCTCTCAGCGACCGCTCCGGAGAAATGAACAACTCAAGTTCAAAGCATTGTTGACAGCGTCAGTAATTTTCCATCCCGTTACTGTGCCTTTCAGGGGTGGCCAAGGTTGCTTTGTCTGGTGCGGACTTTATGCGGATTTAAAAAAATTCCATTTCAAGTATTTAAAAAGAAAGGTGCGGACATTATGCGATTAAATACGGTACATGTTTCGCTGTGTGTGCCGGGCTAGCTGCACTGTGTGTTGTTCCAGGCTCCAACGACAGGTCCCTGGTTGTCTGGGATCTGTCGTCGAGCCTCACTCTCGACTCGGAGCTGGTGAAGCCTTGCAGTGCCTTGAGCCACTACGGGAACAACAACAAGGAGGTGCGTAGCGACCGGCGGTTTTCCCTTCGCATTCTCACTTCATTAATGTATTACCGTATTTTTTATCTCACAATCATCGCACATTTTATGCCAAAATCAAGTTTGAAAAGTAGGCGCGCAATTATTATGCAAGGAAAGCATTTTTGTTGGGATTAAATTTTTTATACAAACATATTGAATGGAAATTACGTTTAATAAGAAAGCAGAGCATACGAAAGCTGGCCAAACAATTTAAATTAATTATTCATGTAACAGTATCATATTTTTATCAACTTGAAATATAAAAACGAAATCCATAACCCGAATATAAGCGGGAAATAATGTAGTGTACCCATTACTATCGTTAAAGTACGAAATAGTGCGGGGCGGACTATCAAATATAGTTCACTCTGCACGAGACAGCGCGTGCATTGCATGCATTCGGTTAGCTATCAGCATCATATTCACTACATGCACGTACTCTTTATAGGTATTAACATAACCAAACATGAATGATGCCAACTAGCGCTGACCACATCTTTATACGCACTACACAGCGGCGACAAACGGATAGACTTTTGGAAACGTCTTCAAAAGAAAATATACACTCCAGACAACACCGTATTTTCGTTAATTAAATAAGTAGGCAGTAATATCCGAACAAATAATGGATTTTGACTTCAAAATATATCATTTTATATGGAAAAGAATTTTCTGGACAGCATCTTACATGAGAAAAAAATAATGTACATCTTGAGGAGAAATTGGCAGACCCAAAACATTTGACTGTATTGGATGGGAAATCAGTTCATCTTAAACTAGTTTTGCTGTAATTTTTATTATTGATTTTTCTCATTATGACTACCATACTGTCTGAAAGCAACTTGAAAACTGATT
The DNA here is from genome assembly GCF_032445375.1 of Bacillus rossius redtenbacheri. Classification (NCBI taxonomy): domain Eukaryota; kingdom Metazoa; phylum Arthropoda; class Insecta; order Phasmatodea; family Bacillidae; genus Bacillus; species Bacillus rossius. The sequence goes on from NC_086343.1 coordinate 2,014,792, forward strand.
GTTTCACGGTGCTTTGTCCTGTGATCTTTAGAAGATCAAGTATACTGCATATACAAAGAGCTCAAAATCTAAAAGCAGGACAAAAAACAAATTGTGACTGTTAGCAAGTGTGATGATTATGTGATAAAACTGTAATTAAATTGTAAATGACAATTATACTAACTACATACCCTATTAATCTTTTAATGTAATTCAATATAACATGGACCTACATCTTCATTTATCAACAAAGGAAAGCAAGTTTATAAACATGTCTGATGAAAACCACCCAGCACCATATTGAATTATTTTAAAAACGCACTTATTACGGCAGTGAGAGGCTATTCCTGGAAGGAGCCTCAGTTGTCGAGGTCGCTCCAGTTTTCTCGCCTACCATCACAGTGATCTGGAATCGGCTCCCTGTGGGGTCACACTCAGATGTTTCGCAGTTGAGGAAAGTATCAGGCGTTGCAGCGAGTTGAGATTTTTTGGCGGGGTGCTCCCGTTTCCCCAATGCTTTCATTCCATCAGTGATCCACACACACCACTTCTTCTCTCACTGATTCTAATGACGTCAATGTTGATGGTGGCAAAGTCTTATTTATTTATTTTTTTTAATACATTTGTGAGGCTAAGTCTATGTGATTGATTGTGATGTATATCAGATGTGCATGTAACACATTCGCAATGTTGATCGCTGCAAAGTTACTTTGGTGGAAATTTGAGCTGAAGTGCGGATGTTACCAAGTCCTAGGATTCATTTTAAATTCTTGTATTTCTTTTTCCTTGCGTTTGCTCTTTTTCTTCCTTTTTAATAGCTACTTTAATATTTTTTTTTTACTATTTACAATAAAAATTCATTTATAAATGTAGAGGTGAGCTCTGTGGAAAGACGGGGCCAGGGGGCAGTGCGAGGGCGAAGCGTGTGTGCGTGCAGGGTGGCGCGGGGCTGCAGGAGCAGGAGGCAGCCACGGAGGGGGGGGAGGTGAAGCTGCTGCAGCGGCTGGACCAGCACGCCGGCGCCGTCAACTCCTGCCACTTCAGCGGCAGCAGCCTACTGGCCTCGGGTGCCAGGTGACCTGACACGTCTCCTCTTCCTCTCCTCCTCTCGGCCGTCTTCTCTTCCTCTCCTCCTCTCGGCAATCTTCTCTTCCTCTCCTCCTCCCGGCCATCTCCTCTGCCTCCCCTCCTCTCGGCCGTCTCCTCTTGCTCTCCTGACTACAATCATTGTTTTACAGGCCTGTGTCTTTAGAAGTACTTCACTAAAGCCCATACCCAAAATGTGGGGACAAGGTTACGTAGGAATGGCGAGGAAATCGAAATAACTCCACAAAAAATGTCAGTAAAAATTATAACACCAAAATTCAAGGATACAAACCATTTAGCACTGAAATGTAACTTAAAATCAATCAGCAGCTTGATAAAACACAACTCTAATTTTAAAAATCTTATCTTTATCATGGTAAAATCAGTGAATGTAATTTATTTAGAATGATTTTTGTAACAAAATGTATGAAGTGTTTGACCTTGCATCTTTTATTAGTAAAATGTTTTTTACATTTATAATGTTGGAACATTAGATCGCCGTTGAATCTATGATGATTTAATGCTCATCTCAATGGAGTGTCCGTGTTTCATGGTGTTGTAGTCCGTGGTGGTTAACGTTTGTTAATTTTTTCCACTTCTGGTGAGTGTGAGGAACCCACTGCTGGGTTGGGAACCGCTGCTGTAGTCTAGCGTCACCCATACTGTGAAAGCATTTCTTTCAGTGGTGCTTCATTGCGTGGTCATACGCACTATAAAATGGTGTACGTATGCGAGATCATTTTAAATAAAGGTCATGTATAGGAAGAACTAAGAGAAAATTGCAAAAAAAAAAAAAAATGTCAATTACCGTGTTTTCTCGCATAATCGTCGCAAATTTTATTCTAAAATCAAGTTTGGAAAGAAGGGGTGCGACCATTGTGTGGAAAAAAAAATTTTTGTTTGGTAAAGTTATTCATAAAAACAAAATTTGTTCATGGAAAGTACGTTTATTTTAAAAGAAAGGCGGAGTATACTAGAGCACGCCAAACAATCTATATTAATAATTCCTTAAACAAAAACCTTTCTTCAACTTTAAATAGAAAAACCAAAACTAACGTGAACGCAAGCCGCTTGAATCTGACGTGAACTAACGTGTCGTACTACACACTTGCCACTCGGCACCTGACAGAGAGTGCGTGTTGCATCCAATCGGCGAGATATCGATATTCGACTACGTGCGCGCGCTCTATACGGGAAGCAACATAACCAAACATGAATGATGCGCTGGCTACATTTTTATAAGTGGTACGCCGCGGTAACGCAGACAATCAGATAAAGGAAATACCGTTTAAAAACGTCTTTAAAAGAAAATTTACACGTCAGACAACTTTGTATTTCCGTTAATTAAATAAATAAGTGGTAATGACCGAAATTAAATTTTAGATTTAGATTATACCTACACCGCAGCAACGCAGACGATCAGATAAAGGAAATTACTTTTTAAAATGTCTTTATAAGAAAATTTACACGCCAAACAACGTCGTATTTTTCCGTTAATTTATTAAGTAAGTGGTAATGACCGAATAAATATTAGATTTCCACTTTAAAATACATTGTTTTATACGGAAAAGATACCTACACAAAGCGTTCGGCATCTACTAGCGGGACCAAAAACATCATGCGACGTTTACGCGCGAAGTTTTTTTATCCCAATTTTGACAGCCTAAAATATGGTTGCGACGATTACGCGTGTGCGACGATTCTGCGATAAAACACGGTAGTTTTGATAAAATAGACAACGGAAATTTGAAGTTTTAGTCTGTGGGAATCTCTTGTGAAGGATGCGTGTGGACGGTATTGACCGTGCGATAACACGCTGATCTCGACGGCGAGCGCGTGACAGCGAGCGTGTGGTGCGTGCCGCAGCGACAAGCTGGTGCGGGTGTTTGCGCGCTCGGAGGAGGGGCGCTTCCAGGAGGCGGACTGCTCCCCGCTGGAGGGGCACAGCTACGCCGTCAACAAGGTGGAGTTCTCCCCGGCGGGCGGCCTGCTGGCCTCCTGCTCCATGGACGGCACCTCCGTGGTGTGGGACGTGCAGGTGGGCTCCTCGACACAACACTCCTGAATATTAGGTTTTATAAGGGTTAAGTACAGCTCTGATCAGGGCCGGTGCAAGGTCAATTGGTGCCCTAGGCGAAACGCGTATCTCACCCCCCCCCCCCCCTTTACCCACCGCCGGACACCCCAAAAAAAAATTTCCTTGCCTCAAAATACATCACGTAAGCCTAAGATTTTGTCAACAATCAAATGTATGCAGGCTTGTGTTTTTTTTTTTTTTTTTTTTTTTTAATTACAAATCATAAACAGGTCACCGTGGACTTTAAATAATTAATTATTTATATCAATATAAACATTACAAACTGTTACAAAAATCCATTTCCATCTAGTTTCAATAATCGTTAAACATGTGATATCAGCTGTTATGTGCCCCCAGCTACTTGGCGCCCTAGGCGGTTGCCTAGTTCGCCTGTGTGGACGCGCCGGCCCTGGCACTGATCGATTTGAGATGTTTATTTCAACATAAGCCATTGCTGGTTACACCATATGTCATAAGAAACCTCAATAACGGACGGAAAAAAGTTGAAAATGCAAACACCCAGAAAACGAGCCAAGATCAGCCGACGACTAAAGTTAAAAACGTAGGCAGCACAGACACACATTGAGCTGACAGTGATGAGAGAGTTACAACAAGAACAGAAAGAAGGACAAGAAATGTATTGTTTTGTCTTTATTTGCGGTTCTTGTTCTCGAGTTGGCAGCCCACTGAGTCCGTCTTTGCTGTGATATTTTTTCTGGCCTGTTCAATACATTACGTGTGTTAAAAAGTATCTACTCGGTTGCTATTGAAGTGTTCCAAGAATTCTCAGACATTTCCAGGATTTTCTATTATGTATTTACTGTATAAATTTTTTTGTGAATATTATATTTATTTATGTTACTGATATCTACTGAAAATATATTTTCAAAAAAATTAATCTTAACTTATATCAGTATTAAAAGTTTGGTCCTTGAAATTGTTCTTTTAAACCCTGGAAAGCCCTTCAGAATACAATCAAACTGTGTGCATGAACGCTGAGGCGAGCACCTGGGAAAAACCTTGAAGTGTTGAGGTTTAGAAAACTTGCCTGATGGAACCTGAAGAAGGGGTTTTTCAATATTAAAGCGGGGTAAAATACCTAGGTAATGTTATGTGTAAATATAATAATATAATAAACAATTATTGTTTAAATGATTTTTTCCCATGAAGACTATTCTGGTAACAATAATTTTACCAGTTGAGTGAAAACCACAATAGAGACGATAGAACCTCTATCGGGTTAATTTATGTCTCGTACGATTTTTGACGTGATAACGTCTTATAAATCACTGAACGCCGGCTGCACGCACGGAAAAAGCATGACTCGTCACGTTCCGCCTGAGCCGAGCGTGCAAAGAACCGGCCAACCACCGTGCGAGAAAATCTTCTATAATATCAAAAATGTTAAGGCAGGACTTTTAACTAATTTTTTGTGATTATATTTAAACAAATTGTTTAAATTAAATAACAAATTGTTTAAATTAAATTTGCAAAAAACCGTAAATAATATTTGAAAATTGAAAAGTATGTAATTTTTCATCAATGTTTTCTAATGACGTTATCACGTAAAATTATCGTCCTTGAACCGACTTTACAGACAACCTCCCTTTTTTTTTTTTTTTTTTTTTTTTTTTTTTTTTTTTTTTCGTGACAGATTATAAATTCAAGCAACTGTCGAGTATATCGGTTGAAAAGGAACGTGTTGGCCAGGGCCCGGGGCACAGGAGCTAGCGGCTGTGCAAGGGGGCGGTGTGGTGTGCGCAGACGGGCGGCCGAGCGCGCCCCAGCTTCCAGTGCAGCGGCAGCGGCCTGCGCGCGTGCCGCTTCTCCCCCGACGGCCACCTGCTGGTCACGGCCGGTGACGACGAGCGCGCCAGCGTGTGGGCCGTGGGCACCATGGAGCTGCTCATGTGAGGCCCGGCCCGGCTCGTACACTCGTCCCGTCCCGTGGCTCGTGCATTCGTCCCGTCCTGTGACTCGTACATTCCTCCCGTGGCTCATATATTCTGGAGACCGTTAATAATAATAATATTCATTACTCTTTGCATTATTTATAAGAATTCTACATTAAATTTTGTGTTCGTGTTCCGTATTATAAGTGTAATTGCCACGTGAGAACACATCAATTTCCTCGTTACCGAGGTTAGATGTTCACATCACTGGCGAGTACAGAAAGACTCTCACTTTTTTTTTTTAATTTCTCTATAGATTATTTTCATCCCTGCGTGCTACATGATTAGAATGCTTTTATTTGTTCTGGTTATACGTGTATCACAAAATACTTCTCAGAATACTCTACAATTGTACACAATGTGAGCAAATGTGTTATAAGATTAAGGAAGGTAGCGTATAGTTTCCAACAGTAAACTTAAACACTGCACTCATTTTGGAAGTCGTAAGAATATTCAAAAAAATTTAAATTTAGATAGAATAATTTGATATTCAATTTGTCGTTTCAAATAAATTGATTTTTTTTTTTAAATTATTTGTTAACCAAGAAGCAATAGTGGGCTATATGAAAATTTCTGAATGCGTCTTCTTTATTCATTCATGTTACATACACTCTTTTTCACTAAAAAAAAATTTTGAGAGTAGTAATATGTATGAAGCCAAAAATATTTATTCAGAAATTCAATTTGTTTTTCTGGATCATAGAACACACATATTTTTTTAATACACCTATAACGAATAAGTATGAAGATTTATGTATTTTTCTCTTTTACATATTTACTGTATTTTAAACTTTTTTTTTTTTCTGAAGTGATAACTTTGTTTCAATGTATGGTTAAATTTGATTCGAGGAACGTATTGAATCACAGGCCACCCAGTCGAGACGACTCACAAGTCGGCAAGCAGCCGATGTAAAGTTGGCATTTGCCCGAGTGTGCAGAGGATATTGGAGTCCATCCTGGAGGTCATTGAATTTTTCCCGGTCTCTGCAGTAATACCAGACAAATATTGTAACGTGTGTGCGAGAAGGGTGCGCAACAACAGGGGGGGGGGAAGGGATTTTGCCCCCCCCCCCCCCCTCTGAAACCTTGAAGTGGGGGCAAACGGAGGCCAAAGAAAGTGCTGTGTAATCAATTTTTAGATAATAAAACTGCTTAAATAGCACCATTTTCCACCTTGAAATACAAATTTTCCCGGGGGAGGACCCCCCCCCCCCCCCCCCGCTTCGATAGGGGGGGATCGATGATTCTTTATAAAAAGGTATATTGCCACACCTCTTTGGAAATGTAGTAGTTGCGCCCCTGTGTGCGAGTGGAAGCATGTGACCGGCGCAGGTGCGTGGAGGGCCACAGCGATGCGGTGGTGGGCGCGGCCTTCACGCCGGACAGCCGGCTCCTGGCGACGGCCAGCTCGGACGGCACGGCGCGGCTGTGGTGCGTGGCGCCGTGCTCCGAGGCCTGCCTGCTCACCCAGGAGGAGGCCCACGACCTGGGCGCCCAGAGCTGCGACTTCTCGCCCGCCGAGGGCGTCGCCAGTGAGTCCACTACCGGCTCGGTCTGCACCAGTCGAGAACCCACACTATAGTTTTGTAAATGGTTTGAAGTAGTTACATATTTACAAACCATCTCTCTCTATCTCTCCTCTGTTTATATATATATGTGTGTGTGTGTGTGTGTGTGTGTGTACATACATACATACATACATACATACATACATACATACATACATACATACATACACACACACACACACACACACACATACATACACACACACATATACATATATAGAAATATCACTGTATATCTCTCTGTATATCTTTAGCTCTCTGTCTATATCTTCCTATCTAAATATCTTTACAAAACAGAAGATTAACACACACAATCACACAACACAATCAAACACACAAAAGTAATTTGTAAAAAATACTTTCTTACGTTGTTTCTGTTCCAATCTTAAACTTTGTCTACACACGGCACAGATAACTAACCGAAGTTTGATAAAAGGAAGAAAGGATTGGATTCTATTTTTAAAGCCACGCACTTAGGTGGCGACTGCACGGCTGAAGAATGTGACAGGTGTCAACGGCAAGATGTCTAGTGGCGAGCGAGAGGGGTGGAGATAAAGCAGACAAATAACAAAAGCGCGCTTCAAGCGATGACGCCGTAAATTCCTCAAAAATACCTCGTTATTGCCGTGTTCTCGCTATTACCGTGCTCGCTATAACGAGATTCTTCTGTAAATACAGATATGAAAATAATAAAAAAATTAGCATATACGACACACATGAGCTACCTGAAGTAGGTATAACGTATTATAATAGGCGTACTATAAAAAGGCCATTTTTTTAATCTGTCTAATGCTGAAGTTATAAAGAATTAAAAAAAGTTATTCACATTCATAAAATGGTATTAAGCAGAACTACGTTATTTATGATACTGATGTTATTTACCGTAACTGTTGTTTGTGTGTATTTTCGAAGTGTAGTCAGGTTGGTTGTAACTGAGTGGACGCTGGCGCGCAGGCGCCGGGCTGAGGGACCGGCGGTACCGCTACCTGCTGGCGACGTGCGGCAACGACTCGCTGGTGAAGCTGTGGCGCGTGACGGCGGTGGAGTGCGTGCCCTGGCGCTCCCTGCTCGGGCACGGCGGCAGCGTGATGTGCGTGCGCTTCTCGGCCGTCACGGGCGAGCTGCTGGCCTCCACCGCCACCGACAAGACCGCCCGCCTCTGGAACACGGTGGGTGGCCCTCTGCACGTGTCTGTAGAGAGTCAGTGGAGGAGAGAATAATTACTGCTGAGCGTCTCACCTTTGAATATATATACTGTGTAGAAGTCGCGAGTCCATAGGATTTACTCTACGTTTTTTCACGAGCGTACGATGAGCAGCAGCTTGGGAACTTTGCCGCTGCAGGGCGCTGCCGTAAACGCCCTGTATCATCTTAGGTTGTTATTTGCACGTTAGAGCGCAGCACTGCCTCACCCGTTGTCATTCCCCCGCGCACCCTTTCCCCCCTCCGCCCTGCCGCCGCCGCCGATCATTCACTGCAGCTCGAGGTCGTTCGACGGGAGGAGGGTGGGGAAGGGGTGTTTGAAGAGTTCGACACTTGTTCGCTAGGGACCACCACTAGTTGATGCCCTAGAGATGGTGGCGATTGCGGCGGTGAATTAACCAACTACCTCAAAACCGTATTAGAAATTTTAACCTGGGCTGGCGACTTCTATACAGTATATATATTCAAAGATCTCACTGACGTCTGGTTAGTACAAGACAACACGGCCAGAATGTACTGCTTAGAATGGATTACATGCGGACCGGCATTAAAATGGATTTGATTAATGGAAAATTACGTAAGCGAATATATGTTGCTGAAATATATATATATATATATATTCACATTTAATCACATATAATTATAGTAATAATCTATATGAATAAATATAAAAATATATATGGAAGAATATGCCCTTAAACCAAATAAAAATAAAATAATCAAGAGAATGTAGTGGCTAAAAACGTTAATCGGAATTAAATTAGTAAAAGAAATTACTTCTTGCATACCCCTCTGGGTTTATATCAAGAAGACAAATGTTTAAATATATATATGCCTATTGAATAGGATTAGTGCCAGAATGAGCAGGTGTAGGTGACAAAATGGGAGCCCCTTGAGAAAACCCACCGGCTGCTGCTGTAAGATTGGACCCCGCCGAGAATGAATCTCGGATCGTGTTCGTGGCAGGTTATAAATCGACCGCTCGACTACTGGTGTACGTATGGGAAGGGAAAGGTAAAGACAAACGAGAATGTGTGAGAGAGGATAAGATTGAAAATCAGAAAGATAAAAGGAAAAGGAGAGAGAAGGCAAAATGGGGAGTGAAGTAAATTTCAAGAAAAGAATAATAAAAGAGCAAATTATAGATAAGGATTAAAGGAAAGGGTAGAGAAAATTAGAATAAGTTGTGTAGAAAGAGAAGAGATGGTTACTAAATGTGATTTTTTAATGGCTGTTTTAGATTTTTTTTTTTGTATATTTTTAGCATCACATGGTAAATGAAAACGTGTGTCGCACGACTAATTTGTGCAAGCATGCACTGACTCGGCGGTGAAGCTGAGCTCCGGCTGTGTGCGGAACGTGCAAGGTGGGGAGTGTTTGTGATGGTGTGTGCTTGTGTGCAGTACACGGGCGAGTGTGTTCACGTGCTGGAGGGACACGACAGCCTCGTGACAGCCTGTGCCTTCTCCGGGGACTCCTCCTTGCTGGCCACGGGTGAGTCTCTCCGTCTCCCTCTCTCTCGGACGTCGCCTCTCAAACACAAAGTATAACGTAAATAATGGGTCTGGGTTCCAGAGGATTTTAGCAGAAAAATGTGTTTGTAATCAGTGGCGTAGCCAGGATTTGTGTATGGGGGGTGTTAAGAAGCATGCCCCCACCCCCCGTATTAAAGCGAGGGGTCCGGGTCCCGGGAAAATTTGAATTTTAAGGTGTAAATTAGTGCTATTTTAGTAGTTTTCGGTACTTAAATTTAAATATTGTAATGATAAAGTTTTATTAATTTAATATGAAATTTGTTTGAGTGATGAATAAGAAATTAATTAAAGATTTGGCGCTAGAGGGGGGGGGGGGGATCTTAACCCCTAAACCAACTCTCCCCCCCCCCCCCCTGGTTACGCCCCTGTTTGTAATATCTATGAACTAAAACACTGATTGCCTTGTTACCATTAACAACAGGAATGCGCGAATAAATAGGTTTTTAATATGTAAATATCAGCTCATTTAATCACATTTCTCAAATAGGATATTTTCAAAAAAAATTTCCCTTTTTTTTCATGAAATGGATTAGGTTTTACTGTACTTTGTTGTTAAAAAAAAATTCTGGATCAACATGTAGAGTAGCTTGATCCAAAAAAAAAATAAGATGAATTAAAACTGAAGTGAAAAGTTGATTAGGTTAGCTTAGCTGCGTAAACAGAAATTTTTTCCTTAAATGATTAAATATTTAAACAACCATTTTACTATTACTTGTCTAATTTCCCAGAACCACTACACTACATATCTACCTGTTTATTTCCTTATGAATATTGTTAGAGAGGGGGAAACGGGTTCGTAAGGTTAGCCCAATTAATTTAATACAGTTTTATTTGTTACTCATATTTATATTTCAATTGAATCACCACGATTATTGTCTGCACACAAATCACTAGGCTCAGCAGTGGTTCGCCCCTTACCTCGCACCGGTCCACACACACAGCCTCGCCCCACTCCACACACACAGCCTCGCCCCACTCTGTCACACACGCACGGTCCCGTTGCTCGGCCGCTCGGCCGCTCGCTCTCTTCACTGAACTTGCACTTCACTCCACTCAAACACTTTTGGAACTCCACAGCGGCGGAGGCCGGCGTCGCCGCTTTTATACCAGTTGGCCATTTTTATGGAATGGTCTGGAATGGTTGTGACGTGACGTCACGTCCGAAGCATCCAAAAATGTGCCGGGAGTCGCATCGATCCCCCGTAAGCCCACGGAATTCCCAAGTCACTAAGGGATAGATGACAGGGTGGGGGGATGGAGGCCAGACCGCCCTAATCCTCAACGAACGTCGGTTGCCGTGCGGGGCCTCTGGGCCAGACTACCGCTGGAAAGGCCGCTCAGGTACTGGCACGGGTCGCGGCATTATTTCCCAGTGCGCTTGTAACATTATGTTACGTGATGTGGAAAAAAAAAATTTGTTAATGGGATTCCAATTCTCATTCATACTACTCGAACTCAGTAATCGTGTTCAAGAGTAATTTGCGTATCGTATTGGTATTTGATTGGAACTATTATACATACTCGCACAGGCCTAGTGACAAGAGCTACAGTCACTCGGGGCTGGTGAGTGTGGGTGGTGTCGGGTGTTGCTCAGCAGGGTCACTCGGAGCTGGTGAGTGTGGGTGGTGTCGTGTTGTTGGCCGCACGGGCATGGACAGACACGTGCGTGTTGCAGGCTCCATGGACAAGAGCATCATCCTGTGGGAGCTGCCGCAGCAGCTGGTGTTCCAGAGCCAGGCCGCGGGTCGTCTCCGCGGCCGCAGCAAGAAGGTGTGCTGCGCTCGCTTGCTCTGGGTGACCCGTCCACCAGCACCCCGTATGTCTGCTGCCGACCGACTGCAGTATCTACCCACGTATGGGTCCTTGCGTTCTTGCAGAGTAAAAACAAAACTTCACAGCCGCACATTGCTCGTGAGAATCTTCCATTTTTTTTTTTTGTGTCACGAGTGCACTGAAGAGACAAAAGCAGAACTGCCACACTCATCGTTTTCGGATGGCGCCACCTGGCAGACTGTCTCAGGAGAGGTCCTACAACAGCCCCCTAGCGGCATAATCCTATACTACAAGTACATTATGCTGAACACTTAAATAATTCTTAATACGTTCCTGGTTCTTTGTACACTATGCCGTATGAACTCGGATCCTGTACACACCAGCTAGATTTTCGGCTGGAGTTTTATCGTTCACAAATGTTAGGGACCCTCAATTATGTTTATAGGTTTGAGAATTGTGTGTAGTTCAAGCTTTCTGAGCATTTTGGCTACTTGGTGTGAAAGTCCTTTGATATAAGGAATGAAGGCTTTGCTAGGCATACGCTCCTTCTTTGGTTCTTGTGTATGTAAGACAAACTGGCAGGCCGATCACCGCTAGGGTTAAAGAACATATTTTTGATTATAAACAAAAAAAACCTACGATCAGCCGAAGCAGAACACTCCATGGAAACCGGCCACAGCAGTGAATTAGTCCAATCCAACACCACAACCAACATCCCACAATACAAGAAAAGATACATTCATACAAACATCCATCCGGAGCTAATGTAACTACAGCAGCTTTTAACAAATTTTTGCTTTGCAAAGTCTATTAATACCTTTATTTAATTCTTAGTCTTGTTGTATGCCCAAGTCTATTTTCGTGCCATGTTTTATTTGCCGAGAACCAGTTTTGAAACTTATTCTTTTCTAGTTTTCAATGTCTGTCTTACCCCGCGCAGCTGCTGCTATCTGTGTTTCTGGCAAGAAAAGTTGTGATTATTACAAATTATTTATTATAAAAATGGTCACTTTCTGTGAATAAAGTTATTTTGTTGCAAAATTTTGGTAAAAAAAAAAAATTGTTTAGTTTAAAAATATATCATTTTTAGTCATAATTTTGAACAGATATATCTAGTTGATGAAAATTACTGTTTTATTTAAGAACAATAGTTTTAAGTACAACTATGACCCCTCACAGTTAAATTGGGGGTATTGATTACAGTTTTTTTTGTTATCTCCAACTTTCGTCACTCTCTGTAAAGAAGTTTCACTTCAAAAAGTTGCAAGATGATGGTGTGAGAAGGTGTTGAAGTTGGCCTGTGAGGGTGTTTGTTGACGCCTGAATGCGAGGCTGAGCGCTGGCTGACCGCAGCGACGCTCAGCTGTTGCAGTGGAGCGCGGAGGACGTGAGCCAGTGGCTGGCGGAGCTGGACCTGCCCGAGCTGGCCGGCCGGGTCAGGGGCGCCAACCTGACGGGCCACCGGCTCCTCGCCCTGCCCCCGTCCGAGGTCGCCGCCCTGCTGGACGCTGGTGCGTCCCATGCCACGCCGCGGCAGGGCGACGTCACGTCACACAAATACACCCCTGCCCTTCCTCTTTTGCCCTTTTCTTGACACACTACGAGGTGGCATCAGAGATGAACACTGCCACCCAAGCGGTACTGGCCAGCCGAAAAGATTCTGCATGTCATATCAATCAACAAATATCGTAAATTTTATTGGGAAAAACAGTGCTTAACTGAAATTAGTAGTTTTTTTTTTTTATCACTTATTAGGATTACATGAATTTACAAACATTTCCTAATACCAGTCAATACCTTTAAGCTAAAATTCAATCTGAATATGTACTATGTGATACTAGAAAGCACCAGATTGCATGCATTCAATAAAGTGGTTGGGGGGACTACGGGGTTCCAAAATTAACTATTTTTCAACAGGCTGGATATAAAGTGTGCACCAATTTGAATGTGCGTTTACCTAATCAAATATGCGTATTTAGTTTTATCCGGAATTATTTTTTATAAGGATGACGTGCATGTCAGTATCAACCTTACAATTGTGTGAACTGTCGTAAAAAATAATTGACATCGAATCTTCTAATTGATAAAAAAGAAATTTTAATAAAACACTTTTACAGTTTTTTTTTGATTTAGTGATGATAGTAAGGTTTGATTTACAGTAGAATCCCGCTGATGCGACCCCTCACGGTTTCCAGAAAAACGGACTTATAAACGGAATGGTCGCAATAGAGAATTCGGGCCAATTTTACCCCCCCTCCCTCCCCCCAATTATAAAGTGAATTTGCGTCACGCGAGTTCGGCTATGCTAGCAGGCTGGTTGTTATTTTCGTTCAAAACGTGGCGAAGGAACTTGTGTGGATCAGGTAGAAAACATTCGGCTATAAACGAAAGATATAAGAACAATGCTATCCAGAAATGCTGTGACATGTTTTTGGAGTAGATAATCACAGCGACAGACCGACAGGATGCACTCCCGTCCTTGCCGTCAGCGATGTTTATTTTGACAGCTCAAGCAATTATCTTTTCCAAGTCCCTTCACAGCGTAAAAAAAAGAGAAAAACACGTGTGAACGGGTAAATGAGGGGAAGGAGAGCGGAACTGCTGGCTGCGCACGCATCTACTCGCCAGTCGCCACTGTCTGGCGGCGGCGCGCGAGCGTGTGCGAGGCTGGCGACCAGCAGCATCGTTAGCTAGCGAGAGTGTGACGGTAAATGTCGACCTTGAACTTGCACTTCCGCTTACTGCAGGTCTCGCCCTCTTCACTTTCTTTATCTTATCTCTCACGCACACTTGAAGTACCTAATACGTCGCGCCCCTCAAATTTTTCAATTGCAAATTGCTGCCTTCCTTCTGTACTGCATTTATAATTTCTGCTCTCTTTTTAAGAATCGTGAAGAGAGTAGACTTCGGAATGCCATATTTCTGTGCTATCTTCGTCTTGGAAATTGTTTTCTTATCCACTTGCTGGATAATCTCATAATTTTTCATTAGCGACAAACTGGCTCGCTTTATACTCATTTTCACTAATCCACGAGTCCGTGTAAATTGAAAAACCAGTCACAATCGTCAAACGGGACTGGGACCGGGATGGCAATAGACGTGCGCGTAGATGCTATCAGGTGATGCGCGCAGTTTACCGGTATTGGGTAGCATGACAGTCTAGAGGGGTGGTATCTATTTTTAGCCGTCTTTTGTATGCCTGCCTGCTTACAGTACAGCGCTCGCCAAGATAAACGTGTACACACAGCGCCCAACAAAGTGTAACAGACTTGTTTTTCGGCCGATTTTACTCAAATTTTCGACTTTATCTGCTCATATTTTTCACGGTTTCTCAAAAAACGGTCGTATAAACGGAATGGACGCATCAGAGGGGGCTCGCATCGGCGGGATTCTACTGTACTTATATGGGAGTGTAAAATAGGATTTTTTTGTAATTTTTAATTCGCAATACAATGCTTGATAATCACTATCAGTTATTGTTTTTGTCCAATGGAAGTAGGCAGTCAGCAGTGACATTGAGTAATAAGTACACTGCTTTCTCTACACCCACTGAATATACCTAATCCTGAAATATTTGAGAACTTGGGTCATCTAACTATCTGAAAAGCATTCCAACTGAAACGTGACTTAACCAGAAGCATCTTTTTAAAAAAAATTTAAGTTTAAATTCTTAAAACATTTACTATTTCTGACTTGTTCTTTCCAAAAACATATAAAAACAAATATTTATCAAAATAACTGTTAAAACTATGAGAATTTTTTTTATGTCCTTTCATGAAAGTAGTTATTAAAAAAAAACTACAAATTAACAGTTTTAAGCATAATTTTAAATTAATGACCTGTAAGGAAACACATGTAAATAATAATTGATTCAGAGAAGGCCCGTTTACTGTGCAAAAACTGGTGTTCAATCGTCCTGTAGGCTCTGTAGGCTGGTTTACTGCGAAGACTCCTGCATGTATTCAATGATTTGCTCATTTGTTTGAATATGGTATGCTAACAGACATAGGATTTTTATTTATTTATTTATTTATTTATTTAAAAAATAATGAAACGTTAAGTTTAATTTTGATTTGATGTACTACATAGCTATTTTCTTGAACTGGTAATGAAATGTTACACTTACACTGACATTCGTAGTTTTCTCATCTGAAAGACTATAACTGTAATAATACTGTCAGACCACTAATTTATGGTCTCATAAAATTGAACAAGAAGTAAATTTTAAAAAAAATATTGAATATTTTCATAGTTATAGTTAGGAAACAATAACAAGCCGGGTGGTATCAGCAGGGGCGCAAAAACAGGGGGGGGGGGGAGGGGGGGCAAGGGTATTTTGCCCCCCGTCTGAAAGCTTGAAGTGGGGGCAAATGGGGGCAAAGAAAGTGCGGTGTAATCAATTTTTAGATAATAAAACTGCTAAAATAGCACCATTTACCACCTTGAAATACAAATTTTCCCGGGGGAGGACCTCCGGACCCCCCGTTTCAATAGGGGGGGATCGATGATTCTTTATAAAAAGGTATATTGCCCCCCCTTTGGAAATTTAGTTGCTGCGCCCCTGGGTGTCAGTGTGGTAACACTGGAGGGATGCTGGTTGCCCGCAGGCGACGCAGACGTGCAGCGCAAGCTGAGCCTGCACCTGTTCTGGCTGAAGAAGGGCGACGCAGACGTCCTGGAGCTGCCGGCTGACGTCGCTCTGCCCCACGAGTTCCTGTGCCCCATCACGCACGAGCTCATGAGGGACCCTGTCACCTGCTCCGGTAAAGGCCCGTCTACAATAGCAATGTCCTAAACTGTGTCCGAAGGACACTCGTTGCTGATTGGTCCATGTGACCCTCTGACGTCATGCCATGCGTCAAGTGGGCGAAGGTCCGAACCTACCTGGTCCGAAGACATTTGTCAATTTGAACATTTGTCCCAATCTGTGTACTTCGGACACAGAAAAAGAACAGAACACACTCACGATATTTGAATTTCCGGTTCCCGTTTGAAAACGTGGTGTGTGTTTTTGATATGGAAGGAAATGGAAGGCGTTGTAATTGAAGAAGAGCAAGACGACATTTAAATTAGTGCTGTTCGATTGCTGTAATATGAGTTCATTTTTTAGCATTTACATTTGCCACTTTGCCTTACTGAATAAATATATAAAATTGAACTCCCACAACTTTCAAAAGTTCAATCTCAAACTACAAAGCATCAAAACAAAAAACAAAAACATTTTGTTTGCCACATTGACTGCTCTCTGGTAGCAACTTTAGAAATCAATACATTCGGACATCGGACATCGCAATTGTGGACGGGGCAGTTTTCGGTGAGACAATGTGACTAATGTCACTCATATTCGGATAAGGACACGGACCACTCACAGGTTCGGACTATTGTAGACGGGCCTTAACGCCCCGCCTCGGTCCCTGTCGTCTGGACCCGATTGGCGAGACGCACGGGGACGAGATTGCGTCGAGAATTGCGATGAAACCCTATCAAACAACGCCGAAAGCCATGCCAGTGTACCATATAACACCAAAAATGCAACTGACATAATGAAATTATTTAGAATTATAACCAAACTTGACTTAAATCACAAAAATTTAATCTCGTAATATATAAAGTTCAGTGAACGTCATTTATTAAGCATGAAGTTTGAGGAGCCTGCATCTCATATTAGTTACTCGTTATTACATTCCTGGTGTTTCTATATTTTTAAAACACACAATCACTCTGTGATATATATATTTCTACTCTCAAAAGTCGTGATTATTACAAATTATTAATTATAAAAAATGGTCACTTTCGGTGAATAAAACAAGTTATTTTGTAGCAAACTTTTGGTAATTGTTTGTTTAAAAATTAATCAATTTTGTCATAATTTTGAACACATATATATCTAGTTGATGAAAATTACTGTTTTATTTAAGAACAATAGTTTTAAGTACAACTATGACCCCTCACAGTTAAATCGGGCATACTGAGTTTGCGTTGCTACAGATTAAACTTGTCAATAGTACCTATATAAATTAATAAAACATGTCAAGAATTCGTCAGAAACACATGCTTGTTAATTATTGAGATTAGTACCCAACACAAATTAATTTCAACCACTATCCCGGTAAATCAGTTTATATTTACCTGCTGTAAACCAGTCTCCCCTCGAAACTCGTTGCTAGCTGTATCTCCGTGTGCCCCGCCCCAGAGACGTGTGGGTGTACGTCGGAGCTCGCGTGACGCGTGTTCCAGACGGCTTCACGTACGAGCGGGCGGCCATCAACGAGTGGTTCATGAGCGGCAAGTTCTCCAGCCCGATGACCAACGCCACGCTCACGGACACCTCCTGCGCGGCGAACGTGCGCCTGCACGCCGCCATCTGCCAGTTCCTGTACGGCGAAGACGAGCCGTGAAGCCATCGCCCACTGTCTCCCGCTGGTTGTGAAGTACTCTGTACGTTAGCACCCTCAAAGGACTGCACTACGGCGGAGAGTCATCAAGTGTCACAAAATAACTTGCAACGATAATCACATCAAAACTACTATTACCGTATTTACTCGTGTATAGCGCGCACCACGATTTTTGCAACAAATACCAAAAAAAAAATTATAATTTTTTGCCCCAAAAAAATAATTTTACTAACATTTTGTGGTACCTGTTAAGTAATTACTTATGAAACAAATGATTATTTAAATTGATGTGTAGTGATGTGTCAGGAAACTACTTAAATTAAATACTCTTCCACCTGAAAGCGAAACTTTTGTGGCACACTGTACCATCTGAAACGACACGGGGGCAAGCTAAACTCTGCTGTGTAGACGGAAGATAATGAAGCGCTGTATCGTCACAACTGGTACAGAGCGGGAGGGAGGGAGGGAGGGAGGCAGGCAGGAACGGGACTACGACCATCAAGTAACCTTGACAGTTGACAGGACTAAACACCACCACTCCCGTCACCGTTGCGCCGAGGACTAGATGACTCACCTCGCGCCCGCACGTGTGTGTGTGTGTGTGTGAAAGAGAGGCCTTGTTGCTTGTGCGTATGTGTGGGGTCACCCATCACCCGGCAGTTAACGACTAACACTCCTCCTCCCCACCTCCCCCCTTCAACTTTTTTTTTCGGTGTATAGCGTGCATCCTTGATTTTTTTCCTTTACTTGAGGGAAAAAAGGGCGTGCTATACACGAGTATACAGTGAAACCTCATTAATACATACCTGAAGGGGAGTAAAATATTTCAGTTTGTAATAACGAGGTTCATATTAATGAGGTTCTTGAGCCAATAGGTAGAATAAGAACTCGATAAGAAATATTGAATTCCTACATGTCAGAGCACTAAAAATGTGGAATATTATTATTGTAATAGAAGCCAGATATTGACATGCACACTAACAAAATACACTTAGAAGCAATTTTAATAAAATATACTATAACAGACTGATAATTAGTATACATATACGTATGTATGTATTCTTATTTAATTTGTTTCCAAAGTTTTGACAAAAATGATTAACATTTACCGTACAGTTAATTGCTGTTGAGTGTATAGCAATTCTTATGCAAAGTATGCAAGATATATTTACATAGGTTTAAAAAAATCATTAATTTTTTTCTGGACACACTTATCTCTGTAAATATCATTTACAGCAGAACATATCTTCTCAAATCCTGCAATCAAGTCAATTGGCACATCACTTGCAGCAAGTACATTTTTCAGTGTACGCAAAGCACTGATTGTGTCACTTTTGCTTGGAAGTTTATGCACTACCTCACCATTGTCGTCATCACCATCATTATCCTGACTTGTACCACCCTCACAAAGTGACTGTACAGCGTCAGCCCTTGGTGTTTCCTGTAATCCTCGTGAACCAACAAGATCTTCTGCAGTTAATCTTGCACTGGTGTACACACTGTCATCAATATGAACAAACTCATTGAAGTCATTATCAACTTGCACATGTTCTTTTAACTCTTGCCAATCCTCTAAAGGTTGATCACAGTCAGGTTCTTCAACAGTTTGCTGGCCAAAACCACTTTTTGCAAAGCAATGCACAATTGTCTTTTGGCTGATGCTGTCCCACGACATGGCTATACTGCGGATAGCATCCAAAACTGACCATCTAGGAAGCTCAGTCTTTCCTTTTTCACACTGCCTGATAAGGTATTTCACCAAGCGCTGTCTGTAGTTTCTTTTGAAGCACTGTATTATACCTTGGTCAAGTTGTTGTGTCACACTTGTTGTATTTGGTAGCAAGAAGAGTAAGGTAATGTTTTCCAACTTCATACCATGAGCAGTATGTGCAGCACAGTTGTCCAACAATAACAAAATTTTGCGATTTAGAGTCGCCATTTTCCTGTCCAATTTTAACAACCACAACTGGAAAATTTTTGTGGTGACCCAAGCCTTACTGTTTGCCTCGTATCTACTGGCAGGTTTTTTGCTGCAAGATCTTTGAAACATCTTGGCTTGGCAGACTTGCCAATAACCAAGGGTTGAAGTTTAGTACTGCCATCATGATTACAACATAGTAAAACTGTAAGACGAACTTTACTGTGTTTACCGCCATGGCAGTTTTCACCTTTTACGGTTAGAGTTTTATTGGGCAACAGATTGTAAAAAAGCCCTGTTTCATCCATATTAAACACATCTTGTGGTGCAAATTTAATTACGATGGTCTGTACTGACTGAAGCCAGTCACTCGTTGCTGTTTGGTCGACAGCTGCAGATTCGCCACAAATGGTTTTTGTGGCCAAATTATGCCTATCTTTGAAGCGTTGAAGCCATCCGTTGCTGCAATGGAAATCATCAATTCTGAGTTGCAGTGCCAGCTGATCAGCCTTTTCTTGGATAATAGGCCCGGAAATTGGAACTCTGGCGGCGCGCATCTGATGAAACCACTCCAGCAGTTTGGCCTCTAATTCGGAATGTTTACCGACGCGCATCCTTTTCTTAGTTTGATTACTACCTTTCCTGACCGCTTCTTCTATTTTATCTGCTTGTTTTAGAATTGTACTTACGGTTGATTTTGATATACCAAACTCTTCAGAAAGTTCTGTTTTCGTTTTTTCACCCTGACGAACTGAATTTATTATCTTAATTTTCGTCTTCAATGCAATTTCCTTGCGTTTACGTTTTGCCTCCATTTTTATGTGTGTACGTACAAATTCTAAAGTGTAATAAAATTCTCACGAGATAATTCACTTAAACTTTCATTACAACGTACACAAATATTAAACGGGTTAGGCGTAATATATATTTTGATATTATTGGTCCGGCACAGATTCATGTATACAAAGGAAGTACAAAATCGAACATAAATACAATCCCACGTG
Organism: Bacillus rossius redtenbacheri; assembly: GCF_032445375.1. Lineage (NCBI taxonomy): Eukaryota > Metazoa > Arthropoda > Insecta > Phasmatodea > Bacillidae > Bacillus > Bacillus rossius. The sequence continues at coordinate 2,035,282 of NC_086343.1, forward strand.
AAGTTCGATATATCGAATATTGTACAAACGCGAGTGATTTCTGAACATATCGAACACACGAACGAGTGATTTTGAAAACATAAGAGTTAAAAACACACTTTGGACACTCAGGCGGGGCCGTATCTTTGTGGTAATCTTTGGTTCGTATTAAACGGTAAACATGACTGTTTGTTTATATGGAAGGGAATTGTTATTGTTCGCTATACATAATAACGAGAATTTCGTATTAACCAAACAAATCTTCATTGTGTTTAAAGGGCATATTTCACGGGGAAATAGTAATAGGTAATATTAACGAGTCGTTCGTAATAAGCGGGATGATATTAACGAGGTTTCACTGTATACGGTTTATCCCTACATAATCTCCACCAATATTTACGCACACATACCATCATTTTTATCAATGCCAAATACAGACTGCATTAAAATTTTTTTGGGTTCCTGTCTCTCATAAACATTTTGACTTTATGTTGCCCCTCTACCTCACAAATCATCGCGCACCAACATTTTTTGAAACTGAATGATGCATGCGTTCTTGCTATCTAGTCAACATCAAAAACAATGTCATAAGGCTGGATGATGCTATCAGTCATTTGACGTTCTTGGAAAGTGCTTGCTTCTGCTTTTTTAGGATGCATCACATTAATTTCTGACTTTCTTAATGACGCCCCGATAAAATTTACATCACATTGTGTTGCTGAACGTGCGTAAGATCCCTCACGGACGGCCTCTACGCAGTACGGAGTTCCGCGCGACGGATCCAGCGTGTACGTACTTGTCCACGGTGATGATAATAAACAGAAGCATTTTCGGATCTACGTTCATGTGACAACTCTGCATAAGTACCCACAGTTCCACGGTTTTACTTGTATTTTAGATACACTCTGTAACATTACTGTAAGATTTCATTAATGAATTTTCAAGGGACTTAAAATTTTAGGCTTATTAAATAAGAAGATCTGAAAAAGGTCTAATCATAACCGTATTTACCCGCAAAGGAGTTGCTCCAGCGAATGGTTTGCACCTTTAATTTAGGGCATGAAAATATTAACATTTTCACCGTAAGGGTCGTCCTCGAATAGGGTCTGTCTTCACTAGAGTTCCATGGATGCAAGTGAAGTCTGTGTTCCGTGTCTCAGCTTATTAGCACGTAAGAAATACAGCACTGATGTAGACACTAGTTCTTCTGTGTCTGTTTACTAGGGGTTGAGGGGGGGGGGGGGGGGTCAGGCCCAGAAATTCAGTTATTGCTTGAAGTTGTCTTTTCTTAGACATTTTTGCTTGAGCTGTTCGCAGTGTCAGCGCTCAATGTATAGATTACAAAAGACTTGTTTTGAAGCATAGCCCTCGCCTCATTAACACATTCCTGTGAGATGTTGTAGGAAGTTATTCGAAGAAGCTCACATCCAACTGCTGGAGGTTGAGTTTATGGAAAGATTGGTTTGTACGAGAAGCAGCGGCATTAGCAGCTCGTGGCACATTGCTGTTATGTCATGTCTGTTCCAGCACATAAGGACACTAGCTTTGTTCAGAATTGCTTTCATGCCAAAAACAAACAAAAAAATAAGTAAGGGGTGCAGTGGAGTATAGTTGCTTTATGCTTTTTGCTTTTTGTATTCACACTGCAAATACTATATTGTAATTTTTGCTGCTTTCCTATATTTCGCTTGAAATAGGTAACAAGTTTTAGGTTGCATAAGTTAAAAAAATATTGACCTAGCAACCATTAAGTGCTGCTGAAAAATTTTTGTAGACAAAATATCCCCCCTTCTTGCCCTCAATATAAATTTCAGGTAACGCCCCTTGATTATGTTTCGTACGACCGAGCAACCAGCCGTGATACGTCGCCAACTTCACTTCTCGTCCAAGCACTCTGCGCAACACAGCCACTCGACCAGTGTTGCTTGGACTGGCACAAACGCTACAGGCAGAATAAACTGCAATTTGTCTTTGTTGGACCAGTCTGTAAACTTCTAGCTTTCCTGTGTCAGTTTCTTCTGTAAAGCAGTTTAAACGAGAGTCAAAATAAAGTAGTTTGGCTTCTGGGTTGTAGCCGTGTCATCGACGTTTCGATCGACATTGCATTCGCCATCATCAGGGTAGCGATCCTGAGGTTATTACAAGTTGTTCTCGCCTGAGAGGAGTGTTTCCCTATTAGCTGCAGCTGTGGGCCAATCACAGCCTTCCTTTCGTCTAGAAATATTTATTAAATGAGAGTCAGTATTCGGATTGAATTTGTGAATGCTTCACTCACCAAGAATTCAGTTGTACGTGAAGTTCGGTCATTAACTACCATTCCTCCTCCCCACATCTTATCTTCCCTTCCTTTAGCTTCACTTCTCGAGAATCCCCATTGTTTCTGTGCAGAAAACATGTGTTGGAAATTATGCTTTAGTGAAATGTATGTATAATTCTTAGCAGTAACACATTCAGGAATTTGTAAAAAAAAACAATAGACACTAAAAAATGGTAGCATTATGTGTGAAGTGTATAAGTTATTACTGGTTCATAGGTTTGTTTGTCCAATTTAAAACTGTATTTTTATCTTTAGTGATACTGATACATAATCACAAAAAAATATATTGACGTAAGACATTTATGTTTACAGCTTACACCAAAGCACATCAGTGATACCAAGTGACGATATTCTAAATTTGGTTTGTGATAATATTTGTTGTGTGGAATCACGATATTTTCTGTAAGAGTATTTTTGCACATCATTGTGGGTTGGGTGTTGTCAATTAAAATTGTTTTTGAGGTTGGTAACAGTTTTCGTCTTACATATCTTTTTTTGTATACATTTTTATAGCAGATGTCTTTTTGTAAATCCTAACCATCACCTTAAATAAGAATCACATAAAGTAATGAATTTTGGTCAATGTTGGCAGAGGCCTAAAATTAATAACAAACTTAAAAATGTATTTAATAATTCATCTGATAAATACTTATTATGTATGCAGTTGTTATTCATATAGAAAAATAGATGTTAGTGTGTTGTAGACACATTTTTACAGACATATTTATCATTAGAAAAAAAAAATAGTTTCAGTGACATTTATATTGCCTGTTTGTATAGCCTAATATAAACCTCAAAATGATATTGCAATTTTGTTTCTGTATAAACTGTATAAATTAATGATAATATATTGCAGCAATGGATTTTGCACTATGTAGCAGCATGCAAGATTTCAACAAGAACTTTTATTATTGCTATTTAATGGAAAATATAAATTTTACTTTTGTGTGAAGGGATAAAGGATATTATGTGATGTATTGGCATTATATACCTATGTTATGTATGTTTTATATGTACTACTTTAATTCTAAACTAAATAATTACTAAATTTGACTTTATTATTGTTAAAAATTTTGTTGATAGCTCATACCTTCATTACTAGGTAAAATAAAGTTGAAACTGCAGATATTCTGTCTTATAAAAGTATTGACCGCCAAATATTTTTGAGGAGTTATTTGTTCTTACACAGAAAAGTCATAATTTTTTGTAAGAATTTTTATGTTGTGTACAAGAGGTCAAAAAGCTGGAGTAAAAAATTAATTTGTTCAAAGTAAGCAACTTTTTTTTTTCCTTAATGGTTAAAACCACATAGGTACATATATGAATATTCATACCTGCTAAATAAAACCGTATTCGACACTTTATGTGTAATTAATATAATTTATTTGTTGATAAGTGACGCAATTCTGTGTTTTGTATTTTGTCATTATGTCTTTTTTTTTTTTCTATGATGGAAAAATGATGTGTATGATTTTCACTTTGTTTCTTAAACAGTACCTAACTTAAAATGGTACGAGAATAATCCAGTTTTGTCATGACATTTTACTAGCGTGACATAGCCACACTTGTGGATTGACGTTTCTCGGGAATAGGCAGGGGGAGATATACATTTATTATGATTTTTAATTTTACTTTTTAGAAGTATTTATACCATGTTTGTTCAGGTTTGTTAAGATACATGTTATTACTCATTTTTCTAACGATTTATACTTTTTATTTGTGTAAATTACTGTTAACTTTATGAAGCAATAAAGCTAGACTTTCACTCTGAACTGCTAACTCCTGTGGGTGAAAATTCACTTGTTACTACGTCATCTATTGGCCCTGCAGGCACCACAGGTAGCCTCCAGATTATCTGTGGTAATGACCGGCAAGGGGTCCACAGATAACCTAAAATAACAGTTAAAGCAATGTCAAGGAAAAATGTGACAAGTTTTATTTTATTCTGGTTTAATTCAGCCCACTGTTCTGGATCTTCCTCATCCCTCTTCCTAGACTCTGCCTTCGAAACGTCATGTCTGTTACCAACGTTTTTATATTTCCAAATTATACTAATGCAGACCTTTAAATTTTATGGGCATGGACATGACATTAATACTTAAACTTGTTTTCTTCTACTTTGATGTAGTCTCGCAGAAAACTACTTGATTCAAGCTACCTGGAACACATCCTCAACTTTCACAGCTAACCAATGCACAGACATTACAGCTTTTAACGTACGGTGGTGGCAGGGAGGTTTCAAGCAATTTATATGTCGCATAACACACTAACATGACGAAACCCCTGGAGAAATATTTAAACAAGGTTTTGTGATTAGTTTTCTCAACTTTGTACTTTTATCATATAAAGCATGTATAAGTTTATAATGAGCAAAATTATTTTATATTTCATGTTTTGGTTTCACTTTTATTTTGAGTAGCTGTGCTGTGTACCTAATATGTAATAAAATGTGTCACTTGAAGTTAGTCTTAACAGAATTCTAAATAGGAAAAATGTACATTATTTTTAAGGGTGTTTGTTTTCGATTGAACTGTCCACGTTTTTAGCGCATAACATATTACTGTTGAAAATAAATATGTCGTAAATAATTCTGGTCAAAACTGGAGCATATTGGATAATAATTTCTGGAGTGACCACATTTTCATTACCATAGCCTCATACTCTTTCAATAATAAAATGACATATAATTCTGTAGGAATTACTCATTTTTGTACCAATAATGCTAAGTGGGGTAGATTTACTCAAATTCTAGAATGTGATTTTAAATCCCCTAGGCATATTACAAACACCAATATTGAAGACTTGTAACTATTTTTTTCACGAAAATTTTCTAGGCAGCAATTCATTCTGTCTCCCTAACAAGGGAGGGGGGGGGGGGGGGGGGGGAAGTGAAATGTCTCTGGTGAGATAGTAGTTGAACGGAAGCCAATTAAAACAGGATTAATTCACTCACAGCACACAAACAGTATTCTACACTAGATAATTTTATAATACTACAAGCCACACTCCGGGGTAGACTGTTTCGTAGGGAAAAATCATCTTTGTTATACTGATCTTCCGGTAACTATAATCTCACTTCAAAACCTGGTTTTTAATTAACTTCTTTCCCCAGGCATCCTTGTGCTGATTTTCCAGTGCAGGGTTTAGTTTTTGTAAGGACGAGTGCAGAGTCTTGGCGGTAACACGCGCCAACCACACAGCGATATATCTAAAACTTTCGGAGCTGGCCAAACCCGGCAAACGACGATTTATAAAGAGATTGCTGCTTGGACACCTGTGTCAGCCATAGTCATTCTTACGCAGTGTACGGCGAACATACCATATGCAATGCCATTGTACAGCGCACTTAAGTAATAAATAACATGTCCGTATTCATGTTTATTTCCTCAGTTTTCCCATGCTGAAACCAGCTAGGAGCCAGTTGTGTACTGGCTAGGGAATTAACATGTACTAATGTATTTCTTGTTTGCAACTTCAGCCACGGACCTAGTTGACCACACTGAGGCTCATGCCCCACGACAATAACCAAGTGGTTAGACGCCTAGAGATAGCCTAGCACCCCTCCTCTGGACATTTGCATGTCTTAAGCGAGCCAGCATACACTTAGTCCACCTCGGGGTCTCCAGCATTAGATTGCAGGTGGCAGTTTTACACATCATATCTATACAACTTGGTAAAGATCATGAAAAAATACTAAATTGTTGTTCACTCATGGTAGCAGCCTTCCTTTCTACTCCAATTAATTCTTGACATCAAACTGAGTATTATACCTTGACACTGCATAGAATACATTTCCTAGTGAAATCGTGAATTCAATTTTGATGGCCACACATTGTTGGATTCACTAGAGCAGGGGTCGGCAACCTTTTGAGTCGGAAGAGCCAAAAATTAAAATTTACAAAATTTCAATGTTTTTTAAAGAGCCACAAATGTTTTTATTGCCTACAATAAATAGTACCTACTTGCATAAATAAAGTTTTTTGATAAAAAACTAATCTATTTATTCATAAGAAAAATTTATTCATATATAAGCCTATCTGTTGGGTGGGCCCGTAAGTACTCGGGCGGATGGATAGCTTTAAATGGATAATTTAACTGCTTGATGACATTTTGTTTAGTAAAATATAACAAGCGTGGAAAAAAAACCAGACTTACTACTGGTTTGTAATAAAAAAAGTATTTTCTGTATAAATGACCTGGTTATGCAGTATTTCTGGTACGGAACTAAAGAGCCGCAGCTTCACATCCAAAGAGCCGCATGTGGCTCGCGAGCCGCAGGTTGCCGACCCCTGCACTAGAGCAATGAACAAATTATCAGATGTTTCGGATTCAATATCTGATCACACCGAACAATTAAATCCGGATTGCTGCCTACACCAATATAAATTCCAATATGGCATTATATATAACTTGCTCCCTGTAAAAAATATCGGCGATAAAGATCAACCCCCCTACTGCACTATCCAAGTGTTTTATATCATTTCTCGCTTTCCGGCATGTTCTCCAATACACACACATTTTTATGGTGAAGCTTTCATGGAACATAAGGCACTACAGAATGTCCAAAAAATGTGATATGTAAAACAGCCCATTATTGTAACAGATTTTTGAAGTTTAATCAATGCTCTTAATTCTTATAAATTATCGGTTGAGCCTGTTGTTGGCTTATAAAAAAATGTACCTGGAATTGAACACTGCAAGTATTATATACTTTATTTGGCTACTACCAGGGCATATTGTTGGTATTCTGGGTCAGGGGCGCAACAACTAAATTTCCAAAGGGGGTGCAATATACCTTTTTATAAAGAATCATCGATACCCCCTATTGAAGCGGGGGGTCCTCCCCCGGGAAAATTTGTACATCAAGGTGTAAAATGGTGCTATTTTAGCAGTTTTATTATCTAAAAATTCATTTCACAGCACTTTCTTTGCCCCGTTTGCCCCCACTTCAAGGTTTCAGAGGGGGGGCAAAATACCCTTGCCCCCCCCCCTGTTGTTGCGCCCCTGTTCTGGGTAGTAAAACAGTGGATAAACTATCTAAACTTGCCATACATACTGACTAATCAACTACTGCTGTGTGCATGATCAGGTGTGGCTATGTTCTTGGTGGCCAGGGTGCTGGCCGATAGGTGTGGCAATGGCCAAGAATAGGCGGCTCTTTGTGGCAGCAAGCTTAGACTGCACTCGGTACCGTCCGACAGCCTGCCGACAGGCGGGCTCTTCGCGACCGGCCTTGACAGGTGGGTGGTGGGCGGTGAAGTATGAGTGATTGTCACGTTCGGAGGTGGGGCATCACGGCGTCAACCTGCAGGGAGCTCCAGATATAGTAATCACAACGACCTTCGCGCATGACTTCTCAATGTTGACGACATGCTTGACGCGCGAGGAATCTCGGGTGACAAGGCACGGAGGTGTGCCCCGGTACAACGTCGCTTGGCGTCGGCGTTGGGCTTCTTGGTGCCACAGGTGCTGTTTGCATCACATCAGCTGGACGCGTGGCGGTCTGACTTGTTCTGGTTGGCATCACGTTTGGTTCGTCGGGTGTTTCTGCATGGCTGTCTGGTAAGGATGGCGTCGGCATCGAGGATGTGTTACTATTGTGTGCCGGCGACTGGATCACTTCAACCAGATGTGCCGCTTCGCAAGGGAGGCAACTTTCACCTCCTTTGAGTCGGCACCAAAAACTTATAATAACCTAATTTGTTATACTATGAGTAAAAAACATGTTCCAGGTGCTTGATTAAAACTTTGCACCTGGTAAATAGTTGCCTAAGGCTTAACAGTTGTTTTAAATGATTTAATAATTTAAAAAGCAGCACCAAGTTGGCGACTGTAAATTTAACTATAAATTGTCTCAATGTGCACTGTTTGGGTTTGAATTCCCTTAGTTTGGCTAGACTACTATCACAGGCCAATTAATCAAGGCCAGTAGCCGCTGTGGCTAGTAACGAGGTTTGCTTTCTGTTCCGTGCGTGCCGCGCACTCACGTAGTCTCTACGCACTTGCTCACTGCTTGTGATTAATTAATTTGGTCTTAATGCCTCGTTTGAGAATTGTTTTCCGTAGTGGAGCCCCCGGGGTTTCGTGTCCTGATGTTTAATTCAGTTAACTGAGGTCACGCCCGGGGCGCTCGCTTGACTCATTTCGGCTGGGCTAGGGGTGCGCTCCGAAAACGGGATCCGGTACTGGCGGTGCGGAGCACGGGCTTGAAGGCCATGGTTGGTACGACGTCAAATTATACTGGACCAAAAAAAACATGTTGGCACTACATACACTCGCACTGATAATTAATTACGTTTTACATGGATGTTACGTTGCGGCACTTGCAAACAAGGTCCCTACATTGATTTGTGGGTCGACGAAGAGTATGGGTGGATTAACGACCACTCCCGTGATAAGCTGTAGAAAAATTCGTGCCCGGTCTCACCTGTGTGAGTCGTGGAACCACGAAGATAATATTAATTGGCAAAGTCTTTAAGATTGCAGTCGGCAGGCGTATACTCGACGAATTATATGAAGTTCTGTTCGTGGGAGTCGGCCCGGACCGTAAGATGACTGCATCGCGAACCTTTGTTCCGCGACGAGCAAAAATTAAAGCGGCCGGGATAAGCCCTGCACTGGAAAAGGGCACGGGGGCACGCGAGGAGAGAAAGGAGGAAAAAGGTTTTAGCGAATTATAATTATAGTTACCAGAATGTCGAATCAGAAGCACAAACAGTTGAAGTCTCCCCGCGGGATCACACGTCCACCCCGGCCCATGAATAAAACTCAACTGCAGCTTTGTGCCGGCTTGGGAGGGGAGGAAGCGTCATGATGCGCCAAACTTTCTAATGTGCCGTTATTCCAATTTTTAATCACAATTAGTCATTATTATTTATAGAACACTCGTATCTTAATGACATCTGTCTGAATTAGTTGGCGGAAGGCCTATAATAATAATACATAACAATATTTAGATTAATTATATTTGAAAATAAAAAGTCAAGCTGGGACTGTCTGTCACTTATTGACTACTCCAGTGGCTATTTGCAAGTAAAAACAGGGAGGTAAATTAGGTTGGTTAACACTGTGGTTAATTATTGGCGGAAGGCCGCAAGGGATGTTCCGGACGTTTATTAATTGTGGTTTCCCACTGGGGAAACCGCTGCACCTCTACGACGCACTTTCACTATTAAGTGTTGTTCTGCTAATTAAAAATCACTTTATTAATCACAGCAATAAATTGAAGATGCGTGAGAACTGTTTGGTGTTGGCATATGGCCGTATCTGGGAAGGCACTCACCGGCGTCGGCGGCTAGCTTGACTCACGTGAAATGTGCTAGGGGTGCATTCCGTTAGTGGGGTTTAATACTGGCGGGTGGAGGCTGGGCTGAATGGCCTTCAGAGGGACGACGACAAAGTGTTATTTTTACTTTGTAAATTTGTTAAATAACTGATCTTTATGAAATTGACTATTTTTAACTATTGAAATTTTAATTGATACTTACTAACCATTGTTAGAAGTTATCAAGGACCATTTACGCATTGTTTTGGGCGGAACAATATGTCGATGGTGAGGTTATAAAGTGACTTCATCGAAATGTTATAATGTCCTCTCTTTACAATTCCTTATTGTGTTGACATTATAAATAATTTATAACCAGAGATTTTGACTAAATTTTTAGGTTTTTAGCTTCTGTTGGATAATTTATTTCATGTTATTTGTTTTAGTTCCAAAGAATATTATCAAGTTAAAACTGAAGTAATGTTATTTCAAAATTTTAAATTGAAAGTGTATCTAAAACGTATTAGATAATATATTATTATTTCAATTTATGTAATTTTTTATGCCATTAAAAGCAAATAATTATTGAGTTTTAAATTTAGGATTATCTTATATAGTAAAGTGGAGCAGTTGGAAATCTGATTATCTTTTCCTATTCTCTTTGTCAACTGTTTGGAACGTTCGACGATTTCAAGCTCGTCATTGTTCTATTGAAGGCGAGGCAGATCGGAAGGCTGACGTGCGTGAGGGAAAGTTGCGAAGAGCAGCAAAGAGTGGTTGTAAACTTCCGCATGAAAGTCCATTCTGATAGTTTAGGCAGTGAAATTTTATTCAACGTTAAATCCAGAAGAAAGTATGAGTATTAGTGCCTCGTTGGCATTGAGTAAAAAGCCTAATATCAGCCAAGAAGACCTTTTAAGCAGTATGCCAGGACTGAACTGTAGTGGGTGAGTTTTTTTTTTTTTGCTTTGTTTTCCGCCATTTTGTAAAAACGTACTGTTACTTGGTATTTACAATTTAATTTTTTGCAACGTAGAAATAAGCTAATGTAGCTTTACAATTGAATATGAGTGTTGTTGCAGTTCGGCTATTTATTAAAAGTTGTATTATTTATATCAAACGTTGATTGACATTTTGGTACATAGTTGCGCATGTAATTAAAGTTTAATTGGCCCTGAAACTTAACTACGTTTATTGTCTTCATTGAACCTAATGAACTTTTTCCCGACTCCACAGGTATCAGTTTTTAATAATTATTTACGGATGAAGACCAAACAGCTTTAAAGTGTGGGGGGAGCTAAGTGATTGTTGTTTGGTATTAATTGTCTAGATGTCAGTGCGACATGGAATGAGCTTTAGAGGTATTCAGTGCAGGAGGATACTGCAGGAATTTAGAGGAAAAAATGTTTTGCCACCGGGTCTATGCCAAATTGCAAGAGAATTCAAGTTTCATCTACAGTGAAATGATTGACAAACCATTTTAAGATTTTGTCAAAAAATTTTAATAGGTCTGTAATTGATTAATCGTTGAAGATTGGCTTTTCCATTCAAAAGTAAATATCGAATGTAGTTCAATTTTCCCATGTTGCAAAAAATTCATTATTTTCTACGATTTTAGAGTATTTTAAATGTTGCTGACCTATTTTAACCTGTGTTTCACTTAGATTTGTCCTCTCGGAATGCCATTTCATACATGCAAAGGTGAGAGGGCACACATTCTTTTTTTTTTACTTTTTAATTAATGGAACATATACCTAATAGTATAAAGAAGTGACAAAAAATGGTGATAAAACAATTATTAGTTGAATGTGAATGAAAAAATTCCCACAAGAATTGGATTTTGTTTTAATTGTGAAATTGGGTTTTTGTTTGGCCTATTTTGTGATGCCAATATTTTATTATCAACAAAATGCCTGTACGTTACAACATAAGGTGGTATCGTGAAATATAACAGTGCTCCATTTATAAAAAGTTAATGATTTCGAAAAATAAAGAGTTGCTGAAAAGTCAAAATTTGAGGGATAAATTACTGGTATTGCAAAATCGACTAGACCGGGTGGGACACTAGTCTGCTTCATGATACTGAAAAATATTTTGAAATGTTTATTTTGAAATTTATCTATTTCACATAATGAAATGCCAGAATCTTAACACCAAACTACATCGGGTATCTTTTCATTCTTCATTAAGACATCGTAAACCTATACAATGAAATATGTGAAAAATATTGCACCAACGGTTCTTTCGCTGTGACCCACATTTCCCCCCACTTATGCCATTAGAATGTAACATACCAATAGTGTACATACTGTTCCATCATCAGTTGTTTCTTTTTGGATGTATTTTAATCTCTACTTTTTTCTTCAAACCAATTATGATGTTTATTAACAATTTACTTGTATTTGTTGCTGACTTTTCTTGTATATTTTGGAATCTTCCCCTAATCAAATATATTTACTCACTTCACGATCTCACGTTTAAACCACCACTAATGTCAAACAATCCTGCAAACAACAAAACAACCTCTAATAATTCCAACTCTGTAACCATTACCTATGTGCTTCAATCAAAACATTGCCCTCCAGTTCTACCAATTTTCTTTTTCTTACCTCTATGCCCTAATAATGAGATATTAATTTCCCCTCTGTTTTTCTCAACCAGTTAGAAATCCGGTGTTGTAAACAAGTTGTGACACTCAAGGGATAAACTTTGAAATGTGAATATGGAACAATAACAGTGCCTCAATGTATTCTTCTGTCTGTTTTAATTAGAGAAATTCTATTCATTGGCAGATTTAGGGAAGGGGGGGGCACATGCCCCTTTCCCATCAGAAGGGTAAAATATGCACGAGATAATACAACTTCTGAAGAAATAAACCTGTGTTGTACCATGGGGTTCCCCACCCAGAAGTCAATCCTGGTCTGCCCTAGGCTTTTATCTGCCTCTCACATGTCTCATGAGTTAATTTACTTGTAATAATAGGAAATACTTCCATTGAAATTGTCTAAATTTGAAGTTTCACTGTGATTGCATTCTCTGTTCACACAATGAATATTATTTGCGTCACGTAATGTTTGTGAAAGTACTTTGCTTACAGATTAGGGAAGTTTCGAAGATACTTCCTCAATGAGCCTATAAGCAGTTCAGCATTTCCATAACCACATACACACACATCCTTATCTGTAAGAGACATAAGAAATGCATGTTCTGGGCATAACAATTTGAATTTGGAATACCCTAATGAAACATCGCTGGATTCTTTCTTTAATATACTGACTTGCTTCAGTACGTTCACAAGCAATATGTGTTTCTGACACCTCATTTTGCAGTTTGAACAGTAAGTCTCTCTAGCCTGCACATTGCCAAAATAAAATTTGGAAAATACCTTTTTTAAGCACTAAAGATGCTTTCTGTACCTACCCTGTAAACAGCGTTCATTAATTAGTACTGTTTTCTGAGAAATTACAGATTGTATGAGATGGCCTTTGCATTGAAACATCCTTCGCTATGTTGTGCTTTAATTACATTACTGACCCTGTGGCTTTCCATACATAACATCTATATTTTTGATTTGGACATTGTAACGTAAATAGTAACTTTAAAATATTGATTACATATTGTGCAACCGAACCCAAGTGTTAACCAGTGACTGTTTTTTTATTATTATTTTTAGTCTGGAGGCGCAAAGCGCCATCTTGTTATGTGCGGTAGCACGTGACCATACATATAAAAGGTGTTATTACGTTTGATACACGCAATGACAATTCCTTTTATACATCAGGTTATATTGCACGTAACAAGTCTGTGCTACACGCCGTCATACTGCTATTAATAATCCCTGTAAGGGGTTGTCACTTGGGTTTGGATGCACAGTAGTAGGGAATCATGTAGAAAAAGTTAGTTTTTATTTGCATTACATTGCATTAACAATATCCCAAGCAAACATACACGTTACCTGCATAGGCTGTGACTTGCAAACTGTAATTTCTCATTAAACCATTAGGAATTAAGAAATGCTGTTTAGTGTTCAAATAAGGTATTTTCAGAATTTTATTTTATTTATGGACAAGCTGTGTAGCAAGAATTTTACCGAAGATAGTATATATTAACGTAAATAAATAAATAATTTTTTTAAGGACAATTTTCCAGAAATATATGTGGTTATAATCTGATACTTTTCCATTTACATCTCTAACCCTGAGTAAGAGTATTATGGGATAGGGTGTGAATTTGGTGCTTTTAAAATATGCTGAGGGCTTAGATTGGACCCACAATCTATTTTGGGCGAAAATAGCCATGGAGGATGCACTCTTACGTAAGTCTAGTAGTTGCAGCTGACTAGACAACCAGTCTTTAAATTACACAGTCATTGTGAACTCTTCGGTGTGAAGTTGTATAAGTGCATGATAAATGTCAAGTACACGCTGTGGAAATACTCTTGTTTGCGAGACTCCTGAGGCCCTGACCTGTGGCGCAGTCTCTCTGAGGTCTCCGATAAGAAGGGTAAAGGTCAGCTCTTATCAGGAACACAGTCTGTAGGCGAGGCGCGTGTTCTCTCCAGCCTTTGGGAGGTGCTGGGATAGGGGCGAATGTTTAGTCGCGGCTGATTGGAACTAAGCATAATTAATAAATTAACTTACCACATTGTTTACTAGAGTTCTTTTACATGTTAAGGTTGAGTTGTGGCTTATGAGAAATTAAACAAATAACGTGGTAATGGATTAGGTTATCCACATTATTAAGAGGTAGAATATTTGTTAAACTCGTAATTTATGTGCTTTGTGTGTCTTAATCTTGCAAACTATTTGCTTGTGCACATCAGGCATGAAAATAATTTTAATTTTGTAAACAGTAAAAGTTAAATGTTTTCATCCACCTACCCACATTAAAAGATTTTCTTCAGTAGGTACCATTGCTTATTAAGAAAGAAAATAATAAAACATAGCTAATATATACTTAATCATAAAGTATTATGTATGCTAGAAAACAAACTTTAATGTTAAACTAAATTTTATTAGATAAAAGACAAACTATAAACAAATTCATATGTAACTGGAAATTGGCATACACCTGCTGAATGTAATTAAAGTTTAAGAGTCATTAGTTGGCAATATGAGATGGTATTACAGTAATAAGCCACGGAGTAGTGTTCCAGAGATGCTTCAGCGCTGGTGGCTGGTCCAATGGTCCAGTTCGTTTCAGTCCGCTACTCGGGGCTAGGAAACATCCTGATGTACGACAGATTTAAATCTTCCGTGGTCTTGCAGAATTTATTTAATTTTTTTTCATTACTTTTAAGTGATTTTCTTGTAAATTTATTCTTAGTCATAAATTTTCTCAAGATATTTATTGAATATTATTTTCGAGGTGTGATTTTACTTCTAAATATCTGAGAGAGTTTGAGGCTGAAATTGGAAGAGAGCTATTGTGATAAATTTACAGGGAAAGTCCCCTTGTAATAGTAATGACCAGAATATGTGAACATAGTGTTCCACATGATCCTTAAATAGCCTTGGAGGTAAAATTTTAATTACATTTGTGGACTTTTGAAACTATAATTTCAAATTTTAGGGTTTCACGTAACACCACGTATTGATACGAGGTAATTATATTGTGGAGGGAGTATAGGTAGCCTACGTTGGTATTCTTGTTGGTCTGCATCACTGGTGTGTTCAGTTTGTTGATTATTTTATGAAATATCGTGGTGGTTTGTAAGAACTTTGCGTGGCCGACATACTGGAGTTGAGGCCTACTTGCAGTAGTACTAGCGTCTCTCGACCGTAACGCATAGTTTAAGACAGTTGTAGTTCCTGTAAAAAAAGACTCTGGAGATAAAGAAAACCGTGTCACATCTTCGTGTAGTTTCTGTCACAGAACAAGGAGGGAAATAAAGTGTGACTCTTACAGTGGAAACTGTCGGAATAGAGGTTCTCAAACAAAGTTTTCTTAGTTAATACGTTTTTGTTTTGGTTATATTAAGTTATCTCCTTGGCGGCGCAAAACTAATCTAATCGATGCGAAAAAACTTAATGCTGTTTTATAATAAACCGTCATGTAATAAATAAAGGAGTAGGAGGTGCAAAAACTCATCGTATTACACTCCACAAAATTAGTGGCTACCTAAATATTGTGAATTTTCAATGGTTTGTTTGCCTGATAATAGCTTATGCATTACTTATCCTAATAAATAATTGTAGTTATGTCAGCAATATATTATGAAAACTGCTATCTAGCGGACAGGCCCATAACTTCTTCAGAAAACTAGGTCTCAGTCTCGGTAATTAGAGTTCCTGCTAGGAAATGGGTGCGTGGCTGGTGGCGCCCTGGGAGGGGGGAGGGTCGACCTTGGGCCCACGAGCGGCGGCTGTATCGACCTGCCCGGCCCAGACCTGGCCGACCTCTATATACATATATTCTATATACCTCTTTATACATTGTATCATGTGAAGCAGTGTCCGGAATAACTAACGATTTAGTGAGGACGTGCCCGCCTACTGATCAGAAATAAGAGTGGCAATTTTTTTTTCGTAATGACATTAAACTAAAACTGTCATCCTCCTACCTGAGTGCCTGTTCCTAGGGGCTGTCAGCAGTTTGGTGCAGCACCTAAACTAATCATGGTGTGTTCCTGGGCGGCTGCTTTAAAACAATACAAAATACTATAATTATAGCGTTATTATTCCAAGTCCAATTTCCACCTTAATACAATTCAGCCTATGAACATGCTTCTCTCCCTCCCATTTTTTCCTAGAACGAGTTTGAATTACTGTGAACAGTATGTATTGGTTCCCGCTCACGTGCTATCTGAAGCAATTTCTAACGAAAGTAGTAACTTATCGCTTGAAGGGGTGTATATTCAGTTCTTTAACGTAGTGATATTCTGGGAGCTGGATACTCAACCTTAACCCGGAAGTGGCTGATAATGCAAATGAGCGAGAAAGTACATTTCTCCCTTCATTGCTTACGGTGGTTAAAAATTTTGTCCTCTTCCAGGATTAAAACTATTCTATGCCTCACTTCGATTTAGTTTTTAAATCCGAATTGTTTAAGCGTTAAGCTACTTTACAGCATTGCTTAATTTTTTGTTTCCTGTAAATGAGATTTTTTGTTAAATTTAGTATTGGTTCCCGCTTATCTCTGAACATTTGGTTAAAGTTTAATTCTGTTTTTTGTCTTAGTACTTATTCTGTCTATTTTTTTTTTGTTCTGCTAATTTTTTTAATTGCCTTTCGCTTAGAGGCGACACCGTGCTACCAGCGAGCTTGGCGCTGACAATCGCACAGCTGACCTTAGCACGCTCTAAACTGGTCCGGGGTTGCCGACCTGGGCGTCGCTAATTGTGTGCCGTGGCTCGCTGCGTGCTGTCTGGAGTCGCAAGGGAGGCAAGCCACGTAGAAAAAAAAACCTAAATGCTTTGCGCAACATTCTTAAATTTCGTTAGTATGCTGTTTTCATCGCGTTTAGTTTGTCGCGGCGATTTTTAAACATGAATGCGGCTGTGCTATGTAACAACCGTGTCTGTTGCTTATTAATTCATGTAGAATTTGTTTGCCGACATCAATTTTTTTTTTTTAACCATGTGGACATGGGTTTTGTAAATAGTACTGAATCTAGTGCATATTAAATACCGTGGAGGAAATATGTTGGTAGAAAGTATTAAACGTGTGAGGCGTTTGTTAATATAGCGTAAGTTAACACTGTTCGTTCAGTAGTGTTGCATGAAAGCTCGGTAGTCTGGCTCGTGTGGCGACTGCCTGACTCTGCCTACGTGACTCCTTGCACGGCGCAGCTGCCGTGCGATGCTTCAACATTCCTGTGGTTTTCCTCTCTGCGTCTGTTGTCACAGCTGTTCCAACGGATATTACGCAAAGTGAAGAGCACTTCAAAATAATGACATAACATTTACGATAGCCACGTATATTGTTGCTTTACAGAAATAGCCCTTAGCTAATAATAAACATGGTGGCTGTAACCTAGCTTTGACCGAAGCATCGAGCGGGAGTATATAACACGCTATATTTCATAGGATGCGATATAACACATTAATTAAATTCACGGACTTGATTTTTTTTTTCTCTGAGGTTTTTGTGTATTGTTCCTCTCTCTAATAGTGTGTGCAGTGTTTTCTGTGTGAAATTATTTTTGTACTTTGTTAAAACATTTCACCTAAATGCCGAATTCGTTCGGAAATCAATGCAGTGTTTGGCTGTGCTGCGCAGGCTAGGGAACTAAGTCGTGTGTTGGAACACCGGGGTTATGTCCTTGGAGCGTGTTGTGAACAATGGCGTGGTTAGCGGCTGTGGTCTGCTGGTCCCGAGAGATAGCTGATATCTGCAGCGCCCCCACGCAAGGCGTAACTAATTGCAACAGGCACACTGTCAAGCATTTCGCAGTTGTTAATTTGATCTGAGCTATCTCAACATTTTCCATTTTAATCTCAATTTTAAAATTAATGCATCATAGTGCTGAATGGAATTTTTGAACTTATGTAAGTGCATTTTAAAGCTTTTTACGAAAATGTATACATTTCAAATAAAATAATATTCGTTACATTATGAAATAAATGTGATTTTTTTAATGTCATAGATAGATATTTAACTTTTATATCCTCTTTAATCGACCGTGGGCCATTCGCCATTTTAAATTATTGTGACTGAAACTTGTCTTTTCCGTTTTCGCTAGGCACAATTTTGATTGGCAGATTGCATCCAACATCTAACATACTTTAGAACGTGTCCTATATGCAAACTATTTTATGGAAACTCAAGTCATCCAACTTGACACATGTTGGAAGGTGTTGGTACTCCTTTGTAAACTATGCAAAAACGCAACGTAAGCAAGCATAAGAGCGTGTTTAGTTTATTACATTACGTTTTCACGTGTTAAATTGACATAGTAAAAGAACATAACACTTAAATAAAATTATTGATAAATAAACATGAATTAACAAAAGAAGTCTGGGGAAAGAAATTAGTTTTACAGTGTAGAGCTGTTAGTTTTATGGTTGGTGGCGTGCTTTGTGAACACAGACCTTGACTTCTTGCACGGTTGCGTTGTTACGTAGTTAAGTCCGCACACGTCGCTGCGCGCTTGCAGTAGTAATTGTTCGGCGAGCCACCTTACTCTGGCCTCACCATGCAGTGGAGGCGAGAATTAAACTTGACGTGCAACGAAGATGAAATGGATGTTAATAGTTTCCGTGTGATTGACGTTGCCATAGTTAATTTTGTTGCATTTAATACATGCGGACAGAAACAAGTTGTATATTATTGTTCGCACGTGTGTTCCTGGGCGGCTGCTTTAAAACAATACAAAATACTATAATTATAAAAATTCTCTAGTAATAGTTTTCATTGAACTAAACGTGAAATTATTTATGATCGCCACAGTGACACGTATTTATTTATTTATTTAAAAAATAAGAATTTGGCGTTTGTGTGTCTGTGGATGGAAAGCATGGAAAAGAAAATTTACAAAATAATTAGCCATTTCTGTGTACAAAATCGGGTCGCGTAACCACAGTCTAAAATTCCGGCCATTGCAGCATGATCTCAGTCAACGAGCATTCGGAGATAGCCCTGCCAGGATATAGCAGCTGCATGTTGTATTATAAGCCAGTATGTATATTCAGCTGTCGGATGTAATGTTCGCTGAAGGCTCAGATGTCGAAGCGACGCCTTTATCTCCCTTGGACGGACTGCTTGTGCGTAGTTAGCAACCGTCCATTATCTGCAGCAGTAAACCGACGGTAAGTTTGAGATAGCCGTCGCTTATTTTGGCGTTAGTCAGTAAGAAATTGAAGGAAATGTTAAATTTCTTTCGAAATAATAAAGTAGGCAAAAGACGTGAAATAATGACAGCTCTTGCGAGCGAGCTAAGCGTGAGGTTTGCTCCATGTAGTGACGTAATTCTCGGGAGTAGCTGAAGGCGCGATGTCTCAGTTGCTTCAGCTCAGCCGAGACCTGGCGGCGCAGGAAGTATCAGGACCGTTTTCAGTCTTACTGTGATGTGCGGCAATTCCAGAATAATGTTAGGAGTTGTGTTCCACGGCGAGACCTTATTCTCGGACATTTAATATCACGATGTAGAATGTAGTGTTCGGTCAGAGGCCAGCTGTTCCGACGCCGCGCCGTGTTAGCAGGAGAGGCCTGCAAGTGGGTCGCGAGGCGCTAACCTGTTGGTGGCGAGTGTGGAGTGTGCTAACTGCCGCCGGCTGTCTGCCTCGCAGTTTCATTCCGTGCATTCCGTCCCGTTCCTCTTCTCTTTAGAGGTAGTTGATGTTTCTGTAGTTTATTCTGCTGCATTTAGTACGATAAAAAAGAAACAATTCACACAATAAATGTCTTTTAAAAGTTAAAAATGGCTGGATTAAATTAAAAAAATTATTGTGGGAATGAATTCAAGGGCTCACAGTGTAACGCGCAACCTGTAAGTAGCATTAAAGCGATCGGAATGCTGGAGTGTGGCCACTCCTCAGCTCATTAAAGAAACTATTCATACAGGTGCTTGGGTTATTGAAAGTAGCAATGGCTGGTGGTAGCAGGGATACGATTGTTTTTATTGGGGCTTGATGGAAGACGAGTTTGTTAGACTGTCGCACAGCCATGTTCTAGTAGGAATAACCAATCCCAACATCCCCCGTGTAGCTCACGCATGGGCTGCTTTCCTGCAGCGGTAAGATAATGTATGTAGAACTCGAGTGTTGGGTATTTGCGTGGGTTGGTGGGGAGTGTCGCTTCGTGGTAGGTGATGGTGATCCCACCAGCTGATGATGGCATTGAGCATGCCTTTGTCATTGAGTTATGCAACTCCATTCAAAAACATTGCAGCATATGCTTGTGAACTACTCAGCTGTTAGTTGACTTAAGATTAATTTCATGAATAAAGTTGGTTTTTGTGCATTCCAACTATTAGCAGGGGTGTATATAGTACTGCTGCTAATAATACACATCTCTACATGGTTGTACAAGCAGATTCTTACTACCACATAGTTATGTGTTGAGTGACCAATAACTATCACTTTGACACTTAACCGTCTAGCGAGTTCCTGGTCCCTCGGCCTCTGTGAAAGTCACTTACCCTCAGTTGGTACAGTCTGTTCATAACCACCAGGGATACACAATCACAAATAACTATTTTTATAAAGAAACATTAATTAAACTACTTGTTTGTGGGGGGGGGGGGAATTTAGCAAAGTAGGGTGTGGCTTTTATATCAATTTTTGTCTACAATAGTCTCTTCTTTGGATCTACGTTAAAAATTAGTGTAATATTGGTGTGTCAATACAAATGAATTACTGTATTTTACTGTACAACGACTTGTCCAATATCTTCATACAAACACAAAATATCTAACAGGTACAACAAACTAAGCAATTAATATTTTAATGTATAAAAAGTTTTGATTATAAAATATTTTGACTATACTCTGTAGTATTTAAATACTTAAGTTCATATACAATTAAACTTTTTGTTAGGGTGAGCATTTTCTGGGAGTAATAACTTGGAATTAAAGGTTGCAGGGCTTAAAATTGGTAAATGAATAACTGGCTAGCCAAAATTAGCAAGGCAGAAGAAACTGTATGTGTTTTCTAACTGGTTGGCATTGCTTTGTGGACGAGGTTAGGACTGCGTGGCTAGTGCGCAGTTGGGAGGTGGCAGCGAGGCGGGCGGAGATTAGTCTATTATTACTGCTGGCACAGGTGCGGTGCGCCGGGCGCTCTTGGCTGGCGCACAGCTGCTGGCTTGTAAACATCAGCTGCAGCTGGCCGCAACAGTGCTTTGTTAGCCACCTCACCGCCATGCCAGTAGATAACTACTGGAGTGGTTCGCACTCCACTAGTTGCATATGCACAGTCAGTTTTAAATATAATGTGCTAAGCTAATCTAAGCAAAATTTATATCATGATAAATTAATTTCATATGTTGGTTGCAGTCTGATACCTTGCTCCTTAATAAATTTATTTATTTTTGACACACGTAGTTCATACTTGGAAAAAATTTTGGTCAAAGGGATGTTCAAATTGTAATTTGGGGCGCTGAAAGTTTGAAATTTCTTGCGTTATCGGCTACATGGGGAGATCTTTTCAGCTACTAGCGCTTCTTTAGTAAGGCACTAATGTGTAACACACAAATATTGAAGGCTGAAATTGTGATGGTGTGAAATCACTTGGCATATATATTTGTAAGAGGTGGTAACCTGAAAGGTATATCCCTTAGTTTTGTGAGGCACTTCAGTTCTAGTTTTCCCAACAAAGGCAATAAGTGTTTATAGTTCACAGAACCATCACATGGTTTGTCAACACCAATTAATTTTCCAGGGGAGCAGCAGGGTGAATATCATGTGATGTGCATCTAACTGTACACACTTAGCTAGTATCTGTATAAGTTTAGTTATTAGTGTTGTCCATTTCCCAAGCCAGTTCCTTATCAAGAATAAGGTTTAAAATCAATTTCATTATTATTTTTACAAATGATTTACTTCAGTTAGCTCTTGATTACCTTTTGTTTTACTTGTGCAGATTAATCTTAGTAGTCGTAAGTGGATACCAGCGCCGTTTTTCTTAGTGGTTGGATGAGGGTGTCATCCACCATTAACAATGTGTGAAAGCAGGGTGATACTTTTGAAGAATGTTTTAAAGAACTTTTTATTTAAATAATAAAGATAATCTATTTTAATGGCGAGAAATTTATACATTTTGAAGAAATGTCATTAAATATGAATATTTCGGGTACTCATACAGGAATTTATATCTTATTTATTTTTTTTGTCTTGGCATAAATTTTGTGGTAGCAGGCTATTTGGGTTTTCAAATCTCTGAAATGAAGTTGGGGTGGCGGATCGGAGGCAGAGGCTGGTGCTGAGGCGGGAGTGTCGTGTTGCAGCAACGAGGCGGTGTGCCAGCAGTACTCCGTCACGCTGGGGGCAGGGCCTCTGTGGTGGTCCTGATGTCCCCCATGCCGCACACAGTCTGTCGTCAGTCAGCACAGAGGGCAGCGGCGTGGGGAAACCAACAGGGCTCTCTGTGAGCAGTGCCGCCAAGAGCGTCGATGAAGATGAGTTGTGCCGCGCGGCACAGGCGGGTCGCTCCTTGCGCCTGTCCTTCAAGGTGCCCCTCACGGAGCACACCAGCGTGCAGTGGGAGACGGTGCTGTGGCAGCGCCGGCTCTACGTGCAGATCCCGTCAGGGCTGCGTCCCGAGGGCTCCAAGGAGGGGTGAGTCTACGGAAGATTGCTTGGATTTGGATAGCCCATTTTTTATTTGTTACGCAAAACTTTGTGCTGTTTCTGTGATTGGCTCACAGTTTAAAATTTACTCACATTTATAACCATAATAAAGATAGGGTACTTTGATTTTCTTCTTACCCGTGATTAAATATAGTGACGTAAATGAACGTTGTGCTTTAACAGCGTAGTCGAGACTGGTTTCAACAAGAACCTGTTGTTGCCGCCTTACTGTTTACTTAATACTAACTACAACATTTTTAAAAAGTGTTTTGAAATATATATATATATATAACATAACCCAACCAAACATTCTTACTATATCACAGAATTATCGATGTTTGATATTTCACAATCAAAATAATTAATTTTAGTATTAACAAATATTCTTGATGGGAGGTATGTTTAGACTTACTGATAGCCTGTCATGAAAGTCTTGACATCAAGCAAGAATTAAGAAAGTGGGGTTATTTCTTTTTGCATACTTGTGGGAAAACATGTCCAGAAAGGATTGCCCAAATTAATGAAAGGATATTTATTAACTTTCGTGAACACTTGATCCTAAATTACAAAAACTTTAAATGACTGGCCACAATTTAATCTCACTTTCATAAGTCCACTCCCCACTGGAGCTTGACTCCACAGTCGCTTCCTACTGTTGGTCTCTCACTACGCACGTCTCTACTGACACCGTCCTCTATGCTCTGATCCTCCCACACGAAGCCTTTCGCTCGGCACCTGCTATCGCTCTGCAACGGCTAAAGAGTTCCGCCCAGGAAAGGTCTCGTATCATATTGAAGATGTTGCATAAACCAAGTTCCCACTGGCTTACCACTATAAACTGCAAAAACAATGGCACCCTAGTTACTTCGCTTGATGCGACAGGTCTCTGGGAACGTGCTTAACATGAGAGAGAGAGAGAGAGAGAGTGCGAGGCCTTGACTGCATGAGGAGCTGGGGGAGAGGAGGTTGTGGTGAAATATTGACATGATGTAAATGTAACTTATGTCAATGGAAATTACACCTGTTATCTTAAACTTATACTGTGTTATCAGTTTAGTACCAGATATAATTTTTTGATCCCCTGGAAGCCCCTTGAGAATAGTGGTGCCTCGCAGAAACGGTTGTCAGCAGTGTGTGGTGTTGCAGGTTTGTGTCGCTGCTGGAGTATGCCGAGGATGTTCTGAAGTGCAGCCACATCATCGTGTGCTTCAAGAAGGACCGCAAGGACAGAGGTACCTGCCACCAATCATCGACATTATAGATTTATATTCCTTCCAAAAGTCACATGCAGTACAAAATACAAAAATTTATGCTCTATTTAAGAAGGCATACTGAATTTCATGCCATAATTTTCTTGGCATATTTATTTTTCAGTGCATTAAGATGAGATTAGGTTTGTTTGTTTGTACGTTACTGACTACAAACATTTTAGGAACTAACTTAAATACCTCATAACTAATGTATTGCAGAAGGGAGAAAGTGTGAGAAATGGCAGACAGACTGGAGACACAGGCGAGCTGTGAGTGTGTGAGACTGTTGGTGTGTGGCAGGCTTGCTGGTGCGGACCTTCATGTTCCTGGGCTTCTCGACTCTGGCCCCGGGACACGGCTTCATCCCCAGCAACACGGACAGCGGCAACTTCTACATGATCTACGCCATCGAGTAGTCGCCTGCCGGGACGCCACTTGCATCGTCTCCCTTATTACTAGCTAGTTTGTTGTGAACCTATATTCCTTGGTTGGTGGTGCTGTAAATACTAGTGATTGTTTTAAGCATGGGTGTGAGTTAACATAAGTAATTTTGCATGTATTTGCTTGATACTTGTAGGTTAGTTGTGTAAGCTTTTACTATTGTTTTCGTTTAATTTTATTTGGACGTTGCAAGTGGCGTTGGATCGCGTGAACAACTCATCTTCTCAGTTAATAACTTGTACCCCTCGATTGTACCAGAAGGTTGGCAGGACTGGTCGGTGGGTCGCTCCTTCGACCGGGTCTGTCAGCCTCTGCCATTTATGCTGAAAGACTTCATGCTTGAAAAAATAATTTAAAATACCATTCATACGAATGATGAAAAAAAATAATAAAACTATAAGAAAATTTAAAAAAAAAACTTGATTATGTTTTTAAGGTGAACAATTTTATCAATTTCATTCCATTGTGGTTTTTATTTGTAGTGTTTTAGTGTTCATATATATTTTTTTCCATTATCTCAAATTTCAATACTTCAGTCACATATCTAGTTCATAAGTCATTATTAATTTCATATTTACAAGTTTTTTTTTATGTATTTTGTTTAGTGGATTATGTTATATCTTGGCCATGTTGTAAGTACTTCATGTAGTGTTAAGTTTTGAGGTATATTTTTTATTTTACGGGATGTACTGCAAGAAATTGTGAATTGTAATGTAGAGTTGAGAAGAAATAAAAGCTAGGTATCATTTAAGTTAATATTTGTTGTGATCTGTATTTTATGATACATATATTATCCTAAGTTACATAACTTAATACTGTTTTAATTGTGTCATTCATTATGGCAACTATGCCCCAGAAATCTAAATAATTTGACCAATAGCTGTCTTTAAATAAGTCAAAAGCTGCCACAGTCTGTACTAAAGCATATAAGCAGTGTGAAAAAGTGTAAAAAAAAATTTCTGAAATTTGGTGTCTTGTATTCAATTTGCTTCTTAGTCCCTTACAATTGGTATTCGCTCACCTGCAACAGTCCAGACCTTTGCTAGCTCAAAATTGGTTTAGATGGCACATACATTAATGCTTAAACAAATAATTTGAATGTAGAAGAAAAAAATTAACGTTCCGACAGTAAATATTATTGTGTGTATGTAATTAAGTGAAATGTTTATTACAATACTGATTTTTATTAATCCTTTAGAAAAAATTCATGTCGGACTGCTATTTTTGACCACGAAAAAATTACACTTTAAAATATAAACTGGTTTGCATAAAACATGAGCTCTGACTCCAACAAAACAAGAGTTTGTTTGTGGGTGCCAAAAGATAACTTTATACTTTTGGTGAGTGAATTCCTTGATGGCTTGGCTGGCCAAAATTTCTAATTAAGTTCTGAAACTTCAAAAATGTTAAATACAGTCAAACCTCATTAATCCAAATCCACTTGATAGGAAATTCTTGTTTATGCAAAGTATGTTACTTTCACACTTCCTGAAAATCAAGTATGCTATTCGGTACCTTCACTTCAAGGTATGGTTAGTGATTTATGAAGTTTTGAACCTCTTAGTTGCTGTTTACGTGTATTGGTTAACGGTCAATAAGAATTATACTGCGGAAGTTTAAAAATGTCACATTTTTGTCACCATCATGTATATTGTTTCTCCAAAGATGTATGTATGTAATTGTGTGTGTGTTGTAAAATTACTGCAAAACTTAAACATTACGACCTCACATTACAAGTTAAACTGAAAATTATCAAAGAAGTTGACAATGAAGAATAAACAAACATATCACTAGGGTTTAACATCCCGCAATCAATGTGGAAGTGCACAGCCACAATAGCAGGACAAGCATATTGTAGGTTCCCCCCCCCCCCCCCCCCCCTCCCTTTTAAGTATGAAATAAATCACGAAATGTTAACCATTATATCAAGTCAGTTAACGTGGCTGCGGATATCTCGAAGGAAGTGGGCAGCTTGTTCTGTGGTTGCTTCCAGGGCCATTGGTTCTAAGGCGAAACAACTACAGAATTATGAATTGATAACTACTTGCCCTGCTCACTGCACAATGGTGTCACCAGATGCCATCGCTTGTCTGGCAGCCATACTATAGTTCAAGAGAGCAATGAAAATATTCCCATGGCGTAGTGACATTTATAAGTATTACGTATTTATATTCGGTGCTACCATGAAAGTGAGGTCAACTACTTGACTTGTAAAAGCCTGAGTTAGCCTTTACAGTAGGACAGCTTTGAGTAGTATACCTAAGTAATATGTAGATGCTTACTTGGTTTATTTTGGAACAACCTCCAAGGATTGTAAACACTAAGGTCTCAAACTTGATGATAAAAGTAGGTATATGAAAAGTGTTATTAATTCATTTCTGTTGATTAAATTTTAGGGTGTTCGATGGAATGTGATTAAATCATTTTATTCTCAACTATTGAGTAATGAATTTTTGATCATAAAATTAGAGATTATAAAGTTTTTACAAGATCTTATAAAGGCAATATTTACACTTTATGGAAGGAAAATATTTAATTTCCTTTAATATTTTTGTTTAATTACATTTTATTCCGTATGTTTATATTTGTAATCTGTGATTAATTCAGACTAAATTTCTTTGGTTATCATTTTGTCTGTATTACTCTGTTATTTTTTATTTTAAAATATTGTCAAGGCTAGCATAGCAGTACTTTTTGAAACAATTATTAATTTAAAGATGAACACATGAATAATGGTAAGAAATTTTACTAGTTTTTGTTTTAACAACAAACTAAAGAAAATTGTTTACTAGTGACGGGGAAAATATTCTTTTTGAACGAATTGAGACTTGATTAAGACAACAGCTAGAACGCATAGACTTTGAGATTAATTTATAATTGAATATTTTATAGAAGATCGAAAATGGTTATTAATGCCAATATTAACTGAGTTTGAAGAAAATAATTTTAATCGACGAAGATAATACTCGGACATCCATGTTTTAAATAATTAAAAAGAGAAGTTGACAAAAATCTGTGTCCAAGAGATCGCCAAATGACTAATTTGCTTTGAAAACTACGAAGATTAAATGCCGTTTATAATTCCGAATAAAGAAGAATCCTGTTGAAGATTGAAAAGTCTCAGTTCGAGCCCGGGAAGGATGAATGTCGCGCAGTCCAGCCCAGTCGCCGCCCATAATCTGAAGGATGGAGTCGTGACATCGCGTATTCCTGCCGCACGCTAGAGGACGGAGGAGCAACACCAATATCGCAGTCCTGGATGAGTCGAACCAAGGAGTCTCCGAGAATCTACACGTCTCGTGGGTATCCTGCAGCAAGGTTTGGTCCCTTACCCCATCACCCGAAGACTGGCTGAATATAGAGGTACCCGAACGAATTACAATTTAAGAAAGATGAACATTTTTCACAGAACTAGAATCTGTTATATTATATTGAATATTCTTTGTACAAGAAACCGATTAACTTGGTTATCTTTAGATTTACAAATCAAATTCCAGAATCGCGATCCCGAGCCAGATAGTATTAGCTAGCATAGATGGAATTTGATATTGGAATAACTTATTGCTATTTCGGTTGACTGGTACTGCAAGTTTCGTACCCAGTAGTCCAATCTCTACCGGACTGAAGTTGGTTAAAATAAATAACATCCAAATAATTAACATTTGATAGTAAAGATAATTCACTCAAGTGAAAGAATTGTTAGATGCTTGAAGTTGAGAGTAATAACAAATTCCATCTGTAGTTTAAAATAAATTAAAGTTTATTCTATGAAGTGTGATTTTGTGCATGTAAAAGTGACCCGAACACCCGTTTATACGACTTGACGAAACTTGCTCGAGAATAAAACCTATTTTGTTTCATTTTGACTGTGACAATACTGCAAATAATGTGAACTAAAACGTGTATCTGTAAGAGTACAATTATCAAAGGACCTCACCATCTGTGATATGGCTTCTTTAACCATGGAGTTAGGAATTGTCAGTAGACGATGTGATGTGACATACTTGAGTCATTTTTTAACCTCTAAATCTCTTTAAAGTACCACCAAAACATTTCTGGAATGGTGCTAGATTACATTTGAATGATGATAAGTAAGTATCATGTACTTCAACATGTTATTTTTTTTGACAGATTTATTATTATTATTATTTACGATTTATTTAATGTTTGCTCTATGTCTAATATGTTGTTTATTTTCAGAAACGGTAAATTATTTTTATGTATATCTATGAGAATGTGTCTTTAAAGACTTATCTGGACTATTTGAAATTATGTATTGTTGAGACCCCTCTAAGGACTAAATGAACTTTAAGATGGTAAACGGTAAAGTTAATGCCGTTATTTTGTAATGTAAATTATTATTTCAATAATTTTTTATTTAAATTTTACGTGAAATTTTGTAATCCGCGCTATTGTTGCGTGCTGATTTCACGTTTTATTAAGTATTTATGTAACTGATTTTGGTTTTCGGCCAATCACGGGCCGCCATTTGAAGTTAAGTTAACTGGCTTTATTTAAGAAGTTAGAAGAGTTCTATAATGGCCAGCTAAGAAAGCTGAAGCTTGTGACGTCGACGGTAATAAATCCTACAATTTAGCTAATGAGAGGTAGGCATCCCGAACCAAGGATGATTAATTATGTAATCTAGGGAGTCTAGAACATAATTTAGGATTTATCTAAAAATATAAATGACCTAGGGCTGTGTTCCAAATAGGTAAAAATGTGTGCTCACGTACTCGCTCTCGGAAGTGACGTCACGAGAGTGTTGTTCCATATAGTCGAGTGTGCATATCGAGTGCGTTTGAATGCATGCTCGTTGCGTACTCTCGTAACCATTGTTTGTTTACATTTACGTCTGGACTATTGATCTAAAACAATGGCAAATGAACAATGCACATTTCATTGTAAGTACCTGTTCGTAATTAAACAACACGCGATGTCTTCATGTGATCTGTAAGATATGGAACAAATATGCAACAAATATTAACAAGTATGATACCGGTAATAGCACTTGGAGGTACAGGTAAGGATAGTTAATTTTAACATGATGAAACATAAGCATACATACATGCATTTAGGTGATGGATAAACCAACGTACATGTCTTAATGAAGCTGTTAGCATTGTACATTGTTGTAGGAAACCTCATACACATGGGTGTGTTTACTTTGGAGTGTGGTTGTGTTCCAAATGGCGAGCACGCATGGAGCATGCACTTTGCACGCAAGGAATTGTGGGTGTGAGTATGAGCACGAGTGCAAGTGCGAGTGCGGATTATTTGGAACACAGCCTAGGAGTGTAAAACGTGAGTAGTAAAAAAGTGCCAAAAATTTGTTTCCTCCACATATGCACATCGTCACGTAACTCCCGTTTTCCGTCACATCGCCATCA
The DNA here is from genome assembly GCF_032445375.1 of Bacillus rossius redtenbacheri. NCBI lineage: Eukaryota > Metazoa > Arthropoda > Insecta > Phasmatodea > Bacillidae > Bacillus > Bacillus rossius. The sequence goes on from NC_086343.1 coordinate 2,065,150, forward strand.
ATAACTATTGTAAACATTGATATTTTTAAGTAATTTGACATTATCTATGATATAAACGATATTTTGATACAAATTTAATTATTTTTTTTACACACTATTACATCAACTCAGAGGTCCTACAGAAGAGAGACTCTGAGCTCTACCGACTAATATTTCGAACCTTACTAGTCGAGGAAAATTAATTAAGATCCCTAAAAACGAATAATATAATAAAACTCTGTATTTTCGACGAACCCAAGTAAAGACTTTTGTTTATGTAATAAATGTGCGCATCATAACTCCTGATGATATTGGAATCCATGTGTGGTCTGTGATGCCAAGTACCAGTTAGGAATTTGAATATGCCGTCACCCGCGGTCTCGAGATCGTGATCGAGACCCGGGGCGGTCCTAGTGGTTTTAGTGGCTCTTAATGAAATCTCCGGCGGGCGCCAGGTTAATTCGAAGATTAACCGAGGTGGTCGTTGGTTTTTGCCCCTGCGTGTTCCACTAGGATCGGCGGCTGTTGATGGTGGAAGGGAGTCCCTGCTTTTAATACGCACTGGCCCTAAACAGTGTAGAGGACTGTTTCCTAACTGTTCAGGGGGCGTCTATGAAATAAAGAAAACGTTATTTAGGTTCTGGTTTTTAATCCCGCAACTCACAAAGTGTGGATGGGCACAAGTTACACAATTACACTTGACAAATACGCTGACACTACACACACTCGCACTGAATAATTAATTACGTGTTACATTGCGGCACTTGCAAATAAGATCCTTACATGGGTTTGGGGGTCGTCGAAGAGTTTGAGTGGGTTAACGGCCACTCCCGTGATAAACTGGAACTAGCTTTGTGCCCGGGCTCACCTGTGTGAGTCGCGGGCCCACGAAGGTAATATTAAGAGACAAGTCTTTAAGTTTGTAGTCGGCAGGCGTCTGCTCGACGAATTATATTAAGTTCTGTTCGCGGGAGTCGGCCTGGACCGTAAGGTGACTGCGTCGCGAACCGTTGTTGTGCGATGAGCAAAAATTAACGCGGCCGGGTTAAGCCCTGCACCGGAAAAGGGCACGGGGGCACGCGGGGAGAGGAAAAAGAGGTTTTAATGAATTATGATATTTACCAGTATGAAGAATCAGGAGCACAAAAGTTGAAGTCTCCCCGCGGGATCACATGTCCGCCCCGTCCTGTGAGTAAAACTCTACTGCCGCTTTGTGCCGGCTTGGGAGGGGAGGAAGCGTCATGACGCGCCGACTTTCTAATGTGCCGTTATTACAAATTTATAATTATAATTAGACATTATTATTTCTAGAACCCTCGTAACTTAATGACATCTGTCTGAATTAGTTGGCGGAAGGCCTATAATAATAATACATAATAAAATTGAGATTAATAATATTTGAAAATAAAAGTCAAGCTGGAGACTGTCTGTCACTTGTTGACTACTCCAGTAACTATTTGCAGGTGAAAACAGGGAGGTGAATTAGGTTGATTTATGTTGTGATTAATTATTGGCGGAAGGCCGCAAGGGATGTTCCGAACGATTATTAATAGCGGTTTCCCACAGGGAAAACCGCTGCACCCCTACGACGCACTTTCACTCTTAAGGGTTGTTTTGTTAATTAAAAAACACTTAATTACTCGCAGTAATTAATGAAGCATAAGAGTTGTTTGGTGGAGTTGGCATATGGGTGTAATACGTATAAACACTCACCGACGTCGACGGCTCGCTTGACTCACGTGACCTGGACTAGGGTTGCGTTCCGTTAGCAGTGTTTAATACTGGCGGGTGGAGGCCGGGCTTTATGGCCTTCGGACGGACGACGACAAATATAGTAACTAAATAAATATTATTAATAAGAGTAAATTTTCAACCCATTTTTTGTTTCAATAAATAATTATAAATTTAATTTATGAGTTTTGTGTTATGTCATTTCTAATTTCATTTGTTCTAGTGTTTATCTATGTGTATTTGTACCTTATTTAATTAACACCTAACTGTAGCTTAGAGAACATCAACACATACCATCGGAGAGCCACATCAAATAATATCGATTTTTTTCACAGTTCAACACAGCCCAACGTGTTAAGTATTTTTGTCTCCATAGAGGTGGGGGCATTTTCTTGTAAACACCGTAAGAAGTTTCGCCACAATAAATTAGAAACTTTGTTGCTAATAACTGCCACATTCATTAAAAAAAAAAAAAAAAAAAAAACAAGCATTTAAAACTTTTTCTACACTGCAAACACTCCATTTCACGCAATATTTTGGGTGTCTAACCAATATGGCGCAATTAACTGAAGGATAAATATGGCTTCACTTACTTACCACCATGTTAAAATGCGGGCCAGGTATTTACTACTTATATCTGTGTCTTTACCACTATTAATCTCATGTACTCTTTGGTTCAATCTAAGTTCGACCTCAGTAATCGAATGTATATCGAATCGAATGATCTGAAAACACGTACGTTCCCCAGGCAATTTTCTCAAGAATGTATTAGGCAGTTAGGAACGTGGAAGAGGTTTAGGATTTTTGCTACTTTTACACTACCTCTCTCGCGCTTCTGACCGCCTGGTAGAATTGATGGAAAACTTGCAGAAAATTGTAGCACCCCCGATACGTCTGACGTAGGTTGAGGTGACAAGGGAGGAAGATAAGGGAAAGAGCGCTTTATTTAAATAAAATAATTTAAGTTAGTAAGTAATTATTATCATTCTTTAATAAATTCATGGTAAGTATAATTTTAAACATGTGTGTACTGGTACTTTTACAGTATTTCAGAACTATGCTTCTTGTTATATTAAATTAATAAAATATCCAATTGATCAGAGAAAAAAAAGGGAAAAGTGTTTTTTTTTTTTTTTTTTTGAATTTAACCTATTTCTTTACAGAGAAGATTGTATGGTGCCATACATTAAACAATAACAAATTGAATTAATAATATCTGTTTCATTAATAATAATTACTTTGTGATAATTAGTTACAAATTTTCTTAAGTTTGTTTATTGCTCCTGAGTATGTATTTAGTAGCAGTTTTATGGCTGGAGCAATAAGAAAAATAATCTACTTCCACACACCTGGCCTTTGAAGACAAGTTCAATTTATTTGTGTAAAAATAAGTAATTTATACATTTTCTAGATTTACTTACTGTATGTACTATTTATAATTTTTTTAGACTTTTCAAAGCATCATAAATGCATTAGCTTTTTTTATAAAGAGGATTTTATTTAGGCACTTGCCACTTACCTTGGAGACATCCATACCCCCGAAAAATTCTCCAGTCGCCCGCCCTGCATATCTGCCACTGTGCATTAATAAATATAAACATTTATTTCTCTGCAAACAAAGCATAGTAAGATGTCACACAAATAAATTATAACCTAAATTACATATGTGGGCTGCACAGTGTTGATTGGTGCTAACAACTAAATGGAATTACTTACTGCTTAGCTGTAGTGCAGTATTTTAGTGTTCATTCATTTAAATGTTTTTATTGTCATTCATACCAGTTTTCAGGCTGTCCAGACAAGCGCCTCTCGTACCTAGTTTGTCTTCCGACAGCCTTTCTGTCACTTCTTCTTTCCACCATTATGGTTTCCTGATTTCATGCCTGGAAAATATTTTACGGTTCCTTATGAGCCAAGGCCAATACCTACCTCTGCTCCCTCCATTTTTGGCTGCGTTTGTTTCCTCTAAAGACCTCTGTTGACTGATTAAATGTAAAACTACTTGCAATAGCGATGCAACTAAACAGACTACACCATTAACAAAGAAAAATATTATTGAACGAAAGCTGCAACTTGCAGAGATCTCTTTTGTTTCATGAAACCATTTTCCGAGGAATTCATTGTATCTTGCAGTACCCAGAATATAATTTTTAAGTATTTTAGGTCACATTACTTTAGCAATAAATGAAACAAATTTACTTCTGTGCCACATTTTTTTAAGTTTGTTTAGGGCACAATTATTTAATTTTAACTTTTAAGATCTTGTGAGTTATGAATCCAAAGGAATTATTTTTGAATATAACTAAAAAAATTTTTTTATTTTGCAGGACTTCTCGGTCTCTGCTGGCTAGCAAGCCGTTCCAGGTGTTTCCTCGCACTGTCACAACTCTTCCACCGCCGACACCGCGTTCTTACGCGTTGTCCGGAGTAGGAACTTTCAAACTTCTTTTACATCATAAACAAGCACTGAAAATTACAACCTAAAATGAATAATACTCATGGCAATATATAACAATTCTAAATGTCTTTTTGTCAAGAGCGTCTTCTTTATTGTTTGATTCTGTGATAAGTATTTACTGTTACGTTCCAGCACACATTTAATAAACAAGGGCAAGTCACATAACAATCTTATAACGACATGTAAAACATAAATCTGTTTTTATGTTTATAAGGCTTCGCACTAGCTTCTGTAAGACAGTGCAGCCATGTCAGCTGCCTTCATACTCCATCATCCACACGTCAGGCTTCATCAACGTGCCAACAGCCGCGAGAGTGAACAGTGTTACCAAGTGTAAGCCTCACGGCGCCATTGCGGCGATGAACCACCTCGGTGGCCATGTCTCTCCCCAGTCGCGTCGCCACCCCAGGCAGGACTCTTCCAGCACTCCAGGGACTTCATCTTTTGTGCTGACTGCAGCAATTCTGTTTTCATATTTGATCTAGAATGTTCGCTGACATCCTCTGAGCCTACCTCGGGGGCATAGATGCTTGATTAATTATGTTTACATCCACTCAGTAGTGTTTGTCATTAACACAAACCTTTTTGTTCAGCCACGAGGTGGCCTGGACCACCCGTAAGCCGGTCGTGCCGCGAGGCGTTTTGCAGTTTCGTTTTTATTATCGTAACTAGTGTACGAGGGCCGTGTTACAGAGCACCGTGTAATACGTAAATACAAGTTTCGCTTTCCTCATGTTGTTCATATTCACGTGATCACGTGTGTGTGTAGACCTAGTGGCGTGTGGGTCACCGTGCCCGGATCTTGTAAAGGTGCACGAGGTGAGTACGTCCCCACACCTCGAGAGTGGTCTCTCTGCTGGGTCGGTGCCCCCTAGACACGGTGCCGCCCACTAAATTGCATGAAACGTTCCCTAACCGACACCCTGCAGTATCACTTTAATGCCATCCAATCCCTCGACCCCTTCGATGTGAAATATTTCCTGCCCCTCCACACGTGGGCCAGACGACCCCCACAGCCGAGGGTGGTTTCCGTGTCCAAGCAGTCAGTTGGCGAGGCTGCGACCTCAGGCGTCATCTTCACGCCGTAACCTCTCCATGTCTCCGTCTGTTCGTAACAACCGTGTTGAAGGCTTGGCTTAACCCGTCACGTCGGTTGTTGCATTTTTACATCATTTCTGTTCTATTGCGATCTTATAAAGATGTTTCACTGTGTTAGGTATTACTTTTTGTTGTTTGTTTTTGAATGATATATATTCTACACATTGAGGAAAAAGTCAGGCAAACATTCATACCTAAAATTATGGTTTCTTTGTGTTATGGAATGGAATTAAGGGGAAAAAAAACCATGGCGAGTAAATACAAACATTTACATTGTCAGTCACGCTTTGTCATTTCCTATATCATATAAAGTTTTTTTATGTGCAAACATCTTAGCTCTAGGTGTAATGCATTTGGTAGCAGTAATTTCGTGCAAATGGAACGGAAGATGAACTGGAACGTGACCAAAGATAGCGGACCCACATGTAGCAACATAAGCCCGTAACTAGTTAATGTCCCAATAAAGCAGTGGTAGACAGCGTGGTTGATAAGTTCAAGCGGTATTTTTTGCGTGGCTCAAACCTCACCACTGGAAAAAAATATATATATATTTACATTTTTAAATAACAGGTTATACAAGTTGTGCTTTAAGCAAATACGTATATATGAATACATTTTATTTTTTCCTTATTCCTATATTATTAATTACTTAAAATATATACATATATTAGGAAATGAATTTGCATAGGTATTAAAAAATAAAACTTTACAACGGTTCAAATATCCTTTAATACTTTCAAATAATTTATATTCTAATGTTTGATAAATTTTAAGATGGGCAGTATTTTAAAAAAATTTCTTGTCAAAAAATCAGTTTAAAGCTGGGGTTAAGTAAGTATTTTACAAGTCTTTTCTTATAATTTAAAATTTCCTTCTATTTGGTGCTGCTACCTGCGCGTGATGGTGGCAATCAAAGTTTACAATTCAGGAAGTGAACTCTAGCAGCGAGTGGAGAAAGTACGTACTTGAAAAGCGACTATTCATCACGCTCGGCACTAAACAGCACTATGCATTGCCATGTGGGTTTACATACCACGCAAGAAACACAGTATCGCAATTAATGCATATTATAAATTTATTTGCAACATCAGAACACATGAATTTGCATTACCAAGTTCAGATGTTTACACATCACTGGTAGTACTAATAAGAGACTCACATTTTTTTAAAGTTTGAATTAAACTATATATTTTTTGATATTTTAAATAGTACGTAATAATATTAAGCCCTAATTATAATACATTCATGTATGATTGCTTAAAAGTCCGACGGGTCGTGTAAATTTTCGTAGCCACAGAAATTCGAAACACGACAAGGAAACCTTAATATTTGAATATTGAATGGAAAACAGTAGTAGTACAAAAGAGAAAAACAATACCATGGTCCGAACAATCCAACCCTCTCCTGTCCACCTTAAAACTATAAAAACTTAATATTTTTTAAACCAATTTATAACAAAAAAAAAATCATTGTATTATTTTTCAAATAACAGTTATTGAATTGAATTTGATCACCGTAAATAAAAGCTGTATTGCGCAGAAATTTTTTTTTTACCCATGTCTTTAATGTAATTAAAAATAATACAGTACACGCAAAAACAAAAATTGAGACCCATCACTTTGCTGCATTGAAAAATTAAATTTTTAATCTTTTTTAAAAGTTTTTGCGCATAGTAATTTTAAATAATTTTTCACCTCACTTAAAATTGAAATCAATGTAACCCTTTTAAAAAGTTTTTCTGTCTAGTTTTTAATTGGCACATAAAACTCCCAATAAATATTTTAAATTATCTACAAGATAATAAATACTCTTAAAAAACTGGGTTCATTAAAAATAATTGTGACAATGTATTTCCTGCAATTGAAAAAATGTATTGGTGTTCATTTTACAAAGAATCGAGTCAAAACCTGTTTTTTTTATTACACATTAGGACCTATTAGTCTCCACAATTTGCAAATCCACAGTAAAACAAGAATTGGCACAAAATTAATTAAAAAACTTTAAATGGTTACAAAATAGAGTACTTTGTGAGGGTTTTCTCGGAAGTCTAAGATTCATATTAAAACTTGCTAAGAAATTTGGTTTGGTTAAAACTGTACAAATTGTAGAAAAAAAAACAGGTGGACCAATTGTGTTCAAGTAAAAACTAAAAGTTTACTTACAATACAACAATACTGCAATTACATGAAGTACATTGGCACACAAAGGTATTGGGCTGGTTCAATCACGAGAAAGCTTCATTTAAACTATTAGCTGTTTATTAATCTACAAACTCACAACACACAGGAGCCATCTTGCAACAAGATGCACTGTACAGGGGCAACAACATGGCGCAAGGTCACACTGTCACGGAACTTTCTTCAGTTCTGATCATTTCTCCATAGGAACAGCGGAGGATTGCACAAACCTTCGAGCACTCAAATGACGTACTGCCAGGTGTCATGACAACCTGTTTGTAATTACAATCACCTCCTAGGTTACGTAACTACCCTACCAGGCTAGTACACTAGCCAAGTTTCCAATATAGCTATCATTAACTGTTATCCAGTGCATGATGTACAATTAAAAATCCTGCTACCAAAAAAAAAAATATTAAGAAAACATACAACTATGCATTATACATCTGTTAACACAACCTACAACAGTATTAAAATATTTTATGTAAAATAGTTAACTTCTCTATGTATACACATTATTAATTTATTACTCTGCAACAAAGTACTTCCGCGACAAGACACTACGGGTAAAAAAAACAGTCAATATACATTGGATCACAAAATATGAAGTGCACTTGAACTGGTGCACTCTTGATACCAACAGTCCCACCGGCACGGCACGGCAGCAATCCGAGTCTGGACCAGTCGTGCGCAACCTCCGTGCCCCGAGACTTCACGGGAAACCAAACTACCCTGATAATCTTCAGTTACGGATTCCTTAAACTATTTTATTTTTATTTTAAATAAGATAATACGCAGCTGTATGTATGTATATATGTGATATTAAAATAAAGAGGTTCTAGTACAATGTTTAATAAATTACTTCGCACTCTTACTTACTGAACGGCACCTCTGCCACCGGGGCAGTCCTACCAACCTGTTGCGCACCACTCGTCCAACCACAGCACTTCTAATGCATCGCTGCAGGGAAAGGCACACGGGGAGATTGGACGTGTCAGTTTGAATCCCTCACCACATCATCCAGCCACTGTTTCACCTCCAGGATCGTCAGTCAGGCGGGGGAGAGCCAGACGCGGCTGAAAGGAAGGAAGAACGAGAGCACGGGAAGACGCCCGGATTGGCCACGAGGCGTAGAGGCGAGGAACACCGGACAAACAACCGTAAGAGCAATGGTAGTCGGAAGAGGAGGCTTGTGTAACTGCTGTTCGGAAAACGCAAATGCTGCATACAGTAACTTGGAGTCAACAACCCACAGTGTGATTCAAAACATAACTTACTTAAGATTGTTTGGACTGAGGATGTGGTACCTAACAAAAAAATTATTTAAAATGCAAAAGCAAGGAATGACTCTGTATGCAAGTCGCTCAAGATAAGGACTTAATCTTCCCAACAATATACATAAAAGAAAATTAACCTTGATACTGTAACTTATAACCCTACAGTATTGCTAATGTTTTAATACTGTCAACTAATTTCTCCCTAAAAAGAACAATCTGAGATTGAAAAAAAAAAAAAAGAATGCTGTACATATTCCTAAAAATGTAATGAATGATCTGAAATAGCTTAACCTTAAATACAGAATAAAGAAATAAAGAAAATTATGGAATGCGTGTGTAGATAAAGTTACTTACTTTCCTACAACCAAACAGAAAGTTAAAATAAAAATCCTTCAATGGACTGAAAAGGAGCCCTAAATGCGACATAACTGATCGCAAGAACCCATGTTTGCAGGAATGTTGAAATGGAAACAGAGAGAGAGAGAGACAATAGCACTGCTCACAACACGCTACATCCTGGCATTTTTTTAAGGCACATGGACAAAGACAATAAGTTTTCTAAAATATTTACATGTAAAAAATACCTTCTAAAAAATACACTGTACAATATTTTCACAATCTCAATATTATCTTTCGGTTTTATAACAAGGCAATAAACAACTATATATCATTTACGAATAAACAATAGCAAAATTACAATGTATATAACTTCAAAAATTACCTCGGAACTGAAAAATCCACGTCAAGACTTAATGGTCAACAGTCGACATTCCATGACAATTATTGTAATACCAGACATCAAAAAAAGTTAAATGTGGAATAATAAACTTGATTATACAATTAATATCAAACGACAAGGAAAGAAATGAAGTTGAAAGAAGTGTATTACTGGTAACATTCACACACTATGAAAGCGAGTAGAACATGCTAGTGTAATAAATAGGCGTGGTCGGCGGGCCTAGTTGACGGGCTCCACGTAGTTGGCCGGGAGCATGCCCGTCTGTCCCGTCCGCTGCACCAGCCCCGTCATCCAGCCCTCGTCGATCGGCGTGCAGTTCACGATCACGTCCCCGTCCAGGAACGACACCTCGTCCGAGTCCTGGGCGTCGTAGTCGTACATCGCCTTGAACACTTTCTGCCAAAAACACACCGACACGGCAAACTGAGCGTCTTCAGTCTGTCCTCGGTGCAAGTCACACGACAGCATGTAAGGTAGTCACACCACTTAAATCTAGACCTTTAGTTTGAATACAAATACCAAATTATTTGAATATACAAATATTAAGATTGATAGAATCCCACTAATTTTTTTTCCACATCATGTAATAATTTCTGGAAAACTAAATTATATGGAAAGCGTTTGTAACAAGTTTTAATTATGAAATAAAACTTGGTGTTTTTACCTATGCAGCTAACCTTTCTTCTAGCCTAACCGACCAACCTTTAATTTCAGTTCCTGTTCGCATTATTTTACATAACCTGCTACTCTACATGTTAATCCAAAAAACCTTTGAATAAAAAAAGCTAACTGCAGCTCTCACTTAACTCGGCTCAAGTTTTCGAGTGTCTCTGCCCACCTCTAGACATTATTGGTAGAAGTAAAACTTTGCATGCACCAATAAATGTAGAAAAAAAAAACGCTACATAAATGGATGAGACGCTTATAACAATGCCAAGACTATACTGCTGCACGGGCCACTCACCCCCGCGGGCTGCTTGGGCGGGGCGTGGGCATGGGCATGGTGCTGGTTGTTGGGCCGCCCGTCCGACGCCAGCGAGCCGTAGAAGTCGTTCACTGGGTCCAGGTCAGCGATGGAGCCCACCCTCCGGCTGGGCGGACTGGTCACTGCAAGCAACGTCGCGCTCCAGCTCGACTCTCGGTGCCACGCTGACACGCTGACACGCTGACACGGCGCAAGCACGCTCCCAGCGACTCTTTTAACACCCAGTACAATACTCGGTACCTCCGGGAATGGACAAATTCACAAGTCCAACCATGAATTCGAGATATGTCTCAATTGGATCGCGAGGGATTCGATACTCTTCCAATTCATCACTGTCTGTGTGTCAACTGGACTGCTGCGAAATCAATCAAAACATTTTTTATGATTATGAGTACAACTTGGCCTGAAAATGGATCACTTTTCAATTTTTAATTACAACTAAACAGAATACTTTAGTACCGCACCAATGATAAAGCATGACTTACAAGGGATCGACTGCAAAAATGCCACATTCAGACAGCGACAGCATTAAAAGGTACCGGTGCTAACACTGTGTTCAACATGTTCATAACAATTCACAAACACAAACTGCAAATAAATTGTAAAATCAAAATTAATTTCAGGATAGTCTCGGTAGCCACTAATGTTGGCATACACCCAGCTTAAAGACCAACATTTGCACTTATTGTGGGGAAGACAAGCTTCAAAAATAATTATGGAGTGATGGCTCGATTAAAAGAACAGTAAGTTTTAACAAACCACTTTGTGTGCTGATTACACAGTCAGCTACGAGACTGGTAGCAAAGGCTTCAGACAAGAAGACAACAGGTCATCTGGCAATGCAGCAAGCGTATCCACATAGGACTAACAAACAATCGAGAAATAAATAAAGGCTCATAGCAAGATGACACGCCTGCGACTTTTAACGCACCGTAAACCTATTGGCCAAGAAACAGCCCTGCTGCCAACCCCAACTTGTTTAAGTCCCCACAACAGGCACCTTCCACATCTCTTAAGTTGATAGCGTTGAACCAGATGTCTAGTTGACTAGTGCTGCCACCCTGCGTGTTCAAACAGAGACTGAACATCTGCAATACTGGTATTTGACAGGGTTTAGCCATTTTAAGCAATGTGGCATTGAAGAGTTTTGAACCACACTGAAAATTTTGGGTGTGAAGATGTTTGGTTTTGATTCTGTAATGCTTTGAGAGGACATCATTCAATTCAAGCATTGATTTTGTTTGATTCTAGTAAGACAGTTGACAACCATTTAATAGAAGAATCTCAAATTGAATAGTTACATATTTCACTAACAAGTTGACAATTGCAACCATTCTACAGCCCAGTAGAGGACTTGGACGCAAAGACAGTATACAATCTGATGTTTTGGTTATGTTAATTAAAGATGCTTCTGATCTTGTTTTTTTAACAAAAGCATTAGTAGATTCATCAAAAAATACTTTGTAAATTTATACCTCAATGTTATTGGATTACTACCTTTCAGAACAAATACTGGATCAGCTCCCGATGCAAAAGAAAAAAGTAGAAGGAAAAAAAAGTTAAAAGGGACAGACCAATAGCTTATGTTAAACTTAACCCCGAGGGAACCAATAGGTTTGGGTTTACCTGCAGAAGTAGTGTTGTTCTGCACATGATTCACACAAGCTGGTCTCACAGTTCGCAAGGGCCAACACTAAACACACCACACCAGGCTCCCGACCCGTGCATCGCAACACTACACGACGGTGAGAGACAAGCACTCCACCCTGTGACAAGAAACACTACGAACGCAGGCCACGCAACGCAACGCACGGATCGCAAACCTCGAGCGGCCGAGCCGCCCAACAGCAGCCAATCAGGCAGCCGTTCAACCCAGTTGTCGGGAAATCTACCTCCAACTGCAAAAACAAGCCGAGCAGAATTGTACAGACCGCAGCATGGATTCCTAAACTGCACAAAATTCCTTTACACAAAGGCTTCAGAAATCAAACATTTTCTGTGAATACGTGCACATACTTGAACACAATAATAAATTTTAGTCACAACCGCACAGCAATATACAGCTGGTGTGGCTCGAGCGGATATCGCACAACAGTAATGCTTCTATCGAAACTGCGAAGAGAAAGCAGACACAAAAAGCTATCTTCAGGTAGCACGCATCGCGACAGGGGGCAAACCAACACCACACCACACGGACACAGCAACTCCCCGTCACCCAGCAACACAGAACGTACCCAGGACACACACGTGGAGCGGACAGACTTACCTGCGGGTGACCGGGCAGCTCTTTGTCGTGACTGTACCTCCGACACTACGCTACACGTGGCCAGTCCGGTCTGGTTCCGATCCCAGCAGACATGGGCACAGAGAGTTGAGGGATTTCTCAGGAAACTCCCAGCATTCTTTCAGTGCTCGCATATGCAAGTTAGCTGGGCATTGAATAATGATTTAACTGAACAATTAATATCAAAAATTTTTTTAACGAGCATAGATGACGGATAAGTGCGCACAGTTACATCCAGTGAGGGAGGAAGAGCGAGCGCTCCGGGACTCGGGGACTCCGTACCTGGTCCTCTGTCCGAGGTGTAGATGACGGTGGAGCTCTGGCGGGCGGAGTACGGGGAGTTCCGCGGCCCGTCAGTCAGCGGGTCGTAGTCTGCGATCTTGCCGGGGCCCAGCGCCGCCTGGTGCTTCTGCACCGGGTGGTGCTGGTGCTGGTGGTGGTTCGTGGGGGGCTCTGGCTGGACGGGGGCTTGCTGGGGCGGGGGCGGAGGCATCACGGGCAAGTTGCCTGCCCACCCACACACAGTCAGCACGGCACACTCCGCACAGCAACATGCACAGCACGCCCAACCACCGAGCCACGGCTCAAGGCAATCGTTTATCAGCACAGGTGAGGGATACACGACATGGATGGCAAATGGTTGATCCTAACCACGGTAGCCGAGTGATCCGATCAATATGATTTGGAAATGAGTTATCATAATTTATTTTCAACTGACGTGACTTCTCAATCGACGTGGATGGGGAATGGACAGATGAGTTATAGTTGGATGTACGAGTCATAAGGTAGGTATATAACTATGGAAACATAAATTTATTTTGAACAATTAATGTACAAATCAACGCACACCATTACCATGAACAGCTTACTTTTACTTTTGCTAGTATAGAATACCAGTTACAAATTTTATTTTACCTATATAAATCTATGGAATTTATTCAACCTCAGACTAGTTTAAAAACTTCACGTTGTCAGTAAATTATTATTGATTTTTTTTGTCCAGTTACAACATTTTAGTAACCAAATTAAACAGAATATTTTTTTTCCCCTAATGACTGTTGCAGCACTTATGTGGGTCATATAACATAAAATTTACTTTGGAAGATTTAAAAATCTATCTAGGAAATAGTGTGCCACTAAAAGAACCAAGCATAGGAATGCATTACTTCAAAGAGGACATGAACTAAGCTGTAAACTGAGCAAAATTATTTAATTTCATGGATAAAAGCAATGCTTGTTACACCACCGATATCAATATTTATAATGAAAGATAAAGAAAGATAACATAGTAGATGTATCAACCACTAGCTAGCTCTATACATTACAACTCTGCGAATATTAAAATAGCATTCACAGAACCTATCAGATTGTTCTTGTTGCTACTGACATGCAGCCAATTGGGAACCAGATCCCGGACACAGCGGACTAATGGCCAGCCTGACAGAAACCCACAGCCAGTTCCAGACCGCACCGAAAGCGACAGGCATCACTCACCTGTGTTACTGCTCGTAGCGTCCACCATGCCGTGCACACATACCACAAGCTACTAACTACTCAATTTACACTTTAAATACCAACCCTTGACTATCATCCCTGTTTGTAATTGCATACAGTTATAAACGTAATCAATGGCAGATGTATATCGTGTTCTCATCGAGACGGCAACAAAGTAGGTAATGTAGAGGACTTGACTTTATTCATTTTGGCTTTACTTCTTGTCGATCATATATTTACACACAAAACCACTCAAAATTTGATGGTTTTATTTTAGTCCAATTTCATTTTTAAAACAGAGGATTTCTTCTGTGTTATTTTTTTTATTATTATAAAAGCTGTTTTGTAATACTTACGCTAGCAAAATAGTGGTATGATTTATATGCTGCATTTTTTTACAATAAAATAATTTGTAATTAAATTGTCTAAAAAAGATACAACCAGAATAGAAAAAAAAGCATTCATGTGTGTTTTAAAAGTGACTCAATAAGAGATGCACAATAAAACAAAATAATTTAATTTTTCTTATGCATGCAATTTGGTATAATGTTTTGTCCGAAAATAACGACATTCCTTGAATTTCAAACATTAAAAGTTTACTTTTTTAGGATTTGAATTTAATATTTGGTTAAATGCTTGTATTTTGGTGCTATATGGTGCATTAACACGCATTTAGGTGTTACGCAGTGTTTTACATGCTTTTGGTGTTGTATCTCACAATTAAACCCCATAATCTTTTCCCCAATCATGCTGCAATGCGCTGGCTAGATGTGTTTTTTGCAAGGTCAATCTTCAAATTCACTTAATAATATATCTTCTGTGTGAAATTTCCAACAATATGCTTAAAATGCTATTTTCTGCTTACAAAAACAATAAGTTGTAAATTTTAGAAGCATCATGGTAAAAATTTTTTTGGTTGTTTATCATCTATAATTTATCCATCTAAACTGTTACTAACATGTACAATAATGTTAGGTGTAAATTAATTTTATTTTAGTTCAAAATGGTTTCCTTAAGTAAAATAAAACTTCAATTTTCATGTAACCATTTGAACAAGTTTAAACACACAACTAACCCAACCAGTTCAACGACTTAATTTGGAGTTTTATGTAGCAATGAAAAAAGTCTAAGGTATTTAAAACATATTAATATTCACAGGAACTCACTTTAATGTTACATTTTTTTTGCACAACCTTAAACCACTTCTTCTATTAATGGTTTGTAGGGTAAGGCGTGAAAAGTTTACTTTAGAGTATTTGCAATTACAAACGGGGATATTTTATCAGAAATTATTTCAGAAACAGTTGGCAAAGATCAGATTTAAAATATGACGAATACTGTACATAAAATGACAAACTCAAACACACAAAAATATTAGTACAAACACATACGATAACAAAGCCATGCACAGAAACGCTAAACATTTCACAAAAAAATATCTACAACTGCAGTTAACGAAAAGAAAGTTTTTACGTGTTAACGTATCGGCAATATCTCGAGAGCAAAGAACTCAGCAGTGAAAAGTACGTGCACTTTCTTGAAAAGGCTTGACCTAGAGAACAAATACTGACAGCAGTAGTTTGTACACAGAAACTCATATTCAACCAATCATTAAAGAAAATCATTTACAGAAAGAAAATCATGCACAGAAGTAAGCATTTTACGATAACCTGAAAATAAAATGATACATAGCGT
Organism: Bacillus rossius redtenbacheri; assembly: GCF_032445375.1. Lineage (NCBI taxonomy): Eukaryota > Metazoa > Arthropoda > Insecta > Phasmatodea > Bacillidae > Bacillus > Bacillus rossius. Next base: position 2,081,067 of record NC_086343.1, read on the forward strand.
GTGATCTAAGGGAGGATTGGGGTAAGGGGTGGATTTCCATTGCTGAATTTCTATCCAAAATTAAAATAGAGGGTAGATTAGTAAAAATGTGCGATGCAATCAGGGGCGCAACAACAAGGGGGGGGGGAAGGATATTTTGCCCCCCCCCCCCCCCCTTCTGAAACCTTGAAGTGGGGGCAAACTGGGGCAAAGAAAGTGCTGTGTAATCAATTTTTAGATGATAAAACTGCTTAAATAGCACCATTTTCCACCTTGAAATACAAATTTTCCCGGGGGAGGACCCCCGGGCCCCCCGCTTCAATAGGGGGGATCGGTGATTCTTTATAGAAAGGTATATTGCCCCCCCCCCCCCCCCCCTTTGAATATTTAGTTGTTGCACCCCTGGATGCAATGGAACTATCCCGACACCGGGCGCTGATCAGAACACGGGGGTGCACGAGGCACGCAACGAGCACAGCTGCACGCCAGCGTCGCACCGTGCCACACAGTCGTGCCACACAGTCGTGCCACAGCTCACCTGCGCGGCGATGCACAATGCACGACTCACATCAGGGACGCACAACACCAAAAACTGTATCCAGGTAATAATCGCACACAGTTTTTGAACAGATTAGCAAGCAATAAATGATGTGAAACTTCAGTACTAAAACTTGAATGGACTTGTATTAATTTGGTACCTTATATTAAAAACACGAGTACTAACCAAACTACTGCATATCTACTCGAACAAGTCAAATTCTTAAAATGTTATTTTCTTCAAACAAATAAAATAATACATATTATGACAATACCTAACAACAAAGAAAAACAGTCTAATAATAATACCACTGCATGCAATTAATGATATTTTGCAACTGTGAAAATAAATTGTACCCACAACTGTTTTGTATTAGTGAGGCTTTACAAAAGCAAACGAATAAACATAACCCTCTACTCTTGTAGAAATTGCTTTACAACTAAAAATTATTCCACATAAAAAAAAAATTCCCAGAATATATACGAGAGCACTAAAAACTATTTCAACAATATTTACCCAGGAAAAAACTTAGAACTTCTGTCCACAAAGCAAAAATTTTTTGTATTCTGCAAGGAATGTTTGCATGCTGTGAGTGTTTAGAAAAGTATGTAATGTTTTTCTTTAAGAAGAATTCTGCAAGCTTCAGATAACTACTAATGAGTACCCTAAATGGAAATTTTGAACAGAAACAAACTTTCTTTCACACACAACGTGTGTGTGTGTGTGTAAAAATAATAAAAAATTCTAATGAAGTATTTTACGAACTGTAAAACACTTCTACAAAAAATCAGTAACATTGATGCCTATACTGCACCTCTAAAAGTTATAACAATATACTACAACAATGCCAGTTCCACCACAGTTTGACTTTGCAACACTTGTCTCGGAGCAACTCACCGTTGCTGTTCTCGTTGTCGCTGGTTGTGCCACGCTTCTGCTCCATGGCAGCCTTCTTCTCCAGGTCTCCGTGGTACGCAACGTTGCTGCAACATCGCACCCCACAACACATTACCTCACCCTGTGTACCACCGGCTACAGTCGCCAGTCAAGATTGGTATCACTGCCATTCGTTGCCAGCAGGCACGTAGCCAGGGTTAGGTCCGCGGGGTCCCGAACTCTCCCTTCCAGGGTTTGAAACAAAAACCGGCTGATGTACGCCACATCTCCCAAGCCCCCTAGAGGTCGCCATGGCAACATACATACACCCAGGTGACTGTTCATAACACCGCATCAACACTCGAGGCTTCCTGCTTCCCTCCTCGTAGCCGCCTGCCTCCGAGTGTCTCGGTAACTAACACATTGTAAGCAGACACCTTGCCTTTTCACACGGACAGATTCTTCCTTCAGTGTGATGAAGAAAGAGTGTACACACAAATTCGCGATATTTCCCTGACTTCCCTGAAAATATCTTAAAATATACCATTTTTTTTAAATGAATGAAATAAAGAAGATCCAGATCCATCATCTCCATATTCGGCCTTGAATTATGATACAAAAGTGAACATTCAAACAGAATGTTGTTAACACCATTATATAATGTGTATGACAATGAAATAAAACACTATCTAAAAAAACTCACAGTCTGGGTGATTGCAGACTCAAATACATTTTCTCCTCAAATTACTGTGCTTGAGGGAGTTTTCATAAAATGTCTAGGATTACAAATGCATTATCCGACTGGCCAGGTGTTGTCCGAGAGGGGCACTCACCTGATGATCCTGGTGTTCTGCTTGATGCGCAGCAGCTCCGGGTCATCCACCACCTGCGTGAACTTGCCTTTCGCCTTCTCGAACTCTGCGTGGTACTTCACCTGCACACACACCACACACACACTCGCTCACCGTCGGCCAGGCGGGTACCCAGGGACAGGGAGCCAGGGTGGACATGAGGGAGAGAAGGGAGGAAGAAAGGGAAGGGAGGAAGAAAGCGAGAATAATAATTGGGAAGAAAAGAAAGGGGGAAGGAAGAAAGGGACCAAGAAAAAGGGAAGAGAGGAAGAAATGGTGAAGGGGGAAAATGGGATGAGAGGAAGGCAGAAAGTAGAGAAGGGAGGGAGGAAGTGAGGACGAAACTGGTGAAGGGTTGTAAGGGGGAGAGAGGAAGAAAAGGGAAAGGGAGTGAGAAAAGAAGGGAAGGAGGGAGGGAGGGAGAATGTGAGGAAGGCAGGAAGAAGGAGGGAGGGAGAATGTGAGGAAGGCAGGAAGGAGGGAGGGAGAATGTGAGGAAGGCAGGAAGGAGGGAGGGAGAATGTGAGGAAGGCAGGAAGGAGGGAGGGAGAATGTGAGGAAGGCAGGAAGAAGGAGGGAGGGAGAATGTGAGGAAGGCAGGAAGAAAGGGGAGTGAATGCACTCGCCCCCTGGTAGGGAGGGGCAGCGCGTGGTGTCAGCGACTAGCAAGCCAGGATCACGTGACCGCCGCGCTGCGACCACGTGGAGCAAAACTCCAGCAGTGGCAATTCAATACTAAACAAACGTCTAGAACAAAATAAAATGCCTAGCAACCGCTTAAACTTAAAAAGTTTACAATTTCAAGATAAAATATTAATGACGTCAGTGACGTTAAGGTATCATCGAAACTGTACGTGAGAAGGTTGTTAATATTTATACTACTGAAGCCATCATTGAAGGAAACCTTGCAGGGGTTGAAAAAAAAAAACGATTATAATGGAACACTAAAAAAATTTCGTATAAGTTCTCTTCAGAATTTAGAATGTGGTTTTTTATCTAAAAGCATTCTTTCAAACTAAAAATAAAGACCATCGCGGGCGGGTCGGAGAAAGTGGACAGTTCTCTTCCCTGTTCCACGACTGGTTTCTGTTCTAAGACTAAATCTTGAAACCGGGGAAGACTAATTTAATACATTATTTTGGACATACGCCATTGCATGTTTATACCGTGTGTTATAGAGAAAACTTGTAGAACGGACAAAGAAAGATGAATAGACCTACAAGTAACCACAGAAAAACAAGCCAAATCAGCCCATGTCGAATGTTAAAAGCACAGACAGCACTGAGAACTCCGTGGAAGGAAATCAGAAAAATATCACCGCACCGACGAACACGCAGTTGCCAGAAGGAGACAATGTTTTCGGTGAGTTTGTGTATTCATCTTTCTTAGTCCATTCTTCAGGTTTTATCTGTGACAAACGACGAGAATTTGGAGTGGCTATGTCCAAGGTTATGTTTGTGTGTTGTCACACTGCGGTAGGCGACGGTAGGCCACGAACAAACCCAGGCGTGCTGCGGCTCCGCGCGTGGCAGGCCTCCCAGGTGGGCAGGGACGGATGAACGCCCATGAATGCAATCACCCAGGCGTGGCCTTGCCGTCCCAGTGACTAACGGGCCTGGCCTCTCCGCCATGACACCGTGACCTGTGGTCTTCAGCACACTGACTCAGGGCAACTTCCCCAGGCGACGCGACGGCACACTCGGGAAGACCATATGCACGCGCAGAATGATTACAGTGTAAATGCATGTACGCATAACTGTATGTTTCCGCTGGCTCATGGTAAAATGGAATGAAAGTAATGACATGAAAGATTGAGGATGGAACAGTCGCGCGTGCTGGTACTAGACATCTGGGCAGTGGCGGATCCAGGATTTTGGTTTGGGAGGGGCTTGACCTAGCTGAGGCTAGGCTTTATCACGGCAAACACTAAAACAATAGTGGACCCAGGTGCTTTTGAAGGGGGCTTGAGCACCTTAGCCCCCCTTCCCCCCCCCCCTCTGGATCCGCTACTGCATCTAGGGGAACTCCCCGGTAGCTGAACAGCTGACATTCGTCCCGTGCTGGCATCGAGTCCGGTCGGACAGGCAGGATGGCAGGGACACTCACGTTCGACTGTATCTTGGTGTTCTCTGCGATCCTCTTCAGCTCCGGCGTCTCCGCCATGGTGGTGGCCTTGGCCTTGGGGATGTGCCTGCAACAAGCGGCGCAGTCTTCCACACCACACTCCGCTCCCAGCTCCTGCACTGCACCCACTCCTCATTTCACCCGCCAGCGTCTTGATGGAGGCATACCCATCCTAGCTGTATGACATGACGAGGCACTCGCGCCTTGCCACAACCTGATGTAACCGGTCTGCTACAGCCGGGAAACTACATCTGTCACCATTCATTTTATTAATTCATTTATCGTTATTTTGGGTGGCGAAGTTAAGGTATTAAGCCATATCTTTTACACTTCACCACATTAAAAATATTCTCTACACTAACATAAAATTTTTACAAAACGAAAACAATAAAGCATAACAAAAATAGACTAGCCTCTTGTGTCTGGGGTAGACACTGAGATTGTGGCGTGCGAGGCACGGCCGCAGAGTTACCCAGTCACCACCTGCTTCTAATTACCGCGCTGGTTAAATACAATAGGTGTAAGATATTTGAAAGCTTGGGACCCGTCACGGCGTCACAACCTTATAGCTTCTGCTCGCGACAGGGGTAGGGGAAGGGAAGGAGAATCGGTAGGGCTCGCTTACTCTTCCCCTCCAGTGCAGTGGCCGGTGATAGCAGTAAGACACCCAGGCTTTTAGCTAACCTGCTTTCAGATAAGAAAAAAAATAATGTCTAAGGGGGGGGGGGGATAGAAATCCTAACCCCCCCCCCTGGCTACGCCCCTGCCACATGGCACGGAACTTTCCAAAGTAAATGGTCGCACACGACCGACATGGAAATGGCCAGCAGACTTCTGAACCTGCATCGTCCATGTAGCATTCCGCACCAGAGCCCACGGACGCTAGCGAGGAACTATCGTGGCGTCACTTGCTGGATGTATGTCATGTTCCTCTATTTTTTTCCCATTCGCCTACGGTTTGCAGTTGTCCTCGTGTCCAGTTGTCTCCCTGTTCTGCACGCATAGCTATCAGAAGCGATAACAAATCACCATCTGTATCAGCACTAGACAGCCGAGATAACACTGCGGTGGCGCCTCATCTTCAGTGCCTCCGCCCTGGGTCCAGTCGGCTCTAACCTCCTCACAACGAAGGGCGAATCCTTCAGCTAGTGCTGCTGTATCATACACACGTATCGCATCATATCGCACCACAATATGACGATCATATAAAACCAAAAACTTACATTATAATAAAACAACCTGTTTTTTTAAATCAATATTTACTTCAGATGTACCACACAATAATGTTCAAAATGTATAAAATACATTTCCTATGCAAAAAAAAAAAACGAGCTGCAAAATCATTTAGGAAATAAAATCAAAACACAATATATTTTACAATTTGACATTACAAGTCATGTTCAGGAAGCATTTTAAATTTATTTAGCGCTGATGATGAACGTAAGGAACTTGGCGAGGTGTCCTGTGCAGTTGCATAAGGCGTCCAGTGGACAGTGGGCAGTCTGGAGCAATCTGCTCTGGCCTCTCCGTGTGCACGTAGGCAATCAGTGGGCAATGGGCAATGGGCAATGGGCGCTCCCGAGCGCAGCGCCGGTTACCACTGCACACTTGCTCCACGGAACTAAAAGCAATTAGTGACGACAGGGTTTAAGGTACAAGTGCGCGTTGGAATTTATAAAACTAAGGCTACCTTAGATAATTAACATCAGCAGCAGACCTGCTGACAAAAATGGGTAACGTCTGCGAAAGCAAGATAACGCAATATGTACTGCAAGTGATCGGAGTAGAGTCTTTCTTTTCCTTTCCCGGCTGTGGGAGACATTCCTCACACCAGGACACTCCGACACGTTAAACAAACACTTTAACAACAGACTATGAAGTTTCACAGACACTATATATATATTTTTTTTTACCAAACACATACTCTTGAATTTCCCCACAGTTACTTTTATTGAAATGATCATAACTAATAAAGCCAGGCAGCACGGCAGCACTAAGAGGACCACCACGTGGGCTGCACATGTGGCATGGCTTCCTGCCCCGCCCTGCGCGCGCTGGTTGCTGGTTGCCGGGGCATCGCGCTTAGACCGCAGAGTGCAACAATCTCCCTCCAACACACTGTCCTTGTCTCTTCGTGCGCCGCCGACTTACAACACACGAGTTTCAAATTGGTAGTTCCTGAACGAAGCGATTTTGCATACCGTAAATAATCAAAATCCATCAGGAGAGTTATATTTTGCGTACTTCATTGCTTTTTAAGGGATAGAATTAAAAAAAAAGTAACTTTCTCAATGGGAACTATTGTTTTAAGTACTCCAAAATGAATCACATAAACTAAACTAACCAACATGTGTACCCAATTCAGATTTTTTTAATAAATTCATATTTCAAGACGCCATTGAATAAATCTCAAGGAAAAACACACCCTAACAGTCACGCATGAAATATATGCACCTGCTCAAAGTGACATATGTTCGTATTTTGCCGCCTTACCGTCTGAAAGCACGCACTTAGGTAGGTTATGAAGGGTAGAGAGTTCTCACGGCAGCTGGAACGCAGTGTACTATCTCGCTCTAACGCGGGAACTGCTCATGTCTATACTACTGCATGTTCGCGTCACAGAGCGCGGGCAAGGGATGAGGGATATGTCCCAATGCTCCGATTTGCTAAAACATTACCACAGTCGCCAACAAATGGAAAGAATGCGAAAGCAAACAGCAGGCAAAGTGGCTCCAACTCTTGTGAGATGGCCTGTTCACGTCAATATGCACAAGAGTCGCAAATGAATGTTGGTTCGCTGATGTCACTGCAGACAATGTGCGCCGCGTGAGTCAGGCGGTGACCCAGTGAAACCGGCTCCTTGTAAGGCAGTGCGCGGGCCGCTCGCTTTCCCCGGGCCCCGCCCCACTGCCCCCCTGCCGCCCGGCCGCCTGCAGCCTCAGCTGTCGCCACGTGTTGGCCGGGACCACGCCAATTATAAAATAAGTGCTCCAAGTGAGACTACAAAAGAAATAAACGGCTCCACTTGAGGGCAACTCCCGGTCAGGGCGTGGGCGGGTATTATACGGTGTGCAGTATACAGTATTTAGTGTGCAGTATACACTATCTAGTATGCAGCATTCAGTATGTAATGTACAGTATGTAGTGTACAGTATGTAGTGTACAGTATGTAGTGTACAGTATGTAGTATACAGTATGTAGTGTACAGTATGTAGTATACAGTATGTAGTATACAGTATGTAGTATACAGTATGTAGTATACAGCATGTAGTATACAGCATGTAGTGTGCAGTATACAGCATGCAGTGTGCAGTATACAGCATGCAGTGTGCAGTATACAGCATGCAGTGTGCAGTGAGCGGTGTGCAGTGCACGCGGTGCACGGTGTGTAGAGTGCGACAACCACGCGCTGACGTCACGATGCGTCAACAGCTGGCGGGTCAAAGGGCGCGCGGCGCTACTCACACCAACACCACTCCCGTCACTCCACGCGTTCATTCTACAAGTAACGGCACAGCTACTCTTTATTCGTTTTTACATGCTTTATATTAGCTTCACCTGTATGTTTGTCTGTCCGCCTGTAACTCTGTCCGTCTGTAACTCTTTCGACTAAGAGTGAGTGACTCATCACAGTAAAATGTCCCACCCATTTCATTACGTTCGTTAGCCGAGCGGTCTAAGGCGCACGACTTATGTGACGTCAGCTTTCGGATTCAAAGAACGTGGGTTCTACTCCCGGCCACGCCGAAAAAAAAATGTTTTTTTTTTCCCCGGTAAATTCTAATATTATATCCATACATCTAACTGCAAATGATTCGTAGAGACTTTACCATTTCTTTGTGACGTTGCAACTCCAAATAGTTATCTCAGATGGTAATAGGTAGTGTCGGTAACTCATTTCCCTATGATAATTATACATAAATATAGTTTAAAAAACTAAAAAAAACATGCTTTTAAAGAATATCAAACTAAAAAGTTCAAAATAAATATAGTTTAAAAAACTAAAAAACATGCTTTTAAAGAATATCAAACTAAAAAGTTAAAAATAAATATAGTTTAAAAAACTAAAGAAACATGCTTTTAAAGATTATCAAACTAAAAAGTAAAAAATAATTTTAAAATTAAATTTATGACAATAGTATATAAGCAATACTAGTATAAATGAGAAAAAAGCATGGGGCGCTTAGCATTCAAAAAATATGGCACAAAGCGCCTCAAGCTTTTTTTTTATTTATACTAGTATTGCTTATATACTATTGTCATAAATTTAATTTTAAAATTATTTTTTACTTTTTAGTTTGATAATCTTTAAAAGCATGTTTCTTTAGTTTTTTAAACTATATTTTTTTGGAACATTTTCTACCCACGATGGAGACGTACTTGTTCAGACACTCCCCTGCTGCAACGGCCGAAACTCCGCGTCTACTGACGTCAGCGCACGACTCGCTCGAGGCACGAGTTCGCCCGGATACAGACTGACGCTCCCATCTCCCTGCGGTGAATGGACGCGTGGATGTAGTGACGCAACCCTGTGCGAGTCATGTTCGGCGAGAACTGATGGCCTCCGCAGATACGCCCGGAGATGACCAAGGAAGAGCATCGTGGACCAGATATTCTTCATCAGAGCCTTCTCTGCTGGAGTCGGCGTGGTTGTGGCTGGCAGGAGCGTGGAGCCCCCCTCGCCTCGCCGCTGGCTCCATTTCCCCCCGCCCTTCTTTTTATAGTCATTTATATTAGTCAAACTCTATCTCCGTAAACACAATACCATTCCTCTCTTGCACAGGAGTGCACGCAAGAGTTCATTACGCACCGGGGTTAAGGGGAGAACCTCTTTGCCCGCTTCTTTGCTTTCTAATTCTTTCCTTTTGTTGGGGGGTGATTATATATATTTTATTTCTTAGTATTTCGGGGGCGGGATGATATATCCAGCAGCTATCCTCTCCCCCTCCCTGCTGTGATGTTCACCAAGTGTAAGTGGGTGTAGAGATATTTGTAGTCATCATCACTTGCAAGACCTCTGCAGCTGGCTACAGGCAAGTCTTCCAGCGCAGCATCAGACTGCCGTGGTGTCATGCCGACATTAGCTCAACATACAACATATACCACGCCAACGTCTTGGCGCAGTAAATAATCACCACCGGTGAAGATATTTACAATGAAAATCACGGCATCCCCGCTATAGTTGTTTTTTAAAAAAAATAAACAAACAGTAAGTTTACCATAAACTAATCATTAAAATTTTACGTTTGATTATTTGGTTGATATTCCTACAGCGATGATGAGGGATAGCGAGGGCTGCTCACAAGATAAACCAATATCTAGCGGTCCGAGTCTCCCACCAGCGAATGGGAAGCTGCGCAAAAACACAAATTAAGCAAAAAAATGCTGTTGTCAGGATATAAACACCACACAATACTCCACAACAGGAATATGGTCAACAAACAAAGAAAAACAAAGAAAAACGGGCTAACAAAACGAAAAAAAAAAAACCACAAATGATGACAGCATAAAAATACCGAACCCAAAAAATTCAGCACAACAGTTGAAACGAGACAAAAACACAGCAAAACGAAAATACGAAACAAACACAATAGTTTTCCAAAAACAGAAGAGAACGAAAAAAAACAAAAAAAAAACCCACAAATTATGACAGCACAAAAATATTGAACCCAAAAAAATTCAGCACAACAGTCAAAACGAGACAAAAACACGACAAAACGAAAAGACGAAACAAACACAACAGTTTTCTAAAACAAAAACGAGCGACGTTTCGGGAACTGCTATCTGCTCCCGTCCTCAGGCAGAGACGCACATGGTACGAAAACACAGCTGCCCAGTTATACTCTTTGGTTGCTTTGCTAACTTTTTTTCCTTTCACTTTTCTAACTAAAAGTGCAACTGCAACATCCAAATTTACTTCCATATTCTGCGAAGAGAAAATATACATCCAACAGCAACAGCAACACCAAGACTGAAAGCTTCAGTTCGGTCCGAACTGAGTAACTGGACTGGTCGTATGTGGAAATCTACAACTGCGGCGCTTCGCACCATCATCCTAATTAATAATACTATAAATGCGAATGTGTGTTTGTTTGATTTGTCCTTTTCGTCCTCCTTTCACGTAGCACCGGAGAGTGCATAGAGAGTTCACAGGCAGAAGAGTGACACAGGCTATATTTTACCCCGGAAAAACTCACGGCTCTTGCGAGATGCATCCGGAGCGTAATTCTGTAATTACCTCATGATGCCAAAATGGCTAAACGGATTTCGCTATTTGTATTGACTGGAAACGTAAATTATAAAATATAAAAGATATCTGTCTTACAGTGACGACACGTCAGCATGGCTGACAGCACAGGCTTGATAGCGTTGCCCAGGACTATAGTCCGTCTGCAGCGCAGAGTACATTGCGAACACTGTTGCCAGGTTGAGACTTCCCGGCTTGATGACACTAAAATTTTAATTTTGTGTACCATCGTTAATCATAATAAGTTTATATATATTTTTAATTATAAGTCTTGATTTTCCTAAGACAATAAAATAGTGTCCACAGACAGAATTATTACAAGTTGTAATCTTTCTGACAGAGAAAAAACCACCAATTATTATTTCACAAAAAAAAAAAAAACTATTTGTAACAGTCTGTCACTATTAATAACAAGGCATTCCATGAAAGTATGTGCTGTGCTGAAAGATAAAAGATTCTTAGAATTAAATGATGTAAACAAATGTTATCAAAAACGATTGAAACACCAAGATGGCGTATTCAAATTACAATTCCTTAGAAGCCAAATATGGAAATCAACAGATGATGCTCTTGATGAAATATGCCAGGAAAATTTATTTCCACAATTCGCATTCCGAATCTTACCTAACAAAACACAATGTTTCCGATACATCAAACGAATTTTTTTGGCATAACAGAGTTGTGCTGTGGTGCACGTCTGGCAACAGGGCACAGCGAAACAGGGACAGCGCTAATGGGCACAGATCGTGCATTGCAAAGAGAAAGTAAATGCACTGCGATGTAAGGATGAGCAGTGCTGTAGAGCAAGGTCGCTGGTTCAGAGCCAGAAGCACCTAACTCCTCGGCTGGAACAACTCTCGGGCGGAGACTTCAAGTACTTTCCTGTTCTTGCCAAACGAGTAACCCTGAATGCCGTGACAAAGATTCATTTTTTTACCTATAGAAAACTATCGTTAAACACGTCATCTTGTTTTTTGGGTATTTATTTTCCAGCCAACTTAAAATCATGCGAAATGTTGGTTACTTTTATTCTTTACTTCAACTTGAAGTAGCTTGGCATCTGGGTTGTATCTGTGTCCTTGGCGAAAAATTCACCGACGTTTCGGTCGACATTGCAGTCGCCATCATCAGGGAGCAGTTACCCTGCTGGCGATGGCGACTGCAATTTCGACCGAAACGTCGGTGATTTATTGGTCGAGGAAACGGCTACAACCCAGAATTCCAGCTACTTCAGACAATGGCCGTGAAAGCCCACGAACATTATTTCTTTTAACTTGTATACAAATTGCACTTATTTAATAATGAAATAAAGACGGTTCAGAGAACACTAGTGCGAGATGTACTCGTCAGCATGCCCGCACGGCCACACATCACCGTCGCTATCTCGCGGTGTGCTCCGGTGCGCAGATAACAGCACGGCGCCACCAGCAACAGATAAGGCCGGCAGCCTGAGCGCTGCGTGGGCGGGCCTCCGCTCTGACGGGACATCACAAACACATTAATTAACATAATTGCAATCGTTTCAGCTTTCCGCCTCTGCTTCGTGAGTTACGATCTTCTGCAGGTATTATTCAATTTTTTTTTTATAAACCTGTTAAATTTCACGAGTCATTTAATTAAAAGAAGTGTTCAATCAAACACGGCCTGCAAAAACGCCCTTCGAAATAGCAACAGTGTAAACGAGTACACGCATGTGCCTGCACACTTCACTTCCAGTCCGCACAGCCGCAAGGAAGTACACACAAGCAAGCACATACTTCAGGCCAGTGTCGTGCCCAGGATTTTGCTCTGGGGGGGGGGGGGGGGTCAGGCATAAGGGTAGGGCCTTTCCGGGGGGCCTGGGGGGTATTCCATACGCCCCAGCTAGGCGGGGGGTCCGGGGGTCCTCCCCCGGGAAAATTTTGAAAAATACGTGTTCAATATTGCTGATTTAGGCTATCTAAAAATACTGTTTAATTAAACATTTATGCTTGTGTCATTGAATTTATTTTAATATCATACTAAATATTTATTTTCTTCATTTTATGAATTTAATATTAAAATATTTTTTAGCCCTGGGGGGGGGGGGGGGGGGGGGTCCGGTACCCCCCCCCCCCCCCAGGCACGCCCCTGCTTCAGGCCAAGTCAGACAAGGCGAGGATCTGCGGAGTGCAATACTGGGCTCGCACCACAGCGTGTTGGCAGTGTGCACTTACTTGTTCCTTGTTCCCACTAGCCTCTGAAGTGTTGACCAAAGTGAGGGAGGAATTGGACTTTAGGTTGGATGTGTGCCGTCTAACTACAGGTACACATATGGGGCTTTTGTAAGGGAAACTCGGTTAGTTTAGCTTTAATGTGACCTGTGACTTGTTGTAAACAGTCTAAATTAAACTTGTTTTAATACACCACTGAAGCTGGGGCATTCTTTTATGGACACCCTGTGCAAGTCACACAGTAGCTCGAAGGTCGACGAGGCAGTTTGCTACCCCCCTCCCCCTCCCCCGGCCAGGTTAGCCATGTGTGTTTTTAGTCTTTCTCCCAATAAAACCCTAGACATTACCTGGGTTCTTTTTCAAAAAAAGTGTGCAATGTCGTGAGTTTTCTGAAAATGATTTTTTATTTTAAACAATAGATTAGTTAGTATTAGGCCTATCGAAAAGCTTCTGTTTAGTTGTTTACACCCTTAATTTTTTCTTTATGAAATATCATTTATCCATTACTTGTATTAATTTCTACGGCATTAGTTATAACAAGCTGACATCAACCATTTTTTTTGTACTTTTGTGTGCATCTGTAATAAAGCATGCTTGTATGGACAAGACCATGGTGGGTCACAGACTGCGGTTTGTTGATAAGCCAGACCACGCCACGCCTCCTGTCCACAACAATGGTCAACTTACCGTCTATCTCGTATCCGAATTGTGGCGCAGTCAACGACCAATTACACTAAGCTGAATAATCATGTGAATAATACCTGAAACTCAATAAAACTATTTGTACTGATGCAAATTATTCCACGATTATTGCCGGCAGTTTCAGCCGGAGTAAAACCCCCCAGAAAAGGCCAAGAAATCGTAGTTTCAAACAAAACTACGTGTTTTCCGCAAAATATTGTTTGAAATAGATGGCTCAGTGAAAAAGTGGCTAGGCAGACACACATATCTGCTGTGCACTGGTGTCGGACTAGCGTATCCATTTACACAGGCTATTGTTATCTGCAAGGTATTTCAAAATTATTTATTACGAGCCACAAACGCCACAGCAGCAAGATCGTTCCAGGAATAGCGGCTGGAGTAAACTATGACGTAATGCGGTCGAAAATACGAGGAAGGAATAAAGTTGTTGGGCGCTGGCAGGAAACTTGTGAGCCTGAACAGCCAACTGCTGGGGTCTCCAGGGAGCCCTCACAACAACAACGACAACAACAACAACAACAACAACAACAACAACATTAACAACATCAACAACAACCAGTCATTCTCTTGGTTATCTGTTGAAAATGTAATACGATGCTTCCCCTTATCCTATGCCCTTACGCAGTTTAACACAAAATGTCAAAATATTAATAATGTTCGCAGGCTTTCACGGCCACTGTTTGAAGTAGCTCGGCTTGTAGGTAACTGCTCCCTGATGATGGCGACTGCAAAATCAACCGAAATGTCGGTGAATTATTTGCCAAGGACACGGCTACAACCCAGAAGCCAAGCTACTTCATGTCAAAATATTTTTTTTTGTGAATCATCATTCAGTTTTCGTTTACTAAACCCAAGATTACGTCATTACGGACATTTATTTCTGCATTCGTGGTGAAAATGTGATCTCTGAATGGCGATTCACGAAACAAAAATTATGAGTGAAACGAGTTCAAAGCACTATCAGCCCACCTTCCCCAGAATGCTTTATTTCATTGACACGAATTTATTATTTACTTGATATAATTTCTACTGGGATCATGTATCAAAATTTCAGGCAAGTTATACATAATTCCTCTACCCAAGATCTATGAAGTTGTTACAGTTAAAATTTTAACTACTAGATTACTAATAGTAGTGTACACTTCACTCAAAGTTACTGCCATTATATTATCCGAACCGTCGAACTATTTTGTAGTAACTTATAACTTTAGTTAGGAAATAAACTGAGATGTACTCGAAGGTTTTCTCTGTTACAGAATGATCCCCACGTCGAGGCAAACCCTGCGTCAGAAGCCGCCCAGAACACGACTCCCGCCTAAACTCATAATAAAACCGTAGTTAATAGTTTATATTCACTTAATGCCAAACTGTTATGTCAGTCCCGCCTTGTTCTGAAAGCATGGACTCTAAATTTTTGGATTAACCATTCGTATGCCTTCGTCTTCAAACACTTAAAAATATTTTTAGTCTAGTATTAATAAATCAATAAAAACTAGGTTTTCATCAAAACCCTGAAACACAAAGTGTTTGAAGACGAAGGTACATACGAACGGAAAGCCAAAACTGTTCATGCTAGGAGTGACATAAAAATTTGCCTTTTGACTTAATAAAAACCATTAAATAAGTCCTTGTTTAGTAGAAAACGTTGTTTAAACACAACTCAATATCGTATCACTCTATAAGAATTTTTTTTTTTACAAAAATGTGCATAAACACGAAATATACGAGAGATAATCTAATGGTTTCCACTCGTGTCACAAGTCAGATAAGAACGGGGGATGGTTCAAGCCGATCATTGGCCCAGGTTAAAACTGCTAGAACATGGCAATTGAAATAGCCTTCTCACATCACAAATACGACTCACGAAAACATAACAATCTAGAACACATTAATAAAACTCCCTCCTGAAAGTAAGCTGGCGTAGTTTTCCACGCGAGAAATCCAAGAAAACCGCTGAACTTCACCAATTATGAGCTAGGCCCACTTCTGGTTGGTAATCTCTCAGCGAGCTAGAGGGGAAAACGTTCTAGGTGCAGCCTGGGGGAAAATTTTCTCTGTTTCTAAATATTAGTGAAACCGGAGTCTCAACACCCGCGACACCAGGTGGCCACTACTTCCTTCCATGTTGCAGCGCTGCCTCGTACACGCGCATTACCACTCGATCCACGCAAACATAGAGTTCCTTCAACAGACACGCGCCGAGTAACCGGTTATACTGAAACTTCCCACAATCATCAGCTGTTTCATGTTTACACCATGTCCGAGCATAGAAGATGATAGTGCCGGTAACAGAACATCAGTTGCGCCGTAATGTTTAATTTTTGCAAGTGGAAAACGTACGGATGTTGCTGTTAGTTAGTTGGTCGATGTCGAAGAGATGTTAACAACCTAATTCAAGCCAACACTTAAAACTATGGCTTTACACATGGGTCTTCCCAACATGACATCTCGTCCGTACAACAGCTACGTCAGAATAATGCACATGGGTGCGGTGTTGCCAGCAGCATTACCAACACTCGCCAACACGTGGTGTCAGGGAACGCGACACTAGATTAGTGGCGGTCTACACTCTGCGGGGTCTGGAACTACACTCTTCCAGGAAAATTTGCAAAAATTAACTCTTTAAGCCAAACTTTAATTTCCTCGACGGTTTTTGCCAATTTCATTATAATTTTGATATTTTCCTGAAAAAAAATAATATCCTCGGATCAGTTATATAAAAGCCTACCGAACAAATTCCGGTGGGACTGCGCATAACTAACTATGCGTCGCAATAAACGCTTCACAAGTTCTTTAATACGAAATCATGAATTGAAATTTGTACTGACCAGCACTTGCAGTTCACGTGCTAGTAAAAGTTTAAATTTTTTCCATTTGCAATTAATGTTCATGTGTGAGCAGGACTCCGGCCAAACAGAACAAACAAGTACAATGGAGATGTAAACGGAGCTGAGAATTGTTGCTCGATCAGGCAACACCGCCGCAGGGTGAGCTGCAACTGTACTGTCATCACAGCCACATGCGGGCCTCGAGGTCCGAGTGCAAGATCCGGGCATCGAACCACAGGCCCCCGGGTAGAGTTCCAGGCCACGGATTGCCGCCCACTGCCTTTAGTTGTAAAGATAGATATTAGGTTTTAATGGCGATGTAGATAACGGATGTTTGGTGGCCCTGAGATGTTGTGAGTTGGGGTGGTTTGGCGGGGTTGCAGTCAGGACTCGAACCCGTGTTGTGCTGACGGAACGGAAGGCGCCGGGACAGGTCACCCTGACGGGTCTGCGAGCTCGCACTTGTATCGCCTCCGTGCACTTACACTCCTGGGCCTTCCTCAAGGTTACACTGTGTGGTCATGCAGCAATACCGACACTTTGTGGGAAAATTTTCACATATTTTCTACGTCTCAATTGGAAAAAAAATTCCCAAAATTTCCCTAGGATATTTCCACCGCTCAAGGATACTAGCCTCGCAAAATGGAGAATTTCTTGAAGACCGTTTACGAACATGAAATGAATATACCAGTCATCACCAAATGCATTCACCAAAAGATTCACCATGAAACAAGCTTCCACAATTTTTTTGAAACACTTTATCAGATTCGCTAATAGCTTTAACTTGCCAACCTAACAAAACTACAGAACCTTCTGCACTAAACACCACAAAGATTTAAATAAATCAAACTGATTTAAAATTTTAATTCGATTATATATCACAATACATGTGCTATTCGGTTAGTGTACCCAAACGTAATTATTTTTCCGCTGTAGCATAACAGAAACTAGGTATATTTCCTACCTTAATAAAACTGTTAAAAAAATAATATCACGAAATGTCGTGATGTGCTGTACTTTGCAATTAATCGAGTTATCATTACTTGCTAGTAAATCATTACAGGATGTCCACATACATCTGTAATAACCTTCCCTGGCTTTCCATCGCCCAAAATCTCAACTTATTTTTACTAAATAATTAATCTGGTTGTAATTTTATCAAGGAATAACGGAATTCCAGACTCCACGATCCCTATAACTTGCCCACGGTTCTCCCTCTTATTACAAAATAAAATATTTCATAGTGTCTATGACTACGTGCTAAAATACCACATGGGTAAAAAAAACTGACAGTGTGGGTGATGGAAAATTGAAGAAAGAAAGAAAATTCCCAACCAAATTACTACCACTGGAGCAATTTCCATGTATTTTCCATGAGTTCAAGTAAATGCCCCGACTGTTCCTGACCCAATTCCAGCCAATGGCGGCTTCAGGATGACTTTTCGGGAGGGGCTATCGCACAAAGAAATGTCGTAGTTGCAAAAAAATGAAAGTGGTCAGATATTGGCCTTGGAATATTATTTACAAATTGCAGGTTTCAACCTACAGAACCTTGGTGGCTCCATGCAACTTTTGATGAGTTTAAAGTTTTAACATGTGAAATTAAATATTAAAGTAAACATGAATATACACTGATCAATAAAATTGGTCTCGCGAGGGGCTGTCGCCCCCACCGCACCCACCCCCCCCCCCCCCCTTCTGGAGCCGCGCTTGGTTCCAGCATCCCCGACTCGCCGGCGCGGCCGCACAGCACAGCACAGCACAGCACAGAACAGCACAGCACAGCACAGGAACATGGCACATGGCACAGAGCACAGAGGGCGCGGCATGCCCACGGCCTACATAGTGATCCGCGCATGACCCGACCCAACAGCTGGCCTCGATTTCCCCGGGTGCTACCCCCCACCACCCGGCCGACCCCATTGGCGCATTACGTCTACACGTGAACCATCAACAACCACGTGGTCAACTGGGGGAAGCCTTCATTTCACAGACAGGAGAGCCAAACTCCCGATCCTGCATCTTCGGTTTTTTTTTTTCCTTCTGTTCATTGTAAATAAATATGGCTAGAGACCGGAAAAATTCGCGAATTCATTTCACGATAGGCTAAAATACAAATAGTTATACCTCAGTGCTGCCTCTGCTATTGGCTCACAACTCACCTGGATGACTCTGGGCCAATGAGAAACACCCAGCCAAAGCTTTATCGAATCACAGGCTGCTACGTTGGGACGTCTCACAAGACAGCAGCCAATGAGTGGGTGACATTTGACCGAGTGTACGTAGAACTATGGAGTTCATCCTTCAGGTCATTGAACCCGCGAATTTTCCGGTCCCTAATTATGGCGGTGTTGATAAAAGGAAAGACCATAAACAAGGCAACGGTATTTATTTGTACGCCGCCATATTATTAGTTTGTCGTGTGTCCGTGAATGTTTATTTTGTACAACTCATGATGACTAACGGTCAATTAGGTTAGGTTAGCTACATTATAAATACTTTGAAACATTGTGGACGGTTGATTTGGTTAGGATAGCTACATTAAAGATACTGTGAAATCATGTAAACGTTTTCCTAGCCCTGGATAGCTACATATTAAAAAGTTATTTGCTAAGCAACCATAAAATGATTTTACAGTATTTTTAATGTAGCTATACTTACCTAATATAACCAACCATCCACAATGTTTTAATTTAAAGTATTTGTAACGTAGCTAACCTATCCTAATCGACCGCAAAATGTAATGCCACACCGGTTTATACAATGAGATAGAACGGCGTATGACTTATGAGTCGGCTACATCCCAAATAAATATGTACACCTGTTGTGGCACGGAAAAAAAAAGCGAGCATGAACTTCGGGTGTGGCTCTCTGGTCTGTGAAATGAAGGCTTCCCGGTCAACTACACGTGTAATCCACCCCACATACTCCCCTCTTGGCTACTACCACGGAGCATACATAGCATTCTTCTTTCCCTCGACATTGTTATTAGAAAGGGGATATCCATCGTAAATTTAACACCATACCACTGTTTACTAATTTGTTGTTCTGACACAAATACTTTCTGTCACATATTCAGAAAGTGCAACATGCTGTTGCCATTACAACAAAGAACTATCATAGGACAGCCGATACAAAATAATATTACCAAACATCCGCCATCTTGGCATTTTAAAATCGGGAAAAAAAATGGGGGGGGGGGGGGGGGAACAGCGTCAAGTCTGACGGCTAATGCTCCACCTGTATCCTTCCCTAATCTCTGCACACAGGAGCTACGAATTTTGTATCTCAAGTTAGTTCCTATGGTATTACTAACCTCCAAATAAATGACCAACCAGTTATGATTTAAAGTTATGTTTTGTACGTATTATAGTAATAATTGTTTTCCGATAATCTAAAAATAAGTTATTTTGCATCTTTAAATATTTAATGGTTGTAAATAAGTTTAATTTTAATGTTTCGAAATTATAATCTTTATTATATTCTCAAGGGTGGTCACACTGTTACACTTGATTATGTGACAGATGATATAGACTTAACGCACGCGTACACTTTCGTGGACTTTGTTGCTGGATAACTTGAGACTTATAAGAGAGAGCGTTTAGAGAATAGGACGGTGAAGATGTAATGAACAAAAACCTCTTCAAAACTAATGACTATTCAAGAAAAAAAAACTAGCCTAGGTAAGAAAAAAAAATCAAACGAAAGTGCCTTCCTGCATAGCTGTAAAAGAAAAAATATTGTTTCGAGCGTGTGTATATGACAAAAAGACGTCCGTTGAACACGGAAATGTTGGTAACAGTCATCAGTATGCAGGATGCAGGATAAAGGCTGAGGTCGGCAGGCGTGCAGTGCGGACAGCAGAGCGCCGGGCAGGATCGCACTGGCGGACAGCTACCCTCACAGCCTGCCACTACTGCTGCCGCCCGACAGTGGCTTGTCCCGCAGCCGGCACCGAGGTCTGGAGCAATGCCGTGTTTACAGTACTCACTCCAGTCCTCTTTATCATTTCATTTATATCAGTTAGCTTTGCATGTGGAAATTAAAGTCAGGTCAGTTTTCCCATCACGCCAAATAGTAAAGTATGTCATCCTGCAGTCCAGTGGTCAGGATGTCGGGGTCACCGGCCTGCGTCTGACCGCACGGGATGTGTCCCAAACTCACTGCACGGGGAAGCCTACAACTCACGTAGTTTGGGTTCCCTGCAAGGATTTCCGAACATTTCCGAAGTTTTCCGTTTTGGTATTAACGCTAAAGCCGCTAAATCAGAAGTTTCCAATGAAAACAAGCATGTTGTGACTAACCTAACCCTTCGATTTTTTTTCAATTTAAATTTTTGAGAGAAATCCGAAGTTGCACGAACGTGGTAGGGAACCGAAACTACGTGAGTTGTAGGCTACCGCACAGCACGACTGCGGCTGCAGGGTGTCCACAAGGAAAAAAATATTGCGTACCAACTTAGGCGAGAAAAAAGTACTAGATTTGAAAGAAAAAAAAGTACTAAATTATAATTTATGGTTTTAACAATTTAGGAAGTTATGTATAATGAAATTGCAATGCCGTGACATTCCATAGTTTTTAAAAATAATTACGCTTAATAATAACACATATTGGAGTTACTGTAATATTATTATATTAAAGAAAAATGTACTAGATCTGAGCGTAAATGTACTAGACCACTAAAGTACTAGATCTAGTAGGAAATAGTGATGGGTCGTTCGTTAACGATTCGTTCAAAAAGAACGAATCTTTGAGAGAACGAAATCTTGCGATTCGTTCGCGATGTAAAGAACCGGCTCTTTGAGAGCCGGTACCTTGAAAGATTCGGAGGAACGAAAACGCGGAGAGAACGAGAGAACGAGAGAACGAGATGAGAGAACCGGCCACGCGCCCGGTCCGATTCGTTCGTGAAATGATTCATGACGTCAGGAGTCTGAAGAATTAGTAATCACAGCGTGTGCATGTTCACAAGAGCAAACGATAACTGATCAAATAAAATAGGGTAACATGAAAAGTATCTATACCTGAAAATGTCAACTGTTAAGTAGTGGTTTAAAATTGCTTTTTCACATTCACATACACAAATTTGGAAATAAAAAACTAAAAAAAAAAAAACAGTATGAATTAAAAAATAACAGGGAAAGTAACTACAAATGTTCACATTTACCATTTTTGGGTTAATTAATGTACTTCATTTGTTTCTCTTCATACTGAATCGCAGTAGTAGTATTAAATTTTTGTCTTTTTTCTCTAAATGTGTTGGTCTACATGTAAACACTTTACTGTCACTAGAGTGTAAATAGCCTATATATTAATATTTGTAACTTAAAAAGCAATAAAATATAAATAATCTTGTTTCATATACGCAACTGTGATTCACTGGTTACGGAAAGCAATGTTCAAATTCAAATACAAAAACACGTACGTAATACTCTAAAGGATGAACGAGTTACGACACCTGATAAAAGAGCCAGATCCTATACACAGAAAAGAACGAATTGACCGAGATGAACGAATCGTTCTGAACGAATCATTTCACGGCACTGATCCAAAAGAACCGATTCGGTCAAAAGATCCGTTCTGCCCATCACTAGTAGGAAAGTACTAACTGTGGGCACCCTGGAACTACAGAGACCGGCAGACCGAGCCACGACCTGGGGGGAAGGGGAGAGGGGTGCAGTGTCTCTGACTGCGGATGTGCTGAGGCGGCACAGGCTTCGTCTTACAGTCCGCCGAGGGCAAACCTCCCCCCTCCACTACACCCGAATGCAACACAGACTAATCCCGCTGCTTCTAGCGGGCGAGTCTGACGAACACAGGCTGCTGGTTCATCCATCACGACAAAATAAGTTGAAAACATGCCTACGTAATTATAAAAATTTGCTATCCCAATGCTATCCGATATGTCTTCGGAGTAATTATAAATGACAAGTATATTACTTAAGAAGGAACATTGTCCGCCTGGATTGTGCTGACAGAATTGAGTTCTACAACTATCGCGAATTTTGTGGGGTTTCCCACAAAATGATTCAAATTACACAACTCTGTGACAGCGACAAACTTCATTCAATCATACATAATTACGTATTAAATACTTTATTATCTACAATAAAAATTATGTTCAGCTCTAACTTCAAAGGCGTATACACCTAGGATTTGTCGATATGAACCTTACAGCCCAGGTTTATCGGTCGAATTCAGACTCATCCTGTAAGAGGCCGATACAATGGACACGGCGGTGCGTTGTCAGTGTTATAAAATATGGCCTGAGGAACGGACATGCAAGATGAATACGGGCAAATGGCCTGAATGACAGGAGCAGATGTCAGTTGCCGATACGTGGGGGCGTATTCCCCCCACTGCAGGCTGAACTCAATGTGTCGGCGACAAGGTGACTACAGCCTGTCCCACGCTTAGAGCGCAGTACAGTGTAAATGGCGCCCACCCAGCCGGCTATCTTGTAATCGTTAATTTTAGTAAGTTTTAATGGAACCATAAGATAACGTAAACTGACAGTATTTATACAGCTGTGGTCGTCCTGTAAACACACAAACAGTATAATCAATGCCTAGCGCCAATTATTATTTTACAAGAGAAACTATTTGTAGGAGCCGGTCATTATTAATGACAATCCATTTAATATTTTAATTAAATTATACTCTATTCTCGAACAGATCAAAATCTGCTACATTACATTATATAAAACGTTTTGTTTTTTAAGGAAAAAAAAAGTAGAAACCAAGATGACGTCTTTCAGCTACATCTCCTTGGAAGTAGAAATTGAGTATTAGATGAGACTTTCGTGGCCCTAAATCTGCTGTACAGACACGTGTACAAATGGCTTGACGGCATTGCGGCTGTGGCGAGCAGGCCCAGGAAGCGAGTCACGTGACTGGCTGCGGTCTCTGCCCCGACAGGAAGTCCCGGGAACCGACCTTCCTGTCCCTGCAGGGGAAGCCTTCTTTCCGCAGACGAGAGAGCCAAACGCCCGATCGTGCATCTTCGGTTTTTTTTTGTTCATTGTAAAAGGTTAGGTTTAGCTACATTATAAATACTTTAAAACATTCTGGACGGTTGATTTGGTTAGGATAGCTACATTAAAGATACTGTGAAATCATGTAAACGGTTTCCCAGCCCTGGATAGCTACATATTAAAAAGTTATTTGCTAAGCAACCATAAATAATTTCACAGTTTGTTTAATGTAGCTATACTTAACAAATATAACCAACCATCCACAATGTTTTAAAGTATTTATAATGTAGCAACCCTATCCTAATCGACAGCAAAATTTAATGCCACACCGGTTTATACAATGAGATAGAAACGGTGGGGGGGGGGGGGGGGGGGGGGGGGGAACCGAGCATGAACTTCGGGGAACTTCGGGTGTGGCTCTCTCGTCGGTGAAATGAAATCTTAAGCACTGCACGTCCATCCCTGAGTTGGGTGTTTGCATATTTCGTAACGAAATGCCTAGTTTGTAAGTCATTTATCTTTTTTTGTCTTAGTTTCTTAGTTTTTTTAGGTGCTGACTGGCGGCGGAGTGAGTGGTCAGTGCAACCACTCACCACCAGGGGCGCTTGCGTCCCTGGTCACTAAATCCAGTCCTGGATAAAAAGCAAAGCGGACCACGAGTCCAAGTGCCCAACCCCCGCATGGTAGACTCTTTTCTACTCTGTCCAACACTTCATCCAGACCATCCTCTGTCTCCTGTAAATTCCTACAGGTAATGCATGCCAGATTGCATCCCGCATGAATGTGCCCAGGGTTTTCCCTGTGTCTATGCAGGTTTTACCTGGGCCCAACCTATCTCTAGTTATAGTCTAGATTTAAGAGTGAGGGGAGTTAGTCATGGCGCCAATCGTTGCCATGGCTGGCCAATCCCCTCCTAGCACACGATGCATGCGACCCTCTCCCTGCATGGCTAATCCCAGCATGACTAGGCGTATAGGCTTCGGCCTGAGACGCACCTAGGTCCCTCCCTAACCCGGACCCCTCCAAAATACACTTAGTTTTAGTTAGGTTAGGAGAAAAAAAAAATCGGTGAAATGAAGGCTTCCCGTTCCTGCAGCGGCAATTGGGACCCTCCTTGTTTCAGTTCATGCTCGCCTCGAACCCCGACCTTTCACGCCATCTGTGTCACGTACTCCCTGCATCATCAGCTTCCCGAGTTACGTTCCAAACGTTCCTGGGGCGTACAAATAAGGAGAATTAAATGGATTACGGAACTGCAAACACTTCATGTTCAACGGAAATACCACTGGCCAGCAGGGGCGTAGCCAGGTAGGGGGGGGGGGGGGGAAGGTTAGGGGTTCAACCACCCCCCCCCTCCCTCTTAGCACCATAGCACCAAATCTTTATTTAATTTCTTATTCATCACTTAAACAAATTTCATATTAAAATTAATAAAATTTTTACCATTACAATAATTAAATTTAAGTACCAAAAACTGCTAAAATAGCACTATTTTACACCTAAAAAATACAAATTTTCCCGGGGGAGGACCCCCGGACCCTAAACTTTAATACGGGGGGGGGGGGGGGGAGAGGCATGCTTCTTAACACCCCCCATACACAAATCCAGGCTACGCCACTGCTGGCCAGTCCACAAAATGGTTATGTGAAATTATTTCAGGAAGTTATTTTTCTTAATGGTTATAATCCTTACAAAAGACAAAAGAGCGCCTTTTTTTTTAAAGGTTTGGTAAAACTAAACAAATTATTCTGAAAGAAATCCAAACCATATTATGAAGTAGCCAAAATTGCCATTGCCTTTTATCCTAAAAAGTTTCAGTTCGATAATCCATTTAATTATTATTATGTGTTTGCTACAAAACCTTCTGCAATGTGGCTATAACTAATTCTGCCAAAATTATCAATACATATTTTGTGAAAGTTAAGAAACTCAAACAGTCTGCAGTTTAACACAGTTAACGTCAATTTAAATTATTAACCTATATCGGGATCCACAACTTAAACGCTTTTACGATGCCAACGCCATGTGTGCGTTTCATTTTCAGGCCATTCCTATCAACAAGGGGCTATTCCTATATATTTATCACGAAATCTCTCATGTTTTTGATGATTGGCACACAGTATCCTCACCGCATCTATGCATACTGAACATTATTTGAGAGCTGCAAATGTCACGCCCCCCCCCCCCCCCTCTTTTCACTGAGGGAACGACTTGCGCTTGCAAGACCGTGACTGTGAAACGAGGTGGATAAACGTAAACGTCAAAACTATGTTTCATGGAGAACATTCTGTACATATTAAAGTTTTCTGCTTATTGCATGCATGTAGAGCAAAACATGGGACAGTTTACAACATACGAGCAGCGTATCCACAGCAGACTTGCGTAGGGTAAAATCCACGCTCATTAAGGCCCGTCTACAATAGCAATGTCCTAAACTGTGTCCGAAGGACACTCGTCGCTGATTGGTCCACGTGACCCTCTGACGTCATGCGTCAAGTGGGCGAAGGTCCGAACCTACCTGGTCCAAAGACATTCGTCAATTTGAACTTTTTGTACCAACCTGTGTGTGTACTTCGGACACAGAAAAAGAACAGAACACTCACGATATTTGAATTTCCAGTTCCCGTTTTAAAACGTGGTGTTTGTTTATGTTATTGAAGGAAATGGAAGGTGTTGTAATAGAAACAGAAATATTGCAGCAAAAAACCAGAAGGCCATACACACGAATACATTTCTGGCAGTGTGATATGAGTTCATTTTTTAGCATTTACATTTGCCACTTTACCTTACTGAATTAATATATAATATTGAACTCCCACAACTTTCATAAGTTCAATCTCTTACTACAAAGCATCAAAACAATAAACAAAAACATTTGGATTCAGCACATCTGGTGACAACTTTAGAAATCAATACATTCGGACATCGGACATCGCAATTGTGGACAGGACAGTTTTCGGTGAGACAATGTGACGTCACTCACATTCAGATAACACGGACCACGCACAGGTTCGGACTATTGTACTTAGACGGGTTCTTATTCTCGCCGCACCCCCCCCCCCCCCCTTCCTTTACCCCGTATACAACAGTTTTGCGCCCACCCCGCATGTGATAATATATTTATACAGTAGACAGCTAACATGGCGACAAATTGTGTTTACGAGACACGATGCCGGACGCCGGAGAACCGCCCTAATAAATGCTCACGGGTAGCCCTGCAGTAAAGGTAAACCAAGATGGCGCGTGGAACGGAGCACACTCGCCGGCGGGCTGTTCCTGCCGAGACACAGAGACTGCACATTGCAGTCGCAGCGGCACAGAGCCCACAGAGAACACAGACCTCTGCGCCGCCACGCCTGCTCACCTGTCGGGTCACGCGTCCAGTAGACTCCATCGCACTTGTCAACCTAGTACAATCTTACGGTTTTTCTTAGTTAAGTCATCTTTAGACGCGTTATGAAAAAATGATGAGTGAATTTTTACAAAGCGCACGCACCATTCAACGAGATTTCCACGGGATAAAAAAATTCTACATAAAATAAAAAATATATATTTGCTCTTTGGTTATTGATATTAAATACTGGTCCAGATATTCAAAAACATATATTTATTGTGAATATCAAGGGTATAAATTGTGACTATAAACTTTTCAAATGTATTTATATACACGAGGTTATTTTCCTGTATGTATAATTTATTAGCATTTTAAATTATTGCGTTGTTACTTAATACATAATTAAATTAATAATTTTTAATAAACATTCAGTTTATTTACTTTCAATATTAATTAAAATTTATCTAGATTATTTTACTAGGTAAATTAAATAATTAATTTATACTTTACAAACCGTATTAATGATATAATTCAACAATTTGACAATATTTCAGTTCAAAATACCAATATACGATCGGGAGCTGTAAATTTGCAACCCACATAATATCAAGTGCCATTAATTTTTTGTCTACATATTTCGAAAAACAAATCAGCACAAATTGAGCACTGATTCGTGGTGCAGAAACGATTCCCGGAAAATTTATGTCTTACAAGGGTGGTTGCCAACTTGACAAGTTGGTGACCAACTTACTATGTGCAGTAGTATGTTTTACGTAACGCAGCACGGCACAAACTAGCACAACTGAGCACTAATGTTTGGAGAATCCTCCACTCGCCAGCACGCGAGCTGCCACCCAGGCCTTGGTCCAGGCCACAAGGAGGGGCTGAGCCCCCGGGCCGCGCAAGTGGGCAGTGGGCGGGCAAGGACCCTACTGTCTAGGCTCGAGCCAGTCGCTTGTGCAGGTACGGAACACTGGACTGAGTAATAAACTTCAACATAAGTGTCAAATATAGCAAAGAAATCTATGTAAATATCAGCGAATAGACAGAATAAAACAATCGGGCTATAGCACTTCTAACTCAACTTTCCCACCAGTAGCCACTCTTTTCCCTTTTTCACAGCTAGACTGGAAAGATATTTCTCACTGTTATATTTTATAAATGTTCACACACAAAAGTAGGAATTAATGTTACAAATACATCCTGGAAAATTATTTACAAACAAGAAGATAACACATGTCTTAACAAGCCTTTATAATTAGGAAGTTAACAGCCTGGAAACACGAGCTCTCCGTTGAAACTGAATAATGTTTATGTTCGACCTGTGGTGGAAGAACATGGATTAGGCATTCACAGTGGGTCTTAGGCTCAGCCTTCCCACCATACCGGTTTTTGTTTTGTTTTCATGTAATTCCAGAAATACATGATGGAAGGTTCCTAAAATGGACTATAGTTCTATTGAACGCTGCGTAAACTAAAGAAATTAACTCAGTGTGTCCACACAATCTGTAATAAAATATTTCTGTCTTTTTATCACCAAAATTATTAATTCGTCAATTAATTTTTTTTAAATTATATATTTTGTTTTATTTCAAAGAGAACCTTGCATACACAATTTTATAGTGTGTATGACTATACACTAACAATATTCAAAGAAAAAATTGCTCATGATCTACGTGATGACAAATTGAAGCATGATGTTTTCCCCCTCAAATTACTATCCCTATGGAAAATCCATGACTTTCCCAGAATTTCAAGTAAAATACTTTACTTTCCATGACCAATTTTTAACTTTCCCGACATTTTCCTGAATGTAGACATCCTGCTGGTGATTAGTAATGAAAAATTTTAGCTATGACTAGCCCAACGTACTTAATTGTTTACGGATAGCGTGTATTGTGTAGCAAATATTTGGTGAGAAAATATACAGCGTGTCTCAAAGTCCACTAGGGGTTTTGAACTAGAGGTGGGTCGAAAAGTATCAACCTGATACTTTGGCACTGATACGCGCCTGTATCAGGAACGGCAAACGAGTACACTTGAAAAGTATCAGAGACTTTAGTATCAGTTCAGAATTCAGCTGGAACAACACCACGGCCAATGAATACAGTACCCGATCGCAGATGACGGTCACTTGGGCGGAGATTGTGAAAGGGGAGGGAGCAGGAACGACGAATAAGGGATAAAGAAGGGAAAGAATGTAGGGGAGGAAGCGCAGGGGAAGGCGTTGAAGCCTTGAAGGAGAGGCGCAAAGCGATATTGTTACTAGCAGGGCTGCCACTCATGGGTTTTTCCACCCAGATCTGGGTTTTTCCAATGGTGTTTGGGTTTCTGGGTTTTTAAATAATGAATTCCAACAATTCTAGGTTTTTTATAATTTTAATTATTTTTATACCTAAAACAATAATAAAGGTAGTAGCTACTGTATCTGTTGCAATATCTGTTTGATAAATGCAAACAAGTCTATGTGTTTCACACACAAAAATACATATAAACACAAAACTAGTTTTCAAGAAGCTAAGTCGAATATTAAATTAGACACATTCTTCAAAGAGGCTTGCAGAACACAAAACCAATGCAACAATTAACCTTCAAACCAATCTTGTAGAATCAGACTCTGAATAAAGACTAACGTACATGATGCAGTTTTATAAAAACAATTACCGGTTTAAAGGATGCAGTGATGGTGTTTGTTTTGTCATGTATATATTTGTAGGTTTTTTTATGATATGTACTGGTCCAAGAATTACTTATACAGCCATTTTGCTGCAGTGTAATTTTCTTGTATTGGTTGTATTTAACCGTTTTCAGTCTTGTAAGGTAATTAATTGTTTTATATTAAAACCAGTTATGTTTATATTTTTGAATTAGTACGCAAACATTTTCAACGATAGCATTTTAGACGCATCTGGGTTGTTTACCCATGTGTCTGGGTTTTTTTGTAGGTTATCTAGGTTTTTCATGAATATCAGAGTGGCAGCCCTGGTTACAAGTCGTTTTGTTTATTGTCCTACGTACTTCAAAGTACGCTCAGTGCGCAGTGCGTGCACCGTCTCGTTCAATAATAAAACTAATGAAATTTTAATATTAAAAAGTACATTAATACAAGATATAATATTTATATTTGTGCACCTAACAGCTATGAAAATGCAAATAAATTCTCAGTTGACACTAATAACAGATGTAATCAACATATGGACTTTCTTTTTTCGAAAACAATTAGTAACTAGTGTTTTTATACATTAAAAATTCACGATTTTATCAAAAATAAAAAATAAAAAAACAGATAGGTACATTAGTGAGCATACTATATCAATGTTTACGTTTCAAATGTTTCTTCAGATTAGTCGATGATTTATAACTCAGTTTTTGTTTACACAAATTACAATTAGCAAACTCATTATTTTCCGTGAAAAAATTCCACACAAATGAAGTCTTTTTCGTGCACTTATCCATTCCTTATTTCACTATAAAGATACTAACTACAAAGCATGATAGCCCGCAAAATGGTGATACATGGCCAGGACGAACTGCAGTGAATGTTGAACTGATTGATACTGGCTGTATCAGGCGGGCATGAGAGTAACAGAGGTAGAGAATTACCGGGCGTGATAAATAATGTATCAGATTCTCCTTCCGGTCGCACGGTCTGCGTACGCGGAGCTTTGTTGCCTCCTGGGACCGTCTGATACAGAAGTATCAGAGACTTGTACCTAGGTACATTACTGTATCAGTATCAGGTTGGGACTGATACCGAAAATTGCTGTCCCAACCCACCTCTATTTTGAACATTTATTGAGAGGTAACTAATTGAGCTAGCTACATGCCATTTTATGCAATTGAAGTAAAACTCTGGAATTTTCTTCCCCATTAACTGATGCTATAATTCTCAGTCAATTGTTTGTGAAACTGCAAAGATTCAAGACGTGCATGTTTTTTTGGTGTGACTTTTTGAGATAAAATCAGTCACCGAGAGAAAAAAAAAAATCACCGCAAGCAGTTTAATAAGCAACCTCCTAGTACCTATGCATTAAGAAACTGGCAATGTGTTCCAGGCACCAACTAATGGATTTGATGGCCTGGAAACCCGTACCAGGAAAGCTTTGCAGAACATATCAAAAGCTAAAATTCTGTCTGGATGTTCGCCGTGCTACCAAGGGGGCTCACGTCGAGGGCTACTAAAAGAAGTTAAAAAAACTTCCAGAGTTTTGCTTAGATCTACCGAAGACCACGCGTAGCTAGCTGAATCAGTTTCCAAGCCCAGCATACCGCAGTGAGTGATCGAACAGAGCGCTACAACAGCCACCAACACAGCACGTCAAAGCAAGCCACCGAGTACGGGGGAGGGGACGTACGCTTCGCAGTAGGGCTGCTTGTTGAATCCCTTGTAGTTGCGCATGTTGAGTGTCATGTTGCACACTTGGCACTTGAAGCACTGCTTGTGCCATATCTGCAAACAGAAGTGAGTCAGTGATGTTTAATGATATTACAGTGTCCTATTAGTTGAAAGGATTCCCTTAACTTAAGTTCTACAATAATTATTATTTGAAGATTTTTAACTAAACTTGTGATGATATTGGTGATGATGGTGTAGTGGTGATGATGGTGTAGTGGTGATGATGGTGTAGTGGTGATGTGGTGGTGTATGTTAGTGGTGGGGGTGGGGGTTGGTGGTGGGGGGTTGGTGGTGGAGGGTTGGTGGTGGGGGGTTGGTGGGGTGGTGGAGGGTGGGGTGGTGGAGGGGGTGGGGGGTGGTAATGAAGGTGGTTTGATTATGGTCTGTGACAGAAAAAGACAAAAGAGGTGAAGAACAAGAGTTATTGGATATCCTCAAATAAATCATAAACATTTAAAACGCTGTGTTCTTAGTGGCAGACTGCCTTCCCCCTCCTCGGGTGGGGCCAGGTTTGTAACTCATCAATCAAAATGGAATTCGTAAAATGTCAGCAACTTTATCATGAATAATTTAAAATTTTCACACCCATTAGAATCTTTCATTTCAAAATACTACTTTAAATGCAAATATCAGAAAACAAGATTCTGTAATGCAAGTAGTTATTTACAAAAAA
Source organism: Bacillus rossius redtenbacheri (assembly GCF_032445375.1). Classification (NCBI taxonomy): domain Eukaryota; kingdom Metazoa; phylum Arthropoda; class Insecta; order Phasmatodea; family Bacillidae; genus Bacillus; species Bacillus rossius. Next base: position 2,112,780 of record NC_086343.1, read on the forward strand.
AACAACAAACAGAAAATAGAAACATCTAAATTTTCCCAATATAATTATTGCAATACAATCATTATATTAACTATTTTGCTGGTCAAAACAATCCTCTGTTTACTAAATTTCTCAACAAAAAAAAAAAACACACACCCGCACAGAAAAAAATATTGCAGCAGCTGCATCAATGCATTTATTATTGTAATGTAAGCTAGGTATAAAAAGTGATTTCTCAGAGACCAGTAAGAATTCAGAAACACTGTTTTCAAGGTACATACAGGAATGTCTCTATTGTTTGAAAATAGTATTTTGGGAATTTTATTATTACTTCATGGAAAAGCTGCATTGTAAGATTATCACCATATATAATACAATAGGTAAGGCTATAGTATACTTTACAATACTTGGGATGTTAAAATTAATTTGAAAATAATTTTTAAAAAAGCGGTATCAAAAATTATACCAGATCAGGCGGAATTGTAGTATACAATACGATACCATGGGAAATATTTCTTCGGTATTGTGTTCTGAAGGAGGCTACAGAGGGGGGAGGAGTGAGGGTAGTTGTGGGGTGGGAACTCCTTGCCACCGGGCGGAAGCCCAATTGCAGGTGTAAATTATTATTATTAATATTATTAAAGGTAAGGATGTATTAAATAATACAATACCCAAACATTAGTTTAATAAAAATTTTAAAAAAACCTTTTGTGCAAACCATGCTTGTGAATGCTCCCTGTCAAAAAATCTACAATTTCTCACACTTATCAGAGCCACCATGTTGGTGATATCTTCAATTTTATAATGGAATCAGGATCGGTAAAAGTTCCGTCTCACGTATCCAAGTTAATTCTTTAATCATGATGGTATGATCCTGTATACATTGATCCTGTGGTACATGATGCATGCGGTTAAAATTTAGTAGGTCAAATATTTCTGGTCATAATAAAATCTTGTAATATAACAATAAATTATTATGATTCCAAGTTTAATATGAAAGAAAAAATTTCCATAAGACTTGAACTAATGTGTTTGTATTGTGATAATCCAGTTCTTGTTTGGACATGAACTTTAGACACAATCATCATGTACCGCAGGATCAATGTAAACAGGATCATGCCATCATGATAAAGGGATTAACTCTGCTACATGATAATAAACAATCACTTTGACATCTAATACTACTCCCAATCATTCAAGATAAACAATAGATTATTTTTTAAATTCTCAAAAACTCAATTATTGGGAAAATTAAATAATGAGAAATTGTATTAACTTACATTTTAAAAAAAAATCACCCAAAAATGGATTTATTTAGAACCTTATTTTATTTCTAATCATAATATCAATGCACATTCAGATATTTATAAGAACATCACTTGTAATTAACAGTTGTGTGTTTTCCTGCGCCGTATCACGGACACCATCACGGCTAAGCCTCGGAACTCGCTAAGTGTTAAACACTACCATTCCGCCACATGTGTCAAACAGTATTTCTGGGTTAACGGATTTTGTAAAATTATTCTAAAAAATTACCTGTAATGTAAATAACGTGACAAATTTGTTTTACACTTTAATTACGTAGCCAAGATTGTTTTAAAAGAGAGATGTCCCTGATTTTGCTGTCGCCACCCTACTATTTAGTTGATACTAGCTGCAACATCATTCTGTGATTTACCAGACATCCTTAGGAGTAAAACATTGCTTACACTGTTTCTTAAAATACAAGGTTGTTAAATGTAAGCATGTTACAAGGGCCAAGACTGTTTGCCACCCAAATTGTGCCTTCCTAGGGTGGAAAAGTAGTTTTACACCATCCTTTGAACCAAATATTTCATCAAATGTTTACCTGGACTCAAGCAGGGCATAGGCAAACGTAAAATGGTTAAATATATGTGAAGTTCTCAAAAATATCTGAATGCACCTAAATTTATTATCATAAATAAAATAAGGAACATTTTTGGTGTTTATTTTTTATTTTATTTATTTAAGCTACAGTAGATAATTACCAAAATCTACTTAATATTTCTAAAACCAAAACAGTCCACAATTCCACAAAGTCCTTCTCACAAACTACGAAATGGTAATATAAATAAAATTTAAGAGGTAATAAAAACTCTATTAAATATGTATACTAGTCACTATACATAATAATTAAGCACAATTAGTAGAACCTAAGAACTGCTCTCCCAAAAGATTACCTATTTAGCAAAGTACATAAAAAATGCAGGAATATAGTTGTCACTAAGCTTGAGCTCCAGAAAGCTGTGTGATGCAGACTGAACCAAAGTAATTATTGACTAATGTAATCATTGTATTCAATCAACCAAAATAAACTTCAAGGGACTATTAATGCAGGCAAGAATAAACTTTATTAAAACCTGTATCGTATGGTTATGAGCTACACAATTTTCCATCAATATGAAAACGTATTTAGTTGACTCAAATTGCCTTGGATTTTTTTTTATCATAAATTAAACAGCACCAATCTGATTCTACACATACAAAAAAAGTTAATATTGTCCCAGAATAAAACAAAAAAATACTTAAAAATTACTTACTTTGTCAAGGCACTTAAGTTCTTCTATTGGATACACAGTTTTCTCACACCTAGAACACTTTTTGTTCATTTTAACTGTACTAGACAAGAACTTAGAAATAGACTTTTAGACAAAATTTAGATTGGTAAAAAACACAAAAATTTCACTCGCCAATGGCCAACGTAAGCGTAAACAACGTCACCACACCACCATGCAACAACCACTGTCACACAAGTTCATTAAAAAACGGTTAATCAACAAATTAACATTGGACAGTCTACGTAAGTACAACAGGTTCCAAAACTTCACTCTAGTGCAAGGGAAAGTGAAAGCTGTCAACTGAAACAATCTTTGACTGAAACTTCACTGGAATAAAATTTAGGTGGGGAAGGGAAAAGAAAAAACCCTAGTCAAAATAACAACTTTACAACAACTTAATCCAGACGTACAAATTATAAAAATAAAAATTATTTATTACCAAAGCAAAATTAGATAATAAATATTATGTTTATTAAAGAACATTAAAAACATAGGTAGTTTTCATTGTGAAATAAATTTTCTTATTTCAGTTAGAAGTCAATAAATTTAATAGATTTATCAACATATTACTAACTGAAAATTAATTACACTAAAATAAAAATAAACTTTATACAAAGTGTGAAACAACGTTTAACACTAACGTCGTACTCCTCGGTAAATATTGAAGTTCGGCCCCAGTCCTGTCCAGTGTAAACTGGGCATTTGGAGTGCGACCGCCAGTAATTGTAGGGTCAGATGCTTACATTACACAGTTACTGTGTTGTGTCTGCTAATGTGTTTTATTTTATTTATTTATTTATTTATTTTCATATCCTTTGACCCCATTTCTGGGGTATGATACATGTCAAGTACATATAGGAAAAAAAAAATAATAATATATATATACATATAAAGTTTCACAAAAAAAAAATATATACAATTTCACAAAAAACAAAAGCACAAAATATATAATTTCACAAAAAACAAAAACATACAATTTCACATAAAAAAAATATAATAATAATATACAATTACATTTTACTTATTAGTTAACATACATTACAAGTGGGATTGAATTTACCCTATAAAATCTTTGCTATTATTTTTTATTTTTATATAGTCTTCTACATCTTTGAAAGAATAAAAAAACTGTTTTTCAGCTATTTTTTTTAACTCTATTGCAAACAATTTTTTATTATTAATATTTTTAACATGCCGAGGTAGACTATTATATAAGCAGATTCCCACATAATTACAGTTTTTGGCATATTGGCTGGTGGAGTGAGATGGTATTCTGAGGTTGAGTGTAGTTCTTGTTTGATACGGGTGTATGTCACTATTTGTTTTGTGTAGATGTATGTTATCTTTCATTAAAATCATTAGCTGGATAAAATATTGACAGTAAAAAGGTATAATTTTGAGATCTTGAAATAGGTGTCTACAGGATGATGATGGTTTCGAAAAGGAAATTAGTCGAATTGCTTTTTTCTGAAGCTTAAATATTCTGTTTCCTTCTGCTGTGTGTCCCCAAAGTTCCATGCCGTAACTCATAATGGAATGAAAATTTGCAAAATATGCAGATCTTACATAGTCTTTAGACAATAACATTCGAATCACCCTAAGACCATAACAAGCACGGGTTAGTCTTTTAACAGTGTTGTGTATATGCGAGTGCCAGTTTAGGTGGGTGTCTATTTCAAAACCTAAAAATTTTGTTGAATTTTTTTCCTCTATTAGTTGACCGTTATAAGTGTAAGAAGTGTGTGTGGGATTGAACACTGTGTTTCTCTTGAAGTGTAGGAAGTTTGTTTTATTCAGATTTAGTTTTAGTCTGTTTTCTTTAAACCAAGATTCCATGTTATCTAGAGTGTTTACGGCTAACGCATTTAATTCGGTGTTATTCGGGGCTGTTATAACAATATTTGTATCATCAGCAAAGAGTATCATCTTTCCATTTATTTTTTGAGAAGGAAGGTCATTTATGTACAGAAGAAAGAGTAGCGGCCCAAGTATACTTCCTTGTGGAACTCCAGTTTTAATTGTATCCCAATATGATGTTACTTCCATAGTATCTTCTTTTAGGTAAACCCTTTGCTTTCGATTTTTTAAGTATGATGAGAGTAGTTTAATGGCAATACCTCTTATACCATAATTTTCCATTTTTCTTATTAAATTTCCATGATGTACAGAATCAAATGCTTTTGATAAATCACAAAAAATGCCAAATACTTCACTACCTTTATCCAGATACTCTAGGATGTGTTTAAGAAGGTGGTAAGTCGCTGTAGTAGTGGATTTATTTTTTTGGAATCCAAATTGTTCTTCACATAATAAATTATGTTTGTTTAAAAACTGTATAATTCTATTTGAAATAATTTTTTCTATTATTTTTGAAAATGAGGGTAATATGCTTATTGGCCTATAATTTTCTATTTTTGTTTTGTCACCTTTTTTATGTAGGGGGATTACTTTAGTTGTTTTCATGTTGTCTGGAAATATTCCAGATGCTATTACTGTATTTATTAAGTAAAGAAAATGTTGTGCTATAGGGTCAAAACATTTTTTCATTATAAAACTTGATATACCATATATGTCCTGTGTATGCTTGTTTTTTATGCTCTTGAGTACTTTTATGAGTTCCATTTTTGTAACCGGTGCTAAAAATAGTGAACTGGAGGTATGAGGAAGTTCGCACGTTTGCAAAGTAGAAGTTTTATTTAGCTTTGTATCTAATGGTGTCTCATTATTACAGATGTTTATGAAGTAATTATTTATGAAATTCGCAGCTTGGTAGTCATGTACATTTTTTCCTTCTATGTTTAAAGATATTTTGTCTGTTCGTTGTTTTATTATTTTCCCATTTGCATTTCCGATAATTTTCCACATTGTTTTACATTTATTGTTACTAGTTTCTATTTTATGATTGTTGTAGTTTTGTTTGGCACATTTCAATACTTTTTTGTATATAATTTTGTAATTTTTATAAAAAAATTCAAAATCTTTAGTAGTGTTCCCTTTTTTATAAATTCGGTGTAGTTCTTTAATTTTTGCACAAGATATTTTAATACCTTTAGTTATCCAATTTTTATCTTTTTTTAAATTATACGGGTTTTTTAGTGTTTTATGGTTCAAAGGGAAAGCTGCTTCAAAGTTTCTACAATAGATGTTTAAGAAAGAATTAAATATTTTATTTGTGTCATTTGTGAGATATATATCTTCCCAATTTTCCTTCAATAAGAGACTGTTCATTTGAGAAATATTTTCATCACTAAAGAGTCTATAGCTAATGTTTGTTTTACGAATTTCCATTTTAAAATGTAATGTGATAGTTTTTGCCATATGGTCAGACAATCCTAGATTTATATTTTTGGCATCATACATCTCTAGATTTGTCAGCATGTAGTCAATTTGTGATACAGTATTTTCTGTTATTCTAGTTGGGCCATTTATACAATTTTGTATATTAAATGTTTCCATCATATCAATGTTAATGATTATTTGTCGACCAAGAAAAATGGCAGAAAAAGTCAGAACTATTTATTTGTTTTCAAGCCACCTCAAGATAAGACTGATAAAGAAGGATTCTTTTTTTTTTAAATGGAGTTGTGTCTGACAGCACTTCCCGCAGGGTGTTTATAAGAGACATCCCTGGGGTCAATATTTCTGTCCAGGAGTCCTATTCTTGACGCTATTGGAATAATTCCGCTAGCAGAAGTAGTGAAATCCGATAGAGTTTTGCTAAACTGTATTATGTTAGGAGAATTAATTAGATTAATCAGATTAATGTCCCAAACGGACATAATAAATATGGCAGTTCCTTTGATGGAAGAATTGCAATTCTGATAAATATATGAGAGATTTTTTGATCTTTAATTTTTTGAATTGTTTAAAATAAAAAATGAATTACCTTTCTACTGTATTCTAACAAATAAGATTAACATAATTTTTTTTTCACAAATTTTTACTGTAACAGACAAAAAGTTTTAAAGCACATCAAATGTAATTTATTTTTAGATTGATTTGTTAGATGAAATTACCTATATAAATAGCGGCCATAAATTATGAAAATGTGTTAAGGATTAGCTTAAATGAGCATGTAAAATTTACGGGCAATTGATAAGTAATAAATTAAAACTAATTTTGTCCTTTTAACTCTTTTTCTTACATTAAATTGTAAAATATTGTTTTTTAATAAATAAGTACTGTAGATCTTTTTTTCCATACTAATTAATTATATCGTTGACGCCGACCGCCAATGCTCCTCTGTGTCGCATAGACCGCTATGCCTCATCAACGTCTCGCAAAAGCGTGTGCACCGAACGCGCCCGTGCGCGCAGCAAAGTGTAGTTCGTGCGACGAGGCGAACGCCATGCAACGAGTGCTGCGCCGGCGGAATGATCCGGCTGGGTGTGGCATATCCCTCCGCCGCACTACAACAAATTATTTTAATTATATTTTTCCACAGGTTTTATTAAACATTATTTTTCATCAATTAATATTTCAGTCCTTGCAAAATCATGTTTCACTGTGCGATTTGTCCCGAACCTGGCCGGTTAAGTTTCCCGCGAAATTCACACGTTTCCGTGGGAGGGCTGGCGGGGGAGGGGGGTCGCGCGGCGACACAGTCAGTGTCCTTCCGGAGCTCGAACAGGCCGGCAGCCTGCGCGCAACGCGGAACCATCAACCTTTGCTTTCACCGACATGTAGTTTTCAATAGTGTAATATCTTTTCAAACTTTTACGTACAGTTCCGCGGTCGGCCTCAATCTACCATGAGGTATTTAACTTAATTAAATCAGTGCTCCAAGATGAGTGTTCTACGTCATACGTAAGTACTGTGGGAAGTTTACGAGAATTTACGTCGGCACTTCACGCCCCAACTTAGCCTACAGGCTACTTAGTTTTGGCCCGCACGGGGCAGCCAGCAGGCGACACGTGCCATCGAACGTAATAACGAATCAGTCCCTGGGACACATCTAGGTATCACGTAGAGTCGCCGGAGACATGGGCCTACGTGTCACTAGCCCAGTTTATTAAGTGTTAGGTAATAGAGAAGTGTATTGTTCGTCAAGATATCGTTCGTCATGTCAGAGTGTATTTTTGTAACTATCGCATCACGTGTACAAGTCCGCCCCTCATGCACATTAAAATCGTGAGCCGCCACTGAGGAAGTGAGCTGCGCATGTGACTAGTCGCGTCGGGCAAACCGTTACGGCCAGAACGGGCAGCACCATGTATTGGGCTGTGCTGTATTAAAGTCACCAAATATCTTCCAGAAACTTTGTGTTATTCTTCAGGCATCCTGAGTGGCCATAACAGCTCGGGGGCCCTACTGCGTTAACCCCTACCTCTAGCCACAAGGCCGGACCTTCCCTGAGATCATGAACCCGAGCAAAAACCACGTCTAAATAGTCAGAGGTAGCGGGGACGGCGTCATCGTGTGAAAGAGATAGTCAACTCATAATATTGTGTAAGCACTTTGAAATTATCTCTTTGGGATCACTAGAAAGGGTCCTTATAACACTGATTAATAATTGACGAATCCATAAATACAAATAAAAATCATTTATATATAATGACGCTGCCATCGGTGCTTCCTCTGAGAGCACAGGACGTTATGTGTCCACAACACCTAAATTAGGACAACTGTAACGAACATGCCCGCGCGTGCCAGGTAGAGTAGGTTAGGGCAGTACACCAAACGACGAAACGCTAGTCACGGCCGGCTATGTTGTGCGAGCGTCCGGCCAGGTGTGGCAATGCGCAATCGGAACATAGTGCACATGCAATTATAATTAAGAGAATTAACTAAAACTTTTTATGTATTTAATATTCTTAAATAATTAATTCATGTTGATGTAAATGCTTTTGTGTCACAATACTGGCCGTCACCAACTTACCGCGTTCCGTAACTTTCCACGGGAAATCGAGCCCTCCCTGGCCAGGTTGCCAGGGAGAGTCGTGAGTCACCATCCAGCACTCACCAGGGCCGGCAGCTACACACACGTGGAGCCTTCACTTCTCACGCCAAAACCAGCATGTAGCTTCCATAGGTAAAAATCTAAACCCTTTTTCATCCGCTCCACCACCGGCCCTACATCGACCGTGCGAAGTGTCGCGCGGTCAGTAACTAAGTGTGTTTGGTTCATGTGCCATTTCTCTTAATAAGTAATTCTTATTGTTTTTGGGCAGCACGCCAATGTGCCCGCGCTTCATGCCATAGTTCCTCCGTCAGGAGATTTGAATTTTGCCCACGCGGGGTGGAGTTGTGCCAAACACGAACCGTGACTTACTAACGAATCAGTTCCTGGGACGTGCCGCAGTCGCGAATGAGTTTCCGTGCCCCGGTACCACTGTTTCCGCACCCATCATTACATGGCCCCACGCCATTACGAGGATGGACTCTCGTTAATTATGTTAATTTAATCTGAGCAGTGTACCTGTATCAGATTCATTCCGACCTACGGGACGTTTCCATGTCAGACTCTTTTCCCCGGTATCAATATTAGCATTAGTTTCAGCCATCAGCCACGTATAGTTGTGTAATTCCAGTGTTTCACCTAGGTCATTTAATAATTAATTAATTAATTGAAGTATTCCTTTGTTTCACCATCCGGAGTATCATTATCTGCTACATCCAGACGCGCTACGCGCCTTCATCGCCACTACTGCTAATCTCAGGGTAGCCTGCAACCCTCGGTGGAGTAATTTCAGGGAATTCCGCAAACCGTGAATCAGTACCGCCATTCGAGGGCTGTGTGTGTGGAGATGTGAAGGTAGACGATGATACAGCCAGTTACATGACGGCGTACTGTACCAGGTGACGTAATGTACAGTGTGACGTGCTAATAAATCTAGTTATATTTACGTGTTCTTTTAATCGTTACGGCGTCCTAGGTGGCCTAAACAGCCCGGGGAGTCCTTGTCGACACATTCCTGCCTGTAGCCACGAGGCAAATAACCCAGCTTTCGAGTCAAAATCTTAGTTTTCACAACTTAAATTCATTAATTATAGAACAGGCAGCGGGGACGGCGTCAATAATGGTTCTGATTTGTTTCACACCAATTAAAAAGAAATTAAAGTTAGCCGCATTAACAAGTGTAAATGGTTATATATTGCTTTTATCTCAACCAAAATCTAAAGTATTTAATTAAAAACTATAATATGAACATGTATTTTGAAAATATTACATTTAATGTGGTATAAAATATTTATTCATACAAATTATAGGTATATGCGAAATTTGTTTGATGAAAACACAAGCAGAAGTCGACTTTCCTTTAGCACATTCTTTATTTATTTAAAAATACACATTTAAATCATAATCATCAAAATAATATTTAACTAACTTTATTTTGGCTTAAAAAATTGAAGTTATGAATGTGTATTGTTTTCTTATTTAATAATCAGCTGACAATATTGTGTTCCCATACACCACAGTGGCGGATAAACACATGAACACTCATCGACAATCACACGAGTGGCTTATGGCCCAACAACGGAGGGCAACTAAACTGGTGAACATGGGGTTACAACAGGTGGTGGTAGAGGAAACTAGGATGGGTGGGGGAGCTGGCGGCTCACTATTGGATGTAGTGCTGGTAAGACCCGAGGAGCTAGCCACTCACTCTAAAGTGGTGGATGGGATAAGCGATCACAATATCCCCGTTGTGGAGATTTGCCTGGACAAGAAGGTCATGAAAGGCAGCAGCAGGCAAATATGGTTGTATGGGAGGGCAGTACAGACAAGGGTGGAGGAGTTTCTGGAAGAGAGATTCGACCAATGGAGCATAGGCATCGATGTGCAGGAACTGTGGAAGGATTTCAAAAAGGTGATGGGAGATGCTCAAGAGCAATACGTACCTAAAAAGAGGATTAATGTGGGAGGGGACCCACCTTATTATGGAAGGGAAATTCGGAAACTAAAGAGGAAGGGTAGACTGTTATATGCGCTGGGGAAAAAGGAAGGAAAGAAGACTGTAACAGATGAGCTGAAAGAAATAGGAAAGCAACTGAATAGAGAGATAAAGAAGGCGAAGGAGGCCTATCTCGGGGACCTGATGGTACAGGGGACAAAAGGCAACTGGCAAAAGCTATACAGGTTTGTTAGAAGCACGAAGGGCACACGGACAGGGGTACCAATTTTGAGGAATCAGGAAGGTGAAATTGCAGCAGGATCCAAGGAAAAGGCAAACTTGTTGGCCATGCAGTACATGTCAGTGTTCGAGAAGGGAAAACAGTGGGAAAGGAAACATGCTGAGCATAGTACAGGGCGACACGAGAAACGGCTGGAAATCAGGAAGGAAGAAATTGAGAAAGTAGTGAAAAGGTTAGACAGCAGGAAAGCCATAGGTAAGGATGGCATAGGGAATGGGATAATAAAGCTGGGGGGGGGGGGGGGGGCAAGCCATGGTGAAGTACCTGGAGCTGCTATTCAGTAGATCGCTGCAGGAGGGCAAGTTGCCGCAAGAATGGAAGGAGGCGGTGGTGGTACCGATATACAAGAAGGGGGGTAGCAAAGAGGACCCAGCCAGCTATAGACCAGTTAGTATCACATCGGCAGTAGGCAAGGTAATGGAGAGGTTAGTGCACAGGCATGTAGTAGGGGAGCTGGATGGTAGAAAGTGGATTGACAGGAGACAGCATGGATTTCGAAGGGGATATTCATGTGAAACTCAGCTGGCTGGACTGTTGGAGGAGCTGGTGGAGGGGGTAGATAATGGTCTAATGATTGATGCCTGTTTCATAGATTTTGAAAAAGCATTCGATAAAGTTCCTCACGAAAAAATGATGAAAAAAGTGGAGGGAGCTATAAGTGACAGGAGGGTGGTGGGTTGGATTGGCGACTTCATAAGCAACCGGACACAGAGGATACATGTGGAGGAGGAGTTGTCGGAGCAAAGAAGGGTTACGTCAGGGGTGCCGCAGGGCAGTGTGCTTGGCCCACTACTCTTCACCATAATGATGAATGATATAGGAGAGAAGATACAAGGGCATATTAGGCTTTTTGCAGACGACTGCGTGGTTTACATGGATGCGGAGAGAAATGGGTTACAGGAGGATCTGGAAAGGCTGGAAGAATGGGTGGAAAATAATGGTATGAAAATAAATGTGGGAAAGACGAAAGTGGTCAGGTTTACCAGGAAGAGGAAGATTGTCAGGAGGGAATATCGCTGGAGGGGAGACGTGATAAGTGAGACCGACAGCTACAAATATCTAGGGGTGGTGCTGCAGGGTAACCTTTGGCGGGGGGAGCATGTAGACAAGGTAGTGAAGAAGGGCAGACACGCACTGGGCATGCTGAGACGAGTGCTCAGGGGGGGAAGCAGCAGCATACGTGACAAGGCCTATAAAACTATGGTCCGCCCCATGCTGGAGTATGCCGCAGCAGTGTGGGACCCATACACGGCAGTACTTGAGAGGGTGCTGAAGGGGGTGCAGAGGAGAGCAGCTAGATGGGTGAAGGGCAAGTGGAGGAGAGCGGACAGAGAAGGGAAGGGGGAGTGCAGTACCACAGAGATGATGATAGGAATGAGATGGGAGAGCTTAAAGGATAGAAGATAGGAGATATTGGTCAAGATGTAGCAGGTGCTGAGTGGAGTGGGAGGATGGGGCGAGCTGGGGGGAAAAGTCAAAATGGGAATGCCTAGAAGTAGGAAGGAAAATACTAGGAAGGTTTTCAAAGAGAGGAGGAGAACAGAAAGGGGAAAAAATGCGATGGTCGTGAGGACAGTAGGGGAATGGAATAGGCTGGAGGAGGAGTGTGTGTCGGCAGGGAGTGTGGACCAGTTCAGAAGGAGAGTGAGGGGAAAGTAAGGAGAATGCTTGCCACCGGGCACTTTGTACCCAATCGCAGCTATATATTAAATAAATAAACTATGGGCCGTTTCCTTTGCTGCATTAACTTACACCACCAGTGCGTTCATTGAATTCTCACTCTAATAGCAAATAGCTTATCTGACAAAGGAGCACAGACTTTGGCGTCAAAGTTTCCCCGAAAAAACTGTAAAATTGCAACAAAATTTTTTTTTAGGAGATTTACCAGCAACTTGCAGCTTTCTCCCATATAAACAATGCTTTTAGAGCTAAATTTGCCCACCAATATGTCAAAACTGTTTTCTTGTTCTTTCTTTCGGAATTTAGTTCTCCGTTCGAAAGTGTTAAATGGCACCGAAAACTGGGTGAAGAGCAGTCTATATATATCTATATCGTTGATAGATTAAAAATATATATAATGTAAAATTATATATAACGTTTTAAAGTTATACGTTTTTCATATTCATTTATAATATATTTTTTTTAAAGCTATTTTGTGTCTCTATGGATCTCAACCTTTTCTCTGTTCGTAAGTCCTTTATGACTTCCTGTTTGTCATTCTCGTCTTCGCTCTTTTGTAATGGAAGGTTGATGCTGAACGTCGTAGATTTTTAAAGTGTTTTTTGAAACTAAGTTGTCTGCAGAATTAACTAGTATTTCGTTAATATACATTCTTATATTTGTGCGCAGTCTTTCTTTCTCTTCGTTGTGAATATTCAGAAGTGGTAAGTTTTATTTGCTGCTTTAATCATAATAATTTTTAAAATCTCCCATCGGCGTCTACCCCACGTGGTGAATGCTTTGAATGTCTTAACGTTTAGTGTGTTGTGGGTAGTCGTTAGAAATATTATGATTGACTGTGAAAGATCTTATAAGCCGAGATAGTTTTATTGTTTTTAATTTTTAGTTTTATTTGGGATGTATTGTGTATAAATCACCGGCCGCCATTTTACGTGGTGTTAGTATTTCTGTGAACGTGAAGTATTGAGTTTTAATGTGGATTACTTTTATAGCTTTTTAATTTGGATTGCTTTTAGAGCTTGGATGTTACTAACGTTTTTAGTCTTGCATAGTAAATATAATTTGAAGTTGATTGTATCATCCCGGTGACGCATTTTTGAGTTTTACACATTTGTATGTAATGTTTGAGATTTTTGTTTTAATTTAATTTATATGCGTTATAAACTTTTGAATATGCATAGTTTTGAAATCTTGTTCTTGCCAAGGTTAAGAAGTATGTAAGCCAAACTAGGATTTTGTTTCACTTCCCTTTTCACCACGTGGTTAACGTCACGTTGAGAACACTCGGCTCGCCACTAGCAGGTTGTAGCGGGTTACCGCTAAGATAATTCAAAAGGAGAGCAAGTTAAACAAATAAACCCAATTTTTTTTTAGATTTCTTACATACCATTATTTTGAGTAATTTCCTGATACGGCCAATATTTTAATAAAATATACCTACTTAAAGATTTTTTCAATTGTGGATTTTGATAATGGTTATATTGAAAACAATTGATCTAAGAGTATCTGTTCCATTAAGTAATTCACATGTTGTGAATTGTTATTTATAATTGGCTTCTGCTATGGCTTATATAGATAAATTGTAGGGTTGTTAGATATTTCTGACCGTTAGACTAAATGGAACCTGGCCTCTGACGTCACGTTGATGTACAAGGATACGTGAGGAACTGGCAAACGAAAAGAAACCCAAGCAGTCGCTGCCTAATGCTGCTCGTGGCTGTAAGGAAGTCATTAATATTTTTCCATTCGAGCGGTTAAATAAAGGTGCAAATTTTTTTGTTGCTCATTGTAAGAGTTTATTATTTTATGCCTTGAATAGCATTTCACAACTTAAAAAAAATGTTATAAATTAAAATTAAGTTTGTAGGGACAATTGCACAAATACAGTTGTCGGAGCACGTGCATTTGTGCTATACACACTGTCGTTCCAGATTATTGAAAAGTTGACTGTTAGATTCTTAAAGAACACCATTCCTAGTACTTTTATGTTCACATCACCTAGGAAACTAATCCACCCAAACAGAAAACTTAATACATTTCATATGTAGGTTTATCAACATAACACTCGTATGGGAAAAATTTATTTGATTAGCGCTCTTGTTTTCCAGGAATGAATTGAATTGTGCATTGCAGAAAGGAGTTAAGTCACAAAAATCCACTTCAGAGATAATAAAGAAAAACTGATTAATTCTTTTATTTTTAAAAGTTAGGGAACCAAGATTTACTGCCTTAAAGAACACTTGATTTGTGATATATTTCTCGGCTAATATGCATTTCAATGATCAATATAAATCATTTACAATAATTAATAGTGATGGGACTTATCCCTTTTCTGCTGTGAAGTATATACTTTTATACTTCATACAGTAAATAGCTCTTAACCAGCATGTCAATTTTTGAAAGTTTGCATTGTACCAAAGTGTAAAACTAGCCTAACATACATTGTTTAAATACTTCCTGTATTAGGCCAGTACGAAATAAGATACATAAAAAGGTATAAGCACTTGTGAACTTTTTTAACAAAGAGCACTACACTAACACGTCTTCATTATTTTACTATAGTACACTTTTAGTGCTATGGAACTAATGTTGTCTTATGTGTTACATGACTGTACCAGGTGGGAACAAAAATACACACACACACATTATTATAGCTGTTTGTATAACTAGATTTTGAAGTTTTTATTATACATGAATAAGTAATGTCAAGATATCTTTTTAAAACAACACACACTTCTTCAGCAATAACATATTGGTTATATTATAATGTTAATGATTATTCAAGTTTTATGAGAGAAGTGCAAACAAAAACTTTGTCATTGTTTTGCATTTGCTTCACAGGTTTGTACAAAATTATTTTCTTGCTACACTTCATCATCACTGTTCGTGTCTTCCAGAAGTGGGCCATTCCAATATTTTATTGTAGAACATTGAATACTCTGATAGTATTAAATGTATTACTTTAGCAATATCTTCTAATTTACGAACATTTATTGGAACCTTGCCACTGTATGCATTCTGAAATGGCAGTGGTGGACAGCACGTGCCTGGTTCTCTTAGGTGTAAGATGTGCTTTGTGATGTCGTTGCCTATGAATGTGGATGCTTGAACAGATCCAGGCAAATCTCTACAATACACAAACTCGCTGAACTGTGCTGGGTTGAACAATACTTTCTGTTCTCTTGGTGTTCCCCTACCAGTATCCACAGAAGAGCACACTCTCTTGCAATATTGAGGCCACCATCGCTTGAAATCCTTGATGTCGTCTGATGTAATCACTGTAACTGAAAATTTGTTGTGTTTGCTAGCTTGGCAAATTAATTCAATGTATTGATAGGTTGTGTAAATCCTGTCTACTTTTTTGATTAACCGCTTAACAACACCAAAGTCGCGGTCACATGGTAGGTAAGAATGTCCGCGTTGCGGAAAGTAGTGTGCAATTTTATCAAACTTACCTAAATCTGTTGGTGCAAGTAACATCCTGATGACTGTATGATTGTTGATTTTTATTTTGCCCTCCGCAGTTGTCACTGAAAATGTGCACTTCTTTCACTTGTTCAGACACTTTTGTTTCTAAGTATTGTGTAAGAAATGAACACACCGTATTTGGAGACTTGTAAGCAATGCCTTCATGATATGTATTGAATCGTGCCTTGCCAGTTTTTAGGTTGTGGATGCAAAAGTTGTTAACCCAAAGCTGTCTATACTAATAGAATGTCTGTTGTACAGGTATGTGTGGTAATGGTAGGTTTTGCATGTAGTCTCAGCAAATCCCAAGAACATTGTTTCGTTCCTTACACATTTCTTCCACCTCCTTCATCTGACTATAAAACTTTTCACTGTGCCTTTTGTGCACACAAAGTTCTGCAACAGCTGCCCTCTTAACTGATTCACATGATGTTTTTTATTTTGACTGTCAACTCACATTTGCTACAGGTGTCAACCTGTGGTCGTCCAAACCTTAGGGAAAAGTTTTCTCGCAAGTAGTTCTGGTAGTATTTGTATTTTACACCACTTGAAGGATATTTTTCCAAAAACATTTCATGCATTATTTTAACATTAAGATGAGCGTCCAAATACCTTGTTTCAGTGTTTGAATAATGTGTGACTTTAGTTGGGAAAAATACAATGTGGTCATCTATGAGCTGGCACGTTTCTTTTGGAAGAGCATTGCTCTTTTCATTCTTTCCCCTCATATCTTTGTGAGACTTTCCTTGAGAAAGCAGACTGCATAATCGCTCAACTTGCTTCTTTCCAATACCATATGCAGAGCTGCCAACCATTACGGATTTTCCGTAATTATTACGGATTTTAACCCGGAATTACGGAACATCGCTGGTTTATTACGGAAACAAGGCTTTGTGCTGCATGGTAACGGAGAAAATTCCGTGTGCTGTGCGTGTTTCGTAAACACAGTTTGAATACATCGCTTGGTCGCTCAAATAACGGAACTAGTAAGTGTGCACATATACTGTCGAAATAAGTAAATTTATTCTTGTGTTTTGAAATAATAATGGGATGGTATTACGTCCGTTGTACGATACAACTAGTACATATTCTCGGACTTATCGTTTGAAGGCTACTTACATCACAATAATATTTGTACGGTACTTTGGCTAACCTGTGTTGTTTTAATTTATTTCTTGATTCTTGAAAGCCATTTTTTTTTTCATCATAGTGTTTTTGTCGTGTCTACAGACGTGAAATTTTTTTTAATGTTTTTCGTTAGTGTTGTGTTCTTCAGTGCCGGTTGTAGAAATGAAGCGTGTGACGGAATAATGTGTATCTGGGGAAAAAAACACTCAATTCTTCACAACTTTCGACTTAAATATTCAAAAGAATGGTCAGGCTTGTCGTTTTCAAATGTTTGGAACGCCACGCGTTTTGTAATGTATGCACGTGTGACTTTTCGATTGCACATGGTGGAAGGGATGACTGTAGACGGCATATTGAATCAAAGAAACATGCAGAACATTTTAAAGCCGTGACGAGTAATAAATCTAAATATTTGTTTTTTCGCTACATTTGAAGAAACGAAAGTAACGAACGCAGAGTTATTGTTTACAAGTCCTTCTGTTTGTCTTGTTGTTTGTTTACATGACAGTTCTTATCCAACCAGGATAAAAGAAGCAAATAAAAAGACAGTTCTAAAGTTTAACTTTGAATACTTTGAATTGAAGATTCAAAATTTCCAGTAAAATTATTGACATTTCTTACATATTCAGATGATTGTATTGTTCAAATAGATTTTTTTATTCATTAATTTGCATTGTATTCATATACATAGGCCTAAATTCTTTTTTTGTTGCATATTATTGTCCTTGTTTTATCTTGCAT
Source organism: Bacillus rossius redtenbacheri (assembly GCF_032445375.1). Lineage (NCBI taxonomy): Eukaryota > Metazoa > Arthropoda > Insecta > Phasmatodea > Bacillidae > Bacillus > Bacillus rossius. The sequence goes on from NC_086343.1 coordinate 2,130,491, forward strand.
GTGTGTCATAATGCCCCAGGAAAAATTTATTGTGCATGATTTACGCGTACTTTTTTCATATAATTGTCATTACTGATGGGTTTGATTTGAGGTTGGCAGCTCTGCATATGTACTTGCAAATGCTGCTTTACAAACACTAACTTTCAAATTATTATTCTGCCAAACATAATATCTGTACATACATTTTCTTGGTTTTCCATTCTGCACCCTAGGTCTTCTCCGTGATATTCAGGGTGGCCACCGACCCGGGAAAAACCGGGAAACCTGGAAAAAGTCTGGAATTGGAAAGGACCCGGGAAAAATCTGGAAATAATCTTGAATTTTACTAGTCATTAGGGAAAAGTTCGTTTGTGTGCCCCGCTTTTACACGCAGCGTCTGACTTGCAAGAAACTGCGTCGGCTTTAGTTTCGAATTTAATTAATTTTTCAGCTGTTTATTTACTATATCTATGTGTTTTACGACTTAACGGGAAGTCAAAACATTCATTTTACGTATTTGAAGACGTTCGTGTTTTCGTACCTGTACTTGTTCTAAATGACTAACGAAAAAAAAAAAAAAAATACTTTACCCAGGTCTACCACCATAAACATAGTTTCTAACAGTAATACGCTCCACGAATGCGTGGGTAATACAATGGTAGTACATGAGTTTGAATTCAGCAGTTGGTTGCAATGATCGGTCGTAGGAACCAATGACAAAATTATATGCGTTCTTATATTCTTATTGGCGTATTGCGCAGTTTTTTCGTTTGTGAGGTATGAGGAGGGTTTAGAAGATGGCGATGGTGCGTCGATTGTTTAGCGGAACACGAACGTGAATAATTTTTTGTTTGTAGTTTTTGGAAGCATGAGTATCTTGTAGCAGTGAATGCAGGAGGGAGGTTAGGATCATGTCAACGAGATATTCCTGTCGCTATGAGGTGGAGTTTCCGTGGGCCACCGAGGACCCTAAAGACAAAGGTAGCGCAAAGTGCAAGATCTGTACGAAAAGTTTTAAGTTAGATACTATGGGCAGAGGTGCCTTTTTAAGCCACGCCAAATCGAAATTTCACCAAAATGCGAAGTCATGCCAAGATAGAAATATGTACGTTACTGCATTTTTTTCCACTCATCCTGGTCAACACCATGAAGCTGTTCCGTCTTGCAGCAAAGGTAAGTTACAGTTACTAGTGTTTTATTAATATTTTTGTTTTGTGTTAAATAAATGCTTGAAGAGTCTATTGAACTCTATAGATTTAATGAGAGTGCCGAGTGTGTGCATTTGCTTACAATTTATTTGAAATACAGCCTATAGTTTCACGTTGTACAGTAAACGCCTGGCACATCGCGCCCCGATTGATCGTGGAATCGAGTATATCGCGAGTCAAATCATGTCCCCCAATCAAAAATGAATAATTTAATAATGAATAAATGGTTGCGAGCAGAATAGGGTCAACTCTAAAATTCGATTCCGGAAGTAGGGGAACTATCATGACACATTCGATGAAGGTAGGTATGAAAGTAAATAAAAATGTGGCAGTGTTGGTAGCCACATGCGATAATTGATTTTGAAAAAAAAAAATAAGCAAAGGTGTGGCAACAGTGTAACATAGAAATGCCGGCAAATGTTTGGTAGCTGAATAACAGTCGGGGCACATTGTAGGGAAAGACAATATGACTGCAAGGTTAGGTAAGTAGGAAATATATTTAAATGTAAAATGCATCACCCGAAGACATTTTCAGATGTTGAAAAGAAAGTGAAAGGTTGGTTAGATTAGGTCAGCTACACAAAGAAAAATTAAATTAAAAATTTGCTACAGAAAAAATAGTTGTTTGATTACCCGAAAGTATTTTGTATCATTTTCTGAATGGTACTGAAAAAGAAGTGAAAGGTTGGTTAGGTTAGGTCAGCTACATAAAAAAAATTAGCTAAATGTAAAAACGTTATTTTAATATACGAAAGTATTTTGTATCGTGTTCTAGAAGGTATGGAAAACAAAGTGATAGGTTGGTTGGGTTAAGTCAGCTGCATAAAAATAATGCTTATAAATAATACATAATACCAATAAAAAATAAAATGAAAAATAATTATCAGATAATTGTTATGCTGTGGCGTTCTAGAACATTTGCGATTAGGTCAGCCATGTAAGTGCCGTATGTTTTAGTGTAAGGACATTGAAGGTATATTTTTGCTTGTAAAAATTAAAACGGTGTCGGATAGTACCTGCTATACCAGTATTTGTTTGCTAATTATTCTCGTTCTCTGTGTGTCTTATATGCAGTTTGAATGTTTTTAGACTAAGTTTGCACGTTATATTTCTCGAAACCACGTCTAGTGCTACATTTTTATTGATACAGAAAAAGTTGTATCAGAAAATAGAGTTGAGCGGATGGGTTATACTCTATTTTCCGATACAGTTTTTTTAAGGAAAATATTTTTGTGAACGTGGCAACTTGTTGGAATCGTGAAATATAACAGTTTGTACAAAGCTACAAACTGCGTAAAAGTAACACAGAGGAGAATAATTAGCAAAATAGAAGACTGGTATCGCAAAATAGAGTAGACGAGGTGGGATTAAACTCTAGTATGCGATACTGTAAAATAAGTTTATGCGCAGACATTTATTGCATATTTATTGATTTTATTCCTTCCCCAAGGTAGGGAGCAGACAACAGTGTGCATGTTCCATTGTTTCAGGTATTGCTGCACGACATGAACAAGCGAATCATGTCGATCCTGATCAGAAGTCATCTGTAGATAACTTGGTATCAACTATCGATACCAGCGAGACTCCAAATCGAAATGTTCTTCAAAGGTTCCTTTTGGGGGAACATATTACGAGGGCGGAAATTTTGTGGGCTCTTCACACTATTGTTGGTCACACATCACTTCGTAAAGCAGCTGAAAGTGTATCAGTCATGAAACTCATGTTTCCTGACTGTGCGGTCACTCAAAAAATGTAGTTGCAGCGTTCGAAGATTGGTTATCTAATTAACCATGGCATAGCTCCATATTTTGAAAAAGAATTGAAGGAGCTGGTAAAAAAATCATCTGAAATTGTTATTGGTTTTGATGAAAGCCTAAACAAGGTTGTTCAGCGTGAACAAATGGATATACATGTCCGCTTCTGGGATGAAGAACTCAACATGGTGCAGTCTAGGTATTTCACGTCAGTTTTCCTAAGCTCTACTCGAGCCCAAGATCTATTGAAGGGACTCAAGAATGTTTTAGGACATGAAAATTTGAGAAAAATTATTCAAGTGTCCATGGATGGGCCCTCTGTGAACTGGAAGCTATCTAAGGATCTAGTTACTGAATTGCGTGAAGAAATAGGTCGTGAAGGTTTTCGACCTAATCAACATTGGCAGCTGTGGGCTTCATGTTGTACATGGTGGGTTTAAAGAAGGAATAAAAGTGACAGGATGGTGTGTAGTCGGGTTCTTAAGAGCGCTTTATTATCACTTCAAGGATGTTCCTCTGCGGAGAGCAGATTTCTCATCTTGCACAGGTTGCACTGTATTCCCCCTTAAATTTTGCTGTGTGAGATGGGTGGAAAATAAGAAAGTTGCTGAAAGAGCTTATGAACTACTGCCACATATGAAGACTTATGTTGAAGCCATCGAAAAGCAAATAAAGGACAAAGTGAAACCTAAAGATTCACACTTCAAACGAAGTTTTCCTGCTCTTAAAGAATCCCAAAATTTCAAGATTATTTGTAGTGCTGTAAAGGATGAGATGATGGGTGCCAAACTGGCCTTTTTCACTGCTGGAGCATAACTTGTAGAACCCTTTCTACGAGAATTTCAGAGTGATGACCCAATGGCACCATTCTTGCATCAAGAACTTCAGGCACTCACAACCACTGTGCTTAAGAGAGTTGTTAGAAAAGAGGTTATCGAAAGTGCTCAATCAATTACAAACATTGACTTGTCGAAAAATGAAAACCTTCTGCTGGCAAATCAGGTGGACATTGGTTTTGCAGCTACAGATGCTCTGAAGAAGGTACGAGGTCAGCTTGCTGAGAAGGTTGTGCTACAATTTAAAAATGACTGTAGATCATTTTATGTTGGCTTCCTTCAAAAGGTTCTGCAGCGTTCTCCACTTGCATATAGTCTTACTAGACAAATCTCCTGTATCAACCCTGAGTTGATACGTAGTAAACCAAACCTTGCTGAGAAAAGAATTAAAGCATGCTTGGAACTTCTAGTTGAAAAGCAACAGATCCCGGGGTCCACCGCTGACAAGATTCTGCAAGAATACCAAGAATTTATCCAGATAGCTTCCGTGGGAGAAGCCATGAAGTCTTATCATCGCCAGAATCAGCGTCTAGATTTGTTCTACGTGCAGGTTATGGTGGAATCTGGCAAATCATTTCCAAGTTTACTACTATTTATCAAGCATTTGCTTATTCTTTCCCATGGAAATGCTGCTTTGGAACGTGGTTTTTCCGTAAATTCGGATTGTCTGGTTGAAAATCAAACTGAGGATAGTCTTATTGCACAAAGAATTGTGTATGATGCTGTCATGAATTCTAAGGGTGTGCAACATGTGCAAATTACTAAATCGCTTATCCACTATGCAAGGAATTCTTGTGCGCGTTATAAGGAGCATCTGGAGAGTAAAAGAAAGAAGGTAGAGGCTGAAAAAAGTGAAAGGGACAAGAAAAGAGAAGCTCAAAAAAATCTAAGGGAACTGGAGGCAAAAAAGGCGAAAATAATGAATGATGCCTTAAAAGAGGCAGCCCTCATTGATGAAGAAATAAAAAAACTTTAAATGGTTCATGTGTGTGGAAAAGTGAGAATTTTTGTATCAGCGATTTTTATTTAAATAAAATAACACTTTATATCAAGAACACTTCAAAATACTTCAAAATGTTTTTGTAATTTGTTCACTGATTGGTGAGTATTCTTGGTTTTAATAAATTCTTAAAGTGATTATTGTTATAGTGTCCTTGATGTCGGTAAACAACATTAATCAAAACAATTGAAAAACTATTTCAAAATATATTTTTTTGCCACATATATGTCAATTTTTTTAAACCTGGAAAATCTTAAGAAAACCTGGAAAAATCTGGAAAAAGTCTGGAATTTGGTTTTAATAATAGAGTGGCCACCCTGGATATTGTCTGCACCTCTATTAATCTCTGGAGATGAATGTCCTGTTCATCCTTTGTAGAGAATGCATTCATGCTTTGGATTGCATGGATGTAATCGTCATCAGTAAGTTTAGTGAAACACTGCTTTCGGCATCTGTAACAATCAATTTTAACACACAATTAAGTCTACTATCAAAACTTAAATGTTTCATGTTTTCAAACAATTAACAGGTAATTTAGCTCTCACCCACATGGTTTTCCTGTTGCATGGGGTTTAACAGTTTTCCCAACCCAATTTTCAAATTCTTTACCCATAACTCTGCTTTTCTTAATAACATTTCTTTTATACAATTCATCACTACAGCCTCGTTTTCTTTTTCTACTTTCATTGATTGGTGTATTCATCTTAGTGGACATTTTAACACTGTTTAATAACAAAACGCAGATAAAACAAAAAAGCAGCAATTTTTTTACATCCAGTTGCATTCCAAAGAGAAATTTCTAATGTTCTATAGTGAACAAGGAGATAGCAGATACCTTGGCATTACAGAAAGGGGACAAGTCCTGGACTTGTCTGTTCTGCACTGCACGCGATAAATGTGTGTTTATTAAAAGCATTGCAGACATATGGACATGTTACCACAGGACGATGCCGTAAAGGCCAAATAATGGTTTCCTAGTCATAACTAATTTTTTTAAATTGTGGACTTATCTCCTTTCTGCAATGCACCATTCGATTGCATTAATGTATGTTTTCATTTTTGGTACTGGTTGAATCAAGTTCTTGCATTCCATTTTGGCCCGTCAAAGTAACTCTGAATAGTAGCAATATTTTTAATTCACTTAAAAATTTGATTTTCATATGCAATTAATTTTTTTTAGGCCAATCTTTTCATTAAAGTTGGCATGAATTACTAAATGAAGCAGTTTTTCTTTTATAATAAAAAAAAGCAGACATTGAGCAGTTGGCTGTGGTTGTATAAATATCCTTGTATAAAAGAACATACGAGTGTTTGTTTGAAACACATTGGCAGGCTGCATGCTCACTTTCCTTACACATGCCGACCATCTGAGAAGCAAGACTACATGGCCCCTGATGTGACCACGCGGTGGGTTGGAGACGTTGCAAAGTAAATTATCTGCGGGTCACAATTAAAATATGAGAAATTAATAAACTAATTTTTACAAAAATCTAATGTAAACTTTGAGTAACAGTGTTACTTCATAATGAAGGTGTTGACTTTGTGACTTAACAATACAACAATCATTAGACATGAAAGTTTCATTAAAGTTTCCATTTGATTTACTAACTATGCAGTTGATATCTTGTGTTTTTTTTTTTTCAAAGCATAATGCATAATTGTAAAAGTGTGGTTACCAGTTTTAATAAAATGACCTTGGTCTGTATGCACTCACCCATGATCAATGGCTTTTTTCAGCAGTTTTCTCAGTAAAGTTAACACTGCAGTATTTTGTCCGTCCGTGTGGTTTGACGTCTTTGAATGGGTCATTTTGACATTTTGAGTCGCTGCTGCATTTTGTATACTCATCTACATTTTTCATCCTAAATATTTTGCCCTGCTTGTGTAGTTTTTAAATTTCAATTTGTTATAAAAATTAGGTAGCCAAACAGTTGACATGTGTTCTTGCACAACTACAGGCACTAGCCAGCAGCAGGTAGCAGGTTCCACTTCAGTTACACATGAGCATTTCTTCAGATTAGTTTCTAAACGGGACTGAAATTTCCGTAGATTCTTAAAAAAAATTGTATGAAACAAATGCGTAGTCAAACGCTCATTTCAAAAGCTTTAGGGTTATTCCATTGTTACGGACGGGACAGTTAAATCTTTAAAATAATGTTGCACACTGTCTCAAATATATTATTTAAACATTTTATCAATATCTGCAGTTGGTCACCCTTAGTACGTAATATACAACTTCCAATTGTTGATGTACGAGTTAATTATTAATTTTGATCCTTGAATTATACATCTTTTTGGTATTGTTACGGGCGGGACACAGTTTGGACAGGACGGCAAAGGTGAGTTTTTCAGCGAATATTTTCTGTGAATTACGAAGTGATTTACATCCAGTTATTACAATACATGGTATAGTAGTAGTTAGTTCAAACATGCATAACCTCCTGAAATCAGAACTTAGTTTTAATAACCACCAATAAAATGTTTTTGAGAGAGTGACGCGTTACGGACGGGACGTTACGGATGGGACAAGAGCAGAATGACAATAACACTCTTAATTTAGTACTTTGGCTTAAATAATTTTCTTAATGAACAGAAAATAATTACATTTAATAATATCAGCATATATGATGCTATTAATTGTCCATTTTAAAGAGGAATACTAAATATTTTCTGAAAATCATTGTGTTTTTATCCAATTAATTTACTATTTAGTATCTAGATAACGAGAAGTTAAAAGTATACTATATACTGACATAAAAAATTAAGTTTTTAGCAGCAGTTAAAATGTTTAGTTAGTGAGTGACCTGTTACAAAATATAATTTACAATACCAGCTTACTGAACATAACAATTTGGTTTAAAAGTTACTCCTTAATGAACACAACAGCAAAAATTCTAACATTATCAGTCATTTCAGTATCGTAAATATTTTTTTTAAGTTCAGAAAAGCAGATTCTACATAATCGCAGGAATTATCTTTTCAAATTTGTTAAAAAAATCCTATCTCTAAGCTGTTTTAACTCAAGTTCTGGCAGTAAACCTATCACTTATGAAAAGTTCACAACATATTTCTTCCTCGTATCAGTTTTAAAAAGAATGTCCTGGCATGCATCGCGTACAACCTGCTCCATGTAGAAAATCTCAATGCTGCCATCTTCTACTCCTCCCTGGCTCACTACATATTTATCTTCACCTACTCTGCCCTACTTGCTCAATGAGTAGGTACTGCCCTCCTTGAACATTGTTCTTGGTAGGCTTCTGCACAACACACTCTTCATCTGTCTCCGAATCACGAATCAGTGTACACTTTACGGTAATATGGAATTCTGTTCCTTGGCTTCAACTCTCAAAGTAAAGATTTTTGTTCATTACATGCTTCTAAATTTGTTAATATTATTATAGAAATGCTCATGTGAATGTTGGTTATTAGCACATGTTTAGGTAAATTCGCAATAATTTACAAAAAACAACAAAATGATTATATATTATAATAAATCTTAAAAATGTTACGGACAGGACAAAGTGATTTATTAGTCCAGAAAATTAATAATCAACATTAAACTTTGAGGTTCTGTTAACATCTAGTTGTAGTATCTAGTCATGTATGATAATCAATTACTTGATTAATATTTTATGTGTATAATAAACTTTCTTACTTTTTTGTTACGGATGGGACACCATCAAATAGGTCTTCAAAAAACACTATCTGAAAACTCTGAACAATAACTTTAAGCCACAAAAACCATACAGATTGGTAGAAGCCAAATGAACTGGTCTTTTCCCACCAAAACACAGCTGTTAAAGAAAAACATATATAGCCAATGTTAAAGGAGCGCCAACTTGACTTGTTTATATCATAATACATGGTAATTATTAGGTACCCATTTTAAAATGTAAAGTTATGTATGAAAAATTAAAAATAATCGAAAAATGCATACATTTCTGGTTAATTAAGGATATGTTGGGTAGTTATAGTTTTATAAAAACATTTTATGTTATGTTTTAGTTTTACACAATTTGGTCCTTTTTGGCATGGAATGGCCGTTTAGTGAACTTGATGTGAAAACAGTGTTTGGTAAATATGTAGTTTAGCGGTATTTGTGAAAAAAATGTTAAAAATCTGAAAATACTTTTATTATATGCTCTTTCACTTCCTCTTTTCATTAAACCCGGCGGAGATAAGAAATTCCAAACATTTTGGGAGATATCGCCGTTCTTATTTTGCTATACAAGACCTATGCTATCATTCAACTGTCTCAATTTTTTTATTTTGCCGTGTGTTTGTGAATGCCTAATTAATTAGAATGGTCGATTAGGTCAGGTCAGTTACATTATAAGTACGTACTTTCAAACTAAGCGGACATAAAAATAATGTGAATTAATTTTAATGGTAGTTTAGTTTTAAAGTATTTATAACTGACCTGACCTGACCAAACAAACCGGGACAAAGGTTGAACAGTTGGAACTCGCGTAATTTTTTTTTACTTATTACTTGTGCAACATTATCCAAATAACAAATAAAACATTAAAATTTGAAACGTTAAATCTCACCTTAGAGGCGGGTACAATTCCTTTGCCATTAATAGAAAATGATGGTTGTTCACCTACGTTGCGAAAAAAATTCCTACTCGTAAACAAGAAACAATGTTAAAAGCTGCATGAATGCACAGGTATTATGAAAATTAAAAAATTTGATATCTCCTAAAGTATTCGGAATTTCTTATCTCCGCCTGGTTTAGTGAAAAGAGGAAGTTAGAGCACAGAATAAAAGTATTTTCGGAACTTTAAATTTTTTTTAACAAATATCGCCCAACTAAGAAAATTAAATTTGATATCTCCTAAAGTATTTGGAATCTCTTATCTCCGCCGGGTTTAATGAAAAGAGAAAGTGAGAGAGCATATAATAAAAGTATTTCCGGATTTTTTAACATTTTTTTTTTTGCAAATACTGCAAAACTACATATTTACCCAGTGTTTCTTCAGGCTTCTTTCCCCAACTGGAGATCTGCCATGATGGTAGCTTTTTAAAAAATAACAATCCTGTTTAAATTTTACAGACTGTTTATTCAATGTCAACCAATGAAAAATTAAATATACAAATGTATTGAACTTATGCAGAAAGTTGTGTTTTATTAAAAAAAATAGCTATCAAGTAAGGTTTTCGATTGATCAAATACACAGAGTTAGTTTCTTTTTCAGGAACACATTTAAAAGTCAATTTTGTATGTTTGGTACAGGGTAAGTTTGAATTTAACCTACAAACTTTGGCTGCACGTTCATGACAAAATAAATCTAAATCTTTTTACAACTATTGGGCTAAAGTGCTTCCAAAGTCTGGTATATGCCTTTGAAGTTGGAGCTTAACAATATTAAACCTAAAATTAAATTTAATTATTTCACATACCATGCCATAGTTAGTCTTTACTTCAAAACTGCACTAATCAAATAGTATTACTTCGAGGGGCGGCTGTACTGGTATTGTAAATAAAAGGAAATATTAGAACTTTTACTAAAAAAAACACTGTTTTTGAAAAGGAATTATGAATTTAAAAATACTTATTGAAGCACTAAATGAAAAAATAAATTTTTTCAAACGTTTAACATATGGGTGTTTCCGTGTTTCATATAAGAGGTGGTTGTAACACTAGAAATATTAAAAATTTTAATACACATATTAAGTATGGTCTTAATTTCGTAAATATTGCTCTAATATTTTATTAAATTAACCTGCATTAAGTCTATGAAAATTCCGGACATGTCTGTTCATCTCGGAAGTTCCCAATTATCTTTGTTCAGTGTTCAAAGCAAAATGTAGTTGAACCATAATCAAACCAGTTCGACGATAGATCGTGTTTGAACTCTAAATGGCGCAACCAGCAATTGGTCAAAGTTATTTTGTAATCGGTGGAACATTGCACTCTCGTTGCTGATGTCGAGGTAAACCAGGTGACCACGGACGGCAAACCTGCGTGTGCAGATGGTGGCGACGCCCAAGCTGATGCAGGAGGCAGGCAGTGCCAAGAAGAAGCGCTCCATGGTCCTGGGGGCAGACAGCCCTGCCGTCAGCAAGAAGAAGGGTCTCAACTCCAGCAACGGCCAGGTGGCAACGCCCAAGCAAGTACTGGGGCAGCGGCAGAAGGGGAAGATGCCCCAGAGCGCTACCAAGGGCACCCCCGGCTCCAAAAAGGTAAGTACAGCATGCCGTGCGGTTTACAGTATTACAGTCACCACCGAGGAAGTGCTTGGTGAGATTTATGCAGGAAGATGCAGGAGAAAAATTTAGATTGCATGAGTTTTAATTCTACCATAAAAAATGTGTAGTGTACAATTAGGACTATCTTACATCAGACTTTAATCAGTAAGAGTGGACACAACAATATGACAAGACAAACAAATGCCAAAAGAATGGTAGAAATTTTCAAACAGATGGTAGCTTTCATCAATAAGACACTGTGCACACACAATCTAAATATTTAATTAAAAATTGCAAAATATTCTCAGTTAAAATAGGTTAAAGGTTTAAGATATGGGTTCTGTTTCTACAGAATATTTTTCCTGATGTGCAAAAATTACATGTCATAAAATTATTTGAAATTTGGTTTTAGAAACAGGTTCAGCCTGAGAGCGAAGATGACGACGACGATGATGATGATGAGGAAGATGACGATGAAGTGGAGGAAGTAGCAATCCCGTTTGGAGCGAAGCAAGCTGCGCAGCAGGAAGACAGTGATGACGATGACGAGGAGGAAGATGATGATGATGACGAGGAAGATGATGAGGAGGAACAACCTTCTAAGGCTGCCAAGAAGCCTGCCAAAAGGGCAGCACAGCCTACAGAGGATGACGACGATGAGGAAGATGACGATGATGAGGACGATGACGAGGAAGATGATGACGATGATGAAGAAGATGATGAGGAAGAAAGTGCACAGCCTGCAAAGAAGAAACAAAAGGGACTAGATGGTTCAGTACAGTCCGTGAAGGCTGATAGCAGTCCGGAGCCAAAGACAATCTTTAAGTTCAAGATGTTCATCAACAACATCGGTGTCAGGTGAGAACCACATTGTTTTGACCTTTCATTTAATGTTGCAGTTCCTGTTTGTGGGAATATCACGTGTTGAAATTCAATGTACGACTAAATTTTGAAACAGTCGGTAGTTTGCTTAGCTACTCTTTCTTATTTAAATTTTATTCAATAGCTTGATTTATTCTGATTAGATAAGGTAGGCAAAGTTCATAAGTTCAAAATTAGCATAAAATTGCGACATGGCTTAAGAATCGATGTTTGGAAGTTGCCATCCCACTAGGAAATCTGGGAACCTTGGATGAGCCATGAAACTACATGCCATGCATACAAAATACATCACTCGTGCATCAAACATGAAAATACTTGTTTGTTGTAGGGTACCTTATTTTTGGTTATTCCTCTCGCTTGTAGTAACAATTTTAGAAATGTATACAGTAATGTAAGAATTGACAATTAATAAGCTGAGGAGCTTAAGTGGTGGGAAATCATAAAACTGTGATACGCTGAAGTAACTGCACTGTTAATTGGTTTTGGGATTAATTTTCTGTTGGTTCTGGTATTGTCTAAATATGTGCCAGACTTCTATAGTCACATCTTTGTCTCAACAGAAGTCCGGGCTAGAGCCTCCCACAAATATTTTAGCAGATACCTACCAAAAAATGTTTTATCATAGCATAGAGCAAGATTTTTATTTGTTTGTTAGAGAACACTATCCTTACAGAAGCTGATATGTAATTAGTATCTATTCATACTATGGTAAACCATTATAGTTATTTTGAATTTTGGGGTCAAATTCAAACTTGATAATGAAATTCTTTCAAAACATTTTTTTGTCACAGTATTCTGTACATTGAAAGAATTCATATCACGGTGTCTCTAGGTCATGGAAAAGTAACTACTATACTGAAGTACTGGTTATGAAACTCGCTAAACTTTGTCGGGGCACATTTTAACGGTTGATGCCTCACCGGTTTTATAGTTGCACATTAAATGCAAGTTTCTGAAAAGATTTTGAAAGTACACATCTGGTAGTAGATGTGATGAAGTGCGGTGAGGGCAGTAAGGGAGGGGCGTGCTCGCAGCGTGGCGGAGGACACCCTGAGGAGTGCCCTGGAGAAGCTGTCGCCCCTGAAGGACCTCATCGTGCTGGACAGGTTCAAGGACACGAGGCAGTCCTGGTCCGCCATCGCCGCCGTGGACAACGAGGAGCAGCAGAAGGTACGACACACGTCCTTGAATCGTAGAATATATGGAGTTGTCCTTGGTTTTTATTTATCCTTGAAAATCTGGAATTGTGCTTGACTTTTGGTAGTACAGTACAACCCTGTTATAACATTCTCCAAGGGACCAACATAAAAAAATGTTATAAGCAGGAAATCATCTTCACTTTGTAAAAATTACACGTGGATTGATTAAATTAAAAAGTATAGGTAAAACAACACAAAATACAGGAGTATTACACTAAGTACAGCAATAGAGTGGAAAATTGGTTAATTTTATTTATAGATAATACCTAATAATATGCTAAAGAAAAAAAAATGTTTTGTACAATACAGTTCAGAGTCGAAACAGAAATATTCAACTCTTTTGCAATCACAACACACGTTTTGTTGGGGTTCCTGTCCACTTGGTTAATAAACTGAATTTTTTCAGCTACAGAATATATTTTCGCTTATATTTATCGGCCATCATAACCGTACAAAAACCTGAATAAAATTTCAATACGGCGTATTTTAATTAAATACGACCGTGACTACAATAAGTAAAAAAATAATAATAATTACGGTAAAGGTTAACCACAAACAAAAGCCGTGAATATATCCATAGAACAGTTAACCATCTCAAGGTGTTAAACCTTTGAAACAAAAACCAGCACCATAGAGTATAGTAGCACTGTTTCCGACCATGTATCAGTGCACAAAATGTGTATCATAAGTATAAAGGAACAAGTCATAGGCTAACAAGCGCGAACAGGACGCCATATTGATAGTCGATCCGGTGCAAGTTGTGGAGTGCGTGTGTACCACGTCTATGGTGAACTACTCAAATGTAAACATCTGATGTTTGTATATGCGTGCTGTATTTTCTAGCTATGGTTCCGCTCTAAATTATGACTTTGAAGGAAGGGATACCGCAAATTGTGGCAGTTATCAAAGTAAATTTGAACGTTAAAGGCGGGAATGTAGAAGTTTTAATATTGTTATAGGCGGGAAATTAAAGCATTGTGATAAATGGAGAAATGACGGGACCATGAAATTATGGTGTTATAGGCGGGAAAATGTTAAAAACGGGAATGTTATAACCGGGTTGTACTGTAGTTGAATTTTATTGTTTCATTGAGAATGAATAAATATTATAATCCATGTTTTTGGTACGTAATAAGCAATAATTGAGGCACAGTGTGTGCGATGTGCATTTCTTTGTTAAAGTATCTAAAAAAAATGTGTGTCCTTATATTCCTGTGTTTTCTAACTATTTCAAAGTTTTTTTTTAAACATTTATTATGAACTATTAATATATTTTATATTGTGTTGATATCACAATTAAGTTACAAATTACCGAGTTTTTTAATAGACTCTGTTGCTTTAATATCTGTGTAAATACTGTAATATCAAGTATCAACGATTAGATCGTACACATTGACATCAGTGTTATTGATAGCGCAATAAAATAGTTACTTGAAGCAATTGTGAAGTGTGCTGTTCATATTTGGTGCGATGATGATTTTTTAATGGTGAATACTATTGTAGTCAGTGAACTTTTTTTTCAAACCCTGGAAAAGTTTGAATTTTTTTTGACATGTCGTCTAATAAATTGATGAACGCCGGCTGCACGCACTAAAAAGTGTCCCACTACCGATGTGTCCTGTTTGCTCATTGTACGCATGCGTGGCATCTCTCTTCCACTCGATTGGAACAACCATCGATTTGACTTTTCAATCATATTTTCGTCGTTTGAATTATTACTATTATGTAATTTGACAATCGTCCATTTTCAGCACAATCGGTACGGTTATTTAAAAGTAATGTCGAATATTCAAATCCGTTTTGAACCAACAATGGTGTTTTACAGTTGTTACACATGATAATTCAAATTACACCCGGGATCTTTTGCACAATGTTTTAAAAAATATTGTAACATTATAAATAAGTTTGGTGTATTTGGGATGCGTTTTTGTTATAAAATCGTGTTATAAAAACGAAATAATGTTATTCCCCACCGTGAACAAAATTTTTATAAACATTATATACCATCTGAAACTATTAGTTTTCAAGTATGGCCTCGTGGGTGTGCGGTGAGCATCGCTAGCTTCCAATCCAAAGGTTGTTGGTTCAAATACCGGCAGCTGCGAAACATTTTTTTTGTACTTGTAAAAATAAATACTGCGCACGCAACATTTCAAAAGTAATAAATATCTATGAATGAATGAATGCAAATAAAAGTAAATTTATTAATTAAATTGTACATTTCATTTCACTCTGTCTTTGTGTCCATACAAAATAGTGATAATTCAATAAAAATGATTCAATGTTATTCATAAAAGTATGCATAGGTGGATTTTATCATACAAAAGATAGAAAAATTAAAAAAAATTCTTCCTCAAACAATATAATATTTTTAATGCCTAAATGGCTTGGTTGCAAAAACCTATTACGGCTCAGTCTCAGGCCGAATATGAAATTTCCTTTTCTTCTGGATCAATCATTTCATCAATGTTTTGTTATGACGTCACGTTAAACTATCGTCCGTAAACCGACTTTACAGACAACCAATTTTTTTCTCTAATTTTGCCAACCACCTTGACTGCTGCAATTATAGTTTTTAGTTATAGCACTTATTTTTAAAAAAAATTATTTAAATGTAATTTTCCACAACTGCTTGGGCAAAAAATGCTGGCTCAGGTAGCAGGTTGTGTGACTGGCGTGATGGTAACCTGTGACATTTGAGAGGTTCCATGCTGATTGTGGAATGTCTAGAAACCACAGGGAGATTGTGTGGAGGCTCCCGTGCCTGTGTGCCCGAACCGGCTGGCAGGCTCCGTAGCTGTCCTACATTAGCTCTGCGCTATGGGCCACTATGCTACACATTTACTTTTTCTTTCAATATGTATATTATAGTAAATTGTAGCGGTATTGTAATTGAACTACTTGCAGGGCCTCGCTCACGGCCGTGTGCGGTGTGTGTTGCAGAAGCTGCTGGCGCTGCACCAGGACAAGCTGGGCGGCGAGCGCCGCATCGTGGTGACGTTCTACGAGGAGCGCGAGCGCAGCGTGGGCGGCTTCAGGGGCGGCCGGGGGGGCGGTGGCTTCAGGGGGGGCTTCGGCGGGCGGGGAGGGGGCGGCGGTGGTGGTGGCGGCGGGCGAGGCTTCAGGGGCGGTCGGGGTGGAGACCGCGGCGGGCGGGGGGGTGACAGGGGCGGCCGGGGGTGGCGTGGGGGCAACAGGGGCGGCTGGAGGGGCGGGCGGGGCGGCAGTGACTAGGCCCGCCTGAGCCGGGCAGAGACTGGACCTTCGACTGGGAGAGTGCGCTTCCGGCCGGTCTGAGACCAGAGCCGTGCCGTGCCACGCTCATCCACACCTAGCTGTTTTAACCAGTGATTTTACAACTTGTAAAAAGATTACTATTCCACTTTGTGTGCGTTCTGTTTTTAGTGTGCGCCAGCACTTTTGATGTTGCATTCTGTAATTGTGGTTTTTGTGGCCATCTGTACAAAACATGCTTTGAAGATTACAAGTGTTATATTGGAATTTTGTTACTGCAGTGACTGTATGACGGAGAGAAGAAATAAAATATTGAGTATACATGATGCCTTTTACTTGTAGCAATGCCAACCAGCTCTTTGATGTATTAGTTGTTGAGTGAATGTAGGTGTAGATTCATATGTACTGTCATAGTAGACTAGTGATATGAGGTTAGATGATGTGAGATTTGAAAATAAATAGATGAGCATGTCAATTCTCCAGATTCTACCTGGAAATGGGACAGTCTATTTACAAGCTGTACTGCCAGCATTACAATTGCCTGAAAGCCATCAAGCCATTCAGTAATTTACATTATGCTTCTGTCATATTTTCCAATTTCAATGCTGCCAAATGTTAAAAATTTCAAGTTTTGATAAATATTCGTGTATAATTAGATTACAGTAAAATTATGTGTTTATAACTTAAGTAAAACTCAAGATGTTCCTGCATGATAATTTTATCAACATATTAGGTTCACAAAATTCTATTCATCACTTCCATATACTGTATATACCTGAATCTAATACATTTTTTTTTTCCATAATTTATAATTCAAAACAAAGGGGTCAGATTCAGATACACTGATTTTTAGGTAAACATACCTACTTTGGGTTAATGTTTTCGGGTTGTGCAGTAGTTATTGGCTGCACATGTTATGACTGATGTTTTTGGAATGTTCTATAGCACAAGATGGCGCCCATCTTATAGACTAGTTTCTTGTACAAAAACATTAATGTAGGTTTTACAGTACTTCCTTGCTGTGATTATTTTATTTACAACAATGAAGATGATGCATCAGCATAATGAAACACTTAAGTTTCCAACTGTTACAGTACCAGCCATATAGGTATTTATTTCTGTTTGTACATAAACTGTTAACAGTATTTCAAAAGTGGTGGTTGAAATCCTTTGTAACATTCACATTTTCAATTTTATATCTAATTAAATTTGTTGGCATGTGTTTAATAAAATAAAAAAAATTTTCCCTGAAAACATGAGGCTGTAGTTTGGGGGTCGTTTTAGATTTGGGTAAATACGGTATTTGTATGTTAATTCTTCCCATTTAAAACTTTTACACTTATAGATGGTTCCCATGTATGATGCTCTGTATTTGTGGAGCTAATAATTCAAACTTTTAAGTAGTGATGGCCCGATATCCGATATCGGAGATCGGTAATATCGGCATATTTTTCAATATCGGACATCAGTAAATACTTGCGATATTTTGATAACCGATGTTTGCTCTCGCCAATAATACTTCTCACATAACCTCAACTGTAATTCCAAGCTTATTTTCCGCGGGCGTAATTTATCTTTCTTCACGTCACCATATTACATAGTAATTCCAAGCATATTTTCCACTGAAACAATTTCAAGCCTATTTCTTCTTTCTGATACTGCAACGCATCCCGACGGTACAATTCTTCCGTGTGTACACAAATCCCAGTCATTAGTGCATATTTATTCGTTTCAGATATTCGCAAAATGTTTTCGCTTGATGAATTTTCGAAGTTCACTAAGTGTACATAAATTGAAAACATAAACGAAAATAATTACGATATTTAATTTAATAAGTGGTGTAGCCGCAAGTAAACATTGGGAAGAATAAAGTTGCTGCTTGATATGATCATAGAGTAGGATATAACAGGCATTTTCTTTCCGTGTAGTTTCATGTTCGCCAACTGCTGTTCTATACAAAGACGTTACGTAAGTTTTACAAAAGCTAAAATATGAAACGTATTTAAGTAGGGCAAGTTGCAGCAAAGGTATTATGTTGGCTATATTGAGTGCATTGCCAATAAGAGAATAACATAAATAAAGATGTGTGGTTTTATAAACTCTGCAGTACGTTTCAAAGTTGTATTTAAATTACTTTTCACGTATTTTTAACGTGTTTTCGCACCAATAAATGGAGTGATACACTTGAACAATGGTCACAAAATTTGCTAATTGAAGACCTTCCTTTCTAGCGTGTCATTTACCGTGATGAAATTTTACAAAGGGTACAAAAGTTGGTAAAGTTTGATGTTTGTCAGACTGTATTTTTCGTAGATTACAGTTGAGACACTGGACTAAGTACATGCAGTGACTTGTGAATTTGAATTTAGAGAGCTTATTTGTAGGCCATTATGATAATTTCGTTATAAGCTTTCATTTAATGTGAATTAACAATATTTTACAATTACAGTAAAACCCCTTATTTGCACTTTTCAAGGAACCCCAAGGAAAAAGTGTAAATTGCGGGAAAGTGTAAATTGTGGGAAAGCACTTTTATTGGCAGTTAATGCTAAATTTTAGCTTAAAAAAATGTATCAGCATTTACTGGTGCTACAAGACAAACAATAGTTGTTTACAACACATTTAGGGCACTGCAAAAATATAATTTTCTTAAATATAAAATATAAAAAACAATGCAACATAAAGCCTACATTAAATTTTCTCTAGTACAGTTTTATAGGTGTACATACTAGTATAAATTCAACACTTTTAAAGAAATCTGAAATCCTATTTTTAATTATTGTGTTTAAAGTACTAACAGGAATATTCAGTTCCTTGGCCAAAACCACTCGGGTACCCACATGCTTGTCAAACTTCTCAATAATTTTAATTTTATCTTCAATAGATAAAGTATTTCGTGGAACTTTATACCTATCCATCTTCAATCAAAATCTTGCCATAAATAATATTGTGAACGATAAAAAAACACGTACTAACCAAAACGGACGTTGACTAATGTAAACAATGAAAGCCGTCATAGATATGTACTGTACATAATGCAGCACTACTAAATATACGTACTGTGTATGAGCGCTTTCCGGTAGTATCGATAGCTCAGCGCTTCGGACTATGCTCTGCTACGAGAGTGCTCTATGACACCATAAATAAAACCGTTTGTGGTTCTGCTACGAAAGTTCTCTATGGCAGCAAAGATTAAAACGTTAGTAGAGGAGAGGCACCATAGAACTTGTCGATACATCAAAACGAAAGGTTACAGACAATAGGCGAACTACTTCAAACTTTTCACATCTATGACTAACGTGACGAGTATTTACATTTTTACCGTGTTTTGAAACGTACATTCCGGGTTTTTTGGTTACGTAGCGGTGTAATTTCAGGGAAAATGCAACACGAAAGTTAATGTACAATAAAACGGACCTACATAAAATGACGTTATTTGCGGGAAAACGTAAATAACGAGAACGTAAATACGAGGTATTACTGTAATAAAAATAATATAATTACATTCACATAAGTATGTTTTATTAATATTTAACATTTTTCATTATTGTCTCTAACAATACTCCAGAACCACAATTTTATAGAATCAGTATTAGAAATGAGATAGGCCTATTATCGGAATATCGGGTATCGGATCGGTAAATTTGGAAATATCGGAATCGGTATCGGGTTTTTGGATATCGGGCCATCACTACTTTTAAGTTTATTTATTGTTATCTTCAAGAATTTACTTATTTTGAAACATTAACAGGATTTGATAACGGCATATGACTGTCAAAAACCTTAGCTGCACGCTGTTGCAAGTTGCATTTTTCTACTAATCTGCTTGCATTCTCATGAACTTTGTGAGGATGTTCCATCTGGACACTATTTTCCTCAATTGAGTTGCGTTTGATGAATACACAGCAAACCACTAACCTTTATGCAGCAGTTTATTGCCATGTTGGTGTCACTTTATTGGTAAGATAAGGTATATATTGATACCCTGAATTCTTGCATTCTCGGTATTTTGGTAAAATGCATAGCATAGATCTTTCTATTGTTTTATTTTTAATGTGTCACTAATATTTGCCCTGCTAAGCAATATTGGGTCTGAACGCTAGTAGAGTTATGGACGAACACAATGCATCAGTCGGGTCTAGTACAGCTACATTATGCCTACCCCTGTAAGGATCAATCGTCAATGGATTTTATAAATAACATTGTGGGGTTTGATAAAAAAATATTGATGGTTTAGTGTGTAATTGTTTCAAATGCAGGCTTGGATCAGTGTGGCATGCCAGCCAATTACCAATTTTTCCTCTACAGTGGCAGTCCATGACTGAGACACACATGATGTTATCAGATAGTGCCGGCTGGAAATGTCCTAGCAGCAGCTGTTAGTTTATAAGTGTATTAACTTGTGTTAGGGTGATACGTACAAAAGTATTGCACTTATGAGAAAATAATGTAAGTAAAGTTTGTCACTGCCAATCTATACACGTAAAATTCCAGCATTATTTGGACTGTTGTAACATGCGTAGTGTGATATTTAAAGAAAATACAGTTTCTGAAAAATTTTTAAGACCACCCAAATAAAACATTTCAATTTACTATTCATCCATTTGTATTATACTATGTTAAGAAAACATTAAAAAAATCAAAGAGACACTAAAAAATAAGTAACACTGCAAAGTTCATAACTTAGTGGGACCACCTCTGGCCTTGTAGCATGCTTTGATTCTGTCAGGCATAGATTGTATTAGCTTCCTATACTGTTCGCATGTCACTTGCTGCCAGTGTCTCAATTCTGCACCATTCTTGGGTTTCTGTTTTGCCAGCCGGTACGCCATTGTGTTCCACAAGTTCTCGATAGGGTTTAAATCTGGACTACGAGGAGGCCAGGGTAGCAGCTCAATGTCTTTGGTTTCAAACCATGGATTGGTGGCATGGGGCATTATCCTGCTGATAAATGAATTTTTCACCCAGTAGCCTCTGTGCTGAAGGAATCATCACTTCATCCATAGCTTCACAGTATCTGGTACTAATCATTGTAATCTTCACCACCTTACACTCACTCTCCAAGACCCTCTGAGGTGATGCATCCCCAGATCATGATTGCATCGCCTCTGCTTTGCACTGCTGGGGCAACACAAGCTGGCAGAAATTTTTCAGTTTTTGTTCTGTGTCTGGGGAATAGTTCAAAACGACATTAATCAGAAATCATTACTCTCTCTCCTAAGCTTCTTTGCACCATCCCAAACACTGTCTACTAAACTCACATCGCTTCCTTTTGTGACAGTCATGGTTTCCTGATTGCAAAAAAAATTATCTTAGGCCTGCCTCATTTCATCTGTTGTATACAGTGCAATCTGTTATGGCAACATTGTCACAGGAGGCCCTTAGATCTCTCAGATCACTACAACTAGCATTTCTGTCATTCCTACCAGTTGCAATAACTTACGGTGTTGTCTAGGTGATGTTTTCCTCGGGCAGCCTGACCTTGGCCGGTCAAGAACTGTTCCAAACTCATTGTATCGCTTAATTGTTTGATGCACACAAGTCTTTGACACTTGCAAAACCTTGGTTTTTTGCCAACTTTTAGTAAACCAATTGTTTGCTCCAGTCACAGACTTACCCCATAAATAACTTTTTGTCTCCAACTCTGTTAAACAAACATAACCTCCAAATAATGAAGAAAGATACAACTGAATGGCGGGAACTGGCACAGCAGGTGTGCCAGTCTATACCCTACTTTACATAACATAAAAAAGAACACATGTTGCCAACATCATGGTGAATAAACTTACAAAAAAATTCTATTTTCTGTTTTTCCTTCTCCGTGGTTTTTGAAGTTAATTTTTTAAAATTTTTTCCAAGGCTTGCATACATTTTTACTTCATATATTTGCTTTGGTGAAACAAACTCATGCCTGTATCTACCAGATTTCTAAATAATAATTTTGGAATTTTTTGTCATTCCATAAAACTTAAAAAGCTCTGTACCCTCTTAAACATTTTAGCTACATTGGTTCCATTGATACCAAAATCTACTTTTCCAATAGATTAAAAACAGGAACTTGTAAGGCCACTAAAAATTAAAAACCTAATTACACATTTTTAGACGTAACTTCGAAATGATAAAGCATCATATTTTGAAGTTTATAATTTTTTCGAAGATTTGCATTCAATTCTCTTTGGTGAAACAAAAACATATCCATATCTTAAGCCTTTCTTTCTCTATGAATTTTTTATCTTAAAATTGCTCAAATTTAGGTCATTTTATAAAACCTTTAAAAATCTGTAACTATTGAACCATTACAAATACATTAACTCCATATATACTAAAATATTTAATTTTTTATGTATATTTAAGCAGAATTAACAGACTGTCATGATAGAAAATAATTTAAGACCCACAACACTAAACTGTTTAATAGTAGTCTTAAACATTTTTTTTTTGAAACTGTATAAACATTATCTTTGAAAGATTTGTGCAATGGGAGTGCAAGACTTGATGTAAGCTTTTGGACATACGCCATTGCTAAGCTCATGTATGTCTGTAGAAGAAAACTACAAACAACACAAAAGAAAAAAACACATATTTAAGCAAAAAATTGCTGTTGTCAACAGGATATAAACACCACGTAATATTCCATAACAGGAATATGGTCAACAAACAAAGAAAAATGGACTAACAGAACGAAAAACCCCCCACAAATGATGACAGCACAAAAATATTGAACCCAAAAAAATTCAGCAACACAGTTGAAATGAGACAAAAACCTAGCAAAACAAAAATACGAAACAAACAAAATGGTTTTCCAAAAAAACAGAAGTGAACGAAAAAAAAAAAACCTTTAAATAATGAAGGCACGAAAATATTAAACCCAAAAAAATTCAGCACAACAGACGAAACAAACACAAAAGTTTTCTAAAACAGAAACAAGCTTGTTGTAAAATGAAGTCACATTGATTTTCTTATATATAAGTAAGCTGGAATTAATAAATTATTAAAAGATTAATTAAAAAGTTTTCTTCAGAATGATCTAAAGAATTATTAAGGTGGGTCTACACTATATAACAAAAACATGTTATATTTGTAACATGTTATACAACTTGTTTCATAACATGTTATATAATAAGTTATATAACAAGTAATACAACTTGTTTCATAACATGTTACATGTTTTTAAATATGTATACCAGTGTGGACAAACGGCCAACATGTTATACAACAAGTTATTTAACTTCCTTTGATCTTTACCGACACTGCATGGGAAACATATAACTTGTTTTATAACACTTATTTTGTTATAAAACATGGTGTTATATAACATTTTTCTTCACGTTTTCATAACAAGTTATATAACTTTGTTGTGTAACTTGTAATATAATTTTCATTCTTTTCATTTTGTAACATGTTGTATAACTTTGTAATATAACATTTTATAACTTGTTTTGTTACACAGTGTAGACCCACCTTTAGATTGAATATTACGTATCTAAACAGATGCAACTAGGGTTTCATTATAAAATAAAAAACTTCACAAAATATCTACAGTGGTGTTTATGAGCTGCAGACAGAGAGAAACCTACCTAAATTGTTTTCTAAACATGTGACAGACCAACCTGGTGCAGTGGGCAAACACCTGTAATGGAAGGTCTGGATGACAATAGTGATCCTTTAGGAAATAAGCAAACACCAGGTGAGATAAATTTTGCAAATGAAACTACACACATACATACTTGTAATTTATTTATTCAGTTGTAAGTAAAGTAACAAGGAACATCAAAATAATCAAGTCTGAAATTTATGGATTGATAAGTTACAGTGATCACACGGTTGATCAAATTCATCTCAATTCCCAAATGGAAAATTGGAGCAATATTTTATAGTACTGAAATATTAACATACTAAAAAACAAACATAATAAACTAACATATTTCCATTTCAAATATTATCATGAAAAAAAGTTTTTAAAAAAAATCTGTGTGCAGACAGCTATTAATACATTTTCATGAAAGCTCCATAGTGATAGGACCTATTTTATTTACAAACATTTACAACACATTCTGAAAAAACATTTTTATTTTATTTTACAAATTTCATCCTTACAGCCTCACTCATAAAATAAATTCAGCAAATTCTCCAATAACCAAACCATAGTAAGCAAACCATATATGTAGAGCTACATAGTTTCAAACGTTATTTTATAGATGATTATAAATGGTTATTTTTAACTGTTAAAAAGTATAACAAACACCATGAAGTATTTGACACTGAATAAACTTTTCAAGTCTAATTAAATTATGAAACTACTCTACGAAATAAATTTGTACACGAAAGATTACTGTGATTTTATGCAATGAAAAATCAAGGAAATTCATTAAAACTTTTATAAAGCATCTATTTCATAAACTGAACAAATATTTTACAGTATTACGAAGGCCAGCAAGCCGTTTTGGTTGGAAAGTATTTTGTTTCTCTAAGATTTACAGTACATATTTATAAAGCCACAGACAATTTGGCATCTGGAAAAGCTTTTCTAATTGGACTATTGCACTTTCACTCTCACAGATAAAATTTTTAAAATACAACAAAAACCACGTTTCTTTACCGGAAACTGCTTTCCAGCAAAGAGTTGAAAAAACTTACATGCACTAATGTCCGTTACTACTGTAACGAGGACACATCTAGCACCTAGGCTGAGCCCAGAACACTGTGTGGTTCCTGCGACTCTGTCTCATGTCATGTTGGTTATTTCATTGCCTTGTCGTCGCTGTTATCCGAGGTTTTCCTCTAAACTTGCTGTGATAGCTCTCTTGCACTTTGTGTTTCATCTCAAAAAGTCTCTACAAATATCTACTAAATATTATAATCTGTAAGAACTAACCAAAGAGTTCATAATTGAAGGGTCGCACTTCGAAAATTTAAACCCTAAAATAAAAGTTAATTTCTTAATTAGTGTTTACTTTGTTCTGCTTCATTTTACAGAGTTAAGGCAAACACATTTTCTCCTAAACTAAACCAGAACTTAACATATTACATTGAAACAACACAAAATAGTAGCAATTTAACACAAAATACCTCCTGTGAATGTAAAGGTTATTCGACAGTACTTAAAACCTTTTACTGTGGCACCCTACAATCATGACCACTTACACCAACTTCTACGGCTTGAAAATAACACGCAGTGAATATCTCATGAGAACACTTGTGACCAAACAATAAATAAGACAGAGCTCAGGGCAAATCTCTGAAGGCTCCGTCACACTGTCACAATATATTTGGCTAAAGTGTTGGATGGAGAAAGGTTTCCAATTTTACCCATCAAATATATTTGGACAGATAAACTCAAATATGTTTTAAATCATGTCACACTATCAAAGTTTATTTTTGGTCAGAGCTTCTTAAACTTGAAAGTAAACAGTGTTAATGTAATGTTTATTAAATTTGTGCATTTAAATATTTTTTTTAACATGTATAAATTTAAATTACAATAATATTCATTACCTACATAATTAAATTAATCATGAGTGATTTTTTATATTTATACAAACAATTTAATTTATGCAACATGAAAGTTTTTGCATACGACATTCATATTACAATTTTTTAGTTAGGTACTTAACTTTTTGTAACCTCTTTAATCGCCGACGATCTCGCCACCACTTTAAAGAATTGTTGTGACGGAAATGGATGTCATTTCAGTTTTCGTTAGGCATGATTTTGATTGGCAGATTGCATCCAACATATTTTAGAACCCGTCCTACATGCAAAATTTTAGCTTGAAACTAAAGTCATCCAACTTGTCAAACAAACATGGCTGTGCATGTGAGGTCACAGCCCTCCAACTTTGACACACAATACTGGAAGGTGTTGGAAGCGACAAGGACATGAAATACGACTCGCTGAGACAGAGCGCACAATCAAGCAGTGAGAGACCCCAAAGTTTGACGCGAGAACGTGCGAGAACTAACTCAAAGGCAGCCAAAGTTAAAATAATATTAACTGCTGGTCCAAAAAAAAAAGGCTTTCATGTGATGAAAGAAATTGGAAATATATTTGATTAACACAAGGCACATGTTAAAATGTTTTTGATAAAGATTATCACTGCAGCTTTAAAACCGGCTATGGCCACACTCAGTATAGCTTCAGTAAGTTAAGAGTCTCCTGACGTAGGACTTAAGAAAAGTTATTGAAGATTCCAGAGCAAAATAATAATACATAATACAATAAACTCAGTAGAACTGAAAGAAACATTTCAGATAAAACAGTTATCATTAAAATGACAAACTGCTAGCATACTTTTAATTCATAACTGTACATTAATTTACATTTCTACGCCCAAACACTATAAACATACTACTTCGAGACAACAAATGACAAACTATATCATATCATATATCATTACATGTATATATATTTACAAAACTTAGGAAAAGTGATGTCAAATAGCAAAAGGGTTTAATTTATTACATTTCTTGATCTCGCAAACATTGTTCACATCACAATCCACTGCAACTTGACACAAATAGTTTTGTAGCGACACCTTCGAAGTCAAGGTGGGAAAGTTGGAAGGGGAAAAAGAAAAAGCAAACGAGTTTCAAAAGTGAAGCAACATCTCTTCTAAGGAGCGTGCCGAACCAAGAAAATGGTTCATCCAACAACCACACTTTTTTGGACAGATTAACTAATCACAGTAACACGGGTATCAGCTCAAACTAATGTGTACCTTACAGCAGAGTACCAGGTAATCACAACCAGAGTGGTTCACTCGTGAAGTGTTCACAAGCAGAGGTGCCCGCGGTGCAGAAACTAGGGCTGCCATCTACCATCTCTCCTCAGTGCTTGCTGGCAACGTGGATGTGTTTATAAACAAAACGTGGTCACATGAATGACATACAAAGAGTAGTCATCCCTCTATGTTACTGTTATTGCATCAACCTATATATATATATATATATATATATATATATATATATATATATATATATATATATATTTAACACAACCAATCTAACAATTTTACAAGTGTTTTGTTTACCCTGCTTTGATACTGTTCCAATTTAAAACTGGTTAATGTTCACTTGTAAGTCTTAATTCATAATGTTTTCACATTAAATATATTAATCATTAGGAAGCCTCACTGTGACAAACTAACTACCAGATGTACTGATTAATACACTTTCTTTACCACTACTTTTTTTTTTCTTACCAGTTTTATCACTTTTAGTCATGTTTAATGTTAAGAGTAAGCATCTTGGTCAACACTTAACTTTATCCGATATACTTTCAGGTTTCCTTTTGACTCACGCTTTGGATGACCTGCCATCTACTAGGTACAACTCCAGTTAACATATCTTGCAACTATCATGGCATTCAATATAAATAAGAATATCCATACAGTTATGGCGACCAGTTAATATTGCTCAATGGGCTGGAATATAATTATATAATATAATAATACTATATATACCAATATATATCCCAATAGGGTACATTAATCGGCTGCAATATTCGTATTATATTCTATATCACTAGACAAAGTTAATTAAAGGCTACAGTTATACAAATATTTCAAACTGGAAGTTGAAGTCTTTTTGGTTGCCATCATATTCACAGGATAAGTTACCTCGGACATAGATAAACTCAAGCTAATAAATAATACTCTAGCTTCCAGTTAACTTAACCTGGCTAATAAGGAACAGGACTATAACCCTTGCAAGGTGTACATGACTAACTTCCAGTATCTTCCGGTGTTACCTACTAGGTACTTGAACACAATAACCTACCAGTTAACTGGTATGCATAAACTAACATTTATTAACTAGTTCTTAACTTCAAGTTAACTATTCCTGTAATCAAGTTGAAATTGTATAAAATAAGTCTAGCTTCAATTTACCTTTCAAGTGATTTGGCAACCAAATTTTTAATCTATCAAAGGTACGTGGTGTATACAGGTATTTTTGAGATTTAGTATTGAATACATACATGTATCTAAGGATCTCAATACGGATAAACAAATTCTCTATAAATACTATTTTTTTTTTTAAATCACTGAACAATAACCAAAATTGGTTACAATAGCTTATATATATATATATATATATATATATATATATATATATATATATATATATATATATATATATATATATATATATATATATAAAGATCATTTCTGTTGGAAAAAATTCTTTTGCCACCTGTCTCATGAAAATACAATTAAAAATAACATTAACCTAAGTTCTGTCATCATAAATGAACCGAAGAAACTAATAAATCACTAAACACAAACTGCCAACTGATGAAAATAGTTACACGTACATTGTGTAGTCTAGTTTGACAAGTGATGCAGATTACATCATCGCGTTCTCAGTAGCCGTGTTTACAGACCCGACTAGCAGGTATGACTACGACCAGTATAACTCAACAGTGAACGTAGCTAGTTTCAGTGCACCGCGGCAACAGCTGTGGTTGTAAACACTTGCAGAACATTTAACCTCTGATACGCAGCACAGTACTGACAAAGATATTGCTATCACTGTTATTCACAGACCACTACGGGCTAAATCATTCCCGACGGGTTAAGAAGGGCCACTAACAAACCCACTCTTGTAGCTTTCTATTCTAATTACAACAAGATTATTTTTTTTTTTAAACACACCACAAGCAAACGTAAGTTTCCTCTTGCCACGGGAATAGGTTAACACCCTAACGAACTATCCTCGCCACCATTTGAAACACATCACAATCGCTCTGCCCTTAAAGATCACCCTCGCTACAACAAGCACAACACTAGAAACACAGTAGATACTGGGGCGAGAATGTGGACGCACTGCATCACACAAAGGTCCTACAGCTAATCCACAACTGGCTGTTAAACACAATCTTGGATGGTTACACACCGACTATTAACACTGTGGGAAACATCACATGCTTAGTGGGCAGTTGAGAACATAACAAATTTTCACATTACATTAAATATAACAAACCTGTAAGATCTCTTAAAACTCAATTTAACTTCGGTTTCACCAAAACTCTCGAAAACTATGTATGAACTGCAAAATTTTAACTATACTAAGCAACAAATATTTAGAAGGAACTGTAAGCGTACCTAGCATATTGGAAGCAATATACACTTTTTAAACTTTACTATATTAGCAGAAATTCTATCTGAACACAAACCAATTAAGACAGCTACAATTCTATTGTATTTACGTACTTAAATCAATAATTGCTAAATGTCATAAATGTTGATTCAAACAAAATAGAACATGTAGTTTATTTCTGCACAACATAACAGGTCCTGGAGTTTGTTAGCAAAATATAGACTGTATTTGGACAGCCCTGGTGTCTCAGTAACTACATTCGCCCAGGCAACAGAGGAGATACCATGCGTGCTCAAAGTACACTGATCGAGTAGCCTCGACACAAAGTTCAACCACCGACGACATCTGATAGAGATTACTCAGCTCCAAACATTGTAACCTCCCTGCTCATTCAACATGCAGAATACGTTGAGTCTGCTACAAGTATTTATGTTCTTTTGGCATGGACTATACAGAGGATTATGCAACAGTTTTGAAGTATATGAATGCATACATTTATTTACTTTGTGACAATTTCAATTAATAGTTATTTCAAATGGTACTCAAAAAAAAAATAAAGCTGCATAAAATGTGTTTATTTAAACAAAGAGTGAATTTGTAAACAAACTTTATAAGTACTCACCTAAGGAACGATACTACACAAACTGCAAATAGTAATTGCGTAACAATTTGGCACCCATTATTTTTGCACAATTTTAAAAATTAACATCTTTAAAACAAAATGCAGGATTTTTTTTTTTTTGTAAATACTGATTTACTAATAAAACTGTGTTGTTAACATCAAAAAGCTTGCAAATCATGGTTTGTACATGGCTAAGTTTCAAGGGAGAATTACTATCACAAATAGTCAGCAGCTCAACTAGGAGTACGAACAGGACATTTCTGCATCGAGTCCCTCGCCATACATGCTACGTAGTTGGCACAGCAGCCGCGACATCTGCTACCAGAAGTCCAAAAACAGGTCAGCATGTTAAAAATACAGCAGCTACGCACATGTATAATATGTAGTATGTAGTATGTATAGAAGACAGCAGGTAGGTGTGGGAGAGAAACTAGAATATGTCGGGACACATGCTCCAATCCTGGCGACTCTTGCAGTCCCAGTAGCGGCCCTGGTACATGTGGAAGATGTTGCCCGTCCAGGCGTCGCGCTCCTTCTTGAACCACACCGGCTCGTAGGGCGGGTAGGGCTGGCCCGAGGCCGCGGCACGCTCCGCGCAGGCCTCACGCTCCCGCCGCGCGGCACGCTGCTTCTCCTCCAGCCGCAGCTTCTCCGTGTTGGCCTCGTCCCACAGGCCGTCCTCCATGAGGCGCTGGTCGGGGCGGTGGCGCGAGTCCGTGGGCGCCACGCCCTCCTCCGGCTCATTCAGCTGGCACGCCAGCTCCGTGAAGTTGTAGTACTTGTCGCTGTCCTCCGGAGGAGGCTTCCTCTGCCACACCGTGGTGTACGCCCCCGTCTTCACCACCGGGTTCTTGGGGCTGCCCGAGGACTCCACCACGGGGGCCACGTCCATCTTGTGGTCCCAGGTGCCCGACAGCACGTACTTGGGGCGCCCGTCGCGGTCGTACACGAAGCCCGTCACCTTGCGCTGCACGTCGCGCGAGAAGTAGCTGTAGGGGATGTACTTGAGGTGGCACTTGGCGCCAGTCGCGTGGTTCACTATGTCCATGTCGCCGTGCTGGTCCACCCACAGCTTGCCCACGATGATGTTGTGCACCGTGGTGGTGACCTTGCGCCAGGTGTAGTGGTCGCCCGACCGGAACTCCAGGTGCGCCATGCCCAGGGGGATCACCTGCAGGTACTTGCCGCGGAACTTGGAGGCCATGGTGAACTCCTGCCAGCAGCGCCAGCCCCGCCCCTCGCAGTGCTGGGCCACCATGGGCGGGTGGTGGGACACCTGCTCCGACACCACCTTCCAGCCCAGGTCCTCCGTGCGGTCGAACTCGTACGTCTCGCCCAGCAGCGGGTTGAAGGGCTTGCCCGTGCGGTTGCTGGTGGTGGAGTAGCTGGAGACGGTGAAGGCCGCCACGTACGCCAGCTGCTCGCATGCGTCCTGGCACTGCGCCGCCTGGTCCAGGATGTCCGCGTACTCGTAGTCCTCCGCCAGTCGCTGCAGCATCGACAGCGGCTCCGAGAAGTTCACCGGTATCGGGATCTTCGACAGATCTTTCCCTATGCAGTTCTTCATTATGCTCCACAAGCTGAGCGGATAGTTCGGCTTGTCCGGGATGCGATTCCTCCGCACTCTCGCCGACGTGACGCGGGCTTCGCATTCGTGGTCGCCTGTGCTTCGGTCATCTTTGGCTTTCCATTCCACCGTCTTGCCGGGACTGCTCGAACTTATCACGACCACCTTGGTCTCCGTGTCGTCGACGTCGCTGCCGGAACCGGAGGTCTCGTCAGATCCATCCATCATGTGAGACTCCAAGCTGATGTCGGAAGCAGTTCTGTGATGTCCCATCGGAATTTTCAGGACGAAATTGGACTTTGTCTCCTGCCGCACTACGTCATCCTGGGCATCGTAGAACTCGACATCGTCTTCCTCGTCCGAAGGGGAGGAGCGCACTACGGCGATGTTTAGTCTCGCTACGCCAACTCCGTCTGAAACAGAAGGAGATTTGCTTTGGTCGGTGCCCTGCTGTTTCGAGGAAGTCACATTTGAAATATCTCTGGTAGGTATCTGGTGCTCCTTGGCAGCCTTCTCCAAATGCGAATGCTGTCGCGCCAACTGCTCCACCATGTTCTCCAAGCGAATCTTCTGGTCGCGCTCGTGTTGCAGCAGCCTCTGCCACTTGGAACCGTGCGACTGCGCAAGGTTCAAGTACTCGGAACAAGTGTTCAGCATGGCGTTGGCGGTGATCCTGAACAGCGTGGCCCTCTCGTTGACCGACTTGACGTGAGTCGACATCTCGGCGTCCGACTCGAACGTCTCCAGCTCGGAGAGAGCCCTCTGCAAGGCGGCACCGTGCTTGGCAATGAGCTCGCTGCAGGTCTGCAAGTCTTCCAGCTTGGTAGACAGCAGTTTCAGCACGCCCTGCAGCTCGTTCTTTTGGGAGCACACGGAGGAGTCGAAGTCGTCCTCCTCCTCCTCCGACTCGACGGTGCGGATGGCCTTGGCCTTGGCCAGCTCGAGGGCGGTGACCCAACGCTGGCGCTCCACCTCGTTGGCCGCCTTCAGGTGGAACGTCTGCGTGCCGCCGTTCGACACCACGAAGGCACACGCGTCCTCCGTGTGGATCAGCGCCCCGAA
Organism: Bacillus rossius redtenbacheri; assembly: GCF_032445375.1. NCBI lineage: Eukaryota > Metazoa > Arthropoda > Insecta > Phasmatodea > Bacillidae > Bacillus > Bacillus rossius. The sequence goes on from NC_086343.1 coordinate 2,163,123, forward strand.
CAGGCTGATGGTGCCGCGACAGGTGTGGGCCACCTCCGCCTGGTTCTTGTAGTACGACAGCAGGCCGTTCGACAGAACAAACCATCGCTTCTGATAGCCTTTCAAGTAATTCGTCCATTTGAAGAGCCAGCCTTTCATCTCTGGTTCAGTCTTGGGTTCCATGCTTGCGTGAAAAATTCAACAGATCACTACGGCAATGTAGCAACTACATGCGCCTCATGTCTGCAAAGAGACAAGTGCCGGAGTTGGGAGCAATTCACACACTGCACAACGTACACTGAACAGTCTGTACAAGAGAGCTTTGCAGCAAGTCAACCAAGACCCAGAGAGAAAGAAGAAAGAGAACAAGTCACGCTGAGACAAAGCAGGCTGGAAGAAGCAGCATGCAACAGAGTACCTTCACTACAACACACACTTACATTCACATTCTCACCCATGCAGATACAGCAGCAGCTGGGGCAGACCACGGAACAGACTACAGTCAAGTACTAGCGAGACCACACCAACTAAACATCTCCCTTTACACCAGCTAGGTTACTATTTATTATAGTGACTTCATTAGTAAAGTGATAAAAGCCCCAATAAAATGAAGAAGAAAATGCTAGGCCACTTGACAGATAATACAACGGAATCTCAATAAAACTTCTTTGTTGAAATATAACTCTGTTGTAACAAGACGTTTAATAGGAAGCATGTATAACTAAATAAATAAATATGCTACATGTAGTTGAGAAAACCTATCTATACTACGGTAAAATATTTTTTCTTGCTAGTGAGATGTTATCACACTGCTATTTTTGTAAACCATGGTTATATGATGCAGTGTGTGTGTACAAAAACTGAATTTCAAATTTGTTATAAGCATTCTTATTACTTGACAATATTTCCAACTCTACTGTTAGGAGGAACACACAACCATGTCCAAGAGTTGGCTGCACTTGTTTATAAAAATAATACTCAAGACAATTATAAAAGTATAGGTAAACACCTGAATTGAATAACTGTATTAGAGGGACCGGGAAGAGAGTTGACCCAGACATCTACAATAAGCCTTGCATGTGACTGCGACAAACCACCAATTGTTTTTTGGAAACATTATAACAGGCCAAAGCTGAGCATTTATTATAAATCCAAACTGCCAGAAGAATGGTTATCACGTCCTTTCCCTGATAGGCAGGACCGGCCGCTGTGGCGGGCTGACCTCCGTACCTTCAGGCCGCACAATGGAGCGATGGTGAAGCAAACTGTGACTTGTCAAGGTGTGAAGTGCCGCGACTCACAGGTGGCAACACTTGAAACTAGAGTGGTTATCACCTTATCACTCAACACCTCTCAACAGAGTTGAAGAAATTGTTATCACTTCCAAATGTATCAATGCTGCAAGCTATTACCATCCCATGATATAACGTACTTCACGCACCGTGTGCTCACTGAACCTTTCGGCTGATGCAGTGCATGAAAACTTCAGTTGCTTAAATTGTGAGGAAAAGCCATTCTCAGTGAAACAACAACACTATTAACATTGTTCTGAGTTTGTTCATATCCTCAGCCATGGTTGTATCGGCGGCTAAGACTGGCAGAGAGGTTTAGTAAGAGATATCTGTCCATGATGGACGTCTGCCAAACATTCTGAATGGGATCTAGCATCTAAAAGCATTCAAGAAACATTACACACACGTGTATTTATGCCAGTTTCTCTACTGCCACTGAAGTGCATCTTTGCAACGGTTCAAATCCTTAAAACAGGTCATTTTGAAGTGAATTGCAGCATAATGAAATGGCAATTTTAAAATATTGAGGTACCGGTATTACAGGTGCCAAGAGTAATAAATTATTTCGTCCTTCACAGCATCCACTAACATTACAGCGTTCCTGCTGCGATGCACTGGCCGCTTGGCCGCTGTGGTTCGCGACCTCGAATACAAATAAGAGCCCCAGGTTGTCTGTGTCGAGAAAGCAGTGACGGCAGCAAAATAACAGATTTTTCCACAGAGGTCTCACTAGCTGTTTGGGGGACTGAAAACTTCCTTCTGGAAAGTAATGGTTCGGTGAGGTCGCCTCACAACTCTTAAGTGGTTGTTATCCACATCAACTTGATCAGTTCATCGCAACACTGTTAGCAGGTGGGTTTCCCTGCACACGGCCACCTACTGCTGGGGAAAGAGCAGACAAAAATTCCAGCCACACACACTTCAATGTACAGACGTGTTAAATGCATAACAGCTGCCTCAGCTGGAAGAGTCTAGGGTCTACATGAAGGCAACTGTGCCCTCGACAGACAGCGACTGTGCACTTTAACAACAGCCTGAAACAGTAATACCAACGAATCGATAACGTGTGTTCTTACACCAACATCTAATCAACGGTCACATATATTTAACTAAGTCTGAATAGGCAAAATGAAACATGAAAGAAATCCAAACATGTAAACCTAGTTTCAAATTAATTGTCCAAACTTCTCTTAGTCTTTAATTAGAACTAACCAGATGTCTAATGTTGGTACTCATTTTATTCAATGTCAATTGTTTAAAATAAAAAAATAAAAAACAATACTAACATTAATATGTCAAGAGATTAATGGCAGTAATTTGCTCATCATAACAGTAACTTAAAACTGCCAATACACATATTAAAATCTTAACTGAAATGTATGTTGCTCTAATATTTAAAAATTTGTTTCCCTTACTGACAGAACTTTTGATCACCAATAAAATTTACCTATTATCTAGTTTTCAAACTCTGTGCTGAAATATTAAAAACCAATGCATGATTGGCAGAACTGACTAAAATTAATACTTGGAATAAACAGAAAATATCATTGCCTCCACAAATAACATGTTACCTAATCATCACAGTATTAGTAAATACCTAATTTTTTTCTCTTCAAAATGTCATTGGTGGAAAATTCTATTTGATGAAAAAAAAACATCACATTAGTGCCATGAGATGTAAATATAACTAATAACATCAGACAAACCATTCGAGATAGCATTACCAACACAATATGTAAAAATTGGGAATTAGAAAAGAAAAAAAATAGATAACAGAGAATACAGCCTGCAAAACAATAAAATTTCAAAAGTTTTCCTTGTAATTTTGTGGATGGTCTCACTGGTAAGTTTAGTGGTAGACAGCGTTCTACATTATAACAGCAGAAGCAAATGGATTTTTTTTTTTAATTTCTACAACAAAACCTACGACATTCAAAGATACAAAATACCCCTTGTACACACCAACAACTGCAAACGCCTACATTTAGGTACGCTCTAGAGATTTAGGACATTACTACGGGCTCCCCTTCATCATGGATACACAGTCGCTGTCGTTCTTAAACTTTCCTCTGCTCCCAGAACAGTTCGCAGTTGGCACTACTTCCAGCTCCGTGACCTTTAGGAAAACATCTTTCATCTTCAGCTCTGGCGTCTCAGGCCCGCACCAAGTGGCTTCTGTGCCCACCAATGCTGGCCCACCACTATTCGGCTCTAGCAGACCTCTGTCACGTTCCAGTACTCCAAAATCTGGCGATCGTAATAATTTTTCCTTCAACTCTTCCCCCCACCCTTTTCCCCCTGGAGTTGTGTAGCTACCATTGCTATCAAAGCCCTTATCTAAAATAAGCATAGAGTTAATCAAGGCAAAGCACATTCAGAACAGAATACAAAGACCACCACCAATGTAAAAACACAAGAACACCAGGCTATTTTCTCGACTGCACTGCAGATGAACCGAGTTGAGCAAGAAACCATACAGTAGCCATTCAAGTGGCTTAACAGGAGCTAAGTTAATATGGGATACCACATACCACACAGAATAATAGCCTGGTATTCACATTTTCAACACTTAATAAAATTATATATATACATATTTACATGCAACTGAATAAAATTAACTGTCCTTAAGGCTTCAAAACCTTGATCTCCCATATTTGTATCAATTGAACCCTTCTGAAATTAACCCTCTATAAACAATTGCAGCAGTACCGTAAGTGCCAGAAACAAAGCAAATCCAAGTTACGTACGTAAATAAAGTTACAATAAATGTGACTTGCAGTATTCTCATATGTGTAGTAAACTCTGTAATTTACCGATTAACATAAATGATGAACAAATGAACTAACTATGTCCCCTGCACATGGAACACGTAGGAAATGAAACCGAGCCGCAACACCCGGACTCTGGTGGGGCCGTCCGCCCACGAGTGACGGACAAACACTGCACTCAGGTCACTACTGCAACGAGGGCTTTCAAAACAGTTCAACAGAAACATTCACTGTTCACAAGCACGGAAGTGTCCTTTCAAATAAAAAACAAACAACACTACGAGACATGCATTAATGTACCACTCGCGGCAGACGTCAACACAGCATCAGGGGTGTAGCAAGAAGGGGTGGGAGGGGGGGGGGGGGCAGAGAACTTTCTTACTCCTACGAAATACTTTTGTTACGCAGCCATGAGGCTAATTTCTGATCTCTGAGTTACGAAACCACTCCCGAGTTTTCCCTTTCAGGTTTCATTCATCTTCTATACAATTTGTGCAAAGAAAGATTGCCCTCAGCAAACTGAACTAGCAGTACACACTTTGTGTTACATGTAGAGACAGGGAAAAGGACCTAATGTTGTGCACTTTGCACCATGATGTAAATCATCAACCCCTGTAAAGCATGCACGAAACAGTTAATACCAATGTGAGATTTAGAAAATCGTAGGAGATAAAACTGCTGGGTCGATGTAGACGGGACACTGGTTGAAACCTGACTCGGGAACGGCCGTGTGGCCCGAGAGGCACCGGGACTCAGGCTCGTTCGAGCCACACATCACTGCAGTCCATCCAGCACAACCTGACGCTCCAGGGATCAGCTCGAAGCCAGTCAGTCGGTCGCCTGCGCACTCGCGCTCACGCCGGGAGGAGATAGCTACGATGGTGTCTGGCGTAAGAAACATAGCCAGGTTTTATTTTGAGGTTAAGTGCCACTACTAACATGTTGTAAAATCCCTTTCGCGACTTTTGTATTTAAAAATTTTCAAACATAACACGTAGGCAGTCTTGAAAATACACGACTATATGAAAAAATTCTGTGGTCAACTATTTTATGGGCTCAATTATACGATTTGTATATGATATCTGAACTGACACCACCCATGTGACTTCAAGCCTACTGGCATCAAAGTTACGCAATGATTTACATAATTTTTTTGAGTCTGTAACTGAGTACATTTGTAGCCCCTTAAATCTGAAGTCTCACCGCATTTAGTACTTAACTCGGCAAACTAGCTAATTACTAAAGATTCAAAGACTTGCCATTTTAAAATGGTACCAATCACAGCATTACGCACTTTAACAATCTCTGTCAAGGTCATCAGTCTGGCAAACACAACACAGGCAAAATTATCAACTTTCAAATAACGTTTAATATCCTGATCCTATTCTAATATACTTTTAATATCAGATTGCACACAGCCAATAATGCCATCAAAGTCTTAGATCTCATTTTATAAGAAGTACATGTACGTATATTTAAATAGTGACTGTGCTAACTTCAGTGGGAAACTAGTTTACGTCAATTTCCTCCGACTCTGAACAAACAACGCGCCGCACACAAACTGCCAGTAAACCGACGCAGTTGCAGCTTTGAGGAAAGCAGTGGAACGGAAAAGTACCAGAGGCGAGCCCACATACAGTCGGCTCTTCCCGGACCTCGTTGTCCACTCACCAGGAAACAGGAGAGACATTACCTGGGCAGAACTTGAGAAGTAAGTTACCAGATAGATAGCGCAAAACAAACTAGGACATGCACATCTGAATTACAGAAAAAAATATATATATATATATATATATATTACCTGGTATATACAAAACAATATATTTCTTTAACAATGATTTTATGTGTCATTTATATCAGTGAGAAACAAAATCTATAGTAAAATTTTCAACAGCAAAATTAAAAAATGTATCAGAAGATGCAAAAATGAAGACTACTCGGGCATCTGACTCGGAATCAGAGAATTGTAACTTTCTCGAAAGAGAGAAGTATCACAATAAAAAAGTTAAATAAAAGTGCAAAAATTTTCTTTAGGCCTATCTCACTTCTACTGGAAAAAAAGGGACATTTTCTCATTTATTATATAATATAATATATATGATATAATTATTTATGTTATAGTCATAACATTCTAGCAAATTTATACAAATTTTAATGGTTTTGTACTTTTATTAATACTAGTTTTCACAATATTTATTTTTCACCTGAGAAAAATTCTTTTAAATTTTGTGTAATGTTTGAAAATACAACAAAATAAATAAATATTTATGGATTATGTTTAATAATGCTATTAACAAAAAATTACTTTTCAATAGTACAAACAACCTGGTATGTTATAACATTGACTTTGGTAACTTATGAGCCTATAGTCTGGACATAACACTTGAGTAAAATAGGACAATGCAACATTTAACAGCCATTGTTTAAATTAATCCTTCTACTAAATACACCTATCCCTCACTTAGCAAGACTAATTCGTTCCTAAAAATGCTCGTGTTATTCGAAATCGTGTATTCTGAAGCATTAGTTTCCATAAATAGCAAGGCTAATTTATTTAATGTGTTCCATAATTGTGTAGAAAAATATACTTGACGTATTATAAATGTGTTGAATAACACTCAACTAAAAATTTGTCACACTATTTATCTTTATATGCTTACCATCGAACTTTGTATGACAAATACGACACCGCATAACGGGAGATACGTGGTTATGTACTTTATCGTCAGTCGGCTGGCTGACTTGCCCGCCCGGGCGTGACCTTTAACTCACGTCGCATACCTTTGCAAATCATCCTTACTGACAGTGAAACTAATATTACTGTCGGGATAATTATAATTTAATTTTTCAAAAATTAAAGTGCTTATTCGCGTCTCACCACCTAGTTCACACCAATCATGTCAAGCCAATGACTATTTTTGTTTCATTAAACATTCATTTAACAACCTTTTCCACGTGAATCATCTGTTCATTTCTGTTCTGGTATCTAATGTCACAAATATTCCCGCTAATACAATCAACAGCATAGACTTATATAAACTTTTGGTAAGAGTCATTTCGTATGATTGTGCGCACAGTTGACTTGCTTAAAACTAAAGTGCGACAAACATAAGCATGGCCTTCATGACAATCTGTGTGCCGTAATACTACTAGTTTTGTCTCAAATACTTGAACACAATGCATTATAAGTGATCAAGCACGTACAGTTACCGGCAGCTGAATAAGCAGATGGTGCTTTTGTGTGAGTGAATTCCCTGCCACTGGCTCAACTGAGTTCACTGCCCGGTTTGTGGCCAGGCAACAGTACGCACGGCGGCATACGCGCTGACGTAAAAACATTTGGTCCTTTACACTCCATAGCCGTAATTTAACTTGCCATAGCTGATGTTTGTACAACAGCCAATAGCGTAGTCAGACCTGCGCGCGCATATCTTCCACCCCCCCCCCCCCCCCAACCCGTTTGACTAACTGTATCCCACAGCACATGTTCACAGAAGTTGAAACAGACTTTGTGACGTCGTGGTTGACTTTTTTTTTATCCTGCCGAGATTTCGTGCTAACTGAAATTTACAGACGTGCTATTCAAGACTGGGGCAGTAAAACTCACATCGCGCTAAATGAATCCGCGCAATCTGAACACGTGCTACGTGAGGGATGGGTGTATTGTGAAAGTGCGTATTTTGCAGGTTTTCCACCACGGATTTTAGTTTGGCTTAAGTTGGCACCTGATCATCACGGAATGAATCATACGGATCCTCTAGACATCTGCGGCTACAAGTTGTTCCAGGGAAAAGCGGCAGTGGTAATGAGACGAAGACACAACACACAGGCACGCCCACTACCCACGCAACGTGCTCACTCCCACTGGCAGGCAGGCCAACATTTACCTTCATAACTAGCGGCCTGGCGCTGCACGCCCGGAGCCCCACTGTCCACTGCCGCAACTATCTGCGTGAGCGCGCGGGCATCACACGGCACGGCGCGGCCTGAGACAGGCAACAAGAGCACACGCGCGTAACCACGACAGACCAGGAGCCCACCGAGGGAGGGGCCGAGCCCCGTGCGGCCCACTGAGGCTCGGGCAGCGAGATGGCGCCGCCTCGCAAGAGTCTGTCACTTCACCGACACAGAGCGCAGTCGTTGTGCTCATGTTCCATCAAGATAACTGGCACAAAACCAAATGTAAATGTAGACGTATTTGTGGTAGACACTGGAACCTACAAGTTACCCCGCCAGATTTTAAAATTTTTGCAACTTTAAAGGCGGCCGCACCTGGGAGAGAGGAACAATACACTCTTCCGCAACTAAACAAACCCCCCCCCCCCCCCCCCCTCTCCGAATCATCATCTTTCTAAAGCCTCAAGCACATTTGGACATTTGGTCAGTTCACTATTCACTAGTTAGTTGTCGCTGAGAATGCTTCGGCACATGCATGCACGTTGTCACTATGTTAGTTACACAGGCAGAGTAAACCTCACTTGTTCATCCACATGAGACTTTGCATAAGTATACAATTTTGTGTTTGAAATGTCTTACTGAGACTCCAGCGATCAATTAAAACTAAACAATGGCACATGAGTAGCGAGTAGATCAGTCATCAACTTTACTGGCCGAAACAAAGCGAGCTGCGAATTATTAATGAATCAGCACAATTGATTACTCCGAGCGAGTTTCAGGCAAAGAACAATTTTTGCTGGCGAGAAACTAGTAATGTGTCCCAATGTGATAAAGGCTGAAAAGTAAACTTCTTACGTAAAACTTAGACTAATTCCTTGAAACATAAATTATATCATGTATACACATTTATTAATGTGTGAAAAAAAAAATTATAAAAAAGGATGTCCACGTTTAAGGCATATTTATGAAGTTCGCCTCTCGTAGCCTAAGTGAGAAAGTTCCAAACACTCAAAGTTCAAACATCACCACTGGAAGCAGCATGAAACCACACACACACACACACACACACACACACACAATTCACACACGTGGAGGGTTTGTCGTCGTCTGAACGTAAAGTTGCAGGTAAGCCGTAAACGTGTGCGGAACATAGTAACGGAACGGAGACGGGCAAACCACAAGCGATGTCAGTCAGTGAGAGTTCTAGCCCCAGTCTGGACTCAAACAAGAAACACCAGAACCGAGAAAAAAAATTATTTTTTCTCACCACAAAATACACAGTCTTGTTCTCGATCAACTACTATTAAAACTCGGTCCTCGCCGGCCGTGCTCGGTGAAACGTCGTGCTCGAGTTACGAGCGTTGCGAGTTTGATCCCTACACGTCTGCACGACTGGAATACCTGGGACCGACTCAGTGCCACGTGGTTAGAAGCCCACTATAATCCTGGGAGGTACCATCGCTGTCAGCCCCAATGAATAACGGCGCAATATAAAACCCAACAAAACTCAACAATAATCTTTCCAACGTGAGGTGCAACATTTGAAATTCACCGTTAAATATTTGGGCAGAGCAAAACACTGAATCCATTTTTTACTTACACCGCGTACTTATACGTTTATTTAGCGGCTAGACCTGCTGTCGAGCCGCAATACGCTGGGTGACAACCAGACACGAAACAGCCTGCACCGAGCCACAGTCATTACTGGCCTGAACTGTGAGCACAACCACATTTACCTATAACGTGGAAGACGCTCCCCAGCAGGCGGTAATGTGGAGTGAATCACGATTATCACATTTGTGCTACAAAGATATGACACTGACGTCAGTCTGGTACCACAACCACTGATGTGACCCACAAACCTACTCTGGTAATGATCATATCATGCCGGTGATTTCTGTGCCGGAGCGTGTTCCAAATTTTTGAAGACTATTCACTATTTTTAATTGCTCCCTTTAGGCCGGCTTGCAGTTGCGATTTGAGGCAAGCAAAGTATTTGCTTGGAAGTTACTGACCCAAGGCCCTTAGACTCAAAGCTGCAGGAATATGTCTTTTCATTTAAGTTGCCAAAGAAATACACAGTAGTAACAACTCAAGACCAAAAAAACATTGTTCTCACCTAACTTTTTTATGTTTGTAATATAAACATATTACAAATTTTTAACTCAATACTGTGCCTACTGCATGAACTAAAACACACACAATTAATTATAAAACTACCAAAATAAAAAGAAATACATTGGAAATAATACTATAATTAAGTCTAATTATAATATCTACAATGTAACTTAATACTGAATCATAACATCCACCATATACACAAATTTTAAAGCACTTTCAATTGATGTAATTAGTTAGTGTATCATTAGCACAATATTGATTCAGTAAATGACATCAGCATCACTGTCATTAGAGTTGCTGAAACCAGAAAAAAAAAAGTTTCAAATTGTACCAACTGGGTAGTACCATTATGTACATAATTGAAATCAGTAAAAAAAAATTAGTGCTCATTGATTTACTTTTTTAGCTTGTATGTTGTCATGTGCCATACAGGTGTTTTAAATATTTCTTTACATGTTTAATTTTTATTTTAGGTCATTTTACTTTTTTTGCCAAGAGTGATATGATTGAATAACAACTGTTGGAGCACTGAAATAAAAATTGATATTACTGTAGACATTTGTGCATTTTTTAAATAATTTTACATTGCTGATATTGAGTAAAGTATCTAGGAAAATTGTTAACTCTACATGCTTGCTACATTCATGCTCTCAATAAAAACAATCCACAGATGTGCACTAACCGTGAGATTAGTACAGGGACTACATTGTTTTCAGTTTCTTTTCATTCCTAACTGATTTTGATTGTACAGAAAATTTTCATTGCAGCATAACACTCTTCTCTTTCTTTTATCGTTTTTAGTCAAACACCATATTTATAAGAATTCAATCTGAACTTAAAAAAAAAACCTTGGCTAGATAATAAAGCAACTTTAAACGTACTAAAAAAACATAACTATCATGGAATTTTGACACCCACAACCACCACCAATCAGGAATTGAATACAGCCGGTAAATGGGTTTGTTAAAGTCATCAGCAAAAAAGGTTCTATAAAAAACTTGAGACTGACGTAGGTACTTGCAGCCAATTTCCCTCCTTCGTAACCTTGCAAGGCCAAATCAGTTACGAAATATTCGATACATAGACACATCAATCATGTTAATTTTCTTTTACGAAATCAAAATTTTAATATCTTTTTAATCCCTCACCTGTAAGAACCAATACAATTGCTTCTCAGAATGACAGATGTGCAGCAAACACGTACGTCATTATATAAATGTAGACAAATTACAGTACCAATAATATTAGTATTAACATTGGAATATTATGAAATGTATGCTACAACTCAAATTGTTTAAAACTCTATTTCTATTGCTCACTCACCACTTCAAAAATTTATAAAATTTCAGGAAAATATCAAGCTGATCAGTTACTGATCAGGCCCCATTACGTGGTTATCTTTGACGATGATATAATACAGAACAGAGTGAAATTTCAGCTTAAAAAACTAAACTTTTTTAATGGTTAAAAAAACTTTTTGACACACTAATACACTTGCCTACAAGATATATTTTTATGAATAAAAATGTATATTTTTATTAATTCGTCATTTATCAATTACCTTAATTCATTTAAAATTGATTATTTTAGTATAGAAATACAAACCAAATGAAACAACACAACAAAAAAAAACACTAAATTAATATAAACTACATTTTTTTTATTAACAGTTGTAAAAATTCAAATTTGCAGGGCACAAATGAAGAACAATAGTGCTCGCAGCTCACACTAAAACTATTTTGTTACCTTTTACCTCATTTTCAAACAACGATTTTATGTGTGTGCTTCAATGCCCCAGAGAAACTGAAGCAGCACAAATGTTTCGGACATATTTTGTAGTATTATATAAATATTTTAAAAATTTCAAAATCAGTTCATACAATTATTTAGTGTATCTGAAACATTTTTGCTACTGTTTTTTAATACGTTCGGCCGGGAGAATGGGATAACGACTCCAGGAATGATTACGGTACCATAATTTGCTATGTGAAGTTTAAGATAGCATGTGTTTCAATAAAAAATTACGACACCGTAACTTTGATCGACTCATTGGATTTGACGGAAATTTGCTAGTGTGCGAGTTTAAGATTGGTAGCTCACGGTTGAGTAATTAGTTAAATACATAGTTGTCACATGTTGCTTGACTCTACATATTGTTAAAAGTGTAGATTTCGGGTGGGTGGAGGTCACCCTTTTTCCTCAGTAAACTAATTAACTGATACATGTAGGGTCATGATTCTTTATTAGAGGCTTATTGGTATTCTGCTACAAGATGGCCTATAGTTAAACTTGACGTCGCCGTCGGTGCTCCCTCTGAGAGCACAGGCCATTATGTGTCCTCAACACCTGAATCAGTGCCAGTGCTACGAACACGCCCGCACATGTAGCAAAGTGAAGGGGGGAGCAGTGCCTCCAACTGCGTGACGTAAGTTACGGCCGGCTGTGTAAACGAAGCGCCCGGTCGGTTGTGGCAATGTGCAAAAGGGGATTCAGTGCATATGCAATTTAAATAAAAAAAGGAACTAAAACTTTTAATACGTCAAATATTTCTTAATAATTAATTAATAAGGTGTAAAATCTTTCCATTAACAAAACTGACCGGCTTCATCTTCCCGCGCTCCGTGGTTTCCCGCGGATTTTCCTCCCCTCCCTGGCTGGGTTGCCAGGGAGAATCGTCAGTAGCCTTCCAGCACTCACCAGGGCCGGCAGCCCCGCACACGTGGAGCCTCTAACTTTTCGTGCCCGAACCAGCATGTAACATCCATAGGTATTATTTCTAAATCTACTATCACCAGCTTCACAGTCGGCCTAACTCGGCTGTATGACGTGTCGTACGGTCCGTCAATAAAATGTGTGTGTGCTACGTAAATCTTAATGTTTTTAGGCAGCCCACCGAGGTGCCTGCCCTTCATGCCATAATCACTCCATCCGGAGTACTTGAACATTGCCCACGCAGGGAGGCATTACGCCTAACGTGAAACCAGACTTTCTAACGCTTCATATCCTGGGACGTGCCGCGGTCGTGGGCGAGCTACCACGTCAGATACCACCGCGCCCGTATCCAGCTTAACGTGGCCCATGCCACCACGAGGACGAGCCTCGATTAACATAATTTCCCTGAATGGAGGGACTAGTATCATCCCGTGCCCCGGGACCTTCTTATAATAACTTTACTGCTAGATTTCAGTGTTAGTGTTAGTGTTCGCCATTAACCATGCGTAAGTCTACATTTTACTGTTTTGTGTATTTTCTCAATCAGTAATTAGTGAACTCTCTTTATAACGCACCGTCCGGACTACCACGTCCTAATCACTAAATTCGCTGCGTGCCTTAACCGTCGTCACCGTCGCTCTCAGGAGAGCTTGCGCCCCTCGATGTCGTAGTCTCCCGGAATACCGCCAGACGCTAACCAGTACCGCCAATCGAGGGCCGTGTTGACGATGATACGGCCAGTCACGTGAAAGTGTATTGTACAAGGTGAAATACTGTAACATGTGACACAGCAATAAAACCAGTTATGTTCACTTGTGTTTTTCAATATGCCGTCACCCGCGGTCTCGTGATCGAGACCCGGGGCGGTCCTAGTGGTTTTAGTGGCTATTAATGAAATCTCCGGCGGGTGCCACGTTAATTTGAGTATTAACCGAGGTGGTTGTGGGTTTTTGCCCCTGCGTGTTCCACTAGGATCGGCGGCTGTTGATGGTGGAAGGGAGTCCCTGCTTTTAATACGCACTGGCCCTAAACAGTGTAGAGGACTGTTTCCTAACTGTTCAGGAGGCGTCTATGAAATAAAGAAAACGTTATTTAGGTGCTGGTTTTTAATCCCGCATCTCACAAAGTGTGGATGGGCACAAGTTATACAATTACACTTGACAAATACGCTGACACTACATACACTCGCACTGAATAATTAATTACGTGTTACGTTGCGGCACTTGCAAATAAGATCCCTACATGGGTTTGGGGGTTGTCGAAGAGTTTGAGTGGGTTAACGGCCACTCCCGTGATAAACTGGAACTAGCTTCGTGACCGGGCTCACCTGTGTGATTCGTGGGCCCATTAAGGTAATATTAAGAGACAAGTCTTTAAGTTTGTAGCTGGCAGGCATCTGCTCGACGAATTATATTAAGTGCTGTTCGCGGGAGTCGGTCCGGACCGTAAGGTGACTGCGTCGCGAACCGTTGTTGCGCGATGAGCAAAAATTAATGCAGCCGGGTTAAGCCCTGCACCGGAAAAGGGCACGGGGGCACGCGGGGAGAGGAAAAATGAGGTTTTAATGAATTATAATATTTACCAGTATGAAGAAATCAGGAGCACAAAAGTTGAAGTCTCCCCGCGGTATCACACGTCCGCCCCGGCCCGTGAGTAAAACTCTACTGCCGCTTTGTGCCGGCTTGGTTGTGGGTTTGGGGGGGGGGGGGGGGGGGGAGGAAGCGTCATGACGCGCCGAACTTTCTAATGTGCTGTTATTCCAAATTTATAATTATAATTAGACATTATTATTTCTAGAACCCTCGTAACTTAATGACATCTGTCTGAATTAGTTGGCGGAAGGCCTATAATTATAATACATAATAAAATTGAGATTAATAATATTTGAAAATAGAAAGTCAAGCTGGAGACGGTCTGTCACTTGTTGACTACTACAGTGGCTATTTGCTGGTGAAAACGGGGAGGTTAATTAGGTTGATTTATGCTGTTGTTAATTATTGGCGGAAGGCTGCAAGGGATGTTCCGAACGTCTATTAATTGCGGTTTCCCACGGGGAAAACTGCTGCACCCCTACGACACATTTTCACTCTTAAGGGTTGTTTTGATAGTTAAAAATCACTTAATTACTCCCAGTAATTAATGAAGCATAAGAGCTGTTTGGTGGAGTTGGCATATGGGTGTAATCTATTTAAACACTCACCGACGTCGTCGGCTCGCTTGACTCACGTGACCTGGGCTAGGGTTGCGTTCCGTTAGCGGGGTTTAATACTGGCGGGTGGAGGCTGGGCTTTATGGCCTTCGGACGGACGACGACAAATAGTTACGGCATCCTGGGTGGCCATAACAGCCCAGAGGGCCCTTTGTAGATGCGTCCCTGCCTGCAGCCACAAGACAAAGAACCCCGCCCTCGAGACCAAATTCTAGTTAAGGTAATTTAATTATAATAATTTCAGGACAGGCAGCGGGGACGGCGTCAAAATCTTGTGAGAATTGTGCATCCCCTTGGCTGCTCACAATAGTTTCAGGCTTAATGTTTTGGCATGTCATTTACCTGATATTTCATAAAAGCTTAGCAGTGATCCAGACTCTAATTATTGAGAATTAGAAATGCCATTTAAGGTGTAAGAGCTGATGCTGGCTCTAGTATCCGAGGCAAGAACTAACAAGGAGATGTAAAGAGTTTTAAGGAAGCGAATATATAGCCTCTCTGCATTAATGGCAACCTGCACCTTCTCATGGTACCAAAGGATTATTGACCAATGCAGGTCTGCTGGGGAGTCCACGTACCAAGAAATCCTCAATTCTCGGAAAGTCGTATCTGGTGAAGTGGAAGAGCCTTCTCTGCAGTCAACAGCAAATGGCTTTGATACTAATCGGAGGTGTCAGCATCAGGTGCATCATGCAATGGGTCCCAAAAAAAAGCCATATATCTACTGTAAAGAATCACATACAGCATCCTGGCGGCGCTAATGACCTTGAACGGACTGCAACTGGGTCATAAAAGCTGTAAGCCTTGGGGTTTGATTTCTGAGATTCTACGGGTTTCCAGTTACCCGATGCGACCTTGCAGACTTAACTGAGGCAGTTACCCCATTACCATATTGGTTTACAGGCTGGAAGAGCCCCAAATTCCATGAAAAATCAAGGTACTAATGCGGGGTGGCCAATCGTTGAATATGAAATTCTCCCTTCAGTTTCTTTATAGAACCCAGACCATGTAGTGTTGGTGTCGTGAGGTCACTCGGAGTTTTACGAGCAAGCCTCAAGAGTCCCCACTCCGAAACAGAGTGGATTGGTTAGCAGTGTATCTAATTTAATTTTGATCCTGGTTTCGTGATCTTGTATATTGGTTATTTTTGTACATGATCTTTGACAGAACCAAAGGCTAAAAACTTTCCACAACACAATCAATAATTATTTTAAGTGGGATGCGCACGATAACAATGTTTACATAATCTGACATAGGTACAATATTACAACTAATCTATAATTTAAAATTAATTTAACCTTATTACTTTTGAACACAAGGAATTGGCGTATGGTTTATGACCTTACTTTTTATGCTCTTAATTTTATTTCGAAAAATGGAATTTATTTTATATCTAATTATGATTACCTTTGGGTATTTGGAGATATCGATCAATCTGATTTTTACATGGATTTTAGACAAGAATTAGTAATGTCATGTTTACTCTATGACAATATGGCAGCTCTCTAGCTTTCTGCTATGAAATCTGTCATAACACAGTGAAAAAGAAATGTTTGCCGAGTTTCTAGGAACATACTATGTGTAAAGAAATGAACTATAATAAAATTATACCTGTAAAATCTGAACCACTAGATGAAATATTTGTTAAGGTCAGTAATAATTTTGGCGACGTCCGGTGCTTTGATCAGGTTAAGGTGTGGCAATTGCATAGTTTTTGTAAACTATCTAGCGGAGCGGCGCATTCGGAAAAACCCAATAAAATTCCAGAAGGGTTTTTTCTTTACTTACAAATTATATCCTCTAAAACGAACTTCATATTTCCAAAAAAGGGTATTTAATTTGTAAATACGGTTTAATTGATTAATTTAGATTAGATACATTAAAAATAGTTTTGAATGTTTTGGTTAGCTTAGCTTAAAATACTTTATAAAAATATGATTGATTGGTTAAGATTGTTCTCTTATGTTATTAATGTGTTATATATATGAAATCAGATTTGTTAATGTAGCTAATATAAACCAACAAACTTTTTTTTTGCAAAAGAGAACAATGCATACATCTATAAACTCGAAAATAAATTTTAATGACATCAAACAACCATAACTACTATAAAATAGGAAGAATCATTATATAACTCACTTTCCAAGCAAGTTATAACTGCTCACTAGTGAGGTCGTTCGTGAGCGATTAGTTAAAAATGGATTCTTTGAGCGAAAAAAAGCATATGATTTGTTCTCTATGTAATGAATTGGGTTCTTTGATAGTCTGTAGAGAGAACGAGTGGTTTGAACGAGAGAAGGGAACCAGCCAGTCTGATTCGTTTGTAAAATGACTTATGATGTCGGGAGCCAGTGTAATCAGTAATTGCAGCATGCTCCTGTTGACGGTAAATATTTACTTGGGCGGTATTTCCGAAAAAAAATGTTAAAAATCCGAAAATACCTTTATTTAATGCTCTTCAACTTCCTCTTTTCATTATAATCGGCGGATATTAGAAATTTCAAATACTTTAGGAGATATCGAATTTTTAAATTTCTTCATATGTAGTTGAGCGGTATTTGCGAAAAAAAATGTTAAAAATCCGAAAATACCTTTATCATATGCTCTTCAACTACCTCTTTTCATTAAAAGCGGCGGAGATTTGAAATTCCAAATACTTTAGGAGATATCGAATTTTTTAATTTTGCAATACAAGACCTGTGGAACCATTCGAGCGGCGCCATTTTTGTTATTTTGCCGTGTGTTCGTGAATACGTGAATCGTGAATGCGTAATTAATAAAATGGTTGATTAGGTCAGGTCAGTTACATTATAAATATTTTAAAACTAAACAGCCATTAAAATTAATTCACAAAATAATTTTTAATGTCGGCTTAGTTTGAAAGTATTAATAATGTAACTGACCTGACCTAATCAACCATTTTATTAATTACGCATTCACGATTCACGTATTCACGAACACACGGCAAAATAACAAAAATGGCGCCGCTCGAATGGTTCCACAGGTCTTGTATTGCAAAATTAAAAAATTCGATATCTCCTAAAGTATTTGGAATTTCTTATCTCCGCCGCTTTTAATGAAAAGAGGAAGTTGAAGAGCATATGATAAAGGTATTTTCGGATTTTTAACATTTTTTTTCGCAAATACCGCTCAACTACATATGATGAAATTTAAAAATTCGATATCTCCTAAAGTATTTGGCATTTCTTACCTCCGCCACTTTTAATGAAAAGAGGAAGTTGAAGAGCATAAAATAAAGGTATTTTCGGATTTTTAACATTTTTTTTCGGAAATACCGCCCAAGTAAATATTTACCAAATATTATTAATTTTTTAATAAAACATTTGTTTGAGTGATGAAGTAAGAAATTAATTAAAGATATTTTAATGAATCCAAGTGCCTAATCCACATCCACTCAAAATCATAAATCATGCTCTAAGATTGACAATACAAAAAAAAAAATGGTTGGGTTTCGGCAGAACTGGCCTATTCCTGGAAACAATTAGCTTTAGCTTGAAGAGTTACATAACACCATGTCATCGTCTCAATTCTATATACACACAGCGATCCTTACACTTTTGGAAGCCCAGTCACCACCTGCTTATAATTACCGCGCTGGTTAAATACAGTAGGTGTAAGATATTTGAAAGCTTGGGACCTGTCACGGCACGGCGTCACAACCTTATAGCTTCTGCTCGCGACAGGGGTAGGGGAAGGGAAGGAGAATCGGTAGGGCTCGCTTACTCTTCCCCTCCAGTGCAGTGGCCGGTGATAGCAGTAAGACACCCAGGCTTTTAGCTAACCTGCTTTCAGATAAGAAAAAAAATGGTTGGCTGGGGGGGGGGGGGGGGTGCTTAGAACCCCTAAACCCCCCCTCCCCCCTGGCTACGCCCTTGGTGGGCAAGACAGGGAGAGTCAGGTTTTCAAAGATGAAAACGGTGGGTGTACCACTAGAGGGGAGAGATCAAAAGCTACTTATATCCAGGAATAGTTCAAGGAAACCTGGGTCGGCAGTAGCGAGTGGGGGAGCCCGCTGCAGTGTTGGGGGTCGTGCAGTGCTCGAGAGGGAACTAGAGGGAACGCAGTGGAGAGCAGCTAGGGGGTGAAGGGGTGGTGGAGGAGCTCGTCAGTGCTTATGAAGGGAACTAGATGGGCAGAGGGTGGAGAGGAAAAGCTATAATCAGGAACAAGAGAACTCCAGGAATGTTTTTAGAGAGAGAAGGAGACTGGAAAGGGGGGGATACTCACTGGTCGTAAGAACAGTTGGGGATGTGGAGAAGTTCAGGAGGAACTTCGCGGGACTGCTTGCCTCTGGGATTGTGCCCGACAGCAGCAGGCCTCATTTCAGTTGAACTTGTTTCAAATGGCTTGCAATTATCTTTGTATTCAGTATGGCGGAATTCTTATTCCTCCATGAACAAGCTACTGGAAAATAATTGTCTCAGGTAATGAAATAATAAAGCTATAGCTTAGCTTTTTTCCATAATGATTATAAAAAAAAAAAAATAATGTGTATTTGGATTTTGTTTTGCTCCTCTTCTAGATAATTATCCTTTTGATAAGTCAGTTTTATGTAAACTGTCTTTCACCAATTCCTCTGACTAAGACTATGATCATCATTAACATAATTATATCTACAAAATATAATAGTAAATTTTCCTTCAGTACCTGTATTTGCAAAAATCTTTTGAGGCTGCAATGAAAATTTAAACAAGTTGTTCCTTAGAAAATTTAAATCTGTTAGAACTAAATTTGGTGTTAAGTTGGGTATTAAATATTTTTGATGATGCTAAAACTGAAATAAAAATGTAAGGTATGGACTCTAAATTGTTTGGAATGTGTACATTATGCAGGGGCTGATTCAGAGGTCAATCCTGAATCCATTTCTTGGTTTTGGCAGATCTATCTATTAGAACAATTAAATACATGTATCATGAACCTTAATTAACAGCGTATTGACATATGGGCTTTTCCTGCAGGAAAATGACAGGTGTAAAGGGTGCCAGAAGAAAGCAATTAGAATTTAACTGGTACTAGCTTTAGGTTGGTCATGGTAGGTCAGCGACATTAATAACAATAATTTGTAATTTTCTTCCTATCAGAGTGAACCCAAGCATTAAAACAATTATCTGGAAACTCAACCGTAGCCCCAGGGATTTTGCCCCTCGCGCCTCCCTCTATATGGTCCTACTTATGCGTGAGAGTTGCCGCCTGGACAGTGAAAGTTACATTATTCTCCCATTTTCCAAGTAGCATGTAAAATTCCCATTGAGTTTAGTATGGATGAAAGCAAAAAGTTTATTTGATAATACATTTGATAGAAATGGGGTGGCTTTCTCAGCAACCCTTCATAAGCTCCTGTTTGGCACATTTGGCTTAAAGGAAATATTTTATTGGGTGATTGAGGTGTGTAAAAATAAATAAAATAGAATTCTGAAAATGTTTATTTTGAGTGTTGCTGAGCTTGTTTCGTCAGTTTACAATTAATACCAGGTAATTTTTTTACGAGAGTGAGCAGAACAACCTGCAGCATTTTATCCCCCTCTTTAAACGACTAGTTATACTGCAGCAGACGGGTGTGCCCTGACTTGCCGTGAGAACCTTGAGCCACCGGTGCGTTGCTCCGACGGACGGCAGCTGTGGGGAGGTGGTGTGAGTTAGCGCGTCACCGGAGCGACAGAGGCGCACCTGTGTTCCAGGTGGAGCTCAAGGAAGAGACGGGGGAACGCGGAGAGGGCGCAGCGCAGAGGACGGGCCTACCCCCGCTGTGCTGCGATGCAGAAGACAAGGTCTGTGTTAGCTTCCTACCTCTTTTCATTTATTCAGAGGCATTCTCTCTACTCACATTGAAGTATTTCTTACAAAAAAAAAAGGTTAATGTTAAGCCTTGTGGTAGATGATAGCTGCATCTGTGTAAAGTAATTGTTCTCCTTACAGCTATCCAGTAATTGTGCTGTGGACTTGAGCTGCCAGGCAGAAGTCGCGGGGAGCCTGGTTCGCGGGTGTCCCAGAGAGGGGGGTGGTCTGCCGTCTGTCCCTCGTCCTGCCAGCACGTACAGATGTGCGGAGTGCGGAAAGCTCTTCGACCGGAAGTGCAACCTCGTGCAACATGTTCGAACCCACGAGGATCGACCGCTGCCCCGCTGCAAGACGTGCAGCAGATCGTTCACCAGCAGGAAGTCGCTCGTCGAACACACCAGAGGGCACACGGGGGAGCGGCCCTTCAGCTGCCGGGAGTGCCCCAGGTCGTTCGCGCGGGGAAGTTGTTTTCGCAAGCACGTCAGGACTCACGCCGGGGACAACCCCTGCTGCCAGATGTGCGGCAAGTCCTTCACGTGCGTGCAGAGCTACACCGAGCACTACCGCAGTCACACCGGGGAGCGCCCGTTCACTTGCGGCGTGTGTTCCAAAACATTCTCTAGGAAGAGCGTGTATCGCACGCACCTCAAAACTCACACCACCGAGTACGCTTTCTGCTGCCACGTGTGCGGCAAGCGATTCACCACGAAAAGCTACCTCGTCATCCACAGTAAAACACACATGGAAGAGCTTTTGTTCAGTTGTAAAATTTGTGAGAAATTGTTCACCAGCAAGCAGAAGTTGGTCTTTCATCATAGATCTCACACCGGAGAACGCCCTTTCTTTTGTAATATTTGCTGCAAGTCGTTTTCGCGCAACGACTGCCTGGTGAGGCACGTGAGATCTCACACGGGAGACAAACGTTTCAGCTGTGGTGTGTGCGGCAAAGCTTTCGTCCAGAAGAACGAACTTGTCAGACACATCAGAACGCATAGGTGAGACTGGAAATCTTCCTGCTTCTAGATGCCAAATCAGGATTTGTGTATGTGGAGTAACTTACTCTTTTTTTGAGATTACGCCTGGTTAATGTTGTTTATAACCATAACTTTTAATATAGATATGAATGTAAGGCCTAGGCCTCAGTTCAGGTTTGAGTCGGTTGTACTCAAAACATGTGGCTGCAAGGTATGCGACGGATATTCTGCAAATCGGTTTCATACAAGTAATTTTTATTTTGTGTTGAAATGAAAAATTTATATACCAAACAATTTAAACACAGGTGACTTATATTTGCTGTGATGTTTGGTCATGTAAACATTCAGTAAACTGCAGTGTATTTGTGCTGAAATGTTTTTGAACTCATCCGTGCAGCACGGTGGTCGCTGGTCATGTGTTTCAACCGTGTCTTTGTCCTGCTGACAGTTGTCTACCCACAGCCATTCATTTTCCAGAGAGTCGAAACATCCTGAGAAGGTTACGGCCCTACTTGTTTCACAGTTCTAGTCATGCTAGCTGATATGTAGTGTCAAAGTTGCCTTAGGAATGCAGGTAATTGTAGAAATGCTGCATTGCAAGAACACAAGAGCAAATGTCCAAACTCTAGTCCAGAATGAAACTAGGGAACTACACATCATCATTTCTGTATACAATGAGGTTTGCCAACACTGGTTTCAAGATAAGTACCAGTTAGATTGTACATTAGAACCCTGTCATGATGTTCCTACCTACTTATGTCTTTTTTTTTTTCAAGTGCCAATATTTCTCCCATAAGGACATGCATTTATTTCCTGCATTTAACGTTTAACGAATGGTCAATTTCCTGCTTATAACGTTTGCTTCCTAACAGTCAATAAATTAAAAAAATATATATATATATATATATATATATATATATATATATATATATATATATATATATATATATATATATATATATATATATATATATATATATATATATATATATATATATATATATATATATATATAAAACTATTTCAACACTTATTCCATCTGTATAAATTAACATGTAAACCCTACAGTGCATAACATTTTTTAAAATTATAATTAAATTTTTTTTTGTTGAATCTGGTGTTTTTAGAGAAGAAAAAAATATTTTAAATTTTTTTATTAATTTCCTTTAAATGAAAAAAGTTTAAAAACATTAGTGTGACAATCGGCTACATCATGGATATTACAACTACACAATGTCACTCTCAAAACACTTCCTCGGATAATATCTTGGAGCTAATAATAATTCTGTATTTTAAAATGTTGATGAAACTATATAAAATTATAAATATATACCTAAAAAAATCCCACAGCATAATGAAAAACCATTGGTAGTACATAATTAGACAAAAAAAAATCTCACTTAGTGCAACTACAAAAAAATCAAACAATTACTAGTAAATATTACAAAGAATATTTACAGACACAAGAATTCAGAAGTAATAATTATTACATAAACTGCAAACATATTTAAATAATAAAACTAAAACTTCACACTATTTACAAACTCTGAATATTCCATTAAAAATAAATACAGTTTTGAAATCTGTTCAAATGCAAAAATGTCAGTAGCTCACGAAACAAAAATTAAAACACAATAAAATAAAATACAAAACCAATGCAGAAAATATTTGCACTATCCCTTGCATACAAAGTTACAACTACTCTGATAAAACTGAAACCCAAATTTAGAGTTAAAACTAGCAGCTGGAATAGCAAACTGTTTACATCACATGGTACGCCCTGAAACAATTATATCTATTGTTTCGCATTCAATGACTGAAAACCCCTTGCAGTTGGGCATCTTGCATCGTTGCTTGCAGCTCCTTCAGTGTGTACAGGCCAACGTCCCACCCGATCCCTTCTCACGTATGGTTGGTACAGGAGCAGCTGCTCATTTCCGCTTTTTCTCTGGGAGCCGCGGCCTTCCATGCTTAGGAGTTGTTGGCGAAGTGCCGATTTTGCATAATGTTTCCCCTAATTCAGCTCTGAATTCAACTAACTTCATAGGGTTTGATGCTGCAGTCTTTCCGGTGTCCTTTCTGCTATCCTTGTGCGTCCTGAGAAACAAAATCCATGCGCTGATCACTGCCGAGTCAACCAGGTGGTAAAATAGACGGAAATACCATTTACGACTCCTCATTATAATCTTGTATCTCCCAAGTAGGCTATCGAGAAGGTCCACTCCGCCCATGTGTTTGTTGTATTCCCTGATGACAAAGGGACACTTGACAACTTCGTAAGCTTTTGTAGACTTGTTGAATCTCTTGACTTCTGTGGTTGGATTTGTTCCAGCATATGGTGACAACATCCTTACGCACTTGTCAACCCACATCACAGACGATGTGTCTTGCCCATCAAGAGACGCAACGTACTCAAATTATAAGCCTCGAGGCACTGACTTGATATCTTTTGCTGTTTTCAGCATTGGTAATTTGCAGTTGGGAATTCTGTCTGCGCGAACAGTCCCTAAACACAAAATTCCCTCAGACTTCACATACACTTGGAGACCTATTGAGTTGTAATAATTATCACAATAAATTTTGTGATTCACGTGTTTGGGAATTAGCCTTGAAAAGCGCACAACAACGTTGCTGCTTGCACCCAAGTCAGGTTCGTTCAGCTGTCTCAGGTGGTCGGCATTTTCCTGCCCAGTATAGATTTCAAAATCATAGGCATATACATTCATGCCACTCAAAATAAAAAATTTGTAGCCATACTCATGTGGCTTGTCTGGCATGTATTGCCACAGATGATGCTTAGCCTTGGTGGCACACAATTGCTCATCTACAGCCAATCTTTCCGCCGGAAGAACAGAGGAAAACTGTTTCTTCAATGTGTCAAGAACTGGTCTGATCTTGTGTAGCTTGTCATGCCCTTCTTGATTATGAGGCATAAGTGTATCATTGTTATTGAAGTGAAGGTATTGTCTTATTTTCTCAAATCTGATAATCAGCATTGTTTCCTGAATAATTGGCAGTCCTAACTTTGGGTTCCAGTAAGTCCTGATATTCTTCGCAATCATTATGCTGGTCAAAATGCATATTCCAAGATATGCTTGTAAATCTGACTTTGTAAAATTGACTGGCTTGTCAGGGTTTACCTGGCAGCTGTACCGTATCGATTCTTCCACAATTTTTTTCCTGTAGCTCCTCTGTGAAAAAATATTGGAAATAATGAAATGGTGTGTCCAAATCTAAAATTTCTTGAGGCAGGTGGTCTTCCTTCCCAGTAAACATCACCTGCTCTTCTGACAAGTCCAGTTCTTTTTTCTTCCATGTGATGCCCCTATAAAGTTGTGCCTGAGATACATTCTTTTGACTTTTGTATTGTCTTGTCTTATTTCTTCTTTCATTTGTTGAAATAGAGGGTCCTGGAATGTCCTCTTCACATGGTTCATCACCGATAGTTTCCTCTGCTGCTACATCCAACCCGAAGAAGTCGTCGTCGAAATGGTGAATAGTTGTATTGTCACTGTTGCGATCTTGCTCAGGTTCTTCTGCTACTTCCAAAAGTCTACAGAAAACTGAATCAAAATTTGATACCGCTGGACATCCATCACCATCAGCACCAAATTCGTAATCATCATATAGAAAATCGTTCTCATCTTCACTAGATTCAGACATGATTCCAGTTTGTTGCCTGGGCTGACTCTGACTACACAAAAATTAAATTGTTTGTTTCTTTGGCAAACTGTGTTGTCATTCAAAATAACATATATTTATATGAAGTTCAGTATACATTTTTATTACCCAAAATAAACAAACAGCCGAAAGGGAACACGAATTAAAACACAAATTACATGTATATCCGTTACTGTAATACTTTTATACTATGAAAATAAAAAAAAATTGAATGTTCAAAAACGGCAATTGTTTTTTTTTTTTTTTTTTTTTTACCTTGCTGATGCCAAAATTACAGATGTACTTAAATGTGTATTCATAATGTTTAATATTCTTGACGAGTCCTATACTACATGTACAATAGAATGGTTATATTAAAAGCATTACTTTACATGTGTTTTTGTTTACAAACACTGTTATACCATAGATGTAAATTGTTCATGTAGGATTGTATGGGATGGAAAAACAAAATGCTTGCCAGAACACTAGCGCTACACATTACTGCTGGCCAACGTGAATTCCATATACCGAAAAAAAAAAAATGTTTGTAGTTATGCATCGGTTGGTATCCTTGTCTGGAATGAAAAGAATATCTTTCCATTCTTTGCCATTTTACATATCCCTACATTATTTTAGTTGCTAATTAGTCTGTGATGGCAAAACAAAAAGGGTTTTGTATTGCTAATAAAGAAGTTATTTATTTCATTCGTAGGAAGGAATCCAGAAAATAAACATTTTCAAGTGACGAAGGGATTGGAAATAGGCAAAACGAAACAGAAGCTGGAAGCGAGACAAAGTTTAAAAAAAAAAATTATTGGCTTGCTTAAGCAAATTCGATCATTGGGAGTAATCATCGTAAAATTTAACCTAAAATTTGCTTATTGTGTTTTTCTTTCATATGTCCCTTAAAAACAACAGTTTATACTGAAAATGTATTTATGGCAGAAGGAGAAAACATTTGTGATGAAAATGAGTTTGTATTTACCTGATTTTATTTTAAACAATTTTTTTTTGTTTGACTATTATTTGTCACTTACTGCAATTAAATTATATTTAATGACAAAAAATATTATATATATATATATGAAATAAGAATTTCCTTATGCACGATAATTAATATTTATATTAAAATAAAATGATTAAATACCAATGGCAAACAGTTATTGCGTTCTACTGCTTCTTAAAAATTGTCGAATACTTGACAGTGTCAATGTTGGCGCAGTGCAGCTTCCTGACAGTGCAGGGAATGTCACGGAGGTTGCTCTCCAAGAGCAGCCTCACCAGGACGGCCCCCGCGATCACTGAACATGTGATCGCGACGAGACACTCGGGTGGCAGTTATGGTTAGTTGGTCCATGAGTCAGGGCCCTAGTCCCATGCTGTGACATATCTCGCATGTGTGGAGGGGACAAGGAAAGTAGGAGGACGGGTTGATTAGGTGGGAAAATACTACCAACAGTTAAGTGGTGATGTGAGGGGTCCTTTTCTTGTAGCCAAGGGCACTGAGAAGTGCCGTTACAAACACACACATGCATAATTATACACTGCAAGCAAAATAAGGCAGAGCGCCTCGCGACTGCGTCTGGTGGCGGCACTAGCCCGGATTGGATTGCAGGCAAGGACTCTGAGGCGTCACTTCGATGCACAGTAGGTTTGGCTGTTTAAAACCAAGAGGTTTTTATATAAAAAAAAGTATATTTTGAAATAGAATATTCTAATTCCATTCTAATAAAAACCAAAGTCTGGTTATTAATTTTTCTTGTAATTTGCAGGAACAAAAAATTATATACTAATCAAGATATTCTCATTTAAATTATCCGAATATGTTGTAAATTATACCCAGCTTAATACTCCTCTAAAATTTTAAAAATATTAAATAGTTCATTATTATTCTGTGGGGAAAAAAACACTTACTGGGGTTAAGTCCCGATCAGACGTGCAGATTTTCTGGAATTCAGTTCTTTTCTGATTCAATATGAGTTGCAGAAAGCAGGATGATGTATTTAATTTAAACATGCTGAGACTTAAAATAACTAACGTAATAAAAAAGCTGTTTTAAAACTAAAAAACCTTATTTGAACAAAAAATCAGTTATTTCCAACCTTGGCACACAGGAAGTAGGAGTGACGTCACAAACGCAACTGAATTTAGAATATCTAGTGGCCAGTCCGTTAACTTTTACATTCTGAAAAAAAAAAGCACATAATCAACACTGGCATAGATTTATTCCGTCTTGTTGAATTACGTTCTTTAAAACACATGAAAACAAACACATCACATGGCGACTACTTCGGTGCGACAGTCTTGTCCGACATTTGCGGTATACCGCAACTGTACTGGGACCAGGGCTTAAAATAATGCACCAAGTAGGTACAACATGTTTTTTATTATTAAAATTCTGTTGGACCATGTTACAATGCAATTAATTTTCTAGATAAAGGGGTTAAAATTGGATAAATTTCATTGCCATGGGGTCTTGGCTGAAAAATTATTGCGAGTCCTTGGAGATCAGTGTGTACAGTGTACTGTTATCAGTATGGGCAGTGTTAAACCTGGCACCCATGCAACTGGATGTGAGCACCAATCACACACTGCACTTTCCTCTACCCACGCGCAGCCTCAGAGTTGCATCAGGAACTGAACAAATGATGCTGGCATTGAGCCTCTAGGCAGGCTCTTGGCAAGGATTTGAAACACAGGTTGGAGCACTGAATAGAAGGGAATATTAGCAGAATGAGAGATGTGAAGTTTTTTTATGAAAAGAGTTGTAAAAAGGTAAAGGTCAGTATTGGTGGAAAGGGCAGGAGTGTCTTTGCAGAGGGAACTGTGGGGATGAGAGGGTACTGCTTGGAAAGGTCCAGCTGGGTTCGGGCAAGAGTTAAGGCTCTAGTGTACACCACATTGTCCTGTCGGTGCTGGAACACACTGCAGCGGCATGGGACCCAAACCTGGTGGTTGAGGGCAGCGAACTGAGTAACGGATGGAGGGGAGGGAAAGACTTCTAGACTGCCCGCGATGATTGCAGAATGATGAAGTTAAAACAAGAACAAGGAAGGAGCTGTTGTTAGAAAAAACTTGTAACCTTTCGTCTTAGAACTATTATTAATTTTTTTGTAAATGATGTTCTATTTTTTTTATACAAAATTATGTAATGGACCATTTTATCCCCACGTAAAAAGTGGTGGCCCTAAACTTTAGGGAGCCCTAGGCTGTTCATCTTTTTAAGGTCCTAATATTTTAATTAGGTGCCTTATCGAGGGGCTGCCCCCACCCGGAAAATTTTAAAAATAAACTTTTAAAAATAATTTTTTAATCCAACCACGAACTTAAGTTTCAAGAATAGTTATGCTTATTTGTTTTCTTTTTAAAGTATAAAATTTAGATGGATTTAATATCATTAAAATTCAAATCTAGTTGATGATATGTAATGGAAAGGGGTTTGCAATTAAATAACATTATATGTGTGTGATAAAAAGTTTGTGATAAAAAGGGACCTCATGGGGGCTTTCCACCCATAGACAAGGCAGAATTAAAAAAAAAAAAAAAATGCTCATGCTTCTGTTTTGAGGTTGATATGCCCATTTTTTTTTTTTAAAAAAATTGATATTGTTCAGATAATATCGAATTTGAATAAAATAATATTTTACAAGTAAAATATTTTATACTTATTTGTTAATAAATAAAAAAAAGTGAACAAAAAGCCTAGGAAACTACAAATTATTATTTAAAGGGAAGTAAGAAAGGGAAATACTAAAAGTTTACTCCATTTTTTAAATTAAAATAAATTAAACATATAATTTTTAAAATTTGGTGTTCGTAAAACAATTATATAACCATATTCTGGAATAAATAATCACTTTTATATTTTTCAATGATATGAATTATTTGGGAATATTCTGTTTCTGAAATAGCACAGTAGCTGGGAAAATAGTTGCATGTTCGGTGTTAAGTTTTTATTTTAAGTGAAAATAATTTTTTGGAAAGATTTCAGTGGGCGCAACTGAATAGTCCATAGAGGAATAGACAGAATAGGGCCACTAATTTATATCTGCCAGATGATATCTGCGGTTATGTAATGCCAATATCAAAATCTCAAAAAAAAAAGAAGCAAAATATAAATTTCTTAAACATTACAGAAATAATAACATTATTTTACTAATATTATTAGTTCAGCATTGAAAGAATGTATTAACGAGGTAACTTATTAATTATAATTGCAAACTATTAAACTTTGAAATTTTTTTTAACAATGTGGAATTATCTATACCTTAGTAATGATTTTCAAAACTTATACTTTGTGGCTATATAGGTTCTTAGTTTTGAAAGAATAGATTATGAAATTTAATAGTGTTTTGATTGTTCCGTATTATAAAATAGATATTGTGATTAATTAATGGTGAATAAAAAAATTCATCATAGCCAACATTGTTTTTAGAAAATTAAACATTTTTCGGTTGTTAGGTTGCTGCTGTTGAATACCGCACATTTGCTTATTTACAAGGATTATTTTAGTTGTGACCCTGTATCTATTTTGTTTTTGAAAAGTTTATAAGTATAACTTGGTAAATCATTTGATCGTCCCTGAATAGTGTGCTAGTAAATTAAACTTAAAAAATATTTTGTATTATATCCTAGACAGAGGCTTTGTTGAATTTTTTAAAATTTAATTAAATTGTTATTTTTCAGTACTTTTACCCCTATGAAGCTCTTTTAAGTGTTTAAAATGTTGATGACGTACCAGTCGTAATTTTTTTTTAACAGTATTTTAAATGTTTTCAAACCGTCCGAACGATTTTACATTATTTTTAACGAAGCTCACTTAACCTATCCAAGTGTTCAAAACTGTAAACTACTTTGAGATAGCAGTGCTATTTAACTAAAACCCTGCAGGGGAAGAAGAAGGTAGGTGGACTGCTAAGGCTGTTAGAAATGTTCGAAGTTGTGAGCGGTTAGGGGAAGTTGGGAGACATTTCAGAGGTCATGAAAGATCCAAAGAGAGTGTCAATGAAGGGAAAGTGGTTAGCTAATTCCTGGTGAGGATGTGTTGGAGTGGAATGAGCTTGAGGGGTAAATATGTAGAGTAACGGTATATGCGAAAACAAATGCTAAAAATCCGAAAATACTTTTATTATATGCTCTTTCACTTCCTCTTTTCAAAACAATCGGTGGAGATAAGAAATTCGAAATACTTTAGGAGATATCAAATTTTTTAATTTTGCAATACAAGACCTGTGCAACCATTGGAACGACGCCATTTTTATTTTGCCGTGTGTTCGTGAATGCGTAATTAATAAAATGTTCGATTAGGTAAGGTCAGTTACATTATTAATACTTTCAAACTAAGCCGACATTAAAAATAACGTGTATTAATTTTAATGGCCGTTCAGTTTTAAAATATTTATAATGTAACTGACCTGACCAAACAAACCGGTGACAAAGGATGAACACTGAACAGTAGGAACTAAAATGGTCGATTAGGTCAGGTCAGTTACTTTAAAAATACTTTCAAACTAAGCGGACATTAAAAAGAATGTGAATTCATTTCAATGGTTGTTTATTTTAAAGTATTTATAATGTAACTGACCTGACCAAACAAACCGGGACAAAGAATGAACAGTAGGAACTCACGTAATTATTTTTTTTACTTATTACTTGCGCAACAAATCCATTAACGAAAATAAAACATTAAAATTTGAAACGTTAAAAACTCACCTAAGTTAGAGGCGGGTACAATTTCTTTGCCATTAGTAGAAAATGATGTAGTCGTTCATCTACGTCGCGAAAAAAAAAAATCATACTCGTAAACAAGAAACAATGGTGGCAGCATGAATGCAAGGTATTGTGATGAAAATTTAAAAATTCGATATCTCCTAAAGTATTTGGAATTTCTTATCTCCGCCGGGTTTAATGAAAAGAGGAAGTTAAAGAGCATAGAATAAAAGTATTTTCGGAATTTTTAAATTTTTTTTAACAAATATCGCTGAACTATGAAAATGAAAAAATTTGATATCTCCTAAAGTATTTGGAATTTCTTATCTCCGCCGATTGTTTTGAAAAGAGGAAGTTAAAGAGCATATAATAAAA
Organism: Bacillus rossius redtenbacheri; assembly: GCF_032445375.1. Taxonomy (NCBI): domain Eukaryota; kingdom Metazoa; phylum Arthropoda; class Insecta; order Phasmatodea; family Bacillidae; genus Bacillus; species Bacillus rossius. Next base: position 2,194,618 of record NC_086343.1, read on the forward strand.
GTATTTTCGGATTTTTAGCATTTTTTTTTCACATATACCGCTACTCTACATATTTACCGCTCGAGGTTGATATATTGGTTGTTAGGGGTGGGAAGGATTTTAGGAAGAAGCCCCAGGAAATAAAGTAAGGGAGAGAACTCCTTGTCACCGGGTTGAGGCTCCATTGCAAGTGTATAAATTGATTAAATATAAATAACATTTTCAGATTTTTTTTTTTACAGAAGTGCACTTTAGAATATCATATAACATTTTTTTGTTTGTTTGTTATAGCCAATATTTAATTTAAAACAAAAAAATCCTTAAATGACACAGTTGCTCTGTTGAGTTTCACGTACCTTGGTGGATTGTGTCTGTGATATGTTGCCATCCAGGAACCATGAGGATTGCAAGACCGCTGTGCGTACCTGCGAGGAAACCCCAAAAGGAGCCGGTGCCGTTCCAAGAGTTGCTGCCCGTGCGATTGAAGAACTGGGTGTCTGGCAGATCGGAAAAAGATGCAGGTTCGAGAATAATGTGCTTGCTTACACTACGACGATGATGTGGCCAACGCAATCGGGAAGTGAAAATTTATTACTTTTGCTGAACTTTTACCTGCCTTAAAATATTTCTGTGTGATGTAAGAGTTTCTAGTTTATTTGTGCTCTTGAGCAGTTCAGCTACTATCACCCGAGAGCCTTAGCCGCAAGACTCCCATTTAATAATGCCGCGACTGAGGACAATGCACACTCAACACTTGCCTAGATGTAAACCATGGATATTCACAGAACCTTCTTACACCTAGCATGATCCAGTGTTGGCGACCGTGTGCTCAGGCCTGAGCGACACACTGCACAGGCGGGTGTTATTAACATTTAATGCTTTTCTGGGTTTTTAGGTCAATATTCTCTTTTCAATTCTTGTTTTTTCTGGAAGCATTCTGTCTTGTTGTGCCATCTCATTACTGCAACCTTCATCCGTCTCTTAAGTTCATAAAAGTTTTAAAAAATGAAGTGTGTGTATAAGGTATTTTGTTCTTGATTAAAATATTGAATTATATTTTATTATTCACAGGCGTATCATGCTTGCAAGAATTGTCTGTTATGTTTGCGTGCCTGAAGAGGAATGAATTTGAGCAGGCACTGTGCTCAAAGGAGATTGGCTTGTTTCAGAATTGCTACAAGCAGCATTTGGTGAGCAAATTTAGTGATTATTTCAAACCTTACTTTTTATGACCTTGGAATAAAAAATATTTAAGTGAAAGTGGTACATAACTATTACAATTTTCTGTGTAAGTTATGTAATATTTTCTTATGTTGAAGATTAATATAAGTCACAGTTGTCTTACATTCTGTATTCCTTTATTAAAATTTGGTTTTAATATTAAGTGCATGTCATACATATACAATAAATTGGATATGATAGCTAGCATTAAGAATTTGTTGAAATACAATAAATAATTTCATGAACTTTCACGAACAAATGTTCATCAAATTTTTTTTTTATTAGAGCTAGCAAACGTTCTCACTATGACATACTCAACCCAGGTGCCAAACATGAAATTTTCCATGCTCAAATTACTCCAATCTTCGCTATTTTCTCATCACAGTATCATCATAGTTATTAGAGATGAAGACAGTGGCTAAGAAAGCCAGAAAAGAAACATGCCAAATTCTTTGAAGAACATTAATATTTATGTACATAAATAATAAAATTAAGTGGTTTTGTTTCTTGAGAAAAGATAAAATAATTATGGATAGTTAGATTGTAGAGCTCCGAGATGTTCTTTGAAACAGGTTGTCAGTGGCTAAGGCCACAAGACGTCATGCTTGCGACTGTGCTACCAACTCCTTGTTGCAGGACAACAAGTTCGTCAAGAAGCAACAAGAAAAGAAAGGAGTAGTCATCACAGGCTCTAAGAACTTGGGCAGCAAACAAATAAACCAGTTATTAAAAAGGTTTCCTCAGCCAGATTAACTATCAATCAAGCGACACTATAGTGTAGTTGTGTATCACAATGTAATTATATTATCTTAAGATATTATTCAATAAGGCTTTGATTTATAATCCAATATTAATTCCTCCATAATGTACAAACTGAACAGAAAACATTTGGTATTCTGAAAAATGTAGTGATCAAAGAAAAAATATTTGGTGAAGATTGTCTTTAAGTTGGCTCGAATGTTTAGAGACTGGACAGCGTCTAGCATCTTGTTCCTTTGAAACGCTCGGCTTGTTCAGCGGAACTGGTGCCTAGAATGGTCTGCGAGAAAGCAGGGCGTATTGCACAAAATTACAAGTAAATTATCCTACACGTTTTAAAATATAATTTCTTGACCTGTTGAAATGATCTCTCGTGGATTGAACAAGAAGGCAATGTTCTCCGAGGATTATTTTCCAGGATCCTCTCCCATCAAAGATGAGTGTCTCAGAAAAGATTTCTGGCCAATCATAGCAAGTTTCGCTCCTGTTGCAACTTTTGGACAGCCGGCAGAATTCAAGTTTTTTTTGTCTGTACAGCAAAATTCCTGTCACTGACAAGCTTGAACCATGTTTAACACACAATTTGTGGGCTTCAAGATATGAGGACCCTTCCAAACAAACAATTTTTTTTTTGTTTGCAGTTTTCTGCCATGAAATTTGCCCCTCATTGCAAAACTATAACCTCATTATTGCTCAGTTTTATTAACTCGCTTTCTTGTCCGTTTCTCTATTCGTTACTACATTTTGCAATCGAAGATAAACTAACTTCCTGATGAGCTAGACTTGTAACTTTGAACATAGGTATCTCAGAACTGGATGTTTGTTGCAAATTTGTTGTGCTTTTGTTCAGCAAAACCCCTGGATTCGTGGCATTAGGCTATGAACACAGCAGTACAGAGTTGCGGGATGCATAACAAAGTACTTGCAGGTGGTGCCTATATCATGCATTCAGGGCTAAGAGAAATGTCTGCCACACGACCGTGTAGTAAGGTTTGGCAACTTTCTATCCTCCTCCTCCTTGCAGAGACCCATCCGCTTAGCATCTCTCATGATGATTAGCTTACTAACAGCACTGAGAACAGTTTAGAACCTTGTCAATAGATGGCAATGCATTGAATTTTTGACATGCACTGTTTGGCTTGTCTCCTTACTATTATCTATTGCAAACTACAGTCAAACCTCATTAATACGAATCCACTTAGTACAAAATTCCCGTTTATGCGAAGTACTTTCACAGTCCCGGAAAATAAAGTATGATTTCCTATGTTATTCAGTACTTTTAATACGAAATACGGTTAATATGAATTACGAAGTTGTTTTGATCCCTCAAGTAGCTGTTAATGTGTATAAGTAAACGGTTAATACGAATTTCACCGCCGAAGTCTAAAGTAAATCGTCTTCATAACCTTGATGTAAACAAACGTTTCTCCAAAGATACTGTATTGCAACATGTTATTTGTTTTGACAGATTAATTATTATTATTTATTGTTTGCTCTATGTCTAATATGTTATTTATTTTCAGAAACGGTAAATTATTTTTATGTATATCTATGAGAAAGTGACTATGGACTTATTCCGACTATTTAAATTTATGTATTGTTGAGATCCCTCTAAGGACTAATTGAACGTTTATACGGTAAACGGTAAAGTTAACGCCGTTTTGTAATATAAATTGTTTCAATAATTTTTTATTTAAATTTTACATGAAATTTTGTAATCCGCGCTATTGTTGCGTGCGGATTTCACGTTTTATTAAGTATTTAAAGTAACTGATTTTGGTTTTCGGCCAATCATGGGCCGCCATTTTAAAGTTAAGTTAACTGGCTTAATTTAAGAAGCTAGGAAAAGAGTTCTATAATGGCTAGATAAGAAAGCTTATGCTTGAGACGTCGACGATAATAAATCCTACAATTTAGCTAATTAGCAGTAGGCATCCCAATTCGAGGATGAGTAATTATGTAATCTAGTGAGTCTAGATCAGAATTTAGGCTTTATCTAAATAGATAAAGGGCCTAGGAGTGTAAAACGTGAGTAATTAAAAGTGCCAAAAATTTGTTTCCTCCGCATATGCACATCGTCACGTAACTCCCGTTTTTACTCACATCGTCGTCTAAAACTATTATAAACATTGTTATTTTGAAATAATTTGACATTATCTACGATATAAATGATATTTTAATACGAATTTAATTATTTTTACACACTATTACATCAACTCAGAGGTCCTACAGATAGAAAGACTCTGAGCTCTACCGACTAATATTTTGAACCTTACTAGCTGAGGTAATTTAATTAAGATCCCTAAAACAACGAATAATAAAAACTGTGTAATTTCGGCGAACCCAAAATAAAGACTTTTGCTCATGAATGAAATGTGCGCATCATAACTCCTGATGATTAGAATTCATGTGTGATCTGTGATGTCAAGTACCAGTTAGGAATTTGAATATTATAAGTAACTAATTAAATATTATTAATAAGAGTAAACTTTAAACCATTTTTCATTTGAATAAATAATTATATATTTTAATTGTGAGTGTTGTGTTATGTTATTTTTAATTTAATTTGTCCTAGCGTATGTTATGTATATTTGTACCTTTATTTAATTAACACCTAACTGTGGCTTAGAGAACATCAACACATACCATCGAAGAGCCACATCAATTAATATTGATTTTACACAGTTAAACACAGCCCGTGTTATGTATTTTAGTCTCCATAGAGGTGGGGCCATTCACACAAGTGTATATAAAGTGTGACAGAAGTTCCCCCACAATACATGTATGTATCCTACAGCGCAAAGTGGTCGAAAAACAAGATGAAAAGTTCAACTCTAGTGGCGATGTTAAAAACTAAACTAGAAAAGATGCCATGTTGTAAACGAAAAACGAAAAGGAAAGAACTCTATACCGTATTAATATTAGTCGTCAGAAGTGTACATACCTAGAAGTTTAAACAATCTATGAAAAAAAGTTCTGATATTTTCCATTGTTCACGCATGTGTATCTTTAACTTCAATTTTGAGTGCGAGGGGTCCTGGGTTCGAGGCATGGGTGTAAAATATATATTCTCATAATAGATAACGACTGGAAATTGAAGATTCAAGCTGCAAATAGGGCGAAAGCTGAAGGCCACATAACTATATTAAAAAAAAAAAAATCAATTTTGAGTGTTAGTTGTTTTGTAATATGACTGTGAAACGTAAACGCAACGAACTTACATTGCAAGTTAAGTTAAAATTATCGAAGAAGTAGACAATGGAGAGAGAACGAAAACTGAAATTGCGAGAGAATTTAACATCCCGCAATCGTCGTCGTTGACAATACTAAAAAATCGTGAAGAGATTGAATCGGCTTTTGCGAGTTCATGCAGATTATGAACAAGAAAAAGAATGCGAGGCCCAAAACATCAAGAAATGGAAGCTACCTTGTTGCAGTGGTTTTAAGATATGCGTGCATCAAACTTGCCAATTTCTGGACCTATGATTCAGAAGAAGGCAGACTATCTAGCTTTGAGGTTAGGAATTTCAGACTTCAAGTTCAGCAATGGTTGGCTACAACGGTTTAAGGATCACAACAATCTTGTTGGCAAAACTATGTGTAGGGTGTTGGCAGCAGTAGATACGACCAAAGTTAAATGTGGTAAACAATGCCTATAAGAAAAAGATTGTGGAAACCAGAATTGATGCTTTTTTTAAACCAAATGTTTGAATAGAAAATGTGTCATGAATGCAAGGGTATTGAAGTTCGTATTATGATTTATTCTGTAAGTGTTGCATTGTGTTTGTTTTCTTCAGTGTATACATATTGTCATGCATGAAGTGAAGCCAGCTTATACTACCAACGGTGTGTATTTCAATCAATTTTTTTTTTGTCATGATATCCCAATAGTTTGGTTAATACAAACCCTCATTATTACAAAGTGCTAAAATTATGGTCCCTTCAGGTTTTTAATAATGAGGTTTGACTGTATTACGTATTTTAGATTTAAACTTTACAAGTATTACTATAGGTATTTAAATTTTAGTCACACATTTTCATTACAATCTGTATGGGGTTAAGAATGAAAACAGATAGTTTATTGCACTAAAAATTAAATTAAATTAATCGTAAAATTTAATACAAATCACTAAAAAGCAGAATTGGACAAAAAAAACATAAAAAAACACATTTTGAAAACAGACTAAAAGAATGATTTCTCGAAGCCCATAAAGATTTAAAACCCCATACAAATTGTCCAAAAAATTTGAGTTTGTTGATTTTTAACACCTATGAATTAACTTATAAGTTTTAAAACAAAAAAATGTGGTGCACGTGCAATAGACAATTGCTGCATAAATAGTTTAACTAACAATTTTATTGTACTACTTACTGTATGAACTGTTGTGCAAATTTTCTAAACAGCTACTCCATACAGTTTCTATTTTCGACCACATGCGCCTTAACGTCCTGCTTTACTTTCTCTTCCTGTTCCATCCTTAAAGGCTGCAGGTAAAAGTGCATAATGTGTGTGCATAAGGAAAATCTCCCAAACCTGCAATGAAATGTTACATTCCCATACACTGGAATTCAGAATCTTATTTTTACTTAACATATGATGTAGTTACAAACTTTCAAAAAGTTCACCTTCATTTCACATATTTTTTCAGCCATTCCCTTATGGCTGGATGGTTAAGTTTTACGTTCACTTTTACAAAACAGCAATTTGTGTCCTTGGCTACTTTAGTTTTCTCGTCCTTACCTTTCTTGCAAAAAAAAAAAAAAAAAAATGTTTACATCTAAAGTAATTTGACGCTTGGTTCCAGAACCCGATGCCTCGCACCTATCTTTGTTCACCTTATGCAATGCTCAAAATTTACAATGTTTATTTACACAAGTCTTTCTTTTCCAATCTATGGGCACATTACAAAACTTGAACATGTAAGATCCTTTGTCTTCATACTTTTTCAAAAACACTTCCAACATTAAGCAATTTGCACACTTTGTTAGAACTACCACAAAAACATTAACCCAAAATATCGTAGAATGCAGAAGATATACGCATAGCATCCGTTTGGAAATGTTAAAGAACTCGCATTAAGGGTTGTACGTGACCCATACGCAGTTAAACATAGTGGACCATGAATTTCTTGTTTACATGATATATATTTTTTTTTATTTGAGAACTTTTTTTCTCTCAAAATGAAATCCGAACATTTAAAGTTTTCTGTTGGACTTCCATTATCCGAAGCACCTCACGCCCTGGGGGAGGGGGGGGGGATACTTACCTGTCAGCACCTCCTACAGGCAGGTATTCCGGTCACACGCTTCCACCAATCACACTGGGACTTGCTGTGCAATCATGTGGTGATAGTTTTACGTACACATTCCAAATTGTTGGAAGACTCGATCACACCATCCACAAAATTAATGTTAATAGTAATAATAATGCTAAAAAAAACCTGAGGAAAAAAAATCTACAGACATGGTAAGACCTATAAACTTTATGGTCACAATAACACAACATAACAAATAATTATATTACAACAGTTAATGTTACAAACAAAAATAAACTATATAAAATAAATAGTTAATCTGTACCACAAAATCCAAACCTCCAATTATGAGGTTACTAACAGAAATACAAACACACTCGCTGTAACACTACCAAAGACAAATCATACATTCTGTTTGAACGTAAAACAAGTTATTTTGGTTCATCTTCAAGGCATTGAAGTAACTGAAAAGTGCCAATTGCACTAAATACTCAAATATGTATCACAGAAATTTCCTGCTTCTTTGCTTACAGTAATAAGTTTTCATCCATAAAAGGATATCATTAAGATTTTGCATAGGCTTAATTAAACTCATATACAATCCCAACTATATTAAAAAGAAGAAGAAAAAATTAAATAATCTCAGTACAGTGCAAACTAGTGTTTCTAATCAAAATGCATTGTCATACAATTTTTCAGTACAAACATTTTGTCAAACAAACATTTGGATGGACACAGCATGACCATTTTCTAATAGCCTTTCAAAACACAAATAATTTTCCAATATGTACTAAAAAGATTATAATTTGTTTCAGTGTCTATTATAAGACATCTAAATTAGTAAGTAGTCCAACATTTTCCCACAGTAAGCTTAAGTTGAAAAATGTTTATCTTGGCTTTGAGCAAAATTGTAAATTCTTTTAAGAGTTACAATACAAAGTGTTTCAAAGCTTAGAATTTTTCCAACTACTTTCTACATAAAAGTGTTTTTAATAAATTAGATTGCAAGGAGAAGAAAAAGAAATATATTTATGCAACCAGCTAATTGTGAAGAAGCCAATGTGAGAAAAGAGTATACATGCAAAAAAAAAACAAAAATCTACATCCCCCCCCCTCCCTCAATTTAGACATACAGCTTAATTAACTTAATATTGTAACATTTTTAGTTCCATACACTGACAATCGTTAATTTTTTATAGAATTAATTTATATCACTAATAAATACCTACAAATGTAGACAAAGTAAAAGTAGTGTGTTTCTTACATTAATTGTAATATAAATGCTCACTAAGTTCTGTAAAGCTATAATTTTGCTGTATCTTAATCCGAACAATTTTTTTTGTACAAAAACTTGTAACAATTATTGAATAAGCTATGTATAATTTCAATCTAAATACAATCAGTTTATGAAATTTACTACAAAATTAACAAGACAGAGAAAATCAAACAGAAGTAGTCATAATTTTAAATTTAAAAAAAAAAAAAACTAAAAACAGGTGTAAAACAAAGGCAACACTAAATATGATAATGAAAATTCTTAACTTTAATTTAACTTTGACAATAGATCCAGACAGAAAAAAAAAAAAAAAAAAAAAAAAAACACCTTCAACATGCAAGTCCACAAGAAATAGTTGAATTTGCTATGAATAAACTTTATGATTTGACGAGATTAGTTAAGGCAGAAGAAGATTGGTTTTTCCTAATAAGTCTGCAATCGCACAACTGAAATACTTTGTAAGAGAAAAAATGTTTGTATTCCGTAGCACTATGTAATTATTTTCCACAATACTACATATAATTGCTTGACAATAAAATAAAAATAAAAAATAGTTCATTTCCGAGAAAAATCAAAAGTGACATTCGGATAGTCCAATGTAAACGCAGTAATTTATTGTAACTAGAATAAATACATCTTCGAATAAAATATTACTGCCTATTTCTGCACGTGGAAAACTGGACCCCGGGTGGAACAGACTCGCACAGACTTGCTTCGGGTTAGTGCCACGCGTCCAACCCCAGAGAGATGTGCGCAAGAGATACCATCTCATTTCGACGATTTCTGATGCACTGACTTAACTTACGCCGGAGTGTGTTTTTGTCCTGATTATTTGCAAGTGACGTAAATGAAATTTTTTATATATATGTATATATATTCTTACATACATATATATATACATACATACATACATATATATATATATATATATATATATATATATATATATATATATATATATATATATATATAAAATTATATTTAAGAATAAATTCTCAACTTCAACGTTGAAATTTACACAAACAATAAAAATATTGACTATGCAACAGTAAGCCAAAAATAATCTGTAAAAAAAACAAATCTTGTTAATAAATATTACGTGTAAAGTTTCCATCAGAAATAATTACAATCTTTGACCACAACAGCACGGGAAATTGGAGAGTCGGCGGAAGATGTAATAATTTTGTTTCACGTGCACGACTATCCATTCGGTTGCTCGTCTACTCGTGGGAAGCGGGGAGGAGGTCGCGAGGAGGCGTCGCGCACCACAAGGGAGGACCGGGCGCGCCACGCCTGGGCCACGTGGTCGGCCTCGGGGGCCCCCGGGACGCCGCACCGCACCTCCAGCCCCGCGCCCACGCCGAAGGTGCCCGGGCCAGCGACGGCCAGGCGCAGCTGCACGGAGCGCGACGCGTGGGCGGGCAGCTCCAGGGAGCAGCTCGCCGGCCCCACCCAGCGGCAGCCCCCGGGACAGTGCGGGGAGTACAGCTGGCTCCTGCCCGGGCCCGGCTGCGCGCTGGCGACACACCCGCACATGTCAGTGGGGGGATATCCCCACTCCAAATTATATAAAAATCTATCATTCCCACCAACGAAATGAAAGATAATTTTAAAGCATCACACCCGCCCCGCCACGCACATGTTAATCGAAGCAACGGAGTGGTGGTGTGAAATGAAGTGAAACATAACAAAAACCCGGCAATTCATTTCCTTGAACCAGTAACTTTTAAAATGAAATTTTTTTTGCGGATTCGACTGATTATATCCATAAAACTAAAGAATTTTAAGTAATTTAAAATAATAATCCCACATATTTTGTTACATATAGTAAATATAAAAAAGGATATATGTGCTTTGTTGGAAAAAAAAACCCTAGTCAAAAAATAATCTTAGCTATTTTTACTTCATTTAAAATTTAAATATAACATGACTTAGCCTCACTAAATGACTATCGGTAATGAATACACAAAAAAAAAAAAAAAAAAAAATCAATTTGCGTTGTAGCAACTAACATCAAATTATTCATGTGTATATTATAAAAAATTTTTTTTTTCTAGAGCATTGTAGTGTAATTTCTTTTGCAGATGTGAAACATGGTTGGCGAGAGAATTGACTGTAACAGAAGTCTCCTCTGCAAATGCACGAGTATTATGGGCAAACACAACCAACCCATACGCTCTTCTGTTTCTTTGGCAGCATTTTTTTATCCCCTCTACTTGCTCCGACAATCTAGCTCTCTCGCTATCCTCTTTTCCATCCTGCTTTACATTCTCCTCGCAAAGCTCGACCTACATTCGTACTGTACTATGACCATCCTCATGACACTCCGCATTTACCGCATTTACCGATCAGTCATGTTTTGTCTTGCACAATGGCACATGACCAAAGTGAAAGCAGGAAAGCACTAATGAGCTCTGGAAGCTGCCAGAGACACAGAGGAAGCGGCATGCCTAACGGGACTGCTCAGGCACCACGTCATGTCTTGGCAATGATCGAGGACACGTACTTGCAGCCCACGCTGCTGACCTTGACAGCCAGCAGGCTGTCGCAGCAGTTCTGCAACGACAGCACGACAGGAACCACGCATATCCTGCAACCAGACAGGCACACATTCCTACACGTGTTTCAAAACTTGTTTGTTCAGTACAAAACACAGTTTGCCACTTACTGGAGATGGGACAGGTCTGCAAATTTTTTGGGTCAAGTCCAGTTAAGTCCAGGCTTTATTAATTTTTAGTCGCGTTGAGCCTGAGTAGCTGCAGAAGGTATTTACAGGAGCAGAGTATTATGCTGTAGTACCAAGGGTTAAAATATATATAATGCATGCGGAAAGTTACTAAAGTGAAGAATATATTTTGGAAATGTTGAAACCAATTCTTCAATGCTACGAAGTCCGAAAAAAAAATTAAACATTATTAATAATTATATCAGTGTCTAGGTTTAATACTATGTTTGTTTTGGCCTTGATAAGGAGAATATATTAAATATTTCGGTAATTCTGAAAAGATTGGATTATAAAAGTAAAAGTTTGTTTAGGCTAGGTCTGCTACATTAATAACCTATTACATATTAAATACATAATAATATAAATGATTTAAAATATATTTAACTTTAATTTTTATTAGTATAACATCCCAAAAGTATGTAATTATAGAAGTTAATTTTTTTATAATCTTTACTAGATATTATTTATGTTTTTTAATGTGGGCGAAACTGCGTTGCAGTAAAAATGTTTGTTCAAGTGTTGTCAATAGCGGCTGCCGCTACGTTCAAAGGAGAAAGAAAGCATTATTAAATTTTTTGGAAAAAGTTGATAATTCGAGCTTTACAAAAATACGCTGCTTACTTTCAAACGATGGGTACTGAAAAAAAAAACCTATTCAAACACTCAAAAGTAATGTTATTTTATGTAGAGTAATATTTCAATCATCTCCAGCTTGTCCTCCTCAGCACAGATGCAGGTGTTTGCGCAAGTGACGCACTAGGACGACGCACGGAGGGTGGTTACCGGGCGCGGGAGAAGTCGTGGGTGACGCATGGGGCGTGCTGCGCGGTGCACACGACGAGGTGCTGCATGCGGCCGAGCTGGGCCAGGGGGTCGAGCGGTCGGGCGGGGGCGGGGGGCCGGGGCCAGGAGCTGGTCTCCTCCAGCCGCTCCAGCCGCACGTGGTGCTGGCCTATCACCGTCCGGCGCACGCCCGCGCCGCTCTCCACGGCCGCCTGCACTCACCGTCGCATTCACGACATCACTCCCACCAGACGCCGTGTGCCGAGAGCTAAGACGTTGCACCTCTCAAAAAAAAAAATTGGTTGTCTGTAAAGTCGGTTCACGGACGATAGTTTAACGTGACGTCATAACAAAACATTGATGAAATGATTGCATACTTTTATGAACAAAATGGAATCATTTTTAATCGAATTATCACTACATATTTTGTATGGATACAAAGAAGGAGTGAAATGAAATCTACAATTTAATTGATTAATTTACTTTCATTTGCACTCGTTAATTTAAATATGTTTATTACTTTAATAAAGAGATTATTTGAACTATAACTTTTATACATGTTTGCCATTTAACTTATTCCAATCTGCGTTATTCTGTTAAGGATAGGACGATAGGAAAAGTAGGAAACGAATGGGAGTGTTTCAAGTTTAATGTGCCTCGAAAAAGTCAAATCGATGGTTGTTCCAATCGAGTGAAAGAGATAGATATGGCGCAAGTGTTCAATGAGCGTAATGGGACAACGTGAGCAACGGGACACTTTTTCGTGCATGCAGCCGGCATTCATCGTTTTATAAGACGTTGTCACGTCAAAATATCATTGACCTTTTCTCGTTCTGCATGTACATTTAAAAAACAGAAAATTAAACACAGAAAAAATAAGGTGACTGGCACATGTTTAATAATTATTTACAATTCAACCAACTGAACGCACCTTCGCAGTTGGCATTACTCATTCAACAGCATTCATGGAGGGCGTTACAATAGGTGGGCAGTACCATGAACACACTCAAAGGTGGCGGGGAAGGACAGCGGAGGTCTACAGATGGACTTTTAATGACTTGGTCCCGAAAGTAACCAGACTGTTCCATTGTTAACAGGGGCGTGCGAAGCTCCGGGAAGTCAGCCCAAAAGCAACATGCCCGGTGTCGCCTAGCGGTGGTTTTTACCGAGAAGAGAACCACTCAAGCGTTACAAACGTATGAGAACTGAGCTATATTATAGGTCATAGACATACAAACCGTCAACACATTTCACACTCTCAACCATGCAACTGAAAAAAAAAAAAAAAAGTAAAACTATAAAAATAATTTTTTTTTAAACTATCGCCAACACAAAAGTTATATAGCGTGTTTTATTGCAGAATCGTATCACGCGCGTAATCGTCGCAACCATATTTTAGGCTGTCAAAATTGGGATAAAAAAACTTATCGCGTAAACGTTGCATGATGTTTTTGGTCCCGCTAGTAGATGCCGAACACTTTGTGTAGGTATCTTTTCCGTATAAAACGAAGTATTTTAAAGTGGAAATCTAATATTTATTCGGTCATTAGCACTTACTTACTAATTTAACGGAAAAATACGACGTTGTTTGGCGTGTCAATTTTCTTATAAAGACGTTTTTAAAAGTTATTTCCTTTATCTGATCGTCTGCGTCGCCGCGGTGTAGGTATAATCTAAATCTAAAAATTAATTTCGGTCATTACCACTTATTTATTTAATTAACGGAAATACAAAGTTTTCTGACGTGTAAATTTTCTTTTAAAGACGTTTTTAAACGGTATTTCATTTATCTGATTGTCTGCGTTACCGCGGCGTACCGCTTATAAAAATGTAGCCAGCGCATCATTCATGTTTGGTTATGTTGCTTCCCATATAGAGCGCGCGCACGTAGTCAAATATCGATATCTCGCCGATTGGATGCAACGCGCACTCTCTGTCAGGTGCCGAGTTAACTACATTTGATAGCCCGCATTCTTTCGTGGCAAGTGTGTACTACGACACGTTAGTTCACGTCAGATTCAAGCGGCTTGCGTTCGCGTTAGTTTTGGTTTTTCTATTTAAAGTTGAAGAAAGGTTTTTGTTTAAGGAATTATTAATATAGATTGTTTGGCGTGCTCTTGTATCCTACACATTTTTTTTTTTTAAATAAACGTACTTTCCATGAACGGGTTTTGTTTTTATGAATAACTTTACCTAACAAAAAAAATTTTTTCCGCACAATGGTCACACCCCTACTTTTCAAACTTGATTTTAGAATAAAATCTGCGATGATTATGCGAGAAAACATGGTACATATATGTATAGTCTAGAGTCTAATCACTTGTGGACTAGTGCACAGCTCTCTGAATCCTGCTAGTGGGTGCTGCAAGGCGTCCATGTGTCCTGTGCTGGTATTCAATACACTATTGTAACTACTGCCTTCACTTATTTTAGTAGCCACTGCAAAGGAGTGTCCGTGTTTTCTGTAGTAATCCACGCTCATAGAAGTGTATTTATTTTCCCCACTACTGATTTGCTTGTTGAAATAAATACAAATAATTTGTTTTCACGTTAAAGAATGAAAGAAATACCGTATTGGTCCGAATATAAGGCGACCATTTTTACATAAACGAGAGATGCAAAAATTGGAAGTCGCCTTATTTTCGCACCCAAGACGTCAGAACCGCAAACATTAGTTCCAAGCTGAAAGCTACAGTAGAAACATTGTTTAACAAAACGTTCACAATTTTTTATATTAAAACTTTGTTACCTCACACGGGGAAAAACGATAAATCCACCTAATATTGCAGTAATTGACAATTGTTTGAAGTTGAAAATTAAAATATTTGTTCTTGAGTAAAAACGTGAATGTTGAAGCATCTCAAAATGGCAACCTTTTATTTCACAATTCATATTTGTACTTTGTGTACAATCGCGTGTTAACATTTACGGTAATTTTTCTTCAGATTTTTAACGGAAATATTTGTACTAAAATATCACAGTTATTTTCAGAACGATTGTTTACGTTTACAAACATTTCGGATGTAATGTTTGGAAATTCACGGCTGCCAACTGTCTTTCCACAATATTTCTTTGTTGTAAAACGAACATTGCCGAACACGCACGAAGACGCCATATTAACACGAATTTGGTACGTTGCTTCAAAAGCTATTTTAATAATCCACTCTCTATTTATGTAAAAACCTTTCATAATTATAATAGATTATTCTTTCAAATTCATAGAACAGACTCTCTCTGTCAGATAGTAATATGGAAAAATATACGCGGTCACGTAACCGAAGTTATTCTTGGCCGTATGCTTCATCATGTCAGCTAGCCACTTGTTTTGTTCCGGCAAGATGCATTCTTTGTTTGCTTTTTTTACGTTTAACACACTACTAAATAGTAATACGCCTTGTTCTGTGGTAATATGTAGCTTAAGTCAAACGGAAAGTTAAATGCTGTATTTTAAGAGGGATTAATAGCCATTGTAAAAATTTTAAATTCGTAGATACAGTAAACTGTGAAAAATGAACAATCACACATCGGTAGAACGGCGGGGAACGAGCCCTAGACAAATAAACAGCTCTGAAGATGACAATTATGCAGCTTCATTAGAGTAAACATACGAAAAAATTTCTAGTGTAATACTTACAAATGTAAATATTTTCTAATTGTTTTCTTTTGACTTTTAGGGTAGGCCATTCAAACTTATTTTAAATAAGTAATGTGATAAATATTAATTAATTGTTATACATAAATGCAAAAACAATTTATCAACACAAAATGTATGTCTAATGAATTTTCACATTAATTTAAACCAAAAATAATTTTTACATTTGTTTGGCCTCCTGAAACTGCAGGTCGCCTTATATTCGGGGTCGCCTTATATTCGGGCCAATACGGTAGTATTTTCAATCATCCAAGTGATTATTTCCGCTACTGTTTTGTGAGACAGCAGTGAAATAACTTTGAATACTTATTGAGTGTCTTAAATGATAAGTACAGTATACCGTGTTTTCTCGCATATCGTCGCACATTATATTCTAAAATCAAGTTTGAAAAGTAGAGGTGCGACGATTATGTGGAAATTTTTTTTTTGTTAGGTAAAGTTATTCATAAAAGCCCAACCCGTACATTTATTTAAAAAAAGGTGGAGTATACAATAGCACGCCAAACAATTTGTATTAATAATTCATTAAACAAAAACCTTCTTTAACTTAAAATAGAAAAACAAAATCTGTGACACGAACGCAAGTCACTTGAACATGTGACGTGAACTAACGCGTAACCGACGTAGTACACGCTTGCCAGGAAAGAGTTTGGGCCATCTAATGTAGATAACTCTGCACCTGACAGAGAGCGCGTGTTGCATGCATCGGCGAGATATCGATATTCGACTACTTGCGCGCACTCTATACGGGAAGCAACATAACCAAACATGAATGATGCCAACTAGCGCTGGCTACATGTTCATAAGCGGTACACCGTGGCGACGCAGGCGGTCAGATAAAGGAAATAACGTTTACAAACAAAATTTTACACGTCAAACAACTTAGTATTTCCGTTAATTAAATAAGTAAGTGGTAATGTTTGAATAAATATTGGATTTCTACTTTAAAATACACAGTTTTATATGGAAAAGATACTTACACAAAGCGCTCGAGCTATAATAGCAGGACCAAAAACATAAAACGACGTTTACGCGAGAAGTTTTTTTAATCACAATTTTGACGGCCTTAAATATAGGTGCGACGATTACGCTATAAAAGAGGGTAGTTACTGTTCCATTCAAATATCTAAACTTGGCATTTATATTGATCAAATTACTTAACTTCAACAGCCAACGCTGACAAACTAATGAGATATGCTACAGCAATATTCAATGTTATGAAGTTACGGTATTAGAAATACCCCTGCAGTGTTATTCGCAACACGGTGACAGCGTCGAGCCCGCACCTGCCACCGCACGATGACGACGAGGTCCAGGCTCAGCGCTGTCTCCAGTTTGTCCACGGCCTCCTCGCGGGTGTCTCCGTCGGGGTCCGCCCCCCGCTCCGGGAAGTGGTGGTGGTAGAAGTCCGAGTAGGGGCTCTCCCCCGCGCTGGCCACCCCCTCGCCCCCCAACACCACGTCCGAGAACAAGCTGTCGCTGGAACCTGCGACAAACAACAGAGCGAGCACTGCAATCAATTGTTTGTACTGAACTATTTTTTTAAAAAGAATCTTTCCATCATGCCTGCCAGAAAGATCAGCTTCTACATCTTGTTTATTTGTATAAAAATTCTGTTATTTTTGAAATGTTAACTTTCACAGTACTTTAAATTGTACACAGTAAAACAATAGAAGTGATCGTTAAAAGTTGTGAGTTACAAGGATTACTATGTGGAATAAATTAATGAAATAAATGTCATCATCATCCAAGCTTAATAGCTAATACGCGAGTAAATACGATAGAGTGAATGAGAAAATATCAGCTCAACCATTGTAGATGTCTGTGAATGTCGATGGTTTTCCACCAATCTGTTTTAATCTTAAAATATCTGCGAAAACTGATAAAATACATAAAAACCGGCGAGTCTGTATTAAAGGAATAATAAAAAAAAATATTCTGGATTGCACGAAACATGAACAATGTCCTTAAATAACAGTTTTGAGCCTTAAGGCCCCCACACACTATCAGTCGGAACTGACAGTTGGAACTGCAGCGTGTGAGCAAGGACGGTGAAACAATGTCGGAAATGATGGCTTCCCATCATATCGGACTTTGTGCTCGAGAACCCTAAGTCTGAACTGCCGTGTGTGGGAACACACATCCCGCCAGTCCAAACTGTCAGTCCAAAAAAAAAAAAAACACTACATCAGTCCATCAGCTGAGTGTTATGGCAGACATCTTCATGATTTTCCCCCCTTTGTTTAACTGAAAGCGCAACTGCAACATCAGAAATTTCTTCCACATTCTATGATAAAACGACACATCCAACAGCAACTGCCCACCACAAGACTGATCATGTGTGGGGGAACTTCAGTTCACAGTTCACAGTTCACAGTTCACAGTTCAGACTGAGCACCTGGGCTGATCGTGTTAAAAAAATACTAAGTCCAGGCCTAGCAACATAAAAATTGAAGAAAAAACGAACTGCACATACCTCCTCCTCCTCTCCTGCAGGCTTTCGCCAAAAAGTGCACAGATTCTTGAGACTGCAGCATTGATTCTGAAACATGACATTAAAAATATAAGAACTACCTCCAAGTCAACCAGGAACATTCAAAGTGTGATTCACAACCAAACACCACCTTTCTGGAGATGGTTAGGGTTCGACCTTACTATTTTATGATTTACATTGCATTATGTTTCCACAAATATGTACGTACTTAAATTTTAATATAGTTTCCTCAGAAAAATGCCACTATCAGTGATGAAAGACTAGCTTTGGAAAAAATTCAGGATGTGTGATCCACCAAGGTACTAGGTATTTGCGAAGCTTCTAAACTAACGAAAACAAATAAAATTGTTTAAAATTAAATTTGAAGAACCAAATCATCAACATTTATACAATATATGGGGACCCCAAAAAATGGTGAAGTGCGAAATTCACAAAAAAATGTAATTATTTTTTGTGGAAGTTTGGCATAAAATATAGCTGTTTCCTTGAGTTGGATCTATGCCATTTCTGAAAACATCACGCATTATATCACACATGTGTAACAATGCAAACAAATTTCAATAACAAAGTTTATCAATACCTCAATTGTAGTATTTACTTTCTACTACAGTACCAGGCAAAAATATTTATGAATTCCACAAACACAATAGTTACTCTTTGTACTCCTGGCTTTGTTTACAGAAGCTACTACACATTTTACTTCATACCCCGATTTCGGTAGGTTTTCTTTTATTACTTGATGCGACACCAAAATTTCATTTTTCAAGTAGAGAAAAACTTTGCTTCTGTTAAACATTCAAACAAACGTGCAAAATAATAACTGTACTAACTACTAACCTATCTTCTCGTTTGATTAGACTTAACTCTCGTCATTCAACTACGCTTTTGAATTAGCTGTAGAATAAAAAATATTCACCCCTCGGAATGAACACAGTGTCGACGAGCCGCCACGTCCTACTTGCCACCGACAGCTGAACTGGCGTAACTTCAGTCATCACAGGGTCATGCACCTGAAACACAAGACATTTAAAAAATGAATAACGACTTGATGTAAACGTTGACATAGAGGTCATGGGAGAAGATGAGTGGTGATGAGATGGGTGGTGGGAATACCCTGAGAAAACACACTGTATCATGAATGCTGTCAAAACGTTTCCCACTTGCGAAAAACCTGAGTCCGACCTCGCCGTGAAGCAAAACCGGATCGTCTTGATGGAACGCGATGAGATGACAACCCCAAACCATGGCCTCTGTCAAAACTTTACCAATGAAGTGAAAAGGTAATTTATGGGTGGTATATCAAACTAGATGTAATTATAATTTATAATGGAATACGAAATTTTTTTTATGGATTTTTATATGTCAGTTTTTTCATCAGTTTGTCTTATGTAAGATGATACATTGATACGCTATCTTACAGTTGGTAGAATACAATAATTCCATTTGAGAATCAGAAGCTATGATTATAAAGTTTTCTTTTATTCCAATTCTTAATACAATCAATAATGAATGGTAAGAGGACTCCCCAACACAGCTCTGTCAGCTTGGGACATAGACTATGGGCAGCTCCAGATGTCCGCACACCATTATAACAAAAACATTTTTTAAAGGCATTTATCCACAAATACAACTTAATTCTGAAAGCTACTGTTGTTAAAGAGTTACATCTGTAAATAACATATTACTAAAGGTTAAGAATAGATGTTTTCTCTAATTGTCCTTTTAGGTACCAACATTTTAATAGCTAAATTTGAAAGCAGAACACGGACACCTTTTATTATTAAGGCCCAAAAATTATGGGGATCACTGCTCCAAGTCCAGTACACCATAAATTAAAAACTGAATTAATAAATTAACTAAGACATCAGCGTGACAGACAGTGAGAAGTGATGAGATGAAAATGGAGCACTGATGGAACAACTGTTGCTGGAAACAGGAAAACTGCAAAACACAGAGAAAACCACAAGCCTACGGAGACATTATTCACATTTCCCAAAGTGTGCCGCGCTTGGGTAAAGGGGGCAACATTTTTTTTCTTCTGTGCATTATTATTTTTTTGTCAACCCACTGGTGAAAGATAATTAATTGCCCAAACTGTCATAATAAGTATCGTCGGGAAGATGAAGCGGTATGGTGGAAGAGGTGGGCATAATCTGATATGTATTTTCCTGTAGAATCTTATGGTACGTGTTGCGCCATCACAACACGCGTTCGTTCACTATCGGCCTGGCGACGTTGAACGGCAAACGAAATTCCGAGCCCAAGTCTAACCTATCTTAAAGAGGAAAGGAATGCAGACACAACAACACATTCCTGGTTTCATCCGGAAATTCATGGCCTTTTCCTCGTTACTTCTCCGCCATGTCTAACTCCCCGCAGTTTTCCCAATTGTCCTGGTGTTCAGGGGTTGGTAGACACCCTCTCATTGCCATCTAGGTTGTAGACGGATGAGGAGGAGAAACCGTAAGACAGCAATAACCTAATGCATTTTGGGGCGTCGACCACGGGGTTGAGTGTCCGGGAACGTAAGAGCAGCGGGCTGACGTGCCTGGTTGCTGTTCTTCAGGCACAAGGCGAGGTTGAGGAGCTCCCGAGGTTCGTCGCGGGAAGGCGCTCGGCTCCTCCGCGCCGTCACTGACACCTCGACGGAGCTCAGCACGGACAGCTGCCAGCTGTGCCGCACCAGCCGGTACCTGCGGGCACAGGTGGGATCGGCGCGCCTTGGACACGGCTTCGCGTCGCACGAAACACTTCCTTGCGACTGCGACCATCCGCGGGGAAATTAAAAACTTGTACAGGACCACGCTTCACAAGAGGAACTACCAAGAGAGATGAAAAATGTATACATTTGTGATAACAACTGTACAGACATTAGATAAGAGAATGGAATTCTAGATGAATCTGCTTCTATTACCAAGTGCGTTCGCTCATAATTCTCAATTATTCATAATGTTAACTATTGTTAATTGTAATGTACTGTGCAATATTCACGTTAATATTTAAAAATATAAAAAACATGTTAAGGCATGATAATTGTAGAAACCAATGTGGCATCTATCTGTTCCTCTCTCCCTCATTTAAGGATTTTAATTTACCTATGAAGATAAGATACCTATCTGTCTCGTTAAAATAAAACTTTTCAATAAACGGTACAAGGGCTAGAAAATATCATTTAAGGGTTTTAATTTACCTATGAAGATAAAATATCTGTCTCGTTAAAATAAAACTTTTTTCAATAAATGGTACAAGGGCTAGAAAATATCATTTAAGAATTTTAATTTACCTATGAAGATAAGATATCTGTCTCGTTAAAATAAAACTTATTTCAATAAGTGGCACAAGGGCTAGAAAATATCATTTAAGAATTTTAATTTACCTATGAAGATAAGATATCTGTCTCGTTAAAATAAAACTTTTCAATAAACGGTACAAGGGCTAGAAAATATCATTTAAGGATTTTAATTTACCTATGAAAATAAGATATCTGTCTCGTTAAAATAAAACTTTTTTCAATAAATGGCACAAGGGCTAGAAAATATCATTTAAGAATTTTAATTTACCTATGAAGATAAGATATCTGTCTCGTTAAAATAAAACTTTTCAACAAGTGGTACCCGGCGGGAGGTACGGCACCCACCTGGGGACGGCGTGGGTGTTGTTCTCGTAGTAGAACATGACGTGCACGAGGGCGGTGGCCCTGGTGTCGGGCGCCCGCAGCCAAAGGCGGGCAGCGCGCGTGGCCCCGGGGGCCAGCCCCCCCGGCAGCGGCACCCGGGCCACGGGCTGCGGGCCGAGGGCCGGCCGCGGCCGCTCCTCCAGGGAGAAGCTCTCGGGCAGCGACCAGGCGACGAGCAGGCGCGAGAGCGGGGCGCTGCCCGTGTTGGTGAGCTCCACCGTCACCGGCCGCAGCTCCCCGCACAGCATCTCCGTGGGCAGGCCCGCGAACACCACCTGCGGCGCACGTGGCGGCGACAACCACCGCGGTTATCCACGTCGGTAACAAAACAATTCCGAGGCCGGAAGTCTGTATGTTCGGGCCGGGTGTAAATGTTGAATTTGAATTTTCCCGCCCGCAGCAGCGTTGGGATCGTGACGCTGCTGCTCCCACGCCATCTTGCGACCAGTTCATCCTCGCTTGTTTTCGCTTCGGTAGGTCGGCCGTGCGCAACAGTAGAAGTTTGTGATTATCAGTAATTATACAGTCCATTATGTCGACTGAGCCCAGACACTATACATTGGATGAAATGATGAAAAAAACTATTGCAAATGACTATTTACATTACATATTGGGAAGTCAAAAATAAAGTTTTTAAAATTATTGCCTGATTGTCTGTTGGTCTGTTTCTTCAAGCATCATTGAAAACAACTAGTTATTTTGATGACTTTTTTTATTACAAAGGTCTTTGGCCAAATTAAAAACTAGGCCATATGATAATTGAAATGACTACAAATTTTTTTTTGGTGTATCCACTGTGAGAGTGTCCACACAATCAGTTGAAAAATTTCCCCGACTTTTCCATTACTTTACATGAAAAAAAAATTGCAAATTTCCAATGACAAATTTTTAGAAGTAATTTACCTATTCCCATTTTCAACTTTCTGAAAGAAATTAAAGACGATCCAGCTCTACCATCCCTATAGCTGCATTAGTTTGAGAAGAACCTTGCATACGCTTGACTATGAACCATCTGTAAAAAAAAATGTGTTCAAAGTCAGGGGTATGACAGACTGAAGCATGATATTTTCCCCTCAAATTACTATCACTAGAGAATTTCCACTTTTTTTATTTTTTATTTATTTATAGATTTCACAGTAAATTCCCTGACTTTTGCACAATGTGAACACCGTGACGGTGCCAGGGTGTCCACAAGGGAAAAAAATATTTCGTACCAATTCAGGCGAAAAAAAAGTACTAGATATGTATGTATGTGTGTGTGTGTGTGTGTGTATATATATATATATATGTATATATGTATATGTGTATATATATATATATAAAGAGTACTAAATTATAATTTGTTATGGTTTTTAACAATTTAGGAAGTTATTATGACATTGCAATGCTCTAACTTAAATTATCACACCACAAACACGTACACATTCCATAGTTTTTTTAAAAATAATTACGCTTAATAATAAAACATGGGCCCTATTGGAGTTATTGTAACATTAATAAATTAAAGAAAAAAAGGACTAGATGCGAGCGTAAATGTACTGGACCACTAAAGTACTAGATCTGGTAGGAAAGTACTAACTGTGAACACCCTGGACGATGCTAGGTCACAAACAATAAAGCACACGCTGAGGACAGCGACCCCCGCACCTGCAGACACGGCGCCGATGGCACGACCGTCAGTTCCAGTCGCAAGTGCTCCTCCGGCGAGGCCTTGTCTCTCGGAGACTTCACCGGCGGCTGCGTCAACGCGAACAGCTGCTTGCCCGGCACGAGCTGAGGAGCGGCCGTGCCCGCCTCGCTGGGGGCCGGAGGGGCGAGGTTGGCAATGCTGTACGCTACGCCTCTGAGGTGCAGCGTACCGACCACGGTGGGCGTCACACACAGCACCACCTGCGCGAAGCAAACTCCCTTACTGGGGGCGGCTGCATCTTTCAAACACACTCTATTCCTTTCAAGCCCATCAACTTACTTTCCAACTAACTCGGTGTATTGAGCCGAATCTAAGTCTGTAATTTTCTTCTGAAAATGCAAATAAAAACCAACACTTTAAATTTTTCTGAACATTTAAAAAATGTTGCCCAAATCTTGGAGAATATTACATGGAAACATAATAAACACACCTTATTGTACTTTTCTCGTACATAATCTATTATATATTACAGTTTTCATAACACTTTCAGTGTTTATGTAAGATAAAAATAAATAAAGCTAAAATTTTGTACATATATATACTTTGGTACAAACATATTCTTTTTTTTTTTTTTTTTAAATGAAATACCGTATTTACTCGCGTAAAGGCCCCGCCCGCTTATAAGCCCCCCTCCTTGTTTTGTAAACATTTTTGAGAAAAAATTTCAAAACGTGTTTTTCTGGGTTTATCTGAGGGCAGGGCAGCTTGGCATGCATCAAACAACAAGCCATGTATTGTGACCGGCGGGAGGTGATTTTGTAAGCGGCAATGATACAGAGACTGGTATTATAGTTTGTCCGTTCTCAGTAGGACCGTCGTGAGGCATGCCAGACGTAAGCAGTTAGTCCTATCTCAAACGACATAAAGATAAAGAAAGCTGGACTCGCCGACTCGCGCGCTTGTGTTGATGTGCAGTGTTGTCGGAGAAGAAGAGGGGAAGTGAAGGAGGAAGGGAAGTGGGTCAAGGATTCTAACACTCCTTTGTCTGGTTGGCTGGCTAGCTGGCAGGAGGGAGGTTAAGCCACGCCTCTGCCTCTCTCCCCTCCTGTCACAGCGCTGCCTCTGCCTCTCTCCCCCCCACCCGTCATAGCACTGCCTCTCCCCCCTGCGGAGTCGCTGCCTCCCCAGTCCACATCATTCCAACAAAGACGCACGACTTGAAAAGAAAAATCTATTTTTTTCCTCCAAATTCGCGTATAGGCCCCCTCCCCTTTTTTGAAGTCGACAAATTGGGAAAAAAGGGGGGCCTTTACGCGAGTAAATACAGTATAGATTTTCTGAGAACTTTGATAGTGTGTGAGACAAATAATCATGTCAAGTTAAAATTTTGAAACTGTTACCAGGCTTTATTTTTTTAAGTGTTGTAAAATGTAATTGAAAACTTTAACCTGAAAATTAAATTTACCTGTCATAAAGTTTTCTAGCGGAAAAGGATTCGGTTTATTTCTTATGCCAATACGGTACTATACTTTCTCTCTTGCACTCACACTCACTCACAATTACCATATTAACCTTGATGTGAGGCAGATGTCCCCTCCACCGAAAAATATTAAATTTATTATTATTCTTCATCAGACACACTTCCACCAACTCGTTTCTATACATCTCCTAGTTTTCTGTATCCTTTGCCCCCACACATTCTCGCATAACCTATATTGGCATGCTTTGCACAGTTGTTTGTGTGGCATAGTGTACATGTCCGAGGTTTTAATTACTGTCAGACGAGTAAATGTGCAGCATTTTTGACAGAATACAAATAACAAGTAGATAATTTTAAATCTTACGACAAAAATTAAACGTAAAATTCTGTGTCTATCATAGAACAGAGGTTAACATTACATTTAAGAATGAAAATATTAAATATTTTGAAGCGTAAAGATGAAAAAATCCTGCAACCAAACATTCTGTTGATAATTTTTTCCCGTATGTCGATGCAGAAAAAAAAATACAAGCACACTGAAATGATTTTGCTGCATGATGTTAAGTAAAAGTGATCAAGACATAGGTAAATGAACACAGGAAATGATTTTAACAGTGTTTTATGGACTGTATATTTACCAGAATTTTCTCTTTGTTGTGTTAAAGTCTACTTGGATTTTTCTTGGTGGGAGATCCCAGGTCGACCTATGTTTTCATGGTCTTTTTTTTGTGGATAAAAACCTCTGCCTCTATACAGGTTCATGCGGTAATCTGCACACATTCTAAGCTTCTCCCGCTCAGCGATGATTTCAATCTCTAGCACAGTGGTTCCCAAACTTTTTCAGCTGGCGACCCACCTTTCCTTATAGGAATACCTCCACGGTCTATCGGTCCATGGTGGAGTAAAAATCTTATTTGTATCGTACCCCTTCCTTATGTATATATAATTTACAATCCAATATTGATATATAATTATGCTTTTTTTAAGATACCGATTGATTATTGATAAACAATTTATGTTTTGATTTGTAAATGGTTGACAAAATACAAGCAGTTTGTAGCAAAACATTTATTTAAAAATAGATATGTGTTTGCACACAATTCGATTTGTTTCGATTTTTCCTATCTTTTCTGGTAGTTTATTCGATGGTTTTAAGATAGAATCGCGACCCACCGTTTGGGAACCGCTGCGCTAGCACATCCTGCAGCGTCCACTCACGTCTTCCGTGCAGTCGGGCCGGAGCACGAACGTCTCCAGGACCTGGGTGTCCACCAGCTTGCACGCCTCCCCTGCGCTCGTCTCGTTGCCCGTCCGCGCCGACGCGGAGGCAAACTCCCACAGCAGGAACACGTTCCGCAGCATCAGGGATATGTGGAGAGGGTTGCGCAGGGACGCGCAGGCAAACACAGGCTCTGGAACACGGCAACGAACGCTCGAACATACAGCAGTGATGGTACGCCATGCACGCACACGTTGGAGAAAGCTAATCTTTTAAGTTTCCTTTTCATCCCAATTAGAATTTTTATGTTTCGGCCAATAAAAAATTTGTAGGAACAAACACTTAATAAGTGGGACCATATTTATACGTATTTCAATGAATTATAGAAATGTCTGAGCTGTGAAAATTCAAAAATGACTTTTAGCATGTGACAATTAGTCACACAAAAAATTTTAATGATTAATTATTGCTAGAGATGGTGATTTATAGCATTTAAAATTATAACATTTAGCATTTTGAATTTGAAATTTAGCATTTTGTAGCATTTTTAAAAACAAGATTTAGCCAATTTTCTCATTTTACATTACTGAAGAAAAGTATAGTTTTAAAAAGCATTAAATAATACACATATTAATTATTAACAACCACAGAAATAAAGATATAGCACAACTACAAAGATAGCCTATCTTGGCAGGTTTCCAAACAACTAATTAGCACTTATGAGTGCAATAAATTGAATACTTAAAATTAGAATAAATATTTTTTAGCCGTTTTCATGGCCATAGTTGATGTAGAGTGTACAAATAATGTTATTGAAACTCGTCTTTTCAATTTTCGCCTTATTTTGGATTTCGTATCATGCCAGAAACTGTTGCTTGCCGTTTTACCGACTTTTTTTCTTCATACGATTTCTAGGTGAATCTTTTTTTTGCAGCCTGATGTCCCTCAGATTTAATGTGCTTATCAAGTACATCGTTTTTTCCCACTCCAGACGGCGATTACATAAATTGCACATTAAAATATTTGTATCACTTTCGTAGAACTGTTCACTTTTGTATACATTTATGTGATCGCGAATAGAAATTACATGTCGTTCCATTTTTTCCATGAGAAATAACAGTATACAACACATTCAAGAGTATGCACGTATTTGTATTTAACACACCACCGTCCACAGACTACACAAGAACGCGGCTATCACGTGAAACACAGCCATAAAATGGGACTTACAATTGTTAGCGCGGCGAAGCAGAGATGTCGCAATATGGTGGCCTAAAAACTTGTACTCTGCAAGATGACAGACAATCTTCCAGCTAGTTGTTCTTTGCTTTTTTTACAATCGCGAGGCACGGACGGATGGCCAATTTTTATTCAATATTTACGAACAATAGTTGTTGTGAATGACGTGACAATAAGATACTTGTGCTGAATACGCAATAAAATGATGGTTTCTTTTGATACCATACTGAACTGAAACAAAATACAGTCGGTAAATAAATTGTGTAGAGTGAAGACGAATCTACGTTTTTTTCCTTGATTTCGCATTTATCTCGGAATAGTCTATATTTCACATTTTATAGCGGAAAAAATATATTTTAGTTTATTTTCGTATCTATTTCGCGAAAACGAAAAATCACCATCCCTAATTATTGCTCATCATTTAAAAAAGTAGGAGATTAAAAGATACATACATCTGCTTACAAAAATCAAAATGCAAAGCTAATCTCAGTGAAAAATTGTTGGAAAATGTGCTAAATAAAAAGTAATGGACAATAATGAGCTAACCTGTCAAGTTACTGCGAGCTTTGATTACCTAACTTCACAGTCAGTTCTAACTACTTTCTAGATCAATTCACAAAATTCTGCATAAATACCAGTTTTAAACTTCAAGAATAAAGAATCAATCATTTTAACCAATAAATCAAGAGAACTTTAAAGCAATCAACAGGCAAAGTGGTTCTACCCAACACCACTCTTAACACATGCTGGGACAGTTACCGTACCCAATAACCTCGCTGTCATGTAGACGTGATGTCAGTAAAGAAACAATTAGCACACAACTAGTGATTGGTCAGTATGATATTCCTCAAATCCGAATCTAGAATTAAAATCTCAGAAAAAACCTCGGTTATAAGAGGTTTGTCCAGAAAGTTCAGACAAATAATTCCCATGAACGCCTGAGGGCGCCAGACCGGTCTTCCCACTGAAACACAGCCCCATCACACCCAGTCTGAGCCCGGCCGCTCTATCATCACACGCTTGTTCTACATGTGCTGTCGGCATGGAGCTTCTCTTCTTGAAGAGCAGCGAATCAACATCAAATTACTCTCTAAACTAGGTAAAAGGGGGCCGTGAAATTTTTTGCAGTTGTGCGCAAGTTTTTACCCCCATATTTGATCAGTGTGACAGAACACCCCCCCCCCCCCCCCCCCCCCTTATTCACCTGATTTGGCACCATCCAAACAGAAACGACGAGGCAGCAGAAGTACCTCAAAACGGAGGACTTCCAAGGAGCCTCCCAGCAGTGGGAACGGGGATGGCGCAAGTGAAATGTGTCCCAAGGGGAGTACTATTTGAAGGGGACAATATATATTGTAATTTTATTTATATAATTACATGTTAAAATTACAATATCTTGGAACGGTAACACGAAAACAGGTATAAAGAAAAAAAAATTGGCCTAGTAAACTTCAGAGGTTATCAGAGTTCAATTTTTTTTTATTTGACTCTTATTTCCTCTAATACTTTTCTTCAAATTTGTTCCTCGAACATCAAATCCTTTGAATACCAAGGTTCCAGTGGTGTAGCCAGGATTTGTGTATGGGGGGGGGGGTTAAGAAGCATGCCCCCCCCCCTTTCCCCCGAATTAAAGCGGGGGGTCTGGGGGACCTCCTCCGGAAAAATTTGGATTTTAAGGTGTAAAATAGCGCAATTTTAGTAGTTTTCGGTTCTTAAATTTAAATTTGTAATGGTAAAAATTTTATTAATTTTAATATGAATTTTTTTGAGTGATGAATAGGAAATTAATTAAAGATTTGGTGCTAAGGGGGGGGGTTTGAACCCCTAAAACCACCCCCTGGCTTCGCCCCTGCAAGGTTCCGATGGTACTGCCGCACGGAACACTGACCTCCGACCACGGCGACGGGCCGGCTGGCGCTGATGGTGGCGCTGGTGAACAGATGCACCGTGGGCCTGAAGACCATCGGCAACGCTCCCTCCGCCTCGGTCACCAGCAGCTCCTCCAGCCTGCGCCACCTGCGACCAGCACGTCCGCTCGCAGCCGAGACCAGGTGCTGGGGGGATACGGGAGTGCTCCGACCGACCGTGCAACAACTGCCGTCGTTTCCCTACTCGCGAAAGGTCTCAATTCAGGGTTTCACACGGGAATCGGAGAGTAGGAAAGAAAAGTAATGATAAGACGGTATTCAAAACGTGAAAAAGCAAAAAGGCACGCGGTACCTGGTGTCGTCGGAGCAGTCGTCGGAGAATAGGACCCCCGAGGCGGGGACCCGGCCGGGGGCAGGGTCGCGGGGCAGCTGGGACTGCAGGGGGCCGACCAGCACGCGCACCGAGTTGCCCACGATGACGGGCAGCGGGAGCACCGGGAGGGCACCGCCCTCCTCGCCGCCCTCCTCCCGCAGTTGCTGCGACCACGTCACGGGACAACTGTCGTAGGCCCGGGGCCGGGAACTAGGGATCAATCCCTCTTGCAACCTGACACCGAAATGTGGCTTCACATGTTCTACATGAATATGTAAATAAGTTGGGATGACACATCAAGAAGCATTTATGTTACAAATTCACAAGAGAAAAATTGAAATTTAATTATTGTAATATTTTTATGAATTTATAACTGTTAATACCTTTAACAAAAATTAACCAAAAAATACTTTGCTTACTTTATTGCATCCATTAAGATATTTCTTGGGCGTATAAGTGCGCACATAAAGAGCAACTTTATGTTTTTTTTACACCTCATTTATAAACAAATGACTGGATGTAACATTGGCACTTTGTATTCAAATGATTAATGAAGTACGTAGTTTAGTCATTACCTAAACAAATATTTTTAAACAGTACTTTTTTTTAACTAATAATATTACTACACAAAATCGTGCTATTACTGTAAGAACTGACAGTTGCACGCAGTTTGGTGGAGTTGCGTAACTTCACCCCTCGCCAACACTTGTTCTTATAGCTACCACCCACTTCACACAACCCCATGTTCAGAGACTGCAATGTAGCTTGTTGGAGGCTCCATTCCCTCCGATCCCTTGTTCTTCCCACTAGCTATCGGCACGTGCGGCTGCCACCTGGCTTCCCTCACGCCTACAGTCTTCACTTTCTTGTTTGGAAATGGCAGTTTGGATCAATCAAGCTATGCTAAAATACACCACATTATTTGTAGTAGAAGTTGCATTAAAATTTCCAAATTGTTAAATTTCTGGATTTTTTTTATATCCCACTTCAGTATCAGATGTATTAAAAAAAAAGTCAGTATAATTAAGTACGTGCATTATAAATTTATTGTAACAAGAATAAAATAGAACACATTGTATTAATAAATTAATATTCATATAAAGATGTTTATAAAATTATCATGTTTCAGTAAATAAATAGAGATAAAAATTAATAAGTAATGGGAAATCAATAAATATGATTACAGTTTCATTAAAATTTATTAATTTTAACTTATAAAATAATAAATTATAAATTATAAATTTATTGGTATGATTCTATAAAAACATTTCAATTAAAGTTATTTTCAAACTGAATTATTTATAAAAATTTATATTAATTATTTTAGTACATGATGAATGCTGTTTTTAAAGGTTTGCTTTAAACTCAAATTTCCGAAATTCCCTGATGTTTACATCATTTTCAGATCTGAACCTAATGTGCTTTCAAATGTGTCACCTTAGCAAAATAAATACAATTGCTATAGCTTCACCTAAATCTATTGAACGTAGCCTACCGTACCAGCTGGCACTGGGACCTGTGGACGCCCCGCAGTGTTAACCGGGCTCAGGGATCGGGACAGTTGCGGGCCCCGAGGGAGACAGCCTACCGTACCAGCTGGCACTGGGACCTGTGGACGCCCCGCAGTGTTAACCGGGCTCAGGGATCGGGACAGTTGCGGGCCCCGAGGGAGACAGCCTACCGTACCAGCTGGCACTGGGACCTGTGGACGCCCCGCAGTGTTAACCGGGCTCAGGGATCGGGACAGGTGCGGGCCCCGAGGGAGACAGCCTACCGTACCAGCTGGCACTGGGACCTGTGGACGCCCCGCAGTGTTAACCGGGCTCAGGGATCGGGACAGTTGCGGGCCCCGAGGGAGACAGCCTACCGTACCAGCTGGCACTGGGACCTGTGGACGCCCCGCAGTGTTAACCGGGCTCAGGGATCGGGACAGTTGCGGGCCCCGAGGGAGACAGTCTATCGTACCAGCTGGCACTGGGACCTGTGGACGCCCCGCAGTGTTAACCGGGCTCAGGGATCGGGACAGTTGCGGGCCCCGAGGGAGACAGCCTACCGTACCAGCTGGCACTGGGACCTGTGGACGCCCCGCAGTGTTAACCGGGCTCAGGGATCGGGACAGTTGCGGGCCCCGAGGGAGACAGCCTACCGTACCAGCTGGCACTGGGACCTGTGGACGCCCCGCAGTGTTAACCGGGCTCAGGGATCGGGACAGGTGCGGGCCCCGAGGGAGACAGCCTACCGTACCAGCTGGCACTGGGACCTGTGGACGCCCCGCAGTGTCAACCGGGCTCAGGGATCGGGACAGTTGCGGGCCCCGAGGGAGACAGCCTACCGTACCAGCTGGGCGGCCAGGTACTCCCGCAGGAAGGAGGCCTGCTGGGCGGCCGGCTGGCAGCTGCCCGGGTGCAGCAGGCGAGCGAAGGACTGCGCGGCCTCCGCCACCTGCTTCAGGTGCAGCGCCGTGCGCCCGATCGTGTAGTGGATGTGGTCCTCCGCAAGGCCCCAGTTCTTGTGCTCAAACACCTGCGCGCACACACACACCTCTTCACAACCACAGCCCGGGGGCTCGCCACAGGCAACATGACATCTCCTAAACTAGCCACCTCTACACTTCTGCTTGGTTCAGTTACAAACACTACCTGTGGTTTCTCCCAAGTCTTCACCAATTTCCAGGTTCCCACGACTACTTACTAAATCCCGGCTGTTGTTTGGCTAACCACTCATTAAACCACTGGCAACCTCCATCCAGCTAACCACTTGCATTGAAACACCATATTCGCGTTCACAGCATTTACATTTTCATTTGGTGTCATTATGTCATTAAATTTAATTATTAATACTTTATATTTTAAAATAACATTTGCGGAAATGCTCTTCCCGCTATTCACGTCTTTGTATACGCTTGTTTTATTTTTCGTAAAACCTGTTTAAGGTAAAATCAATGTTTTATTGTTTTTTTCTTTCCCACCATTTTTTCCTTAAGTTGTACAATTACATCATTATTCTCCATGAACGAAGTTTCCTAAATTTTTTTTTTTTATATTGTAATATTTATTTACCAGTAATATGGGGTGCAATTCTTTTAAAAAGAGAACCCGAATGCGAGATCCAGTGCTAATATTCCACGAACAGCACAGCATGAGATGCGGAAAAACCTTTTTTTTTGCATTGTAATATTTATTTACCAGTAATATGGTGTGCAATTCTTTCAAACAGAGAACCGGATTGTGAGATCCAGTGCTAATATTCCACGAACAGCCGAGCATGAGACGTGCTGTAATACGGGGTGCAACTGTCCCCGCCGGGCAGGAGACCCACCTGCAGGGCCTGGCGGTAGCAGCGGCGGGAGTGGCGGCGCTGGCCGGCCTTGGAGAAGCGGTGGCCCGCCAACACGGCGTGGAAGGCGTGCTTGCGCACGGAGCGGGGCCGCGCCGAGCGCAGGAAGCAGAGGGCGGCCTGCTCCAGCAGCAGCGCGCTGCGCAGGTCGGAGTCCTCGCTGGTCATGCGGGTCAGCTGGCGCGCCGCCTCCGCGTGGAGGCCACGTGCCTTCAGGCACTCCGCGCTGAGCAGCGTGGCGCGCGTCGCGAACTGCTGCATCCTGCGACGTGCCGGCACCTTCTCACACATGTCTCCAAGTAGAAACACAAACTCTAACATAAGAATTTTGAATTCATGTTGGCTTTCCTTCAGGATTATCTCCCAAACTTCATACCCTTTATTTTTATTTGTGTGTTTGTGTGTATATATATATACATATATATACACACACATATATTATATATATATATATACACATACATATACATACATACATACACACACATATACATACATATATACTCAAATATACATATATACACACACATACACACACGCACACACATTATATATACATAATATATATTATATATATAGACACACATACATACACACACATATATACACAAATATACATACACACACACATTTATATATATACACACACACGTACACACATATATATATATATATGTAGCATTATCTAACCAAATTTGTATTTAAATATACATTTGTTTGGAATTTTCATGTATTTTTCTATATAAAAAGGCTATCTTCACGAATATATTTTTTTTATGTCATTAAACGGACATGCAGAGAAATGAATGTCCCGACTTAAAACAAAGACAATGCATAGGCATGAAAAAACTGCGTGAAAGCAGTGTGTGGGCCCGGTGCTCGGGAGCGGCTCAGCGGACCTGCAGGAGTTGAGGTAGGTGAGGATGGCCTCCTCCATGTAGTCCTGCGTCTTTTTGGACGCCTCGCCCTGCATGAAGGCGGCGAGGGACGCCATCTCCAGCGCTCCCGCGTAGTGCAGCCAGGCCTGGTCCGCCCCGAAGTCCCGCTTGGCGGAGTGGTAGGCCTGGAAGGCGGCCGCGTGCAGCCCGAACATGAAGCACAGGTCGCCCAGCCGCCGCAGCTGCAGCTCCGGAGCGTCGCTCGTGTAGCTGCGAGCAGTGCACAAGTCTCATTACAACAACAGTCATGTCCACACTTGTATATAATTGCAAAGCATTCCTAAAGGGAGAGAGTGAGACAGACATTAAAGAACTCATCTTGAAACTCAAAAATTTTTGGTAAAAAGAAAAACTATTTATATTTTTTTTAAGCTACCGATTTTTTGCCTTAAGGCAGAGGAGCACGAACCCAAATAATTTTAACAGTGTCAATTTCCTGTATTTACAGTACCATTTCAGTTGTATTCGTTCTGGCAAAAATGAACCCGAAACTAAACATCTTTACTTCCAAGAAGAAACTACAAATGAGGCAGGTGGTCACGTTTCTGGCTGTGATGTTTGGCAGTACAGACTCTCGTCTTACGTGATACCTTTCAAGTATTTTTTTTTTCCTTCTGTCGACCGCGAATCTACGGCAACAGTGGAACCGCTACCGACCTGAGCCGTTGACATGGTCACGCGCGGTCGCGTCGGTGGGACGGGGCCCTGGAGGTGTTCCACGGGGGGGAGAAGGCACTCACACGACAGCGTTGGCGGCTGCGTTGACTCCCGGCGAGCCCGGCTTGTTGCTGCCGAACCACCTCTTGGTGGCGCTGAACAGCGACCGGCTCATGCCCTTCTTGTTCGAGATCTGGCCACACGGCACCAACACTCACAGACACTCGTCCGACACCGATCTAGCCACCTTCACACTCGTTACTAGTGTGACACAGTATAAGAAAACAAAACACACAGACCACAACGTCGGAAAAAAATATTTATGTGGAAATAAGCATTACCAGCACAGAAACATGTTTTATTACTATGAATTCTTTCTTAAGTCTATCAGCAAGTACCAGCGCATGTACAAAATAATTTTTTTAACTTTTTCATAAAAAAAATTATTCTAAAAATTTACATATTGATTTTCCTTCTTTAGGGCTTGCATTTTATACTGAATTACTACTGTAAAGGATGCCCATATATTAATTAAATGGCATGTTGCCTCAAATTAAAAAAAGGTGTTTCTAATTTAATAATTTACGCACAATTCCTTTTGATATCTGAAAAAAAGTAAATCAACACAAAAAAAATTGTGTCAGCTAAATTTTGCTTGTAATCTGAGGAGTTATGTGCTAATTTTAACATAAGTGAAATAAACTATCAGAAATTGCTAGCATAAACCATTACTTAACATCTAAAACAGTGTATCATTATGATAGACCATTAAAGAAAATTATGATAGACCATTAAAGAAATATACTTTATAATGAGATAATATGTATATCATTTCCTATACTCACATTAGTTATTCACCTATAGTTAAAAGTTAATGACGACTTGCATTACACACAACTATGGGCCAACACAGGTACGTCTATAATTCCCTAGACACCATGCTGGGTACCAAGTTACTGTGACACTTTAGTTTGAATACATAATTTCACAGCAAACAAATTAAGCTGAGGGATAATGGAATCACTGAGACGGGAAGATGTTTGACAGTGTAACACTGCAGGGTTGATGACAGGACATCTAAGAGTGTCGTGGGTTCCAAAGCACTTGGATACAGACTAGATTGAGTCTTGCCTTGCCACCGTTGACGACACCTTGGGAAGGTACTGAAGAACATCTCCATGCAGCCAAGTACTCGAGAGAGAGAATGCTTTGCTAGAGCGTACTCTAAAGTAACACAGGCAGGGGGTGTACAGATGAACAAAGCCGACACACGCAAGTTTCTCGACTCATTAGAAACACAGCTCGTTGTTCAGAACCAGTGCGTTGTCACACAACACACCGACAAGTGACTACGTAACAGTGAGATAGCAGGCTGGTTGATACGTGTGCGCCGAGACAAGCACAGTGGCCGTAGAATCTTTTTATTAAAGTTACATCTACACCCGTAACTGATGCACTCACATCCGAGTTTTCAAAAAAAACGTCGTGCAGTACAGCCATCATTTGTGCTTCCGTAGCCAAGTTTCGGACGATCAGCAACCAGACCTAACTCAGACTTCAATTTAACTCGAATCAATTTTTTTCGGTCATTGACAATTTTTTTTTCTGCTTCAGAACGTGCTTTCCACTTTCCAATAGTTAGTTTGTATGACATGTGCAATATACATTCAAATAAACGAATCCACACATACACTTTAACTGATAATATGTAGTGTAAGAAAATAAATGTAATTTTAGATTTGAAATTATAAATTTTTTTTTTTTTTTTTGTTAAATCTATAGTATAGTATATACCTACTCCAAAAAACAACTATTTTTGTGTTGTTACCAAATAATGCATAAACAATATTTTACGTAACAGCGAGTCGGCGGGCTGGTTGATACGACGCTCACCAGGTCGCTGAACTGCTGTATCTGCTGCTCGACGTGCGGCAGGAGCGCCCGGGTGCAGAAGTCCTGCACGAACGCCCTCAGCCGCTCCAGGTCGTCGCTGGTCAAGCAGGCCCCGTGCTGGGACCTCGGCGGGACGCGGGGGGCCTGCCCCGCCCACACGTCGGAGTTGACGTGGTTCCCCGTCGAGCCCACGTTGTTGGCCACCGCCTGTCCCACACAACACGTGGCGTGTGGGTCACTCAACACCTTCCTTCCATCTGGCAGGAGACCGTTATAATTCCAGTGGGGCGAGGCTTACTCTAAATTATTAAGGGTGCACGACTTATTTGAGGACACAGTTTATTCAGGTAAGGAATGTATTTTTGTTTTATTGCAATATTTATCGGATTTTTCAAAGTATATACATACATGGCAAACTGCTTTTCAGTCTTGATTCCTTAATCACATATTTTATACACGTTATCTGCTGATTGTGAAGAGTCAGGCTGATATTCATAATCACAATTTTTATTTGTGTGGTCAATTAAGCCTCTTACTAAAAGTTCTTTTTAAAGTTTCCACAGCTGGATATATATAGTCATGGAGAATATTTCTCGTTGAAGATCCTTCAACATTTTACTGAGGAGACTTGAAAAGGACTTGCGAGGTGCACGGTAGCAGAGCGTGGTCGGCGGGCCTACCTCGTCGGCTGCCGACTCCTGGCCGCACTCGGGGCTGAGGGGGTGGTGAACCACAGCCACGGCCGTGCTCTCCCCCGCCTCCTGCCCCAGTTCCAGCGAGGAGGCCATCGCAGAGCCGCCCTCCGCCGGCGTGCGCGGACTGCTGTCGTGGTCGTTCCAGTCCTGCACGCACGTGGCACGGAGCCTCACCATCAGACTTCCCACAATTCCTCATGTTTCAGTCACAAATAAATAAAATAAACCCTAGTGATACGTTGAAATAAACACTTGCCATTTCAATCGAATTGACATCAACAGGCCCAACAATCAGCACATGAAGTTGGTGCAACTGCGGTCAAGGAAGAAACACGTATCTAGCAACCCGAAAACTAAATGAGGGTCACTATCCTGAATCTGGAGCAACTACATCCTAGCATCACCCAGATTGTTCGATAGCTTGGCCCCGACGCGAGGGCCCAGAAGTTTGGGCGACGGTCGGGCGTACACTCTCTCCAGACGAGGGGTAGTCCGCATAATCAGGGGCGTAGTAACCGGGGGGGGGGGGGGGGGGGACGTGTCCCCCTGAACTTTTTGGGTGGAGGGGACTGTCCCTCCCAACTTTCTAGACCGTGATATTTTTATTTTATATTATTATTCTGCCCAACTTTATTTGTAATTTATTCACTCATCAAATTTTATCTTAACGAAACAATAATAATTTTAACATCGATGTATCCAATGGTTAGATACAAAAACTGGTTAAAAAGCGCTATTTTGCACTTTTAAAATCAAAATTTTCCGGTGGAGGACCCCCGGACCCCTCCGTCTTAGGAGGGGAATGAGTTTACATGACATAAAAATCATTATTTGTCCCCCCCCAACTTTATGAACACAGCTACGCCAATGCGCATAATTAAAGAGGTCAGAACGTGCCCAGAAGCAAGGGAAAATAGATGAGCCTTGCTGACCTAACAAGAGAATGCTGTATCACGTGCCCGAGATTCTGGGAACACAAATGGGAACCAGTCCGGTAAAGTTTAAGTTGGGGAGTACAGTAAGGAAAATAAATTTAAATCAGATCATTAAAAAAAATATAAAAAAATAGGAAAAACTGTACATTGTGCCAAGAGGTTACCGATTCATGGCACATTACTACATCACAATTTTTTTTTTTTTCATACGGAGCAGATGAACTTTTCATCATTCTTCTATTGTAAGATTTTTGTATCACCTATTACAGGTTTTTTTTTAAAATTATTTTATAAAAAAAAGTGGGTATGGATCTTTCCAGTTAGGTAGTTACACAGTTATAAATGGACATTTATTCAACAAACAATTTCAGCTATTAATTCACAAATGAAGTGATTGTTGCTACGACATGTCGTCACAATGGGATCGCGGCACGCACCGAGCTGTCGGCGCGGCGCAGCAGGAACTGGCTCCAGGGGTCCGGGAGGAGCGCCTGGCCCTCGCCGGGCCCCGCGGCCCGCGAGTTGACGGGCAGCAGGCAGCAGGGGGCGTCCCCGAGCGTGGTCCGGGCGGCCGAGAGCGCGAGCTCCGCGGCGGACGGCTCACAGCAGGCGGGGTCGTGCAGCAGCACGTGGTAGCGGAGGGCCCCGGGGCCGAACCACTTGGGCAGCTTGGCCGGGGTGACGCTCTGCAGCCTCTGGAGCTCCTGCCCCATTCGCTGGAGCGCCTCGGCGGGGCCGGGCTCGGCCGTCGACACCACCAGCACGCCTGGCGGTCGCGTTAAGGATGCACCACGCACCACGTCACAGCCAGGGGCGGCCCGTCTAGTACTCGCCCGACGACAAGTAGTTACAAGATGCTCTGATAATACCTGTCATTTTTTCTACAGGGAAGCTGCACTATAAAATGTAATGCCATAACAAAAGATAAACTTTACTGAATTCCCGACGGGAGAAGTAAGAGCAGAGGAGCAATGGCACATGCGCAGTGTGCCCAAGAACCTGCCAGATCTCAGTCGAGTGCAACCAGCATGGCAGGAAGAAGTGTGTTGGAAACATGGTCACATGCACATGAAAGTGATTGCTGTCTTGCGATATGAATGGGTGCGTGAAACTAGTGTTTCAGACATTCACCGACGCCGGCATAGCGTCTACGGAGACATCACATTCTGCCAAATGGTTGTGCAGTGGTGTTCACTGCACATTGAAGGAAGGCAGAGAGTGGACGATAAAGACCGATCTGGGCGCCCATCTGCGTCCACGACTGCAACAAACAACAGCGTACAGGAAATGTTGTTAGCCAACAGGCTCGTGTCTGATGTCGCATCCACGCTCGGGTGTTGGACGTACTCAAGCACACGACTCATGTTCGCCCCGTTATAGGTTTAACACCAACGACTAAAGTCAACGAACTCTAGTTGAAATGTCCAAAAATGTTTATAAATCGGCACCACTCGGACCGCAGCCGCGAAATTCGCGTTTAAACTACGTAATTATATTAATTTTCGGGCCATCACCCGGCCGCAACCTTTCGGTACCACGATCACACCATGGCTGACTACCAACCTTACTACCGCCATCCACGAAGGAGGGAGATGGTCACATGTCAACCCACAACCAATCACATACAAGCTTAAGACACAATTTCAAATATCAGCCAATCAAAGCACAAGTTACAAGAGTTGAAGCAACTCTGCATATACATAACTAAGGGGCTTTTCCTTCTCTGTCTCTTTCCAATTCGGATGATATCTTGCACTAAAGAACCTTGCACTACACCGTTATCTTCATTTCTCCGCCATATCATGTTATGGTTACTTCTTGAATATCATAGTGTCCCTACGCATGAAAAGAAGACTGCGCGCCAGTTCACAGCCGTGCACTCAGAGGCTATACCGCACTAGAAGCACTAGCGAGCATCGCACTTATAACTGCACCTCACTGACACAGGTTAACCCCCGACTGAGCGGAGGCTTTAACATCTAGTCAGGGCCATGTGACGAGTGGAGCACTGAAAAGTGACATTATCACTCGACCACCTTGGCTCCTCGGCTGACGTACCTCGAGGCTGGCTCAAAGCACCAATCCACCGACAGCCACTCATCAATAAGCAAGCACGCAATATTCAAGCCAAAGGATACAAGCAATGAAATGCTTTGTGAACTCGTGGTCCGACGGAAACTGCACTTGCAAGAACGTCTCTCTCCAGGCATCGAACCAAGGAACAGATGAAGGAATATCAATGTTTTCATTAGCACCTGAAATCCAGCAACACACACACATTAACTACTGAAATCACACACGAAAAAAATTACAACCAACAATACAGCCTATACTAAATAATAAAAAAAATCTGAAAAATTTGGTTCATTACTATAAACAGTATAACCATTTAATGCATGCTCGCATCCTCGATAAAGAGCCAGAGAGGGCTTAAAAACTG
Organism: Bacillus rossius redtenbacheri; assembly: GCF_032445375.1. Lineage (NCBI taxonomy): Eukaryota > Metazoa > Arthropoda > Insecta > Phasmatodea > Bacillidae > Bacillus > Bacillus rossius. Next base: position 2,235,141 of record NC_086343.1, read on the forward strand.
TCCAATCTTGAGGTGGCAACAACAGAGCATTTTTTGTAGTAAATTCCTGGCTGTTCATTATCTGCTCATTGATGCAATCAGAATCCAAGACTAAAATGACTGACATGGGCCAACAGGCAGCAGACAACGGGATCAGCGGTCCAACAAGTTTCCTCATGCGGCAAGGGATTACACAGATAAAATAAACTAAAAGAGTCAACTTTTATTTTGTACGCTTTGTATGTACATTTCAAATTATTATATAGTCTTCTGTGGTGAGCTCATTTTACTGTTACTGATGAAGTTACCTAATAGATATACTGTATTTATTAATGGGATTGGTATTGGGTAAATGGGATAGATTCCTACTGTGTCTCTGTACTGTTGATGATAGTTCTCTTTTAGAAAATACTCAGAAAAATTATACAAAAAAAAAACTTCTGAAATAATGAATAGAATCTAATTACTACAGTATTATGTAATCCTCTATTTAATGAGTGTGGATCCCTAGCCTAGCCATGTTCAAGTGCGTCTGCGGGTCTTCTCGGCAGCGGTCGCCCATGGCCAGGGGCGTGGGTTCGAGCCCAGCGCACAGACGCCGCTGAGCCAGCACACAAGTTGTTCAAAGAACGCTGTAAAATTGTACATCCGGTAGCCCCAAGCATCCGTCTCATTTACCGTTATTTTATTTTATTGTCATTACTGTTTTTCGAGAGCTTTTCCTGCAAGTTTATTTGTTGCATTTTGTGTTTCATCTTTATTCCTCAACAGATCCTTACTAAATGTGATATAATAGCGGTAAATCTCCGTACCTATGATCACTAGTGTGACCTTCTCCAGCTCGAAAATAAAGTTAAGTAAATTTTTGGTGAGGAAAATTGTGACACATCGAATGTCAGATATATACTGTAATAGACTCACAGCAAAATCCCTTAATTAACAGCAACGACAAGAAAATGAAATAACCAACTATGGGTAAGAGGTGATCCTGCCTGAGCAAACTAATGAGTTTTTCCAAAAACACGAAAATTTTTAAGAACCCAAATTTAATTTCAGCTCTTATGATTCTCCATACTCTGTTTTTTTTTCCCCACACAAAATTGCAAGAGTGATGTAAAAATAAATACATTTAAAGAATTTTGAAAATTAATGTTAGAATTCTTGAATGAAGGCTGAAACTGTTGCAAAAATTTAATGTCGAATTTTTTTTCTGTTATAGATGAAATTAATAAATTAATTTTGTGCATTAGAAAAGAAAACAACAGAAGGACGACACCTGCAGTACTTGGACAGGCTGGAGCAACGGACAGCGGTAAACAAAATAGCGATAAATGTGACAACTAACACTGTAATATTTTCAAAGGGAAAACGGACAGTTAATGTGAGGTAGGGACAAGAGACAGGGTAAGTATCTGGGAGTGTCACTACGGCCAGATCTCGGACGGCGGGCAGGGTGTTTGAAAGGAGGCATACATGACAATAACGAAGCATATCCTGGACTACACAGCTGTGCCCTGTGACTCCTAGAAACAAGAGGTTAAGGAGCTAAGAGTAGCGAGCTCCGAAACACGTGGAGGAGAATTGAGGGGAAAGTGGGACTGGCGCATGGGAAATCAGTGTTGGTCAGGAATATCCAACCAGGGAGTCTACAAATACCTGATAAACCAATGTCAGGATATATACCTATATATTTTTTTAATTTTTAACATTTAAATAAAAATGTTTTTACAAATTTTTTTTTATCACTTTACATCAATTATACATAGGCAAAAGTAAAGTAAATGATCATTAACTTACTAATCGCAGGAACTTGCCAATTTTTAAGTTAGACAGCTTTATTTAGGTAATTTACACATGATTCAAGAGGGCAGTCTCCAAATTTATATATTTGGTGCGTTGACTACATATTGAAGTTAGGTGGTTAAAAACAAAATGCAAGTTACCAAAAATCTATTAATGGTGGTTTCTCAGAAACCAGTAGGAACATAGAAACGCTGTTTTCAGAGTAAATATACTAACATGACTGGTGTCAGAAAAAGGTTTTTTTGGAATTTTATTATTACTTCACAGAAAAGCAGCGCTGTAAGACTATCACCATTCTCACTTGACATACAAGGGCTTCTTACTGTTTTTTCTTACCAATCTGAAAGGATGTAGTTTTCTCACTGTAAGAGTGACTCACAGATTCATTGAGGAACTTTCTCGCGAGCAGTGGTTCTGGCGGCCTTGCATTTACATCTTGCATAGAAATGCGTAGATTTTTAACCTGTACCGGCGTGCCAGACGGGTCACGAATGTAAGCTGAAAAAAAAAAAAATGAAATGATTTTAAATAATCATTTCTCCATAAACTGATAAATGCCAGTATGATATTAATTTATAACCTATACAAACCTTCAGTATGTATTTTGCAAAAAGGTTGAACCATTTCGATAAATGACAAGTTATTTTTTTGGCAAATCTGATTCACCATTGGGCTGCACATGACAGCAACCATGGGTGAAAACGTATTTTGTATAAATTCATGAGCAGTCAATTTACATTGCGCCATATTCCGAACAAAAATATTTAGCAATACTATTTAAGAAAACTTATCAAGCAACACAGTTGTCCAACTTAAACTCCCTGCTCTCTTCAACAAATCCACCACAACATTCATACTTCACTTTCATTCCTTGACTAAAAGAAACAAGTATATAATTAATCAACATACGCCGCCATTACTGCCCCTTCCCCAAACCAAAATTATGATAAAGGCTGTACAACTTAATATTCCTAAAACAATACTAAAGTATTGTTAGAAAGACAGTATAAATATTTTTTACTATCAGCAAACGGAATTATATAGTTATGTCATAAGCCTCGTAATTTACATGGATAATCTTTGGTACAGTTACAGTTTTACAATCAAGATTCTGTTAACTGCAGAGCATTTTAGGGCTCGAGTAAAGAGCGTGCGATAGTCACATGCACTTCATTAAAATTGGAACTTCTATTCTACATTTCTGTATTGATAAAATATTTCACAGAAAGTTAGGGAATTAACGAATTACATGACTATATGAATTTCCCAGTTATATTTTAAATAAATCCTAAAAGTTTTATTTGTAACAAATGAATTTGTTTTTGAAAATAATACAGTATAACAATTGACGTCGTACTGCCCTGGACAGTATAAAAGCAGAGTCCCAGTTCTATGGGAATGAGTTAAATGGTTACTTTCCGATACCAGTTATGACAGTTACTGTTAAGATTGAATAAAAGGTTATTTAATGGTTATCGTTATTAGATATTCGGCTTTGCAGTCTCTTTTACATTTTACACTATTCCAATTGTAGGTAGGCAGATTATGAAATAAAACAAGTGGTTTGAAGAAGGTGGTGTAGTGAAAATCCCTAGACTAGGGTGACCAAATGTCCTGTAAAAACAGGATTGTCCCGTTTTTTAACGATCGTACACGGGGTCCCGAAAAAGTCTCCCGGGACGCCTAAATGTCCCGTATTTACGTTGGGTTGATGATACACTTTTGTCGCGCCTCTCCTCGGACCGGATTCCCCTCTTCGCGACAGTTGAACTCACCCATTTTAGTTACCTTGTTTAATTATGTTTTTAAGTATGTCAGACATACTTATAATAAATAAGTATTCACTGCAAAATTATGGTTTATATTTATTATATGCCTCACAATTTAAATTAAATTACATATTCATAGGTATATTGAAAAAGAATTATAGGTCTCAAATTAGCAAAAAAAACAGCATGTTTCAATGATTACGTCTCGATGGAGGCCCCTTGGACCCCCCTTTAGTTGGAGGGTATCACCCCCAAACCCTCCTTGGATGTGTCCCGTTTTTTCATGTTTATGATTTGGTCACCCTACTCTAAACACGTTACAGAGGTCTCGGGCTCGACCTCAGTTTAGCCACTCCTGATTTTAGTTTTCAATGGTTTCCAGAAATTACTCTAGGCAAATGCTGTTATAGTTCCTTATAGTAGAAAGTGGCCGTAGGTGTTTCCAAGGAGTTGGTTCAAGAGGGACCGCTGCCCCTCTCATTTCCGAAATTGGAAATAAAATTAAACAAAGATCTATGGTCCAAAAAGAATTTGTAACTAATCTTCACAAATTATTAGCCGAAAAACAATGTTTTAGTAAATTACATAAATCCTTTTGTTATTGCTTAGGCTATTATTTATGATAACATGGACCCTCACCCCCCATAAAATAGATTGAATTCCAAAGGCGTCTTATTCACAAAAATCTTCTGTGTTGAGGTGGTTGACCTTGGCCAATTTCTTTCCAATGTCAGGTGTGTGTAGTGTGTCTAATGATCTGTCTGTCACAAGACTAAAGTAGTAAACCAGTTGTCTTCCTCACAAATGATCTTTATCTACCCGCTGGGCGTATCAGCCCTTTCAAGAACTTGGGGATGTTCCTGGTGCTGATGGGGAAGCGCTGTGTGGAATCAATCAACCAGCAGAGCTGGGAAACTATGCTCTCAACCTGACCAACTCGTTCCTGGGTGTGTTCGTGGTAGTGGGGTGGGCGTATGGCTCAAGAGCCCTTCCCCGGAGCTGGTGAGCAGAGTCGCGCAGCTTCACGGCGACGGCACCCGCCCACAGAGCTGGAGCTATGTATGGAGGTTTGGGGAGGATGACCCAGGCATGAGGTTCATATACTCACCCACAGACAAAGAACCCACCCGCCTTTACATGGCGATTAAGTGTCACAAGTAAAAATATGTATATGCTTAAGGCTTCGGATTCTGGTGAAGTGTTCTCATCAGCATTTCAAGAAATTATTGTTTATATAAAAATTAAGATTATAACTTAGGTGTATAAGTAAGAAGTAATCGAGCTCAGCCTCTAGCTTCTGTTATATAAGCAAATTATAATAAAATCATTATTGAATTTTACTGTGAATTTTTTTTTATTCCATACCTACCCTTAAACAAAGTATTCTATACTAATTTTTGTGGGTGATATTGAACAAATCCCTATAAAATTTTTTTAGAGAGTAAAACCTCTAAAACATATCAAAGAAAATTGTATTAGTCAAAGTTTAAACATTAAGTAAGCCCTATATACATGATAAATAAAACGTGACACTATAATGTTTTCACAGATGATCGGTTTTGAAAATGGGGAGAAGTATAGCAGTAGCGTAAAAATATGTCATCAGTTCCAAAATTATGGGTTCAATGTATGGAGCCAAGAATTACTTGAAAAACACATTTTCTGTTTTTATGTACTTTTCGTTCCCCGAAGCCGCGACGTCCGATGCTTGTATAGTAATGTAAGCTATAAACTATGATTTTTCACAAACTAGTAGCAATTAAGAAGGGTAAATTTAGGGACATGTGTAGTGTGTGAAAACCATGTTTTACGATATTTTTTCTTTCCATTCTAAAAAGCTGCGACATCCGATAATTACCGAAAAATGCTTTGAGCACAAATTGGAATGTGTTTTGGGGATAAAATCCACTCTTTTCAGGGCCAAAGCCCAAATATATCATCCTTTCTCATCAGTCAAAAAACTAGAACATTTTTTTAGATAATGTGTATGTAAACAAGAAGTTTGACAAAACTTACAAACTACTACATTTAAAAATCAAAGAGGGGCTTGTCCTTCAAAAAGAAAATGGAAATCAGCATTATAATTTAATTACTGTTTGAATGGTTGATCAAGATTAGGGTCGCTTTGCGGGGCAATAAAGCAATATCAGTTAAATAAACAAGAATATTTTTTTTGTGTTATTACTACTATTAACATTAATTATTACAGTATATGATACATACTGATTTGCTAAATTCACTAAGTGTAAAATAGGCTAAAGAGTTCACTGCACCTAACTTTTTTCAAAACCCTTAAACTAAATTTATTTATTCACAACCTTACCTGTGAAATGAAACACTAATTTTTTTCCCCAAATTTTTTTTATTACATCCATATGCATCACAAGAAATAACCATATTAATTTAATACATTTTAATTAGGCTAAACAACTCTTGATTCTTGGAGTTAAATAACATATTTTCCAAAAACTTTAGACACGCTTGGTAAATTAGTACATTTATCTATCTAAATCAAACCTACAATCTTTAATGGTCGCAGAAGATACAAAATATCACTCAAAAGCCGGACACTAGAGTGATTCTACGGGAATTATCCAGTGATTTGCCTTAAATCAGCTGTTAGAGATCGTGGTTTCCCAAACAGACTAGTTTTTTTTTCCTAACCTAAATTTAAAACTCAGTGTGTGTGGGAGGGGTCTGGGTTAGGGAGAGACTAAGTGTGTCTCAGGTTGAAGCCTATATGCTGAGTGTAAGCCATGCAGGGAGAGGGTCGAATGCATCGTGTGCTAGAAGGGGAGTGGCCAGCCATCGCAGCAATTGGTGCCATGACTAACTCTAGACTAAAAACTAGATAAGTTGGGCCCAGGTAAAACCTACAGAGACACAAGGAAAACCCTGGGCACTTACATGTGGAATGCCAAATTTTATGCAATAATTACAAGCAAGTTGGCTACGGGAAATATTGGGATGGTTCAGAAGAAAGAGTTGGACAGAGTAGTTTACGTCTACCATGCGGGGGCTGGGTGCTTGGACTTTATTTCTGCATTGGGTTTGTGGGGGCGCTGGTTTTTTCGGGGGCGACTGTGTCGTTTCCCGCCAGGTTGCAAGCCAACCTATACTAAAGTAGAAGGGGAAAGGTTTTAGCGAACTTCTATAAATTAATTTACATAAATAAACATTAAATTTTTTTTGTTTTTTACATAAATAAATCGCGAGCTGCGGCATTGGGTCTTACTACAGAGGGGATAAAGCGTTAGGTTGCCTGTCGCCAGTAAGGGCTGTTAGCACTTTGTAAAGTTATCCCGTCTGTCACTGCTCGACCCGAACCACATCTTCTACGCTTCAGAAGCTAAGAGTTATTTAATGAATATGTTTGTTGCGAGTTGGTGCGTCGGGCTACACTCAGTGGATAGAGCTTCAGGTTGACCGAGGTCGGTTAGAGAAATTATCCAGTCCTTCATCGCGAGGCACTAGCCTCATCTTCTACACTTTTTTTTCGGCTACGGTAGTGTGTGTGTGTGCTGTGGGGTACGTGGTATGAGGGGAACCTTAAAATTAAATTTAATTAAATTAAACGCTTACTTAAGTTACATGAACTGCCAGCATACATGTGTGTAGTGCGCTGGTATTATGTAGTACAATTGTAATACAATTGGATCTAAATACGAATAAGCTCTCTATGATATAATATATGCTTGAAGCCTTAGTTGAATGTGTGTAGGAGGTAGGGGAGATGGATACCAACTTACCAACCTTTGAGTCCTGTGTACCAGTTGACGACAGATGACTTTATGATGTCATATATAATATTATAGGTATAAATGTGTTTCAGAAATATTTGTTGACAATTGATGATAATCTATACTAATAATATAAAACGAGTGTATAAGTTAGTTTGTGTTTGTAATGTATTTGAGTGTGTGTGTGTGGTGTATAGAGAATTTTCAAGTAGGAAGAATTATTTTCTGGTATGTTGGTTGTATGAATCAGAAACAGTATTGGTCCCATGATTGGCCCTCCCTCCTTGTATGAGTATTGGTAGTCAATTGCTCCATGAGCAATCTCATGCGAGATGAGCGTGAGTGCTCAGTAAACTAAATTAGAATTCTCTTAGAGTTCTGGGGGTTTATTCTAAGTTTCCAGCGTTTTCTATTGGAACATTTCGATATTGATTCCGACATATAGCTCTTTGGCCGATCGGCAACACAAGGTTCCGAACGATCGTAATCGAAAGGTACTAAAATTGCTATTCTAAGCGCGGTATCGTTACGAGGCCTAACTATCTCGGCAAAGTTCGGGTTACGATTTCCCCCTCTACAATTTTTCTGGCAGCGAAGATGAGATTTGAAAACTGCAACATAACAACAAAAAAACACTTCATATTTCTAACAAATTTATAAATAAAAACACAGAGTTTATAAGACAATATACTTTCCAGATGTTTCAATGTTGATAAAAGTATTTATAAAAATCTTAAGTTATTTTAAAAGTGCTCGAGCAAGCGAAAACATGTTTATTTCTTAAATTATTTTTATGGGATATTTGGTGTGAAATGTTTAGAGTTGTTTGCACGTGGTCAGTCATTGTATTATTGAAATAATGGTTGCTCGGCGATCTCGTGTGAGTGAGAGGCAAATTAAAATGTTGCTTTATTTTATGGAGGAGCACCCCGAATTCTTGCGGAGAAAATTTTCATCGAATTTCACAACTGCAACAAAATACACACGCTGAGATATTGTTGAAACTTTTGATATCTGAAACAGGCGAATTATTTATGAATATGTATTTTGAAAGTTGGGTTACTTTTCAATTTACTCACATAAAATCTTCGTTATCATATTGTTATTATAGAAAGAACGTCTTTACATTCCCACTTAGTTATTGTTATTATGTATCTGGAACACTGCTTACATGATGTAATTTTTCAATTTCTTTGATTGTAACTTAAAGCGGTAACCATGGTAAGGACTCATCCGAAAGAAGGCAAAACTAAAAAAAAAAAAAAGAACACATTTATTTTACTTATATACGTTATATCAAATCATTCTATAAAACGGCACTGTGATATGTATATGGATAAAAGTCAGTTGGCCTAACAGTAACGAGATGGCAGGGCTTGCCGAAGTGCGAGGCAGTAGCGCGCAGCGGCAGGTAGGACTACTACAACACTTTATCGGAATGAAGTTTCGCGTCCATTACCGTTTCCTGAGTGGTAACAGTAATTACTGAAGATATTTGTACATGTATTATGGATCACTATTTTATACATAATAAATGTACACGTATCTTCAGTAATTAATGTTACCACTCAGGAAACGGTAATGGACGCGAAACTTAATTCAGATTAAGTGTTGTAGTAGTCCTACTCGCCGCAGTGCGCGCTACTGCCTCGCACTCCCGCAAGCCCTGCTGCCCTCTCGTGACTGTTAGGTCAACTACTTGAATAACGCTACAAAATCATACATATTCAATCCTATTGGGAAAACATTCCCTTTTACATAATATTAAACACAATTGACACCTACGTAAAATATCGTGAAAATAGATCACGCCCAAAAATGTATTATTTTCGACAATGTTTAACTATTTGTGTACACATAAATCATGCATCTGCCATGATTTCAACTGGCTGCTAATTCCCAATCGGCAAAGTTTTTCGACAGCGATTGTATACTCGAAACATAACGATCGTTGGCTTCCGAGAATCGAAAGGTTCCGAGTTGATGAAAGTAACTTAGAATACCATATTGAAGAAAGCTTCCGATAATCGTGGCATCACGATCGGGAACTCTTTTCCGAGAAACTTAGAATAAACCCCCTGGACTCAGGGTTGTGAGTGTGCGTTGTCCTCTGAAGAAGTGACTTATCTAATCCTAGGCAATTGTTAGAAGCAAACTCCTAAACTACTGGACTAATTTCAAAAATTCTTTCGGTGTTTTAAAGTTTCATATTTCCATATGAGAGAGAGTGAGTGTATGTGTTTGTGTGTGTGTTATATAACTAAAACAAAAATATAATAAAATTGACTGATATATTTTATTTCATTGCATCCATTATATGTTGATGATACTGAAGAGATCAGTTATTGTCAAGTGATATTGCTACAAAGCTGAGTTCATCAGAATGCTTTGCGGTGGAACAAAATTGGAACCAAACAATAGGTACCAAAGCTACATAAATAAATAAAATAACTACATAAATAAAATACCCACATAAATAAAGTACCCACATAAATAAAGTGCCCACATAAATAAAATACCCACATAAATAAACTATCAGTTGCATATTAATCAAGGCAGATTTTTGAATGAATAACATGGTTTATATGATGATAGTTTTTTAAAATATAAACAATGATTATAAATGGAACAGAGCTGAAAATTATTTAACGAAATCACAATAAGCCAATACAAGTAAATTAATTATATGTAACGACTAGAAGAGGAAACTGTGAAAAAGTACTCAATCAAAAGTTATACAAACTGTTTACATATTTCATGTTCTTGCAGTGCTGTACAGCACCCAAAACATCAATAGATACCTCATCTAATTCTGTCAACTCGTTCAGATTCTGTTATAGTTTTTATATTCTCGTCATTCATGCACGAATCTGCCTTTCCTATCCTCGTCTCGTAATCACGGCTCTTACAGACGATGAAAGGTGATGCTAATAGCACTGGTGATGGCAACAACCACCTGTCTCCTACTTTTGAAGGATTCCGGTTTAGACACAGCCGGGAATCGGACCCAGATCAACCACCGTGCTAAGCCAAGTGAAGGGATAACCGGTTGAATATTTCTTAAGAGCGTATAATTATTTTTCATTGCATATATTTTATTTAAAAAAAAAAAAAAAAAAAAAAAAAGGATTTTAAGTGAGCATGGGTAACTAGACATGAAAAATGAAAGTTAAGTAGTCATGTCAGCTAAATGAGGTTGGGAGGAGGGGGAATGTTAAGAAACATGGTTTTAAATTTAATAACTCATTGAAAAAGTACCAACATATGTTTTCTGCAGACAAATTTTTCATGTAAATTCTTGATGTTTTAGACCAAAGTAGTGGCAATACAATTTTTAAGGACTATTAGTTAATGTACAAAAATATATATTTATTTAGTCAGGTTATCTTTTCTTACAATATCATTATCAGTGACTGACTTTGTAAGCATAACAGAACGATAAACAATTTTTTAAATACAATTTTATTGTTGTGTTTGGTTATTTTAACAATTGGACATGTCATTCAATATATCTCTTCAAGTTTTCTGCTTCTTTGAAATTAAAATAGTTGACTTTTCTAACAGTTGTCTTCAGAACTGCTCTTCAGTGACATTGGACTGGTCTATAAAAAAATGTTACAAAAACTTTAAATACAACACTCGAAGTAAGTTATAAGAGCCAAATAGAGAGAAGATTGCACATATGTAGCTTCTGGTCCATCGTATTGACACTTGTTTGAAGGCTATTATGTAACAATCTTCTCAAAGGCAGCTAAACTAAATTGAAAATTGCATTTGAACATTACAGCACTTTGAAGCCAGTAAAGCCCTGTCAAGAAGCAAACCCACAGGGTAGACAAATATCTCCTTGTTTTCCTTTGGGGTGGAAGAGGCTAGGGGTCTCGAACCCTTTATTTCACATGTTCTCCAGAAAGCCGGAGAAACGTCGGTAAGAACCTTGTCAATGCATAGCAAGCTCTGTGAAGAAACAGTTAGCAGGGTCTGACCTGCAGCATTTGCAAACACTTATTTTTTTATTATATGGTTACAGCAGTTTCAATTAAGCTGTTTTTGTTTATCCTTAATACCTGCAAGTAAGTATTTTCAGATAGACCCATGTTTAGTATATTATTATCAACTCCTTAATATATATATATATATTTTTAAAAGCAGATGTTGTTAGAGCTCTTGTGGAGTAAGGACAGGGTTCCAGGGTTGACTCATGGTCAAGTCTGGGATATTTCTCTTGAGGAATATTTCCTTCGTGTGTTCAGGAGCATTGCTGTTGTGTCCCTTCACATACACGCTGTGTAAGCCAATGGAGACTGCATGCCGAGTCATCTCTCCAAGGCGATGGCTGGGGTCCGAACCAGCCTCCCGGCCGATCACATTTATCTTTACTTGAATTTCTTTAGCATGCAAATCATAGTATTGCATTTACCACTGTGACGTATCCAGTAAGGGTTAATTATAGAGTGTTTGGAGATGACATCCGCAACCTGCGAGCTCGCTAGCAAGGACTTGTGGTCAGCTTCCACCAGGACCACGCTCAGAGACTCTTTGAACAGCTGCGAACAAACACATGTTGCAAAACATTATTCATTTTATACATGAGACGGGAAGCGACCTATTAATTAATAATTAAATGTCTATTTATTTATTACACTTAAAACATACAACTTATATCTTAATTTATAACAGTTCAATTTCCCTTTGCCAAATTATTAAATCTAATTACCCTGCTAAGTACACACGCCTCGTATCGGTGCGTGCCCACACACCACTGGCCACAAGTCCACCACTGTTCACATGCGTTGCATCACAACTCCACAACGGGTCTTCCTCTTTGTCCTGAAGCGGCCCCAATTCAGACTACTCGTTGTTTCCGTCAGCTACAGAACTCGCTAGTAGCAGCACTACCATACACTCTAAAGGCCATTATTCCAAGAGACAAAAATAAGGGTTTAGATGTTATGTATACTACACTTGTACCCTAACCGTATTCCTAGTTCACCATAGCACATGGCCAGTCCCTTATTTTTAGGGAACATATTTTGGTCTTCTATCCGTTGCCGATTTGGTGCCCAAATTTCATTCATGTGCATTGATTTCATTCAGATGACTTGTATATAGTCTTTTTTTTAATCATCGGGAATGTACCAAGCATGTTAGTGTGCCAAATGAAACCTTTTTGACAGCAAAACTATCTGGGATTACATTTTGAAAACTTCAATAGTCATGACGTAAGAAGAAATCATCGCAACTTTAAAAGTACTTGAAAAATTAAAAAGTCTATTCTGTATTCGTGCAATAATGCTGCTTTCTCTAGTAGTTTTGCCATAATAATTATATCACTGGTTGCGGAACGTCTGCTAGAATGCGTTGAAACCAGTTTCTAGCCTTTTTCAGGGCACAGTTTGTTAAAATGGTTGCTGATTTGTTCCTTACTGACTTTTGATTTGGACACGTTCTGGAATATGGCCTGCGAGTTAGGATACAGTTGTATCCCAACAAGGCAGTGCTTATTTGCTACCTTAACCCGTCTTGGAATACCACCCTAACTCCAACTCTCAACAACCCCAAACTCACCAGTATTGCAGATCCACTACCTCTTTGCTGTACCCGCCACTGGTCAGTTGATCCTTTATGTTCCTTCTGTCTTGGAAGCCGGCTCTTCGACTGTGCTGTGCAAACAGGGCCCCGCTCTGTCTTCTGGGAACCGCTAGGAGTTGCACAAGAGGTGCGACCACTCCGGCTTACAAAGAAGCGTCCGTATATCATGACGCCAGACGGAGAAAGGGAAGGGGGGTTGACTGGTTTTGGCCAGATGGAATGTGGGGGGACATTCCAGGCCAAACATGTACCGCACAGTGATGTCTCCTGTCGCACGCACTGGAGAAGATGGTGGGTACCGTCAGTCTCCTCACATCCAGGCAGACGGTCCGCCTCACATTTATACTTTGTCAGTAGTAAATCGAACATTTTGCAGAAATTGAGGCTACATGGTACACATTAACAAGCGGAAAAATGTTATAATTGTGTGACAAAGTGATAAAGAATATCAACACCTTGAAGTATGATGTATTTATCAGTAGCCTGATCATATATCATTGTCTCACAATTGATATTTTATGAAGTTTTAATAGTAAGTACATGCAACACTATTTAATGAATGGATGGTAAAATTTTTTGTATGTATTCTTAGTAGAAAAAGGTAGAAGAAAAACATTTTACTTGTGACCAAAACAAACAAACCTTTTCAAGCCCGCAAGTGTCGTCGGGCTGTGTGTTGGGGCGAATGAGAACCACTTGTCCGGACAGCGACGCTCCAGTTGGCTTGTAACTCAGCAGAGTCTCCACTCTCCTGTACACGGCCTCCACAGCGAGGCACAGATGCTGCTGGTTGGTCGTCCTTGTCTGCGGCAGCTCGGAGAGAGCTCTGTGCAGGCGTGATCTCCAGTCGGGGAGCAGCATGAGGTCTTTGTGCACCTGAGACAATAGCATTGTATGTTGTATCTGAACGTGTGGTTTTACTGCAAAAAAACAAGAACCTACTAAGCTTAATTTCTGGCAAATTAAATTTTGAGATCAAATAATCTGCTGCAAGGTACAACTTTGATAAATGATAAACTGTAACTTAAAATATTCACAGATAAATATAGAAATAGAAATTACATGGCTGCCTATTAGTCTATAAAATCTTTAATTTTAAATCCAATTTTTTTTGGACTTTAACTCATTTTCACACTGCTTCAGCAACTGATCCAGAAATACAACGAACAATTTGCGATTTATTAATCCAATAAAATTTTTTTTTTTTTGCAAACAAAACTGTGAAAGAGTTAGTTAAAATTGTGTTTTGAAACAGAAGACATTTAATTCCAGTTTATAAAGTAGAACATCATCTCAGTAGGAAACGAATTGAAAACGTTTTACGGTATTTGCACCACATAAGCCCCTTAACAAACTTGAAAAAAAGTTTACTCTGGTAGCACATGACATACCGAGCTCGCAGTTAGACCGAGCAGCCGGATAAGCAGGTACACTTGCAACTGGGCACCCTCCCCCAGAAGCCTGGCCACATCCTGGTTGGTCTGAGGCGCTCCTTCCAGCAGGAACACTTGAGTCTTGTCTCCTGCTGCTTGGAGCTGCCTCGCCAGCTCTACTGCATACATCCCTCCCCAGGACACTCCCACCAGGTTGTAGGGACCCTCTGCCTGCACACGCCTCATGTTCTGGAACAGTGGCAGTCAGCGCTCCTTATAGCAGGAACACTTGAGTCTTGTCTCCTGCTGCTTGGAGCTGCCTCGCCAGCTCTACTGCATACATCCCTCCCCAGGACACTCCCACCAGGTTGTAGGGACCCTCTGCCTGCACACGCCTCATGTCCTGGAACAGTGGCAGTCAGCGCTCCTTATAGCAGGAACACTTGAGTCTTGTCTCCTGCTGCTTGGAGCTGCCTCGCCAGCTCTACTGCATACATCCCTCCCCAGGACACTCCCACCAGGTTGTAGGGACCCTCTGCCTGCACACGCCTCATGTCCTGGAACAGTGGCAGTCAGCGCTCCTTATAGCAGGAACACTTGAGTCTTGTCTCCTGCTGCTTGGAGCTGCCTCGCCAGCTCTACTGCATACATCCCTCCCCAGGACACTCCCACCAGGTTGTAGGGACCCTCTGCCTGCACACGCCTCATGTCCTGGAACAGTGGCAGTCAGCGCTCCTTATAGCAGGAACACTTGAGTCTTGTCTCCTGCTGCTTGGAGCTGCCTCGCCAGCTCTACTGCATACATCCCTCCCCAGGACACTCCCACCAGGTTGTAGGGACCCTCTGCCTGCACACGCCTCATGTCCTGGAACAGTGGCAGTCAGCGCTCCTTATAGCAGGAACACTTGAGTCTTGTCTCCTGCTGCTTGGAGCTGCCTCGCCAGCTCTACTGCATACATCCCTCCCCAGGACACTCCCACCAGGTTGTAGGGACCCTCTGCCTGCACACGCCTCATGTCCTGGAACAGTGGCAGTCAGCACTCCTTATAGTATGGTGCTCCATCAAACATCAACCCTCGATTCTTGTCTCCTGCTGCTTGGAAAATTTCTCGTCAGTTCTAATGTGTATATCCCTACTCATGATATTACCACCAAGTTGTAGGGAACCTTCATTTTCAAACTAATATTCTGGAACCGTGGTACAATGAGTGTTTTTTGTTACCTCACTACCCATCAGTTACGAATTAGGAATTTTAATTTGGCAGTTTTGAACACTAGGTTAATACTCTTAAATATATGCCGTTTATTTACATTGAATTTTAATATTAGTATGACAGTTAAATAGTTAGGTCCTAATTATTTGACTGTTTGGTCAGATATGTATATCATAGTGTGTAACTGTGTTGTAGATGGAAGCAGTTAACAACCAATGCACGAGTGGTTCTTAAAGAAAAGAGCCTTCTTTTCTACTTGAAATTAATGTCTGAAACTATTTGACCATGGTCGGGAAGCTATAACTATTTTCCTACTCTATCCCTGGGCTGTTGTGCGGTTCCGCCTCCTTGACAATGTTTCGCCGTGCACAGCGGACTGCCTACCTCCAATCGTACCGTATTCTATTGAACAGCATTGTGTGGTGAGCAGGTTTTGGAGTAATTAATTTACTCTCGCATCACCATTTCCAATTTAAAATAGTTAGTACTGTTGACCTGTTAACTGGTATTGAGTCACACAACAAATCCTAATACCTTAAAATTTAACTTATAAATCATACATTTTCAAAAAATATTTAAATATAACATACCGATACAACGGCAGCAACATTGTCTTTCAGACTGTGGGCTGTCCCTGGCAAGTGGATCACGATGGCCGGACACATGAGGTTACGAGCCAGCACCTCTGCAGCGCTCTTGGCCGGCTCTTGGAGTCCCGGGACGATGAACACAGGATGCACTTCACGCACGTGTGACGCTCTAGGAGTCTTGGTGCACATTTCCTCCAGTGAACAAGAGGCTCTGTGCATCAGGTCTTCTCCCAGTCTCTCCAGCTGCTCTAGAGACGAGGGCAGCAGTATCGGCAGCTGCTCCTCCGAGGATAGTGCTGCAGTGAGACATCAGATGTAGCCGATATATGGTAGTCCCAAACACACTTGAGTGTTTCTGGAAAATTCTATAACTCCTAAATACTTTGTTTTTACAAACATAGGAAGTGGCATTTTTACTAAATAGGAAACATTTTGTTTGTTTAAAGATACAAGCCAGAATGCAGACTTGAACTTTGCCTAAATTTAGCCAATGGTCTTTCCCTAGGCACCCTCCCACTTGATTATTTTGTAGTACTTCTGCTTGCCCCTTAAAATTTGGCATACTCAAAAAACTGACATATGGCGCACATAGCCTGGCTGCCTCCCTATGATCCGAGTTTGCCAGAATGTGCCAAATGTAATGAAACCGAGAGTTATATTGAAATCGTCCAGGGACTGCGACCCTCGTAGAGCCTGATGCGATTCCACATCTCTTCACCCCTTCACACCCCTTTTTTTCTTCCATCAAACCTACACATGTGCGTATGTGCATTTAAACAGTCATAACGCCCAAAGCGAGGCAGTACCACCAGAGAGATGTGCCCATATATAATAGGAATGGCGCAACAGCCATGTCGCGTGTAGCGATCACGACTGTACCTGTAAGTCGCAGGGCCAGGCCATAACCCGCGACAGCGACAATGATTGTCACATCGTGCTGCTCATCCAACAACACACGACAGTTCTTTCTCAGTGCGACGTGCGACAGATCATGGCCGGTTACTCTTTTTGAAATAACATACTCAACGTTGTCGTCTACGATGAAATGACGAACAAACATGAAGCACCTATTTTACTGCACCGAAGTAGGTCACTGCCCAGTTTATATGTGCTCAACAGTATTATATTAATGAACAGAATATATTAACAAAAATCCAGTATACATACTTTATTTTTAAAAATTTCTGAAATATTACAGAAGACATTTTGCTTAAAGAAATGTATAATTAATCATGGCAATACAATATGAGCTAGTTCGGTTTCTCTGAAAATATGTTGTTTCAGTTGTTTTTTGATAGTGATCATGATCAATGTCACACAGGAAATGTTAATAATTATTGAATTGCAAGATAAAAATCATGCAATAAGATTTTCATTAAAACAAATCTTAGTACTTCCAGGTATGTATTTGCAGAAATACATATAAATAAATAATTTGTTTCTAAAATATCTGACACCCACATACGTTAAATAAAAAGAAGATTTGATTGAAGTCCCTCCATAATATGCCGTTCGTGAAGCTTTGGGATTGCAATGTCGCAATATAAAGCCTCTATTACATGATGTATGGTTTCGTACACGCTCCGCTAGAAGCTTCCAGCAAAACTGAGAGCCAAGCCTCCATGGCAGCAGGTATGGAAGAAACGATCACGCGTGGAATTGTAACCGGTGTACATGGTGCGATCCAATCTCGAGAGGGGCCTTAACATAAAAGATTTTCCAGGTTTTTTTTTTTTACAGGATATCAATCATCCAGGTATCGATAGTTCCCCATTAACACGGATGATTGAGAGTTTGCACACTCTTAACCACGTAATTTATTGTAAATGTACTGATGCCTATGTCTTTACAATATCATTGGCCCTCTGCACCAATTTAAATAAATTTTCTTCAATCACTTTTCGTTATGGAAGAAACCAGTTAAAGAGAGTCAAGATACTTACACTCGGTAGCCACACACTTCTCCACCACACACAGGTACGTGGTCTCGCTGGGCTTGCTCATCAGTAGCTTGTCCATCACTTCAGACAAGACTACTCGCAGCTTGTCTGCTGTGATGTTGCCACTCATCTGCAGGTCCAAGATGGGCAGCCCGGTGCTCTTGCGCATGTGTTCCACTGTGGCCACGTCGGAGTTAAACAGCACCACGGTCGGGGTGACTGACTCCATGTCGCACAGAGCTACTTTCAGAAGGTACGTGGAGAATGCGACTTCCTGCGAACATGAATGAGCCGTACCTTTTCACGGTTGGACATTGTGCATATTTAATTGTATTTGCCAGTTAAAATTAGCCATTGCCTTAGGTAATCATTAGGAGTTTATTTCAAAAAGTAAGCATTGATGCAGCATTATTTTTATGGGTAGCAGCATACATTTGCTTTATTACATAGAAACAGTTGTGAACCTTGTTTAGTTAATAATTGTAAAAAAATTAAACTTAGAATTATTAAACCTAAACATTTTTTAAATATAAATTCATCTACCTGAAGAATCCTTCAAATGCAATTAAATAGTTAACCTATACAAAATTATTTCATTATCAAAACCTACATTGATTGCAGTATAGCAGGCCTTAGTGGTGGATTGCAATTCCATTTACTTTTTGAAAACAGAAAAATATTTTCTTGAGATTCTTAAGTGTCTTTCGAGATTGCCTGCAAATGTAGCCAGTTGACAATATTGTAAGCCAAGCATATCACTTTTAAATCTATAAAGAACAATAAATATGCACACCTTAAAAATAGAAAAAAAATTCAGCAAATGAATAATGCCATCTGTTCAAAATGAACATAAAAGATTTTTGGGCTCAAAAGATAACTGATGTAGTGCATCTTAGAATAGAGCAAATTTGGTTTATGCTTGAAACCATTAATTTAGACTGTTACAACTTACCACAGAGAGTATGAACACAGCGGACAACGGGGCAGTGGTGTTAATGCCATGCACAAGGTCCAGAGTGTGTTCCAAGGTGTGTGTCTTCTTCGTGGACACTATGTCAATACTAGCATCACTGTGCTCCCTGAGTGTGCGTACGTGTCTGTTGGCGAAGCCAGACATCGCAGAGTCGTCGCAGCACATCGTGACGTAGCGACAGCCTCGGTCCACTAGCCACTCCGCCAACACCAGGCAGTTCTCTGGCACGTCGCCTGTAACCGACTCTGCGTCAATATCTCTTTATGACTGAACATCCTATATTAAATTAAAAACTGGATGGGAGAAGAAAATTCAAAAAAATATACACTGTAACCAAGTTTTAATTTTACAATATTCTGACACATGGTTCTTAAATAATTGAAATTTCACATTTTACAAAAAAAAAAATATTTAATATTTTAGTTTATTAAAACATCAGGTTTCTCTTTTAGTATACGTAGAAAATTAAAAAAAAATTACCTAGGCTCATTTGCAATGACTGAACAAACAGACATTTCAGCTAGTTTGGTACCTACATGCACTACATTTGCATAGGTGTTACACAGTAAACACTACTTACCAACTATAAGACACGAGGCTTTGCATTCAGAAGACAAAAATGTTCTTGGGTGAGAGTTCTTGGACATTAGATTGGAGCTGGTTTTGTCCTGTGATTTTCTCGTAACCAACAGCTTGTTCCGACAGTTAGCTTCATCAAGATTTCTGTCAAGTATAGTCAAATATAAAACAAATACATGCAAATATTTTTATAGTTATGCCCTAGGAAAAAAGAAATTGTGATTATAAATTACAAACATTATTCTAGTTAAATATTGTGGCATTATCGAAAATACTAATGCTTGTAAGCATTTATGTATTGTATTTAACAGTTTCTACATTTATAAAGCTAAATTTATAAATTTTCAGAAATAGTTAACAAACATTAAAAATTGTTACTACTATGCTTGTAAGTATGTATGGATTTATTAAATATTACATTTCTTCTAACAAATAAGCATAAACTCAATACCTGATGCTCTCGTCCGCCCTCGCCACAGGGAACACTTCTCTGTCCAGCGGCCGGACGAAGCCCGACTTGATTCCACCAGCCACCATCTCGTGAAGCCTTGTCTTCCACGCCGGCCTCATTGCAAACAAGTTCTCTGGCACTACTGCGATAAACCCTAGGTTCTTCAAGAACGGCTCCATTCCTGGGAAAGTGAGGAAGTGAAGTCAGATACGTGACGGTTTGGTTAGGTGTATGTGATCATGAAACACGAGTGCACACTCACCGAACTGCTTGTGTTGTTCCATCTCTCTTGTACACAACTGTATCAGGCGGCCAAACAAACACACGCAGTTGACTGATATCTGTAGATAGCGCTCTTCTAGGGAATTAACTACAATTCTGAAGCCATCATGCTTAGATCTCTTGAGGATATCTGCTTCCAAAGAATTTCCTTCCAAAACAAAAATATCTTCTTCTAGGATCTGAGAGTCAACATAAAATAAATGTATGTAAGGAACATGATAAGTTTATTAATATTCACATTTTAAAGACATTGAAATTAAAACAATGATGGAGTTTTGTTCATAGTTAATTAGTTATTTAGCTGTACAAAATGACTGATTTCAAATCAAGCACCAAACACAGTTGCATTAGATATAGTATTTAGTTATGTAAATGCTGGATTTCGTTATTTGCGAGAGTATCAGTATTATTAGCGCAATGTGCACCATACAATACCCATGTTGGTTGTAAATTCTAAAATTGATAATCATATGAATGTAATTTGTGAATAAATATTTTCTACTGAATCGTACAGTATTTATGAAGTACGCTGGGAAGGCCGCAGTCCTGCGGACAGGCTACAAGCACCTCACCTGAGGGAACTTGCTCCTGAGCAGCCGCCGGTGCTGGCTGGGGACAGTCGCGCTCACGGCCAGGCCCCGCTCCAGAGCCACAGATATGAACGCCTGCCCCACGGGCGTGTGGCCGGCCTGAACCAGGATGCTCTCCCCGGGCCTGGCGTCCGCTCTCAGCACCAGAGCGTAGTACGCCTGTACACAACGTTAGAGTTCACCATATCGATAACAGCATCGTTAACCGTTCACTTAATTTAATAGCAGTATGAAAAAAAATATATTAAAATGTAAAACAGATTATGAAGTAATAAAGGTATAGAAAAGTAAATATTTTAATATTTAGTAATAATTGCAATAGTTTCAGCCATATTTTAGTTATATTTACAATTTTTTGAAAATATTTTTTGGCAATGCTAAATTTAAACATCATAAAAAAAAATACAAAAAATAAGCAAGAGGACCTGTTGCAGCATCATCCAGACTCCAGTAGTGTAGCACGGGCCATGTCAGATGAGGCACAGTGGTTGTCTGGACACAGCCAAGTATGGTGTAGTACTAGGTAGTCATGTGCCAAGCCACTCACCAGGCAATAAGCAAAAGGGACTGTTGCAGCGTCCTCCAGACTCCAGGATTGTGGCACGGGCCATGTCAGATGAGGCACAGTGGTTGTCTGGACACAGCCAAGTATGGTGTAGTACTAGGTAGTCATGTGCCAAGCCACTCACCAGGCAATAAGCAAAAGGGACTGTTGCAGCGTCCTCCAGACTCCAGGATTGTGGCACGGGCCATGTCAGATGAGGCACAGTGGTTGTCTGGACACAGCCAAGTATGGTGTAGTACTAGGTAGTCATGTGCCAAGCCACTCACCAGGCAATAAGCAAAAGGGACTGTTGCAGCGTCCTACAGACTCCAGGATTGTGGCACGGGCCATGTCAGATGAGGCACAGTGGTTGTCTGGACACAGCCAAGTATGGTGTAGTACTAGGTAGTCATGTGCCAAGCCACTCACCAGGCAATAAGCAAAAGGGACTGTTGCAGCATCCTCCAGACTCCAGGATTGTGGCACGGGCCATGTCAGATGAGGCACAGTGGTTGTCTGGACACAGCCAAGTATGGTGTAGTACTAGGTAGTCATGTGCCAAGCCACTCACCAGGCAATAAGCAAAAGGGACTGTTGCAGCGTCCTCCATGCTCCAGGATTGTGGCACGGGCCATGTCAGATGTGGCTCCAGGGTTGACTGGACACATTTGGAACTCAGACCAGCCACACACATCACTTGCTGGCCGGTGGAGCTGAACCCCGTCAAGTCCAGTGCACTGATACGGATGTGTTCCTGTAAACAACACGTCTCAAGTAAGTGCTTTTTGATGTACCTAGCAATCATTATTGATTACACTCACAAGACTTACGTTAACATCAGGGTGATTACCCGCTTGGGAATATCGGAACCATTTGTATTGGCCTTTGTTTTTTTTTGGAGCTGGCATGTTTTTGAGAAACTTGTGAATTTTGAAAGCATATGAACTTCCTTGTTTGGCTAGCACGTTTAAAAGAGCTTAATTGAAAAACTGCTCGTAGTTCCTACTGAGTCACTTAAACAATTTGCTAGGCTGTTTACTGGTGTCACCTCCGCAGGCAGATGACATGAACAATGTGACATCTGATAAGTCAGCACTTTGGTGTTGCTGCTGATAAGTTGGGAGATGAGTAAGTCTCAACACAAGTTCTTTCTTTTCTTCCATCTTGTTACCTTTTTACTTTCACATCTGTAGATTTTCATCAATAACAGAATCCACAAATATAAACTAACTTTTTGGTTTGTCATGTGAAAGACTGTAGAATAAAACCATAATATAATAATATTAAACATGAAAAGAACTAAACTAGCGGATAATGCAATTTTTTTTTACTAAGTTCGTACTTTTAAGTTTTTTAAGGGCTGCCCTTAGAAAAGAACATATTTCTGTTTATTAAGATTTTACCATTACAATTAGTTTTTTTTTTTTTTTTTAGATATATATTTCTTTTACAGCCAGAATAAAATGATATTCGGATAGTGAATAGTAGAGAAGATGTTACAACCCACAATTCAATATGTGAAAATTACTGTGATTGAATGCCTATGTTTGAAGAATTTAAAGCAAGGAACATGTTTTATAGCATTTAACTACCAAAAATACTGGTGAGAGTTATACGTAATTGATCATCTGAATAATTATTCTCACATGTAAAACTTTTTTTTATCCGTGGCACTTCTCATAAGTTTAGTTGTACCCTTATGGTTTGCACTATTTTTTATACCAATGCTGTATTTTTTAAAATTTAGCTGTTGATTGCTACTCTCATAGAATAAATAATATACAAGATATATTTCTTCAGGAAAAACACTTTTATTACAGTAGTACAAATAATAGGTATAGTTTTACATTAATAATTTTTATTTTATTAATATTAGAAGGTTGGTACTTAAAGTGGGATTATTGGGTTTTATTATCTCTGATTGGATATTTTTTTTTTATTAAAATACTAATGTTTCATAAAAGTTTTTAGTAAAATCTTAAAAATCCTGGGGAAAAATCTTGGTATTGCTTTTGCGTAAAACAGTGGTCAACCTGCGTCTGTAAACACCCAAACCACAAAATCAGATACAATTTTGAGAATAAGTTATAATCATTCAATAGACAGTTTGCTGTATATGGATCCTAATGTTTACCAGTGGTTAGTAAGAGACATAGTTTTATGATAACAGGGAGCATCTTTCTTTCCAAAATATATATTTTTTTCATTTTCTTGCTGGCTTTTATAGTTCGTGCACTGTCACAACAGTTCTTTACAGGATTATCAACTTTAAATTATCTTATTTAAGAAGGTAACCATTCCTGCCTTATGTCGTAAGATTTAGGCCGGTATTCCAAGACACAATAATAATGGTGTAGGTGTTGAATATGCTACGTGTGTACCCTAACCATATACCTAGTGCTCGATAGGACACGGATAGTCCCTTTAACAACTCCAGGAACTACCTAGCATCAACGTGTTGCCCACTACTCGACTTAACTCGACTAAAATCTGACCTAGCGACTTGTGACCACGGGGAAAGGGCCACACGCAACGGCAAAACCCTGAGCCAAACTTTCCAGAATGTTTCAGCCCCAACTTACCCCAGTTTCGCAAGCAAGGCTCGGGCTAGTGAGTGGACCCTGTGCGACACGAGGGGCTGTGCCCCCTGGTTCATCACTGTGCGACCCCAACATGCCAGCAGGCACGCAGCAGTGAGCAGGGAAGGGTACAGATGGAGCATTAGCCGTCAGACGTGAAGCCTTTTTCCCCCTCATTTTTTTTCCTGATTTTCACATACCGATATGGCGGACGTTTGTTTATATTTGTATCAGCTGTTCTGAAGTTAAGCTGTTTGGGAGAAAATCAGATGAAAATATTAATTAGTTAATATTTATATGTTTTTTAAAAGTCCAAAATGAATCTTCATAATACAAATGTAAAGATATCGGTTAACCTTTTTCTGCAATTTAACCTCCAAAACATGTACAGCTGATATATTTGTAAACAAACGGCAGACACATTGGTGTGCGGACTTTATGCTCTATCTGTCTGTTTCCCTAATTTCTGGCGCGCTGCTGTGGTAACAGCAGACAGAGGACTGTGCTGTGTTAGCTCAGTGAGCGCCCATGTGTTCCCGCTACCGAGTTGTGGTGCCCACGTAGAGTCCGAACCAAGGAATACCAAAAATTGAAATTAGGCAATACTGGAAAATTCTGAAATGCTAGACATTTTGAGAGTGACTTTATTTTTTGTAGCAGTGTGTTTTAATTTATTTTTACCATTAGAAGTGCATAGCCTAATGGACGAATAAAAAATTGCCTGGGAAATTTTAACTTTGGTTTTTCTTTTAAATTAAAATAAACTCTTACAACTGTAACAAAAAAACTAACTACATTATGTAAATATGTTTTTCGTGCAATGCACTGATAGCAGAAAAATAGAAATGTAAACGTTTCATTCCATACCATATTGATTGAGTCTCTATTGTACAAATATTTAAACATGAAAATGAAACACATTTTTACCATAATTTCAGTTTTCTTGTATTTTATGTTTAATCCAGCATAACTCCAGTCAATGGAATTCACTCTGTAAAAAAAAAAAAATAATAGGAATTAGCCCTGAATCATTTGGTATAAGTATTTTAAAAGTGAAATTTCTTATTATCAACATCGAACTTTAAAGTGCCTAATAATTTTAAATGAAGGTAAGATAACTGGGATTGATTCACAGGAAATTTTTATCATAATTTTTAATATTTTGTCACTATATAATTTTTTATTTAGTTGTAATTCGCCATTTTCATATATCAGAGTTAGAATTTTTACATCCAGTTCAGTGACATAGACTGGTGATAGTATTGTATCTATGTATTTTAAATACATTGTTCTCTCACCTAAATATTAAAAAAAAATTTAAGTGCTAATAAAAATTTCATTTTATTTTTTTCGCTATGAATCTTTATAAAAATGTGTTGCTGATCATGCATATTGAGTTTTTATTTTTTTGCTAATCTCATATTTATATGTACACATATTTAAAAAATGAGATCATGGAAGTCATTTTGTATATTTTCCCATCCGTAGAAACCCAGGACATGAACTTCTGGCGAGTGACCATGGCACAATAAAACAGGAAAAATTTATAATTATCAATATTTGTCTGTAATTGTTTAACTGGTAGATAACAAGCAGCATTTATTTAGTGAAAAAATTAGTTTCAGAATACAAAATGCAATTCTTAGATAGTGGAACATCCAAAGAAATTGCCCTATTAAAAAATAATGGCACGAAATCGTGGATCGTAAAATAAATTCTATTGGCTGCAGCACCTGAGCGAGGAGACCAGCTTGCCGACACTGGTGCTGGCTGCGACGGGCGAGATGGACTCCTGCAGGTCCACCAGAGAGCCCCAGGCGCCCTTGTAGTAGATGTTCACTGCCAAGTCCAGGCTCAGCTGCTCCGCGTAGAAGTTGTCAGTCGGAGAAAATGGAGGCGCCTCCCTGTCCACTACGAACACAAACCTGCAACTGAAACACAGTGGGCGAAATAATTAGCTGTCCATTCTGTTCCTGTGTGTTAGGTTGTTTATTATTGCCATTGTCTAGCACCACTAGATTAATATATCAGCATGACAGTTAAAGAGAGAGAAATCTTACACATTACTAGATTTCTGTATTGAGGCCATGGATGTTGGCAGTTATTTTGCAAATGTTTCAGAAGTTTTTATTGAATTATAATTTTATTTAAGGTTTTTGTCAACAGCGAGGTCGTTAGTGACGCTAACGCACAACTCGGGCCAGTGATAGCGGAGAGGGACTCTACCATGAATTGCAGACAGTAACATAATGTCCCAGGATGTCAGCACGTATGTTGTAGTCATGTCAGCACGTATGTCGCAGTCATGTCAGCACGTATTTTGCAGTCATGTCAGCACGTATGTCGCAGTCATGTCAGCACGTATGTTGCAGTCATGTCAGCACGTATGTCGCAGTCATGTCAGCACGTATGTTGCAGTCATGTCAGCACGTATGTTGCAGTCATCTCAAGATAGTGTAAAAGGGTTAAAGGTAGTATATTAATATTGTATTAGCATCACTTGGGCCAACACAAAGTATTTTAAAATGCAGTAAAGTGACAAATCACAGTATTCAGGAAAGAGATGTACCTTCTTGAAGTGAGAATTCTCCCAGCTCTGATGTCACTATAAAACCTTTTCACTTCTGCGAGTGAACTGATCTCTTCAAGGACGTACTGCTTGGTGCTTATTTCGTCGAACACGTCACGTGGTGTCAAAAACTCTAATTTGGGCAGGTGGACTACAGTAGTGTTGCTGCTCACAGCTACGCACTGAAAGTCAGAAAAATCCTTGAAAAGTAACATGTAAACACAACACTCAACTGTAATATTATATATACCCTTTGGCCATAATTATTGAATATTTAAATGTTTAAATATACTGTGGGGTAGATATATTTTGAAATAAATTCAATTATTGTTAAAAATATTTTTAAGGTTATGGTCTACATTTTGTAAAAGAAGTCTACAAGCTTTCAAATAAACTAAACCAAATTAAAAATTTTTTTTGACCTGTAATTTGAAACACAATATTTTTTATTTAATTATTTATTTACATAAAGTCAGATGCACATCAACACTCCACAGGGAAATTGCAAGGAATGTGCACCATAAAAACAAAAATAAGTGACAAATCATACACGATACAGAGAACAAATACAACATAAAACAGAAACACAAACTACAAAATATACACACAGTAACATAAAAATATTATTTGCTTGTGTGTCTAGACATGTTTTGCCACAATTGTTGTGATTTTCCTTCTCAAATGATGGAACTATGCTATAATGAAAGCTGATGCAGCATCATGATGCTTCATAATAGCTAAACCTTCAGTCTTACCTCGCAGGAAAAAAACAAACTATTATATGTCTGAAATTGTTATAATTTCCGTGAGATTTAAACAAAGTGCAATTGCTGGGTTTCTGGATAGTCATGTAATTTACAACCTAGCAAAATAAAATTTTTGATTATAATAAATGTTGAGAGAAAAATTTAATATCCCTATAGTGATCAAAAACAAATTTATTAGATACTTGCTAACAATATTATCTTTAGCTTTCTTACAATGGTGGCAAATACGTGGTGGAGTCCATTCAATGTATGTGTATTGAGAAAGGCAATTATTAGTCACTACTGGGTCTTCTTGCCTAGTCTTATTTCAAGTAAAAAAAAAGTTTTCAGGAGAACTAAATATGCTTTCAGGCCGAACACATCATCAGAAAATTTTTCAAGTGAAATTTAAACTGCTTACCTTTTTCACCAACATCCACTTTGTTTCTTGGAAGCACTGCTCATCTATAACAGCCACATCGTCGGGCAGTGCAACGTCCTTACCCGCAGATATGCTGGCCAACAGGAATATGCTGTTGTTTCTGAGGAGCATTACCCCTCGTTCGAGTGTGTCCTCACTCGCTAGTACGATAGACCCAGGCGTAATGTCGCTTGTATTCAGATCTTCAGACACAGACAAGTGTTTCAGCAACACCTGCGAAAAGTTACCGTTTTAAATATGGATCCTTGTCACTTTTTTTTTTTTTTTTTTTTTTGCAGTCGTAGCATGCCAGTTGCAAAATACTCGTTGATACCACACAAAATATTTGAAGACAGAAGTTATTAGTACTGATTTGATACAGGCTGTATTTCTTATGTCTTTTACTCATGTCTATCTTCCAACATAATATTGGGGGTTTTAGCTTGGAAAATTGAAAAATATATAATGAATGGCAAAACGTTAGATTGTGACACAAATCAATGTTCCATTTAAAGCTAAATAAGTAGTAGTAATGTCCGGAAAACGTACTCGGTAAAGAAACCTCAGAGAGCAGACAACTATGTAAAGAGTAACATCAAATTTACTAATACATCCACAACACTGGTTGAGTGGAAAAGTGTATCGTAACGTATAGAAGAAATTAATAAGTGAGAGTGTCTAATTATGTGCCTGGTAACTAAATCAGGAGATGTAATTATTTGTGAATTGCCAAATTGCTATTGAAGGTGTTACGCTATATTCTTACCTTTATATTTTTTATTTCCTTGATGATATTTCCTACTTGTAGTTTAGTGCTTTTTGTCATTTTTTTGTTAACTAGCACAGTCAACGTTATTGTACTCTTTGAGTATGGAGAATTGTTTTCTAATGATAGTTTCATAGCTCGGTTGACAAACTGGTGGATAGTCTGTAAATAAAAGCATAAACTTTAGTTGAAACCAATTCCATTTTACTTTATAATGCAATATATTTTGCAATAGGGAATTAAACTACATTACCTGAAATTGTAATTTCTTGAATGGAATAAAACTGATTTTAGCAACGGTGACTTCGTGTGGTCTCTCCAAATGCACATCTGTAGTCTCTATTCCTCTAACTTCGATGCTTCCACAACGCACAGTTTTGGTGGAGTTATGAAAATGTGCGATTATTTCTGTAAACAAGAAAACATATAATACACTCTGCACTGCTTTTATGTTAAATGTTAAAAATTACATAGTGTGAGTTAGAAATGAGTTGATGTATTTACAAATTTTATGTAACTTATTTGTGTACATTTGGACATAGTAAGCATCTTACTCAAGACTGATGCACTGTCTCTCTCACTTGGTGTGTTGACCGGTATGTGTGCTCATGGGGGGCCGTTCATACGGCATGCCGTGCATGCGTGTGTTTCGACAAAGCTTTGTTAGTGTACTTTAAAGTTGTATGTTTTAGCAAGAGTGCTTTTAATTCATTACATAAACTTCTTCCAATGAACTTTTGGTCAGTGCCATGAAATTTTCATAATTTTACTATAACATGTATTTGTTATATTTTGTTCATGCTCTTTCATTAGTTAAGAGCTAGAATTTTTATTAGTGAGGTTTTATTGTATCTACGTATATGATTTATTGTAATAATAATGTTTTGATTTAACAGTTTACTATTTAAGTAGTCTGTATCTGCCACAACACCAGAGCACACCTTGGTGCCAACCGACACTGTTTATTGGCTAACCGCTTACGCCCACCACAGAAAGCTTGCAAGTCTTTTCCTGCTCTCTCTGCATCACTCAGTTGGGCCGACAATGTGGGTTGGTACAAGTCGCCTCAATGATACCTGTCACATGTTTTCAGGCAGATTTTTTTTTACCCAGATACCTTGTTTACTATAGAAGCAAACTCTTTGGTTTTACCACCTTAACGCAGTGGGAGAGTTGACGCTATGTACGCAAGGTGTGTGGTGAAGCTTTGACAGCCTGCGTTCATTGCGTTTATTGCGTTCATTGCGATCACGTGCGATCACGTGCCTCGCTCAGAGCAGGGCCGACTTTTGGCATTTTCACAGACGTGGAACAGGTGGTCAACGACACGCCCTAAACCAGCCCCTTGCTGTTAAATCACAAAGAGTGGCGCCCCTAACACGGGAAAACACCAAAACACAAACTTACGCTCATTGATCCTCGTCAATTTTTCATGTATTCTTGTGCATAAACTATTTTTTAAAATGATGCCATGAATGTATAATAAAATTATAGATTGTTTGTAAGCTAGCTCGCAGGCTTAAGTGTGCATGTAGTGTTAAAAAAAAAAAAAAAAAACATATCTAGCCATCTAAAATATCTACCCCATCTGATTGAATGAAATAAAACATGTGGAAAAAAAAGGTCCAAAAAAAGTTATGCCAGGGACTGCTACATAATTTTTATACATTTTTTTCGTGCAAATAAATTGAAAAGCTCGTACATTGCGTCAGTAAATACTTAATTTGCTGAGACCTTAAGACCCAGCTATTGTAAAACTTAGTTTATGACATTACTTTATGAAAGTTTATATCTACGTAAGTTAATATCTACAAAGGTCATTAAGATGTATAAATGACATACTTAAAATAGGACCAAAGTAGGTAAACACTTGAAAATTAGACATTTTATATATGCAAATAACAGGATGTTTTACATTCTTTTTACAAAAATAAATGGTTCATGCTATTCTCCGTTCACTCTTACCTGAGTTTTGGAATAAACAAAGCCTCTTGTAAACAAACTTTTCATTGGCTGCCAGCCGCCGCGCACATTATTCGTGCGCAAGAAATAGTTCCTTGGTTACGTACCATTTGTAAGTATTTTTACACTGCCTTTTTTATAAAAATTGTTTATATATAGCATTATAGCATCTCATCATTAATTTCCAATACAGTTTAATGTGTCAGCAAGTATTTACTTACAATTATGTTAGCAGACGTCGTGTGTACGGTGGCATAGACCAAAGGTACTGTACAGTGTACAGTTGATGCCCGGCGCAACAGTTGCATTTCGGATTCGCGCGCGCACGGTTTGTTATGGCTGACGTCGGACCGAGTTTTGTAAAACACAGAACGGGAAAGCCTTTGAAAAGTGCACAGAAAATTATTGTGTTGAATGTTTTTAAAACATTTTCAGACAAATATCCGGATTGTCGTGTGAACGACATCGCGAGTTTAACTGCGGAATTTAGGCATGTTTCGAAGAGCAGTGTGCTTCGTGCAAGGAAAGAATTACAGGACACCGGGACATTAACATCTTCCGGGAAGAAAAGGAAACTTGAGTATCCTGTTATAAAAACTTGTGATGATTTTGTGAAGACGGTTATTAGGCATAAAGTGCATAGTTTTTTCTTCGCAAATGAACCACCTACGCTGAACAAAGTGCTACGGTGCTTCCTGTTATATTATGTCTCCGTTATTTTATTAGCACCGACTGTACTGAAGTGTGTGTGTTGCAACTAGTGCTTGGCGCGCCAGATGAATTCAGCCTATCACTTGCTGACGCGGCGCAGTGATACGGCGGTGTTTGTTTATTTCAGAACTCAGCTAAGAGTGAACGGAGAATAGCTTCTGATTTTATGTGCTCTGAAAGGAATTACAGTCTTGCTCAGCCAACGAAGTACTAACATCTCATAGAACTGTTAGATGGGAGAGTACCATTTTTACTGTGTTTCCTGTTTTCTGCGAGTGGATCTATAACCACCGTCCGAAAGAACATGGGCGCTTGCAGCTGTTGCTTGTTGGCCGTGGACTGCAATACTGCCAACTGCAGCAGTGAGTCGATGGACACCACCCAGTCGTCGCTCCAGTCTATCACAGCGCTGCAGCCTGGTGTTGGGGAATGAGAACACACAGATAGTTCAAAATTTTAAAACTTCTTTACATTCATTATTACAACTAACAGTCAGTGAGTCGTTATAAGCTTTCAGCTTTGCCTGCCTGCATGCCTATACATGCTGGTGCAAGACGCTCGTGAGTTCAGGACGGGCAGTGAAGGTGTTTGTAGCTAAACACAGCGAACAGTTTGCGGGATGCTTTGAAAACACCTCGCCGTTCAGGCCAGGACTCCGAGCTGGGGATCGGGTCTGTGTGATCCGTCGAGGCTGCTTCGGAAATGGCGTGCTCTGTCCGTACGGTGTTGCCACCTTTGATCAGTTCGGGCCTTGACATGGCTACCACTTTATTCTAATTGGACGATATACCCCTTTTCGAACTCCCTTTGTATTATTCCCTGTTAAAGTAATAGGTTGTTACAGTTGCGTGATTATAAAAATTATTCTCCTTTTCTTAACCCTTGTGTTTTTCTTTGAATTCTCCCCAATCTCTTCTGCCACTCAGACTACTCCCTCTCTGTGTTGTTTAACCTGACCAGGAAACACCAAAACAACAATTGCAGAGTGTTTGGACTTCAATATGGATGATATGGAAGGAATGCTTAATAGGTTCCTAATACAGACATTACATTTGCTTCATCCATTGATTCTTATCCAACTACTTATGGGATACTGCTGTAAGAGCATTTGCTTCGAAGGTGCATAATATTAACTTAAAATTCCATTATCTTGGTCTGAAATGATTATCAGATTAGCAGAAAATAATCCTAAGTGCAGAAAAATCATGCTACTATTACTAATGCTTGTTATGTTACCAAATAAATTGTATCGGAATGCTTTATGCATTGAGATGTGTGCGTTTATGTTTTTTTTTCTCCTGCCTGTTACTAAGTTTTATAGCTGCTCTAGTACTTCTCAGCACTAATCCCAGGTATTGCTGGACGATACTCACCTTTCTTGCAGACGGTCGCACTTCTTATTCTGCGGAACTTCTCTCCGTACTCGAACCCTCTGTACTCCAGCTCCGAGTAGACATCGTGGGACGTTAAGATCTCGCCGTCCTCGGAATCAAATTCAGTTTCGTTGGAAAACTCTGCAGCAGCGTCCTCTATGATTCTTACCTGGCCTCTGACAAATGTCTGCCCTTTTCCTTCCTCGAAGATCTCGAAACAGCCAGAGGCTCGTTGGAGGAAGACTCTTATGTCCAGACATCCTACACCCATGAAAAAACACTGTACAGCCCAAATGAAAAATAATTTTGGTCATTAAAAACTATTGCCGTAGGAATTTTATATTTCTAGTCCGTCCACTGTGCTTACCGTTCTGTGGAAACATCGGCAAGTAGTCAAAATGTACCCCCTCGAACACGACGGGCATCTTGTTGTAGTTCCGTGAGATCATGTCTCCGAGCTCCCTCCACAGCAGCACCTGCGACGGGAAGCAGTCACGATAGCAGCGACGACAGCAGCTGAGGATTGAGTGCTGGGGCACCGGTAGTCGAGTGGTCAGATCTCTCGCCTCGCATCACGGCGACCCGAGTTTGATTCCCGGCAGAGTCTCACCGGGATCTTTTTGCAATTTGGAAATGGGGCGGAGGTTAGGCGTGGGTTGTCTCGAGATGCTAGTTACAGTCACTCTTTCAGTTTGTCAATTCTCCATCCTCATACCGTCACCTCTCCTTGTAGATGATATGTTAATCCCTCTTTCATTAATTCACTCACAACAAAGTGATGCCATCATGTTTGTGAATACTAAGCAGGTACTTCAATATATATTTAAGGCAACTAAACATTGTTAAAAAATATAGTGCAGTCACTATACTGCGTCAAATATCCTGCAGTGAATGAGCTAGAATAAAAGTTTGAAATTGGAGCAATACAATAGATGAGAATTATGACAGATTTGTGGATGGTATGGTCAGCATAAAAATCAGAACAATGTTGTGTGAAATTTGTACAGCTATGAGAAATGTATTCTATGTGAAAATATATCAGAATTAAAATAATGGTAAGGAGTTAAGAAAGAAAATCTAAAAATACAATTTCAGCCAAATTGGCAAATTAATAATTGGTTGAAGCAGATTGTTTTTAAGGCCACTTGATGGTCAAAGTAAAGAGTATCCAAAGAGCATATTAGCACAGGCAAAATATCATTAAATAAAATATTTTGTTTTGATTAATCATTAAATTTTCCTTTCAGTCCACTTTGTGTGATTTTCTTTTGCATGAATCAGGTATATCTGTAAGAGATAAACTAAGTGTTATTTGGGATATTATATATACACTAGTTTTAGTCGTATTTCAACAGTTGGTTTATCCATTTACAACATTGTATAGCAACTGATTTAGTGTATATTCCTCCCCCCCCCCTTAAAAATCACTTGTAGCATTTACCTATCATTTATAGCATTGTTAGAATATTTACTTTCATTTTTTATGACCCCTGGTGCTTACCATTACACCTGCGGCTGGCAGAATGACGTGACCATTCATCGTGTAGTCTTTGAGAATTCGAAAGCTTTCATCATTTAGCATCAACGAGAAGTTTCTTTTCATTGGCCTTTGTTTGTCCTGAAAAAAATCAAAAATTGAAGTTCTCAAAAAAACTGGAAAGAAAATATAACACCATCAGAGAGATTTACATACCTCTTTTGATACACCAAGCGGCAGTAAAAAAAAAAACAAAAAAAACAACTGTGTTTCATACAGTGAAGAGAAACAGACGGAAGTGGAAGTAACCGTGACACACACTCCTTCATCCCGCATTCCAAGTGTTATCCCCGCATCTGTCATGGCTGTGCAGATGTCCAGGAAGCAGTGTGTGTACTTTTTTTTTACTAAGCTGGCAAGATACATACAAGTTTGCGATTAAAATGCGACCCCCACTTTTATTTTCAACAACTATTTAGTAAAGAACATTTCATTATTTTAGGTTAAATTGGGTATGGTAGGTATTTTGACCGTGACAGTGGACTTTACAGACGGGAAAAATCTCAATAATTATTTGGTGTATTTGGAGAGTTGCGATTCCATGCTCCATCGCTATAGGGTGCTGTCACGTCACTGTTTGTTTAGCAGAAACCAAATGGTGCGTGTTGTTTAGATGCGGTCTTCATCAATCTTTTTTGTTTAAATTTTGCAGTTTCTGCATTCGTGGAAGTTTGGCTCCCAAGACCTGAATAGGAGTGTGATATTAGTGAAATGGTGGAGTCTGACAAGACAACTACACTGGCTAGACTTACCTCACCCCAATGGTTGGATGGACTGAAACATGATGGTCCCGTGGATGGGCATGAAAATGCAAAAGGTAAGTAACTGAAATTGAATGGAAATAAACTTCTCATAATTAAGTCTCTGCTTTAGCTTTTATGTTGAATTTGTATGCTATTATTTTTTATCTTGGGTTATTACTATGTACAGATGTTCTACTCTATAGGCAATCCATATTATGTTTTGTTTCAATTGTGTTGCCAGGTATACACTTCTCACTATCTGCTGTTTGTAAAAGTCATTACTTAAAGTTCGACACAGTGGGTGAGTTTGAGGCTTCGACGTAACTTAACAGTACCTGGTAACACGGGAATATTACCTATGACTATAAAGCAAGAAACTTGATAACGGAAGGATTTTTAGTATCGTGGTTTAAGTGTAGAATATGTTCTATACTAGACATGAATTTCATATCCCTGAGTATTACTATTTACTAATAATAACAAAAATTGTCTAAAATTACAAGCATACTGATTTTTCTCATGTTAAAAAAATATTAATTTCTTAAATGTGACCTATATACATACATATCCTTTTTTATTCATAAATTATTTTCCCTGAAACTCCTTGTTTTAACAGCATATAATATATTTTGTTTGTTATGAGCTAGAAGCCTATTTTTACAGACAGATGAATAACTAGACATAGTTGGCACAAAAGTAGGGTTCCATTGAGAACTCACTGCTAAACCCTATCTAAAAAATGCTGAAAAACAGGATATCAGTAAAAGTAACAAGAGATAAATATAAAGTAGTTTGAGTTAGAAATTGACAGACAAAAATTTGGCCGTAGGTCCACCAAGAAAAAAAATAATAATTTCGACTTTGTACGATTTATAGTCTAAAGTGTTTTCTAAGGCTGATATACATCTTTGAAATGAGAACCAAACAACATTTTTATTGCAAGTAATAGAGAAAGTATTTAAAATGGAACACATAGTGTCTTTATAATATTCAATTGAACAGATTTCTACAACCACCGCAAAACTTGTTACTTTCGTAAAATAATTATTTTTTTTAAATAAATGGGTTTTTTAATGTCAGAAAAATGTATGAAAAATACAACTGAATGAAACAGTTAAATAATCTCTTGAAAGTAACTGGTTTTGTGGTGGTTATAAATTGTTGTTTAATTAAACATTATCCAAATGCTCAGTGTTAAATGTCATACTTTCGCTATTATTCACAATAAAAAAAAATGTGTTTAGCTCCAACTTGAAAAGGCGTAAAGCATTCTTGAGAAACTCTTTTGAACATAAATCGCACTATGTTTTCAACTGTTTTCGTGATGAATGTGCAGCAGAAGTTGGTTGATCGAACTCTGTCTGAACCTGTGTATAGAACACACCACTATGATGTCGTCCGTCAAGAACCATGACTTGGAATGGTCCCACGTGGCGAGGGGGGCGAGGGACGGTGTCCCCCTGGACACTGGGAACTGCACCGGTGGGTACAGAGCGCTGACACGAGGGACCACTCCCGCCAGATATAGTCTGCAACAGGACATAAGCTTCCATTTATGATGTTCTATACGCGATACATTCAAGGGATTATATAATACAGAATATATATATATAGACACACACACTCATTCACACACAGTTTGCAGAATATTATTGGATGTTTTATTACAGTTAATTTAATATATGGAATTTGTCTTATATTTGAAATAGAGGTGGGACGATACCACACTATCGATACTCGATTCTGTATTGTTTTTTCAGTTTGACACTTTCGATACTCCAGGGAAAAATATTTTCCCATTAAGTAACAATTATTACAAATAACATAAATTAGTTTTAATCTATATAAATTCAATCTAGCATACCAGCACAATGTCAGATTAAACTTAAATACATAATGTGTAAATAATTGCATTATATTAATGAAAGATATGAATTCATCATTATATATACATTTAATAAAACTACCAGAAATGTAAAATACAGTCCATAATCAAATAAAGCTGACATGAGAAACAGTGGCCTACAAAATGTTATGAAGTCCTTTCTTGAAAAGGGGGGGGGGGGGGGGGGGGGGGGAGAAGTCACCAAGCCTAAATTAGAAATTAAAAAAATTAGGCTATAGTAAAAAGAAAATCAGAAATTTTTGCTTGTTTGTTTCATTTTACAAACAACTTTATGCAACAGAACAATTTTCAATAAAATTTTAACTTGAGAAACGTAAAACACAAAACAATCCGATCGTAAGAAAACAATAACAAACGGGTATATTCAGTTCAAAGATTAATAAATGCACAAAATATGAGATCCGTGCCTTAGTAAAGCGCGTGCACCATTTTCATAATCATTGCTAGTTTGCGTAACTAGTCTCGCTTGGTGCTGGCCATAGATGCTACTACCGAGGTGCACAGTCTTCCTGATACTATCCATATCTATGGTGCGATAAAGTTATTTTCTTACGTTTGCAAAGGTAAACAATGAACGTTTTTCAAAATGAAAGCATTAAAACGAAGTTTATCAGGAGGAATATAACAAAAAAATTTGTGAATTTAAGGACTTTTCCGCTTCGTAAATACGTTTGATACGGGAAATTAATTATTTTATAAGTTTATGTTCCGGGAAAGTAAACCATTGTAAACATAGTACTTTCGGCGGGATCAAAATTAATCGGCGTATGACGGGAAAATGTATGAAAGGGGAACGTATCATCGAGGTTCTACTGTAGTTGTATTTTGTACGATGGTGAATCAAAACTTAATTCAATACAAATGAACAAGCATTCTGGTATCGAAAAAATGTATCGAACGTATAGTTTCGATAATCGATACTTTTAGATACCGTCAAGTATCGAAGGTATCGAGGTATCGACGTATCGAAAATCCCATCACTAATTTAAAAGTATTTTAATCAAGGTCAACTTAAACTGGCGGTCATCTTGTAACTGAGTTACTTTTGAATTCAAGTCGTCCGAGCAAGCAAATATTTTATCCCAGAATTTTCTCTATCTGAGGATGTTTTTTTTTTTATCCAGATTGATCTTATCTTCAGGCTAACATATATTCATGGTCATCTTATATATGTATTAGGTTGTCTAAATTTGAAATAGACTATAACTGAAGTCGAATTAAACTCAGGATATATTTATATTCTAGGTAGGTAGGTAGGTATGTAATTTTATTCGAGGTTGACATATTCACGGTTATAGTACAGCCAATGTTTACTTGTATTCAATCTTATATCTATGGGACATTTGGATGGGACACCAAGCAAATTATTTGAAAAATCAGGGATAAAACCTGATATATAAATTTAGGTTAATTTAGCATGTAATAGCACCTACCCTTTAATAACCATGAAAGGCATACAGCAAAGGCATTTAGGTCAATTAAAAACATACAATTTTTGAAGTTTTCTTTGTTAAATTTGGCTTATCTTAAAGTCAAATTATATTTTTAAAAATCATTATTCTTTATTTAACTTCCTAATAAATGAATCTACGAGGATGGCATGAAGTATAGTATAGGGTGTGTTGTAATACTTACTTGCCAACTGCAGACAGCAGGAACTCCAGACCTTTCTGGTTCCCTCGCTGCGTGAGAGGCACGTTGATGCAGTCCGCTGCCATCGACCTCTTCAGTATGGCCTGCAGGAGGCCGTGAGGGGCAATCTCTATGAGTATGGCATTCTTGGGGATGTGCTTGCTGGTCTCCTCGAACAGGACTGGGTTCAGCAGGTTGTTGGTGTGGTACTGAGCTGACGAGTACCTGGCCTCGTCTGAGCTCCACAGCTCCTCCGGGGCGGAGGTGCTGAGCCAGCGAGTCGACCGCTGCTTGGGTTCCGGGATTACCTGTTCACATTGCGTGGCAATCAGTTTCATGCAATTTTGGTTTTACAGTAAAACATTTTTTTATTCCATGTCACAATTTATAATTTTTCCAGATAAGTAGTTTGAGTCAAAAGGTAATGCATGGGCGTAAAATTGTTACAAACGCAAAAGACCAGACGGTGATGTGAGGTTTGGAGCTGGCTGGTATCCCTGCACGGCCACGTGCTGTCCGCTGACGTGAGGCATGCCACAAGGGTCGTCGCTACCCCCCTCTCCACTCCGCTCCCCCTCAACGTCCTGCCTCGGTGCCGTTGTCTGTCGCTGAGCGGCCGTAGGAATTCCGCGGGCCACCGCGTGAAGTCACGTGAGCAGGTGATGTTATTCTCGACGTTTAGGGCGTCGGGTCATCCCGGGATGACGCGACTCATCACAGCCGCTCTCATTGTTTCAAGAAGGACGCCACAGACTACTTCAGCAGCGACGCCGGTCTCCACGACAGTTTTGTCGAGGGTGAGTGGCGCGTAAGTGCGGCAAGAGTTCAGCGACGGGTGCCGCGTAGCGAGTCCCGTGACGGAGGTTCTGCGAGGAGAATGGCGACGGAGATTTGGGCGACAGAAATCCGCGTCGGTGAGGACTGGTGAGTGCGGTGAGAGTTCGGCAACGGAGTCCCGCGACTGAGAATTCCATGAGGAGTGCGGCGACAGGGTTTTTGGTGATGGAGTTTCGAGATGGGAGTTCCGCGTGAGTGCCGTGTGTCCTGCGATGAGTGTGACGAGAGTTCCGAGAGTCTGCGAGCGAGAGGAGTGAGAGACCCCCCTTGAGAATGGCGCCACGCGGGGCGATGGGATCGAGAGTGGACTGAGTGGTGCGAGACTGTGTGTGTTGACAGGCGTAAGGTAGTAGTGTACCACTGTTGAGCCTAGCTCCAGTGAGGAGTGCGAAATGCAGAACTTGACAGACATTAAGTGACTTGGGAATAAGAATTTAAAGTGCGAGTAATTGGTAATTAGGACTTTTTGAGAACAATTATTTATTATTAAATTTAATATTAGTATTCAATAAAACTGTACAAATTTAATTTGGCTATCCCTTAGAAACTTAGTAGTTCTCCCCACATTATAGGGTTGTAACAAAATGTTAAGTAAATAATTTTATATGATGTAGCCTTAATGGAAGATTCGTATTTCATATTACATATGATCAATATGCTTTTTTATAAACATTCTGTTTTAAATATATTATTATTATTAAAAATAATTGGACCTACCACTTTTTCCAAATATTCGAACAGTCATTAAAAAAAATTGGTTTTCAAGAGCACTAATTGTTTAAACGATTTTCTAACTAAGATTAATAATCTAAAACACTTACAGTTTTCAGGTAATCTAACAGTTTTGGTGCAGCAGGCTTGATATATCTGCTGTGGTATGCAATGTTAGACACATTGACTTCCTTGGCAAATACCTTTTTTGCCACTATTTCTTTAACAAATTGTGTTACTGATTCTGCTGGTCCAGAAATTGTACTGCTTTCATCGCTGTTGTGGCAAGCTACATCAATGCTTGTTGGAATCAGTTCCTTGACATTCTGATAGCCTAGACCTGCACAGGAAACAAATGCACTTCAAAAATTGTATTGCTGGATTAAGAAAACCATATATGCTAAACTTTTTTATATTGGCTATACATATGGCTACATTTAAGGAATTAAGGAACCTATGTATTTAAAAAAAATTACAAAATATAAAATTATTTTATCAAATAATGGATTGTAATATAGTTTTAGCAACATATAATTTGTTATTGGCGAGGGTTAAACTATTCATGTTTAACACCCAAATGAGTTTTATTAAAATGTCGGAGAAGTAAAACATTTAAATAGCAGTCTTACAGGAATTTCCATTAAGGATCTAGGATATGTCTGTAATAGGACGGACCTATTAACCATATTGTAAAGTTATTAACTTCTTTAATAAGCTGCCTTTTTTTTGCTCGGCCTACTCACCGACAGCGGCCATGCGTCCTTCGATGAGCTTAGTCTCCAGAGAGGCCAGGCCCCTGTAGTACGCGGCCAGGATCATCTGCTCCAGGGTGAAGCAGCCGTCGGCGTAGGCACAGCCCAGCTCCCCCACCGAGTGCCCGATGATGCCGTCCGGCTCGATGTTCAGCAGCCTCAGAGTGTCCACCAGCGCCAGCTGGTGCGGGCAAAATAATATTCTATATCATCACACTAATTGTGTGTGCATATTTTGTAACGGCTTTACTAAAGAAGTTCCATATGTGAATAAGTAAAGTAAAGGGATGTTTAATATTATCACATGCACACCTGGTCTGGTCATACATTCCAATGGATTTAGTTCTTTGTAAATGATGTATATTTAGAATAGACGACTGTCTCTAAAATGTAAGTTTGCCATTTCAAGAATAATACTTCAGGTAAAGGGGAAAAAAAAATACAATAATACAAATGTAATATCCACGGTAAATTCAATTTTTCTATGAGGATGATCAATACAAATAGACTGATAAAATGTTTTAAGTCAGGACTTTGTATAGCATTATAACCATTGAACTGTGTGAACTAACATCAACAATCAGCTTGTCACACACCTGCACAGCAGCAATGCCCACGAAGGAGTGCAGGATGTTGTCGAACACAGCAGGATCCTGGCTGGTGAGGATGTTGATGAGGTCCAGTCCTTTGGGCTGCAGTATCCTGTGGCACTCGTGCAGAGTGCGAGCTATGACGGGCAACCTCATGAGGTGAGTGGCCATGCCGGCCCACTGGCTGCCCATCCCGGAGAACACGAACCACACCGGCCGCTTGGAGCCGTCGAAGTACTGTAGAAGCAACATTTGCAGCTAGCTATAGGAATACTCATTATTAAACTATGTAGAAGTGAGAGGCATTGCCGGGCCACTGGCTGTTCATCCCAGAGAACACAAACCACACCGGCCGCTTCAGCTGTGATGTGGGTGCGACAATAGCAGTTAGATATAGTAAAAGCTTCGAGTAGTTAAGTTACTTTGAAACAACAATGGCAGATAAAGTAGGGGGAGCAGTCTACTTCGGGGTAACTCAGTGGGCCAATTAAACACATTAACAAATCATTGCCTTCTCCTTCTACACCTCTGTTATCAATTAGCATCAATGAAGCTTCATCAGACTCAATTATTGTCAATTCCATTTAGTAGGAATTACCAACCCCCG
The DNA here is from genome assembly GCF_032445375.1 of Bacillus rossius redtenbacheri. Taxonomy (NCBI): domain Eukaryota; kingdom Metazoa; phylum Arthropoda; class Insecta; order Phasmatodea; family Bacillidae; genus Bacillus; species Bacillus rossius. Next base: position 2,277,002 of record NC_086343.1, read on the forward strand.
TTTCCCCTCCCTGCTCCATATTTTCCACCATCACCACTCACTCAATTATTCTCAATCTTTGTAATGAAATATTAATTGATGTGTAACATCTTAGCTCGCGGTATAGTGCATTTTGCGGGAGTAATTTCATGAATGCAGTGACAGTCATGGAACGAAAATGTGTAACAAGAAGTGAGAAATGTGCGCCATTCAATTTTATTTTGAGCAATCAATGTACCATCTTGTTAAACAGAATATTATTTGAGTTTTGAAAAGAGGAAATACTTTTAAAATATTTCCCTAAAATGAAAACTTGAAAAGTTACAGTGATTTTAATCTTTTAAATTACTCCTCTAGAGTGTACCTAGAAGCAAAAATATGGTATAAATACATTGAAGAATTTCATTAAACAAAAGAATCGCTTCAGTGTAACAGTGACATCAGTACTTATTTTTAACAACAAATAGTGCCATCCTGTTACACATAAATATAGTTCGCTTTTATGAAGGCAAATCACATTAATATAGTTCGCTTTTATGAAGACAAATAATATTTACAGTACTTCCTTGTTTTTGTTTGTTAGCTTGTAATAGGTCATTACATTATTTGAATGGAATGCCAAGAATTAAAAAAAAAAAAAGTTTTGTTTTGTATAAACTTGGCCAATACGCCTGACATTGTAGATGACCTGGCCTCTTGGTGCGAAGACATTTGGCCTATATGCCTAACACTGTACATGACCTGGTTGGAAGGTGTTTCAAGTATCGAAAAATTAGATTTTCATAAAGACAGCGAAAATGTATTTATTTTGTTGGACAGTTATTATCTTGTGTAGAGTCGTTTTTCGTTGAGAGAACAACGATTAAACCTCATGAAAAATTATGGGAAACAGAATTAGAACTTTATTTTGAGTTTTAGTCAGTCTTATCACTGGCCGAGAATCAAACTAAGGACGAAAATATATCGAGTCAATCATTACAAGGTGATTTTTTTCCCCGTTATTCTAAGTCGAATATTTCGAATAATTACAGAATTTTAAGATGGCTGCCAAGATGGTAAACAAGATGGTGGATGTTTAGATAGTAAATAATACTACTCTCTGGTGGGTAAAAATTAAACTAATAGGGCAGCAGTGCACTCTTGCAAATGGTGTGTGTACTACGTGGTATTAGTGTTCCTTGTATCGATTACTGAAAACAAGATGGCGTCAGTATCCTCTAGTTGATGGTGTGTTAACTAGTGTTCCTGACATTGAGTATTGGTAACTAGATGGCGGTTTGTTCTCGACTAAGTGATGCTATTATTCCTTCAAATTAAAAAAAAATACATTTTTGGAAATGTGTGTTATTTTTTTATATACCAAATTTAATCCTCAGAGTGGAAAATATTTCAATATTCATGTGGTTAAATCTATTTGTTTTCCAACCCAGGTGTCAAAGCTGTCATGGTTCGAATCCCCGCACTTCCGTTGTATTTTGTATAAAAATTAAATTAAATTAGAGGTGGGACGATACCACACTTTCGTTAACGATTCTGTATTGTTTTTTTCAGTTCGATACTTTTGATACTCCAGGGAAAAATATTTTCCCATTAAGTAACAATTATTACAAATAACATAAATTAGTTTTAAACTATATTAATTCCCTCTTTATTACAAAAATACAAACTGCAAACAACTTTAAAGACTTGAGTATAAAAATCAATATAAAAAATAGAAGCGAAATACAAACTATTTTCAAGAGAGTTAGCCTTTTATTTTCCAGTACACTTTTTTTTGCCGCGAACAAATGTAAATAAAGATAGCACTCTCTTAAATAAAATTGCCGCAAACAATGGTAGTTCGCGCTGGTGGCGCTAATTTACGTCACTATACGACCGCGGCAATTGAAAACATTCATAATATCGATACAAATCTCTGTTACTTACCATACACGAGAGACGAGACACGTACTTACTCTATGATGTTGACTGTTATTACTAGGCGTGTTATTGTTACTATTGCGACGGATTGCGAATGGAGTTGATGTCCCTCGGCTTCTGGTCCCTATTTCCCCTTTTACTTGATATTCCTGTTGTGCCCGTATTGCTCTCGTCGGAGAGGTGTGGGTCCAGGACAACGTGGCCGGGACCGGGGAATACGGGACCTGGAGGTAGAGTGAGGTGAGGAGGAAGAGTGATAGGCAGTTTTTAAAGGACCACTCAATGTTAACAGTTCCACGAGCCCCTTTTATTGTAATTCTGAGAGCCTGCCGCGACCTGGCGGATCCGTCGCGGAATGAGCGCCCTTCCCACGAAGACCCGGACTCCCGAAGACCGTCTCGTGCAACCAACTCGTCTCGACACGAACTAGAAATCCTCCCACGTAACAAAGTTCCTGACTGAAAGTTGCTCCACTAAGGCACGTGACACGTGCGCGGCCCTTTTCGTAACAGACTCGTAATGACGACGAAGGTTCGGCGGTTCGTAACTACACTTACACGTCCTAGGATGTTCGACTCGTGACGTAACTCGTAACTCGTAACTCGTAAGCTCAACCGTGTGAGCGGCACAGCGAAGGCAGCTCAGCTGCCGCGACAACCCGTACAGTGGCACTATCGCCGGACCGCGAGCTCGGAAGACGCGCCTCGCGATCAGCGCGGAGCGGTGTGCACATCTGCCGCTGAACGAGCCCTGAGCAACACTGCCCTTCCCCGCCCGCCAGCGGGCCGAGACCCACGGGCCGCGGGGGAGGGGAGGGGAAATCGGTCGGCGTGGGAGAGCGCCCCCCCTCGCGACGCGGACGAGCGCCAGGCCGCGATTACATATTAACACTGCGAGACATTTGAGAAAATTACAAGATTATTTAAGCAATAATTAATAAATTACGGTTACATTATTTACACACTTATTGAGGTTCACGACCATTTGAAAAATATATACAACACAGAATTATTCGTAACACTAAGAAGCCACTGGCATGCTAGGGCGCACGCGGGTGCGTCCCTGGCCGATGCACTACACTGATGGTGCACTCGTAACGCAAGGGAGGACGTTGACGAGGCATAACGGCCTGAAGGAGCCGAGGAGACACTTGGGTCGACGTCAGAGTCAATTAATGTGAATTTTAAGTGCTCGATATTTCTACAATTTTTTTCTTCAAATTATCTGTGAATTTAATGTCAGAAGTGTTACGTACGAAAAACGTAACTTCTTGAACACGAAACAAATTTAACTTAACCTTACTTTACTGTTTGTTTACTATTGGCAAGTTACAGTAAAGACTAATATAATAATAATTTATTCTGATGTAAGCCTATTGGTTATAACTACGGCTAATAAGCTGTTCTAGTACAGTAGAACCCCTGACATACACTTTTCAAAGGAGGGCACAAAAATGCTGTATGATGCGGGAAAGTGTATGAAAAGAGAATGGCAATAATTTTTTTTTCAATCTAACATACCAGCACAATGTCAGATTAAACTTAAATACATAATGTTAAATAATTGCATTATATTAATGAAAGATATGAATTCATAATTATATATACATATGATAAAACCACCAGGAATGTAAAATACAGTTCATAATCAAGTAAAGCAGTCCTTGGAGGGGAGGAAAAGTCACCAAGCCTAAATTGGTAATTAAAAAATTAGGCTATTGTAGAAAGAAAATCAGAAATTTTGGCGTGTTTGTTTTAAGTTACAAACAACTTTATGAAACAGAACAATTTTCAATAAAATTTTAACTTGAGAAACGTAAAATACAAAACAATCCGATCGTAAGAAAACAATAACAAACGGGTATATTCAGTTAAAAGATTATTGAATGCACAAAATATGAGATCCGTGCCTTGGTAAAGCGCGTGCACCATTTTCATAATCATTGCTAGTTTGCGCCACTAGTCTCGCTTGGCACTGGCCATAGATGCTACTAGCGAAGTGCACAGTCTTCCTGATACTATCCATATCTATGGTGCGATAAAGTTGTTTTCTTATGTTTGCAAAGGTAATCAATGAACGTTTTTTAAAATATAAGCATTAAAACGAAGTTTATCAGGAGGAATATAGCAAAAAAATTTGTGAATTTTAGGATTTTTCTGCTTCGTAAAAACGTATGAAACGGGAAAATAATTATTTTATAAGTGTATGTTCCGGAAAGTAAACCATTGTAAATATAGTACTTTCGGCGGGACCAAAATTAATCGCCGTATGACACGGGAAAATGTATGAAACGGGAACGTATAATCGAGGTTCTACTGTAGTTGTATTTTGTTCGATGGCGACTCAAAACTTAATTCAATATAAATGAATAAGCATTCCGGTATCGAAAAAATGTATCGAACTTACAGTTTTGATACCATCAAGTATCGAAGGTATCGAGGTATCGAAGTATCGAAAATCCCATCACTAAATTAAATATACCAATAAGGACCACAACATTGGTAGATAATGAAACATTTACCTTGTCTGCATGAAACAGAACAATGCGGTTGCTCTCTAGGTACAAACAGCAATGGGAGCCTCAAGCCAGATGACAACAAGATGGTGGACTTGCTGTCAGATCCAAGATGGTGGATGTGGCATCAGAATTTACGTTGGTGACCATAACGAAAATTGCAAAAATGATGTACATAATTCAAAATGGTGAGTTCGAAGCTGGCGCGAAATTCTAGAAACCGAAAGGCATAAAAGAAAATGGTGTAAAAAAATGGTGAGCATGACATCATCAATAATGACCACTGGGGGCCAGTTGCACCAATAACTGTACGGATCCGTGAATGTAAGATCTTTGTTTCAGTGTGATCTCAAGTCGAATCTGAGATCCAGTGTATATGTGTTGCACCAAAGTGAACTTACGAGTTCAGACATTCGATCTCACGATCTAGGTTTAGGTTGGTAAATATCGATTGTAAAATGAAAGCAAGTTTTCTATTGGGTACTGAATTCCGTCTAGTCACAGAGAATTTTCTTTAGTATGTTTGAAGTTCTTGCTGTAAATGTTGGCATCGTGATATTTACATACAAGCCTATTTTTTGTTTATTGATTACAAACTTGTGGTCGGTTGTGAGTTGACTAGGGTACACGCGGGTACACATGACGATAGAAAAGAAAATTTCAGTACCTAAAAAAGTTTTTTTATCTGAAAAAGAAAAAATCATCCTTGTCGATTTGTTGCAAGAAAGACGATATTTTAGAGTGTAAGAGAACTGATGGCGTGTTATGTAAGCAGAAGGAAGAATCTTGGCAAGAATTGGCATAATTTTTTAAATAACATTATGATTACAATTACAGTACTTCGGGCAAACCTAAAAATATATCGGCCTAAATTTCGTGTAAAATATTGTAGCCCATCAAAATATCAATTGTAAACAAACCAGTATCTATGCGAACACGACTACAAAACACAACAAACCAACGAAAAATACACAAGATCTCGGATCCAAATGCTCTGAACCATCAATTTCGGTGGTTCAAACAGAGGTTCACCTCAATCCTATGTCAGAAGGTGAACTCGAATGGTGCAATCCGTTTGTGTGTCGATCCTGGTTCATTACCTCGTATGATCTCAGATCGACCAGCGATCTTCAATGGTGCAACCGGCCCTGGGTCAGTGTCCAAGGTCAAGATCATACAAAATGGCCGCCATTGTCACAGTCCAAGATGGCGACCAGTCATTGATCCTATCCACAATTCACACCCTGAACAGTGTACCAGGATTTCCCTTCTTGCATATTCTGCCCAGTCTTGAAGAGAGAATATTTAAGTGCTGGTTGGGCATTATGACCGACTTATCTTGGAGTACCAAAAAATGTCGAAGACTAGTGTGTATGCCCTCTATGCATATCTCATCCCGGTTCAGTATAGTCATGTTTATCTTGAATTGTATTTATTTTTCTTAAATTTTTTACAACCTGTCATGTTGAAGACTGTGTGGGATTCCTGTATGCAGACCTTGTAATTTTCTCAATGTATGTACGATCACCGAGGGGAAGCCATATTAAATACAGAGGAGACGTCGCCTGCTAAGAATTATTGCGTGGGGATGGAGTTTGGATGTTTTTAGTGCAAAATCATGTCTGCTGGCTATTGAAAACAAACCAGGAGAATCAGGGAAAACATTTTGCCATCTTGTATTTCCTCAAGTAATGTTAAAATCATTTGCTAAGGAATGCTACCATCGCCCACTAAGATTTAACCTTCAGATTATTTCAAACATTTAGGTGTTTATTGAGGATTTATTAAGAAAACTATTTTAATAAAATTTCTGGGCTCTCGAATTAATGTGGCTTTCGGTGATATAGTTTTCTGTCAAGGTAGATTCTAGCCTGGATGTGTTCTATGGTGAGTGTGCTACGGTGAATAACGTCAGTGGCGGTGGAGTCGGCAACTGGCCGGTGCAGTTTGTGGAGAGCATGACTGGGACGCGGTCTCGTGTGGCGCGGAATTAAGGGAACGTGGTTTTGTAAGTAAGTTGCCATCATGCTTTTGTGCCGTCATGTTGAAACTTAATAATTGGGAGATCAGTAACGCGTGACGAATATGTGGCAGCAGTGCATCGTAGGTGTGCTCGCCATCAGAGATGATCATGGGTGGTTCCAAATTGTGTTCCGATCAGCAACGGCGAGCTTTCGTCCAATCTCTTCTGATCAAAAGGAGCACGAGAAGGTGTGGTTTACTTCGGCGAGTTAGGCTTTGATGAGAGACAATTCCACGCGAAGCTGACTACGAGAAAACTTAAGTGAGAAACACATTAGTAATTATTACTGTGTTACATTTAAGTGCGTTGGCGAGTTTATTAGGCAATTGGTGCTCGGCTGAGGCAATGCTAAAATGGGTAAGAATAAGTATGTTACGCTAAAGGGGAGTGAATAGACCTAATTTTATTCGTGGCCAGTAACTATGGTATTAACAGGGCTTGCATGACGGTTTGATACAGTGTCCTTAAATGCTGGACGGCACCTTCAGTTGTAATCACTTGTGGAAATTGTGAGATCACATATTCGTAAAATATAAAGATATGGAAATCTTTATGTAGCATAGGGTTTATAGGAAATGTAGTTATAACAGTGTGCCCATTATTTTTTAAAGGTTAAGTAGAATTATTTTGTTTATGTGGATCATTTGTGATGTAGTTACTTGAACGACCGCCCTTAACCAAATCCCAAATCGTAATAGAAGTAATAGTTTTCTTAGTTATCATTTCAGTACGTGGCATACCTATCAGGAATGTATGCATATAACACTTATAGTGTAACACTCGTAACAAGATACCTCTGATTTTGTAACTTTTTTATTCACAACTTAAATAATAACTATATGCTGTCAAAGCAACAGTTTCACTCACTATAGTAGAATGTTGTAGCAACGTTTTTTTTTGAATTTATGTATCGTCTCTATTTATGTACATTCTCGTACAATTGAGGTTAACTAAATTTGCTTTAAATTTACGGTCAAGTGTTTTACAATTCTGTTTGTCTTTATTACTGTTAACTACCTGTGTTTCGTTTGCATCAACATCAGAAGGCGTGAGAAAGTATCCTCTGTAATTGTGGTTTTTAATGCTTGATGAATGAACATCTTGCACCATTCTGATGAATTCTGCGTCGGGAGCCATTTCTTTTATCTGAAAATAAAAGTAAAGTACATAAATAACATAAGTGGAAATTGTTAAAGTGAAAGATGTATGAATTTTATGTTGAAAGTCTTATAGTTTACTGTACTTAATAATGATATTACACACGCATAACTTAGGGTTTTTTCAAATGTAAACATCTTAGCTGTCGTTATACAGCATTTGGTGGGAGTAAGTATGTGAATATGAAACGGAAGTCAATTGGAACGGAAATGTGTAAACATGTCCATGAAAACCAATGTAAACCAGCGATGCTGTATGTCGATCAGTCTTCCTTATTGCAAGAATATTATAAACCAATTTTAATGAAATTGTCGTCAGTGGTTTCCACTAAGTCCATTGGTCAATAAGGTAAAATATGTTAATAAGCTTTTTATAATATGGCTGACTACAAGAAGTATCTCATTTTGATATCGTTAAGAACCTGAAAATATTGTTAATCAGAAATAAATATTTACATGATTCGAATCTAAATACAAAACATACCTAGATCAGGGTTGAATATGGTGCATATTTTTAAGGATTTACCTTTCTGTTTCACTTTTACTTAGAAATAAAGTCCATGTAATGCACACTGAATTGGTGTCAAAATCGTATGTAAATTGTTCTCAGCTTGCCTTACCTTGTCTATACTTTCCTTCATGGATTCCTGGTTTCTCCCGGACAGACACACTAGTCTGGGCAACTCATCGCCGAGTCCACCAGCAGGTGGTTTAGTTCTCGCGCAGGGCCGAAGAACCACGTGTCCGCAGGCCCCGGTCATGTCCAGACTGCTGACTGCAGCCAGACCCGGGGTCCACGCCGTGTTCTCACTCACCACCTGCGACACAGCACTGGGATGGCAGCGGGTCGCTGGAGACGCATACAGCACTCTTCAGGTACATTGGGGCAGGGTCTGCTGTGACAAAGTGCAAGTGATACATCAGTGTGAGCATGCTGAGATACCTTAAGCCTTCCTTCAACCAGCGCAGGAATATGAGGCCCCGGTGTTTCGTAGTGAAGGTTAGCCGGGATAACTCCTCGCTCCATAGCGATCACCGCCTTGACCACGGAGCAAAAAGACGAGGCAGCACTGGTGTGTCCAATATTGGACTTGACTGAGCCAATGAGAAGAGGGGATTTCCTCCTGCTGAGTAGGACCTTAGACACTGCCTTGAACTCAGCTTCTTCATACACCTGTGGAAGCAATAGGATGGCAATGAAGTACAGGGGATGGCTTGTGGAGTGTGGAAACATCCAGGCATCTGCCTCGTCACCTTTAGAGCACTGCCGCTGGCTTCCAAGTAGTCGATGTGAGTTGGGTCGATGCCACTCTTCTCGTAGAAGCTCTGGAGGAACTGGACCACGTGGTCACTAACAGGTCTGACGATCCCAGCATCCCTTTCTCCGTACCAGGCGGTCTGCGCATGGACTACTGTGGCGTAGATCCTCTTGGCATTCTCCGCTCTCTGTAGGTACATCACCACGCATGCTTCGCTCTTTGCGTGGCCACTGCCTGGAATTATAGTTATGCATGATAATAATAATTATTATTATGTTGTTGCCTGTGATAGGGCAAACATATTCTTTTATCGTTTCTCTACTATATTTAGTGTTTAGTTGTGAGTTTCAGAGAAATGTTCACGGATAAAGATCTAGCCTTAACTCCTATGAATTCTCAGTAGTATTTCTTGATCATACTGTAGTTATATTAGTTATGTGTAAGTACACCCCACTGTCATATTCTTCCTACCAAAATGTTATTTTATTTTACTTTCAAGCACTATTTACACTTTCATGTAGAGATATTCATGACCACCAAGTAGTCTTCAGTAATTAGAGATGTATTTATGTATATGTTTTTTAGTATTGGGGGAAGCACTGGGACGAGGGTATAATCGTAAAGCTTCCTAGTAGGTGGCTACAAGGGCAACTGCACAGGCGGAATATGGCCACTAAAAGGCTGTGCGATTGAGAAATGCCATCACCAAAAATTAAGTTTTAAATATAAGGAAAACATAGTATTTTCTTAAGCATAATATGTTAAATAAAAAAATTAATTTTACAAACATTTTCAATTCAGAATATTTAAAATGGTGTATTAACAGAGTGGCGTATTGAGTATATGGTGAAACATTATACTTTGGAATAATTTTGACAATATTGAATTATTTTGGCAGAAATTAAATTAGCATAGCTGCCAAAACAAAATATTTTATATGTTTACTAAACACAAAAATTGTGGATGATATAATAAAAGTTCATCGTCTAAGGAAATGTACCCGAATAAAATATTGCATCTTTTCTGCCTAATTACAAATTCAGAATTGCATAATAAATAATCTTAAAAATTATATGGTGGATATTCTCAGCAACGAACCACAACAACAAATAAATAAAACAAGGTTGCAAATATTTATTTTCGATAAGTTAGCGACTTTTAGGTTCTTACCTCACAGTCCCAGATTTTCAAAGAAAGAGGGTTAGTTATAGCATTGAGTTTCCACTATTTATCTTCATTTCTTTGTGTGTGACTACTTACAAAGTTTTTTTTCAGGTGTAATTATACTCTGGCATTTTTTCGTCAATAATTTTTGTTGGTTTGTTTTATTGACAATTCATGAGATAAACTTTCTGCACGTTTGCATTTAATTGTGAGTGTTGTCTCTGAGTTATGTTCAAGATCTTACTGTCAGTATCTTAATGAAATCTTGTGTTACTTAGTATTAATTTTTCCTATTTTAAATGACTATTAATAACTTAACTTTTTTCTTATTATATTAGGCCTACTGAATAGGATAACACTTATGTTACAAATGTGTAGGTACTTGGCATTTTAATGATGATTGATTGGTTATGATAACACTTTTAGTTTTACTTATTACTTTGACGCCAGCCGATAGTGCTCCTCTTAGTCGCACAGGCCGCGATGCCTCTCCGACGCCTCTCAAAACCGTGTGCCACGAACACGCCCGCGCGTGCAACGTGGTGCAACGAGTGTGAGTGCACCGAACGACCCGCAGCTAGCACCACTACCGGCCACCTCGGCGGAAGCACTCCGCCGGGTGTGGCAATGTGCTTCCGCCGGACTATAGCATCAAGGGCACATGTTGTATATTTCATCAAATGTTTTTATTTGTTAATCCAATTGTTCAATGTGCGAATAGGTCCTAAACTTGGCCGCGTCTGTTTCCCGCGCGCTGCGCTTCTGGCGCGCAATTGGCAGGCCTGCTGTAGCGCTGTGCTACACGAGTGAGTCAGTACCCACCGGGAGCTCGAAGAGGCTGATCGTCTTCGCGCAACGTTGAGAGGCCACCTTCGCGCCAATTCCGCAACCGCATCTAGATCGTGAGTTACAACACCACTGGCCGTGCATCACCGCGCAGGTCGTAGCAGCAACGTCCGCCACGTACTGTTCGCTCAAAACTCCCCCCTCTCCATTGTAAGCGGGGTCATCGCCGAACAGCCGTACACGCGCAGAGCTCTCTAACCCCGAACAGTCGCGGCCAGGGGATGGATAGCACCATGTAGAGGTTGATGTGTAATAAAAACCACACTTCACGTAGCGGAGTGCATCATTTGTAGTGTAAGGCGTCTTGGGTGGCCTCAACAGCCCAAGAATCACCTCTACGGACACGTCCCTGCCTCCCGCCACTTGGCCGAACCCAAACCCCGAGACCCATCCCGCAAAACTTGATAGCTTTGACGGGGAGGCAGCCGGAACGGTGTCAACTTGTTAACTACAACCATACTATCGGGACTATTTGGCTATCTTTAAATTTGTGTCTTACCTTTAGCATCAAATGCCCGACATTTACCGTCGCTACTCAGGCAGCCAAGACTCATGTAACTGAACGTCGCCTCAGGAAGTGTTCCGAAACTAATTGTTCCTACAATCGCTGCGTCACATTGACGAGTCTTGATTAGTTCTTGAGCGATTTCCAATCCTTTTATTCCTGCTGTTTCTTCTGCAAAGTATGCATAACTGATACCTGAAAAAATAATTTATACTGTTAATCACTTTTCTTTCTGGAGTTACAGTGATAAGTCGTAGATGCTAAGGTACCATCTTCGTAGCCCAAAGCACTGGGGATTGAATTGTGATAAAAATATATTGTATAATAATGCACCAATAATAAGATCATGCAAATTTAGTCACAGGTTGGTTATTTTGCCAAAACGAAAGTACTACATCATTGGGTTAAACCATTAAACTGTAGAATCATTACCTGTCGTGTTTAGCCAGTACGACAATCGGTTCGCAAACATGGCTCGGTTGTGCCCCATGACGCTGAAGCCTGCATCTATGTCCCCTAACAGAATCCACAGAGCCTCAGATTCACTGAGGTGAACTCCAATTATCACTGCGGTGTTGGTGTTCCGCAGGTCTGAGGGGTTAAGGCCTAGGGAGGAATACAAAGTAATTATAAGAATGCGAAATTATAGAGTGATGTTGCTACACATTGCTTTACGCATAATAAAGATAATCTCCATGAGGATCGGAAGCCATGTTGTCAAGGAGTCAGTACACCCGCTTGCCACCAGGGCGATCCGGGCGCTTAAGGGTTCTTGCTCATAGTCAACGTCGCAGACTTTTCCGTGAGTTAACGCGTTTTATTTGAGTTCTCCCATTTCCCTTCATGTTAATTCCATCATCTCTCCATTATTTCACCATTTCTCCCTGTTTCGAGGAACATCGATGTCGAAGAGATGTTAAATCCTCATTCATTAATAAAGCAAGTTCATGTTAATAAGTGTGCTTTTATTAAAACATTGGTAGTATTGTTCAAATGTGAGGATATGAACGATAGCCTTTAATTTCTCGTGTTGGATGAGAGTACTCTATGGTTCAAGTATTGCGCTACTGCTTTCAGAGAGCTACATGGAAGGGATAATTAAAGCAGTACAAAGAAAATGGTGTTCGCAATTTTAACAAGTTCATCAGTTTGAGATCTATCATTCAAATCTTTATCAGTTAACTTACATCTACCACTGGCTCCTTGAAAAAAGAAAGTAAATCGGCAAAACACAACATTACTTGCAGGCACGTCCTGTGCAGAAAACCTAACGTAAATAATTTTATTTCAACTCAGGACAGAACACACCATCACAACCCCTGCATAAAATCTGAATACTTAGCTGATTCAAAGACCATGACAAATAATGTGTCAGAAAGCAGAATTATTGATAAAACCCTATTACATTTTATATGAATCAGACTCAACCACTAATTAGTGTAACTAAAAGTAGCAAAAACTTGACTAACCGAGCTTCGATTACTGAGGTTTCATGTTGAAACATTTGCTTGAGGACCAAGAGAACTATCTAACTTGTTGGAAGCCTAAAGAAAGTTAATCCCCACAATATCATGTACTAGTAGGGCAAATAAAGGAGTCACGAAAGAATCTACATTGAAGAAAAGCAGAGAATACATAACTCCGAAAAATTATAACATTGGGTCAACCTACAATGAAGATGATTTTCTTATAATTTCTTGTTATGTGAGATTTTGGTTATCCAAGGTTACCACGGTCCACATTAACTCTGCTATTCATGACTTTACTTACTTTTAATTAATACTTACCCGAGTCTAATATTGCTTCAAAAGTGTTTTCTAATATTTTCCAAGACATGGAGTCCATTTTGGAAGTCTGTGCCTGAGAGATTCCAAAAAATGCACTGTCAAACTTATTTTTGTTTCTTATTGCACCTCTCTTGCGTGGGACACCAAGTTTATCTGAAAGTAAAATAAATAAATAATGATGATCCATTTTTATTTGCAGCATGCAGCATTATGGAGATTATCGGTTTACAACGATTGAGAGATATTTTGCATGAGTGACAGAAATTAAGAAAAGGTGGAACTAGAAAACGATTGATCAAAAATAGGGGAGGAATTAAATTGGGATACATTCAATTTTTGGCGTACGTCAAGGAACTGGTGTAAGAAAAAAGCTTTAGAAAAGTGGTCTTCTTTGATACAGCTATTTTAGAAAATTGGTGGAGAACGTTGACTGAAGATTCTTCTGCGATAGAAGTAAATATGAACAAGCAAGGAATACTTTAAATGTCGAAGGCTCACAGTGTGACGGATAAAAATTAGCAGGATCTAGAAGGAAGGCATAGCAATAGAAGGCGATTGCTAAAAACTGGATGAGCACTTAAAATTAAAAGCATCTAGTATTATATTTTTAAAATTTTTTATCAATATTGTCTATTTTCAATCAACAAAATTTTCAAAAGTGTTTACCCCTCTGCCAGTTAGCATCCAGTATATCTTCCACCAGGTCTGTGTTGCTAAGCAGGTTCATTTGAAACTCATCCAGGTTGTCGGATTTCGGGAATGTTCCCCCGATGCCGGATATCACGACGTCGTCAGGAGCGGGGTCCATGCTGGAGAAACTGGCCATGGCTACAGGATAGCCTGCAAACAGTTCACACATAACATTAACACAAACATATATTTACATATAGACTTAAATAAGAGTAGTGATTGCTAGGAGTTGCAGTCAAGTGTAGGGTTATGGTGCATGAAGTGCTTTGCAAAGATTGACTTTTTAACACAGCAAGACTAACTTTAGGAACATTTAGACTGCAGCAGAAATTGGAAAATTTTATCTTGTGTGGCGTTTAGTTCAGTGTAAAGAGTTAGACTACCTATAATACTATTCAGTATAGGAACGTGAAAAATTGTCCACATTTCCATTCAGTGAGAATATCAGACCCCTTCATGTGTCTCTACAATGCAAGCTACATTTGTGCTGTTATATAAAAGCAAACAGTCAGATACTTTTCACCTTATCATGCCAAAACAGATGCAATGTATTTAAATTAAATTTGGCATGTAGATTATACAATCAACACAAGGTATCTTTTTGTTTTCATCCATCAACTTAAATATACAGGCAATTGGAATTTGCAGGGCATAAGTTCACTAGGTGGCAGAGAGTGCCAAAACAAGCTACGTTAAGGAACATATGTCCGTAAATGCTCGTGGTATGAGTAACAGCCGGTCCAGCGGCTGGAGTCAGAGTGTGGTTTGGAGTACTGGCCGATGACCGGAACACTGCAGTTACCTAAGGTACAATGGACCCAAAATACAGGCTCCAGTCAAGATCTACCAAACTGTGAAAGTTGTTGGAAGAAAAGAACGAGACGCTCGGCGAGTTTCTATTTGCCAACAAGTTAACAAAGGTGTGTTACGAGTCTTCAACAATCGGCAGATTGTTCTGCAACCGGGCTGCACTGCGAATCATTTGCCACAGAAGCTATGAATTGGACGATGTCGTGAACTACTAGTACACAGTCAAAGTCTCGTTTGCATTTCAATAGATTACAATAATTGCGACTCGCTGAACTAGACATTTTATGTTCAACCAACTGCTGTGTGTCCCAACACAGCACCACCAAATTGTTTAATTGAGAGATATTGTAGTGTGTAGCCTACTGGTATTGAAGAGTGGGGTTAAGGTGGTAGAGTTCTAAATTATTTTGCTTCTAATATTTTGTTTTTGCTCATGTTTTGAAATAAATAATATAACCATGTTTAATTTTTATAAAAGGTGTTGTCTATTAAAAAATCCTTATTTATTTTTATTTTTTTTAAATTAAAGGCAAATATTTATGTCATTGGTAACATGTACTGAAAGCTTGAAATTATGAAGTATATATGTACAGTTCATATGCAGCCTTCGTCTTCAAAATTTTTATTTTTATTATGTAATTCATTAAAAATATAAAAATGAACCTATCCATAAAACCACAGAAACCTTAGATTTTCAGGGTTTTGGGAAAACCTATTTTTTCTATCTTTTTGATTGATATATTAAAATTAAAGAGTTCGAAGACGAAGGCTACATACGAATGGTTAATCTTAATCTACACGACATGACTTCATGCTTTCAATACATGCGAGGATTCACATACAAATTTTCATTAAAGTTCATAAAAAGCATATAAAATATTCTTGTTTACAAACAATCACATATGTTTACATTATAAATTAACTAACAAAAAAAGTGCAATAATACACAAAATATGAAATGAAATGCCTTTAAATAGACCAAATAAAATTTTCCGCAGTTTCCAAAAATCACATAAGGCTGCTTAGTGTCTGTATGTTTCTGTAGTAAGAAAATAAGTTGTTATACTCTATAATTTCAGAGTGCATTGTTAGCCCAGGAATTTTAGGCTCAAAAATACCCTAACCCAGAATAAAATATTATAAAGCTGCAAATTTGGTCGTCTTAAGTCGCAAAAATCGACACACCGGTGAAATTGACCCTTCAGAAATTAAACCCAAGAATAAATACTCTTCTATATATATTTTATTTCATTGTAAGATCATACTGAATAGCTGTAAATTTTCAATTAGTAAATGAAATACATTTTAAGCGTTGTTAAAGCGATTATCTTTCAAGAATTTCTTGAAAAATTAGCAAAGTTACAAATCAACTGACTCAGAGTGTATAAATTAAGCCAGATAGCTAAACAATGGTTTCTACAATCGATATTTTCTACAGTTTTCTTTTTCCAATGGTGTATTATTCATTTTCATGGGATGGTTTGTTTAGGAGATACGGCCGCCTAAACAATAGCGCGCGTCGTGTAATCACGAGTTATGGTGCGAGTCGCCACCAGCCGTTGTCTAGACGCATTTTACAATACAATAAAGTACAAAAAAGAAAGTTCTTAGTAGTGTAAATAAATCCGAAGATCCCAATCTTGGTACAGAACGGCGTCTTCGCTCATCTGGAGATGCCTTCAATATAAAACACAACTTCTGTTCGGAAGGAAACCAAAAAGGAGTTGAAAAAATATATGTGAAGTTACTACATTGCCCTTTAAGGATAGTGTTATTGCTGGAGCACTCGAACGAATGGATGAGTGGGGCGAGATTGTCCATGCTCGGGCTGCAAGTGTTGCTGATCTCGTTGCTGCTGAAGCTAAATACCACAAGCAATGTAGATTGCTATTTGCATCTCCAGGTAGGCTTCCAGCTTATTAAATAGCAGTAAGTTTTGTAGAATACTGTAGTGTACAACAGTAAAATAATAATGCTACAAAATTAATATTTTTCAATTGTTTATTATTTCTATTTTAGGAACACTACAAAGTCTGCAAGACAATATAACCTTTCTTCGAGGAAGAGGGAGGCCTGAAGATGAATGTAGAGCTTCTGCGTTTACAAAGCTGTGTGCTTATATGGATAGTGCTGAAGATTTACAATTTCTTCTAAGTGACCTCATAGAAAAGATGAAAAACTTCAATACAAATAATCCTAATGATTCCCTTTGCACTACCAAATATTTGAAGGAGAAACTGAATTTACGTTATGGGAATAGTGTTTTTATACCTGAAATATCAGGAAAATCGTCTCTTGTAAACTTGAAGGGAAAAGCGAGTAGTATTCTGCATGACAAATGGTATTTGGACAAGGAGACAATGGAAGAACAGGAGAATATTCGCATTGTAGAGGCAGCAGGAGATATAATCAGGCGAGATATTCGATCATTAATGTTCGACACCAAAGTTTACCCTGCCTTGGAGTCTCTAAATTCAGGACAACTACCTGAAACATTGAAAACATTTCTGAATGGAGTAATTAAAGGTTAAGTTGTCGATAGAAATAAGACAGCAATCGGAGAAGCCATAATGTCTGCATGCCGTCCCCGTTCTTACATATCTCCTTCACTGCTGGGCATTGGTGTATTTATTCACCGGCATCATGCATCGAAACAGCTGGTAGATATTCTCAGCAGTCTTTCATTCTCTGCAAGCTACAAGGAGGTTCAAAGAATGCACTTCTTTTACAAAATTAATTATAATCATCTTTAATTTCTCCTTAGCAAGCAATTATTTTTACATCCTTTTAAAGCACCTTTAATTTTAATACACTTGTATTTTGCAACTTAGTTGTACTACAGAATTGTATAATTTTTGTTCAGATATGAATTTTCGGCTTTGGAGCACGACAGAGCCAATACTAGTGGAAGCAAAAAAGGGTATATCCAATATGCCTTTGATAATGCTGATTTTAATATCAGAACCCTTACAGGACATGGCACATACCACTCAATGGGTGGTGTGCGATTTATCACCCCAGCTCAAAACCAAGAATCAATGAAAATTAACAGACAGCTTCATCCACCATCAGCAGACATCATAGCCGCCAGAGGCAAACCTTAAATTCACAGTTACAAAAAGTCAACATTGCCAGTACTCAAGGGCATTAGCATTCGCGAGCTAGCCACTGTGTTTGATGCTACAGCTCGGTCTGTGAAAAATGCTATTGCAGCAGATATACTTTTGACCTCTGCTAGATGGTTAGAAGAGTTTTCAGCGTCATCTTGGAATGGTTTTATGCGAAGCTGTATACACACAGGGAAAATTATTTGGTGCGTCACTGCAGTCGAGGTAGTGCCATTTATAAATTGAGAACCATAAAATCACAGTACTATTTATACTGCACTTCTTTTTACAGCTGAGGAGTGTAAACGCCACAATCAGGGCAGCTGTATTGTTACTTTTGATCAGCCACTTTATGCGAAGGCATCAGAAATTATCGCAGCTGCACCTCCTGGGGAACTGGATTGGTGGATTCCATCTACTCATCAGTTACATGGGCTCTGTTGGATTCATAATGTCTGGAGTGGCATAGAAGAGCTGTGGATGCAAGTTTATGCTAAATCTTCAGTAACACACATGATTTCAGGCCATGCATTTTCTAGAGCTGTGCGAGCACACATGTTAACTTCTCAGGCCCTGATTACTATGATACTAGGAATGGATCAAGAAGAATTACACAAACTCTTTCTTGAAGTTATAAGTGGTGAGAAAATTATTCCAGATGCCGTGGAGTCACCTTTGCTAGTCAGTTTTCTAGCTTCATTTGAAAGAAAGTGACAGTATTGTCTGAACAAAGTCGTACTGGCAAGTTATGGGTGCAGTACCTACAGCAGGTGGACATATTACGCCTTTTTATAAGAGCTGAAAGGTCTGGTGATTGGGAATTTCATTTACAGTGTGTACGGTCAATGCTGCCATACCTGCATGCTGCTGGACACTTTCACTATGCAAAATCAGCTCACCTATATGTCCAGAAGATGGAGGAACTTCCATCTCGAATGCCACCAAATGAGTACAACAAATTTACATCACAAAGTTTTTTTTTACTTTACGAAGAAAGGACGAGTTCTGGGGAGGCGTATGGACAGACTTGTCGATAGAGCAGGATCTCATGCGTGCGCTCAAAACTTAAGGGGGCCTTACAAGAGGATGTGAAATAACAGAAAGTACACTTGCATATTTTGTAGCTGCTTTTCCTGTATGCTTGAAGTTGTGCAATGCCTTGGAGGAGCTTTCTGGCATCAAAGCTGGATAATCTGAACAGCATGTTGAGTTATGGGATTCATGCAAAACCAGAGATGCTCGTGATGTTGCTGTACTACTGTCTTGGCTTAAGCAACAGTCTCCTTGGAATGCAGACTGCTTGCAATCACTTGCATCTGGTGTTGTAGGAGATGATAGTATTAACTGTGATCAAGCAGAATATTTTGGTTTGGGTGCTATAAAACGTACAATAGGTTCGACATTTGGTGAAGTTAAACTTACACATAAAAACAGAGTCAAACCTCTCTCAGCAGTGTCTCAAAGCATTTTGATACGTGATGATGTTGTAGAGGTAAATTCTCACCAGCTCTTTATGCGGATAGTGTGTGTCATGAATACCGAGAATGATCTCAAACACTATCTCAGTTATGAACTTTCTCCAAGACCTCCAGCTCTTTTTGATGAAGTGGGAATGCGTAAAACAGTGAAATCAGCTTTCTTACAGTTGTTCTCCTACACAACACCTGAGGAAAACTCCACAAACGACCCAAGAAGAATAGTAATTGATGGTGGTCATCTACTTCATGCTCTATTTTGGCCACGTCCTGCTACATATGGCCAAATAGTGGATGCATACTTACAATTTGTGCAGAAACATTATAGAGCATCTGTGACTGTTTATTTGATGGCTACAATGTTCTGTCTACAAAATCACAAGAACATATTCGGCATGCTTCTAAAAGGACATCTGCTGAATTTATGTTTGACATGAACACATCTGCGAGCACAACGCAAGCTGATTTCCTAAGTAACCATCACAACAAGGAACGACTGATCACCTTGTTGGCCCACCATTTCTAAACAGCAGGAATCAAAGTGTGCCATTCTGAGGGCGATGCTGATACTCTTATTGTGAAGAAAGCGCTTGAGCTGGCTTTATTGGGAAACAATGTCACAGTTGTTGCATCTGACACAGACATTGTAGTCATGCTGTTAGCCCGCGCCACTGATGTCATGGACTTAAGAGTCCTTAGTCCAGGTACGAATACAAAATGTGACCAAGTGTATCATGTGAAGGAAATTCAAAAACATATAGGAAAGAGCAAAGATAATGTCCTCTTCTGTCATGCAGTTACTGGTTGTGACACATCTGCTTTCTTTGGCAAAGGTAAAAAAAAAAAGCATGGAAAATTCTCCAGAAACCTGGCATGGTCTATGTTGCACAAGTGTTCAACAGTCCAGAGTCTACGAAAGAGGAGGTTTGTGCTGCTGGAGAGAAATTCGTCATAGCTCTGTACGGTGGGGAAAATGTCACCAGTTTAGATGAACTCAGAGTAATTCAGTATACACGCTCCATCGCTAAGCAGTCTGTTACGGCAGCCTTCGAACTAGCGAAATTGCCACCAACAAGTGCAGCATGTGCAGAACATTCACTGCGGACATATTATCAGGTTTTTTCAACTATACACTGAGAATGTAACTGAATGTATATAATATTGAAACATTAAATAATAAAACTTGTGTTTTTTTCCCTAGGTTCAGCAGTGGTATGATAATGTATCCCTTAATTCAGTCGACTGGGGGTGGAAACTGGCTGGAGGATACTTGGTTCCAATACTGACTAGCCGGGCACCTGCGCCTAATTCTTTGTTGCGCCTGATTCCCTGTGGCTGTAAGATACTGTGGCTACAGATATGAATGCAGGCGTGCTGGATTGACCTGCTCGACGATGTGTGGACATTGTAGAGGATGAAGCTGCATGAATATAGAAATTCAAGATTTTCATGGAAGTGGCGACGAAGATAACCCAGAGGAAGCTACTCTATAAGTAACTATATCTAATTCATGAACCAAATAAATTGCTTACTTTTTTTTTTAGTTTATAATTCATAATGAAAGAGTTGTAGAAAAGATTGCAAACATTACTACTTTGCATATAATTAAGAGAGGGTTTTATTAACATAGAAAACCGTATTCCAGTTTTAATAAAATAAATTTATGTTAGTAAATGCTGTGCTAAAAGTTATATTACCATAGGACTAACGTAAGTTATTTACTTTGAAATTAATTAAAACAAAACTGAATTAGGAATCGAAATAGTGAAGTTTCAGTTTAGGTGTCGCATAACATAACAGTCCAAATAATTAATATAAATTATGTATACATGATTAACATACTTATAATATGCGTGTAACTGAATGTTACTTGAATATTATAACTAGCTTACACTTACATAGATTCTGTAGACTTGCAATAATTGCACTTGACGATGCACGCCAGTGTATGTGATTACACGACGCGCGCTATTGTTTAGGCGGCCGTATCTCCTAAACAAACCATCCCATGAAAATGAATAATACACCATTGGAAAAAAAAACTGTAGCAAATATTGATTGTAGAAACCACTTTTTAGCTATCTGGCTTAATTAATACTCTCTGAGTCAGTTGATTTGTAACTTTGCTAATTTTTCAAGAAATTCTTGAAAGATAATCGCTTTAACAACGCTTAAAATGTATTTCATTTACTAATTGAAAATTTACAGCTATTCAGTATGATCTTGCGATGAAATAAAATATATATAGAAGAGTATTTATTCTTGGGTTTAATTTCTGAACGGTCAATTTAGCCCGTGTGTCGATTTTTGCGACTTAAGACGTTCTTGCCCGAAAAAAAAAAACATGGACGTCGGCACGGGAGAATAGGGGAAATTCAGTATGTTTTTCAGGAAGGTGAATAGTACTAATGACCAAATTTGCAGCTTTATAATATTTTTTTTCCGGGTTAAACTCTAAAATTCGTGGGCTATGTGGGATGTGAATTGTTATAGCGGCAGGGCATCAGCCCGATGGAAGGCCACGTCGCCGAGACTCGAACAAGCTACCTGGACTGGCTGCGACTCACGGGAGCTGACGGCGCTGTCCTGCCGCCCGGAGCGTGCGAGTGGGCAGCTGCAGGCCTCGCAGTGACTGGTCGACCGCCGATGCACCGAATTTTGTTTTCCGCGAACGCAGTTTATTCACTTGTCATTCACCCATTTCCCAGGAGCGTATTGTTTGTCCCGGAGGCGAGCAATTAAACAATGGAATATGACCCGTGGACTTAATATTCATACACTTTCGTGTGAATTCAAATGATAAATGACCTCAACATCTAGATTTTTTTTTAGCATAACACTTTTCAGTGGTCAATTCAATATTCAGGAAAGAATTTTTTTTAGTTTAGAGATATATATCTGGTTTATCGCGAGGTCATGAAGAACAGACTAACTATTTAAATTAAGGACTCTGACAAAGTATAAAAATTGGCTTAGGAAAAATGCCAATATTCCTCTCTGTGCGAATTAAGGAACGAATCAGGACAGCTGTACCGGGACTGGAACCTGAGCCGGTAATCTACCACTGCAGAACTTCTCTCAGTTCTAAACTTTGTTAGTGGGAAATTATAACACAAAATCAGAAAAAAAAGGCATGACAAAAAAATTAACATAAGAGGAAGTTCTTTTTAGAGCATGAGGAGAAATGATTTGAGTGCCAAATCCCGTTATTTATCTGGTGTGCGTGTGTATATTTACATATATGTAAATATACACACGCAAAGGTTATTATGAGCTGTGTTTCTTCGAGTTATGTTTTTGGAGGGGTGAAATAATATTTACGGGATGTACTACAAAATAAAACTCTGGAAGAAACACTTCTGTGTGTGTGTGTGCACACACACCCATATATACACCAGATAAATAACTGGATTTGGCACTCAGTTATTTCTCCTCTTTCTCTAAAACGAGCTCCTTCAGGTTTAATTTCTTTTGATAACTTCTTCTGATTTCGTGGTATTATTTACTACAAAAATGTTTAGAAATGAGTGGGGGTAGAAGTCCCAATACAGCTTTCCTGATTTCGTTATGCCATTCAACAGTGCTTTAAAATAAGTATGATACGACATTTAGTTCTATGTTTTATAGTGCACAAATTTGCTAATTATTGAAGTGAAACTTCTTTGGGTAATGGGAGTAAAATGTCAAGACCGAATGTTAATGCAACTTTTCATGAAAGATTATTGTGAAACGTTTTTGACGGGAAAGAAGAGGCACTGGCTTCCGTGATGTGTGGCTGGTGTCGTTGATTTACTTCCAGCAAATACTGGCTATAGTAACATCGCCATAAAGTTAGCAAGTTCGACGATATCTGCTGAACTTCCGCGCCGGTCGTATATGTCAACGCAGAGCTGAATATCCAGTCATCAAATCTGAAGCCTTCATCGATGAGATCGATGAATTAGTAAACTTCCTAGCTGCCGAAGGAGGTGCTATCTTTTGACCAAATGCTCCAGACTAGTTCCTTTCAGTAGCCTGGCACGCCTGTATGCTGAGACAAAGCACCCGGTGGTCCTCTGCGAGTACCATCTCAGTTGTACGACTGCGTGTTGCCAGAACGATCCGTAGTAATGTGTCTGTGAATCACCTGTCTTCAAGGATTTTAACACACACACACACACACACACACACATATATATATAGGGGAGGACGGGGCAAGTTGACGAGCGGGGCAAGACGACGAATGACTTAGTTCCACGTCATGGTACTAGATAGCACCACCTAACAGACACTACTAGCGATCCACACTGGTGGGCACTAAAGAATCGCACAGTGAAGCCGCTGCCACCATTTAGTTGTTTGTTAGATGATGTTCGTACATTTGGTCTGACGTATTGTAATTTTCAAGAACTTCGAAGTAATATCTCATGGACAAACAGGTAAGATGTTTGGTTATTCAATGCCACACATTATTACCTTAGACAATATACTTTTCTTAACCACTATATATTGTTAACCTTTTATATTTTTTCCTAGCGAAAAAATCCAATACTAATATCATTGCTGATCGGGGCAAGTTGACTGGGGCAAGATGACGACTCGTCATCTTGCCCCAAGTGCTTTTTTACAGTTGTTTCTTAATTGTTCATGCCCTACAGGCTTTCATTAAACAAAAATTCTAATTAAAAAGTATTTAGCCTACCTAATTGTATTTTCTTCCTAGGAAATGCCTATTCATGGTGGAAGATTTCGAGAAGTTTTCACTGAAGAGCAGCTAGAATATTTAAGGAACTACTCGACAGCAATGGATAACATGTTTTTTGGGATGACAAAGCAGCAATGTAGAAGACTTGTGTTTTACTTTGCAGAATATAGTGGAATTTCGCATCCGTTCAATGTTGAGACCAGGATGGCAGGTGAGGATTGGTTTGATAGTTTTATGAAAAAATGTAAGTTCAGTTTTCGGAGACCAGAGGAAACATCCATTGCCAGAGCAATGGGCTTTAACAAGCCAAATGTTGACAAGTTTTTCTTAATTTTGAAATAAGTGCGGGAAAAACATAGATTTCCAGCTTCTGCCATTTGCAATGCAGATGAATCTGCACTTTCCACTGTACCTAATAGGCTACCAAAGGTTATTTCACCCACAGGAAGTAAGAGAGTTTCCAAGATCGTTTCGGCAGAGAGAGGAAGAAATGTTACTATTGTTTGTTGCATTAATGCTTGCGGATATTACCTGCCCCCTTTTTTGGTTTTCGCAAGAAAACGGATGCGACCTGAACTTGTGAAAAGAGCCCCTCCGGGAACCGTTGGACATTGCAGTGATAATGGTTGGAGCAATGGAGAAATATTTGTGTTGTTTTTGAAACATTTCGAACTACATGTGAAACCAACCAGTAAATATCACGTGCTGTTGCTTGTTGGCAACCATAAAACACACGTAACACTGGAGGCTATAAACTTTTGCCGGGAAAATCACATCGTTATGGTCGGATTTCCACCCCACACTACCCATAGTCTTCAAATGCTGGATGCTTCCTTTTTTGGGCCATTAAAAACCTATTACAGTCAAGCTTGTGACAACTTTATGGTCACTAATCCAGGGCAAGCCATAACTGACAAAATAAATTGGTGAGCTACTAAGCACTGCTTATTTAAAAGCAGCTACAGTCGGTAATGCAGTCAATGGGTTCCGAGAATGTGGAATCGAGCCTTATGATCCCCTTGTGTTTGCTGAGCATGATTTAGCTGCAGCTAACCCCACCGATCATGGTCTTGTTATGGAAAAAGCAGTTAATGAACATCAGGCAGAGAAAACTGAAGAACCAGGACCTTCAAGAAATGCTACTTCTATTGAGCCAGGACCATTAATAAATGCTACTCCCATTGAGCCAGGACCTTCAAGAAATGACATTTTCATTGAACCAGGATCTTCAAGAAATATTTCTCCGATTGAGCCAGGACCTTCAATAAATACTTCTCCCGCAGCTTCCATTGAGCCAGGACCTTCAAGAAATTCTACTCCCGTTGAGCCAGGACTTTCAAGAAATGCTACTCTCATTAAGATAGGGCCTATAAGAAATGCTACTCCTGTTGAGCCAAAACTGTACCGAAGTGTTTTCGATTTCAAACCATTGCCTAAAGAAAGATCACATGTGAGAAAAAAGGATAAGTCATAAGCAATGTGCAAGTGTCATCACAAGCTCACCCATGAAAGCGATGCTGGTTCAGAGAAAAGCTCAGAGGATAGATCAAGAACGTTTGAAGCAATAAATACATGAGTCTCGAGATGCCAAAAAAGTAACTGTTACTAAGAAACTGAAGTTAGATTCTCGAGAAAAATCCAAGAAGCTCCAACTTTCGCCAGGCATGACTTCAGCTCAAATATCCGAAGTGCAGTGTCTTGTGTGTGATGAGATTATGTCGACCCTCCATCAGAAGATTGGATCGAGTGTTGCAAATGCCACATATGGTGGCATGAGGACTGCTCGAACTTAGAAGGAGGAAAATTTGTTTGCGATTATTGTTTATAAAAACACCAACTCTGAATTAGTTATGTAAGTTAACTATTAATTGTAATTTTCAACAAACCAAGCCTTTAATAATATGCCATATATGTAAAAAAAGCATGTAACAATGTTAAATTAGTTAATTTACATTAGTTTGCATTCTAAGAATAACTATGTTTAAACTTGTGCAGAAATGTCATCTTACCCCGTAGTCAAAGTCATCTTGCCCCGGTAACGGGGCAAGATGGCACATTTGCATTATATTTTTAAAAGGGCAGAATTTGGGAGATAATATAGAAATATATATTTTTACATGTAGTTACACCACGACAAAAGACTATTCTAAGTGTTTAGGAAGTATTATGTTTTGCTCTTTGGCGCTTTGGCATTTGGATAGCTTAAGCTGGGTTCACAATTGAAAAAATAACAGTAAAAGTAAAAGTAGGTCGTGTGCATAGGATATTAACGCCATGTTTCGTAACCTAACGATTCACAATAGCAGAAAGTTGGTCGTGTGCATGGGAGCGAGGTCGTGTGCATAGGAGTGAAATGAATATATTTTATTTCGGTCGCGTACGCATGGCACTACAGCCAATGAGAGAAGAGCAGGGTGCTTTTTTGGCGGGACTAGAAATATGTATATATTTATTAACCATAATGTGTTAAGAAAATGTCGAGATAATAATAGTATTATCGTTATTTTGAAAGCTGATATGTTTATTTACTAACACAGCTAACAGATGTCGCATAGTTCGCGAAATTTCATTGGCTGAAATTAACACTAAGAATTCAATTGTGAACCAATTTCGCAGTTCGCACAGGTCGTGTGCATGGCTTGCTATGCACTCGCTTAATTTTTTTAATTGTGAACCCAGCCTTATGTTTACTATCGAGTTCGTCTTCTAAGGCTGGGTTCACAATTAAAAAAAATTAAGCGAGTGCATAGCAAGCCATGCACACGACCTGTGCGAACTGCGAAATCGGTTCACAATTGAATTCTTACTGTTAATTTCAGCCAATGAAATTTCGCGAACTATGCGACATCTGTTAGCAGTGTTTGTAAATAAACATATTAACTTTCAAAATAACGATAATACTATTACTGTATCAAAATTTTCTTACCACAATATGGTTAATAAATATAAACATTTTTTTTTTAATTTTTTTTTTCCTAACCTAACTAAAACTAAGTGTATTTGGGAGGGGTCCGGGTTAGGGAGGGACCTAAGTGCGTCTCAGGCCGAAGCCTATACGCCTAGTCATGCTGGGATTAGCCATGCAGGGAGAGGGTCGCATGCATCGTGTGCTAGGAGGGGATTGGCCAGCCATGGCAGCGATTGGCGCCATGACTAACTCCCCTCACTCTTAACTCTAGACTCAACTACTAGATAAGTTGGGCCCAGGTAAAACCTGCATAGACACAGGGAAAACCCTGGGCACTTTCATGCGGGATGCCAAATTTCATGCATTAATTTCAGCTAGTCCCGCCAAAAGAGCACCCTGCTCTTCTCCCATTGGCTGTTGTGCCATGCGTACGCGACCGAAATAAAATATATTCATTTCACTCCTATGCGCACGACCTCGCTCCCATGCACACGACCAACTTTCTGCTATTGTGAATCGTTAGGTTAGGAAACATGGCGTTCATATCCTATGCACACGACCTACTGTTACTGTTACTGTTATTTTTTCAATTGTGAACCCAGCCTAACCCGCGTGTACCAGTTTGTGTCTGGTCCTATGTCATCCGTGATGTCGCAATCTAAGATGGCGGTCGGCATCTCAGACTGGTGCCGGACCGGTCAAAACATACTCCTCGCATGTCATCATGATTTACACAGACAAATGTGTTTTTAAAATATCTAAACATTTTGATTGAAAGCTTTACACTCAATAGAGCATTTCTATTAGTGGCAATTACTAATTAGTTTGTATAAGACTTCATTCAAAGACTTTTTTTTTAAAGAGTAAACTAAGAATAGGGTGAAATGTTTTGTTTATTAAAATTATGTTGGAGTCTTTTGTGCACTCGTTTCTGTATAATAAGTAGTCTCTCTTGGAGTAGAAGAACCAGAAGTTACAATAGTAGTAGTACCATATACTGTGCTGTCTGTAGGTCTGCGAGGTGTGTTTCCCACGAGGCTGCGACTGTAGACCTTCTATTCTTGCTCTTCAATGAGAATGTAGACCAGTGAAGTTCTCCACCGTGATCATTAATGACTCGAAGGTTTTCGTTGCTGGGAGCTGTCAAGGTAAGGGAAAGGTGAGCTAGACAGAGCGATTGGTTGCAGTGGATTGGCTACACTGTAGTAAGTTTGTTCACCAGCAGAGGCTTCCAGAGACAACATTTTATCATGGACCTTGTGGTACATAGGGAACTGACCTCAGTTTGAGGGATAAATTAGAACTTAAAGGAAACAAAAGTTTCTTCCTCTGGGAAGGACATTAAAAAAAATGGATTTTCAAACTTTTATTATGTACCTATATTCTTAATTTTTTTACTATGATTACAGCAGAAGAAACACGTTGTTTGAAAGTGTTGGGATATTAATGTGCGCAAAATTATGATTTACTTTCTACAAATTACACATTAGGTTGTAGAAAATGTACTAAGAAAACTTATGTCCTTAAAATTATTTTAATTAATTTATTTTTTATTATTTTAAACCTGTACCCTTGATATTTTACACAGATAATGAAGTTATGTAAAAGCAACAAAATATATATCAGTTTATCTATATTAACAGTATGAAAATTTTTTCACATTCAGTTTTTCTTAATATCCTGATGATTTTCTCAGTTATATGCTGATGTTCTTTGCTGTTTTGTTGCACACCCTTCGCCAGATTTTAACGGACAATAATAGTTACAGTTGCCAGCATAATTTCTCTTCAGCGGCCTCTTGATCTTTCCTGAAAAATAAAAGACATTTTGGATTATGGCAGTTTTGTTTCAAGTTTAATATAGATGATAATGACACATAATTCATGCGTAAACAATTTGTGAGGTCAGGTTACCATGCTTGCCATCTTAATGACAAGGAGAACCAAGTTACAACTCTACGTGGTTGGGTTTAGCATGCAAGCTCGTCATGAGCTGGGAACGGGAGCGTTGATGGCCGCGCGACTGGTGCCCGGCCTCACCCACATTAGAACAAGCTCTGGCAAGGGCCGCCTGGCTTAGACTCCCGGCAGGGCCAGACCCTGTGGATGGCAACATGAGGCGTGGGTACCTGCATGTTCCCCTCCGCTTGTGATCCCATCACTGCTCCATCTCACCACTCCACTGCCCTTGGAGTTGGACGAGGTGTCAGCCCCCTTGCACAGGCCAGGCAGTCAGGACATGGGTGTGGGGTAACTGGGGTCATGATAAATATATGGGTAAAATGTCAACTTATTCACTCTTGGGAAATGGGATGTGTGTTTAAACACAGAAAAAAAAATAAAGACAGCGAATACTGATTGATGCTTTAATATGTTATCAGCTTTTCTTTGATGATGAGGAAACATTTTTTTATTACAAAAAAGGTCTTAGAAAGTTCTGATTTTACTCTTCGTAACTATGATAGGCAATGTAATTTATGGCCAATGTATTCTTTCAAAATTTTTTAATAAAGCTGCAATTTATGCTAGTGTTATTTATTCATAGCTAGTCACATTTATGACTTTACCTACAGAACTTGAAAATAAATATGTAAAATTTCAGTGTGGTGTAAATATATTGTTATTTATGTAAAAAGGAACCGAAACAATACTCACATTTATTAGGCACGTGCAATACTTGGTGAGGCATCAACTTCTTTGAGGTAAATAGTACACGTTAACTAGAGATGAGTCAGAGATGACATTCGCTACTTGCGAACTCGCTAGCAAGGACTTGTGATCATTCTCCACCAAGACCACGTTCAGAGACTCTTTGAAGAGCTGTGGATAAGCAAAAACATTTAATACCATAATGTTTCGAGGATAAGGTAACGACGGAGTCGTCAGAAATAATTATATTACAACTCTGTAAAAAATCTTGTATACTAGTAAATGACATAGGCCTACCCTTTAGAGAGAAAATAAAAAGATTAATCATATTTAAAATGATGAAACTTTAAAACGAATAATTGCATTCAATTTAGCTGTAAATAAAATCTACCATTCCTGAAAATATGATATTTTAGTTAGAAAACCAAATAAATATAAAATTTCCATATATTCAAAATTTTAGAATCATTCAGAGTGTATCGTAACTTTATGATGCAAAAGAATATTGAAAAAATTAATAACTTCTCTATAAACATAACGTGGCTAAAACTAAAATTCTTAAGATCAGCTTAAGTAATGTACCTTTTCAAGCCCGCAAGTGTCGTTGAGCTGTGTGTTGGGGCGAAAGAGAACCACTTGTCCGGACAGCGACGCTCCAGTCGGCCTGTAACTCAGCAGAGTCTCCACTCTCCTGTACACGGCCTCCACAGCGAGGCACAGATGCTGCTGGTTGGTCGTCCTTGTCTGCGGCAGCTCGGAGAGAGCTCTGTGCAGGCGTGATCTCCAGTCGGGGAGCAGCATGAGGTCTTTGTGCACCTGAGACAATAGCATTGTATGTTGTATCTGAACGTGTGGTTTTACTGCAAAAAAACAAGAACCTACTAAGCTTAATTTCTGATGATTTAAAATTAGAGATCAAATAATCTAATGCAAGGTACAACTTTGATGAATGATAACCTGTGACTTTAAATATTCACAGATAAATTTAGAAATAGGAATTACATGGCTGCCTATTAGTCGATAAAATCTTTAATTTTAAATCCAATTTTTTTTGGACTTTAACTCATTTTCACACTACTTCAGCAATTGATCCAGAAATACAAGGAACAATTTACAATTTATTAATCCAATAAAAATTTTATTTTCCAGCAAACAAAACTGTCGAAAGTGTTAGTTATATGTGTGTTTTATATCAGAAGACATTTCGTTCCATTTTATAAAGTAGAACATCATCTCAGCAGGAAACGAGTTGAAAACTTTTTACAGTATTTGCACCACATAAGCCCCTTAACAAACTTGAGAAATAGTTTACTCTGGTCTCACATGACATACCGAGCTCGCAGTTAGACCGAGCAGCCGGATAAGCAGGTTCACTTGCAACTGGGCACCCTCCCCCAGAAGCCTGGCCACATCCTGGTTGGTCTGAGGCGCTCCTTCCAGCAGGAACACTTGAGTGTTGTCTCCTGCTGCTTGGAGCTGCCTCGCCAGCTCTACTGCATACATCCCTCCCCAGGACACTCCCACCAGGTTGTAGGGACCCTCTGCCTGCACACGCCTCATGTCCTGGAACAGTGGCAGTCAGCGCTCCTTATAGCAGGAACACTTGAGTCTTGTCTCCTGCTGCTTGGAGCTGCCTCGCCAGCTCTACTGCATACATCCCTCCCCAGGACACTCCCACCAGGTTGTAGGGACCCTCTGCCTGCACACGCCTCATGTTCTGGAAAATTTTAATGTTAAGGTGGTTAGTCACTGCCTCACGTCTTACCATACATTGTGGAGGATTTTGAAAGATGAAAATGACAGATTTCAAACCACAAACAAGATTTAGTGGCACAGAATACTGTATTGTTAAGCTCCAGTACGTATAACAATCATGAGGTGGTTACTGGAAGTAAATTAAAGGAATAGTGATTCTTATGACCACAAAACAGGTGTTAACAAGCAGTAATGAATGGGAACTACACAGTGACCATTTCCGAACAACACATCTAACCCTTTGTTGTTGAGGATCAATACAGTCTGTACGATTTGTGCACTGTTGTCATCAGAAACATACGAGTCATACAGAGAGTTCAGGGCTACTAAATATATCAGTTTTATACTTGTGAGTGTGGGAAATTACAAGTAATAAGAGTTTCAAATGTTACTTATAACAGGAAGACGACCTACTTGTATGATAGCAGCGACGTTGTCTTTCAGACTGTGGGCTGTCCCTGGCAAGTGAACCACGATGGCTGGACACATGAGGTTACGAGCCAGCACCTCTGCAGCGCTCTTGGCCGGCTCTTGGAGTCCCGGGACGATGAACACAGGATGCACTTCACGCACGTGTGACGCTCTAGGAGTCTTGGTGCACATTTCCTCCAGTGAACAAGAGGCTCTGTGCATCAGGTCTTCTCCCAGTCTCTCCAGCTGCTCTAGAGACGAGGGCAGCAGTATCGGTAGCTGCTCCTCCGAGGATAGTGCTGCAGCGAGACATCAGAGACAATCCATAAATTCCAGTCCTTGATACATGGAGCAATAGTGAGTCTTAGATATGCTATTTTTATTTTAACTACAAATAAAACACAAGCTTTTCTGGATACTTACGCTCATTTGGCACACCTTTCTGTTCCACATCCAGGTACACAGTCTCCCTGGTCTTGCTAATCATCAGCTCATCCATTACTTTAGACAAGACTACTCGTAGATTATCTGCTTTAATATCGCCACTCATTTGCAGGTTCAGCACTGGCAACCCTGTGCTCTTACGCATGTGTTTCACCGTGGTTATGTCTGCGTTGAACATCATCACGGTTGGTGTGACTGATTCTATGTCGCACAAAGCTACTTTTACTAAGTTCATGGATAGAGAGTCTTTCTGCAAACATAGATGTTACATGACATTAGAGGTATATTACATCATCTGAAATTTTGCTTGTTACTTTATGTTAGTGTTGTGTACTCTTTGTGTGTAAATATTGTCAGTAGGTTGGCAGGTCTGGATTGGCAAGCTGTGTGTTGTTGTTGTTGTGGTTGTGAAGATGAACTGGCGGGAATATGGACAAGGAGTTGAAGGAATGATGGCAATAGTGTAGTAATGTATTCGGGTAGTTAATTGTGTATGAATGTATTGGTGAGGTGAAATACAACATTGGCGACGAGGGAAACGGATGTACGCAATTCGGGGATGGAACTAGTTGAGGAACGGGAAATTGTAATTGATTGAGGTTATGGACATTGATAACCCCTAATGGCTTTGTTTAGTTCGTTTGGCGAGTTTGTTCCTGGAAAAGATACGTGGAAGACATATGTTGAACGTCTACAGTATTATTTTGTGGCGAACAGAGTTAAGGAGAAAGAGGAACAAAAGGCAATTTTCTTTACTGTTTGTGGCACGGAGCTATATCACCTGGTAACATCACTGGTATCGCCTAAAGCAACCAGTGAAGTGACTCTTTCTGAGGTTTTCGGGCTGTTGTCCAATCATTTTGAGCCCACTCCGAGCGAAATAGTGGAAACATATAAATTTCACAAGCGGGATCAGCTTGAAGGAGAATCGGTGGCAGAGTATGTGGCAGAACTGCGGCGGCTCTCTACGCATTGCAATTTCACAGATCTTGACAGAATGCTACGGGATCGCATAGTCTGTGGGGTAAGGGATAGAGCAGTGCAGCATACCATGCTTGCTAAGGCCAAATTGACATGTAAAGAGGCAGTGGACTTGGCTACAGCAGCAGAAACAGCAAGTCGGAATGTGCACGATTTGCGCGGAACAACGACTGACTTAGTTGGAGCATTGTCAGAGTTGCGAACACACAAGCATGCACCAAACCCAAGACACATATCCGAAAACCCAAAAGCCTTTCACAGCAGGAATGCACCGGACAGCATTTCCACCAGGTGGGGGACGGGAAATAAGCTAGCAACAGAGCAGTCACAATTATGCTGGCGATGCAATGGCTGGCATAATCCACAAGGTTGCAGACATCAGGGTTCAGTTTGCCATTTCTGTTCCAAACGAGGTCATCTAGAGCGGGCATGCATAACAAAAAAGACTCAAACCACTAGCAGGGGTGTGGTCAAGGGGACGAAAGATGGGAAGGGTAGTGCGAATTACAGCATGAAGGAGGATTATGATTCTTCAGAACATGAGGTGACAACATACAGCTTGTATAACATGGGTACAGGAGCATCAAATTGTCGACCACCAATCCACCTGGAAGTATGGTTAGATGACAGGCGGTTGAACATGGAAGTTGACACAGGTGTGGGTCACACTATAATTAGCAACGACACATTCAAGCTATTGTGGCCAGAGGAACCAGTGTTGCAAGATGCAAACTTGGTGCTCCACACATGGTCCCAACAAAAACTGAAGGTGCTGGGATCATTAGAAGTAAATGTAAGAACTAAATCGGCATCAGCTAGATTACGGTTCTTAGTGGCTGATGGGAAGGGTCCAAGCCTGTTGGGTCGTAGTTGGATGGAGCCCTTAGGGATAACCATTGAAGGAGTATATAGCTTGCAGATGGGAAAGGTGGCAGAAGTGATCAGGGAACACTCTAAGGTATTTGATGTTGTGGAACTGGGTCACTATACTGGCCCACTGGTGAGCATAGAGGTACCATCAGACGCCAAACCAGTGTTTCGCAAAAGCCGGTCTGTAGCTTTTGCCTTGGCAGAGAGTGTGGGGAAGGAAATTGACCGGTTAGTTGAACTTGGGGTTTACGAACCAGTTGCTTATTCACAGTGGGCAACATCCTTAGTACCAGTTCGCAAGGCTGATGGATCAGTACGAATATGTGGGGACTATAAGTGTACTGTCAATGTGGTTTGTAAGAAAAACATTTACCCACTACCCACCATTACTGAGGCATTTTCCAATTTAGCAGGTGGGAAAGTGTTCACCAAGTTGGACTTAGCGGAAGCATACTTGCAGGTAGCAGTGGATGAGAATACAGCAGAACTCTTAACTGTAAATACAATGAAAGGGTTATTTAAGGTAAAACGATTACCTTTTGGAGTTTGTAATGCGCCAGCTATTTTTCAGCGTTTAATGTCAACTTTACTGTCAGGTATTCCTGGTGTTGTAGTCTTGTTGGACGATATATTAGTTACAGGACTAAATGAAGAACAGCACTGGCAACGGGTGAAGCAGGTGCTACAACGAATTGAAGAAGCCGGGTTGCGGCTAAAGCAACCTAAGTGTGTTTTTGCGGCTACTTCGGTAACATTTTTAGGTTACAGAGTAGATAGTGATGGTATACACCCAACAGATGATAAAGTGAAGGCAATCCACAAGGCCCCAGCACCTACCACCAAGAAAGAACTACAGGCCTTTTTAGGCTTGTTGAACTTTTATGAGAGATTCCTACCTGGCAAAACAAACATATTGGAACCCTTACATCGGCTGCTGGATCACGGGAAGGTGTGGGAATGTACAGGAAGACAGGACAAGGCTTTCAGGGCAGCTAAAGAACTTCTTCAGTCAGAGGCAGTGCTGGTGCATTATGATGCAAGGAAACCTATCATATTAACTTGTGATGCTTCAGAATATGGGCTGGGTGCTGTATTGGCCCATGTCACTGAAGATGGTTGTGAAGCACCAATCGCTTTTGGATCAAGGACCCTTCAGAAAGCTGAAAAGAATTATGCCCAGATCGATAAGGAGGCATTGGCTATCATGTTTGGGGTTACAAAGTTCAGGCAGTATGTGACAGCACGGCCGTTCACCATTGTAACAGACCATAAGCCGCTTCTTCGGCTGTTGGACCACCAGAAGCAGACTCCTGACATATTATCGCCAAGATTGTTACGTTGGAGCCTGGGGTTGTCTATGTATGATTACCAGATCGTCCATAAACCAGGTACAGGGATAGGACATGCTGATGCTTTGAGTAGACTTCCGATAGCTGCTTCGGCCATCGACATCCCAGCGGTAGGAGATGTCCTGATGCTGGAAGCCCTTCCCGATCCCCCTATCGAGGCTACTCGGTTGGCTAGATTGACAGATGAAGATCCAGTACTCAGCAACGTGAAGGAAAATACGTTATCTGGTTGGCCCGCAGGCAAGATTACTGACGAGCTTCGCCCTTATTGGAGTCGTCAAAATGAACTTTCCCTTTACAAAGGTTGCCTGCTGTGGGGAAGCCGGGTGGTTATACCTACAGTGGTACGAGGAAGCCTCATGAAAATACTGCATGCAGGCCACGATGGGATTGTACGGTCCAAATCAGTGGCAAGAAGTTACATGTGGTGGCCTCGAATGGATCGCGACATTGAACAGTGGGTGGGGCAGTGTTGTGAATGCCAGAGCTTAAGAGCAAATCCACCAAAAGTAAGGGATGTTACTTGGCCTCCCGAAGAAAAGCCTTGGACCAGGCTGCACATAGATTTCTTCGGACCCTTTCAAGGGAAGGTGTTTTTGATACTTGTGGATTCATACTCAAAATGGCCTGAGGTGAAGTTAGTGCCATCAGCATCATCTGCTGCCGTGATAACGGAGTTGAGAGGAATATTTAGTGTTCATGGCATTCCGGAGTGCATGGTGTCCGACAATGGTACAGCTTTTGTATCGCGAGAAATGAAGTTGTTTGCAAAACGAAATTGTATTAGACTTGTTCAAGCAACACTATTCCACCCGTCAAGCAACGGGCAAGTCGAGCGCATGGTGCAGACAGTTAAAGGGAAGTTGAAGAAGCTGTGTAATGGAGACTGGCAGACAAGGCTAGCCAGGACACTTTTTGCACTTCGCACAACAGCAAGTGCTGGAACACAAACCACTCCAGCCGAAATGTTAATGGGAAGACTGCTACGAACTGTGTTGGATCAGATACGCCCTCAGACAGGGGTTAAGGAGACCCAGCTATTACATGAGGCGTCCAGAGGACCAGAGTGGCGGCAGTTTCACGTCAACAATCCAGTGCTATTCCGTAGCTATAGAGGAAACAAAAAGTGGCTGTCAGGAGTTGTGAAGTCAGCGTGTGGGAGACTAATATATGAAGTAACAGATGATGATGGAGAATCACACAGGCGACATGTGGACCAACTGGTGCACAGAAAAGAGATGACCATTCCACATCAAGGACAAGAGAGTACCAGTAAACAGAAAAAAAGCTTCAGGCACACCGGGGTGAAGGGACAGGCTTTGATACAGGGCCTAGAAGGGTTAACAGGAGGACTACCAGTGCAGATGGAGAATCAACAAGACGACCAGCATTTGACAGGGGCCAACGATGATGATAATCGTCGGATGGACAAGCAAGAGGACCAGAATGAACAGCAGACATCGGGGCTAGACAAGGAAGAGACAAGTCAAGTTGTGAGTCCTGGATCAAGTCCGTTCAGAGGATTCACACAACCGGATCCATCAGGGGAGGTTCAGTTTAGGAAAAGAACATGTCACAGACGTGTGATACAACGTCCAGCTAGATTCAAGGACTATGTATGCAAATAACTTAAAGAGGGAGGAGGTGTTGTGTACTCTTTGTGTGTAAATATTGTCAGTAGGTTGGCAGGTCTGGATTGGCAAGCTGTGTGTTGTTGTTGTTGTGGTTGTGAAGATGAACTGGCGGGAATATGGACAAGGAGTTGAAGGAATGATGGCAATAGTGTAGTAATGTATTCGGGTAGTTAATTGTGTATGAATGTATTGGTGAGGTGAAATACAACAGTTAGCTAATCCAAATTATTATATTAACAAAGAAAGTAGTATATATATGATCTGTTTTACGTAATATCGTTTATCAGAACACCCCCAGTTGCATGTTAGCTCGGATAGTCGAATCTCCACTGTAACTCAAACCATTAATTTAGACTTACAACTTACCACAGAGAGTATGAACACAGCGGACAATGGGGCAGTGGTGTTAATGCCATGCACAAGGTCCAGAGTGTGTTCCAAGGTGTGTGTCTTCTTCACGGACACTATGTCAATACTAGCATCACTGTGCTCCCTGAGTGTGCGTACGCGTCTGTTGGCGAAGCCAGACTTCGCAGAGTCGTCGCAGCACATCGTGACGTAGCGACAGCCTCGGTCCACTAGCCACTCCGCCAACACCAGGCAGTTCTCTGGCGCGTCGCCTGCAATGCAACCTCATCTTTGTGTATCAGATCACTTTAAGAAATACTAGCTACATTCGTTGCTGACATTTGTGCTTCCAGAATTATATCACCAAACTACCACAAAATTATATAAGTTTTGCCATTTAGCTCCACGATTGTAGCTCACTATACTAGAACAATGCATGATGTTGAAAATTACTCTTTGACCAAAATTATTACTACTACACATTCCTAAGATTATATCAAGGTAACCATTACATTAGAATAGCTTTAACTTACCAATTATAAGGCATGAGGCTTTGGAGTCAAAAGAAAACATTTTAAAACAAGTGTTCTTGGGCTTGGAAACTATCATTGACGGCTTGCAGTAAGTGTCATTGGTGACCAACAGCTTTTTTAAGCAGCCAGGGTCGTGTAGGGTACTGTAAAGAATAACATTAGTTAAATGATAATTAAAATTATTTATTTAAAAGGCTTAATATTTTACTATGTGTTAAATGATATATATTTAATTATAACAAATGTATGTGCTTAATATAAAAATATAGAATTATTAGTATCAATTTTTTCAACACATTAAACTTTATTACACTGTAATGTCTTAATACCGACACATTCTGGATAAAAGCCATGTCATAATATTGACTTTGCCGGATTATCGATTATTAATAAAAGTAGTTTTAACAAGAATAACAAACGTGAAATGTAACTGATTTGAATTATTGATATCTTGTACTCAAATTAAACCCGAGTAACGATAAATTGAGCTATCTAAAAACGTAGTAGCGCAGTAATGCACCCTGGTGTACATTTCTCAAATGTACAAGACTTGTTATTAATAATTGTAAATTATGTCTTGTAATCAAAAGTTGTTACCAACATGTGTTTTACATATTTGGCTAAAATCTTTTCTGACTGGTAAAAGTTTCAGTTGTGTGTAACAAGTGTAGACTGCAAGTTACAAGTTTAAGCGATATAACCAAACTTGTAATTAAAATGTTTTTTCAACATAAACACCTTTAATTAATGTACCTTCTTATGATGGTTATTAGTGCTTAAGTGCATCATAAATTTGTTTATGATCCTAATAAATTTGTATTTTTTTTCTAGGTAGGGGTTGAACTAGACCACATATTTCTACTACATTTATTAGCAAACATTTGAGGTAGGCAGAAAATTTATTAATAGTGAGAAACAAATGTCAGCTACAAGTGTTTCAGCTACAATTTTCATAAACCCACTATTTTTGTTTGCCTACAAGTAAATCATTTGGAAACTTGTGAAAAATATCTTGTTTATAAAAGTTTTTTAATTGCTTCTGTGAATCACTTGTAACAGTAGCTTATATTTTTTACAAACTTGTGAAATTTTAGTTGCAAGTTACAAATTTGTTCTTTTGTGAAATACCCCCTGGCGGCTAAATTTAGAAGCTGGAATCGAACCGGAGTCATCGGACAAGATTGGTATCGGATTACAGCGTTTGGTGAACCATATAATGGTGGATTAAGACTCTTGGATATCACTATATTATTTATGCTTACATGAATTTAGTTTGTTGCTGAAACTTTTACTTTGCATGTACCTAAGGGATTGATTGCCCTTAGTCTAGAAAGCAATTGTTTTAAAACTGTCTAAGAATACTTTTAAGTTTTTTGTTGTGTAATTTCAAGACTAACAAATAAGCATAAACTCAAAACCTGATGCTCTCGTCCGCCCTAGCCACAGGGAACACTTCTCTGTCCAGCGGCCGGACGAAGCCCGACTTGATTCCACCAGCCACCATCTCGTGAAGCCTCGTCTTCCACGCCGGACTCATTGCAAATAAGTTCTCTGGCACTACTGCGATAAACCCTAGGTTCTTCAAGAACGGCTCCATTCCTGGGAAAGTGAGGAAGTGAAGTCAGATACGCGACAGTTTGGTTAGGGTGATGTGGTCATGAAACATGAGTGCACACTCACCGAACTGCTTGTGTTGTTCCATCTCTCTTGTACACAACTGTATCAGGCGGCCAAACAAACACACGCAGTTGACTGATATCTGTAGATAGCGCTCTTCTAGAGAATTAACTACAATTCTGAAGCCATCATGCTTAGATCTCTTGAGGATATCTGCTTCCAAAGAATTTCCATCCAAATCAAAAATTTCACATTCTAGAATCTGAAAGTGAAGAAAGCATATTTGAAAAGACATATTAAACATAATAATTACATTTTCCTCGAATATATATTATCTTCATAACGCAAAAAGACAAGGCAAACATTAGGTTCTTTATTTATAGTGAAAAACTGTCTTTTAAATACGGCACATAGCTGTTTACACATGGAAATAAACTCCAAAACCCAAAACTTTATATTTAAAATATATCAAGGAATCTTAATGCTCTATTCTAGAAATTATAGGGCTTTTAATAGCTTTCAGAATAGAATGGCTACTAGCATGTAACATGTAGCAAGTACACTGGGAAGGCCGCAGTCCTGCGGACAGGCTACAAGCACCTCACCTGAGGGAACTTGCTCCTGAGTAGCCGCCGGTGCTGGCTGGGGACAGTCGCGCTCACGGCCAGGCCCCGCTCCAGAGCCACAGATATGAACGCCTGCCCCACGGGCGTGTGGCCGGCCTGAACCAGGATGCTCTCCCCGGGCCTGGCGTCCGCTCTCAGCACCAGAGCGTAGTACGCCTGTACACATTAGAGTTCACCATATCGATAACAGCATCGTTAACCGTTCACTTAATTTAACAGCAGTATGAAAAAAAACAATATTAAAATGTAAAACATACATGTAAAACAAATTATGAAGTAATAAAGGTATAGAAAAGTAAATATTTTAAAATTTAGTAAAAATTGCAATAGTTTGGACCATATTTTAGTTATATTTACAATTTTTTGAAAATATTTTTTGGCAATGCTAAATTTAAACATCTTAAAAAAAATACGATAAATAAGCAAGAGGATCTGTTGCAGCATCATCCAGACTCCAGTAGTGTGGCACGGGCCATGTCAGATGTGGCACAGTGGTTGTCTGGACTCAGTCAGGCTGGTGTAGTGCACGGTAGTCATGTACCAAGCCACTCACCAGGCAATAAGCAAAAGGAACTGTTGCAGCGTCCTCCAGGCTCCAATATTGTGGCACGGGCCATGTCAGATGGGGCACAGTGGTTGTATGGACACAGCCAGGCTGGTGTAGTGCAAGGTAGTCATGTTCCAAGCCACTCACCAGGCAATAAGCAAAAGGAACTGTTGCAGCGTCCTCCAGACTCCAGGATTGTGGCACGGGCCATTTCAGATAAGGCTCCGTGGTCGCCTGACCACATTGGGAACTCACACGAGCCACACACATCACATGCTGGCCAGCAGGGCTTCTGCCGGACAAATCCAGGGTACTGACTCTGTCGTCCTCCTGGAAATATAGATTCCATCCCATGTAAGTACAATATTACATGCAGTTATTGGTTTTTATTTTAATTTTATTTATCTGTCTTTCATTGTATTTTGTAGTATATGTACTAATTTTA
Source organism: Bacillus rossius redtenbacheri (assembly GCF_032445375.1). Classification (NCBI taxonomy): domain Eukaryota; kingdom Metazoa; phylum Arthropoda; class Insecta; order Phasmatodea; family Bacillidae; genus Bacillus; species Bacillus rossius. Next base: position 2,318,039 of record NC_086343.1, read on the forward strand.
TTTAAAATATCTAAAACAAAAATAAATTGAAACATAAGTTTTTGTTTAAACTATTTTATTACATATAGTGTACAATACCGTATTTACTCGTGTATAGCACACCCCCGTGTATAGCGCGCACCACGATTTTGGCAACAAATTCCAAAGAAAAAAAATTAAATTTCCCCCCCCCCATAAATAAATTTTACTAACATTTTGTGGTACCTGTTAAGTAATTACTTATGAAACAAATGATTATTTAAATTGATGTGTGGTGATGCGTCAGGAAAATACTTAAACTCTGCTGTGTAGACGGAAGATAATGAAGCGCTGTATCGTCACAACTGGTACGAGGCGGGAGGGAGCGAGGGAGGGTGGGAGGGAGGCAGGAACGGGACTATGACCATCAAGTAATCTTGACAGTTGACAGGACTAAACACCACCACTCCCGTCACTTAGCTTCTACATAGATTTTTCAACTGATAGTTAACACATTTTTAGGGACACGCAAAATGAAGCGTGCCATGCTACGTTGCTAAGCTGGCGCGGAGGACTAGATGATTCACCAGTAACTGCTGGAACGAGGAAGCGAAGGAAGTGGGAGGGGGACTAGTGACAACATTCTCTCTCGCTCTCTCTCTTTTATTGTACTAGCTGCTGTGCTGGCTTTCTGTAGAGGGGGAGGTCTACAAATAAACAAGAGACGTTGATGTGCGAGCTTGCACGCGCAAGTGTGTGTGTGTGTGTGTGACTCTGACTGTGTGCTGTGAGCGTGTGTGTGCGAGAGACCAGGTTGTGTGTGTGTGTGTGAAAGAGAGGCCTTGTTGCTTGTGCGTATGTGTGGGGGCTGGCCAGAAACGTCACCGGTCACCCGGCAGTTAACGACTGCCACTCCCCCCCGCCCCCCCTCCCCGTGTATAGCGCGCATCCTTATTTTTTCCCTTTACTTGAGGGGAAAAAAGGGCGCGCTATACACGAGTATATACGGTATATGGTGATTGAAGTCTCTCGTAGTGCTGACTTCGACCAGAGCTTCGCCCTCCCTAAGCCCGATGTGCCTCACCCTCACCTGAAGCATAACAGAAATATTCAGTATTAACAACACATAGTTATAGGAAATATTAAATATTTAAATTTTTTCTATTTTATTATAACATTTTAAGTAAATAATAATGCGAACATTTGGACTATTTAAAATTTAACCAGACAGTAGCCAGTTAGATATTGGTATTACTAATGTGGCCCATGTTGTTTTGCATTATCTTTGTAAATTGAATTAAATAAATGTTCATGAACATTGTAATTTAATAGAAGGAAAGTACTCATCCAATATATGGACTAACTCTATTCCAAAAGTAAAATATTTGATTCAGTTATATCAATTTTATAATGAGAAAAAACAATCATACATCCAAACTTTCACATTATATAAATAGGGTGTGTGTTAATCCAACACCTCCAATTTTTTTAAACTTATTATAACTCCAATAGCTCCAGATCCGTTAACATCCGCCATCGTAACTATTTTATAAACATTTTTTAATCAACCTTCTAGGCCTACCCCGGCGGCAGACTGTTTAACATAAAGCTCCCCGGAGCATTTTTAGATTAATCGGCGGACTTATACGTGTCGGCGCCAATAAAGCTCAATATTCATCCGACTCGCACTTAATTCTCGACCACGAGTTTCCCAGCACAGAGACGGAGGTGTGACCCCACGAGCAGTAACATAGCGTGCCCGCCGCTGAGAGCAGGCCGGTGAGTGCTAGCGGGGGGAAGTAGAGCCTAGCTCCACATGGGTCACGTCACGGCCCTGGGACACAGTCGGTAGCCAGGTCCACGTGCCCAACCACGTGGTGGCGCCCAAGGTATAAACGTACGCCGATTCGAAAAACTCCCTCACGACAGTGCATAGGGAGGCAGCAATTCCCTACAAATTTTACCTTTCTTTTCTCTAGACGTTTTTGTCATTCACTGTGTTTCTGTTCCCAAGTATTTAAGCATGCATCCATACAAAATTTTTTTTAAAAGTTCTCCTAATGTGGATGAAAACGGTAAAGTTCTGTTTTTATAAAAAAAAACAACTCATGTAAAGGTTGTAGCATCTTGGGATCTATATTCCAAGAGACTTCAAACGTGCACCCAAAATAATTGCTAATAGCATGATTTACACATCCATATACATATTATGACTAATGTGTCTGTTCAGAACTGTAATGGACTCGCACATTGACGTACGTACCATATATTAAAAAATAACTTCATCAGTACTTGGTATCGCCATAATAGTTTAAATACTTTTAAAACCGTGTCTCGCTACTCTTGTATCTGGAGCTATTGGAGTTATAAATAAGTTTAAAAAAAATTGGAGGTGTTGGATTAACACACCCAATTTATATAATGTGAAAGTTTGGATGCATGAATGTTTTTTCTCATTATAAAATTTATATAACTTAATCAAATATTTTACTTTTGGAATAGAGTTAGTCCATATATTGGATGAGTACTTTCCTTCTATTAAATTACAATGTCCATGAACATTTATTTAATTCAATTTACAAAGATAATGCAAAACATCATGGGCCACATTAGTAATACCAATCAATATCTAACTGGCTACTGTCTGATTAAATTTTAAAAAGCCCAAATGTTTGCATTATTATTTACTTAAAATGTTATACTAAAATAGATACATAAATTTAAAATATTTAATATTTCCTATAACTATGTGTTGTTAATACTGAATATTTCTGTTATGCTTCATATGTATATACTTAAATACAAAGCTCATTTAATTCGAACTCTTTGCAGCCAAACGCAACTAAACCATTTGACGGATACCACAACGAGTTCTATATATATGTATATCCTGCGAATATGCAAGCATGCAACACATTACCATTTTTCCTGTTTTCTTGTTTCGTAAGTTTACTCCAACATAGCTCCACTCCAAATCTTTCACTCTGAAACATAATAACTTGGAGTTAGTATGACTAGATAGCAAGCCTAGTGCCTTGAACACTGCATGTTTCACATTCAGTGCTATGTAATGAACGATACTTGCCACACTATTATGGCCATACACTCGGAACATCGTAACACATGTCTGAAAGGCACACTGTTTATATTAATATTTCATTTAATCATTAGATATTTTTCTCTTATATTTCCACAAAATCATAGCTTTTTTGTGAATGTTTTTCTGACACCTAATCTAATTAACACAGTTTAATGCATGTATCTTTTGAACTTAGTTATTTTTTCAATATATATCTTTAAAAAGTTATAAAATGTAATTTCTTTGCAAGTTTTAAAGCATAATTAAATAATATTAGGTATGTATGTAAATGTGTAGTTTTGAGTCAGGTGTATTGTACTTTATTTAATTAATGATTATTACCACAGTCATCAATGTATGGAAATATCCGGGAATTAAATTGGCTGATGGTAGGTACTTGACCGGGCCGCGAAGGAGACTCCCGACTCACGTGAGGGCAGTGCGTGGTGAGGCCGATGGAGGGGAAGGTGCGGTGGTGGGCAATCAGTGTGAGACCTGTGGTGAGGGTTGAGCAATGACAATGCCCCGGTGTTCCGGAGTGGCGTTGCCTGGATGCAGACGTCAAGGGCGAACGTCGAAATCCAATCCAGGAGGCAGTGACAAGAGCTTACTAAAAGTCGCGGTGGAAGGAAGGCATAAAACCAGTGAAAGGTGGCAAAGTATCACTACCAACTATTTGTGACGGTATTGGACTGGTGATGCTCAAGTGTGTCGATGCTCCGTAATTTTGGGAAACACGGAACATGCCAAGTATAAATTGTGTAACTTGTTTAATCATTAATCGTGTGTTATAAAAAATAAAAAAACTTAAATATTACAAACAATAATAAGCATAGTAAATCTAATTTAAATTCAGAATTTATAGCATCAATTTTTGGGAAAGAAATGAATAGAAAAGACATATATTCTAATAGTTACGAGTGCAACTAAACAATGTACTGGTAAATATTGAAAACCCACTGATATGAATTTAACTGAACATTATATAGGTTTATTTAGGGAAGTGATTTATAATTTTGCATGTATTACTTGTTTCAATAAAGTTACAAAATTATTAAAACGTCTATGCTCTTGTATGTTTTCACAAATGTTATATCTGGCACTCTACCATTATCTAAAGTTAGTATTCAAGTTCTGTGCTTTTTTTTAAATTTATTTTGTTCACCATTGGTTAAGAAAGAACCCATGGGTGACAAATGAATAGTATTTATTTATGAATGAATGTGGCTGCAGCACCTGAGCGAGGAGACCAGCTTGCCGACACTGGTGTTGGCTGCGACGGGCGAGATGGACTCCTGCAGGTCCACCAGAGAGCCCCAGGCGCCCTTGTAGTAGATGTTCACTGCCAAGTCCAGGCTCAGCTGCTCCGCGTAGAAGTTGTCAGTCGGAGAAAATGGAGGCGCCTCCCTGTCCACTACGAACACAAACCTGCAACTGAAACACATTGGGCGAAATCAGCTGTCCATGCGGTAACTGCACATAGTGACATGTTTATTACTGCCCTGTGATCTAAGAGTTTGAAACTCCTATTGGTGGAATGCAAAGTACAAGATGTTGTTACAGGCGAAAGGGCGTGGAAAATACTTGAGATAATGAACTTTTGGTTGGCAGAATATTGGGGTGAAGTTGAGTTTTGGAATAATGTCGAGCCCCCATCAACAAAAGAAAAGTACAATAGGAATATGTATTGTATATGTATATATGTGTGACTATATACATATATATATAGAGAGAGAGACACACAGAGACACACACCCTACACACAGGTACCATTATTATCCAACTTTGAATAACTGGCAGAAGACAGCAGCAGGCGATGAAATATCAGACACGACAATTAACACGCAACTACCACCTACTCTTATTAATGGATTGAGAATAAAATTATAGTGTCCCTTTTTATAACTTTATTCTTAATTAAAGACTAGTGTTTCAGAGACACTTCGGTAGATCTTATCTTGTTAGCAACATTTTCCCGTGTTGATCCTGAAAATCAGGTCTGAGATGCATGTGGAGGAACATTAATTAAAGAATACGGTAGTTCACGATTGAAGGGAAAGTAAAAGAGAATGTCAAATATGCCACGAAGAAGACACAAAGAAGAACATACTATAAGACGAGGGAATGTTGTTGCGTAGCTAGAAACTCGTCCGTAGATAGATGGTGGGTGGAAAGTTTGTAAATGCTGGAGACTTTGGCTATCCAGTCAGACCAGAGATTCAAGTCACATGAATAAAAACATCTAAGATTCTTATGATACACACAACTATGTTTAAAATATTATATTTCTCCAAAAATGCATAATGACTTAACACAAAAATTTTAACTAAATATCAATGTATGATAGGTACATAACTCAAAGGTCCAAAGTGTAATTTATAACTGTACCTTCTTGTTATACGGTATTTCTCATTGCTGATGTCAGCAATAAATGCTTTTACTTCAGCGAGTGAACTATTCTCTGCGACAACATACTGCTTGGTGCTTAATTCCTCATTGAACAAATCAGATGGTCGGAAAAAAAGAATCTTAGGCAGGTACACCACAGAAATAGTTTCTTTCCTTGTTTCATGCTGAAAAAAATAACAGCAAAACCCAGTGGTTGAATATTAATGAGCATAACCACCATTTGACTGAGACATTTTTTATACATTAACTGAATAGTTTGAAGGTGTTTTAAATAGAGAACTTACATGGACATTAAAATCTGCTTAAAAATTGGTCCCTGGTAATTAACATTGGTAATTCAAATTAAATTAATTGGTAATTAAAATGCATTTTACATTTATTATGCCACAAGTATACATGTAACTAGGAAGAGACTTTGTGATATTCAGAAGAATATACCTGACTCTGTTTTTGGAGCAACATTTCACATCTTAATCACCCAAGTCTGTAATGGACTGAGGGCTGACAAACTCTGATAAATTATCGTGGCATGAATAATTGCAGCCAAGTGGTAAGTTGGCAACAATACTGAGCTATTTGTCAAAAGTTCCAACTACAGTTACTAGTGGCAGTGTGGAAAATATTTTATCTTTGTTAGTGCATAACTCTCTATAGTGCAGAAGGTAATGAATGACCCACCCCGCTTGTACCTTCATATTTATTCATCCGTGTTCGTGTATTTTTCCAGATTAACCTCTCTGTTGTAGATATAGGCTTAACACATCATCAGGGAACTACTGAATCTGCTTACCTTAATCATGAACATCCACTTTCTTTCTTCGAAGCACTGCTCATCTATAACAGCCACATCCTCGGGCAGTGCAATGTCCTTACCCGCAGATATGCTGGCCAACAGGAATATGCTGTTGTTTCTGAGGAGCATTACCCCTGTTTCGAGTGTGTCCTCGCTCGCTAGTACGATAGACCCAGGCGTAATGTCGATTGTATTCAGATCTTCAGACACAGACAAGTGTTTCAGCAACACCTGCGAAATGTTCTCATAATGTTCTCCTCTTTTCATTGAAAGCATGAATCTAATAAAACATACAGCCCTACACATGACTCACTGACTTATTTACTCACTCATCCATACCAATATTAACCCACATACAGAGAAGCCTGTGACTTGAAATTTGGCCAACTAATAGCTCTTGGCCTGTGACTGACATGACAATTCCAAAAAGTTGAAATTTTTTTTGAACCCAGTAAAAATTCAACATTGATGCAGATCTATCTTCAGAGGTCCATTATGGAAACTTAGATTAAGTGCAAATTTTTACGCACATATATTATTATTTCCATAAATATACAGCTGCTATAGCTAAATATTTTACACACATATGGTAATTTACTATACAAATATTCCTGGCGAATTTGGAGATTCTAACTGCCCTACAAGTATGTAAAAATTACATTTATGTATGTTTTAATACACATACTAAAATACATATCACATATTTTTCACACAAATTAAAAAATACAGTTTTAAAAATTGGTAGGTCTATATAATATGCAAAGATCTACAATTATGATACTATAAAGTTGTGTCATATTTCTGTTGGTTATAGATTAGACTGAGGTGAAAATTTTTATTTAATGCACATCTGGACACATTTGCATATGATTTTTCATTTGTTTGGCAGCAAGAATCATGACAACTGGCATGCTTATGGCTGTTGTATGTGCTAATGTAGTTGCCAAATCTAATGGCTCCAACTGTTTAGAGAATAAGTTAAAATTAAATGTTTGCCATCCATATACATATCTTTACATAACACCCCAAGTTGGAGTTAGAGGCGATGTCTTGCCGAGGAAAATCATCCCTAGAGACATTTTGGGCGAGAGCCCCTTTCATAGATGGAAGTTTGGAGCGAGTCCTTCCGAGGGAATCGTCGGGGTCAAAACCGCCGATTAGGTGAAGCTTCCCTATGTACGATTTGAGGGCGTATTTTGTTGGTGAAGTTACCAGTGGGTAGGATACCGGATGGTGAAACCCCCTATGGGCGGTTTAAGGCCGAAGCCCCTTTTGATATTTGTTTTGGAGGTAAAGTCTTCTAGAAGAGGGGGTTTGTAGCGAAGCCCCAAAAAACGAAGCAAGTTATATAATATATGACTTAAACACAGGAAATATGGGAACATTTAAAGTAAAAATTATTTTCATTTGATGTAAACTGTATTGATTTATATTACCTGTTTAGCTTGTAAAAATGTTTCTAAAAATAATTTGATGTCAATCTGCCAAATATGAATAGTCTCACACGATAACAAAATATGTGAAGTTATTCCCCGATTTTATTTACCTTTATGCAGTTCGCTGCTCTTTTGTAATGGCGAGGCTAAGAACTAGTAAAATATTTCATCTACAGGCAGTTCACAAACTGCAGGGGATAAATGTAATGGGAGTGCCAAAACAAGCACTTGTTATCGAGGAACAAATGTGTGGAAATGAAACCCTGCGAAGGTCCAGGGGACTTCTCCCCTGGCTGACAGGACGTACTCAGACTGTCCGTGGGAAGCAGGTGACGAGTCGGGCTTAGATGTTTGGAGTAAGTCAAACACCTGCATTTTGGTGTTCAGTTTGTGGTACGTTTACACGTTTGGCATAGGGAGATAAGCGCAGTGTTGCGATTACAGATTTCACAAACAGCAATAACACTCAGACTTGACCTCTGCAGAAACTGCCAATATGTCGATGGCAAGGTGGAAAAAAATGGAGCAGGTGCAGTGCGTATTTACCAAGGCTGCTTACACAGAAGTGTACCAAACAGCAAGACCTTTATGGCTTAACCAGTGTTTTTACAAAATTTATCTGTGCTACTTCTGCTATTAGTTTAATTTATCAACCCGTTACTACAAAGTTTTCTAACAAATGGAACTCTGAAAACATATTTGTCATCATAAAATACCAATTGGAAAGTTATTTATAAATACCTGAGACAATGCAACATTTAGGAATGTAAATGATTTGAACCACTTGGTTACCCAATAAGTGATCACATACTATTCGAACGAGTCGTGGCAGGGTTGACTCATCACATGAGGGATGCATCAGGCAATCATTCATGGCCATTGAGAAATCCATGTGTTTAGCTGTTGTGTTACTAAGTTTAATATCAAACCCAACAATATTCTAAACATATTTATTTTTTGCAACATTGACCTTTGTTACATAATGCAAACTGCTTATGTACCTGGCAACTTAAACATAACAAACCACATACCATAGTCAACGAAGTTATACATTATCCTCTCACCTTAAAATTATTCATCTCCGTGAATATGCTTGCAGCTGATGGATCAGGATGTTTTGTGGTTTTGTCATCAACCAAGATTGTCAAAGTTACTCTACTCCTTGAGTGACCATACTTGTTTTCTAATGATGTTCTTATAGCTCTTTTGATGAACTGTTGGGCATTCTATAAATCAAATCATGAAAGTAATTTAATATAACTTAACACTTCTAAACATTCAATCTGTTTTAATATATATTGAAGAAGGATATTTAAGCTACATTACCTGTATCTTTGATTTCTTGAAGGGAACAAAACTGGTTTTGCGAACTGCAACATCAAGTGGTCTCTCCAGTTGCATCTCTCTGGTCTCTATTCCTCTAACTTCGATGCTTCCACAGCGCACTGTTTTGGTGAAGTTATGAAACTGTGCAACTATTTCTATAAATAAAAGAAGATAAATATATCTTATGTCATTGTACCATTTCTCGGGTCATAGCTTGTAATCTCACGTTTGGTACAAATTATGAATATTTACTTTAATATTGTGCTTCAAACATTATTTTCTTGATCTACATTAGGGATGTGGCCAATGTATCAGTAAGAGATCAAATTGTTTAGGTTTCACTATATCAAGAATCTATAAAATAGGAAAATAGACTGATTTCTTATGATTCCCATTGTTTTAATTATACAGCACAACCTGAGTTATCATGTTAAATCTCTCATTAATCCAGTTAACTGCAGGGTATGTGATTTTTATTAGTATGTAGTTTGACCTAACATTTCCAGATACAAAATACAGACAACAATCAATTCTATGACTGATATTAGTTCCTGGCAAAAATATTATTTTGAAGATCTAGTTATTTGAACAGGGACTGATTTTGATCTATATCCCATTCCCAAACAAAAATTAATAAATTAGTACATTTTCATACTTTTCTATAATGAATATGGTGCAGCATTTTCTTTAATTTTTTTTTTAATGAAACTGTTTTCTTGAGAAAAAAAGATATCCTATAAATGCATGTGTGACCCCTCTTTTTGCCTAAAGAAGCTCAAACACACTGCATGAAGAAAAAGTCAATATAATGTCCTTTTGTACAGTAAATATAAAATAATTTGTAACTGAAATGTTCAAATATAAATGATTCTAGTATCCTGTTCACATGATATTGTATATTATACCCGCAACATTACACATTAGAGGACAAGAGTGGTCGAAGCGATGGTAGAAGCATCCAAGGGCGGGACACACGAGGAAAGGCGCTGGCAGCCCTTCCTCTGGCACGACCGCTTGCTCCATCTCTGTCTGGTACCCCACCTCTGACAGGACTGCTTCCTCCATCTCTGATTAGTACCCTTCCTCTGACATGACTGCTTCCTTCATCTATGATTGGCACCCTTCCTCTGAAAGGACTGCTTGCTCCATCACAAATTGGATTTGCCTCTGACAGGACAGCTTACTCCGACACTGATTGGTAACCCTCTAACCTTTTCCTGATTCCAAAAAAACCCTTCATCTTTCTCTAATCTTGTCCTGGTTCCAGTTTACCCCTCCACTTCTCTCTAACATGGTCCTGTTTCCAGCTAACCCCTTCACCTCTCTCTAATCTTGTCCTGTTTCCAGCTAACCCCTTTACCTCTCTGTAGTCTTGTCCTTGTTCAAGCTGACCCCTTCACGGCTCTTACATTGACCTAAATCAAATGAACCCCTTCACCACTCTCTAATATTATCCTGTTTCCTACTAACCCCTAAAAATCTCTCTAGGCATGTTCTGTTTCTCGCTAACCCCTTCACTTCTCTCTAATATTGTCCTGATTCCAGCTAACCCCTTCACCACTCTCTAGGTTTGTCCTGTTTACCGCTAACCCCTTCATCTCTCTCTAGGCTTGTCCTGTTTCCCCGCAAACCCCTTCACATCTCTCTTATATTGTCCTGGTTCCAGGTGACCCTTTCACCTCTCACTAGGCTTGTCCTGTTTCCAACGAACCACTACACCTCTCTCTAATATTGTCCTGGTTCCAGCTGACCTCTTCACATATCTAAAGGTGTGTTCTGTTTCCCGCTAACCCTTTCACTTCTCTCTAATCTTGTCCTGTTTCTAGCCAACCCCTTCACCTCTCTGTAGTCTTGTCCTTGTTCACGCTGACCCCTTCACCGCTCTTACATTGACCTAAATCGAATGAACCCCTTTACCGCACTCTAATATTATCCTGTTTCCCACTAACCCCTTCAATTCTCTCTAGGCTTGTCCTATTTCTCGCTTACGCATTCACATCCCTCAAATATTGTCCCGGTTCCTGCCAACCCCTTACCTCTCTCACATTGACCTGATACCTAATAACCCCTTCGCATCTCTCTAATGTAGTCCTAGTTCCCGCTAACCCCTTTAAAACTCTCTTTTCTTGTTCTTGTTCCCGCTAACATCTTCACCTCTCTCACAATGAATTGATTCCTATGAACCTCTTCACCTCTCTCTAATATTGTCCTTGTTCCTGTTAACCCCTTCAACACTCTTACATTGAATTGATTCCTATGAACCCCTTCACCTCTCTAATATTGTCCTGGTTCCCGCTAACCCCTTCACCTCTCTCTAATCTTGTCCTGATTCCAATGAACCCCTTCACTTGTCTCTAATATTGTCCTAAATCCAGCTGACCCCTTCTGCTCTCTCTAGGGTTGTCCTGTTTCCTATGAATCCCTTCAACTCTCTCTAATATTGTCCTGATTCCAATGAACCCCTTCACTTCTCTCTAATATTGTCCTAAATCCAGCTGACCCCTTCTGCTCTCTCTAGGGTTGTCCTGTATCCTATGAATCCCTTCAACTCTCTCTAATATTATCCTGATTCCAATGAACCCCTTCACTTCTCTATAATATTGTCCTAAATCCAGCTGACCCCTTCTGCTCTCTCTAGGATTGTCCTGTTTCCTATGAATCCCTTCAACTCTCTCTAATATTGTCATTGTTCCCGCTAACACCTTCACCCCTAATATTGTTCTGGTTCCCACCAACCCCTTCTTCTTTCTGTAGGCTTGTTCTATTTCCCGCTAACCCCTTCTCTGTAATATTGGCTTTATTCCCTTTTACCCCTTCACATTTTTCTATTCTTGACCTGGTTACCGCTAACCCCATCACCTCTCTCACATTGATCTGATTCCTTAAAACCCCTTCACCAATTCACCACTATCTAATATTGTACTGTTTCCCAAAAACCCCTTCTGCTCTGGTTCCCGCTAACCCCTTCAATTCTCTCTAGGCCTGTCCTGTTTCCCGCTAACCTCATCACTACTCTCTTATATTGTCCTGAATCCAGCTGAGCTGACCCCTTCAACACCCAGAGAGTGTGAAGGGGTTAGCGGGAACCAAGACATTATTAGAGAGTGAAGGGGTTCATTGGAATCAGGACAATTATTAAAAAGAGATGAAGGGGTTAGTTGGAAACAGGACATGCGTACAGAGCTGTGAAGGGGTTAGCGTTAACCAAGCCAATATTAGAGAGAAGTGAAGGGGTTAGCGGGAAATAGGACAAGCCTAGAGAGTGTTCAAGGTGTAAGCAGGTAGACAGGACAAGCCTAGAGTGAGGTGAAGGGTTAAGCAGGAACCAGGACAAGATTATAGAGGGTGGGTTGAAGGGGTTAGCAGGAAACACGTCATTATTAGAGTGGGGTGAAGGTGTTCATTGGAATCAGGACAAAATTATAGAGTGGTGAAGTGTTTCATTTAAATCAGGACAATTATTAAAAAGAGGTGAAGGGGTTAGTTGGAAACAGGAAAAGTCTACAGAGCTGTGAAGGGGTTAGCGGGAAATAGGACAAGCCTACAGTGCGATGAAGCGGTTAGTGGAAACCAGGACAATATTAGAGAGAGGTGAAGGGGTTAGCGGCAACCAGGACGACAATATTAGAGAGCGGTGAAGGGGTTACCGGGAACCAGTACAATATTAGAGAGTGGTGAAGGAGTTTATTGGAAACAGGTCAAGCCTAGACAGAGTAGAAGGGGTAAGCTGGATACAGGACAATATTAGAGAGAAGAAAAGGGGTTGGCGGGAAACAAGATACAATTAGAGAATGGTGAAGGGATTCATTTAATTTAGGTAAATGTTAGAGCGGTGAAGAGGGGACAGTTGAATCAGGTCAATGTAAGAGCGGTTATGGGGTTCATTGGAAACAGAACAAGCCCAGAAAGAGGTGAAGGGGTCAGCTGAACCAGGACAAAATTATAGATGGTGAAGGGGGAAGTAGGAAACAGGACATGCTTAGTAAGAGGTGAAGGGGTCAGCTGGAACCTGGAATAGATAAGAGAGATGTAAAGGGGTTAGCAGTAAAAAAGACAAGCCTAGTGAGGGTTGAAGGGGTTAGCAAGGGAGACAGGACAAGCCTAGAGAGAGGTGATGGGGTAAGCGGGAACCAGGACAAGATTATAGAGGGTGGGTTGAAGGGGTTAGTGGGAAACAGGACATTATTAAAGGGGGATGAAGGGGTTCATTGGAATCAGGACAAGGTTAGAGACAGGTGAAGGGGTTAGCAGGAAACAGGACAAGCCTACAGAGAGGTGAAGAGTGTAGCGGGAACCAGGACAATATTAGAGAGAGGTGAAGGGGTTCATTGGAAACAGGACAAGCCTAGAGAGAGTAGAAGGGGTTAGCTTTATTCAGGACAATATTATAGAGAAGTGACGGGGTTAGCGGGAAACCGGGCAATCCTAGAGAGAAGTGAAGTGGTTAGTGGGAACCCTGACAATATTAGAGTAATGTGAAGGGGTTTGCGGGAAACAAGGCAATCTTAGAGTGAGGTGAAGGGGTTACCTGTTATCAAGACGATGTTAGAGTGAGAAGAAGGGGTTAACTTGGAAACAGGACAAGGTTATAGAGTAATGAGGGGGTTAGCTTGAAACAGGACAATGTAAGAGATTGGTGAAGGGGTTAGCTGATTGCTACCCTTCCTCTGACAGGACTGCATGCTCCATATGTGACTGTACCCTTTTCTCTGACAGGACTGCTTGCTCCATTTCTGATTAGTACCTTTTCTCTGACAGGACTATTGCTTCATCTCTGATTTGTACCCTTTCTCTGACAGGACTTCTTGCTCGATCTCTGATTATTACCCTGCCTTTGACAGGACTGCTTGTTTCATATCTGATTGGTAGCCTTCCTCTCACAGGATGGCTTTCTGCGGCTCAGATTTGTACCCTTTCTCTGTTAGGACTGCTTACTATGTTTCAGATTGGTACCCTTTATGTTATAGGAGTTCTTACTCTGTGGGGATTGGTACCCTTTCTTTGACAGGACTGCTTGCTAAATCTCTAATTGGTACTCTTCCTCTGACAGAACTGCTTGCTCCATCGGTGTTTGGTACCCTTCCTCTGACAGGACATTTTACTCTGGCTCTGATTTGTTCCCCTATTCAGACAGGACTGCTTACTTTGTCTTTGATTGCTACCCTTCCTTTGACAGGAAGGGTACCAATTGGGAAATCTCTTCCACCCCTTCTTTGCAAAATTCCGTCCCACAACCTCTCGGCATTTTTAGACGGGGAACATTACAAGCAAATAAAATGTAATTAAAAAACATTTTTTTTAAAAATTATTTACTACTGTGTATATTCTACATACTATGTCTATAACCTCTTTCCCGATACATTTTCATTTTTCGAAACAAACTAAATTAGATTTCTCAATATAGTAGGGTAGGAATGGGGCTCCCGGGACAGGATTAAGGTTAAGGTGCCGAGGTGCTGAATGCCATTTAGGATTGTGATGCCACAGCAGCCATATTGGATGATATTGACCTTGACACCAGAGGCCATTTTGGTTCGCTATTTATGTTTCCGCCATTCTGAATTACGATGTAATGAACATGGTTTTGTGTTTAGAACATATAATTTTATTCCATTATCTTGGTCTCTAGATCTTTCCACCATTTTGTTTTCTAGAAACTATAATTTACCACTATTTGGAATTATGACATCGTATCCGCCATTTTGAAGTATGTTTGTCATTGTTGGAATTTTCCTTTGTCTGCCGTATTAAAAATCCGTAATTTTCATCAGAAAAATCAATAAAAATAGTAAAATAATAGAAATATTATTTAAATCACTTTTAATAATAATAAAAAACACTTACTTCATGGAGCTCTGGGGAGAGCAAAAAATATGTGGATGGATACTTCATCCACAGAGGCTACCAGCAGACTGACCTCCCACCACTAATATCAAAGTAATATATTACAGTAGCCGGTATGATGTTTCATTCGCCATATTGGATCTGCTTTTAGCTGCTTTTTAGCGAGAAATATCAAAAAATATAGAAACTGGCTTGGCCTCGTTCAACTTGATGCGTACAGTTTCAAACTGCTGCATATTTCCTAACCCCATTAGTTCTGGTACTGCATGGGGTATATGTGTTTGGAGCGGGTGTCTGTTCTGAACTAGAAGTCAACTGGTTGGCAGTTGGATAGCAAATAACCGTAGCTGTATAAAGACTGATGCAAGAAGTTTGTTTAATATCTTGAAAGGAACTCGTAAGGACAAATCATAGAAACACCATAATGAAGTCAGTATTTTTAAACAAAAATGTTATCAAAGCAGCAAGGCATTAGCATTAAACTTTGTTTTTAAATAAACACTGTTTTGCTATTCAAACAGGAAAGGGAGGCGAGGAATCGTTCTTATTTCGAATAAGTATCAACACGGGAAAGATTGCAAGCAACCACTTCCTAACCTCCACAGGCACGCTAGTCCCGTCGCCGGCTCTTGCGCGCTCACAGGCCGCTTCGCTGCGACTGTTTTCAAACACAACTCATCAAGTCCCAGATCACGCAGATATCATATCTGGATATCAAGGGCACAGCTTTGCCATAATGCCTACCTATATTTTAAAATTTACTATAGTATGGAAGTTAATTAAATAATTAATTATTTTACCACCAATGTTGTAAGAAACTAATAACAGTCAGTTAATTTAAATTCTTAAACTTCTAGGGAAATGAAACCACGTATTTAAGTATTTTGTACTAAACAGTTTTATAGGGCATAAACAGGAAAATCATAACTAACTATACCTTTTTACAAAGTGGAAGAAATTATGAAACAAATTAGAGTGACACCAAAAAAAGATGTGATTGGCAGTTCACACTAGCATCTGTGAAGCCGAATGCTGTGACATACCCTTGGTGCTCTTTTTCCTGTTTTCTGCGAGTGGATCTATGACCAGCTTCCGAAAGAACATGGGCGCTAGCAGCTGTTGCTTGTTGGCCGTGGACTGCAGTACTGCCAACTGCAGCAGTGAGTCGATGGACACCACCCAGTCGTCGCTCCAGTCTATCACAGCGCTGCAGCCTGGTGTTGGGGAATGAGAACACGACAAGATTAAGATAAGATCATTGAGCTGGAAGTACAGTTGTATTGTAAAATAGTATACAAAATTGTTCATGGATAATTTATATTTTTGCGAGCATTGTTTTAGATCTACTTATAGGATCCAACCTCTTAATGGCATATTATTTTTTTTTTGGGTAGGGGGATGGGGGAATTGACCGTAGGCTGTGGTAAGCATTTTTACCTGGAGTGATTTCAGGGATCATGGACGACAGAAATGTCGGTCGGACCATGATTCAAACCCAGGTCCAGTGTTTTATCACTGAGCCACCTGACCCCAATTCCTCTATTGTAAACATTTGTAGCAAGATGTACTTGTCTGTGTTTTGTTAAGTGAATTGGTCTAGATACCAAATATCTGAGTGGCTGTATCACTTCCTCAGCACTAATCCCAGGTATTGCTGGACGATACTCACCTTTCTTGCAGACGGTCGCACTTCTTATTCTGCGGAACTTCTCTCCATACTCGAACCCTCTGTACTCCAGCTCCGAGTAGACATCGTGGGACGTTAAGCTCTCGCCGTCCTCGGAATCAAATTCAGTTTCGCTGGAAAACTCTGCAGCAGCGTCCTCTATGATTCTTACCTGGCCTCTGACCAATATCTGCCCTTTTCCTTCCTCGAAGATCTCGAAACAGCCAGAGGCTCGTTGGAGGAAGACTCTTATGTCCAGACATCCTACACCCATGAGAAAACTCTGTACAGCCCGAATGAAAAATAATTTTGGTCATTAAAACTATTGTCGTAGGAACTTTATGTTTTTAGCCCATCCACTGTGCTTACCATTCTTTGGAAACATCGGCAAGTAGTCAAAATGTACCCCCTCGAACATGACGGGCATCTTGCTGTAGTTCCGTGAGATCATGTCTCCGAGGTTTCTCCACAGCAGCACCTGTGGCGTAAAGCAGTCACAATAGCAGTCACTACAGCAGTGGAGGATCTAAATAATTTCACGATTCCAATATGGCGCCCAAATTTCAAAATGGCGAGCACTTCAGTAATAATAAATGATTACTGCACTCTAGCGGGTTAGAATAAAACTAGCATGATGGCAAGACGAATACACACACAAGATGGTGTCCTCCAGCAGACGAAAACAAGATGGTGGCAATGTCCTCTAGCAGGTGGTAGCTCCTGGTAGCATGTATTGAACATAAAATGTCGGATCCATGATGGTCGTCAAGTTCAAGGTCAAAGTCAAGGTAAAAGTTCAATGCCAACAGTTGATGACAAAGGTATGGTGAACAGAAAATTATACTAACATGGTTCTAGCACACTCTAGCAGACGAAAACAAGATGACGGCCTCCAGCGGACGAAGACAAGGTGGCGGACATGACGTCATACCAGTTGACGATATATATATACCTTGGTATTGGTGGTGTGAGGTCAGTCTAGGTAGCTTCCATGGAGCAAGGACTTTTTTTTTTTTTTTTTTTTTTTAAGCTCTTACCAGTTTCGATCAAGTACGGGAATCGATCTAATCAATCAGTATTCAAATAACTTAATTTTTTGATGAATTTTGAACTTTTTTTCATTAAAATGTATTATAAAGATTTTCAAGATGGCATCCATAATGACAATTTATACAGTGGTGAATTAAAAATGTTGGCTGTGGTGTAAGATGTTTTTATTACTTTTAAATGAGAATTTTTTAAATATATTAATAAATTACTGGTTTACTATCGCCGGAAATCGAACCAAGGATCAAAATCGTTTAAATAACTAAACATTTGAAGTAGGCATATTAAAAATATTTTTTGGATTTTTTTTTGGAATTACTAGCATATATATTACGGGTATTCAAGATGGCGGCCGTAACGCGAATTGCAACATTAATAGGATCCAATATGGCGGTCGTAACGTAAAGTGTAACGATGACATCGTACTGGACCAATATGGCTAGCATAATGAAAAGTGCAACATTTATATAATCCAATATGGCGACCATAACAATATGTGCAACTGTGGTTTTTAAATAATATTTTATTAAATTTTTATTATTCAATTCTATTGATTAATTTTTTATTGATTTTTAAAATTTTCCCCCGATTTTCTAACATAAAAATTACGGATTTTCAAGATGGCGACCGTAAAGGAAATTGCAACGGTGATGTCATAATCCAAGATGTTGGTCATGATATCCTTATACCTAGAAATGGCTTATCGGAGCCTTAGACATGGATGCTTAAGCCATTTTTAGGACATTGTGTTCTTTCTATGGCAAAAAGTATTTTGATGTTTTTCGAAATCCTAATTTTTGAATTGTGGAATTTTTTTTTACAGAAAAAATGGAAATTATGGCGAATTTTGAGGAATTTTGGTTAAATTTTTGAAAATTTTAATGGTAGAGGTCAAAAGTTCAAGGTCAAGGCCATCCAAGATGGCCGCCGTGACGTTACAATCCAAGATTGCAGACCGGCTCAAGCGCCACGCGCCAGCGCCTGTTTCCGGAGCCCCCAATACATACTACTATAGAGAGCGAGGCTAACACGTCATGTTGGTGTGTGATGAAATTCAGCAACACACACGACTGAATTATCGTCAAACAAGATGGCACAAGTTGGAAAACACACGAATCCTGATCTTCGGCTGCTCAGCGATATTGTAGATGTGGGCGTTGGTAATCTGCAGACCTCTAGGACGTCTCGGCAGTGTTCGGGATAGCGTGGCTAGGTAGAGATAGAGAGAGAGAAGTTATGACTATAGTTGGCGGTCAGGAACCAGCGCTCGAGGACTGCATCCCCTCAAGGTGGCCGACGAACACGAGGCATGGGCAGAGCTCACCACACACAGCAGACAGGAACAGCGATGGCAAGGTGACCTTGGCGTCTTCGTTCTGTTCTCCGGCAACACGGAGACATTTACCCTCGACGCGGGAGAAAATCTCTATCCGGCGTCACATCCTGTGTTCGAAATTATTATGCACGACAGACGTCCTGACCAGAATACATTGTTGCTAATTTAACTATAATCACGGTTGTCGCAGAATCTTCTAGCCTCCTGTGCGGGGTCCCGTAGGAATCGGGATCACCCCACCACGGGAGACGTCTTGCCTGATGCCTGTCATCACATCACAAATATTGTAAAATGCTATTTTATTTTGGCTAGCCCACCAAGGAGTAACAGTGATAGCTATTGCTACCTGAAAAGCTTATTAGATGTACAATTTACCTATGAATGTGTGTTTACTGCAAAAATGTATTAAAAATACTCAGCCATATAATGTATGGATGTGAAGAATATTTCATTTTAAATAAAATTGAAACCATAATGAAATGATACTCTTAGTGATGGATTTTTTCACTTTCTAACTTTAAAACTCTAGAAAACAAGTTCACAGTGTTTCATGAGTTTATTGTGCATGTTTTAAAGTTAAAAATATATTTTCACACAATAGTCTTGAATATCATATTGTAAGCATTATCAATGCTTATAGAATATTAATTATTATTTTTAAATGTAGAAACACAAAATTTTTATATATAGGTATGCTGAAATTCTTACTACACTCTATAGACTTTTTATTTGGTATAGTAATGTCACCACGGTCAAGTAACATTCCTGAGAGTTGTATATTTTGCTTAGTACTTATGTACCAGCTTTAATATTGTCAATTATCCTAAAGTTTTAGAAATTGCCCAAAATAAGACATAGTTTATTTTTATTGCGAGGAAGTTACCCTGTTACAAATTTTTCCCCGTGATATTATTTGGATTATTATTACTGTAAAGTTTTCATTCTGATCGGTGGTTCGGATATCTTCTCTGTCCACTTGGGAAGGCATTAATCGCCAAATATAGACCATAAGTGCAGAATGCTGACATGTTTTTCTATACGGTAAACATGCACAAGTTACAGGTTTAATTAACAGACAAGGTAAACCAAGGTATTTATTTAAAAAAAAAGTAATAGATTAATAAGTTTTTTTCAGAATTTTAGTAAAAGAGTAAATCAAGAACTGTCAAACTTGTTTGAAATTATATTTAATAACTGGTACTTACAACAATAGCTGCAGCTGGCATAATAATTTGACCTTCCACTACGTAGTCTTTGAGCATTCGATAACTTTCATCATTTAATGTCAGTGTAAAATTTCTCTTCGATGCTTTTTTTTCATCCTGAAAAATGCACATCATAAAATTGAAAAACTTGTGTAGTGTTGTTTTAAAATGTGGGCAGTGCTGTCAAGAACATAAATTTTATTTTGGGTTTTACATTACATAATTGAGAGTATGTCTACAGTATTGGCTGTATTAAATGGGACAATACCTGAAAAAATTATTTAGGTTAGTCATTTTAAACTCTAAAATTGCAATCAATCATAACATAATTCCAATTAAATCTTTGTATGAAACCACAAAAAATAAGAAAAATTTTATTTGGCTTTTGGTTGAACAATGTAAATAAGGGATGTGAGGGGTGATTGTGTGAAGGCTGTTAGGACGATATTAAAATGGGAATGACATGTGTGCATGTGTCCATCTTACACCTCTATCTGGTTTTCCCCTATACCTGTGAGTCCTTTCTCACATTACTGTTATCTTCAGTTGGTCTTATCGTTGAAACTTTCAGGTTTTTGCCCTCAAAATTTGTAAGTTTTCCGCCTTAAAAGAGTCTTATGAGTTTTTCGGGCCTTAGTGTGAAATGTGTTTCTTCTGAAAATCGTATTTCTCATCAAACTTTCGAAGTGCAACTGGTTCAAACGTATGTTCTGCTCGGCTGTTACTTTATATGTCGCAGTGCATTTGAGGAAGGGAAAGTGATATTTTTTATGATCAAAAAGATATATTATTCTTTGGTTTATTGAAGTTAAATGTGAAAACTGGCCTTATGCAAAACCAACAGTATTTACAAGAGTATAATGAAGTTATATATAATGCATACAGGAAGGAGCATATTACTAAAAGCAATGTTACAGCATCTATTTGTCATGGAGGTGATTGATTTCCTTTATCATCATCATCGCTCTGATCATCAAGATGTTACTTGAGCTCTTCTTATCCTCAGAATATTTAGTTTTGTTGTGGTTGAAAAATCTCTGAAGATTTTCTCAAGCTCCAGCAAATATTCCATCCAAGATGTAATCTCGTGCACAAAGTTGAATCATGGAATGTTATGGTATCGATATGCATGACATGCATTGAGCATGTGGCTCACCTCGACCTTGATGCTTTGACTAGCAATGTGCACAGTTCACATGCATGCGGAGAAATGCATTACCGCTGAAGGTGGTGTTTTTGAACATCAGCCGAACTGTCTGGTAACCATTAAAATAACATCAGTCATCGACAACTTCATTAATTCTGCTTTGTCACCATTCACCTCGTGTGCAGAACATACCACTTTGATCTCGCTCGTCAAGCGCCATGTCTTGGAATGGTCCCACGTGGCGAGGGGGGCGAGGGACGGTGTCCCCCTGGACACTGGGAACTGCACCGGTGGGTACAGAGCGCTGACACGAGGGACCACTCCTGCCAGATATAGTCTGCAACAGGACATAGTGATTCATTACGATGAAGAGGATACATGATTTAACAGTCTAATCTTCTGTCAACGTGGGTGTAGCCAGTATTTAGGAGCTTTGGGATAAGCATCTAGAATATATTTTGGATAGGCCTGTTTCTGGGGTGTCCTGGGCTACAGGGAGTACCACCTAAGCAAGCTGGCTTCCTGAGGGTTCTCCCCTGGAGAATGGGTAAAAAATTATGTTTGAAAACACATTTTGTGGATATATAAGAATCCTTTAATGTTTTTTAAAACCTGAAATTCTTATATTAAAATAAACTTAAACGGCTAAAGGAAGTGAATTTTATACCCTTCCATAAGTGGAGTAACCCTGCATCTTAAAATTTCATACCAGTCTCTATATTAGGTAACATTAAATATTTTTATAACAATGTGTTTAAAAAATGCGTTATTTTTAGATAACAACAAATAATCTTTGTAAATAAATGTTGTTTATGAAAGGTTCAAGAAAAAAAAAATGATGCTCTAAGCAAAGTAACAAACTTTGTGCATAAAGCCATAGAACTAGATAAAAAAAATGTATTGGTGTAATGTTGGATCTTGCTAATGCTTTTCACACAAAAAAAATTATAGATAAATTGGATAAAGTAGCAATAAGAGGTTTAACAAACACTTGGTTTAAAATTTATTTGAATGGTAGGTCACAGAGTATAAAATAAATTACAGTAGAATCCCGCCGATGCCACCCCCCTCTGATGCGTCCATTCCGTTTATACGACCGTTTTTTGAGAAACCGTGAAAAATTTGAGCAGAGAAAGTCGAAAATTTGAGTAAAATCGGCTGAAAAACAAGTCTGTTACACTTTGTTGGGCGCTATGTGTTCACGTTTATCTTGGCGAGCACTGTACTGCAAGCAGGCAGGCATACAAAAGACGGCTAAAAATAGATACCGCCCCTCTAGACTGTCCAAGCTAGCCAATACCGGTAATCTGCGCGGATCACCTGATAGCATCTACGCGCACGTCTATTGCCGTCCCTGTCCCGTGCCTTTGTCTTGCGACTGGTTAGTGTGATGTGATGTCGCCAGGTGTTTGGTTCTCGGCTATTTTTCTATAACATCGCTGACTTCGCACATGCGCAGCTAAACAAAAAAAATTGCGTGGACTTGCATACCCCGAACAATGGGCTCCGATAAATACTCGCGCTAAGTGAAATCGCGTCACGCGAGTTCGGCTATGCTAGCCGGATGGTAGTTATTTTCGTTCAAAATGTGGCGAAGGAACTTGTGTGGTTCAGGTAGAAAACATTCGGCCATAAACGAAAGATATAAGAACAATGCTATCCTGAAATGCTGTGACATGTTTTTGGAGTAGATAATCACAGCAGCAGACCGACAGGATGCGCTCCCAACCTTGCCGTCAGCGATGTTTATTTTGACAGCTCAAGCAATTATCTTTTCCACGGCCCTTCACAGCGTAAAAAAAGGGGGAAAAAAATGTTGGAATGCAGACGGAAAAGTAACTATGCAGTAAAATAAATATATTTACGGCCCTGCTAAATTTTTCCATTCAATAAAATTTGAGGTATTAGTGATTTTTCTGCAGAAACTGCTGTGTGACTAATAAACAAATTGTATCATAAAAACTTATAAAGTATTTATTAACGGCGAAGGACAGTCGTATAAGCCCATAAAAATATTTATTTTACTGAGAATGGACCATACAACCTGGCTTTTGCCGCACGCGGTGTGGGAGGGGAGGATGATGCTGACAGTTTCTCACGCAGAAGGTAAGCTACCACAGTGGCTTTTCGTACGGGCGGGTAAGATAACATGACAGCTGAGACGGCTTTTCTTGCGATAGTGGACGCGCTGAGCTCGGCTACACACTGCCCGAGCGGCATTCACACGATGTATCCGACGATGCGGTGACACCCCGAATTCTCTATTGCGATTATTCCGTTTATAAGTCCATTTTTTTCTGAAACCGTGAGGGGTCGCATCAGCGGGATTCTACTGTAATAATAAATTTGGAGACTTTCAAAATATGAATATAGAAGTTCTACAGGGCAATATTCATGTGTTAATTTTTTTTTTCATGATGATGATACTGCGATTTATTTATTTATTTCTGAAAATTAACCTTTTGTGTTTGAAACTGTTAATAATGAACAAAAAAAAAAAGCTATATTAGATAACCATTTTCTTTCTCAAAATTTATATAAAAAAATCTTATTACTTTTACTGCAAACATTCCTGGTCAGCCTAGTGAAAATGAACTGAAATTTCATGTTTTTAACCGTGAAAAATGTAGTGTCATAGAAAGAGTACAGGATAAAAAATACTTCTGTATAGTACTCGACTCTTTTCTACAATGAGACATGTTTGTTAGGTATCTTATAGTTATAATTCAGAAAATTGTGTTTAAATTTGTAATTTAATTGTTTTATTTTATTACATTTAAAATTCTTTCCGAATTTTTTGCTTAAACATTTAAAGATTTCCAATAATAGGGGCCAATATGGCGGACATGACGTCATCCAAGATGATGGAATCCAAGAGAGCAGCTGGTCTCAAGGTCTATATAAAATGTCTTTCCGGAGGCTTACTGGGGCTTGGTAGAAGGAAAATATAAGCATTTTGATTTAAACTTTTATGGATCAAGGTCAGAGGTCAATATAAAATGTTCCCCCAGAGGCTGGCTAGAGGCTGGTGGAGTGTGAGTTAAATACTCTTTGGGGACATTTCAAAACACCAACATTATTGTTGCCCAAAATTGTCAATTTTCCCTATAAAAACAGGAATTTTTTTATTCGAAAATGGATTTTTTTTAAAATTCATATTCTGTGATGTAAAATCCTAACTCAGAAAAATAATTTACATTGATGTTTTAGCGAATTTAGGTCTGTTTAGTATAATTTTTAAAAACAAATATCAATGTCATAACAGATGAAGGCCATGATATCACAACCCAAGATGGCAGGTGGCACTAGTCACCTCATTCCTACTCCTGGGCTCGGAACTACTGTTAGATATTACTTTTAGGAGAATTTGGAGTCAATTTTTGCTAATTTGCTTAATTTTTGACATATTATGAATAAATTTTGAACTGCAAAGTATTCCAAGATGGTGCCGTGATTTCACCGTTTAAGATGGCATACCCCAATCTTCAATACTCACTCTACACCCTGCACAGGACCAGCCATTATATACTACTAACTAGGGACTTTCTCTACGAGGATAGCATGATATATAGGGTGTGTTGTAATACTCACTTGCCAACTGCAGACAGCAGGAACTCCAGACCTTTCTGGTTCCCTCGCTGCGTGAGAGGCACGTTGATGCAGTCCGCTGCCATCGACCTCTTCAGTATGGCCTGCAGGAGGCCGTGAGGGGCAATCTCTATGAGTATGGCATTCTTGGGGATGTGCTTGCTGGTCTCCTCGAACAGGACTGGGTTCAGCAGGTTGTTGGTGTGGTACTGAGCTGACGAGTATCTGGCCTCGTCTGTGCTCCACAGCTCCTCCGGGGCGGAGGTGCTGAGCCAGCGAGGCGACCGCTGCTTGGGTTCCGGGATTACCTGTGATTGTAGCTCATTTGGTAAATGCATCGTAGGCAGTGGGATCATTAGGTACGTCAACTACAATACAGGACAGGAAAATCGGAGGAAGAATTTGGAAGAAGCTTACAGTAAAATATATCATGAAATTTAGTTGGTTTTATGTCAGCAAAACACGGAAGACTGTTATCAAACTGCATATACGAATCAGGATTTAAATGCATTTTAACCTGCTTTTTCCTCGTACATAATGCAGTGACATCTGTTACTCTTTGCTTTGTTTTGAGTTTTAAAATTTAATTTTACAATATATGTAGAATGGTTTTATTATTTTTTTAACAGACTACGAAGCATATTTGTGTTACGTGCCACTGGACAGAGGCAAATTTAAATTTTAAAGGCTCTCGTTTTAGTTCAGTTTAATGCTATTGTTACTTGTGGGAATATATGTCCGGAAAGGATAGCCCGAAATAATTTGAAATGATTTAGTAAATTGTAGAAACACTTTCTTTCCTGAACTACAACAATCTTAATAACTGTGCACAAACCTAATCTCAGTTTAATTTTTCTACTATTCACTCTCCCCACTGGAGCTCGGCTCGACTGTGTCTCTCTCTACTGTCCTCGCACCTCGGCCCCAACACGCTACCTCGCACTACTCGCTCGTCCGCCGCGCACACAACACCGTCCCTGATGCTCCGATCCTCGCACACGAGGCCCCAACACGCTACCTCGCACTACTCGCTCGTCCGCCGCGCACACAACACCGTCCCTGATGCTCCGATCCTCGCACCTCGGCCCCAACACGCTACCTCGCACTACTCGCTCGTCCGCCGCGCACACAACACCGTCCCTGATGCTCCGATCTTCGCACTGGAGACCGAGGGCTCGCTCGCCCTGCAGCTCGCAGGGCGCCCCGCCATGTCAAGGTCACGTTGCCCTCCAAAGTGTCACTTCATCAGTGACCTGCGACCTAACACTCAAAGCTGCGATGACAAAGATGTCGTAGTTACGCCTGTTCACGCGACGATGCCCTGGAAACCTGCAGAACCCCCAAGCACCCTGCGGTCGGACTCGTGTGGAAGGAGTGTAGTCGTCAGAAAGTGGCCCACTAATGGAATGTCCCTGTAGTTGTATGGTGAGAGTCGAGTGTTACCTATGAGTCGCCTGCTTGAGTACGTGTATTGCAACCTCTTAACACTATATAGCAGTGCCGTTTTGTGTTAACAAAAGATGATAACGTCACAGTGTCAAAAACGTTTTCATGTTGATGACCCACTGTTTTCTATGGTATGATTAACAATAGTTAAAAAATATCTTGGAAGAAAATCTGGCAGAATAAAAATGTTATTGCTATAATAACCTCAGAGGTGGAAGTACCTAGTGAAAAACTTACATTTGGATATGCAGCCAGAACATTTTTTATTTTCCACAAGTGGGATGTAAGGTTAAATTAACTACCCAAAATATATAAAAATTAAGTAGTATGTAGTTCTAGTGTGTTCTCAATGTGCTATTTTATGTTTATTTTATTTTCTTGTTTAAAAATATTGTGAGACCAGTAACACAATAGAGCAAGATTATCCCAACACATTTTTGGCTAAACATTTTTAACATTTTATAACCTTACTGTAAACTCACAATAAAAACTGAACAGTGCAAGATTGATATTATAAACCGGCTGTTAAACGAGGATATACTTTGATATTTATCATTCCAAATAAAATTTTTTGACATTATTTTCTTTCTTTTATCATTGAAATAAAATTACTTAAAGATTATTGAATTCTTATGTCCTTTTTGTTGTTAGAGCCCAGTAATTTATAAAGGAAGAATTTTTTCTGTAAGATGGTAAAGTTGAATGTTTGGATTAAATTCCATTTTTGCTACTCATCTTCTTCCAGCCTGCTGCTGGGGGCACGATTATAAATCCATGCAGCTGGGAATAGGCAAGAAGGCATGGATTGGAAAGATTTGCGTGGTACAGATGGCCGCTCCATCACACGGAATGAATTTCGGACCAGGGGTGGAACTGGAACCTTACTGCAAAAGGCAGCTCACTTCTACTTGGAGGACAGGCTTTATCTGAAAGACACAATTCTAAGACTTTGGTCTGAAACAGGTAGACCAAAAAATCTTGTTTATCGTCTATGTCTTCCCGGATATCCACACTATTGTGTCCTTCCTGACATGCTGTTAGTGCTTCGCCCGCTGTTCAACATATTCCTTGTGTCCTTCCACTCCCGAACCCAATATCAACCACTCAACCGAACGACTTCACAAACACCATCTAGCCGACCCCCGCAGGGCCACCAACCTCTCCACTACACACGTCCTACACGACACACACTTGACATGGTTTGATTGTTATCTTTGAGGTTACAGAAAAGAAGTATCTCTACCACTTAAGCCTGTTTATTTTATGATATGAAATGTGGTATTAGTGTAGCTGTGAATTAAATTATAAGGGACCTATTAGGTTATGGCAAAACATGGACAGCTATTTTGATATTTACATTATGACACAATACATGGTACAAATGTGCAGTGCTTGCATAAAGGACAATAACATGCCCCTTTTTGAATAACCTGTAACATTTCCGACTGGCCTGGCCAGATGACTCAAAATGGTTACAATGCATGAAAACACGTGCACTGCAGGTAGATGCCCGGGTTGAGAAGGTTTTAACATTACGGTGCTTGTACACAAACATTATTAGAACAAGTGATTAATTAAATCAAACGATTGTTGAGAAAATATTTTTTTTGTTATTTAAATTCAATCAGTTCTTGAAAGACAAAACAAACATTGCATAACTCTGCCACCGATATGTCTTATTATTAATATTTCAAATCACTACATAAAGTGCTAAATGAGTCACGGAGTGCCGCCTTGGCCCTGGATCTACAATGTTTTGAGGAAAACACATCCCATTATATGAACAATGCAACCAAATTCCTATACAAATACTACATTAACGCGGCTTGCTCTTATTGGCCACTGCCATTCCTTCTAGAAATTCATTATTCGGGACTTTTCTAGTGAAGGTGCCTTCTGAATGGCAAAAAGAAGAATATTTACAGAGATATGAGTTCAGACAATTTAATTCGTAAAATATTAAATGTTATTTTCTTTAAACATATTTCTTAAAAATACAAATGAACACATTTACATAATATGTTTTATATCAGAAAATCAACTGCTTATATATTATAATACTATGTCACTACAGATTTGTGCTGATGTGGTATTTATATAATTATTTAAAAAATTATTAAAGCTTGTGTAAATAAAAAGCAAAATTATACTTAAATAATTCAAGACCGCAGAAGTTGTGACATAACATACATTAGAGGATTGACTTTTTTTTTTAAATTGTACAGTAATTAAAAGAATGCTAATATAATAGCACGATAAAAGATTATTGTGAGTGTTAAAAAAAATCTAATAAACATTCCATCTTCAGAACTTACAGTCTTTAAGTAAGCCAATAGTTTCGGTGCAGCGGGCTTGATGTATCGGCTGTGATACGCAATGTTTGACACATTGACTTCCCTGGCAAAAACCAATTGCGTTTGTAATTGGTTTACAAACTGCGTAACTGCTTCAGCTGGTCCAGAAATAGTACTGCTATCAATACTGTTGTGGCAAGCTACATCGATGCTCGGAGGAACTATGCTTTTTATCTTCTTGTAGCCCAGACCTGCATAATAGAAAATTATGCATTAAATATATTTGGGAGTGTAGAATCAGGAATACTAAATTATAAATGAAACACAATGTAAACTACTAAATCATTTGCATTGAACGAAGCAGCTTTAAACAAAATTGTTCTCATATATGACATGAAAAAGTACATAAGTTTATTTGGCGGTGAAAATTTCTTCCGATTGTTACATATTAAAAAAAAATTAATTTAAGACCCAGATTAAAAAAAAAATGAATACTGCATAACATGATATGAAAACCTGTATGGTTTATTCTACAACAGTGCAAACATTTCAAAAGTACAAGAAACACAAATCCGTACTAGAATTTAAGAAAAAAAATAAGTCTCTGCAAGTTAAACCACAGAATGGCACTGTAAGAGAGATAAGGTAATATGTATTAAGACCTGAAATACAAATGACACACACTGAGAAAAAAATAATTGGTAATGTTAAAATACTGTACAGTCCAGGATCCGTGTGAGCTGTTTTTTTTTTGTGGTTGTAGAGGGGGGGGGGGGGTGAAGGGTAAGGAGAGGATGCGGGTCGCCACGAGAAGTAGAGGAAGAAGTGGATGGGAATGTATTTTTGATGGGGGAGGGGAAATCCTACTAACCGTGTGAAGTATATTGGCAGGTAGTATGCGACGAGTAGTGGAGCCGAATGTAAAACTTAGAAAAAGTAACAAGGTAATTCACAGCCGAGAGAGAGAGAGAAATAGAGAGAGAGAAATAATTAGTAAAGCCTCCTTCGAAAAACAGTACAAAAATGCTGAAATGTCTGCTGATGTAATTAGTTGAAAAACACAAACCAAAGGAGAACATTTTTGATCGACTTTTAAGAGATGCAGGACATCATGTCATTACTCTCCCACCATTCATGTGTTAGTTCAGTGCTACTGAGTTAGTGCGGGCAAAGATGAAGAGGTGCATTCGGGAATGTAAAACCGTGGGAGAATTTTCCGCGCAAGTACTTAAGACCCAGGCTGAATTCTTTTAACTCCCTAACAAAATATGACTGAGTAGGCTAATGGAATCATGTTGGGAAATTATGACATGAATACTTGAAGAGGGTCTGCAAAATAAAAAATGGCAATGGACCCATTATTAATAAATCAACATGACGACAATGACGACGACAAATTCCTTTCATAAAAAAGAAACAGTGTAATGCAAAACAGTGATGAATGTAGAGAAAGTGACATTAATACATTGTGTTTTTCTCAGCCGTTATGAGAGATGGTATTCATTTGTTGACTTATCGATACTTAGAATTATTTTAAAGGTTTGTATGTCTCATGTGCCACTGCACAGCTTAATGTCTATTACATCATGCCATCATTCTTATTTTTACGATTTCGCAGAAACACAAATGATGTACTTTCATTACTGCGCTATATATTTTTAGACTGCCTAATATAAAGCTGGGTCGTGCCTAGACCAAGCACATACCCCTCCGCCATTGCCGCTTCGTTCTGCCGATTCGTGCCGAGCAATGTTTTCTGTCGGAACTATGAGGTGCAGCTCGCTACTTGCGTGGTCCCTACAGTACATAGCCATGGATACTTTTAAAAAAATTTAAAATATCAATATAAAACTGTGAACAAATCTAACACAGTAGGTTTTGTAAATAGGCAAAAGAACCTGAATATTGTCTACATTCACTCGGCCTTCTCACCGACAGCGGCCATGCGTCCTTCGATGAGCTCAGTCTCCAGAGAAGCCAGGCCCCTGTAGTACGCGGCCAGGATCATCTGCTCCATGGTGAAGCAGCCGTCGGCGTAGGCACAGCCCAGCTCCCCCACCGAGTGCCCGATGATGCCGTCCGGCTCGATGTTCAGCAGCCTCAGAGTGTCCACCAGCGCCAGCTGGTGCGGGCACAATAATATTCTATATCATCACACTAATTGTGTGCATATTTTGTAAGGGCTTTACTAAAGAAGTTCCATATGTGAATAAGTAAAGGGATGCTTAATATTATCACATGCACACCTGGCCTGGTCATACATTCCAATGGAATTAGTCCTTTGTAAATAATGTATGATTAGAATAGAATACACGACTCTCTCTCTTAAATTTAAGGTTGCCATTTTAAGAATAATACTGCAGATCAAGGGAAAAAACAATAATACAAATGCAATATCCACGGTAAATTAAATTTTTCTATGAGGATGTTCGATACAAATAGACTGATAAAATGTGTGAAGTCAGGACTTCGCATAGCATTAGAACCATTCAACTATGAGAACTAATATCAA
The DNA here is from genome assembly GCF_032445375.1 of Bacillus rossius redtenbacheri. Taxonomy (NCBI): domain Eukaryota; kingdom Metazoa; phylum Arthropoda; class Insecta; order Phasmatodea; family Bacillidae; genus Bacillus; species Bacillus rossius. The sequence continues at coordinate 2,349,125 of NC_086343.1, forward strand.
CAATCGGCTTGTCGCGCACCTGCACAGCAGCGATGCCCACGAAGGAGTGCAGGATGTTGTCGAACACAGCAGGATCCTGGCTGGTGAGGATGTTGATGAGGTCCAGTCCTTTGGGCTGCAGTATCCTGTGGCACTCGTGCAGAGTGCGAGCTATGACGGGCAACCTCATGAGGTGAGTGGCCATGCCGGCCCACTGGCTGCCCATCCCGGAGAACACGAACCACACCGGCCGCTTGGAGCCGTCGAAGTACTGTAGAAGCAACAACAGCAGCAGGCTATAGGTACACATATTACTATACAAGGTGGAAGTGAGAGTGTATGCCAAGCCACTTGCTGCATGTCCTGGAGCTACTTTGATCTGTCAAGTGACAATAAGAAGCTATAGACATAGGAAAACTCATTACTATACTAGGTTGAAGTGAGTGGCAATAACAGGCCCCTGATTGCCTAGTCCAGACAACAATAACTACACAAGTTGCTTCAAGCTGTCAAATTACTGTGGGAGTGACAATAGAAACTAATTCTAAGATTGAGGATATTTTTGACAGGTACTGTAGGGAACATACAGATTTTGACTTCTGAATGTTTCTATAGGTATAGCTAACAAAATTAACATTATATATGGTTAGCTAATCTGTTTCTCAATGAAGCTGGTTTTGTTTTGTTAATTTATCAAAATAGTAATTTATCAGAGCGTAAACTCTTCTTGCAGCTCCTGTCAGGGATGTATTATACTATCTTGAACAGAGTGTGTTGCCATACTGTAAGAAAGTTAGTGTTGGGGCTATGTTTGTCTTTCGTTTTATGTCCATGGCTGACCATGTGTTGTATTTCACTACTTAGTATTGTTAGACTGATTATTGGGGTGATAATATGCAAATAATCAAAATGTTTCATATAAGTGTTGTAGGCCTAATTAAATCAATTATGTAGGAAATACTTTAACAAAATTAATAATTACCAATAGCAATATGATAATACTATAGGATCTAAATTTTAGTAAAATTTCAGAAAAGGCTAAACTTTTTTGGAGTACATAATATAATACAAATTGACATAGTCCCGGGCTGCGCCCTTCTGAGCCCGATGTGCCACCACCTCCCCCCTTACACGCTGCGTGCCCCCTCCTTCCACCCCCACCCGCTGTGTGCGTGCGTGCGTCGGCCCGCGCCCGCCGATGTGATTTTTTTCCCCTAACCTAACTAAAACTAAGTGTATTTTGGAGGGGTCCGGGTTAGGGAGGGACCTAGGTGCGTCTCAGACCGAAGCCTATACGCCTAGTCATGCTGGGATTAGCCATGCAGGAAGAGGGTCGCATGCATCATGTGCTAGGAGGGGATTGGCCAGTCATGGCAGCGATTGGCGCCATGATTAACTCCCGTCACTCTTAAATCTAGACTATAACTAGAGATAGGTTGGGCCCAGGTAAAACCTGCATAGACACAGGGAAAACCCTGGGCACTTACATGCGGGATGCAAAAATTCATGCATTATTGGCAAGCAGGTTGAATACGGGAAACAGAAGGATGATTCCGGAAGAAGAGTTGGACAGAGTAGAAAAGAGTCTACCATGTGGAGGAGGGGGGGGGGGGGGGGGGGGCTTGCACATTGCTGTGCGCATTGATTTTGGGTGGCACTGGTTGTTTCGGGGGTGACTTTAGTCGTTTCCCGCCAGGCTGCCAGCCAGCCAAGTTAAAGGAAAGAACATAATTTAATTATATGACCTCAGCTCCCAAGTTGCCCCAGTCGCCGCGGCCATGTATGCCGAATCATTGTGCTGCCAGCCTGGGCATGTCAATCATTGGCTAGTCCAATGTTGCTTCGTACCACCGTAAAGTTATATGAATGAAAATTGTTTTAAATTAAATTCTATTTTAAATATTATGTAATAGAAACATAATTTAAGTCCAGCATTCTTGAAAAACTTCTGTAAAATATATAATAAAACCAAGTTGTAAAATTTTATGGTTTTTCAGCTGCCGAATGTTTTCCTACGTTAACTTGGTTTTTTTCATAGTGGCATCAATATACAAAAATTCAAAATATAAAAAAAATTTCTAACCCACATTTTGTTAGGCAATCCCCCAATTTATTTTTACTTACTGTCTGAATACCAATCTATTAATTCAATGATACTGTACTTGCTATTGTGGTATGTTCTAGCATAATAAACTTTTATTTTAATTACAGCACAGCACTGTTGATATAACCTATTAATGTATTTTACTTGCATTTAAAGTATGCATTTATGTTTTAATTACTTGTTTTCATATATTTCATTGATCATACTTACCTTTATCTCATTTGCATCTTCTTTGGAGGAAGTGAAAAAGTATCCCCTGTAATTGTGGTTGGTGATGTTCGATGAATAAACGTCCTGCACCAGTCTTATAAGTTCTGCATCGGATGCCTTAACATTGATCTAGAAAATAAAATATTGAATATATGAAGAACTTAAAACAGAGATGATAGCCAATAAATAGTATATTTACATGCCAAGTGTAAACTCAACTATTTATAATGATAATTTTGTATACAAATTTATATTTATATTTTCAGTATTTTAGTTACAAAAATTAATGACACAATACCAAGCTAAACTCACACTAGGCATTGTCTATAAAATATAATTATAAAAATATAATAGGCATACATCTACAATTTTGGTACTGCCTTGATAAGTCTCGTTGGGAGGGCATAGAGACCTAGCTTGAATCCTTACCTGGGCAAGACATAACCCAAGTGGCTAAGGAGATTATTTACTGTATCGTTCAACTGTGCCAAAACCTGCCCGCACTCACTCACACGCTACGGGGAGAAGTGGGCTCTTAAGGCATCTCGCATGCATTGGCTTGGCGCGCGAACACTCACGCCTTAACTGCGTAGTAAGTTACACATACACTCACAATGATTCTAGTACATTAAACTGTAAAACTGGCTGTAGGCACGTTGCAGTCCCAGCGAGGCTGGACCATACCACGTGTGTGCCAACACGAGGTGAGCAGAGCCATCAGCAGCGACACACATGCTCTGTGGCGGGTGTGCCGAGACACTTGTGTTGTCTGCCAGACTTCTGACAAGCATTAACTGTACAGTTTTGGTGTAGTATATACTGTTATGTCCTGGGACTGGAGTCGGAGTGAGGATTGCAAATGGGATCAACGAACGACCGCCCTGACGTCACCGCGACCATCTTGGATGAAGGTGAAGTCTGTGTGCCTACTGTGGAACTACCTGCTGACATTTCGTCTCCTCGGTTTAGGTTGAAGACTAATAACTAATAAGTGTATTAGCACACAAGCAGACGTGCATCAACCGATTGTGATGACGCCTGGACATGATACTAAACCCAATGTCTGTGCTAGGTGCTTCACAGGAAAATGATAATGGATTCCACTTGACGAAATCCGCATTTTCAAATTCGTGGAATTTTGAAAGACTACAATTGTCGAAATACGTTTCGTGAGTCAAAATACATTTGTGCTTTTCTTGACGATATCAGGCAGAACATTATTAATCAGCGTACTGATGAAGTAGCTACATACGGACCTTTAAAATATAACTTGTGGTCGGACTATGTCTATGGTAAACCGTATCCGTTCGAGGATAAAAAGAAGAAGTGTGTTTTCAAGACATCGGCTGCTACAATTTACACTTCTGACGATGTAAAGTAGTCTGTTAAACACAGTATTGAGAAACTCTGTCAGGAAAAGGATGAATATGTCAGTAAGGAATCTGGCTGGTCTCTGTCTTCAATAAACCGACTGGAGCTGAGAATTAGTCAGTTAAAACCAATGCAGAACTTATTAGATTTCTCTCTTTTACATGTGCTCCTGTATTGGAGTAGAATTTGCGTAAGAAATTATTTATTTGTAATTTTGTGGTGTTTTTATTTTTAGAACTTTTTTTTGTAATGTTAATTCAATTATTTTTTATTGCATCATATAGGATTGAACCGAGGATGGATATCAATTGAATAAGTAAGTAAATTAATTGCTCTTTTTTTATGAATTTTGGGGATTTTTCCCGAATTTATAGCTTAATAAATGCAGATTTCAAAGACGGAGACCAGAAACTCCGTCAAGATGGCGGACGCCCTGGCAATAATTGATTACTGCACTATAGGGTGTAATAAATAAATTAAGACGGAGGCAGCGCACTCTAACAAACGAATACAAGATGGCTGCCATGACTTCAAACTGGCTAACCTAATATAAGACTTGGTGTATATGTTGGGAGGTCAGTCTCGGGTGGTTCTGTGGAAGAAGTATCTGTTGCCACTTATAATCGAAGGCCCTCACCGTGTTCGAACTAAAGATGTACGTTTTTTGATTAAAATTTAATAAGAATTTTTTTTATTAATTTTAAATATTTTCCCTTAAAATCGGATGATAATTACGGATTATCAAGAGCGGCGGTAACTTAAATTTCAATTTTTTCTAGTATCTAAGATGGTGTGTGTGATGTAAGCATTTTTTTAATTTAAATTGTAACTAAGACATTTTTATACATTAATTACATGTTTACTCTCCGGGAATCGTATCGAGGACCCGGATGGATTGAGTAACTAAACATTTGAAGTAAACTTTTTAAAACTTTTTGGGCCGTTTTTTATAAAGGTTGAACTTGTCAACTTTATATAACAAGATGGAGGAACTAAATTAATGTATCATATTTTATAATTTCACTTCAGTGGATATTTCTTTATTTCTCTATGAACCATAAGTCAGTAACTTTTGTATTTATATATTTTAATGTAAAACTTCTTTGCTCAAGGAAGGAGATAAGGATGGTATTTTCAAAGTTCATGTTTAATATTATATGACTAAGAGTTTGTAAAACAATCTGGTATTGGTCGAAAAGGTATAACAAAAACTATTGCTGGAAAATAAAAGTTTGTTTGGAATGTTAAGTGAGAAAAAACGAATATGAGAATTGATATAGGAACTTTCGTAGAAGCCAGACGTGAAATTACATTACTGAAGAAATTGGAATTACGACATTTTGAATACTTTGAAAATAGCATGAAATAATAGTAGCAAGTGATAATATTGATAATTTGGAAAATTATTGACCTGAAGAGGAATTACGATTTATACGAAGATTATAAGAAACATTGAGGCGTTCTCAGGATGAAGAATATGAATCACTGCTACGAAGATTGGAAGAGATATTGAGGCGTTCCCAGGATGAAGAAAGAAATATACTGAATAATCGACAGTACGAGACTATCCGGAAACAACAAGAGGCGTTCCCAGGACGAAAACTTGGAATCAACGAGAGGCATTCCCAGGACGAAGACGAGGAATTGCTGAGAGGTGTTCCCAGGACGAAGACGAGGAACAGCGGAGAGGCGTTTCAAGGATGAAGACGCGGAGTTCCCGTATAATGAAGACAGAAACCGTAATGCATAGTTCTATCACACTGAACTATTCCTACAGGTCGGTCATATATTTATAAAGGAATCTAGCAAAACTTACTAGATTTGCAAAACTAACATACCGAAATAGTTAAAATCACGTAAAATCAGTTTAGATACCCCTTTCGCCTAATACCAGAATGATTAAGTCTATGACAACTTGAGTTAATGTTTAAATGTTGTATGTCATATAATCTAACGAACTAGCGAATTTTTCCACGACATACCCAGCTCTACTTACTGAATAGTCAGGATAATAAAAAGTAATTCATTTTGTATAGTAAACATTCACTGATTGAAGACTTGCAATAAAACAGGTTCAATGAGGTTGATGCTATTTTACGATCACGATACGAATATTGTGTCATTCCTATCCAAGTCGACATATTCACTTACTTTTATTGTTTACTCATAATTACAACTTCTTAGAAGTTGTTGGCGCCCACAAATTAATATAAAATGATTCGTTCTTTTGCTTTTATTCTATAAATCCATTAGAATGAGTCTATGTACACTCGAGTTATTCAAAGTCAAATCAATTTATACTAAGCAATAAATGTTTTGACCAAGAAGACCCGTTTATTTGAAAAATATTAAATAATTTTAAGTTTATGGTCAAGGTCGGCGGCTTATGGCGGCTAGTCTACGGGAGAATATAAGCCCCTTTGGGTAAATTTGGTTCTTTCAGAGGTAAAAGTATTTTGAGGTTTTTGAAATTCCAGATATTTTTAACTTTTCTAAAATATTAATGGGAAATTTTCCCTCAATACTGTAATTTTTCCCGTGAAATAGAGAAATTTTTAGAATTTTGAGTCATTTTTGAGGAATTTAAAAGTTCAAGGTCATCCAAGATGGCCGCTGTGACGTCAGGGCGGTCGGTTATTGACCTCATCCTTAATCCTCCAGTTCCAGACCATATCTATTTATACTACTTTTGCGTTAATAAACAGAGACTTTTCAACAACACACTACACATTCATTAAACAGGGACGCTGAAATAAAATAATAAACACCTGACGCGCCCCGTAATCCCGAGTGAGTTTAACTGTTGCTCCCAGAATTATTCAATGATAACTTGTAGTGCAAATTAATATTGTTGACATAATACTATAAGAAACCCATCAAATAAGTGTGCAAATATGTTTACTACCTATGGCATAACTATTCCAGCTGAGTTCCACCTATGAAAATATAGTAACACTATTGGAACCAGAGCCAAATGACACACACACACACACACACACACACAAAAGCTAAGGCTAGCGAGCCTGAAGTTATCTAGTTGATGTCAGCCTTGTAAAACTATTGAAATTTAGAGTTAAGTTAAAAATTGTAGTAAACCATACATATCAGCTAATGTAGATGAGTTTTGGTTTCCTTTATTTTAAACAGAACATAAAACATAACTTCAAATGAGTACTGATTAGAGTATATAAAAGTTTTAGTCAGAAATCATAAATATATGTAAATTGTTCTCGGCTCGCCTTACCTTGTCTATACTTTCCTTCATGGATTCCTGGTTTCTCCCGGACAGACACACTAGTCTGGGCAACTCATCGCCGAGTCCACCAGCAGGTGGTTTAGTTCTCGCGCAGGGCCGAAGAACCACGTGTCCGCAGGCCCCGGTCATGTCCAGACTGCTGACTGCAGTCAGACCCGGGGTCCACGCCGTGTTCTCACTCACCACCTGCGACACAGCACTGGGTTGGCAGCGGGTCGCTGGAGACGCATACAGCACTCTTCAGGTACATTGTGGCAGGGTCTTCTGTGACAAAGTGCAAGTGATACATCAGTGTGAGCATGCTGAGATACCTTAAGCCTTCCTTCAACCAGCGCAGGAATATGAGGCCCTGGTGTTTCGTAGTGAAGGTTAGCCGGGATAACTCCCTGCTCCATAGCGATCACCGCCTTGACCACGGAGCACAAAGATGAGGCGGCACCGGTGTGTCCAATATTGGACTTGACTGAGCCAATGAGAAGAGGGGATTTCCTCCTGCTGAGTAGGGCCTTGGACACTGCCTTGAACTCAGCTTCTTCATACACCTGTGGAAGCAATAGGATGGCAATGAAGTACGGGGGATGGCTTGTGGAGTGTGAAAACCTCCAGTCATCTGCCTCGTCACCTTTAGAGCACAGCCGCTGGCTTCCAAGTAGTCGATGTGAGTTGGGTCGATGCCGCTCTTCTCGTAGAAGCTCTGGAGGAACTGGACCACATGGTCACTAACAGGTCTGACGATCCCAGCATCCCTTTCTCCGTACCAGGCGGTCTGTGCGTGCACTACTGTGGCGTAGATCCTCTTGGCATTCTCCGCTCTCTGTAGGTGCATCACCACGCATGCTTCGCTTCTGGCGTAGCCACTGCCTGGAATTAGGATGTTTAATTGTGCACACTTGTTTGAGAGTACAGGGTCACACATGTGTATACATGAATGCAATTTGCTATTTTAACAGCAAACCAGCAACCCCCATAGTTGGAGCAGTGGAAGTGCCTCACACTCTCAAAGAATAAACATATTGTTTTTTAGGCAGTATTCTGCCAGTGAGTGTAATAGTGAGTATGAGTGAGTGTGAGAGTGTGTGAGTGTGTGTATGGGGGGGAGGGGGGCAGTGAACCAGAATGCATCTAAATGTACTATGTACAACACAACGACAATAACACTGACATTTTCGGTGGGTTTACAATGACCACAGTTGCGACGTTTCGGGAGCTGACATCTGTTCCCGTTATCAGACACAAACAGACTGATAAGAATGTCTTAGCTTTTCTTACCTTTAACATCGAATGACCGACATTTTCCGTCATTACTCAGGCAGCCAAGACTCAGGTGACTAAACGACGCCTCAGGAAGGGCTGATAAACTAATTGTTCCTACGATCGCGGCGTCACATTGACGAGTCTTTATTAGTTCTCGAGCGATTTCCAGTCCTTTGATGCCTCCTGTTTCTTCTGCATAGTAGCTGTAGCTGGTACCTGGATAAAGCATTTGTAAAGTTAAAGTATGCAGGTTCTATTACACATTTAGTATAATTTTAGTTTCTAATTTCAGGTTGCAAGGATTATATATAATTTATTAAGTAAATGATGTGTGTCTCAAAACTATATTTCATCTGAATGAAATAATTTATAACCTAAAAACTAGCTACTCGAAAGTGATTTATTACAGCAATTGTGTGAGACAGAGATTTCATGTAAATATTTTGATTAGAACGGCATTAATGAGTGGCGTGCTCCGGATGCCCGAGGAATCCTCCAGGGGGTCGGGGGGTCCAATGAGAGAGCGCTGAGGAAAGTGGGAGTGGGGGAAGGTGCTGCTCCAAGGCAGATAAGGAATGTGCTGCAGCGCTAATGGACCGCGCCCCACCCATGTCTATCTGGCCGGCTATCGCGGCCCCACCTCGAGTATGCTCTTATCATTATGTATACTGCAATATGTAAATGACTAAGAAGTGGAGCAACAAAGCGAGGGAAACAAGCGGTGTAAATGAATAGGTCTAGTAGAGAAAAGTATTTGTCGAGCTTTCCCTAATGTTCAGAAAAATTAGAGGCATTTAAATACGCATAGGCCTACCTATTGGCGGCTTTTGCTTTGGGCTCACTAGACGACTCTGGGCCTATGAGAAACTTTCTACCTAAAAAGTATCGAATCACAGACAAACCAGTTGAGACGACTCACAAGTCAGCTGCCAATGAACTGGCGTATACTTAGGATTGTGTAGTCTACCATTAAGGTCATCGAATCTGCGAGTTTTTTCCAGTTCCTAAAAATATCACATTTTAAGAGTATTATAGTGATAGTTATAGAGCAATCTAGGTGAACAGATATTTAAATAAAAGCTAGGCTTTCCCCTTTTTATATACTTGTATAAATTTTGTGTGTATGAGAGGCGGATTCAAGGCAGTGAAAAAGGAGGGGGGGGGGGGAATCCGCCCCCCCCCCTCAGAAACGAACCTTACAAGGAAATAGAATGATGTTTATTAATACCAACACTTGTGCATTTAACAGGAAAGGAAAAATGTTTAGTATAATTAATGAGAAATTTACCTGTATCTTTTTCAAGGAATATATCAAAATGAAGTTGGCAACACTGCCTGGTAACTGCAGTGTCCGAGATAGTTTCGTGCGCTGTAAAAGGACCGTGGTAGTGAGTGTGGTTTCGGTAAAACATATTTTTAGTGAGCGGTTTGATGCAAGGATTACTGCAGCATGGTTTTAAATACTAAAGAAACCAGACGTGACATGTGTATAATGCATAGTCTCCTTCTAAAGTTCCAACTTTCTCGGTAGCGTGGCGGCAGAGTGCGCGGTTGTGCCACTCAAGGGATAATTTTTGACGAGGTTCGAACCTCGTCACTGGAAAATTTTCACTTTTTTTTTTTATTTTAAATAATAGTTTATTGGATTATACAAATATGGCTAGAAGAAAATTTGTATTAATGCATTTTCCTTGTGTAGGCCTATCTAACTGCTATAACACTGTAATGATTCTACTCAAATACAAATTATAATTAAAGCCTCCACCACCCTGGGACAGTGAGGCCTGCCTCACTAGGCTCTCAGGGGAACTACGAACACGTCTAGCAGAGGGGCGTATGCGAGAGGGGAACCAAGGCCTATATCAGAACTGTGGAAAACTTCACACCTCTAATAGAGTTACTAAAAAAAAAAAAGAAGTTAAAACCACTATCACACTTTTGTAAAAGTTGACTGAAAAGATACTGAAAAGGAATTACTCTGGAAATAAATTTGAGTCGTACTAATTCTAAGGACGAAATATTCATTTTATTCGGCCAAAACTGTCCATCAAAAAGAGAGAAATTTCAGGAATTGCCAAGTAAAGGAAACAAAAATTATAACTTTCTTAACGATAAAGTTATTTCTGTATAACGAGGTCTACCAGCTCCTTAACAATTACTTCTCGATTACTTTAATTCGAAACAACCTAATGATTTAAAATTGAACGTAACAACGGCAACTATCCATTTCTCGTCGAACGTTGCGAGTTCCGAATGTTTGAGCCACTCGCGGCGGACAGGCAGTGGTCACGGCTGGTCGGTACGGCCTGCGAACACTTAGGACGGCTTTCATGCCGCTACATCCTCGGACCCTTCTCGAGGGTCCTCCGCCCTCGCTCTCCACTACCGACAGACGACTGAGATCGCGGTGCGCCCAGCTCACCCCCCCCCCCAACTACCCCCGGCTTGCGACGCTATGACAGCGCAGCAGACGCCACTCCGACCGGACGCGCGGAGTCAGCACACTCCGATCGCGTGATCGCCGGGTGCCCAGCGCCCAATTACCACCCCCCCCCCCCCCTGGGCAGCCGCCGTGCCGACAAAAATGATTGTTTCTGAAACCAATAAAATATTTTAATATAATTAATGAATTCCTTGTAGAATCATAAAATCTGGTGGTTGGATGTTATGTGTAGTGTGAGTAGATTAAATACAAATTTAGTAACTTTAAGACATTTTTTCTCTGGCTATTCTGAAATCCTAGAGTGCCCCTCCGAGGCGAACCTCTGGATCCGCCACTGGCCTGGGCACAACTGTCCTCACACGAAAAGTTAAACAAAAACCACTGATCTCTAAAAACGAGAAAAAACAAACAACCACTAAAAAAAAAAAAAAAAAAAAAAAAACCATTTTGTGAAAATATTATTAAGTACATAGCTCATTCCACTGGCTTCATTATTCCATTTACATACATATTTTACCGGTGTCATGAGCGATAAATATTTAACAGCCACATATTATGGTTTAATTTTTTTATTTAATTGGGAATGAGGGCGGTCTCCGGGTATTTAAGACATACTTTCAGTATTTCAGTATTTCTAGTTACCTAGATTTTGTAATTATTCAGTTTATAAGCAATTTAGGTGAGTATTTTTTTTTAATAAGTTGAAATTACTTACGTTTATTTGCCCAAGACCTTTTTAATGTCACAAGTATTGCATTCTATTTGATCGGAATTGTTTTTTTTTAAAATAATGAATTTAGCTTTCTGATAATATTTATTTAGGTTAATATCATCAAAGACTCATCATTGGTTACGCCCCTGTTCTGTATACTTAATCATTTTAACTAAAGAATACGATTAATGACCAAAAAATTCAACTGACATCCGACGTCTATTGTCTCTCAAGGAAACAGTCAAGAGAGTCCTTGCCGCCTGAAACTACGGCGGGAGCGGGACGAGGGGTGTACAGCCGAGGAAGGAAAGAGGATACAGCTACTACAACATATTTGTTTTTGTTTAAAAGAACACATTAAGTGCATATTACTACCATCATGCCGTTGCCTGGCAATGGCTTGTTTTGTTTGACTTCACTTCGCTAGCACATGCTTCATCTGGACTCCGTCAATATTTTTTTGCATACAACTATCACATGTCAAAAAGAGTAGCGACGCTGAAACAGTCAGTTTGTACCTACCATCACTCATTGAGAAAAAAATGTTTTTAAAAGCTTGCATAATTTACGAAAAATATTCTAGCAAACATTCTATTATAAACACATTGTTACAATGATAGTGATTTAACATATTACTGTTTTAACAAAAAAAAATTCCTAACTTCAAACTGTAACAACTGCAAAAAATTTCGGGTTCATTGACGTCTAGGCAAGCTTGCACGATCCTATGCTCACTCGGGAAAATGCCACTCGCTCATTGGCTGATTATTTCTGAGAGTCTCGACTGGGTGACTTATGATCTATGCTCTTTGACACAGAGTCTTCCAGACAAACTGTGAGCCGATAGTAAAATCAGCGCAAATGTAGAAGTATTTGAATTCTAGCGTATCGCAAAATGATACCTCATATTTCCCGGTCTCTATTTTTCGTTCTGAATACATAATTTGTATAGTGTACTTTAAGTGTATTGCCACCTTTATTGGGATAATTCATTAGTAGGGACACCTGTATTTCGCGAATACATTTCGTGTCAAGGTATTTCACAAAATACTGTAGCTTTTCTCCTGTGGTTACTGGCTGAGGTCGGTGAGAGGTGTCGTCCCGCTCTTGACGGGGCCAATGAGAAAGTGGTCACCGTACTGCTGCACCCTCACAATTTGCCATGACTCTTAGAAAAAGCTACAGTGTTTTATGAAATACCTTGACATGAAATGAAATCGCGAAATACAGGTGTCCCTATTCATTAGAAATAAAACCATCACGTAACAGCGCGTCAATGTAGGACTACGGATGTAAAATACAAAATTAATTCCTCTGAAGTAGTAAAGAGAAATAGAATTCAAACAAATAATAACTATTAAAAAAACCAATTCAATAAATATGATTCTATTTAAAAAAAATGGTTGTCTGTAAAGTCGGTTTACGGACGATAGTTTAAAGTGACAACGTCATAACAAAACATTGATGAAATGATTGAATACTTTTATGAATAAAATTGAATCATTTTTATTTTAATAATAAAAGAATAAATACTTGAAATTATACTAGTAATCAGATTTTTAAAATGCAAGAATAATTAACCTTTATTGCCGAATTTGTTGTTGAAATATTAATTTTAAAAACTGGCGTTTAGCTATAAAGTTTAAATATAATTATGAACAAGTTCTCATATAAATAACCTGTATTAAAATATCTATCATCAATTATATGAATCACCATAATTTTTTAGTCAATTGTAACATAACCTATTATTACTGCACTCGCCGACAGATGCTACTTTTTTTAATAATAAAAGAATAAATACTTGAAATTATACTAGTAATCAGATTTTTAAAATGCAAGAATAATTAACCTTTATTGCCGAAATTGTTGTTGTAATAAGCAATCAAAACCAGATTAAAATTAGTCGAGAATATTTTACGTTTTTATGTCTTCCAGTGCTCAAAATGATATGCAATTGTGGCCCCGGGCACGAAATTTTATTTATAATTCATTAATAATAACTCTCATCGCGATAAACAAAGGCAAAATATGTATTAACGAGTGCCTGGTTCCCGCAGCTGATAGAGAGCACGATTCGTTCGGTTTGCGTCCGTCACCATAGATAGCAGCACCGTAGGGGAATAATATTGAGGGCGTACCGGTGTTAAGGTTTAAATACTGGTGGAAAATAATGGGCTCCACCACGTGAGTGGGCACTTGGACCCGACTTGAAACTCTAACTCAGGGCGTTACGTGGCCCGTGTGCGGCGAGATATTGGCCCTCCTGATCCTCAACGCAACGCCTGTCCCTAACCAAGCCCGCTCTCAGCGTCGGGCACGCTTCTAATTACCGCAGTGGGCTCTCAGGGCGTCCCACACGCCGCTGACCAGGTTAAGGACCCACGTGGCCCCCCCGAACACAAAACACATGACTCAATTAGTTGGTTTTTATTACTCACGGTACACGTCCTTACACGATCCTCCGTTGATACAGCTATAAAACGCCCGAGGCACGAATCAGGTTAGGTGAGGAGGCGAACCACGCACGTGGTCGCCTCAAGCCGTTACTTAACACACAGATGACCGAAAACTCCGGAGAGTAAATAATTATTAATTAAGCAGTCTCTCCGACCGAGAGAGGCCCCGAGGATATAAAGAAAACGATTTGAATAAATTAATTAACAGAACTACTTCTCGGTGAAACAACGGTGATGTCCCCGGGGTGTCTGCAGAGACGTCAGCTCTCGGCCGGCTGTAGAAGGAGACTGGGCAGAGATCCGGGCTTGCGGAAGGCAACATGGCGCCCTTCGCGCCGAACACAATTACCGTTACACTTTAGCTATTGCGTGCCCCGGGTTATTATTAAAAATAACATGAACTCTTTTACAAAAATAAGCACATCACATCTATACCCAGACCGTCTGTAATAATTACTTATATGATAGAAAATGGTTTAAATCAAGTTACATGCTAGTTCCTCCATCGCCCGCTAGGGAGCGTCCTTGTCCGTGCTTACACGTATTTTATTACAAAACATCACCATTTAATTAGACAAAAGACACTCACATACATAGCCGTCGTGATACTATTTTGGGGCGAAAAGAAAAGGGTTACAATGATATTACTATTACAAATAGGGGTGCGGCGCACTGCAGCTAAGTGCCCTCTTGCCGGGCTACCAACACACACACACATGCACGCACAAGCGGGAGGTTTGAATAGAGATGGTGGTGTTTGGGCGGTGGCATATCGGGCTCAAAGGGGGCCGCAGGCCCGGACGACAATATTATTTTGTTTTTATAATTTGATTTTATAACAAATACGCATCCCAAATACACCAAACTTATTTATAATGTGTTACAATATTTTTATGCATATTTTTATATATTTTATGCACTCCCATTGCACAAATCTTTTAAAGATAACAATATTTTTTAAAACATTGTGCAAAATATCTCGGGTGTAATTTGAATTATTATGTGTAACTGTAAAACAACATTGTTCGTTAAAAACGTATTTGAAAATTCAACATTACTTTTAAATAACCGTACCGATTGTGCTGAAAATCGGTGCACGATCGTTAAATTATATAATATTAATAATTCAAACGACGAAAACATGATTTAAAAGTCAAATCGATTGTTGTCCCAATCGAGTGGAAGAGAGATACGGCGCATGCGTACAATGAGCGTAACGGGACACATACATAGTGGGACAATGCGTTACGGGACACTTTTTTGTGCGTGCAGCGGCGTTCATCAATTTATTAGACGTCACGTCAAAAAATTCTTCTTTTGGATGTAAGTTTCGTCCAGTGAGATTATGATGGATGTGATGACGAACTTTGTTCGTTTTCTCTTAGCTTAATAAATTAAATGGGACTGGCACTCTGTTAAGTATATAAGTTTACTTTGTTTAATGCAAGTAAACAAACCAAAACTTTGATATTTTGTTAAAAATAAATAATAACTTATTCTTTAAAATACGGGACCAACTGCACGCCCTTTGCTGATATGCACAGTCTTTTAAACTTGAACCATTAATGTGAGGAACAGACAGCAACACCAATAGAATACAATTTTATCTAAACATGAAAGGTAACAGTGTGGTTACAAGGGCGCAGCACTAACTTTGGGGACAGGTAAAAGAAAAGATTTCTTACCAAAGTAATTTTTAAATACTTCAGTCATTCTGATCAAAAATTGTAAGTTATGACAGTTCTAAGTTACGTGTTTCTAAGTTATGAACATTCAAATTTGTGTGTTTCTTAGCTGCAATAAATATAAGTTAAGATTTTCTAAGTTACGATTGTTCTAAGTTGTATGGTTCAGCACTTCAAGTTTCTGAGTTACATGTTTCTAACTTTTGACAGTTCTAAGTCGTGTGGATTTTTTTCGAGAGTTATAAGTTGAGGCTGGGAAATCTCTCCCTGAGGTTTCCTTAAAGAGCCCAGGCCGTGTGGTGCAGGACTCGCCCTGGTTTAAGGGTCATCCCTTTCAAAGTGGTCGCTCGGGGTTTTACGAACAAGCCCCAGGAGTCCCCATGCCGGGACGGGCGGACGGTAGAGCAGTGCACTGCCTGTAGAGCCAGTAGAGGCTGGCTAACCTCGGACGGCTCGCGGCCACGCTGGGACTTCTGAGGAGTCCCACAGATGTGAGAGGTATGGATAGGCGCCTTTACCGTATGGCCGGGAGGGAAGCTATTGGTTGCTGAATGTTCTAGAGGTTGGGTGGTGTCGATGCTGGGATGGGTCTCCTCAGCCTCACCGACGCCTCAGGGCCGCGATGAAACGGCGTATGTGTTCGCTATATGGGGCCACGTCATTTATCGTCGGATTCTCGTCCCTCACGGGGAGTATATGCCAGCCCGCAACGGTCTAGGGAGCGCGTGTGATGAATTAAGTGAAGCACAAGCTCAATTATTCTATGTTGTATGTTTCTAAGTTTTTAGTGTATCCCTCATACGCCACCATATTAATACTGTTATGTGTGTAGTTTCATAATATTTCATTGAATTACCACACAGTAGCTCTTGATACAACAGCCAATTTTTTTTTTTAAGTTAACTCACTACAACAACTGACATGACAGAATGGCTGTCTCTCACATAATCTTGTAGGACTTTTGGCCTTGGTGTTTCGACATGGTCACAAGCCATTTCACATCTTTCTCATTTATCATAAACCAATAAAAAATTTAAAAATATATTATCTGAAATATCTTTATCATTTAGTTATATATTATGCTTAGAAAACACAAATACTGTGCATGATACATTTTAAGTATTTGTTAATATTCTGTGTTGTTTACTTATTTGCATTTAAGAACACTTAAAAGTTAGTTAATTTAATTATTTCACTGTTATTGTTAATTAACTGAGTTAAATAGTCAGTGATCTCTCCAAAGAAAAATAAATTTAAAAAAATTTGTTGTTTGTAAAGTCGGTTTACGGACGATAGTTTAACGTGACAACGTCATAACAAAACATTGATGAAATGATTGCATACTTTTATGAATAAAATTGAATCATTTTTATTGAATTATTACTATTTTGTATACAAAGGAGTGAAATGAAATCTACAATTTAATTGATAAATTTACATTTATTTGCACTCATTAATTCAAATATGTTTATTACTTTAACGAAGAGATAATTTTAACTATAACTTTTATACATGTTTGCTATTTAACTTCTTCCAATCTGTGTTATTCTGTTAAGGATAGGACGATGATAGAAGTAGGAAACGAATGGGAGTGTTTCAAGTTTAATGTGCCTCGAAAAATTCAAATCAATGGTTGTTCCAATCGAGTGGAAGAGAGATAGATGCGGCGCAAGCGTACAATGAGCGTAACGGGACACAGCATAATGGTAGAATGTGCGCTACGGGACACTTTTTCGTGCGTGCTGCCAGCGTTCATAGATTTATTAGACGTTGTCACGTCATAAAATATATGTTCTATGATTGGGAAAAAACCTCTCTTAGCATTTGGGTGGGTGCATGTTAGGATATTTCGCCGTGAAAAGGGCAAGAGTTTACCTGTTGTGTTGAGCCAGTACGACACTCGGTTCGCAACCATGGCTCGGTTGTGCCCCATGACGCTGAAGCCTGCATCTGTGACCCCGAACAGAATCCACAGAGACTCGGATTCACTGTTACAAGACCCCATGATCACTGCGGTGTTGGTGTTCCGCAGGTCTGAGGGTTTGAGACCTAGGGAAGAACACAAATATCAGACAATGGCCATGGTAATAACCAATGAGATAGGTACATGATGATTCACTAAATGACATAAATTCTCCGGCATAGAGAAGGCAATTTGAATCCTCGGTAGGCGACATGGCGACAGTGTGGTCAGATCACTCTCCTCTCACCGAGATGATAGAGGAGTTATTCCTGGCGAGGCGGATCAAGTGGGAAACTTTGCGGACATTTTTGTGAGTCATTTGTTTTTTTCGCGGCACTCCGGTTTCTTCCACCCGTTCATTCCATCAGTGCTTCAGTTTTATATTCTCATATCATCCTTTGTCACCTCTAGTGACATAGATTACAGCGAGACCAAACACCAAATTATTTATTCATTCTATGAATAAATGAAAATTTCGAATCGGTTACAACTCACCATACACTAAATTAAAACCTGTAACTCACATAATATTACCCCTAAATGGTAGGATTCTTACCTGGACTTCGGCTGGAGTGAGTTGTCTGTAAGCAATGAAGTCGCAGCATCACTTCACAGCTAGAAAAGCTAAGTTACTTTGTAGTACTGCGGCACAAGCACCTATGATCTGCCCCAATGCCCTGCCTCTGTGATTTATCTGTGGCAATAGTTATGATAGTTACCTGAGTCTATTATTGCTTCGAAAGTATTTTCCAATATTCTCCAAGTCATCGGGTCCATTTTTAATGTTTGGGCTTGAGAGATTCCAAAAAATGCTGTATCAAATTTGTTTTTGTTTCTTATTGCACCACTCTTGCATGGTACACCAAGTTTATCTGAAACAAATTCATGAAGAGAAAGAATTTTCAGTTTTTTCACGCAGTGGTAGAAAACAAATCGAATGTTATTAGGTGAAAAACTGAAATAAAGGGGAGAGGAAATGGAAATAGATGGTTTAAGGAAAAGTGGCGGCCTATAATGCTCATGCTGCAAGAAAAAAATAATAAATCACGAGAACGTTGAGGAACCAGTTAATTAAATGTTGGCAAAAGAGTTTTTCAATGGTGATGCCTTGTTAGAGGCTCATGTGTAGGAAGCATGCCAGTGGAACTTCTAGAGTAGCCACTGCAGTGGGACTTCAAGAGTAGCCACCGCAGGCAAGAAAAAAAAAACACTGTCAACCCAGCATAATATATAGATCTTGCAGCACTGTTAGTGAGGAGGGCACACAGTCAAAGATGTCAGACTGGTAAGACTGAGGAATGAGAAAGGTCTGGAGTCTGTCTGGCCTTAATTATTATCTTTATGTGTATTATTTATTTAATATACTGATAGTCTTATTTAATTCTTTAGTTGGACTTCATAAGACGTTGCAGTGCTAGTGTAATTAGCCTGACTGAGTTCAGTGTTGGTGGGATTGTCAGTTCCTTGATTCGACGTGCGAGAAGGGTAAGAGCTGTTGGCAGTATAAGAACTGTGTGACGTCACAGAGCGAGTTATGGAGTGTTGGACGAGACTGGTCAGCTGGTGACAGGTCGCTCGGGAAGCAGTTTACAGAAGGTCGGTTACACTCGCTGGAAACGAGAGCGAGTCACGCAATGACAAGCACCGGAGGGGTTGCGAGTTGGTTGGAACGAGGTTGGTGACACTGGCCAACGAGTGGTCTGCAGTTCAACGGTCGCAGCAGCACACGAGGAAGCCAGCAGGCATGGCTGTACTGACGGTGATGACTGTGTCTAGTGGATAGTTGCGACACTCAAAGTGTTCGTGCTGTGCAAAGAAGGGTTCGGCGAGGGTCGCAAGATGTTGTGCGCCTGGTAACTACAGAGGACGACGACGAGAACCCTGGCTGTGGTTTCGTGGTTCCAGGACAGGCAAACCAACTGGTAATCTGACCGATAAACCAAGTAAGTGACTATGCTCTACTTGACATCTACAGCTTGACCGTAATCTACATTTAAGCAGCAATCTAGGGCAACGAGCATCGGTTATACTACTCGATCAGTGTTCTGTAAATACTGCCTGTAAACTTTTTTAATCATAAAAAAACTGACCTTGGCAAAGAGCGCGGAAAAAAACGTGAGCGGTCAAAACTTCTTGAAACAAATGGTTCCCATACCCAAACTCAGGCGTGAACTAGGTCAGCGGTCTGATGGAAGCCTTCAAATTGCCAGCTCTCGCTGCTTTCTTTTTTTTTCTTTTCTTTCACCAGGTTCGAACATACTAGTACACCAAGCTCCATGATGTAAGTGCGTTTTTTTATTAGAATGTAATGAATTTTATTTTAATTTTTTTCTCGATATTTTTGGATTATAATTAATTATTTTCACTATGCTGGACATGACATAATTCAAAATGGCAGATCTTTCTGGAAATAAAAATGGTGGACATGATGAAATAATACAAAAACGTGAAAATGACATCATCAACGACAGCAGCCAGGGCTACGGTCATCCAAGATGGCGGCCAACAATATTAATTATCATCCAGTACCCAGAGCCAGTACCTACTATTGTATACTACTTACAGAAGAAGTGCCCGGCAGAGGCTGTGCAGGGGATAATGTACTACATGCCTACAATCACACATGTTCGCTTGACCAATTAGCATCAAGGATTTGGCCGAAAAAAAAAGAATGGGACATATTTTCTATGTAAAAATCACCATAGCAACACAATCATCCTCAACATTATTACTATTGAAAACGCATTGTATCATAAATTTTTTAAAAATTTTTTTGTGATAAAATGTATCTACAGAAACCTAACATTAATAAAACCAATTGTAAAACCCCAGTAAATATCCTAATTTCTTAAAATTATGCTCTGACTTCAACAAAAAAAAAAAAGGATTGTGGACACCACGCACGTTAGAAGTAAAACTTATAACTTCAATTCTCTACTTGAACATTGAAACAAAATATTCAATAGATTACTTGAATGATAAAACTAACCAATACTATACACACTACAGATTCACACTAGAGTTTCACAATTGTAACTTTGTTTATGAAAAACTTGCAAAGAGTTTTACAGTTGCCCGACTCTTTTCTCTATTCGTTTTTCTCTCCAATCCCTCATTGGCCCAACTCCTGAACGTTGCAGTTTAGGTTACTCTCTGTTTAGTCAACACCCCAAATTACCCTACCGACTAAAATAAATTTCACTACAAAAACAGTGTTTTGTTGATACAGTCCCGTATAACTTGGTGACAGTGCGCAATATCCTTAACTCTCTCCCTCCCCCTTTCTCACTGTATATATATATATATATATATATATATATAATATATTATATATACATACTCTCTCTGAGGGTAAACCCCTCAGAACAAAAATTAATCAACTAAATTTTCAAAAGTATTTACCCCTCTGCCAGTTAGCATCCAGTATATCTTCCACCAGGTCTGTGTTACTAAGCAGGTTCATTTGAAACTCATCCAGGTTGTCGGATTTCGGGAATGTTCCCCCGATGCCGGATATCACGACGTCGTCAGGAGCGGGGTCCATGCTGGAGAAACTGGCCATGGCTACAGGCTAGCCTGCAACACAGTTCACACATAGCATATTGATCTACAGCTAGTGGTTGATTAATGTAAGCTGTGGCTTATTGTAGTGCTCATGATTTAGTGCAATGCAAGGAAATGAAGCATGACTTAAAATGCAGGATACTTAACCTAAGTTTGTGAATATACTACATTAATCTTTTCGGCGATGTTCAGCTTTAAATACTTGCTTGCTTGGATCAGTTTTGTAAGTAAAGTCACAATAACTAAAAAATTGGTGAAATTAACATTTTGAAATACTTTCTGTGCTCAAATGCATTACATTCAATCCAACACTGAGCAAGCTGCAGTTAACAACATTAAACCCACTATCGGGATGCCACGGATTGAAATCCAGATTCAACCATCCTGATTCCTTTCTCCCGTGGATTCCCAACATCATTTTAGTCAAATTAAAAAAATTGTTATTTACCTAATGCCATGGCCTAAGTTTCCCAATAGGTTCCTTGAATTGTGTGGTACATATTGATGTTTAATGAAATGTGTTTAAGAATTATCACAACTTTAAATGAGGTGATGAAAGACCAAGTGGTGTAAGTCATTAATTGATACATCTGAGATATTAAGGCTTAAAGTTGTTGATTGACAGAAAATTCCTAAGACAACATTACCACATTTCAATGGTACTAGTTATTCTCAAATTATGTATTTTATCTTTTGCAATTATAAAATCAATATCTTACATCTCACAACAAGTAAAACATAAGTGGCTTTAGACTTTTTAATGAAAATCTGTGACTTACACCACTTTGCATATAAATGTGAATGGATAAATAATGTGTACAACAATATACATTAATATTAAAAAACATCACTTGGTATTATTATTATTATTATTATTAGAAATAATTGAGTGTTTTTTTTTAACTTTTTGAAATAGTATGTATAATCACAATTCACGTGTTCCATAAAGTGGCATGAAAAATAATTTATTTCAATAGTACTATGGTTCGTAAGGAAGTAAGTGATCATTCACCAAAGACATCACTCAGGATCATCCTCTTGAAGATGCCCAAGTTCAACTTCATTGTGTTCTTCAGAATTCTCCTTTAAGCTTAGGAAGTACTCGTTGTGAATAGGTGGTATGAACTGCAGAAGATCTAGCATATCTTTTTCTTGATGTGACTGATGGTTCTGACTCCATCGTAAAGCTTTTCTTGCGTAATGTTGGCAAAACCCTGATGCACAGGTCATCCCACTCTCTTTCCTTGTGCCAAGTTTAGGCTACAAAAGTCGATGTCCTTGTTAAAGGTCTCCTTGTAATAAATTGTTAGGGGGTTTAATCGCCTGTACTGAAGCCACTGTATTTTTAACCACGAAACTTGTTCGTTCAAAACATTTTTCTTTCTCTTAGTTACCACTTTTTCTAGAGATGATGTTGAGAAGAAAAGCCCTGGAGACATCTTGACTACCATGAATGGTCTTTTCGTCCTTGATTTTGTGATAATATCCATCCAATCTTCAGGAGTGTAGATTAACTTTCCTTTAGAAAACTGTTCTATCAAACCAAAATCGGAATCGTTGGGGAGAAATGAATGTCCTGAAACCATAAATTTGTGATCAATGACTTCTATTTCAAGTGATGAATCTGGAACCAATTTCATACACGACAGAGCAGTTTTTATCTTTCTATTTTGGCCAGTACAAGCATTCATGTATTTTTGTACCAGCACAATCCCTGACATGTTTTACAATACACGATGACACTTCCTGGGAGGCTCTAGATGCCACTGTCTCATCCCATACATCCATAACAGCACAATCTGAAGCTAGGTTATGGCAGCCCAAGTTATAACAGTATAAGTTACGTTTGTAATAGGTACGCCAAAGAACACGAAAGTCTAGGATATGGCAAAGCCTTTTCATGATCGAAAGTGAATGCATAGGTGTCTTCTGAAGTTTGGGATAGTATTCTGTCTTCTTGTAGACGCGATCTAGCCTTTTTAGACCTTAAGTAGGTGAAGTTCATGTTCTACTTCAATTTTTCTGAGTTCATTTGCACTTATTGTTGAAGACTTTAGAATTTGGTACTGGTCACACCTTGTGCAAGTATCAGTCCTAGGTGGGTGAAATGCTAAATTAAATTCTGTGTTAAAGATTCTTCTGTACATTGGTTCTTCAACTAAAATAAAACCAGGCTCCTCAGCATAATGCTTCTTATAGAGGTCGTGCATCAGTCTGATGTTCATATCAGGTGCTAGGTAACGCCTGTTTGGGTTGTGAGAATAGCTGTAATGTGATTGGTAGCTAGGAAAGGACTGAATGTGAACACGTACCTTATCTAAACGGTCCTCAGACGTTTTATTGCCTGGTGGATTATTTCCTCTTCCATCACTGCCGGCTTCTTTTCCTTCTTTGATTTTACTTACAGCCCTGCTCATCCTGCCATCAGATATCTGAAATGTTTGTAAGAAATATTTTTTACATACTCTTGTGGACTCTCCGTTAAAAGGTAGATAAAATAAATGAACACTTTGGCGAGGAGGCTTTGTAGAATTTCTTGGTCGTTGTGAAATTGGTTTACAGACTTTAACCAACCCACCAACATAAGCATTTTGCGATCGGAAGTCACCCATTTTCCAAAAGTTCTGAAATACTTCTTTCTACTTTTTCATCAATTTTGCTATGACACTTCATTCTACACTCACAGTCTGAGTTAGCAAATATTTTACCTTGCACTAGGCTTCCATCTCTTGATGTACCTATAACAACTCCCAGAGTTTCTTCGTTTTTTCATAGCATCTCTGTTACTAATACTCTTCAATCTTTTCCTAAATCTCCTTTTAATCTTTCTCTCTTCTATGGAGCCAGATTCTGTTGATGATGGTTGATATTCTGAACTACTATTTTCTAGAATCCTTTCAATATCTTGCTTATCATCTTCTACTGATTCAATAAACTCCATTGTTATTTTATTTATTATTGTTGAGTGGCCTACAGCCTGAAGACCACGGCCATTGGGTAACGTGTCCTTAGTCGAACCTTTATCATATCATAGCAAGCAAATCTCACAATGTAAATGAACACTAATGCCTTACCCGGGACTCTAACCCAGAACCCCTCGCACCATAAGCCGGTGTGCATCCAACTACGCTACGGAGGTCAGCCTCCATTGTTAAAGCACACAAAAAGACTGAAAGACATTTACACAGCGTTGCCAACCCTTCAGCAAAAAAAGTCCGTACTAAAATGTCATTTGGACCGTATTTCCCGATCCAGGTCCGTACATTAATTTTTTTACGATCATTAAAGAAAACTATTGCACAATAATGACTTCATGATTTAATTTTGCCATGAAATAGAATTACGAAATAAACGAAATAAAATCTTGTTCTTACCCAACACAGTTATGGAATAAACGACTTGTGATGTCGCAACAGATTGCATGCTGGGAAGAAACAGCATTTTTTTTTTCTTCACAAACAACCGCACGTCTGCCGCGTTCTGCCGTATGATAAATGCTACGTGCTTGTAACACGACTCCAGCTCAAGTATAAGATAAACACTAAATACAAGTTTGAAATTACTGCCCATTATTAACATATGTTTAATCGCTGAGAAATCTGCCAGAAGTACTCCTTTATTGTCAACAGCGGTAAGGGTTATTTTCATCGACTCGTTTATTATGGATGAAATGCCTGGTAACAAAACTTCTGCAATCTTTTAAAATTATTGATGAGAGTGAGTTAGATGTATAAAATAATGTATAAAAACTGTTCGGCCCTGTTATTACATACTTTTTCAGACAATATTTGTGCAAAATCAGCTGTTCCTACCCATTATTCAGTGCACAAACGCTCTTGGCCAAGTCGTAGTAAGTTGTGAATGGGTGAATCAAGAAATACTTGAAATTCGTGAAACTGTGCTTGTCTTTTAGCACTGGCACCAAAGAAATTATAAATGTTTCATACTAAATCTTCACAATGTCTAGGAAGGTACTTGCATGCCTTACTAGCGCAAAGATGCAATGAATAGCAAATATACTTGAGAACTGTAATACCAGGACAATGTTCTTTAAAACGACTCATTACTGAATTTTGAGCACCCATCATTACATTGCACCCATCAGATGCAAATCCAACTATGTTTTCAATCGGAAAATCGTACTCCTTCAGCGAGTCAGTTATGCCTTTAAACAAAGTCTCACCAGTTGCCCCTTCATTCGCTTTCGAATATTTCCCAACTCAAAGACATTATAAAGATTCCAGAGTCGACTAATTATTTTATTTAAGTTTAAATCAAAATATCTAACTACAATAAGTACCTGATGTTTTAACAGTTCCTATGTCAGTTGATTCGTCCGTCAAAATGCTAAATTTTGATGATTTTAAGAGTTTTGAAATTTCTTGCTTGTGGTTTTCGCCAATGACATTACTTACAACAGCTGTACACTTAGTACGTTTCTTATGTATAGCGTCGGCGATTTTAGAGTCGGGAAAACAGATTTCAAACATCCTCTAAATGGTCCATTGCCATGAATGGTATGTTATGCTCCGCAAAAAATAAAATAAAAAAAAAAAGCCAACTTAATTTCTGCGGTGTGCGCTAGCTTCTGAATGTCAGATATCATATAGCAGTGACAAGTTTTTCTAGAAACGAACTAATTGCACTCTGGCTTGCTGCAGAAACAACTTTCAGAGCTTTTTAACAGAACTAAGTTCTGAAATGAAAGAAATATTACATAGGTACTTTACATTTCGCTTTTTCAGAACTAGGTACAGGGACCGCTGCACAACCAACCTTTAAATTCAGGATATGTTTCCCAAACCTTTCTGTACTTCTGTTTCCTCCTTGTTGGCTTTGTTGAAGATGAAGTTTTTACTTTTTTTTGGGGTCGGAGGACCACATTCGTCATCGTCTGAAGCAGAACATTCAGATTATTATAAAATGCAGTAACTCGCAAAAGGAAAATAAAATAATGTGGCGGAATAAATACAGTATTTCTCGAGTTTTATAATTAAAACTGATTTGCTACATCGCGCACAATTCACTCGTAAACTTTTTTTATCACGGCGCTTTTCCCGACTCCGACAATCAAGAAATGCAACGACCACTAGAGGTGGGTCGCAGAGTATTAACCTGCTACTTTGTAACTGACACACGCATGTATCAGGTACTGAAAAAAAACGAGTACACTATTCAAGTATCAAGTACTTTAGTATCAGTTTAGAATTCGCCTGGAGCAACACCACGGCCAATGTGCGCAGAACCCGATCGCAGATAACGGTCATTTAGGGCGGAGCTTGTAAAAGGGGAGGGAGCGGCACGACGAATAAGGGATAAAGAAGGGAAAGAATGTAGGGGGGGAAGCGCAGGGGAAGGCGTTGAAGGAGAGGCGCAGAGTGAAATTGTTACGAGTCGTTTTGTTTATTGTACCTAGAGGTGGGTTGTGACAGCAATTTTCGGTATCTGTTCCAACCTGTTACTGATACAGCATTGTACCATGTTACAAGTCTCTGATACTTCTGTATCAGACGGTCCCAGGAGGCAACAAAGCTCCGCGTACGCAGACCGTGCGACCGGAAGGAGAATCTGATCCATTATTTATCACGCCTGGTAATTCTCTACCTCTGATACGCTCATGCCCGCCTGATACAACCAGTATCAATCAGTTCAACATTCACTGCAGTTCGTCCTGGCCGTGTATCACCATGTTGCGGGCTGTCATGCTTTGTAGTTAGTATCTTTATAGTGAAATAAGGAATGGATAAGTGCACGAAAAAGACTTCATTTGTGTGGAATTTTTTCACGGAAAATAATGAGTTTGCTAATTGTAATTTGTGTAAACAAAAACTGAGTTATAAATCATCGACTAATCTGAAGAAACATTTGAAAAAACATTGATATAATTAGTATGCTCACTAATGTACCTATCTGTTTTTTTATTTTTTTATTTTTGATAAAATCGTATATTTTTAATGTATAAAAACACTAGTTACTAATTGTTTTCGAAAAAAGAAAGTCCATATGTTGATTACATCTGTTATTAGTGTCAACTGAGAATTTATTTGCATTTTCATAGCTGTTAGGTGCACAAATATAAATATTATATCTTGTATTAATGTACTTTTTAATATTAAAATTTCATTAGTTTTATTATTGAACGAGACGGTGCACGCACTGCGCACTGAGCGTACTTTGAAGTAGGACAATAAACAAAACGACTTGTAACCAGGGCTGCCACTCTGATATTCATGAAAAACCTAGATAACCTACAAAAAAACCCAGACACATGGGTAAAAACCCAGATGCGTCTAAAATGCTATCGTTGAAAATGTTTGTGTACTAATTCAAAAATATAAACATAACTGGTTTTAATATAAAACAATTAATTACCTTACAAGACTGAAAACGGTTAAATACAACCAATACAAGAAAATTACACTGCAGCAAAATGGCTGTATAAGTAATTCTTGGACCAGCACATATCATAAAAAAACCTACAAATATATACATGACAAAACAAACACCATCACTGCATTCTTTAAACCGGTAATTGTTTTTATAAAACTACATCATGTACGTTAGTCTTTATTCAGAGTCTGATTCTACAAGATTGGTTTGAAGGTTAATTGTTGCATTGGTTTTGTGTTCTGCAAGCCTCTTTGAAGAATGTGTCTAATTTAATATTCGACTTAGCTTCTTGAAAACTAGTTTTGTGTTTATATGTATTTTTGTGTGTGAAACACATAGACTTGTTTGCATTTATCAAACAGATATTGCAACAGATACAGTAGCTACTACCTTTATTATTGTTTTAGGTATAAAAATAATTAAAATTATAAAAAACCTAGAATTGTTGGAATTCATTATTTAAAAACCCAGAAACCCAAACACCATTGGAAAAACCCAGATCTGGGTGGAAAAACCCATGAGTGGCAGCCCTGCTTGTAATAATATCGCTTTGCGCCTCTCCTTCAAGGCTTCAACGCCTTCCCCTGCGCTTCCTCCCCTACATTCTTTCCCTTCTTTATCCCTTATTCGTCGTTCCTACTCCCTCCCCTTTCACAAACTCCGCCCAAGTGACAGTCATCTGCGATCGGGTACTGCGCTCATTGGCCGTGGTGTTGTTCCAGGTGAATTCTGAACTGATACTAAAGTCTCTGATACTTTTCAAGTGTACTTGTTTGCCGTTCCTGATACAGGCGCGTATCAGTGACAAAGTATCAGGTTGATACTTTTCGACCCAGCTCTAATTGTACCACATCAAAGTACGCTCAGTGCTCAGTGCATGCTTCTTGCGAAGACTGAAGATTCTAGCTAGTACGCTATTAGCGATACAAGACCAAGGACACTGGTTCTAGATCCATCATCCTTAGGTGATAGATATGTGGATCTACGATCTAGGGAGCAAAGCTAAAACACCATCTCGTTCAATAATAAAACTAATGAAATTTTAATATTAAAAAGTACATTAATAAAAGATATAATATTTATATTTGTGCTCCTAACAGCTATGAAAATGCAAATAAATTCTCAGTTGACCCTAATAACGGATGTAATCAACATATGAACTTTCTGTTTTCGAAAACAATTAGTAACTAGTGTTTTCATACATTAAAAGATTACAATTTTATCAAAAATAAAAAATAAAAAACAGATAGGTACATTAGTGAGCATACTATATCAATATACATTTGAGTTACATCAGGCAGATAGCAGTGCCAATATCTTGTAACCCTTCTTCCTCCTTAATTGGAAGAGGGGTTGCGTCCCCGACTCACTCTGGGCGCGAAGGGAAAAAATAAATATTAAAACCAGGCATAAAAAGCTAAACAATATAAATTTCCCACACCACTGCCCAGGGGTCAGGCCAAAAAAATTCAAAGGATATAATAGCAGAGTAACCATTAAACAAACAAGAGGCAAGACTTTGGACGTATGTTATTAAAAAATAGAAATTTGCAAAAATAATTTTTACTATACATAACCATACAAGCTTAGTTACAAAAGCTGACGTTAATAATGGCAGCATCTTATCCCCATTTGCGATACTAACAATAACCTTTAAAAAATCGTAAAAATATAAATACTGATAACAAGTATAAAAATATATAAGGGCGTGAGGCGTGGCCACTATAAAATATCAAAATTTACTGACTGCCCTAATACCAAAAATCAAACAAGACAATCAATATAAATATATAAAAAAACTACAAAAATAATACTGAAGTACAAACAAATTATTTAAATAAAGTTCTTAAACTCTCAATCAACGGTTTAGTCTTTCTTCAGATGTTCGTTGCTAAAGACTTGCCAAAAAACAAACAAAGTTAATATCCTAGGCGTGCGCTGGCTTCCTGACCTTCCTCACCAACTCCAGAGTCTAATGCCACGCCGGGCCATAGGTACGAATTCACAAAGGCGTGAACGATGACCAAAAAAAAATTATCTTATTTTTAAGGGAAATGTAGCAAAAACTCTTCACGTAACATAACCATGTTACCACAGAAGTATTTATCATCAGCTTCAAACAAAGTCTTACTTCTTTATTAACTTGCCAATGATTTTATAAAAACGTAGAATGGCCGCACCAACCAACATCAGGCTGCGCATGTAGTCCAATACCGATCGCATACATTTAATAATACTGCACAAGCTGATATATTAGCCAAATGCCAACTTTACGTATGCAAATTCCGATGACAAAGTCTCAAAAACAAATTGCAAAATGTTCGTTTCTTCCAAACTTATACTTTTATTGCAACTACAGGCAAACGGGCGACCTTATTAAAAAATCCCACACTGGAACAACGTGTGAAACAAATGGGCCTCTTCACCAAACAGGCTAATAAAAGTTCCGTCCAAATAAAATTTAGTATGGGAAAATACACAGTTCACTAGGTTTGCCAAAAACCAGTGCAGCACCACGAGGGTAAAAATCAAAATCGCGGCCTCTCTTTACCTTGATTACTTCTGTATCACAGGGCAATCCATTGCCCTGTCGCCCAGCGTGGAGCCTCCATCCCAATACTCTTCGTCGCCCGTTGCCGTCCGGCACACCAGTCCGCACCGTCACATCCCTCTGTCCTCCACGGTCGCTCGGCACCCACTCACCGGCCCAGCTGATTTTTTCTTCCCGGCAAGCCGAATGTCTGACGTCATCAGCCAACCGCCGGGCGCTCACCAAGTGGTATTTACGTGAAACACAATCGATATTCTTAAACTCATAATCGATAGCTACCAAACTGCGTATAACTAATTAACAGAAACAAATATAATTAAAAAAATTTACAGATAAATTAACATTAATTAAAAAAGGCGTAAAAATACGTGAAATAAAAACCATATAAAACTAGAGACCAGCAACAAAAATAAATTACAAGTAAAAATGTGGCCCTGCCGGCCACAACCTCCGCCTAGAACAAAAAAAATTTAAACAGCAACCTTAAAAAAACTAAAACGTCAAAAAAACAAAACCTGGACTTGGAGAAAAAGCATTCACAAAAACTTCTAATCCAACAAACCAGCCCAAACTCAAACAAACAAAC
The DNA here is from genome assembly GCF_032445375.1 of Bacillus rossius redtenbacheri. NCBI lineage: Eukaryota > Metazoa > Arthropoda > Insecta > Phasmatodea > Bacillidae > Bacillus > Bacillus rossius. The sequence continues at coordinate 2,379,652 of NC_086343.1, forward strand.
CAGCAACAAGGAATACTTGCCTCCAAAGCCCCAGCCAAAATTTCAACGCTAAAAAAAAACAAGAGAAGGATTTTCCAACAAGTAACGGAAAAGACAAACTAAACCCACAAACCTAACAAACAGGACCTAAGTAAGCCAAAACAAACAAACAAGCTCCAAAGTCAAATCCGAAACGTATTAGACAAAACCTTCTCTCTCAAAATTATCAATAACTAAAGAACAAAAAAAAAATAAAACACCAAGTCTGACAACCCGGAGGTTGCAAACTAAAGCAAAGAACTATAAAAACTATAACCTCACAGGAAATATATCAAAACCATCACTGGTAATCTAAATGACCACTATAATTCCTGGTGCTGATCCTGCTCCCGCTTCTTTTTAAAGCAAAATTTTTCTGAATGACCGTTTTTGCCACAAAAACCACAAACAAATTTATTTACCTCCGAAACCGAGCAATCCTTAGCAAAATGCCCTACCTTATTACACTTAAAACAAGTCTCATCAATTTTTTCATTACCCGGCGTTTTAAAACAAACCATTTTAAAATTCATTTTACCTTTACCCTTATCGAATTCACATTTAGCGTAAAAAATATTATCTACCTGGATAGCCCAAGTGTTGAGTTCCTCCACACTATTAGGTCTGCCAATAAATGCGCATTCGTGTCTGATGGCAGGATTTAGATTTTCCAAAATAATAGCTACAAAACGGTGATCATCTAACTGCAGACCAAATACATTAACGTGATTTCTAATATCCTGTATAAATTCTAAGGTGCTTTCATTTTCCCGTTGAAAACGGAAAATCAATTCCTTAATTAGATCGTCCTTCACCCTCTTAGGGCACAAATATTCCCACAAATTCTCTTTCACTACCGACCATCCAACAGACTTATTTATACCTGACGTAATCACATCTCTAGCGATCCCGCTACATTTAGTCGAAATACACCTTAACAATTCTTGCTCATTTTGTAAACAACAATTAGTTTTCAAACTATCTACCCCCAAGCAAAACTTTATTAAATCTCTTGGCCCACCGGAGCATAAAGATGGCAACCTATCCAGTTCCTTAAAAAGCAATTTACTTTGCATAGCAGTATTCAATGAATTTACTTGGCTGATCTCCGAATTCTCCACATTTTCCTCAACAGGTTTTTTCCTCCCTTCTTTAATGTGGGTACTTAATTTCCTGCGTAAGGTATCAATGTCATCCTCCAGACCACTCTCTACTCCCGCTGCTTGCAAATTAGCGTAAACCTGTTCTTTGGGAAGTTTATAAATCCAAGAAACTGCCATTATTAAAAAAATCAAAAAAGTCAGCAAAATCGCAAAAGTCCAAAGTCTCTGCCCAGCAGAGTGGCGCAGGTTGTAACCCTTCTTCCTCCTTAATTGGAAGAGGGGTTGCGTCCCCGACTCACTCTGGGCGCGAAGGGAAAAAATAAATATTAAAACCAGGCATAAAAAGCTAAACAATATAAATTTCCCACACCACTGCCCAGGGGTCAGGCCAAAAAAATTCAAAGGATATAATAGCAGAGTAACCATTAAACAAACAAGAGGCAAGACTTTGGACGTATGTTATTAAAAAATAGAAATTTGCAAAAATAATTTTTACTATACATAACCATACAAGCTTAGTTACAAAAGCTGACGTTAATAATGGCAGCATCTTATCCCCATTTGCGATACTAACAATAACCTTTAAAAAATCGTAAAAATATAAATACTGATAACAAGTATAAAAATATATAAGGGCGTGAGGCGTGGCCACTATAAAATATCAAAATTTACTGACTGCCCTAATACCAAAAATCAAACAAGACAATCAATATAAATATATAAAAAAACTACAAAAATAATACTGAAGTACAAACAAATTATTTAAATAAAGTTCTTAAACTCTCAATCAACGGTTTAGTCTTTCTTCAGATGTTCGTTGCTAAAGACTTGCCAAAAAACAAACAAAGTTAATATCCTAGGCGTGCGCTGGCTTCCTGACCTTCCTCACCAACTCCAGAGTCTAATGCCACGCCGGGCCATAGGTACGAATTCACAAAGGCGTGAACGATGACCAAAAAAAAATTATCTTATTTTTAAGGGAAATGTAGCAAAAACTCTTCACGTAACATAACCATGTTACCACAGAAGTATTTATCATCAGCTTCAAACAAAGTCTTACTTCTTTATTAACTTGCCAATGATTTTATAAAAACGTAGAATGGCCGCACCAACCAACATCAGGCTGCGCATGTAGTCCAATACCGATCGCATACATTTAATAATACTGCACAAGCTGATATATTAGCCAAATGCCAACTTTACGTATGCAAATTCCGATGACAAAGTCTCAAAAACAAATTGCAAAATGTTCGTTTCTTCCAAACTTATACTTTTATTGCAACTACAGGCAAACGGGCGACCTTATTAAAAAATCCCACACTGGAACAACGTGTGAAACAAATGGGCCTCTTCACCAAACAGGCTAATAAAAGTTCCGTCCAAATAAAATTTAGTATGGGAAAATACACAGTTCACTAGGTTTGCCAAAAACCAGTGCAGCACCACGAGGGTAAAAATCAAAATCGCGGCCTCTCTTTACCTTGATTACTTCTGTATCACAGGGCAATCCATTGCCCTGTCGCCCAGCGTGGAGCCTCCATCCCAATACTCTTCGTCGCCCGTTGCCGTCCGGCACACCAGTCCGCACCGTCACATCCCTCTGTCCTCCACGGTCGCTCGGCACCCACTCACCGGCCCAGCTGATTTTTTCTTCCCGGCAAGCCGAATGTCTGACGTCATCAGCCAACCGCCGGGCGCTCACCAAGTGGTATTTACGTGAAACACAATCGATATTCTTAAACTCATAATCGATAGCTACCAAACTGCGTATAACTAATTAACAGAAACAAATATAATTAAAAAAATTTACAGATAAATTAACATTAATTAAAAAAGGCGTAAAAATACGTGAAATAAAAACCATATAAAACTAGAGACCAGCAACAAAAATAAATTACAAGTAAAAATGTGGCCCTGCCGGCCACAATCTATAATAAAAAAAAAACACTTTGCAAGTTCAGTCACTATTTAACAAATAAGTATTGCATTATTTTCTTAACTTACACGTTGGATGTTCGGGAACATCTGTCAGACACAATAAGTTAAGTTCAGTCACTTTTTACAATATTTCTTATTGGCATTTAGAAAAAAAAGTTTCTTGACTTTCTCGCTTGATGTTCGAGAACGTCGATCAGACACAATAATTCCAGTTTTTGAGAACAATCGTTCACAGGGAACAGAGGTAGCAACTGTAGCAAACTTCTCTAGGACTACTCTCTTGAGATGTGGGTAGTTGTACGAGTGTCGATCATCGCTCCTACTTCTGGACAGTGATAGTGATGTTAAACTATCTTGATTCTGATCAGGTAACTGTACAGTTGGATGTTTACATTTCAAATGTTTCTTCAGATTAGTCGATGATGATTTATAACTCAGTTTTTGTTTATACAAATTACACTTAGCAAACTCATTATTTTCCGTGAAAAAATTCCACACAAATGAAGTCTTTTTCCCTGCACTTATCCATTCCTTATTTCACTATAAAGATACTAACTACAAAGCATGACGGCCCGCAACATGGTGATACACGGCCAGGACGAACTGCAGTGAATCTAGAACTGATTGATACTGGCTGTATTAGGCGGGCATGAGCGTAACAGAGGTAGAGAATTACCAGGCGTGATAAATAATGTATCAGATTCTCCTTCCGGTCGCGCGGTCTGCGTACGCGGAGCTTTTTTTTTTTTTTACTGTTGGAGAGAAGTAAGAACAGGGAGGGGAGGTTGGAAGAGAGTGAGAAATACTCCTTTAACGTCGAAAAGGGGGGAATGAAGTATAACTAGCAGAAGGGGGGGTTGCAGATTACGAAAGGCGTGGAAAGAGAACACCGATACCTTTTTACGCTAGTGATGACGGCACGGAGGATGTGTAACCTGTAACGAGAATACTGATACCTTGTTGCTTCCTGGGATCGCTAATGCTCTAGCTTATACAGAAGTATCAGCTACTTGTAACTAGTACATTACTGTATCAGTAACAGGTTGGAACAGATACCGAAAATTGCTGTAACAACCCACCTCTAACGACCATGCACTGCCTTTCTGTTACTACTGGCTCTTTTTTTATCAGCGTCCAACGCCAACCAGATAGTTACGGGCATTCCCCTTCGGTAAAAAATTACGTAGCGCCGTATTACCAACACGGTAGCCCATATAGGCCTACGTAGAAGTGTATGAAATGTTGAGATTTTCAAAACTAGTTAGATATTATTGAAACAATTGTGTCAAATATTTTATTGGGTAGAAACCACATTCTACTTGTGTTGATTGGACCGTACAAATGGCGTACGATCCAAGGGCAGGACCGTACGTCCGTACACACAGTGAAATTACCGTACATGTACGATCAGGACCGTACGGTTGGCAACGCAACAAATGGCTGTTAATGGCGTCATCAAGTTTACTATACAGCCATAAGAACATGTAATAAAGATAATGGAAAGATGCATAGTGGTGTAAGTCCTCTACCAGTTTGGCTATTAACAGAACATTATTATTTGTATTTATTACATATATTTTGTGCTGCTGTCTTGTGATCATAGACAGAACTATGACTTAAATCACTATGCCATTTAAAATAAAATACTTTTAACTGTCCTTTACTGTGTATAACTCAATTTGTAGAAAAAGTTGACTTACACCACTTGGCCTTTTAGCACCTCAAATAGTAATAGAAACTTACTAAATTGTATGGCTTATTACCAGAATTGTATGCTGTTGGATGTAGACCGAGGCGTAGAATGGGAGAAGGACGGAGAACAGATCAACTTCATACTGTGATATTCATTACTGAAACTGTCTCCGTCTTACATGTTGTTGTGTGTTGTATGTGCTGGCATAAAGACACCCAAGGAAGAAGGGCATCATTAATAGTAGGAAAACAACTTGAAAAATTATTAAAAGGTTATTGAATCAGTTAAATACTCAACTTGTTTTCAAATATAAATTTTATTATACATTCAATGTTCTATGCCTGTTGCACGTCATAACCTAATATTAAATTATTTTTGTTCATAGCTTGCTTCATGTTTCGCTATTTATCATATCCCAACACGAAACATAGATTTTGGCAGGCGGTCAGCCCTGACCTGCTGTAAGAAACCACCGCATGTCTCCTGGGGTGACTATGGAAGCATTGGAAATACGAAAAAAGAAATGGCCGGACCATAATATTTGAACGTTGTTCCTCTGGAATGCAATTGAGCTGCCTGACCACAGGCCATCTTGCTCCGGCTTACTCGTCAGTTATGGTGTGGTGTGAAGTTGTGGAAAGTATATTTTAGGAAGTAGGTACTTTCAAAAGTGTTCAATTATACTTGAACCAACAAGTATGTGCTAATCTTATACTTTATAAAGGTCTCCAATCTGATAATAATCCCAAAATCCCATAGAAACCTAAGTAACAAATCACATAGAATTAAACTATTTTTATCTATGGATACTAATGATATGAAGGGATTGTTCATTAAAAATAACACATAAAGCATGTTATAACTCGTGACCTAACATCATTGGCGTAGCTGTGTTCATAAAGTTGGGGGGGTCAAATAATGATTTTGATGTCATGTAAACCCATTCCCCTCCTACTAAGATGGGGGGTCCGGGGGTCCTCGAGCGGAAAAATTTGATTTTAAAAGTGCAAAATAGCGTTTTTAAGCAGTTTTTGTATCTAACCACTGGATACATCGATGTTAAAATTATTATTGTTTCCTTAAGATAAAATTTGAGAGTGAAGAAATTACAAATAAAGTTGGGCAGAATAATATTATAAATTAAAAATATCACGGTCTAGAAAGTTGGGGGGACAGTCGCCTCCACCCAAAAAGTTCAGGGGGACACGTCCCCCCTGTCCCCCCCCCCCGGTTCCTACGCCCCTGCCTATCATGATAACCATGTTCGTTATTTGCTTTAAAAAATTGACAGTTCAAATGTTTTTGTTTGGCAATAAATATGAATGATTTAAGGCAAAATAATAAATTTCTCAATATTGCTTTCATTAATTGAAATCTGAAATAATAAAGTATTATATAGAAGAGCAGATTCAGCTGTAAGTTTTTGTTCTAAGTAGATCAGTTAATTTGACAAGTCCCATGTCTTGACTGCGATAATATGAATTCATAAAAAGATTGAAGTAAAAAAAAAGTATAAAATTGACATCCATTTAGATGAAAAAAATTCATATGTAAATACTAAGCGAGATTAAGGCATCGTTTGAAATTTCTATTTTTTATTTAGCTGTAATGACCTGCACATCAAAGTCCTAATGCTCTTATGAAACAGCTAATGCATTAAGAAGAAACAAGGTAACCCTTATGTGCTCTGTGGCAATGATAATGTGCATTTAAAACTCCGTTGTGTTGTATCAGTTTTAAGAGTTACCGTTGGAACGTGAGATCTGCGCTCTTCCTTCACAAAGGCGATGTTACACTTGGTCGAAGTGTGATAGTCGACCATGTGCTGCAGGCAGCTACACGGTCACGCGTACGATGTCTAAGGCTTCAGCTGTCACAGTGATATTTAACATTTGCTCGAGATTTCCGCAAAGTGTCAGTTCGCTAAATAAATAATCTTCAAACATATTGTAGCGAGTGCCATCGCAAGTTCTAAATCAATTGTAGCCCAGCCTTTACCAAAAGTCCACGGCCGAATTTTCCCACAATATTATTTGTTTACGTTGAAAGCTGATGGGACATTGAGTCACATACGTACGTAAATGAAACCACTAAGCTGGCTGTGGCTTTCTTGATTCGATGGTCGGTGGTGTCCCCACGCACCAATGATCTCTGTTGCCCGCACTGTGTCGACTGCGAGTGGTCTGAATGCAGGTTGGTTTCCTGCGATTGTTAATGAATCAATGTCCAGTTCCCAAGCGCGTATTGTTTGCAGAGACAGTGAGGGTAACGCAATGGAAAATAACGTTACTGTGAAAGCTAAATGCCTTTTTTTTCTTTTTCGTTAAATAATTAATGACATTTTCCCTCTACAATTGACCTCAGCATGATGAGTTTATGGAATCACAATAATGCTCAGGAAAACTTGTACGTGGGAAATTATTGTCAGGAAATCATATTGACAAAATATAACTAAAATGAAACTGGATAAACTTATGCACGAGGAAATTTAATATTATCATTTAGACATTAAGTAATCATGGGGACATACTTACAAATGCTTAAAACTTCCATCGTGAATTACAGGTGGATAACCTGCGGTAGTTAAATTTGTAACGAGTTGTCAAATGTCAGCTTGTTTACATTTTTAATGGAGTATAAGTATTGCTTGCATGGTTTGTGGGATAATATTTCTAATTTTATTTTAAGAATACTAACCCAACCTTATACTGGGAGGTTAAACGGACATGGCCTTTTTAACTACATAGTTCTAAAAGCAGGTTCGCCCTTAGGCCTATTCGAATGATTATGACTTGAGAGTAATAAGTAAAATAAAAGTAATTAATAGTAGTATAGTTTGGAGGCTCCTAGGACTGGTTTCTGGTAGTGGTGGTGGTGCCGACGACCATCTTGGATTGTGACATTATGGCAGTGACTTAGAATCCCGCCATTTTATTTTATAGAACTTTCCAACATTTAGAATTATGTCACCGTTGCAATTTCCGTTATGGCCAACATTTTTAATTTCCGTAAATTTATGCTAAAGAAAAAGAAAAAAATTAAAAATAAAATATTAATTAAATTTAAATAAAAAAATATTTAAAAACATCATTGCACATTTCGTTAAGTCGCCATCTGAAATTCTAGAAAAACTGCACATTCCATTACGTGCACCCTCTTGGTTATGTATGACATAATCATGACACGATTCTTTACAGACAACATAGTAGTATAGAATAGTACTATGCCCGGCAGATATCTTAGCGTCTGAGCTCCCTAGTCCTGTCTGGAGGGGAGGGGAGGGCGAAGAGGAAGCGATACCCTATTGTCAAGGTCAGCGGCCAGGTTTGTACTAGCAGAACAGAATACATTCGGCGCGTGACTTCCTACACTACGTAAGTCTGTATCCACGTCCGTGGGGGCCCCAGGGCGGTAAGGCCCTTTGGCTAAGAGCGCTGGGTTACCAAACCAAAAGTGAGAAATCCTATGAATTGTACTTGTATTACATAAGTGTAACATTGTGTAAATTGCAGTGGTTGTGCTCGAATATTTGTACTCATCTGTCAGGAAAAGTAACAAACTATTATCTAAACCTGCAACGTTTTACTTTGTCCCATGAAATATACTTACGGTGTCTGTTAATTATTATGCTAACCAAAATTAATTGAAATGTTAACTCAGTAACTAGCGAAAACCAGACACGATTTATTTTGGAAAACTAGGTCACTTAGTAAGTAAAATAAATTTAAAACTATGCTTCTCAATTCATTGTGTTCTCAAAGTTAATTAAAACAAGTCTTACAATAAAAAGCAAACGGTCAAAACATTACGCAATAGTAGCTCTCCGCGCGAAAGCTATCTCACAGTTGATGACGCAGGAGCCAGTCTAGCCCTTATCGTTTTCCGGTTTCCGTAACTAAAACGTTCAATTTAGCGCTGGATGTACATTTAAGTAAACATGAAGCTTGTTATGTTATATTTGCTGCTTGAACTGCATGTGAGTCGTTTAGGAAACACCTGACTACCAACGTTAATGGCATTTAAAAAAATGCTTGTGTATGTGTGGCTTTATATTTTAATGCACCTATAATATATTATTTATTATAAATGTAAATACAATTTGCATTGTACTTCCACTTTAGAATGCATATTATAACCTTCAAAACCTCATATATATTATATGATTTTTTAATGTAGGTATGAAGTTCTCTTTCCATGATAATTGATTGTATTAGGTGACGAAAAACAAAATTAAGTTAAAATTAATTACTATTATTGCTATTCTCATTACTTTCTCTACGTACTCCCGTTTTCCCCGTTCTGTCATTTCGTCAACGCTTCATACTCATCATTTCTCCACAATAGGCTATCAAGACCTTACTTGTTAATAGCCGCCCAACTCACACACACCCTAACTGCCCAAATATTTTACTCCACTATACACTACGTAACAGTAACGTAGTAAAGATATATTTCCATTGTTTATTAAATACTTAAAATATCTGTTTTTTCCTGGCGTTGTCTGTGGGTCATGTGGTTGTTCTTTGCTGACTTTACGAATTCTGACTATGGACCGTTCACTCACACCCGTGTACTTCGTTGCTCTTGCCGTCTGTCTCTGTAAAGGTTCGAGCAGACATTTATTTTTCGCTTCATCATCACAAAACTGCATCACGAATTTTATTATTTCCCGCTCTCCGCTATGTATCACTTTACCGCGCCTCTGCGAGCTGCCACCTTCGCCTTCCATTTTCGGGTATACACTGAAGGGCGATATTTTCCTAACAGCCACTACACGACTCTCGGCCACGTGTCGCCTGCTTACCCCCTCTTCTTTCTCCGGTCCCGCTCGCTGTCCCCGCATCCCCGCGCTGAGACACGCTAAGATAACTGCCGGCCACAGTATTTTCTGGGACAGGCTCCAGGCGGTGGAGCCGGGAGCCGAGCCACATATCTGATTCTGACGTAACGGCGGCCATCTTGGTTGGTTGTGACCTCGACCTTTGACCTTGACCTTAGACCTTGACCTCAGTGGCGAGGCGTGAGGTTTACATGAGGGGAAGCAACAACTCCGTTCACATCAAAACTAGAAAGGGGAGGGGGGTCCGGGGGCCCTCCCCCGGGAAAATATGGATTTCAAGGTACAAAATGGTGCTATTTAAGTAGTTTTCTTAACTGAACATTGACTATTCCACAGGTAGAAAAATTGACATTTTTTTAAAATAAATTATTTTAAAAAAAATAATGTTTGACTTACATTATTCTGATAGTAAAATACCTACTCTACATTACTTATATACTAAGTGGGAGTGTAGTATCATCGATATCTGGTACAAAATATATAAACAGACAACACATGGCAAAGTAAGTACTTAAAATAAAGAGAAGAACCTCATTAAAATGTACTAGAATAGTAAAAATTAAATCTTGGTATTTTTCGTACCAACATAAAAGAAATTATATTCATACGTGATCAGAAACTCTGTTAACTGGTACGTGTACCAAGAAACTGGCATGTCAATCATTCCTGAAACGCCACGATTTTTTTTCCTAGCCTAAATTATTCTAAGTGTGTAAGGGGAGGGTCCAGGTTAGGGGAGGACCTAAGTGTGTCTCAAGCCGAAGCCTATACACTCTACCATGCGGGTTTTTAACCATGCGGGGATCAATTAACATGCATTAAGCAAGCAGGTAACTACTGGACAAGAGGGAAGAAGGGTCCAGGTAAGAAGAGTTGGAGGGGCTGAAAAATCAACCATGCTGGAGTTGGGTGCTTGGGCCTTGCGACCCGCATTTAAATGTTGGGTACTTCTGGGTTATTATTAACCAGGGGCGCATGCGCCCCCAGGGGCGGGCGACTTCACTCGTCAGCCCAGCCCAGCTGCCCAGGCAGCCACAGTTAAACCATATGTGGGCAGACGAGCCAGTAAACCGGCTCGAACTGCTGGCTCTCGGAGCGAAAGGCAGCCTGACATTGCGCCATCTTCATCTTCCTTCTTCCAGTCAAAAGCCAACGACCTTTCAAGCCAGGGTGGGGGTAAGTCGTTCAGGCGAATTAAGTATCTTGCGAGTCGGACCCCCTTGTCCTCCAAAATCCCGGGACGGTTGAAGGTCGCGCCGCCCAGGCTACCACTGGCTCCAACAGGGCCCCAACTTAAAGGCACCGCCATCTCTTCTTCCAGAGTTACGATGCTGTTCAGTTCCGATGCGCGCGCGGCAGTTCACAGCTCCGCAATTTCCAGCCCGCAGTTCGTCTACACTTCGCACCCAGGGCACATCGAGCTCCCCTGCGGTGCCTTCGCCGACGGAACTGCTTTCTGCCACGCGCCGAGCTGCATTCAGGCTACCTTTCACCCCGATAGCCGTAATAACGACTCCACAGGCCGGCCATTGGTCCGCGGATTGCTATTGGTTATTCACAGTCACTCCAGAGAGATTGCAACTCTCGAGCTGGGATCCCGTATCCGCCACCCGCGGGACGCGGTCGGTAGCAGTTGGCCGCCTCCCGTACGCTCACAAATCCCCCACGCACTGCCAGCCAGCAGCCCGCGAGAGAGATGCGCGCTCCCCGAGAGACGACCGCCGACTGAAACGCGACCTCGCCACCTGCCCTGCCGAACTCTAGCGGACATAGCCGAAGCAGTCGGCGGAAGAATTCCACTGTCTGCTTCGGCCATGTTCGCTTCAGTTCGGCAAGAAAGCGCTACCTTCGTAGCTTCTACCACGTGTTTTTACAGCCAATCCCCTCCCTGAACCTTTGTACCATGCCACCCCCCCCCTTCCTTCCGAAAGGAAACTACTGCGGCAGCCTTCCTGCTGAAAGCGGTCCTACCAGCGCTTCTAAACCTAGCAAAGCTTCTAAAACAGCATGTTTTGTGTGTCAACGAGTTCTTTTCTTATGGCGCACAGCGCACAGTACTGGGTCCCAAGAAGATAGTGTAAAAAATACATACACCTAACGGCACGAGCCAAAGTAAAATACTATTCTAAATAAAATATTTATTTAAAAAATACAATGTCTGGAAACTGCCTGGGCAAGCACTGCTTGCCTTGCTTGCCCTGACGAGACGCCACTGCTTGACCTTGACATTTGACCCTCAAAATTCGCCAAAATTGGACAAAAATTGCCCAAAATTCCTCAAAAATCGCCAAAATTTCCATTTCTGTGGAAAAAAATTCCGCCAAAAAATCTCAAAAATTTTGATAAATTGAAAATTCCCGTTTTCGAGGGAAACATTTCCCGTTTCGAGGGAAAAATTCCCGTTTTTAGTCCTTAAAAATCCCAACGACTAGAAAGTCCTAAAAGAGGCTTAAGCATCCTTTTCTACAGCCTCCGATAAGCCTCTGACGTGATCTAGGATTATGACGTCACCGTTTCAATTTCCGTTACGGTCACCATCTTTAACTTTTTTATTTAATATCCGAATTTAATGAAAAAAAATTTAAAATTTTTAAAAAAATAATTTAATAAAATTTTAATGAAAAATATTTAAAAAATTACATTTATGACACGGAGCACGGAGTCCTCGGTTCAAACCCGACGAGTGCAAAAAACAAAATAAAAATGGCAACCGATCCTTCCCCCGTGCTGGGTGCTGGCAGACTGACCCCCACCACTTTTTACCATAAATAAATATCGACAAGTAGTATGACGTCATGTCCGCCATCTTGAAAATCCGTAATTTTTATGTTAGAAAATCGGGAAAAATTCTAAAATTCATCAAAAAATTCACTCATTCAGTTATGATTCATTTGAAACTTGGTTCGATCCCTGGCAGATACAAAAAATAATTTTATGTAATAAATAATATCTTCAATAAAATCACGACCATAGTCCTAAAAAAAAAGAGACTTTAAATACTCTACTACCAGCCTCCAGTAAGCCGTTATGTCCACCATCTTGGAAATTTGTATTTATTAAACCATAAATTTATAAAAGTATTAAATTCATATAAAATCAAACATTAATTTACCTATTGAATAGTTACTTGGTTCGATCCTGGACGAAGCTAAAAAAAAAATTAATTTAAATACCAGAAAAGTGTAAGGTTCGAGAAATAAAACATCTTAAGTTATTTTAAAAAACAACATTTATTACATAATTTCTATTCTACTACAGGACCACGTGCGAAGGTTAGTAATCTCATAATGATTTAGGTCTGCATAGGCGTGAAATGACTAATTGTTAGCTCCAATCGGTTTATACTAGACAGAGACCAACCAGAACCTTTACTGACATAGTCCTCCTCTTCTTGACAGAGTTTCTTGATACCATGTTTAACAGTTTGCTTCACATCGTCAGAACTGTAAATTACTGCAGCCGAAGTCTTGAAAGCACACTTCTTCACTTTGTCATCTAACGGAATATGGCTTTCCATATATACAGTCCAACCACAAGTTATATTTTAATGGACCATTTGTTGCAACGTCATCAGTAAGCTGATTGATTATGTCCTCTCTGATATCATCAAGAAAATTACAAATGCCTTTCGACTCACCTAACGTATTTAAATAATAGTAGTCTTTCAATGTTCCACGAAATGCAGACTGCGCCAAGTAGAAGCCATTGTCGTTCACTTGTAATGCTCCGAACACAGTCTTAGGTTTATTTTCCTGTTCAGACGTCATACCAATCGGTTGCTGCACATCGGTTTTCTTGCTTGTACGCTCACGAGCCTTCAACCTAAACCGAGGAGTCGAAATTTCTGCAGGTAGTTCAGCAGTAGGAACACGGACTTCACCTTTACAGTTTTTCGCATGTCGTCGCAAATTATCAATTCGAGTAAACCATTCATGACACTCATCACAGCGAAAATTCATGCGAGAAGGATTCTTCTTGCATTTGCTCCTCTCATGTCTTCGTGCATCATGAACAAATGCGAACGTCATATCACAGTAGCTGCAAGGATACCGGGGTGATGAAGACGAACCTTTCAGACCCGATCCAGATACTGACGTTGCCGCAGTTGCACCATCTCCAGGCATACTCTTATGAACATCAATGCATCGTTGTTGTATAGAAACCTTTACTTTCTGCCGAACAGCAGGACCTTTGCATCTCTTCATGTGCGTTTTCATATTATCTTGTCTTGCAAATTGCCTGTGACATTTCTTACAGCCAATCATTTTGCGATAAAGGTTCTTGGCACATTCTCTATTCTCATGTCGTCGAGCATTGCTGTTGTTTGAGAAAATCTTGTCGCAGTAACAGCACCGATGTTCGTTAGTCGTTGTTGAATCATCACCCATTGAAGTCTCCATTGATGGCGAACCAGCGTTCGCCGAGTTTCCCTGTGCAGCCAGCACTAGCGGCATTAAAGTCTCTTCTGCTGGCGGTACCACGTCTGTTGAAGTCTCCTCCAGTGTTGACATCGACGTTGCCAACGGGATCTGCACCTTCTCCGTCGTAGCTGTCGTCAAGGTTTCCGTAGTCGATGGTACAACCTCCATCGAGTTCGACGTTAAAGACAGTAAAGATGCCATCGAGGTCTCAAGAACAGATAGTTGACACGACTTATGCACCAGAAGAAACAAACTAGGCGATCCTTACACCGCCGACGTCAGTAACAAACTGAGCGACCTGCTGTCTAGGACTCGCTTATATACATGCACCGTATGGAATAATAATACGCTAGTCAAATCAAGAACCATTTAAAATAATACTAGAATCAAATCTACAATTAAAAAAGAGGATCATATGATCGAAAAAAAATTCGATGAGTTATGGTACGTTCTCGTCTCATTAATTCGATCTTTCCAATATACACTAGGCTCCAAGAGCTACAATTCGCGTCATCAGATCCATCTACATTTTGCTCCTATGCTTCAATTCTTCAATTGACCATTAGCTTCAAGTGCTCCAACAGCTCCATCAGCTCCAACACGTAATGTACGCAATGTACGCGCAATACATGCAATTTACTTGCAATAAATGTAATGATCACACAGTACACACAGGAAACGGAACGAACACGTAATGTTCTCGCAATTGATGCACAGTACACACAAAGTACATGCAACGTACGCAAAGTACACGCAATGTATGCAATGTATGCAATATACGCAATGTACACACAATGACTACACTTCGTTCGCGCAGTATAAGCATTTAATGAGAACGAAGCACGTTTGGACGGAAATTCTATAAAACGAAAGCTCATTTAACGAAAAGGAGGCACATTCTCTCTCGTTCATTCAACTCAGTAGTATGCGATCGTCAATGATAAGTTAGGTTATAATGTCTCCAACAGTCTATGAATCCAACAGTTTTTATTTCCATTAGTCATTGGCTCCAATAGACATTGGTTCCATCAGTCGTTGACTCCAACAGTCTTTTGACTCCAACAGTCGTTGACTCCAACAGTCTTTTGACTCCAACAGTCTTTTGGCTCCAACAGCCATTGGCTCCAACGGCCTTTTGCTTCATCAGCACCAATGATATTTTACTAGAATGCTGAGTAGTATAGGAAAGTATTTCCGAGCTCAGGGTTCAGGGTGTGGAGCCGGGAGCCGGTCTGCCATATTGGATTGTGACATCACGGTGCAAAAGATTTTTAGTGGTCATCACGGACATCTTCACAAGGTGGGTTGAGGCCTTCCCAGTGTCCAATGTGCGAGCTGGGACCATAGCAGCTCTACTGGACCAGGAAATTTTCCCGCGCTACGGCTTCGCGAGGGTACTACTGACAGACAATCAGTGTCAATTCACTGGGAAGCGCTGGCGAGCTGACTGTCGTCGGTGGGGCCTAGACCACCACACAACCCCTGTCTATCACCCCCAGGCCAATCCGACCGAGCGTCGGAACCAAGAAGTAAAAGCACAGTTAAGATTGCGCCTGGGGGACAACCATTCTAAGTGGGATGTACATATACCCAAGTTACTGTATTGTCTTAGGCGCCGTACGAATGCCGTCACAGGCCACAGCCCGGCCGAGCTGCTGTATGGACAGAACCTCGCCCTACCAGGGGAGTGCCGGGTGGCAGCGGCCATCACGGACACTCTAATCCGTCCGGAGATTGAGGAAGGGAGGGAACAGGCCAGGCAACAGCAAAACCAATTCCTATCGGAGCACACACCACAGACCAGTCACCCCCCAACGCCCCTACAACCTGGACAGTGGGTGTACGTGAGGCAGCACCATCTGTCATCGGTCGCTCGCAATTTCTGTGCGGGGCTGGCCCCCAAGTGGTCGGAGCCAAGGGAAGTGCTCTGGAAATCCGGACCCACGTCATACGCGGTCCGTACCCCCCGGGGACGGCCTGCCAAGGTCCACAGGGATGACCTGCGGTTGGTAGCACCCGGGGTAATGGAAGGCGTGTCACCAGGGCCCAACTCGAGGGTGCCTCAATCAGAGGGCCAGCAGGTAACGAACCAGCAGGTTCTGCCAAAGGGCACCGCCCCACCATCTGATGATAACATGGGACTTGAGCCGATACATATTGCCCCCCCCCCGAACTGGAAACTCCAACTGCCCGTACACTGAGCCCTCCGATCGACACCGCGGGTGGCACCCATCAGGACTCCCCGATATGGCAACAGAATGACGAGGAGGAGACAGAGGAATGGGATGAGCCATCATGGATGCTGAACATGAGCTTGGTAGATGCCAACCCCCAGATGTCTGTCGACGAGTCAGGTGATGAGTCAGAAGGGGGGGAGGAAGGAACTGACATTGGGGGAAGGTACCCATCACGCACGCGGCGGGCTCCAGTCCAGATGTGCTGTCTAGACGAACATGAGTCCATGGATATCACACCCCTGGACGAGCCCGGGAAATACATAATTGAGGATGTCACCCCCCCGGACGAGCCTGAGAGAGACCAAGCTAGCCATGCCTACACCCTGACCGAACATGGGACATACATAATTGAGGATGTCACCCCCCCGGACGAGCCTGAGAGAGACCAAGCTAGCCATGCCTACACCCTGGCCGAACATGGGACATACATAATTGAGGATGTCACCCCCCCGGACGAGCCTGAGAGAGACCAAGCTAGCCATGCCTACACCCTGGCCGAACATGGGACATACATAATTGAGGATGTCACCCCCCCGGACGAGCCTGAGAGAGACCAAGCTAGCCATGCCTACACCCTGACCGAACATGGGACATACATAATTGAGGATGTCACCCCCCCGGACGAGCCTGAGAGAGACCAAGTTAGCCATGCCTACACCCTGGCCGAACCTGGGACATACATAATTGAGGATGTCACCCCCCCGGACGAGCCTGAGAGAGACCAAGCTAGCCATGCCTACACCCTGGCCGAACATGGGACATACATAATTGAGGATGTCACCCCCCCGGACGAGCCTGAGAGAGACCAAGCTAGCCATGCCTACACCCTGACCGAACATGGGACATACATAATTGAGGATGTCACCCCCCCGGACGAGCCTGAGAGAGACCAAGCTAGCCATGCCTACACCCTGGCCGAACATGGGACATACATAATTGAGGATGTCACCCCCCCGGACGAGCCTGAGAGAGACCAAGCTAGCCATGCCTACACCCTGACCGAACATGGGACATACATAATTGAGGATGTCACCCCCCCGGACGAGCCTGAGAGAGACCAAGCTAGCCATGCCTACACCCTGACCGAACATGGGACATACATAATTGAGGATGTCACCCCCCCGGACGAGCCTGAGAGAGACCAAGTTAGCCATGCCTACACCCTGGCCGAACCTGGGACATACATAATTGAGGATGTCACCCCCCCGGACGAGCCTGGGAGAGACCAAGCTAGCCAGGCCTACACCCTGGCCGAGCCCGGAAGATACATTATTGAGGATATCACTCCCCTGGACGAGACTGAGGACAATACCTCGGACAAGTTCTTGCCCCTGAAGGGGTGCCTCCCGCCGAACATCACACCCGAGCAAGCGGCAGCCCCCTCCCCTCCACTGCGGCCACAGAGGACCCGCAGGGCTCCGGTTCACCTTGCTGAGTACGAATGGACCAATCATCAGGGCCAGGCCAGGGACCCTACAGTGCCACCACAGTGCAACTCAATGGAGCTTATCCACATCAAAACATCACTGCCCCTACTGAGGGGGAACGAGCATAGTGAGGGAGGCACACAGTCATTTTCTTGTTTAAAGAGAGATGCTCAGGGCCTAGAATCTCACCCCAGGCATAGTAAACCACCCCAGTGCCGCGCTTCGAGTGCATCACTCCCGTGCGATCATTGTGAGGCGTCGGTGCACATAGCGGCCTCAGATAGAGGGGGGCATTTGACGCCAGCCGATAGTGCGCCTCTTAGTCGCACAGGCCGCGATGCCTCTCCGACGCCTCTCAAAGCCGTGTGCCACGAACACGCCCGCGTGTGCAACATGGTGCAACGAGTGTGAGTGCACCGAACGACCCGCAGCTAGCACCACTACCGGCCACCTCAGCGGAAGCACTCCGCCGGGTGTGGCAATGTGCTTCCGCCAGACTATAATAGCATCAAGGGCACATGTTTTCTCTCACAGACATAAACTATGTAATGTATATTTCATCAAATGTTTTTTTTGTTAATTCCATTGTTCAACGTGCGAATAGGTCCTAAACTTGGCCGCGTCTGTTTCCCGCGCGCTGCGCTTCTGGCGCGCAATTGGCAGGCCTGCTGTAGCGCTGTGCTACACGAGTGAGTCAGTACCCACCGGGAGCTCGAAGAGGCTGGTCGTCTTCGCGCAACGTTGAGAGGCCACCTTCGCGCCAATTCCGCAACCGCATCTAGATCGTGAGTTACAACACCACTGGCCGTGCATCACCGCGCATCACCGCGCAGGTCTTAGCAGCAACGTCCGCCACGTACTGTTCGCTCAAAACTCCCCCCTCTCCATAGTAAGCGGGGTCATCGCCGAACAGCCGTACACGCGCAGAGCTCTCTAACCCCGAACAGTCGCGGCCAGGGGATGGATAGCACCATGTAGAGGTTGATGTGTAATAAAAACCACACTTCACGTAGCAGAGTGCATAATTTGTAGTATAAGGCGTCTTGGGTGGCCTAAACAGCCCAAGGATCACCTCTACGGACACGTCCCTGCCTCCCGCCACTTGGCCGAACCGAAACCCCGAGACCCATCCCGCAAAACTTGATAGCTTTGACGGGGAGGCAGCCGGAACGGTGTCATATGGTGAGATAGGTAGGTACTATTGGTGGGGAATGACTGTTGGGATATGGCAGAAACACAGGTATATAGTGGAAAAAGATGATATTAAATTGGTGGGATACAATGGGATACAGTTAGTCGCCGTGCTCTGAGCGCAGTAGAGTGGCCTGCCCTCTGTCGCCGTGCTCTGAGCATAACAGCGTGGTCTGCCCTCTGTCGCTGTGCTCTGAGAATACCAGCATGGCTGCCCTCTGTCGCTGTGCTCTGAGAATAGCAGCATGGCTGCTCTCTGTTACCGAACTCTGAGCATAGCAATGTGGTCTGCCTCTGTCGCTGTGCTCTGAGCATAACAGCTCGGCCTGACTTCTGTTGCCATGCTCTTGTGCGGCAGGCACTCATGTGTATCTCCCAGCAGTAGAAATTCCTTGACCTAGAGAAAGGGAAGCCTTCTTTTCACAGATGAGAGAGCCAAAACCTCAAGTTCTCCGAAGTTCATGCTCGCTTTTCTTTTTCCGTATCTTTAATGTAGCTATTCTAACCAAATCAACCGTCCACAATGTTTAAAAGTTTTTTATAATGTAGCTAACCTGACCGTAATTGACCATTAATATCCTTTTATCGACACATTTACAATGAACAAAAAAAAAACCGAAGATGCATGATCGGGTGTTTGGCTCTCTCGTCTGTGAAAAGAAGGATTCCCCCCTAGAGAAAGGCTGCTTCCTGTTCCCACGGTGTGACGCCAGAGAACAGCAAACAATTAGCTTACGAAACGAGACTGTTGGGCAAGTTCGCGAGCTCTTTGTCACAGCTGTGCGTGGTCATTGACGTACGTGTACGCGGAGTCTTTTTTCCCATCATTGTTAATAAACAGTCACGAGTGGCGCAATGTTTAACATTTTAACCTTGTTCGCCTATATTAGTGATACACATTTAGCACCATCACTAGGCCTGTACAAGGAGTTCTCTACAGGTTTATTATGGAAGTCAATTAAATACATCTAGGGTTCCTTATCTTCATACTTCTATTTATTATATCTTATATGTAATTATTTTTGCAAACCTACTACCCTCAATATATTTTTATATTTTATTTTGGCTAAATCTCGTCGACAAGATCTTTACAGTGTTAGGTTTTGTCACTTCCTTGGGAAAGGAGGCTACAGACAGGGCTAGAAAATTTACGAGGGGGTTTTATATTTTAATTGATATTGGACAAACAATATACCACACTACATCGTACATTTGTAATTCCTAAGCAACTAATAAAACATTTTTGCAGAAAGTATTTTTGATGTAGATATACTAACCTAACTAATCGTTCACAATGTTTTAAAGTATTTTTAAAGTAGCTAACTTAACCGAATTGACCATTCTCAGTATTTACATTAATAATTCTCATAAACACAAACACACCGTCACACAAGGGTAAACAAAAAAAATGGCCACGCCCGTGTCAGTGCACAGGTATTGTAGTGTAACGTATGAACGGTGATTTCTCAGAAACCTGTTGGAATTTAGAAACGCTGGAGAAATGTCTTAGAAAAATATGTTTTCCTTATTATATTATTTTATTCACGGAAAAGCCACGACGCGAGTTTTTTTTAATGTAAACTCATTGGGCTTAGCCTCAGAAAAAATATTGATTGGAAATTGATTGAAATTGCTGTTAAAAAAATGTTCCAGTGTTTTTATTAATTTGACATGAACTTGCTAACACTTGAATTAACTTGCTAACCCACACAACTTTAAGCAGACTTTTTCCCACTACCAAGTTTCCTACAATATAGTGGCACCAGAATCAAATGCTCAGAATTTTCAACATACTAAATTAAAACAGCAAGCTTTGTGTACCACAGGATCAATGTAGGCCCATATAGGCTCGTGCCACCCACTTCACGGGTCAACATACTTATTAAAATTTTAACTTAACAAATCTGCAATAACAACACAAAATATTTTACAAATTTTAATTAATGGAAATGCAAGTAACCAAACGTAACATTTATTTGTAGTTAAAGTCACACACATATCCGTAAAACCACGTTTGTAATTATTTTAATAGGTAATTAATAAATCACTCTTAACACAACTACCAAAACAAAAACACACTAGTTAACATGGTGGTAATGAAGAACTTCTGTGAATACACCACTTTACCTGACACCTTGTTACATATTATTAAAAATATTACAATCGTATACCCTTTGTCGCAACACAACCACCAAATGGTTAGAAGAACTGAATATAACCTATTTGAAATCCTTTTTTTATGCAGAAGATGCTAATCTAGATAATTACCATTAATTGTGTTTATAAAAATTAAATAAAAACAGTATAAATATTGTTTATTTATTAACAATCATGTACTTAAGCCTTTTATGAAATCTTCGTAGACCTGTCAAACAGAAGTGGTAAGTTAACGAGTCTCATAATTTTATTGAGAGAGTGTATTCGCTATAAGTGAACCTGCAGGCAAGTAGCTATTAAACTGTCTTAATGTAATTGAGTCTTAATAGATGAATAGTTGTGATTTCAACTAAAGTCTTTATTAAGAAATGCCCGTCTCAGTTGTTTGTAGGTTTGCTATGCTCTTACTCGCTTTGATAGTAATCACGTCATCTGATTATCCACGGGAATTGAGAGTCCATGAATCACTGGAAACTGCCGGACTTATTTACAATCAATATTTTGGTAATTATACAAGAGAGAAGTGCATAAAAAAAAAGAAAAAAGCACATAAAAATCTGAAGATGCAACTTTGTCGCATGTTTCAACCTGCGCCCTGTCTTAACGCTTCAGCTGTGTGGCTCACATTTCATTGTGTGTTGACGTGCACATAATCTCGCCCTGCCTGCTGAATCACTGTCGTTTAACCTCTCGCCTGTGAGGTAATGTGTTGACACACTGTCTTGAAACAGTGACAGTAGCGGGCTCACCTCCCCCCCCCCCTCCCCCCCCCCCCCCGCCGCGACATTACTCTCATCACCGCACCTCTGTGTGATTAGTCCTCAGAGGTGATTTGCACCCCGTGAAAGATGCTCCGTGTGGAGCGCAGTGGTGCTGCGGGTAGCACACTGCATTCTCATCGCAGAGGTCCTGGGTTTGAATCCTTGCCTGGCCATCCTGGTTTGTGAATTGCAGTGGTTTTCAGTTATCACTGCAGGCAACTGCTGACTTGCAATAGACCATTGCCTTTTCCTTCCCCAATATTCCTGATCTATTGTCATGTGTTACCGTCTAATGATATGTTAAGAGCTTTAGTTTTAAATGGCACTTAGAGGAGTCTGTAATTTTAAATTTGCAATTTGTAATGTTACTTTGGTAACTTACTTACTTTTTCAGGATTGGCTGATGTAAACCACAATGTTTTAAAACACGGTTCAAACCTTGGTTAAACCATGTGGTTATATAAAAAACCAAATGTTTTTTTTTTCCTTTCAAATAATGAATTTTTAAATAGAATAGGTAATTTAATTTTTTAATGAAAAGGTCTTAATTCCTCTCTAACAGCAACAATGGTCATTGTTTCTTGTGATTTACAGGAACAAAAATTGTCATACTAATCAAGATCTTATCATTTAAATTATCTGAATAAGTTTTAAATCATACCCAGCTAAATACTCCTCTAAAATAAAAAATATTAGTAGTTAATTCCCATTTATGTGAGAAATCCCCGACTGTACTTTAAATCCCCATTCTGTGTGAACCACCATCCTCTTGTGGGGAAATACCCTTTTCTGAGGTGAAGTCCCAGTCAGACGTACAGATTTGCTGGACTTCAGTTCATTGATTTTATAACTTTTCTTGTTCAACATGAGCGGCATGTATGGTTTTCATTTGAACACGGTGAGAATCATTGTTGAAATGAAAATTAAATAAAAATTAAACATTGTTTAAACAGGATGGTTGTACTGTCCAAGAATTATTCATCAGTTTCTTTGTATGATTCTACTCCTTTTGAAAAGTTTATATCGTGTAAAAAAAAAAGTAATGTAGTTTTACCAGCTGTTCAAGCCATGCTCATTGAACTGGCCCTGGATTATTTCAGTCATGGCTCGGGTGTCACCGGTCACTGCTGCCCTCCAGTGTTACTGCCACTGTTCCCTGGTACTGTTTGTATTCCTCCCTGGCGGGGCCTGCCTTTGTTTCCCTGGCGCTGACTATCGTCAGAGCCCGGTCGATCATTGCAGCCAGCACCCGGTTCGACCAGCAGCCTGCTCTCCGCGTGTTGCAGGTGTCGCCCGGTCTCTGTGCTGCTTCGGCGTTTGCAGAGGATGTCGTCCGCTGCGACAAAACCATCCCAGCCAATCACAGTCGTCGTGGAAGGCAACATCGGGAGCGGGAAAACTACATTCCTAAATCACTTCTCAAAGTTGAATGATTTGTGTGCCATATTTCCAGAGCCGGTTGAGTTATGGCGGGATGTAAAAGGCCATAATTTACTGGTGAGATTCATACGTATTATGTGTAAATATTGAGATAAGTTCTTCAATATTTACTTCTTAAATGATTGTATGGTTCTCAGAAGGTACAAAATACATACTGATTTCTGTATGTACTTTCCCAATAAATGAAATTGGGGTATAAAAATGTGTTTTTGCCTCTGTATCATTATGGCTTAAAATCTTCTACTGTTATTTGTTACGAAAGCTATAGTACCAAGATATTAAAAAACAGAACATTTCCAAATACATTGGTACATTTGTTTGTACTTACATGATTGTATCTTTTCCAGGCTCCATCTACTGTAGATAACTACTAGTTGCTTGCCAAAATTGTGTTACACTCAGAGCCAATGGGAAGGGGGGGGGGGGGGGGCTAAATGAAGGCTGCTGTACGAATCTTCTGTGGATTATCAAATTATTCATTGTTAATAACATTGCAATTGAAAAAACCAACGACTTACTTGATAAACTGAAAATATTTCCTTAACAATAATTTTTTTCAGTAATGTCTAAATCACTGTCTCGTGTTAACAATCATTGGTCCATATTTTGAAGTAAATACTTAACATCTTCTGCTGATATTCTCGTAAAGTTGAGGTACTTTTATGTACTCATTAACCCAACAATATTTCGAACTGCGTTTCTTTCATTTACATTTCTCATTAAGCAGAACGGGGAGGGAGTGGAGTAGGATAGAGGGAAAGATACTGGATGTGAGGAGAGGAAAGGACTTGAGGTAGAGTCTTCAGAAATTGGGCGAGTGGGGGGGGGGGAGACTCCTTGCCATTGGGCGGAAGCCCAATCGCAAGTGTAACAATCAATCAATCAATCAATCAAGAACGACTGCGATGCGCAGTGTGTGGACACGGTCCTGAGAGCGCACACAACTCTCCGAGATTTCTCTCGAGAATGGAACAGCTCTCAGTTGGACACCATCCCACTAGATGACTCTCAGGAGAGTGTCTACTCTCATACGTGCAGGTACCCAAAGTCTCGAGCAAGCATAGGGCCTTCGAGTCTAGCCTGCGGGTCTTGAACCCAAGAAATTTCCACATGTCTACTTATTTGGAGCACACACAAAATTAATTCTAAAATAAATTTGAGTACATAAATGTTTTAAAATCTGTTTAACAAATGTTTTAATTGCAGAGGTAAACTTGGTGAAGTTATGAATTTTTATTGTACGTACAGTTAAACCTCGTCCATCCAGACTAACTGATACCAAAGGCAAACCGGACAGTGTGAAAATAAAACAAAATGTCATGTGCACAAATGCGATCTGGATTATCCAGAGATTCGGGCCGACAAGGGCCGGAGAAACGAGGTTTTACTGTATGTATATTTTATTTTGCCACCCTGCTGCAATCTTGAGAACCATTCACAGTGACGTGGTGTTTGCAGGTTGTGTCCACTGCAGCGCTACTTTGTTGTCTCTTCCAGGGCCTCATGTACAGTGATACGAAGCGGTGGAGCTTGACGTTTCAGACGTACGTTCAGCTCTCCATGACCGACCTGCACACTCGCAACACTTCGGCTCCTTTCAAACTGATGGAGAGGTCGTTGTTCAGCGCAAGGTCTCTCGTCACTTGATTTGGTGTACATTATTTCAGTCCCGGAAAGTCACAAGTCTTATCAAAGGTCTAAAAAAAAAAAAGTCTCTAGAAAGTCCAGAATTTACCATTTTTTTTTTTCCCATTTAAGTTAGTACAAATTGGTAAACATGTTTTAAACTTCCCCAATGGCTTATACGTTGTATGCATTGAATGCTTGCATGTGATGTTAAAATAAAGTGATGTTGTTGCTACACATAAAAAAAATTATTAACTTCAGGTATGAAGTTAAACACCCGAAATTTAGTGAGCGATTAACTTATTGGTGAAATGCAATTCGTTATTAAGTGTTCTTAAATGCAGCTAAAAAAATAGGAGTGCACTAATTGCATATTTTCATGTCAAGTCTAGTCGAGTAGTTCAAAAACTCAAGTATTTTTGAGTTATGTTCAAGTAGTCAGCTATTTTTTCTTTGCATTTTCTTTTTAAGCTCAACCAACAGAAAAATAGTGGCACAAAAGTACACATTGTACATAGTATCTCATGGTTATTTTTTTTTACTGACTATCATAATAGCCTGCAGTCCCTACCTTGAGTATTTATATTTACAAAATAATTTTACAACTGTATATATCGATTTAAATTATCTGTT
Source organism: Bacillus rossius redtenbacheri (assembly GCF_032445375.1). Classification (NCBI taxonomy): domain Eukaryota; kingdom Metazoa; phylum Arthropoda; class Insecta; order Phasmatodea; family Bacillidae; genus Bacillus; species Bacillus rossius. The sequence continues at coordinate 2,405,137 of NC_086343.1, forward strand.
TGAATTTTCCTTAAAAATAATTGTAAGCAAACCAATAAATATAAAAAAGGAATAAACTTTTTCAAATTAGCACAAGGACTAAAATATGTTTATCCAATTGCATTGCAGTTAAGGACTTTAAATACAGGATGTTAATTTGGAACATTAAAAAGAAAACATATTTTCATACCGACACTATAATTTTATTACTATTTTTAATTTTCCAAGTGCTTGATTGCCCTATTCAATATATGCTTAGTAAAAGAATATTCAGGATGTTAGAACGATAATATTGTACATGTGCTCAGTGGTAAATGGTAAACGTGTTTATTTAATACCTAATGGCACACTACCTCCATCTTGTCTATGTAATTATGTAGCTGGCTGTGTAAGATAATATAAAATATTTGTAAATGTTAGTTTTTATTTGAATAGATATATAAAAATATGGTTATTTCAGTGTATGCCTGAAGTGAATCTGTCAAAGGACACATGTTCACGGAACTACAAATACGGTTGCATTTAGAACTTTTTCAAAAGGAAGTGCATTTTGTTTCAGATATTGCTTTGTGGAGAACCTCGCCAAATCGGGACTGATGCCGGAAGTAGAATACATCGTCCTGGACGAGTGGTTCAAGTGGATCACGGCGAACATGAACATTCGATGTGATCTCATAGGTGTGCCCCACTATTACTCGACTTGTGATTGGTTTGTGTCGAGGCCTTTGTCACTTCGTGTTCTCTCTTCAACTGTATAATCCCTGCACTTTTGATGCCACTTCATTCAAGTCAAAATGAAGTGAATGGATTGAGCTTAACGTCTTGCCAACCAAGATCATTAAAGACGAAAGGTATGAGATGCTGATGGAGCATCATTGGAATGAATGGTTGGTGGAAATGGGAACACCCAGAGAGAACCCACCGGTTTATGGCAACATGTGCCACGTCCACTAGTTTCACCTCGCAGGAACAGTACCCAGATTGCCTTGGGTCGAGGCAACCGATCTGTCCGCGTGACCGCCGCAGCATTGGCGGTTAAGGCTCGGCTTCACTCGCTAGGTTGGATTTATATTTTTTCCTAATTTCAGATTGTGTCGTCTGCCGTGTTTTTTATACTCGTCTATTACAGGCCCAACTCCAGTCTTACAAATAATCAGCGAAACAAAACTAATTACCCAGGAATAAGCTGGGAACGTCAAAGCTCTAGTTTGGTAGACACCATGTGAAACAACTGATGGGTACACTGAATGCTAGAATTTTTTGCATTCACCAAGTCAAAAATTTTTCTTCAACTTCATGGTCTTCCACCTTCTGTTTTTTTTTTTTGTTACAACAGACACCTGCCACATTCCTGTAAAATTTTCTCACAATTTCACAAGAAAGCATTTAGAGTGGAAATGTCAAAGCCCTGTTCCTTTGCTACTTGAACATGTGTTTGTCGTGGATTCCTATCTATGATGAACTAAATTCACTGTAGTCCGGCACGTTCTGTAGTCAGGCGCTCACTGTAGTCAGGCGCTCACTGTAGTCAGGCGCTCACTGTAGTCAGGAGCTCACTGTAGTCAGGAGCTCACTGTAGTCAGGAGCTCACTGTAGTCAGGAGCTCACTGTAGTCAGGCGCTCACTGTAGTCAGGAGCTCACTGTAGTCAGGAGCTCACTGTAGTCAGGAGCTCACTGTAGTCAGGCGCTCACTGTAGTCAGGCGCTCACTGTAGTCAGGCGCTCACTGTAGTCAGGCGCTCACTGTAGTCAGGAGCTCACTGTAGTCAGGAGCTCACTGTAGTCAGGCGCTCACTGTAGTCAGGAGCTCACTGTAGTCAGGAGCTCACTGTAGTCAGGCGCTCACTGTAGTCAGGAGCTCACTGTAGTCAGGAGCTCACTGTAGTCAGGAGCTCACTGTAGTCAGGAGCTCACTGTAGTCAGGAGCTCACTGTAGTCAGGCGCTCACTGTAGTCAGGCGCTCACTGTAGTCAGGAGCTCACTGTAGTCAGGCGCTCACTGTAGTCAGGAGCTCACTGTAGTCAGGAGCTCACTGTAGTCAGGAGCTCACTGTAGTCAGGCGCTCACTGTAGTCAGGAGCTCACTGTAGTCAGGAGCTCACTGTAGTCAGGAGCTCACTGTAGTCAGGAGCTCACTGTAGTCAGGAGCTCACTGTAGTCAGGAGCTCACTGTAGTCAGGCGCTCACTGTAGTCAGGCGCTCACTGTAGTCAGGAGCTCACTGTAGTCAGGAGCTCACTGTAGTCAGGAGCTCACTGTAGTCAGGCATGCTCAGATCACAGCCCGGTTGCCAGGTCACATTACTGCACTGCCAGCGTTTCTAGTTCACTCAGAGTTTATCCTTACTGATGGTTTTCATCACGGTACAGTGTTTCCTGTTTGCTAGCAGGTCACATTTCACATATTGTCATGGCGATAACCCCTGAAATATCACAACTCCAGCACGGTGGTGGTCGGAATGTGCAGGACTAAGACTTTGCTGTGTATTTTAGGCTTGCTTTCAACCGTATAGGTCTTCCTTTACTCTTTATGTCAGAATGAAATACCATTGTTTTCTATTGTTTGCACTGTTATTTTGGAAGGTTGGAGATAATTGCATTGTAAATATTAATTATTTTGCCTTTCACTTTTGGCAAATGTTAAAAAGTAAACTATGATACAAAAATGGAGAAAAAGTGAAAATCCTATTCATTAACTATACTGACTAGTTTTCTCTAATCAGCTTTATTATATCAAGAAAATTTAACAAAGGTTTTTAATGAGCTGCATTTCAAAAAATTGTATTCAACAAAGCTCTTGTTTACGTAATTTGTATTAAATAAATATTCTGATGGTGTGAGTTTGCTCATTTGCGAATGCACAAAATAAATTAGTTGTTTAAATTGTAGTTATATTCAAGTTATGCTGTGTCAGGTTCTGGAGCAAGAAGACTCCCACCAACTCCCCTCACTGGAGAATCCCATGAACTCCGACGCCACATCCCTTCCTCCCCGCCAACATGTCCTCGCGACCTCCACACGGAGGCTGTCTGCAGTGGGGCTCGGCTGGAGGTACGTACTTGGTACGCTGAATGATGTTGTGGGTTGATGCTTTGTGGAAGGCGTATTCGGACGATGGTGCAGATTCCTCGCATTGCCTAGTCCTGTGCGATGATTTAAGTTGCCGGTGCGTCTGGCCTGCCCGTGGCGACCTTCTCTCGCAGTCTGCTTTACTTGCATCGAGACGGGTCGGACTCTTGGCGAGCGGGAAGGAATGTTCCTGGTTTTCACTTATCGGTTTTCATGACAACATTAAAATAAGCCGCATATTATGAAATTTTCTTTAATTTCGATTTTACATTTTTTTTCCCCCCCCCTTCTGGATTGATATCTACTACCACATTCTCATCATTACTCCTTTATCTCGTTCTTCCTCTGACTTGTACCTTTTATGTCCTTCCCCCCTCCCCTCCCCCCCATTTCTTGTCTTTGAACATGCACCACGTTTGTACTTCATTCCCGCCTGTGGTGGCTGATGCTCGTGCGTGTTGCGCAGTGTACCTCCGCACTCGGCCGGACGTGGTCCACCGGAGGATCAGGGAGCGCGCCCGGGCGGAGGAGAGCGGCATCTCGCTCAACTACCTGGAGGATCTGCACTGCTTGCACGAGGACTGGCTGCACAGCAGGACCAGGTTCACCTGTCCCGCCCCGGTGAGACCCCCGGGCGTCTGCCCCTCCCGCCCCTCCTGCCCAGGGTCGCAAGTGCAATCTCCAATACATTGCGCAATGATTCAGAATGTTTGATTACTAATTTCAGGACTGTTTTTGGTGTGGGAAAAATTAAATGTTCAGAATCCATTCTGTTTATTTTATTGTAATTGTCAATCATGATTGCAGGCGGGATAAATTTTTTCATTTATTTGTTGATGCTAACGCAAATACTATTGAAGGAAATAAGAAATAAAAGTACCAATAAACATGTGAGCGAGTTTTTCAGTACTCATCAGTGTTGAGTTAAAACATCTAACCTCAGTAATAAGCGAATTCGTGTGTTCTCATTTTGCAAATAAACTCATGATGCGGAACTCTGACACAAAATTCAACGTAGAATTCTCTAAAATAATCCAGTGTGTGATAAATGTACGTAAAGTATTCATTTCAAATAAAAACGTGAAACATCCCTTTTCAAAACTATTTAAAAAGATGGGACTATAGATTTCTCAGGGCTAGCCGAACAACAGGAGTACTGAACGCGTTGCATGTATGTAAATGCCTGAATGCTGAACCTGTGATGTTTCCCCCCCAGACCGGAATTATCATCGCCTGCGTTCTCTAGGTTACAATCCTTTAGGTGCGTTGAGGGTGAAATGTTAGTATGCACCAGAAATAAATGAACTAAGCACAGGTTTTGTACAGGAAATTTAACAGGGTTGAAAGTCCAATGCGCATGCATGCAGAAACTGCTATAGCCACGAGCTGAAATCGTCAAGATGGTAGACCCACGTGTGGCAACATAACCCATATATATTTAGATTTGTGAACATCGGGGATGTACTAATCGTATTGTGTGAAACAGAAATTTTTATGGTTGTAAAATTGGAATACATTTCGTAAACCTTAATAGTCATTACAACTTTAAATTACCTATAATTTACTAGCCAGGAAAATTGTGTTGTAACAAAACATGGTGTCAAAGATATTTAACATTTTGCTGGTTTTCTAAAGCATTATAAACATAGTGCTATCTTTTATAATGTATATTTGTTTTTGCTTAAATGAAAGTAATCAGCCTGTAAATATTGCCTACAAGCTGTGCCACTTTTAGGTAATTTTATGGCACATTTATTAATTTATATATATATATATATCAATTTATTTAATAGAATTTTTATTTTAAGATTTTTACAAAAAAAATTTTAGACTCGCATTGATGACAGCACCATGATTACATATTTTTGATGGACTACTATTCCATTCACAATATTACTGCTGTATACAGAGCTAAGATGTTTGCACATAAAATAAACATTTTTTTTAGTTTTTGGAAGGATTAATAAAGTAACTGAATACTACTTGTTCTATTTTGTGAAGAAATAATTCTTAGTTAATTTGAGAATAGAATTGTGAAAACCTGTGTCATCTTAATATACAACATTGTATTAAGAGTAAATTATCAAGTAAAAAGATTGTTATTTAATGGAAAACCAATACAGATGTTACTTTCCTCCCCAGACACCCAACGCTTTTGTTAATATCGAATGTTAGCAAAATTGTTTCTCCCTATTTGAAAATATCAGATTACATTAGCTAATTTCACAGTATTTTTTTTTGTAATCATGCCTTTGGGTTTTAATATTTACCAAAATTCATAACCAAAAAACATCTCCTTTAATAATAAGTACAAAACAAATCTCGCTAGGATCGCAGAGTGCAATGGTTCCGGTGATTTCCAGAGTGTATCCGGTATTGAATTCTACAGATTTTGGATTTAGTTTTATCGAAACTGTAGATACTATGCAGGACAAAGTTGTATGTTAATATTTATAATTATTCGCAACAAATGATTTTAAAAATATTTACAATATACACAGTACGTATACAGAATGATGTAACTGTACTGTCTATGCCAAATACCTTGGTGGCCAGCACCACCTAACTGTTCATTGGTGTTCGGGACTGCCACTCGTGACACTCGAGCGGACAGAGAGAAATGGGATGATACTAATTCTCACTCTCTGAGGCGTTTAGCGCGGGCAGTGTCCGGGTGCAGGGTTCAACATTTAAACTGTGGGAAAATGTAATCACTAGAAGCATAAACTAATGATAACAGGATTTACTTTGCATTGTATGTCTAATGTTGCTGTACATTCTTCACAGAATGCACCAAAAATCAGAACCCTCTTTACTGCGCAGCGCATACTTAAATACCTAACTGTGACTGTTTGCAGGTAGTCACGATAGACGCTGACAGGAGTCCGTCTCAAATGGAAGAAGAGTACAAAAAATGTGAACTGCAGATTCTACACCTCAGAGAAGTTCAAACTGGTGCACTGTGATAAATTCACTCAACTTGCAATCTCACATTCCTCATTGTTTTTACCAAAAGAGTAAGCAAACAATTCTCAACACGTGTATTGAATGTCTGTAGTTGAAGTTTTTTTTAATATTTATTCTTTTACGTGTATCTTTGAAGGAGAATTTATTTATTTATTTCGTGAATCTTCTCACCAAAAATTCCTGTGATAATAGTCAAGTTTTTCACATTAATATTTTTTTTTTTGGGAGTTATTTGTTTACATTTATTATATATGTACTGAAATATTCCATGCACATGTTTCATTGTAACTGTTGTAAACAATTTTCCATTGTGAAGTGATAAGCTCTGTGTGACAGCGTGTGACGAGGTCTGACTACTAGTAGCTGGCTACCGAGCCAGCGCAAGGAACCACGTCAATGTAAATATCAACTAAGTGTATGTATAAAAAAAGGAAACAATGTAAATTACTACTCTGCCATTTTATACTGTTTTAAATAGCAGTATGACTTATAATGCCATGGAATAGAAAAAGTAAACATTACTGACCATTAAATGCAAGTTAAATGAAAAACTAGTATTTTGCAATACTTTATTACAGTACTAACTGCATCTAGTTGTTAACACCTAATGGATTGACAAGTAAGAAATCATTTGGATTTTTATCCATCAAATTCCTAACTTTACTAAAAACTTTTATTGACAATAAAGTAGAACATTATGTATTTTAAATAATGTACATAAATAATTTTTGAAGATATTTTTAAATAACATTTTACTTTTACAAATATTTTTATCATAATAGCACAGGTTAATAAAAATTCTTGAACATACATATCTTAAAATACTTTACTGTTTGTGTTCCTGCTAGGACGTCATAAGCTGTGGGAAGTGATTGGTTCAACAATGCTCCAACAGGCACTTACTAAAAACCTACAACTTGTCAAAAAAAAAAAAACCACCTGTTTAATCTGAATTCAACAAGGAAGAGCATTATTAGTATAATAATGCAGATGGCAGCGCAGCACCTAACAAGAAAAACTATCATTTCCTCGTTATTCTACCAGGGAGTCACGCACAAGAAAGAGGGGTGCCTCCCATTTCAGTTCAAGATTTTATATTTACAGTAATTACAGATAAACTTGTAGACTTTTTCAATTGTTTAACTTGCACAAAATGAAAAATATATACAGCACATACTTTTTGCATAATTAGCTGCCAATGTTACATTTTTAACGTTTTTGGGTTGTACAAATAAGGAGAATTTAATTTATTGCAGAACTGAAACTTTTTAGGTTTAACTGCAATGCCACTGGCTACTTCAAGAAATGGTTTCAATTTCTTTCAGAAAATATTCATTAATTTTACCTGGCATTTCAAAAGTCTCAAATTTGTTACGATTTTGACAGCCAAGAAACATGAAATGAGTTTTTGTAATAGAAGTTCAAACCATATCATGAAGTTGATCTGTAATTAATATAAATATAAAATCATGACCTGAAATGGAATGCACCCCCTTAATTCTACAATACTAGACAGATTGTCACCCCTCTTCTGCGTCAGGCATGAAGCAAGGGTGTTGGCGAGACCTCCGCCTCTTCGTGGCCAGTTTCAGTTAGTTTCAGGTCGCAGGTGTCGGGAACCTCGGGCTTTGTATGGTCAAAAGTTATAACAAATTCACGAGTCGTCGTTTGTGTGTGATGTGCAAGTAAATTATACTTGCCACTATTTAAAATTTAAACATTAATTTTTTTTTTGTAGACTTTTGTCGTCACGGAATTCTCATGCACCAAAGTCGGAGAACGATAGTGGTAGGGTGAGGGCAAGTCCCGGACGCCTGTGATTGCGGTATATTTGTATTCTAATTTTAAATTTCTTTCTCTTAAACACTTTATTGGTTTGTCATTCTTCTGTCAGGCTGCTCGTGCATGTCAAATCCTTCGTGACTATTGCATGTCATATTTGTTAACATTTCGTTAACTGTAATGTTTTTTTCCTGGAGCTTGACTAGCTCGTATGTGCCTTTGTGTTTCAGCCCGTTTAGTATTATCACTGTAGTTAAGTGCCACAGTGTGATTACTGTTGTTTGATATATAACTGATTGAAGAATAGAAAAAAAATTTGTGAATGACTTCACAACAACTATCTAAAATAAAATTATTTTCTTTTAATTAAAAATTTGTACAAGTTACAAACTTAGATTTATAATGTATTCTTCTGAAAGTACAAGTATGTACATAATTGAATTATACACAAACTTATCTCTAAACAAAAGCAAACACAATTGAAACCCTTCAACATAAAAAACCAAATAATAATCATAAAAAAACTCAAAGTGATGTGGTTTTCATGTTTAAGGAATGACATGGTTGGAAATTTTTTACAATACATAAAGCTTTACATCAAGAATTACATTGTACAGTATCATGCTTCAGCACACCAACTTGCATCGGGAATAAATATTACTCCACTGATGGCCAACTCAGTATTTTTACGAGCAAGATAACACTAGCTACTATGTATAATTAGTAGGCCATATGATTTATAAGCATTTTTCACAGCTTTATTTATAAAAAAAATCTTAAATTTCAAAACAAGTAGGTAGTGTGCCGCTGTCACGTTGCACACACTTGTGTATCCACCAACAGCAACCGTCAGTTAATGTTTACTGAATTGCGATATTCGTTTGCTTCAGTTGAGCAACACACTTTACAATATTTTACATGATCCAATGGTTTTCAACTTCGTAACAAGTTAAAATATCACAAAGTAGAGTCTGGAGGCCAAATAACGGTAATGTTTGTGCTGACCACACAACACATTGCCGCTGGCTAGAACATGTCTGCAGGCCACCAACTGGCCAACACCAACTTCAACTGACATCCTGCCTGCAATATCATTTACATCGGTTAAAATGTCACAGTAAAATGCACACATCACTATAAAAATATATAAACAATGTATTTCACAAGGCACAATCATTGACCTTTCCCTGCTACTGGAATGTCTGGAATGCAGCCGAGAAAGAAGGGCCTAACCCGAGAGCGTGACGGCATGTTTGCCTCACACTCTACAGAATAACGGGAAACGAGTTTGTTGGCTTACACTTTTTACTAGACTCGGCAAGTTCGATTTCCTCTCCACCTAAATTTACTATTACTTTGTCCATCTCTAAGTCCGAACGCATACATTTGTTGCGAAAAGTTTCTGAGCTGTTAATTATTTATGCATTGAAAATATTGAAATTCAATAATCTGAAAGAATTGCTTATCAGATGTGGTCCCACATGAGACGGATTAAAGGCTGTTGCTTTAACATGTATCTGATTATATGACTATTGCTAATACAATGTCTACCTACCTACCTACCATATTGGTCTGGATACAAGTCTGCTATTTTATTACAGTAGAATCCCGCTGATGCGACCCCTCACGGTTCCCGGAAAAACGGACTTATAAACGGAATGGTCGCAATAGAGAATTCTTCAGGCCAATTCCCCCCCCCCCCCCCCCCCCCCCAAAAAAAAAAATCCAAGTACATAAAATACTCGCGCTAAATGAATTCGCGTCACGCGAGTTCGGCTATGCTGGCCGGCTGGTGGTTATTTTCGTTCAAAACGTGGCGAAGGAACTTGTGTGGATCAGGTAGAAAACATTCGGCTATAAATGAAAGATATAAGAACAATGCTATCCTGAAATGCTGTGACATGTTTTTGGAGTAGATAATCACAGCGACAGACCGACAGGATGCGCTCCCGCCGTTGCCGTCAGCGATGTTTATTTTGACAGCTCAAGCCATTATCTTTTCCACGTCCCTTCACAGCGTTAAAAAAAAAGAAAAAAACACGGAATGCAGATGGAAAAGTAACTATACAGTAAAATAAATATATTTACGGCCCTGCTAAATTTTTCTATTCAATAAAATTCGAGGTATTAGTGATTTTTCAGCAGAAACTGCTGTGTGACTAATAAACAAATTGTATCATAATAACTTAAACTTATAAAGTATTTATTAACGGCGAAGGACAGTTGTACAAGCCCATAAAAATATTTATTTTACCGAGAATGGACTATACAATCTGGCTTTTGTCGCACGCAGTGTGGGAGGGGAGGAGGATGTTGACAGTTTCTCACGCAGAAGGTTGAAATATGGGAGGGAATTTGTTGAAACGTTAGTTGGAAAAGGGGGGGAGGGTGTTTTTATATGATTTGTGGCTCTGGGAGGGATGAGCCTTGAATAATTAGCAGGGGATGGGAGAGGTAAGCGTCGCGTCACGTCACGTATGACGTCAAGCAGCCGGGCGGGTAAGATAACATGACAACTGAGATGGCTTTTCGTGCGATAGTGGTGGCGCCGAGCTCGTCTAGACACTGCCGCGTGACAGTCTAGAGGGGTGGTATCTATTTTTAGCCGTCTTTTGTATGCCTGCCTGCTTACAGTACAGCTCCCGCCAAGATAAACGTGAACACACAGCCCCCAACAAAGTGTAACAGACTTGTTTTTCAGCCGATTTTACTCAAATTTTCGACTTACTCTGCTCAAATTTTTCACGGTTTCTCAAAAAACGGTCGTATAAACGGAATGGACGCATCAGAGGGGGGTCGCATCGGCGGGATTGTACTGTACACCTTTCGTCTGTGCGATGAGAAAATCTACAGCAAAAATGCTGGGTTAATTTTTTTTGTATTAATTAAATTGCTAATAAGTCTTAAGTGGTGAATTTCCTAGACAAACAGAAAGTATGAATAAGAGATGAGTCGGGTAAATGAAAGTGTAGATGTAGGGTTGTTTGTTTCTAAGTGTACAACAATTTTCACCACTATAAAAAAATATGTAACTGTAATATTTTATAAAGGATATTTTATCATAATCAAATTTTTTGGGTCGCATTATATTCAGAGTAACATTATGTTCAAGTAAATTCAGTAATATGTACTTTATCTAAACCACTTCAGTGAGTTCTGATTGAAAAATTTTTAGAATTTTTTTTGTTACTTATTATTATTATTATTACAATATTAATGTTCAGCTAGTTTTAGGGTGGCTAGGAAGGAAGCCAACGCGGTAGTGCGACCTTCGTGGAAATGACCCGAGGTATGCAATAATGGCGTGTAAATGCAGCACAACATGCCGTGTGGTGGCGAGCCTGGCAGTTCAACCTTCACGCCACCTGGCATCCGATTTACATAGTGTCAAGATTATTTTTATTTTTTTGCGAAAACTGAATCCTTTTAGTAGTTTCCTAAGAAACAAATGTGTATCCAAACACCCTAGAGCACTTGCGCAGGTCAGCAAAACCCTTAAAAATATATACAACTTTTCAACAATTATTCAACTACTATACTATGTAAACTTGATTCATGTAACATTATCATCAGTACATCTCTCGTTAACACTGGCTTAAATTCCAGGGGAAAAAAACTATTAAAACTGTATATAAAAAATATGACTAAATTTACACCTGACATATAACAATTTTAAATGTGCACTATTTGAGTTTGTGATGTATAAATGCAGTGTTACATTACTACAATATAGCACCACAGTACCTTCACACTGATGTACCACACACTTATCACAGTTCACAGTCAGAATACCATAGAGTGGATATAGAAGTAGGGCACAAATGAAGCTACTCATTAGCAATTATTTATGCCAACATCCAAAGTGCTTAAAAAACATGTAACATGTTCCATTTAAAATAATCAGCATAAATTTTGTGTACCAAAAATAAAAATGGCAGTAAAGTGACTTTTTTTTTTCCATGTAAAACTTAACTATTACAACTTTAAAACACATTATTTCATATGACATTAACATTTTCACTGCCAGACAAGATCCGATGTCAATAAAACAAGCTGTAATTTCTCATGCTTGGGCTGTGGATTTACCGCCATCAGAACAGGAAGTGTTGCCCAAGAGTTCCACTCTACACAGAATGCCGTCCTTCCCTTCCCGCTGCAGTGGAGGCAGGGGTCAGGGCTCGTCGAATCTTGTCTTGTGCAGCTCCATCATGGCGTCCACTTCGCTGGACTTGTACAGGTGCTTGGCGAGAGACTTGACGGTCGCCTTGCTGGTCCTCGTGCGCTTCCAGTCGAGCAGCATCTGGTACACCACCTGCACAGCGAGGGGGCAGCCCCACGCAGTCCGCGAGGGTCCCGCCATCATGCTCTCACGCGCCGCGTCCCTTTGTCTTCACTTACGGCCCACTTCTAACATTTTAACTTGATACCTCCCGTGCATTTGTTTTTCTCGCCAAATATTTTGAACCGATATTCACGTAGTGTAATATCATGGATGTGAAAGTTGTGCAAGTGATGATACCTACACTTGATGTAAGCTTTTGGACATACGCCATTGCTAAGCATTGCTAAGCATTGCTAAGCTTACATCAAGTCATGCACTCCCATTGCACAAATCTTTCAAATATAATATTGTTACGATCGCGCTTGGCTGCAGTGCTTGGCGTCGCTGCGCTCGTTCGGCCTGTCTGCGCCCCCTTCCACCCGCATCCTCTCCCTGGTATCTCGTGCCATACTATCACGCGACATCCTGACCGTCGCAGCGCGCACCTGCCTCAGATCGAGTTACTTAAAGAGGCCGCACTGCGGAATAAAAGGACTCAGACATGTTTATCGGCGCATTTTGTGGGAACCAGATGCTTGTTGCGTTTATCGGCGTTCTTTGAGCAGCCGCCGCGTCCTTCGAGGACTCACGACGCGTTTCTGGGCATTTCGACGGCGAAGGTCGCGCGATATCTCGGAGACATGCCCGATTATTCTGGACGGGAACCCAAGGGCTATATAAGGAGGTTGGGCCGACCTTCGAGGAGTTCAGTGGGGAGTTCTCCCACGGCGGAGTTTCCGGGCGATAGTGCCGCGGGTGCGGCAGAGTGGCGAAGTCCTTGGACGAAGGTACCAGGGCAGGGAGTGAGTGAGTTCAGTGGTGTCTGGAGTTTCCGGGCGATAGAGTCGTGGGCGTGGCGGAGTCCCGAGTGAAGTTGCGAGCGAGTCGTCGTGTGGGATCTCGGCGAAGGGTGTGACGGCGGCGGCGGAGTGCGGCGACGGAGTCCCGCGGCGGAGATCCACGAGGGGTGCTGCGGCGATTGTTGCGCCGGAAGTGCGGCCCAGCGAGGTGTGTGAAACGAGTGACTGGGGAATAGACATTTCTTTAAGTGTAGTTAATTATTTGCCGTCTTAGAAGATTAATTGTAAGTGACAAGTAGTGGTAATAAATAAAACTGTGTGTGTAATAAAAATCTTTAATTGGGCTATCCTTTACGAACCCAAGCGAGAAATCGTAACATTTTGGTGTCAGAAGTGGGATAGCCCTAATTAATAGATTTAGGATTCAGTTACATTATTAGAATACAATTTGAGGATAGAATTTAGTTTTTGAGAATATAGTTAGTGTTTAGAACTTTAGTGAATTTGGATTATTCTAGAGTTTGAGTATACTGTAGTCAGTGTTAGTTTTGAATGTAATAGAGTTATTGTTAGTTTAATTAGAAGGTTCGGCTAGGTCATTTAAAATTAAGATCAGTGTGTGAGAGTATTATCATTAACAACCCTAGCAAACAACTGTGCCATGATAATGACCTCAGTCCGCAAATATTGAGTTCAAGTGCCCGGTTATAGTGTCTCATGAGGCATCTTACTCTTGACAACTGGTTTGGGGCCATCTGCCTGTCTAGTTGTGATAGGTACGTTTGGCCGACTTCGAATATATTCCTAGTAGGGATTGGGAGAAAGGGCCTGAATACAGGGGCATGAACCCAGCGAGGAACACCCTGATCTTATCTGAGAGGGGAGTGGTCCCAGTGACTTGGTTCTCCCCAGGTCACTCCTGGGCTGAAGGGGTTGGAGCCTGCGTAAGCTCGACTGGGGCTGGGAAGGAGACAGCAGGACGACCAGGAGCCGTCAAACTGGGCCTTCACGTGGCCACGGAGCTTTGTCAGGAGAGTCTCCCTCTACCGGAGTGGATCGTGGCTTAGAGGGTGACAGTTCACAGGTGCTGAACTTCGGCTGGTGGGTTCTCTCTCCCCACCCGAGTGGCTGTTCCCTGGAAATAGTGCTGGCTCCTCTCCGTGGACGATGTTGTGATGGGTTCCGTCTGCACGGAAAGAACATGCAAAATTTTTCCAGACTTTTGAGATCCCGCACACCCATATTCGTAAACGACTGATATCCGTTTTTTTCAAAGTGCTAATACAGTAGAACCTCGATGATACGTTCCCGTTTCATACGTTTTCCCGTGTCATACGCCGATTAATTTTGGTCCCGCCGAAAGTACTATATTTACAATGGTTTACTTTCCCGGAACATACACTTATAAAATCATTAATTTCCCGTTTCATACGTTTTTACGATGCGGAAAAGCCCAAAATTCACAAATTTTTTTGTTATATTCCTCCTGATCAACTACATTTTAATGCTTTTATTTTGAAAAACGTTCATTGTTTACATTTGCAAACGTAAGAAAATAACTTTATCGCACCATAGATAAGGATATTATCAGGAAGACTGTGCACTTCGCTAGTAGCATCTATGGCCAGCATCAAGCGAGACTAGTGGCGCAAACTGGCAATGATTATGAAAATGGTGCACGCGCTTTACCAAGGCACGGATCTCATATTTTGTGCATTCATTAATCTTTGAACTGAATATACCCGTTTGTTATTGTTTTCTTACGATCGGAGTGTTTTGTATTTTACGTTTCTCAAGTTAAAAATATTATTGAAAATTGTTCTGTTGCATAAAGTTGTTTGTAAAAAGAAACAAACAAGCATAAATTTCTGATTTTCTTTTTACAATAGCCTAATTTTTTTTTAATTTCTAATTTAGGCTTGGTGACTTTTCCTGCCCTCCAAGAAAGGACTTCATAACATTTTGTAAGACCGCTGTTTCTCATGTCAGCTTTACTTGATTATGGACTGTATTTTACATTTCTGGTGGTTTTATTATATGTATATATAATTATGAATTCATATCTTTCATATAATGCAATTATTTACACATTATGTATTTAAGTTTAATCTGACATTGTGCTGGTATGCTAGATTGAAGAAAAAATTATTATTGCCATTCCCTTTTCATACACTTTCCCGCATCATACACCATTTTTGTGCCCTCCGTTGAAAAGTGTATGACAGGGGTTCTACTGTATTCAAAATTGAATATGAATAATAAACTATTTGTTTTGATATTCAAAAAAAATTGAATACAGTGAAACCTCTTTAATACAAACCTGAAGGGACCTAAAATTTTGCAGTTTGTCAAATAGAGAATTAAAGAGGCTTGAAAAATTCATTGATTTTTTTCTGCACTTTTTTAGTTGCATAAATGTCCTTTACTGCACTGCAAAGTTTGTCGAAGGAAGACAAGACATCAGTGTCTACATCACTAGCAGCCAGAACATTTTCCAAGACAATTAATGCTGAAGTGGACTTCACTCTAAGAATTTTTAAAAAATATTTCAACCTCAAAATTAGTGTCAGAAATATATCAGTTACTTGTCATTAAAGTTAAATCAGTTGAAAAATAAATAAAAATGGAAGTATTTTACTTAATTCAATTTACACTTGCAAAAAAAACATAAGCAGAATAAATCTACATGGAAATTAAAGTCTTTTTCAATATCCTGAAGTCTGAAATATGTTTACTCATGTCATCAAATGTAGAGCTGTACTGAAGAAGCAGATTTTGCCAATATTTAGTTGAATCGGCATTTCTGCCGACTTCCGATACGCTTGTTAATTTTCGGCAGATATTACTGAAAAACGAGAGAGACTGCCATAACCTAAAAATCCACGAGTACCCTTTTAGCTTTTCGTAGTAGTACTGCATTTTTTCAGATCACATTATTTCTTCGCCACATGTGCCAAACGTACATATAAAAATTTAACATCCTATTTTTCAATAATGTTCTTTATTTTTAATATGTCATAAATAAATACATTACCGTCACGGTAAATATACATCTCGGTTGTTACGGTAACTGTAGTGCAAATGTGGTAGCTATCGTGCTTCTGTAGTAATTATGGTATCGACAAAGAATCTTTAGTTCTTTTTATGGTAATTATCTTAGGATAACAATTGGGTTTGTACTTTAGTTATGATACATCATCCAATTTCTTCGTAAGTTGTTGTTCATTTGTCTTTTCTTCATATTTACGTGCTCCATTACTTGGCTGCAGATTTAAGTTGATTTTTACTACTGTATACTATCGTTACTGTTTTTATGACGGTTTCTTTCTAAGAAATGGTTATTTCTGCAAAATCTTTATGGTTGAACGATCATCTATTATAATTTATAGTGACGGGACCACATATTTTGTATGATCAACGCGGACAAAACGACAATTCGAACATCGGTACAAGTGGACTTTTTTAACCTTAGTTGTATGGCAATTTTGCCGGGACCGTAGAAAGTATACGATAAACACGGACAATCGATACATGCGAGTTCGATAGATAGAGGTTTGACTGTAGACCATTTACCGTACAAATTATTTGCCGTTAACAGAATTATAGTGAAGCTGCGTGCACGTAATTAAAGTGTGCGATTCTTGTTCTAAAATTTCATTCGGTTTATCCGATAATAAAACAATAGTACACTACGTGAGCGGACGTGAGGTTACTTCGTAATACATAATAACGAATATTTCGTATTAACCGTATTGATTGACATTAAATATGCTATCCCAGTCTGAAGGGGAATTAAAAGTGTTCGAATAAATGCGAACTTTGAAATAACCGGTATTTTATTAACGAGGTTTCACTGTATGTATTTACACAGCCTGGCGAGAATAAATCCCTAACCTTCACAACCCTACTCCTTCACAACATGCTTCCACTGTATTGAAGGATTTCTTACTGCTTACCGCCTTCAGAGAGACCACCTTGTGCCAGAGCCAACTGACGTCCACACTTTACACACTACAGCGGCACATCGCTGCGACAAGTTTCTCCTGCCTTTTCACAGCAGAGTGATGGATTATCACTTTCACGTTACTCACACAAGCCCTGGTTGTTCGACCACAATGTAAAGAATATACAAACCGCAAACTAGCAACAAACAAACTGAAACGTATTTTAGATTTTCAATAAACGCACGTGGATAATTCCTTTGAACTGAGGTGCTGTGCAATGAGGTTACACTCCAATGTAATGTTATGACAAGGAAACTGAGTACCCAGCGCAGGGTGTGGGAAGCGAGCGAGGGAGAGCGAGGGAGAGCGACTGCGACGTACCTCCTTCATCTGCAGCTTCTCGAAGTTGAGGTAGAACTGGTCCAGCTGGCCGTCCGTGTACCTGAGCCGGCGCCCCAGCACCTTCCAGTTGACCCCGACGTGGGCGCTGATGGCACTGATGTCGTCCGTGGTGACACGGTCGCTCACCGCGCGCAGATCTGCCACACCACACTTGGTGTCTCACCAGCCACGCTCCTCACACATCCTTGCGTTGCAGTTTCAACGACTACTTAAGAGTACCACAATTACAATCTGAAGAACCAATCTGATAATACTGCTACGCAAGTGAGGACCATGTGTCTACTTTCCACTAAGAATCCGAAATGCAGCGTATTACATCATGGGTGAGTAACACGTTCACAAAAACTAGGGTTGTGAGAATATATTAGTATGTAATGCATTGAAAATTGAAACATTCAGAACACACAATATTATTATACTGGCTTGTTAATTTACAATTATTTGTTTTCTAATGAAATAACTGGATATTTAAAACATAAATTGTGAAGTGCACCTAGTGTGTGTTCTCTACTGAATGTGTGTAAAAATTATGTCACCTAAGTCAAGATGACACAATAGCTGTGGGCACCAGAACTTGCACTTGAATCGATCTAAAATAATAAATGAGCAGAAATCGCAAAATTGTCATATACTTAATGATCTTTAATTAACATCGTACCTCAATACATGATTTCAATGATCATTTACAAGCAAGATTACTGAATTTACCATCCTTCAATTATATAAATATCCTAAATTAGATATGGTTATGTAGCAATTCCTATTCCTATCAAAATTATAACAAATTTTTTTAAAAAGTTTTTTTTTTTGTTGCATTGGCAGAATGAAGACATGCATCTGCATCTGTGAAAAGACAAACCTTCAAGGCACTTTTCCTCTGCGTCAATTTTTTTGGGTTTGGAGCCCCAGCCAGTGAACTTCTTGCCGGAGGGCGATGTAACGTTGGTCGAGTTGTACACGACCGTGTCTCCCACTTGGACCCCGTTTGACTGGTTCACAAGCACAACGTTCCCCCCTCCTGTCGAGAAACACAACCAAGATTATTTGTGAGGTTTCTGGATGGCCGGAAAACATTCGCACTTTAGTGATTCACTCTGATTCTCAGACAGACTCATCACTTCTTTTCCAGGTTGTAATTAAAGACCACTCTGTTTAGAACTGGGCGACTTACGAAAATGTCGAGGATACCGACATACCGTGGTAATTGTTTGCACTGTGGGAGAGCAAATATCAAAAGAAACCTAGCTTATTTGAAAACATAATTATTTTATTGACTTAAAAAAGATACAGATTTTAAATATAAGAAAACATATTTCCTGAACGTTCAAAATGTTGAGTCGTACCACCCCAAGCTAAGTGCACTTGTGTGAACTTGCCCATGGGGCCTATTCGCTTACTTTTAAGGTGATCTTATCTTGAAGTTAAGGTCAGAGCCATGCTACTGTTTTTAAATATTTTCGGAGCAATTCTCTTAAGCTCTATGGCAGGGTTGACCAATTTAAACCACACTAGTTTAAAACACGGTGTTCTGTGTCCTGTTTGAGTCTTGTCTTTTTATTTTCTGTATTAGTGTAATCCTAATTAGTAGTATCTCTTATTCTAAACCATAACTGTTACTTGCAAAATCACATCACTCACTATAAAACAAATTTTCTATTCCACACCTAAAATTTAGACTGGTCGCACACACGAGGCCATTATAAAATCTCTAAAAGTTTAGGAGCCAGACAAAAACCTTTTCCTTTCCCTCTCCCGCATAGCTATGAAAAAACTTGCAAAATACCAGTGAAGACAGTAAATTACTGTGAGAAGCCACTTCGCATACGGTTGCTACTGTAGGCCCATTTGTCAGTTTGTTAGTGGCAATAGTAATAAAAGTTTATTGACTACACGTGCTTGAATTTTAAAATTTCCTCAAATTTTGTCTTCAAAATTCCTGTATCCGCCACTGCTGACGACAGAGCTATACCAACACTTTATCTACGTACTCGCATAGAGCTGTGCACCACAGATGAAATACACACACACTGGTTTAAATACCGTCCCTGTTTCTTAGACCCAGTAATTTCTGAACAAGATTTGCTGATGTTTTAAAAACAGCAAAGAAAAGTCAAGCGTCATGGCGACCGGGATTTCTACTGCCCTGGCATACACAGATTTATAAAACCAAAATTCAATTGTCTGCACTCTCTTGACCTCAACAACCACGCGAGTAGTGGCTGTACGACCGACTCACCCGAGCCAACGGGACGCACCGGGAACGGGAGCTGCAGGGGCGGCAACTGCCTGCCCATGTCGAAGTTCTGCCCCTGCCTGCTGGACGAGCGCCTGACCTTGGCTCTCTCCGGCGCCTCTTCACTCGCCGGCGCCTCGGTGACGGTCGTGCCCTCGGCGCCGTGCAGGGACACGACGGAGGGGGCGCACCCCGCCTCCTTCTTCTCCTCCTGGGGGACCACGTCCCGGGGCGCATCCGGGACCGCGTCCACCTCCAGGCCGGCGAACCTCGCAGTCAGGGATGCCGACGCCATGGCGGCCAGCTAGCACGTCACGTCCTCGGCCCTGCACACCGCGACGCACGGCGCGCTGAGTCCATGCACCCCGGGGGCCTCTCGCCGGGGCTCAAGCCCAGACCTCTCACAGTGCACACTATTTCACGTCTTATTTAACCCCATTTTCTTTCATCTCATCAGCCTGCCATTTTGTTTCGTAGCTTTATTTTTGCAGCCGACACTTATTTCAGTGTCCAGTATAAACACGTTGACAAACAACCTATTAAAAAGTAAGTCTCAAGATACTTATTGCAGATATAAATATCGTCTGAGTGTGGGTCAAGTCTAAACACTGCCGATACTTTTCTTAGACACATGATATTCATGCCATGGCCTAAGTGTCCAGTGTAAATGTACCTTAAGTACATGGTTCATACCCTTTTAGTCAATAAACAAGTAAGGAGTTTTAAGGACCCCTTTACTTCATAATTTTTCACCACTATCAAGAGGCAGAAAACTATATGAAACATGACAAAATCTCTCCAAAAATAACAATGATGAGTAGTTAATGCACAAAAAATTATTTTCTGGGTTCATTCAAATTTTTACAGATACCTTGTAACAAAAGTTATCTCTGGAACACACATCCAACTCAAGCATAGTGTCCATCTAAAATTTTTGGTCACAACATTTAATTTGATCAACAATTACATTTACTTTATTAAAAACAATCTACAAAAGTAAAACACACCTTTTGAGTTCAAAGGTGAGATCAAAAAGTACAAAAACCCAATTAATTTTTTTATAATATATTATTTAACAAAATTCCCCGAAATTCGCCAATTGTTCTGCAAACTTGCAAAGATTTGTTTGCTACTGTGTCTGAAAAAAAAAGAACATTACAATACCAGCTTGTATTCATTAGTTGCACACCATCACTTTTTATTAAGTATTCTTAGTGAAATTTAAGGACTTTTAAGGGTCCTTTATTCAATTAAACATAACTTAAGGATGCTTTAAGGATATTAAGGGGGCATACGAACCCTGATCTACTATAGAATTACATTTTCTGGAAGTCACCCCATGTTATTGACTGCAATAGGTAGCAGGAATTCCTCACTCTTTATTCAGTCAATTTCCTAGTTATACCTGTCATACTTAAAGTGTTGATCCATGGATTTATATTAAAACAGACATTACTATTGAAACACAGTCCAACAAATATTCCCTCGATCCTGATAGCATGATCCTGTACACATTGATCCTGTGGTACATGATGCTTGCTGATTTAATTAAGTACATCAATAGACCCTGGTCTGAAGCAAAGCTTGTGATATAAAAATTAATTATGATCGCAAATTGAATACAAAAATAAAATTCCAAAAGACCTGAAATAATTTGTTTGTATTGTGATATTTTTGTCATGTTCAGGATCTGTCGACGTACTAAATTAAAACAGCAAGCATCATGTACCACAGGATCAATGTATTCAGGATCATGCTATCAGGATCAAGGAATAAACTTGGATACGTGCTATGGAACAATTATCTATACAGAACACTGTGAATTAGTCTAAGGTAATTTTCTAAAGTATGCGGTCATCTTAAAAAAAGTTATAATAAAAACTGAAAGTGGGATTTTAGAATTAGTCACATTTGTTTTGTTAAACAGCATAATAATATTTCAAGAATTTACCGGTATGTGAACGTTTTCAACAGTTGGTAAGGTTAAGTTAGGTACCTACATTTAAAATACTGGGTAGAAGTTCTCAACATGATACCAGGCATTACAGAAAATTTTTATTGGATGTAAATAAATTAGGGTAAATATATGACGTCATGGAAGTTGGCCAATGACAACGAACCAGAATAGATGAACTAACCGAATAAATTATATAAAAGTAATATTGCTAAATATACTAAACTGAATGTAATTGTAGTAGAGAATACGATACCATTGGTACTAGATGTTTTGAATTAGATTCTACACTAGAATATGTAGAGCAGTAGTACTGTAAATAATATAATACTCAAAGGATATTTTCATTAAGAAACGTATTTTAAGGAAAACAATGAATGTCCCCTGCCCAAAACCCCTACATTCCCAATCTTGTCACTTAAGAATATAGGGGTGGTAATATCGTGAGAGCTGCCATGATGATTAGGTTAGCTAATTTTAAAATATTATAACATCGACTGAGGAGAAGTTAGCTTCGAAGCCCAGCTTCGAATCGAAAAACGTACCGTAATTATCGTACATGGCAGAAATAATCTGTAGGAAGTTAATGCAAGAAAATTTTTTTTATCCGAAGGTTAAAAGTGCTAAAAAAATTTGAAAAAACCTACGTACGTAATATAGGACTACTGCTATTTAAAGAACACACTGCTGCGAGTAATGCAAAGTATTAACTTCGAGGCAACATCATCTGGTTTCCATTTTATAGTGTTTCTAACTTGAAAATTCATAACCTCACACATCTCAAAGTTCAAGGTGCTATAAAAATTTAAAAAAAACTACGCACGTTATATAGGACTAGTGCTCCTTAAAGAACATTTTCATGCGAGTAATGCAAAGTATCAGCTTCGTAACAACATCATCTGGTTTCCATTTTATAGTGTTTCGAACTTGACCATTTATAACCATACACATGTACTCAAATATATATTTTTTAGAACTTTTTATTTTACAGAAAGGCGCCTATTCTAGGAAATTATCGAAATCAAGCATTAATAGTGATGTGAATTTGGTTTTGTAAACACAACAATAACATAGCAAATATTCACAAACTTTTTTTTCTTTCGAAAATAACCATGCAAATACTACCACACAATTCAAGAACTGAGAAATCTTAAGAAAACTTCATTACATTTATTTAACTGAAGGCTTAGGTCAGTTTTTAAGTTAATAATACAAACTATTCGACTTCACTTACCAAAACAATAATTACCAAACATTAGTCATGCGATCTACGTCATTACAACAATAAAAATATATAACATATACGTTCGGCACGTTAGTGTATTGCACATATTTTGAAAGAATAAGTTCGATACGTTACTGTGAAACGGTTCAAAACTAAACAAAAAATATTAAAAATTAAAAGTTATTTTTTTTTGTTAAAATTCTTTATTGTTTTGTTCAATCTATATCAAAATATTTATATAAATATATACAAATATAACTTTGTTCCAATGTTCGCGTAAAATGATCAAGAAAATGGAAATCATTAAATTCAGTTTGATTTATTTCAGATAATTTTTATTTCGTTATTTCGTGGCACCTTATTAGAGTTTACATAAACTTTGTGTGTCTATTCAAAGAATTAGTTGGTTAAAATTGATTTAATTGCTATCTTAGAAGAATGCACTATAGTTTTACCCACTATTATTATTGAAAGGATTTGTCGTCGTCCGTCCGAAGGCCATAAAGCCCGGCCTCCACCCACCAGTATTAAACCCCGCTAACGGAACGCAACCCTAGCTTAGGTGAGTGTTTTCACTGATTACGCCCATATGACAACTCCGCAAACAGTTCTTATGCGTCATTAATTACTGGGAGTAATTAAGTGATTTTTAATTAACAAAACAACCCTTAAAAGTGAAAGTGCGTCGTAGGGGTGCAGCGGTTTCCCCCATTGGAAACCGCAATCAATAAACGTCCGGAACATCCCTTACGGCCTTCCGCCAATAAATAACCACAGCATTAATCAACCTAATTCACCTCCCTGTTTTCACCTGCAAATAGCCACTGGAGTAGTCAACAAGTGACAGACAGTCTCCAGCTTGACTTTCTATTTTCAAATATTATTAATCTCAATTTTATTATGTATTATTATTATAGGCCTTCCGCCAACTAATTCAGACAGATGTCATTAAGTTACGAGGGTTCTAGAAATAATAATGTCTAATTTTAATTATAAAATTGGAATAACGGCACATTAGAAAGTTCGGCGCGTCATGACGCTTCCTCCCCTTCCAAGCCGGCACAAAGCGGCAGTAGAGTTTTACTCACGGGCCGGGGCGGACGTGTGATCCCGCGGGGAGACTTCAACTTTTGTACTCCTGATTCTTCATACTGGTAAATATCATAATTCATTAAAACCTCTTTTTCCTCTCCCTGCGTGCCCCCGTGCCCTTTTCCGGTGCAGGGCTTAACCCGGCCGCATTAATTTTTGCTCGTCGCGCAACAACAGTTCGCGACGCAGTCACTTTATGGTCCGGGCCGACTCCTGCGAACAGAAATTAATATAATTCGTCGAGCATACGCATGCCAACTACAAACTTAAAGACTTGTCTCTTAATATTACCTTCGTGGGGCCGCGACTCACACAGGTGAGCCCGAGCACGAAGCTAGTTCCAGTTCATCACTGGAGTGGCCGTTAATCCACTCGAACTCTTCGACGACCCTCAAACCCATGTAGGGATCTTGTTTGCAAGTGCCGCAACATAACACGTAATTAATTATTCAGTGCGAATGTGTGTAGTGCCAGCGTATTTTGTCAAGTGTAATTGTGTAACTTGTGCCCATCCACACTATGTGAGATGCGGAAATAAAAACCAGCACCTAAATACCGTTTTCTTTATTTCGTAGACACCTCCTGAACAATTCGGAAACAGTCTCCTACACTGTTTAGGGCCAGTGCGTATTTGAAGCAGGGACTCCCTCCCACCATCAACAGCCGCCGATTCTAGTGGAACATGCAGGGGCAAAAACCCACGACCACCTCAGTTAATCCTCGAATTAACCTGGCGCCCGCTGGAGATTTCCTTAAGAGCCACTGAAAACCACTAGGACCGCCCCGGGTCTCGATCACGAGACCGCGGGTGACGGCAGATTACATTAAAATATGTTTGTGGGTGGGAAGGCATTAGTGTTTTTCTGTGGTGGGTGCGTTTATGGAAGGGGGGGGGATGAGCATACAAGTGTCGTAACGAACGTAATTTTAGCAGGACCGTATTAAACCCCTTATCGTTTTTTAAGCGTCTAGGTTTGGTGGAAGGGGGAGCCTCCTGTTACCACCTCCCCCCCCCCTCCCCACCCCCCGCAAAACAAATTTGTTTATGGTTAAAATTGTATTTCAACTTTGGTAATTGGCTGGCATTGTTGGAAAAATTATGTGATAGCGATCTAGGAGGTGGAGATTAAAAGAGAGGCTCTTCTACAGTGATGTAGGAAGAATGGATTGATTTTGGCTTGGCCAATTTTAAAGCCTAAGGGATATATTAGCCATACATTTTGAAGACTGGTTTATTATAAAACCAAATGAGTCTAAAATTGTGACTGATAATAAGTTTTTGCATCGAAATTAGCACTGTAGAATCCAGGGGCGTATCCTGACAAATTTGGTAACGCATGCAATATAGAATACATCCAACCCCCCCCCCCCCCCCCCCCCCCCGGAAGAAGGGGGTCTGGGGGCCCTCTTCCGGAAAAATTTTGGTTTTCAGGGAGCAAAATGGTGCTGTTTAGGCAGTTTTTTTAAAAAAATAATTAAACATAAAACTGGTTACAACATTAAATTTTTTGTGATAAACTTAGAGAGAAGAATTAACAAAGATATCAAATTGTCACTCACCATGTATTTACTTATAATGGAACTCGGCTCTGCGGTTTTTCCTGCAGAACTGCTCCGTGACTTCGTCGAAAAACGAGTTGCGGGCTTTCATCTGCACCAACAGATCTTTTTCTATGGACATGATGGAGAGTGCAGACAAACGACTTTGTCCTTGCGCATTTCTTGTGAGTGATTTTATTCGTCTTAGTGCAGAAAACGAACGTTCTACGGATGACGATGTAGCAGGAATAGTTGAAACCATTACGCACAGTTTATAGAGTTATGGAAGTCCACTTTGCAGTTCATTTTGATACAGGAAATGGTGCATTTCTTGCACTGTCTTTCCCTCAAAATGTTTAGATGTAAACATACCACTCAATTCAGATTTCAGCCTAACAATATCAAAAAAGTAATAGTAAAATTAAGAGTTGAATTACAACTAAATGTGTCTACGAATGTTATATAATTCTAACCCAAACATTTAATTTTAAAAAAAAACCCGACTGAACAGACATTAAATGGACTCGTTCGCGGCCGCGCTGTGTTACTGATCAGTGAATGCAGAAGCAACTAGTGCATGCATGCGACACCGTCTTCGCGAGAGTTGGTAGTGACGTCACATCTGGAGAGTGGCTGTTGAGAACACCACAGCGCCGTACCGCGACAATCTGAGGAACTATTACAAGTGTCATTCACGCTGTAGTCAATAGGTAGCGCTAATGCATTTGTTTGCCACACGTCGCACAAATCGTGAACGGAACGAGATTAGCTATAAAGAAAAGGGAATAACTTAAGCAGAAAACAATTACAGAACTAAACAGCGAGATAGTGATCAATGCCACAATGCCCATACAATATTAGTTTCATTTAGAGCATGCACTGCATGCATTGCATTCATGGAGAATACGCCCCTGGTAGAATCCCGATTATACAGTGTAATTACTGGACAGGGGACTACGATAACCGAAAAACACGGTTAAAGCAGTGTCAAAAAACTGATTGAAATTTTTTTTCATTCCAAATATATAGAGAAACACTGTAACACCCATCCCTCAAAGTAACACACTAATTCATTCCAGTAAAACAGAGCACTAATTAAAACTGCGCTATTCACATACTTTTTTTTCCCCATAATAGAGTATTTTAATGAGAATAATTCGTTTTCCAAATGGGTGTGATTGCTGACTACCATTTTTTATCAAGATACTACTCCTGTTAAAATTATTTTACAGTACTACCTAACGAATGTAAGGTGACACGATACCGAACTATACACGATACTGAAGGGCTAACCTAGACACAAAGCACGCCAAGGAGCCAGGGCCCAAACTAGAGGGGGGGGGGGGGGGGGGGTGGCAAGCAGGGCATACGCCCCGGGCGCAAAGCTGTGGGGGCGCCGAAATCGCTTGCATCGTAATTCCTTCCTACTACAACTGGTAACTGGTAAAAAGTTTAACTTGCATGCCAGGAATGTCTAATCTGATTTACAATATAACGTCTCAACATAGCACAATTTTTCCATGGGACGGCCCCCGGACCCCCCGCTTTATTGGTGTGGTATGTGAAAAAAAGAGGGGGGGGGGGGGGCGCATGAATCCATTCATGCCCCGGATGCCAGAGACTCTAGTTGCGACCCTGCACGGAGAATTTCCGGCAGTGCAACATACATCCACAAGTTAGCCACACACAATGGCTTTATTCATGTGTTGATACATATCTGACACCAGATCATCTAGTATAATATAGGATAGCAATCAAGCATCACCACTCCTAAAGTTAGCTAGTGTCATGGCTTCCACATTAGGAACAGGCTACATCGGCGTACACATCTGCCGGGGTCACTGGACTATATGCTTCACAGTCACATGGAGACCTGCAGGAATTGACACGCTCATGAACTAGCATGGAGACATGTGTGTGTGTGTGTGTGTGTGTGTTTATATAGTAAGGTCTTCAAAATCTATTTAAAAAAATTTAGGATTAATAGTGTTTTATCTTCGGGTGACAAATCTAATTTATTACATCAGACTTGTAGGATAAACAAATAGGAAAAAAGGGTTGTTGGTGAAAGGAACATATAATAAATTGAAACAGCATTGACTCACAATTTTATATTCTGTTAAACTATAATGTTCTATGTAGCACATAAGAGCAATATTTTATTTGTGTAAAATGTTTTTAATAACCCGTTAAATAATAAATATGTAGTAAAATTCTTTATTTAAAAAATATAACTTGAAGTTTAAAATCCCACCACAATCCTTTCACGGTAGGTAGGTGTTAATTATAGATAAAAAGTGGATATGTGATTAATATCGCACAAAACTATATCTCTCACTTTTAAGGATAATATAATTTATATTTGAAATTATGGCAGTGTTCAGCATAGCTCCATAATATGTCCCAAAATTCACGCAAGATTTGAATTGTACGCCTTTTGTACGGTAAAGGGTTGCCAACGAAAAAAAAAAAAGACCCTGTATCAGCTGACAATTCCGGGTTAGTAAAAATCAAACACAATTTAAGAGGTAAATATGGAGTGCTACACGAAAGAGCAACACGTTTTCATTGTTGAGTAATGTTTTAAAAATAATTAATGTTTAGCAGTTACAGTTCGCAATAGCTTCTTGCATGAATTTTAGTATATAAATAATACAAAATTCATTCGAATTTCAATTCCACACATATTTGGTGGTAGGTTTGTTCTCTTGACTGAAAATATTACCATTCTTGGCATAATATATTTGAAATAAATACCTCAGATTGTAAATTACCTACTTATTATATTATATTTTACATAAAACATTTAAATAAAACCTGTTACAGAAACACTATTGCTACAAAAAAAATAAACATCTAAATTAGTTCATTATAAACATAATACTTTCGTTAGTAATCTTTTTATTTATAACACATTCTTTATTGATCATCAGAGTACTATAATACTTCACTCAGTACACTCTTCATTAGTCTCGTTGTATCACCCAAAATTATTTCATAATATCACAGTGCATGTTACTTATTCACAACATTAGTTCATACTTGTGACGTCGTCCGACCGAAGACCACCCTAAAGCCCGACCTGCAACCGCCAGTATTCAACCCCGCTAACGGAACGCGCCCCTAGCCATGGCCCACCCGAGTCAGGCGAGCCACCGGCAACCAAGGTAGAACCTGGCCCCCTAATAAACAGACCGACATTACAGCTGACCACGTTGCAAAAACAAACACAGAATATTAAACAATATTATGTATAAATTAAAAGTTGATTAACGAAAGTGCGACGTAGGAGTGCCAGGGCACTCACGTGTGTAAATACGTCGATACGTGTGTGAGTGTCCCCCTGGCGGCCTTCTGCCTAAATTAGTCAATTAACCCATGTGACATAATTATTAAACCCTTGTGTTGCGTTATTGCCCCCACCAGAGCAGTCCGGCAAGAGACGAACATCGCTGGTGTGACGTATAATTTAAAGGACATAATACGTAAACATACTAACTCCAATTTGTAGAAGGGACGAGTGATGTTAATTTAGCCGTAATAATTAATGTAGGAATTTAGCACCCTTAAAATCACTTATTAACGTGTCACATTAGAAACTAATGTAATGAGGTCAACCCTGGCGCGAGGGCCACCGAGCCTCGGCCAGGCGCCATGACATCACGCCAGTACAGCGCGACTCGTGGACCGGGGCGGACGCACGTCCCACGGAGAAACATCATCCATTGTCTGCATTGAACTCACTTCTGGTAATTATAGTCACTTCCTCGAAACCTCTTTTTACTAATCTCTCCGTGCGTACCCGGTCCAATTTTCGGTCCAGGACTTAATCCGGCCGCTTAACTTTTAAAACCCCCTGCACCACACTTGGTCTGCGGGGTAGTTTCAGCATACAGCACGGGCCGTCTCCCGAAGAACAGAACTTTAACTAAAACCAGTCGCTCCGGCGCTGACACCACCCCGTAAGGGAACTTGGACGAATTTAGCTGTGGTCCGCGCTCCACTACAGTGGACGCGAACACCGCCTCGAGACATTGATATACGGGATTGGCCGCCTCCAATCGCCCTCACCCCTCTTTTGAGTAACCAGGCTCAGAACCGCCTAGTGCCACGCTAATACGTAATATTTAGTAACTTTGTGCGACGCCTTGAATCTGGAATGTTTTCTTTTGTAAACTTGTGCAACGTGCCACCACGTAACATTCAATAAACTTGTGCAACGCACCTCCACGTAACATTTTTTGTAAACTTGTGCCACGTCTTATTAAGTAACTTTCAGACTAACTTTGTGTAATTGTGTAACTTCTGTATTGTGTGACGTCACCCTCTGTACGACGTGGTGTGTAATCAACGGTATTCCACCAAACCCACAGTCGCATGAATAAACGACGCACGTCATTTGTTGCATTACTTCAGCGCCTAATTAATTAACCATACGACTCCCAACCACCGCCAAGTAGGGAATTCCTCATAACCCACGCAACACCGCAGACGGTCTTAGTGGGCCACGCAGGGCAACCGACCCCACGACCCACCTATCAACGAGAAACAGAGCTAGTCTGGCGCCCACCCGGAAACACTACATCGACAACCGTCATTCCCACTAGGAGCCGTACCGGGACTCGAGCCCGAGACCCCGGACGACGGCATTTGTAGGATGCATTAAAATAAAACATTCCCAGTTATTGCCCAGCTGCTGTGAACAGTGACTGGGAATACTGTATTTAGGGTGGGAGAAGGAATTATACCTAGTAGTAGGCCTACATACCTCCATATATGCATAGATTCATAACTGTATGTATACATACATACAGTACTCGCGAATCTGCACATCTCTGCTTTATAGAAGAGAGATGAAGCATGCTATCTTGGGCCCCAGGAAGCAGAAAAGGACAGATTTATGAGTTATGCCGTGTTGAGCATGTGTGCGCAGAACTATACCTGTATGTTGTTACATTTGTATTGTCTTCTATATATTTATAAAACTATGTTCTTTTGGAAAATACTGGTACTTGTAATTTTTTGATATACCACATAGAAAATTTATGAGAATAATAAAGCTAATATATATATATTTAATTATTTAGAGTTGAGCAGGAGCGGACCCAGGATAAACTTTTGGGTGAGCACCGATAGTCTGACCCTATTATAATACCTGTTTATTCTTCAGAAGTCGTATTATCCATTGCATATTTTACCCTTCTGGGGGTGTCTGCGGGTGGGGGAAAAGGGGGATGCATCGTGCCACCATAACTCCTCCTTCTAAATCCTATACTGGAGTTGATTCTGAAATATTTTACAAGTAAATTTTTCAAGTATTGATAGATAATTTTCTTTTGAATGTCTTTCCCACAGTCACTTCAGCAGCATCAAATCAACACCAAGAGCATGGAAACAGGTCAACTAGAACATTGTTGTGGCTGTGTGGAGAACATGATCCGCGACACAAGTGGTCTCTGCCTGGCTGAGGACAGACGTGTCAGGGCCTCAGCTGCATGGCGACCACGTGCAGGCCTGTCTCCCAGAGCACAGTCGCCAGCCTGCCCACGGTCGCCGTGGGCAGCTCCGACCACAGCCTCAGCATGTAGACCGCTTCCTGGAACACACCGCCGCCCACTTCACAACGCTTCTCTCCATTTCGTGATGGTAAAACTCCTCAGAACATCTCTGATGTCAACAATTATAAAGATGCAAGGGCACCCATATGATAATTTATAAGGGGGAAGGGGACTCGACCTGGGGGTATGGAGTATTTTTAATATTTTGGAAGACGAATGGCGAACTTAAGTCGCCATAAACATGAATATATGTGAGAAACACTATGTAATTCCAACATTTAAATAATTTTCTTGAAATAAAAATACCTGAACATGCAGTTTCACACAATATATCATACCTATTTTGTTAATATTTTTGTGTACATTTTACTTTTCTGTAGTTCATACATGATATGAAGGCCTATTTATGTCTTAAATAGAAGTTTAGTAAAATGGAAACTTACAAAACTCGCTAACAAAGACAGCAAAAACTTTATATAATGGATAGCTTTGCAGTTAATTTCCCAAGGAAGAATTGGAACGAAAGATTGTATTGTATTACATGCTGTGTTTGTTATGAAGCTACATCATAAATATTCTGCACTAGCTTACTTTCGTGATAAAGAGCATCATGTGAAATTATAGGCCCGGACCAACGATACAATTTTTATGTGTTTTGAAATTGGCCTGGTCTAATCCCCCATTGTACAGTTGAGTGACTGTCCTCAGGGCAGAGACAGAGAATCGCCAAATAGTTCACGGCAAAGCTGAGTGACGCCTCACCTGCTCCCAACCCAAAATCAACCGCCAAACGATATTTTAGGTCTGCTGCTTTGCCTCTTGGACACCCTAAAAAAATATATTGTTGTCTTTGCAAATTAATTAAGCAGCTTTGGCATAGATGTAGCATATTAAAGCAAATAAAATTAAAATAGTTAAGGCTCGGTTTTACAATTAATTTTATAACTAGTCAATTTAATTAACTCTGTACTGTCAGCAGTGGCGTAGCCAGGATTTGTGTATGGGGGGTGTTAAGAAGCATGGCCCCCCAGTTTTCGGTACTTAAATTTAAATATTGTAATGGTAAAATTTTTATTAATTTTAATATGAAATTTGTTTGAGTGATGAATAAGAAATTGACGTCGTACCGACGCTACCCTTAAGCCGGTTTCACCCGATCAGTGGCAGGTTGCCCTTTCGGAGCGCATCCTCTCCAAACCCCGGACGAGTCAAGTGAGAGCTCCGCCACGGGACCTAATTCGATGCATAACTTATAAACATAATATAAGTACAATGATCAGTCCCGTTAATTTCAATCACCACCAACACTTTAATTACTTAGTTAATCAATGCGCATCAGTGTAATTACGTGTAAACAACAGTCGTCCACTGACTTATATTTTCAAACAGTTACTTGCTAGTTTGTCATATATCAAGCCCTCAGCAATTAGTTTCCAGATACTAATTTGTAATTAAGTACCTGGAACGATTTTTTTACTTAAACTTATAGTTGTAAGGTGATATAAGTGTCTTGGCGCGCGGCGCGGGGTGGTGGGGGTAGCCCGGAAGCTACCCCGCGCGGCGGCCATCTTCCGGCAGTCTTCTCCAAGCTCAGGCCCGGGGCGCAACTAACGTTCCGTGAGCGGCCATCATCTTTGAATTCAACGATCACTCATTCTGCCATGTGAGTAATTACCCCAAAACTTCCTTTTATTAGCTGCCCACGTGTCCCCGAGCCCTTTTTCCGCGGATCCGGGACTATCCCGACCGGCTTAAAGAGCATCGAGTGCAACTGCGCCACTGGCTCCACTTGCGGTACTGGCCGTCTCCAGTGAACTTTTTAATTAACATGTCGTGCAAATGCCTGCCGGTATCACGAGCGAATAATTTGTAACGCCAAGCTTCGTAACGCCATCACGCGACCCCCCATGGTAACATACGGCACTGGCCGCCTCCAGTGAACTTTTAACCCGCAAGACTGCCGCGGAGTTAGATCGTAGCGTAATAATTAATTAGTGTTTTCATTGGGTAACCCGGAACTTGTACCGTGTACCAACGTAACTTGTCATTCGTGAGTAACGACTAATAAAGTTACTCAGAAACGTCCCCGTGTGTAATTTCAGTGTTCTTGTAATCCCATCAGCCAGGCATGCAACCCCCTATATTGCTTAGGGCGTATCCAGCACCAACACAGTAAGTTCGTCGTCATCGTAAGCCGACTTATCTAGCGGACCACGCTGGGGCAGAAAGAACCCACGATTCATCTCATGGTCTAGTTCAGGCTAGCCTGGCGCCCACCGGACATTCAATCCACATACACGTCACTGCAACCCGCTAGATATTCCCCCTCAGCTCCCACAGAGAGACGGGCGGCGGCAAATGGCGCCCCTGCGTGGTGCGTGACAAGAAAAACGAAATCAGAAAAATTCGAAAAATTCGCAGGAAAAGTAGGAAATTACGACGGAGAACGACCATTTTTAGAAAGCGAAGGGCGAATAGTCGCGGGCGTGACGTGGAAGGCAGACAAAGGTTTTTCCACCCCCCACCCCCTCAAGATTCAACATTCCAGCAGGACGTGCGACGCGGGCGGGCGACGTCACACTACCCCCACTCCGCGGCGACCGTTTCGCTCTCTGCTTTGTGCGGTGTTCCGGGCATTCCTCCTGCCCACCGTTCGTTCTCGCTCTTCGCTTCACACAGCCGGCGCGGCAGCCCCTTCCACCGACGATTTGGATCGGCGCGCGCAGCTCCAGCTGCCACCATTATCGGCCTCTGTTATATGCGACAGTCCGGGCACCTAGCTCGCGACCCGGCGTAGCGCGCACGCGGACACGCAACAAAACAGGCACGTACAGTGCGTGTCATCACACGGCCACGCATACGAGACGAAAGTTACGTGTTAACACTAGACATCATGTCATACCAGGGCGGCGGATTACCGGCTAATATGGATTTATTAACCGGACCGGAACCCGCCTGGGTACAATTCCTAAGTGGAAAGGGGAAAACGGAACCCACGACACAAGTTAACAACGGACTCACCGCGCCCGGAGCGACGGCTGTTTGCCCAGCGGCAAATCACGCCGAACACGTGCCCCAGTTACAAGACACCACGCGGTACATACCTGACTGGGCCACGGTGACCACACTCGCACGACCGAGCACTGGCCAGGCGATGTCGCTACCCGAATTCGGAGGGGCCCCACACGAGGACCCAAGCATGTTTCTCGAACAATGCACATCGCGGCTAACGCATAATGGCACACACCCTGCCGAATGGGCGGAGAGGGCCAGCGGGCAGCTACGCGGCGCGGCGCGGACTTGGTGGACCAGGTGGGGGCGCTTCGGAATGCCGTGGTCCGAATTCGCCGACAGCTTTACGCACCGGTTCGATACCGGATGCCCACTCATAGACTGCTCGGCGCAGTTTTATGGGGTTAGACAGCGAGAGGGTGAAGATGCGGAGGCATTCGTAGCCAATAAGATCAGGCTGTTTCGGCGAATTTCGCCTAACCAGGATCCCGCCCAAGCACTGCCAGTCGTGACCAAACTGCTTAGGGACGACCTACAGCCATTCATGCGGCTATACCAAACCACGTCCGTCGTGGACTATGCTCGACAAGCACAGGCCACGGAAAACAACCTCGGCGCCGGGAACCAGCGTCATCAGGCGTCCACGACCCCGCGACGACCTTCGATACTACCCCCACCGCCTCAGGCGACGCAAGATGTTCGCGGGCACGAGGAGCAGTCACGCGGGACAGCCGGACGAGCGCCAGACGTTAGGGTAACCGAAGCCCGGGCCCCCCAGTGCAGGTTAGGTTGCCCGCGCGGCACGTTCCATTGGCACAACGACTGCCCCCGGAGGAACGACTCACCCGGCCCACCGCCACCCACAGCACGACCGGACCCGCCCCCGCAGCGACAGACACCCCCGTTCGCCCCCACCATGTCGGGAAACGGGCCCCGGGGGGACCATTACTGAGTCCCCCGGCCGTGGCACCAGCTGTCCCGCCGAGCGCCCATCAACCCCTACCGACCCTGGGGCAACTGCACAGCCTGCCCGCCGGTCTTATGCGTGTGCTCGTGGAGGTCAACGGACACCCAGCCACCGCACTGATCGACACCGGAGCAAGTGCGGTCTTCGTGCGCCCCAACCTGGTGCCGCCTGGCACAATGCACCCGGAGCAGGGCGAACTACGCCTGGCCACCACCGCCCACACCGGACGGATGATCGGCCGCGCGGATATCAAGGTAAGCCTACGGGAGCTCGACACCAGGGTAAAGGCCATTGTAGTGCAGGATCTGAACGAGGAGGTCGTGCTGGGCATGCCGTGGTTAATTGACCAGGACGCCGTGCTTGAGCTACGTCATGCCCGACTCAACCTGGGCCGGACGGAACGCTACGTGGCTTACGCTATGGGACAGACGCCCGTGCCGGAAGGCACCATCACGACGTTAGCCGACATCCGTCATAATGTCCCTCCACAACACCAGGCCGACATAAACCGAGTGCTGTCGGGACGACCGGGCGTCTTCATGACAACAGGCCCGTTGAGACGCACCACGGTGGCAGAACACCGTATCCCGACCACCTCTGATCAACCAGTGTACGACCCACCACGAGGTTATGGTTTCCACGAACAGCGAGCCATCCGAGAACAAGTCACTGAGATGCTACTGAGCGGCGTTATCGAGCCATCACACAGTGCCTACAACTCCTGTGTCGTTCTGGCCTCCAAGAAGGACGGTACGAACCGGTTCTGCGTCGACTTCCGCCCCCTGAACGCCGTCACTGTTAGTGCCCCGCCCCCTCAAATCAGCGTCGAGGCCGCCGTGGCCGGACTGGGGAAAGCGTGTGTATTCAGCACGCTAGACTTAAAGTCCGGTTACTGGCAGGTGCCGATACGGCGCGAGGACCGGGAAAAAACGGCGTTCACGGTACCCGACGGACGCCGATTCCAGTTCCGAGCCATGCCCTTCGGACTGAAGTGCGCCCCAGCCACCTTCCAGACCATGATGACCAGGGTCCTGGAGGGCTACATCGGGGAGTTCGCCCTGGCATACTTAGATGACGTCATCGTGTTCTCGGAGTCGTGGGAGGACCACTGTCGACATCTGGCGCTGGTGATGGAGAGACTGGCCACCAATCACTTGACCGCTAATCCCGCAAAGTGCCACATTGGGGCGACCGAAGTCGATTTTCTGGGACACATAGTTAGCGAGGACGGCAACAGGCCACAACCGGGTCATCTCCGGCAGATAGCTGAAGCGGAAGTGCCACGCACGCGCAAACGGCTACAGCAATTCGTCGGTCTTATCAACTGGCTGCGAAACTATATACCTAATTTTTCGCAACGGATCGCGCCGCTTACAGACTTGTTGTCGCCCCAGACTCGTTATCGATGGACCCCGCCCGCCCAACTGGCCTTCGACGAGATAAAACAGGAGTTCACCCGATGCCACACACTAGCGCGCATAGACCCTGACCGGCCCTTGGTCCTACAGACCGACGCCAGCGCCCTCGGAACCGGCGCTGTACTGTTCCAGGTCGACGACCAAGGGGAGCGGCAAATAGTGGACTATGCTAGCGCTAAGTTTGGGGCAGCCGAAACACGCTACCACAGCAACGAACAGGAATGTCTCGCCGTCGTGTGGGCGATTAAGAAGTACCGCCCACACCTGGAGGGCCGTCCGTTTACGCTCCGCACGGACAACCGCTGCCTCACCTGGCTGCATACCATGCAGGGGCGGAAGGGGAAACTGATCCGCTGGGCACTGCTCCTACAGTCCTTCGACTTCGTCGTTGAGCACGTGCCCGGCGTCGAGAACCAGCTCCCCGACCTGCTCTCCCGTGAACCCGACACCAGCGAAGGGGTGGTGGATGACCACGACTGGGAAGACGTCCTGCCCCCAGACTACGCCACGGCACGAGGCGCCCAACAACCCGCCTACGCTCAGAACATCGTAGGCGAGGCCACGGACGACGCGCCTCCGAACACGGCCGCCGACGTAGACCGCCGCGTCTTAGAGGCCCAACAGCGATCTCCTGATGCCCACCGCCGTCGGCAATCGGCCGAGAGAGTGGGGCAGACGACCTGGCTCCTCCAAGGGGACAGGATAATGAATAGGTCTCCCGACCCGACGGGAACATGGAGGACCTACGTGCCACCGGAGGCCCGCGAGGCCGTGTTGCTGTTTCACCATGACCACGACCTCGCGGGACATCCGGGGGCAGATCAGACCCACCGGGCCATCGGGCAGTACTACCACTGGCCCGGGGTAGCTCGGGACGTCCGTGAATACATCAAGGGGTGCGAGGTCTGCCAGCAGCGCAAGGCTCGGCGTGGGGACGGGGTGCAACAACAACAACCCCGCCTACCGTCGACGCCATTCCAGACCATCGCCCTCGACGTGATGGGGCCCTACCCGCGCTCACCACGTGGCAAACGGTTCCTGATCGTCATCACGGACATGTTCACCAGGTGGACCGAGGCCTACCCCTGCGGCAACTCCCGGGCGGCAACCATCATCGGCCTACTGACCCGCGAGTTCCTTCCTCGTTGGGGCTACCCCCAATCCGCACTGACGGACAACGGCAGCCAGTTCCTGGGTGCACGTTGGAGGGACTGGTGTCGTGAGGCCCACATCGACCACCACACGACGCCCTCCTACCATCCAAGGGCGAACCCCACTGAGCGCCGGAACCAAGAGCTCAAGATCCAGCTACGACTCCGCCTCGGGGACGATCATGCTCAGTGGGACAGCCACGTCGCCGACGCGCTCTTCTGCGTCCGGAGGCGCGTGAACGCCGCCACCGGCATGACACCTGCGGAGATGGTACAGGGCCACAACCTCCCTCTGCCCGGCGAGTGGGCCACCCACGGCGTCCCCCACCCCGAGGAGCGAGGGGGAGAACGCGACCAACGGCGCACAGCTGAACATGATGCCGCCCGGCAACAGCAGGAACAGTATACCCAACATATCACCCCCCAGACCACCAGGGCACCACCCCCTCTACGGACGGGAGACCTGGTGTTCGTGCGGGTCCACCCGCTGTCCACCGCCCCGCGGAATTACTGCGCCGGACTCGCACCCCGTTGGCGGGGGCCCTACGTTGTCCAACGCCGCGTGGGAGCGACCTCGTACCGGATCAACCTGGGTGGTCGCCATGTCCGGAAAATTCATCGAGACGACCTCCGGCTAGCGGCCGTACCGGGTGCCCCGCCGCCCGATGGAGCGGATGACGACGGCCCAGTGGAACCCCGAGACGACGATGAAACAACTCCGGCCACCATGAGCCCGACGCCGCATGGGATGGGCCCCGCGGACGAGCCCCACCCCAACCCAAATGGAACCCCGGACCAGGCCGTTACCCCTCAAGGGGCTCAACGGGGCACCACGCGCCCCAAGAGGCTCTGCTTCGCCCCCACGACGGCAGGCGAAGAAGGCCACGGAGCTGGGCCCGCGTCTCAGAGGGGCGAGGGGTCGCCTGGCGAGAGAGTAGACCGCCCCCGCCGAAGACGACGCCGCCCTGCTCGGCGTCGGGGCTGTGTCCCCGACCGCGCCCCCGACGGGAATATGACGAGTCCCACAGGCGAAGTCCGCGTGACACGCCCAAGCGACGGCCCGGGAACCAGCACGGACAATCGGCTCGGCACGTCCGGCCCCGGGACGCCAACGCCCGGGACCCCCCCATCCGACCCGGCCACGGTCTTCATGGGCCCCGACGGGGATTCCAGCCGGAGCACGAATAGGCCACGACGGGAGCGCCACCCTCCGACGTGGCTCCAGGACTATGTGCTCGACGACGGCGAGCCAGGCGCCGCAACGCCGCCGCCCGACCCGGCAGCCACTGTCGCGTCGCCCCGCAGCGAACCCGCCGGACGTGAACACTCCCCAAACCGGGAGAGCTCCATCGCCCACGACGTGGCCCTACAAGGGGGAACGGACCGGGATTGGTCAGGCCAGTGTCGAATTACGGAGGCGACGCCGTCGGAGCTCAGGGACCTTGACGGGAACATGTCCGACGCGAACCCCGTCATCACGGAACCAGACGAGCCACTAAGCATTGCTACGGGAAGGCCACGACGGGAGCGCCACCCGCCGACGTGGCTCCAGGACTATGTGCTAGACGACAGCGAGCCGTGCGTCGCGACGCCGCCTCCCGGCCCAGCTGACATCGCAGGGATTGGGGCGGCGTCCCCATGCGCCGCGATGCTGCCTCCCGGCCCCGCTGCCTTCGCAGGGACTGAGGCAGCGTCCCCGTGCGCCACCGCTTCGTTCATCGCGACGCCGCCTCCCGGCCCAGCTGACATCGCAGGGATTGGGGCGGCGTCCCCATGCGCCGCGATGCTGCCTCCCGGCCCCGCTGCCTTCGCAGGGACTGAGGCAGCGTCCCCGTGCGCCACCGCTTCGTTCATCGCGACGCCGCCTCCCGGCCCAGCTGACATCGCAGGGATTGGGGCGGCGTCCCCATGCGCCGCGATGCTGCCTCCCGGCCCCGCTGCCTTCGCAGGGACTGAGGCAGCGTCCCCGTGCGCCAACGCTTCGTTCATCGCGACGCCGCCTCCCGGCCCAGCTGACATCGCAGGGATTGGGGCGGCGTCCCCATGCGCCGCGATGCTGCCTCCCGGCCCCGCTGCCTTCGCAGGGACTGAGGCAGCGTCCCCGTGCGCC
Source organism: Bacillus rossius redtenbacheri (assembly GCF_032445375.1). Lineage (NCBI taxonomy): Eukaryota > Metazoa > Arthropoda > Insecta > Phasmatodea > Bacillidae > Bacillus > Bacillus rossius. Next base: position 2,444,657 of record NC_086343.1, read on the forward strand.
ACCGCTTCGTTCATCGCGACGCCGCCTCCCGGCCCAGCTGACATCGCAGGGATTGGGGCGGCGTCCCCATGCGCCGCGATGCTGCCTCCCGGCCCCGCTGCCTTCGCAGGGACTGAGGCAGCGTCCCCGTGCGCCAACGCTTCGTTCATCGCGACGCCGCCTCCCGGCCCAGCTGACATCGCAGGGATTGGGGCGGCGTCCCCATGCGCCGCGATGCTGCCTCCCGGCCCCGCTGCCTTCGCAGGGACTGAGGCAGCGTCCCCGTGCGCCACCGCTTCGTTCATCGCGACGCCGCCTCCCGGCCCAGCTGACATCGCAGGGATTGGGGCGGCGTCCCCATGCGCCGCGATGTTGCCTCCCGGCCCCGCTGCCTTCGCAGGGACTGAGGCAGCGTCCCCGTGCGCCAACGCTTCGTTCATCGCGACGCCGCCTCCCGGCCCAGCTGACATCGCAGGGATTGGGGCGGCGTCCCCATGCGCCGCCATATCTATGCAGCACACGTTCAAGTGCTGTATTTGGCTGAAGATACCAAGTGACGTCGGAGACTAATCGGCAAAACCGGGCTTCTCTAGGGGGGGGCGTTTGACGTCGTACCGACGCTACCCTTAAGCCGGTTTCACCCGATCAGTGGCAGGTTGCCCTTTCGGAGCGCATCCTCTCCAAACCCCGGACGAGTCAAGTGAGAGCTCCGCCACGGGACCTAATTCGATGCATAACTTATAAACATAATATAAGTACAATGATCAGTCCCGTTAATTTCAATCACCACCAACACTTTAATTACTTAGTTAATCAATGCGCATCAGTGTAATTACGTGTAAACAACAGTCGTCCACTGACTTATATTTTCAAACAGTTACTTGCTAGTTTGTCATATATCAAGCCCTCAGCAATTAGTTTCCAGATACTAATTTGTAATTAAGTACCTGGAACGATTTTTTTACTTAAACTTATAGTTGTAAGGTGATATAAGTGTCTTGGCGCGCGGCGCGGGGTGGTGGGGGTAGCCCGGAAGCTACCCCGCGCGGCGGCCATCTTCCGGCAGTCTTCTCCAAGCTCAGGCCCGGGGCGCAACTAACGTTCCGTGAGCGGCCATCATCTTTGAATTCAACGATCACTCATTCTGCCATGTGAGTAATTACCCCAAAACTTCCTTTTATTAGCTGCCCACGTGTCCCCGAGCCCTTTTTCCGCGGATCCGGGACTATCCCGACCGGCTTAAAGAGCATCGAGTGCAACTGCGCCACTGGCTCCACTTGCGGTACTGGCCGTCTCCAGTGAACTTTTTAATTAACATGTCGTGCAAATGCCTGCCGGTATCACGAGCGAATAATTTGTAACGCCAAGCTTCGTAACGCCATCACGCGACCCCCCATGGTAACATACGGCACTGGCCGCCTCCAGTGAACTTTTAACCCGCAAGACTGCCGCGGAGTTAGATCGTAGCGTAATAATTAATTAGTGTTTTCATTGGGTAACCCGGAACTTGTACCGTGTACCAACGTAACTTGTCATTCGTGAGTAACGACTAATAAAGTTACTCAGAAACGTCCCCGTGTGTAATTTCAGTGTTCTTGTAATCCCATCAGCCAGGCATGCAACCCCCTATATTGCTTAGGGCGTATCCAGCACCAACACAGTAAGTTCGTCGTCATCGTAAGCCGACTTATCTAGCGGACCACGCTGGGGCAGAAAGAACCCACGATTCATCTCATGGTCTAGTTCAGGCTAGCCTGGCGCCCACCGGACATTCAATCCACATACACGTCACTGCAACCCGCTAGATATTCCCCCTCAGCTCCCACAGAGAGACGGGCGGCGGCAAAATTAATTAAAGATTTGGTGCTGGGGGGGGGGGGATTTTGAACCCCTAACCCCCCCCCCCTGGCTTCGCCCCTGACTGTCAGGCATCGAACCAAGGACACGAATAGAGCTAATCAATCATTATATTAATAGGATATATATTTTTTTGATATTTGGAATTTTCCTCCAATTTTTAGGTTAATAATTACAGATTTTCAATATGGCAGCCAAGAGGGCCGACAAGATGGCGGATACTACAACGATCTGGTAATGAACACTACTGCATCTCATCACAGCATGCCGGACTGCCGGTGCCCGGGCAAGGTCGCTGCGGGCAGCACTCACGAGGCTCGCGTCGGGCGACGACCCGGCGGACAGCTGTATCTGGTCCAGCGTGCGAGGGTCGAAATTGAGGCGCAGCCCCAGCGCGCGCCACGAGGCTCCCAGCAGGGGCGCCACGGCGCGCACGTCCTCCTGGGACAGCCTCCTGGGGCTGAGCAGCAGGTCCGGCTCCCGCCCGCCTGTCGGCACAGCGGCGGGCCTCGTTGCCTGGCTCCCGGGCTGCAGCCGCCGTCACCAGGGAGTAGGTGCGGCCACAACCCGGAAGCCAGTGGCGTAGCCAGGATTTGTGTGTGGGGGGGTGTTAAGAAGCACCCCCCCCCTCCCCCCCCGTATTAAAGCGGGGGGGTCCGGGGGTTCCCTCCCCCGGGAAAAATTTGGATTTTAAGGTGTAAAATAGTGCTATTTTAGAAGTTTTCGGTACTTAAATTTAAATATTGTAATGGTAAAAATCTTATTAATTTTAATATGATATTTGTTTGAGTGATGAATAAGAAACTAACTAAAGATTTGGTGCTAAGGGGGGGGGGTTTGAACCCCTGAACCCCCCCTCCCCCTGGCTACGCCCCTGCCAGAAGCCAAGCAACTCCAGCAGGCACAGTGGTTCTATTTGCCACCCCCCCCCCCCAACCACCACCAAATGAAATTCTATCTACTACACTGTAAATTATACTTTATAGAAACAGAAATATTCATGTAAAACTACAGATATTTAAAAAATTGTGTATTTACATGAAAACAACTGTATCAGTAAAATTAGTGTTTGCAGTAATACCAGTTTTGGATTCTTACCTGAGCATTTATGCTTTATGTTTTCCCAATACCTCCAATAGTTAAAATTATTTGTAAACTTTTCCCTGAACAGCTTTCCAGTATTCTAATAAGCATGGTGCAACAAAATAAAGTCAGACTGTTGAATATTCGATAATATTTTTCCATGGTTTAAAAAAAAAATTTTTTTTAATGAAACACCACATAAAACATAAAATTATACATCAATTTTCGTAAGATGTACTCAGGATTATCTCGAAGAAAGTAATTTCGTGGTATCTGTAATGTGTTCTACACAGTTACTACAGTATCTTCGTTGTAGTTTTACAAATGTTTTCAGCGCAATATTTTGTAAAAGTTCAGAAAATGTTGTTCCTGTGTTCGAGGCTTATCAGCAACAATAGCCTCCCCCCCCCCCTCTGCCAGTCAATAGACCCGCTGATGCAGCTCGCCTTATCTAATCTGGCCTGTGGCTATCTGCCTAGCCTCATCTTAGCTGCGTTATCACAGGCTGGGCCCGCTGTGCCCACGTGCTCAGGAGGTGACTTGGGATACACACGCAACTTAGAAATGCTCAACTAACACAACTTCCAACGAAGCAACTTAGAGACTCACAACTTAGAGCTATCATAGCAAAGAAACACACAACTTAGAACTAAATAACTCAGAAACGCACAATTTAAGAGCTGTAATAACTGAGAAACGCGCAACTTATAACTGACATAACTTAGAAACATGCAGGGTAAAATGGTCTGAATCGGTTCAGTGGCCGCATCAGGTCATTCTTGTTCTCGGCGTCAGTACTGGTAAACGAAAAGGAGATAGACGTTGCTGATATTTAGTGTTGAATGTTACCGGCGCGTTTGCTATTCCATTTTGCGCTGTTTTGTGAAGGTAAGAATTGATGAGTGTCTGGTTTAAAGTTTTTTTTTTCATTGGTTTTATTTCACAGGTAAATAATACTATCAGTATTCAAACTCAGCGAGTTAATGCATGCAACTAATGCACAAAGTAACGATATATTATCAACCTGAGGAAAAGAGGCTCCACCAGAGGAAACGTTTTACATGAGGGAAAGAGGTTCTTTCTTAAGAAAGGAAATTCTACCCAAGGGAGTTAAGACTCTATCTAGAAGAAGGAGGCTCTACCAGAGGAAGGAGGTTCTACCCGAGGGAGTTAAGACTCTACCTAAAATAAGGAGTCTCAACCTAAAGGAAGGAGGCTCTACTAGAGGTAGGAGGCTTAACCTAAAATAAGAAGTCTCAACCTAAAGGAAAGAGGCTCTACCTAGAGGAATGAGTCTCAACCTAAAATAAGAAGTCTCAACCTAAAGGAAGGAGGCTCTACTGGAGGGAGGAAGCGCAAACAAAAAGGAAGGAGGCTCTACCTAGAGGAATAAGTCTCAACCTAAAGGAAGGAGGCTCTACTGGAGGGAGGAAGCTCAAACAAAAAGGAAGGAGGCTCTACCTAGAGGAAATAGGCACAACCTAGAGGAAGGAGGCTCTACCTGAGGGAGGGCGGGCGCCCAGGCTCCTGGCACGGGCCTCCCGGCTCGCCCCACGCCGCACTCGCCGGAACTCCACCTGCCCCTCCGGCCCGCTCATGAGCCACCAGTCCGGCTGATCTGTCCTCGGGGCAGTCTCCCAGGGCAGTCGGGGGGAGAGTCTGCGAACCAACGTGCATAACAGTAACAGAAAACTGCTTTTGAGCTGTATTACTGTCGTAAATATAACTTGCATTTCTGTATCCATTTTTAGATAGTATATAGGACCATTTATTTTTCGCGAAAAGATTTCCAGACCAGCAGAGTATTGAAACTCCGTAGCATTGTCTGTGTTTCGTGTTTTGTTAGGTTTATTTTAGGGTCAAGTCTACTGTCAGCACCTGAAATAAATCCAGCCAATCAGAAAACACAAATAACGCTAAAAAAAAAAAAAAAGTTTTAACACTCTATTGGTCTGGGAATGTTTTTTTTTGCGAAAAATACGTGGCCTTATCCACAGCTATGTCTGTCCACTGATTTAAATTTCAAATCTTAGGTAGGCCACGTTAGTAAAGACATTTGTATTTCGCAGATAATTTTGACTGATTGTTAGACTTACATTCACGCTCGGGGCGCACGAGAGGGGAAGGAGAGGGGGGATAGTTTATACTTCCCCGAAATTCTAAAAACCTATAAAAATCTATCGTTCCCATCATTAAAAGGACAGAATTTTAAAGCAAATAGCGGTCAAAGTGGTTCTATCCCCCCCCCCCCCTCCTCCCACACACAAACACACACAATATTCTGAACACGTTACTGCACACTTTGTTAATATTTTTGCGTGATTTGCTACATTATTGGCTGTGGTCGGTGAAAGGAGTTTCACTCACTGGACTGGCCCAATGAGAATGTTGTTACTGTGCTACTACGTGTCCAATGATTCTCCACAACCGAAGAAGCAGCTATAGTGTTTTGATAAATAATACCTTGACACAATGTTTTCGCTTGAAAAAAAAAAAAAAAACACGCGTCTCAACAATATCAGATAATCTTCCAGATAATCTGAACATTCTGGAATCGACTTCTGAAAGTCATTCCTGTCATCAATTCAACAAAATGCAACCTGAAAAGTAGTCAATCTCACGAAATTTTCAACTGACAACACTATGCGGCGAATAAATTTTTATTATAATGTCATCTTGACTTAAAAATAACACAGCAGTAATAAAAAAAATAATGTTTTTAATATTTGGGATGCACTGTTATGTGTCAGGAGCGTAACCGAAGCTGTCGCAGCAGCTACCGCCTGAACCTTGTTGTTTAACTGCCGAGACAGACGGAGTACTGTCTCCCTGGACTCGCCACGGGCTCCCTGGAAATGGACACGCCATTTCAACGCAACCTGGAAGTGTTTCTGGAGGAGCTGCAGTGAGAGGCTGAGGCAACCCATCACGGCTCCCTTCTCTCCATTAACCATCAGGCTAACCTGTTGGTTGACCCGAGAAATACCCTGTTCCAAGAGTATCACAGGGTGACAGGGTGCTTATAACCAGGTCCGCCGCATCTCTGGCACACGTCAGACAACCCACAGAGACTCGGGTCTGGCCGTGGGACCACCAGCCCCTCCTAGCCGTCCAGGCTGGCACCGGAGCTGAGTCAGCTCTGCACTGCCAAGTGCGCAGCCGACACCAGCCCGGACACATCCCGCAGCAGCTGCCAGTTCTTGGTGGCTGTTCGCTTCGGCCAGACCTCGCCGCCAGTGTCTCTGTCAGACGCAGGAGTACCTCGCGCCACGGCCCGAGGGGTTCACAGCCGACTGAGACTTCCACCACGGCATCCTCGGGCTCCTAGCAGGAGAACACTGCCGGCAGGCCAGGACAGACTACACTCACCCGTCCGGCGCGAGATGGCGTCTCCGCTGCGGCGAGGCGCGACTGCAGCGCCGCTGGCCGGCGTCTTATCGCGGCGCGGACTACGGCACAGCTCCCCGGTTTAATGGTACACTTCCGACAAGGCTCAATTAAGCCACTTGTAACAATTCAAAAACTTATTTTACGAGTTATTTTCAAAAAAACCGCATGTACCCATCGGAGGGACTTTTTAAACTATTAAATGTATTTGATATTAAAATATTGTTTATCAGAGCTGCAATACTTAATATGTATCAAAGGGATAATCAGCTAAATTGTATAGATCATAACTATCCTACACGGCATAGACGGAATATAAATGTACAAATCCCTCAATTTCATAAAACAATATCTCGGAGATCTTTAGAATTTTTGCTTCCAAAAATTGTTGTTAATCTTCCTGCAAAACTAAAAACTAAAAATTATTTTCAAATGAAATAATATGTTAATATTTGGCTACATATTTTAACTGATGGCTTTAGTACTTAAGTAAGTTATATATATATTGTTATAACTTTGTACCTGTACTTTACTTAAATACTAATTTTTATTTAAGTATATTTTCATTTATTCATGTAACAATGTTATAATTTATACGTTTTTTGTTTATACATAATTTTGAATTTTAATAAATTGCTCTTTTTAACTTTCATCTTTATATAACTAATGTAAAGTTTATTAGGTTATATTTTATATATTTATATCTCAGTTATTATACATTTACAAATGTTTATAATCGTCAAAACTCTGCATGTAATTTGAAGTGACTAGATGCACTCACATACAAGCTTGCTTTCGTGAGTGCTAAATTTCCTGGTCAGTTAAGTGAATATTGTAAATAAAGTGTAAAAAAAATGGGAAATAAAAAAAATATATTATTATTATTATAGTTCGCTATTCAGCACCCACTTGCATTTGTCCCCGGAAGTGGCTTCATGAGGGCTATTCTGATTGGATGTGAAGTGTGTAAATACGCGCGGCTACGTCAAAGAAAAGAAATGTTACCATTTTGAAAAGAGTTTTGTATTTTATGTTCGATTCAAAATTAAAGTATACTTTGAAGACTTGTAAACCCTTTTTTACTTTATTCTTTGATAGTATTAACCAATTTAATGTACCTAACATATATATATATACATATATATGTTAGGTACATTAAATATATATATATATATATATAAATATTAGGAAGTTTCAATACACACACACACACATATATACATACATATACATAATAACTTTCGAAACAAAAAATCTATTGTGAAAGTAGGGTGCTGTAACTACGGCACCGTTATGGCACACGCGCCACAACTGCGTGTTTGCTCGCCGCTCGGGGGCTTATCTGTCGCGGCCGGCTGTGTGCAGAGGCGCTCGTCGAGGCTGTGTGTGATTGGCCCGCTCAAACCCGCCTGCTCTTCGCGTTATTACAGTGCTCTTTGACTGGTTTCCTGCGAGAATACACACTTTTGTTGAAAAACTGCTGGTCAATACCCTTTCGATTTCAACTGAGTTTTCATGATTCCGTACATAGGTACTTAAAAAAAAAAAAAAAAAAAAAAAAAAACTTCAAGGATTTTTATTGCATCGTAAAATTTCGCAGTTTCACCGGAATTTTGTTGTTAGAATTCATAAGATTAACCCAAGAACAATTTATTAGGAACAATACATAAACATTTCTTAATATAAATAACCTCAACAAACCTGGAGTCGAGCTGGGACAGCAGTGACGGGGGGGGGGGGGGGGGGGGGGGGTGCCGCACCAACACAGATAATCTGACACCAAAACAGGCTTCAAGAACGCAGTTAGGTAGGAGGTATTATTTTTTTCCTTTAATGTGTGTATGTATGAGTGTGTGAACACCCATAATTTAACATCACCGGCCGCTACTGCTTCTTTCAATAGACAAGAGAGCCAAATGCCCGATTGTGCATCTTCGGTTTTTTTTGGTGATTGTAAATAAATATACAACTCATGATAACTAATGGTCAATTAGGTTAGGTTAGCTACATTATAAATACTTTAAAACATTGTGGACGGTTGATTTGGTGTCTTGCTGACTTGTTCCGCAGATAGACGGTGATGTGTGCACCAGATTAGACGCAGGCCTCTGCTGCACTGCCGGACCGCGCGAGACCCCGTCATCAAGGTGGCTCGGGCGCCCGTCTCTATAATTAACACGCGTGTTCGAAACTCCTGAGCCGACCACCGCGCAAGTTGTTAGTGTTTAATAACGGTTAATTAGGTTTGAGTACGACCTCCAGTCAGCGCAGCGTCGGCGAGTTGACCACCGGCCGAAACGAACAGCTCAGAGATCTGTCGACGAGTTGGCCCCGATGCTTCGAGACAAACAAGCGCCCGTGGTTTGCTTGGAACACCCGTGTGTCGGGTCAACTGATTCTAACACAAGCCGCGCCTCCGATACGACAGAATGTGGCGTCAGTCCAAAGAATAAGCCATGAGAAGTACAGCACCGTCGCAATATTCATAATCATCAATAACTAGAGACCGGAAAAATTCGCGGGTTCATTTCATGATATGTTATAATCCAAACAACTGTATCTTTATATTGCTTCTGTGATTGACTCACAGTTTATCTGAAGGACTTTGAGCCAATGAAGAACCTTCAACCAAAAGAGTATCGAATCACAAGCGTCCCAGTTGACAGGTGTCACGAGTCAGTAGCCAATGAGCAGTTAGCATTTGCCTGAGTGTGTAGGGGATTGTGGAGTCTATCCTAGAGATCATTGAACTCGCGAATATTTCCAGTCTCTATTAATAACTAAGAACTGGAAAAAAATTCGCGGGTTCAGTGCCATCCAGAATAGACTCCTCGATCCTCTGCCTGCTTGGGAAAACCTCAATTGTTGATTGGCTGCTGACATGAGACGACCCAACTGGGTGACTTGTGACTCGATACTTCTATGATTAAGGGTCTCCAGTTGGCCCGAGTCCTCCTGATTAACAGTGAACCAATACCAGAAGAGGCACTAAGCACTTTGAAGTTTAGCATAACATGAACTAAATATGCGAATTTTCCCCTGTCTCTGTTAATAACTGATTATGTATAATAAACGGGTAGTGTGATAGGATGCCAAGAATACCAAGACGAAATTTTTTTATCACTGAATGATTAATGCATGAAAACAATTATAAAAAAAATCGAAAAACACTTATTTTCGGGCTCAGTACGTACCGCGCTCTAGTAAAGACTTTAGAACTCCGTATATTCGGACATAGCAATTGTAGACAGCCTAGTTTTCCGTGCGACAATATCACGCAATTCACATTAGGATAAGGACATGAACCTTTTACAGGTTCGTCTACAGTTGTAGACGGCATTTATTCAGCAACTTTGAAAGGAAAAAAAAAGATTTCCCAACAAAAGTGTGTGTGTTTGTTTGTGTTTATATACATATATTATGTATGTATATGAGTTTAGTGATAGCCAATCTGCAAGAACGAATATACGCGCGCTCAAACGGAAAAAGCCCGCCATTTCGCCAACCAAATCTTGATAAACTGCTCGATACTGAAAACGATTTTTCCGACAAAAAGAGCGTGCAATAGGTTGGTAGCCGTTTTATGATTTGTAAATGTGAAAAAAAAAAAAAAAAAAAATCATAGAATTCCAAAATACACTTTAAACAAATACAGGACCGCTTAATGAGTTTTGTGCGACAAATCTGCCGTTGTTGTCACACCACTCCAAGATATGTACAGTATTAACAATTCATTTGTTTAAATTTTATGTTATCAACATTGTGATAGTACAAAAATATACTTTCTCTTAGAATTTTTTTTCTAAAGTTATGATAATTTATTTAACAATAAGTCTTAATTTCTGGAATTTTCTTAATATCAATTTTAAAAAGGTTTGGTACCAAGTAATACAATTTACTAATAAAATATTACTAGTGGATGTCCCCCTGCGAATAAACGCACTTATGATCAGTTTTTTTCTTTAACTATCACATCATGTATTATAAAAAGTTATCATAAACCATGAAAATGTTATTGGTTGTGATAGAATAAATACATAAATAAATAAATAAATAAGATTATGTTTGAGGTACATGGTAGCATTGGTAGAAGTAAGTGTTGGTTGAACTTGGCTGTGAACAAAAATGTGGTTTTATTGTTCTACCTACACCTCCGATCATCGTAGCGAGATAAAACATACACCGGTTTTTAAGTCTACTCATAAGCTTTTTTTTTTTTTTTTTTTTTTTTTAAAAAAAAAGTTTATCAAAATCGGTCAAGTAGTTTTTGTGGGATACTCGAAAAAAACAAACAGGCAAATGTTCAATAGTAATATAAAAATTCATTTAAAAAGATTGCAATAGCAAACTATTTTAATTCAGACTATTTAAAACTCAATTTTTAAAAAATATATATTTACTTATTGATACACAATTTACGTGGATTAATTGCGTGGTCTTTGCGAAAAAGGGATAAATACATTTGAGTTCTTACTGTATTAATGTACATGATGATTGTGTTGTCACGCCATGCCACCAGGTTATCTGTTGCACGCCCACCGGTGCTTATGGCATAGCGTTGTCCTGTGTCGGTCTCCAGAGCCTAGTGTTGTGTCTCTGTGGTTACCGCCGCGCACGCCTCTCTGACGTCACGCAATCAAGAAAAAAACCAAGTCTGAAAACTTACGCAAAATTGAAGCTAGCGAGCTGAATTTAAACAAACACTGATCCAGGTCCATTATTTTGCATTTCACACCATTCCTGCTGTCCAGAATTCGCCGAGCTGAGAATCGCTTTGTGAGTAAACACATTTAACGCAAAATTTTATTTGCTTACAGAGCTGCGTGATAAAATTAATGTCACTATGTTATAGACACATCATTCACTTTTCCCAAAAAAAAATTCTTCATACGACATTAACATAATTGTACCTATAGCTGTAGCTTCTTTAGTCACCCATGTGTCCTTTGCCATTTTAAAATTCCACTGCGACCAAACGTTCTCCATTTCCGTTCATGATGTGGACGATTCTAGTTGGCTGATCCCTTCAATCATCTAACACATTTACACATTTATACACACACAGGAAATATTTCATTATAACTCAGGTCATCCACTTGTAAAACAAACAAACAAACATGTCTGTGCTGGTGATTTTCCTCCATCATCCAAAATTTTCCTCCAACTTTATTGGAAGGTGTTGGAAGCGAAAGTTTGACGGTGTGAGCGTTTATATGCATTATGTAAATATATTATCATAATTCTGCTTAAATTATGTTTTGATTTAGGTAACTCACAGAATTGCGGAATGAATGAATGAATGTTGAAATATTATAGTGTGTGTGTGTGTGTGTATATATATATATATATGTGTGTGTGTGTGTGTGTGTTTATGTGTGTGCTTTCTAGCTCTGGAGATGTGGGAATAATCGTTTTTTTAAACGTGACGTCTAATAAATCGATGAACGCCGGCTGCACGCACGAAAAAGTGTCCCGTAACGCACATTGTCCCGTTACGCTGTGTCCCGTTACGCTCATTGTACGCTTGCGCCGCATCTATCTCTCTTTCACTCGATTGGAACAACCATCGATTTGACATTTTCGAGGCACATTATACTTGAAACACTCCCATTCGTTTCCTACTTTTCCTATCATCGTCCTATCCTTAACAGAATAACACAGATTGGAAGAAGTTAAATAGCAAACATGTATAAAAGTCATAGTTAAAATAATCTCTTCGTTAAAGTAATAAACATATTTGAATTAATGAGTGCAAAATAAAAGTAAATTTATCAATTAAATTATAGATTTCATTTCACTCCTTCTTTGTATCCATACAAAATAGTGATAATTCAATAAAAATGATTCAATTTTATTCATAAATTATGCAATAATTTCATCAATGTTTTGTTATGACGTTGTCACGTTAAACTATCGTCCGTGAACCGACTTTACAGACAGCCAATTTTTTTTATTTATGCTATTATGTTTAAGTTATTTTATACGTTTTCCTCTTATTGTAAAAAAAATAATAATTTTTGATGTTGGCATTTCTCAACCGCACAGTATTTTTAGTGGCCATGTTAACTATAGAGTGGCGCCCACCTGGGTGACCTAGTTGCGCCACTTGCCGCGATGGGGCTCTCGGGACGGCAAGGACGTGCCAGATGAGACAGTAAGGAGCCGAGACCATCTGGAGGGGCACTGGGACAGGGCGAGAGGGAAGGACTGACACTGCCTGGGTCGCAGCAGTGTTTCCCCAGAGACAAGCGCATCCAGCACAGTGCTCCAGACATCTCTACATTGTAACATCACTTATCATACATACAAGATTTCAAAAATTAATCACCTCTCGCGTCATTTCAGCTAACCACAAGCTTGGAGCAATCTAGATCCTTGATGGTTATTACATAAATTTGCATACTTCTCGGTATTGTCACTTATTTCACGGATTCTAATGAAAAAGCAGAAAAAAAGCTTTTACACACATGCTAATTAACCAGCCGTTACCAGGATGCAAAGAAAACTGCTTTATCCAGATGCAGTGTCAAATTTTCTTACCCTAATGCTAATAAAATGGCTCTTACAAGACACAAATAAAGCAGCTCTTACCTTGACCCTTATAAAAGAGTTATTACCCAGATGATAATAAAACAGCATTCATCTGGATACTAATAAAACTGCTCTTGCTTTTTGCTAAGGCTTGTTAAAAATTTTGCCATGACCCTTTTACCAACGCTTGGTATAGTAAGCTTAGCTGAAGCTTGCAAACTTATCATTAAAAGTATAGCTAGGGACCTGAAAAATTCGCGGTTTCGATGACCTCCAGGATAGTCTACACAGTCCTCTGTACACTCGGGCAAATAACGCCAGTTCGTTGGCTGCTGACTTGTGAGTCGTCTCATCTGGTATTACCCGTGATTCGTTACTTCTTTGGTTGAGGGTTTCTCGCTGGCCCAGAGTCGCCCAGACTAACAGTGAGCCAATAGCAAGAGCAGCTTAAAGGTATATGTGTATGAATGTCAGACTATCGCCAAATGAATCTGCGAATTTTTCGGGTCTCTAAGTATAGCATAACAATCTTGTTCGATATAAAATTAAAATATATATATAAATTTTAATGACTTGTTCATAGATTCGAGTCTTCCAGCAACATTACAGAAACATATGTGAAATGTTGTATTCTGTACAGGTGACACCTCATCTCAAATCAAGCTGTCCCTTGGGCAGCGGTGGCTCCAGAGCAGGGCAAGCCAGGACCCCGCGCCGGGCTTTAAATTTTTATTCATTTTTGTATGTGTGCAGTGTTTTGTTAAAAATATATGGACATTAATGGGAAAAGGAATATTAAATCTTTATCATCTTGCGATTCAATATGTGGCCAATACCTATTTTTTTAAAAAATTATTTTGTTTCCGAAAAAAATAAAACATTCAAATAGTTTTATTGCCATTTGCAACGATGTGATTATGCCAGAAATTTGATCCTAAGGCTTTATAAAACCGACCAGAGGATAATTTATCAGGAAATAATATCAAAATAGCCTAAGATAAATGAGCGGAAACCATCGTCGAAGTTTGAGTTCCATGTTGAGTTTAAAATGTTTGAAAGAGTAAATGTTTGAATTTTCCAGAGGAGGGTCTCAAAAAAAGCAAGTAGCCCCGGGTCCCGCAAGGCCCGGGGCCACTGCTGCACCTGGGAAGCACCGAGGCATGTGTGTGAGTCACGCGCAGGTGGCGATGGTTGTCGCGGTGCGCCTGGCGGAGCTGGCCGCCGTCGTCTCGATCGTCGCTGTGATCGCCGTGGTCGGGATCCTGCTGGTGGCACTGGAGCACCTGCTGTGGCTCAGCGTGCTGGTGCTCACGCCGCTCATCTCCCTCATGAGGCTGGCGGCGCGGCAGGTCGAGTACCTCATCATCGTGCTGGTGGACTGCCTGGTCATGCTGGCGCGCTACATCACCGACAGCTTCTGGACCCTGCAGCAGATCGTGGGGAAGTGATCCCCGACGCCGCTCAGCATCTTTGATGGGCGGTTGAGACTTTTATCTTGCCTGCAATAAAGTTTCGTTTTCACTCTCTGAATGTTGTGTAATTTACCTAAAACATAAGGAACATATAATTTCCATAATATATGACTTCAACTTGTCCATACAGCATAAAATGTTTCAGATAATTTTCGGAAATATAACACCACATTATTGAAATATTGAAATATTGTTCGTTCATTAAATGATTCATGCAATGGGGATTTTGATTTAATTCAGTTTTTTGGACACACACCATTGCAGTTTTGCATTGTTCGCCAAGGAAAAATTCTGAGTAAAAAAAATATGAAGTTCAAAAATTCACAAAATAGACATAATTGTTACAAAAATATTTCTTGTTCATTTCTGGAAAAATAAATTATTTGTTGACACCAAAGCAACTTGTTAGGAAGATAATATATAAAACTTAATACAGTTGTTCAGAGCTCGTAAATGTTTATGTTTATAGCGATATAAAGAGTTAACACATTCGTATTTGATGTGGGTCGTTCTCCACAGAGAGGTTGGTGATATGGCGGATGTCTCTCGGCAACATTACTGGTAGTTTTGTTGCCTGGTGCCAGCTCTCTCAGAAAGAGCAACCTTCTGCGGGGAGGCAGATCTTGACCCATTCGGCCCCTGTGGTTTACCGAGGGACGTCACCCGCGCTGGAAAATGATGATGGTGAACAGGCTAGTCTGAATTATTTGGCCCATGTGTTCTCAGTCTGTGGATACATCCTTGCTGGACGCAACACTCCCACTCGGACACTTACCAGGACAGAATAATGGCTGGGATGAAAAAAAAAAAGTATGCTGGAGTACAAGTGGAGCTCGAATGTAAAAGGTTCCATGTACAAACTAAAATTTGCTGCTGCGCGAATGATTAGTTGGAAAAAAAGAAACGTAAGGGTTCCATATGATGCGCCTGACCTCGGCGTTGTTCTAAGGAAGACTGAAGTCAAGTGTGGGCCACATGCTATTCTCACTCTCTTGGAGTGGAAGTCGCATAACACTTTAAATCTGTGAGAGCCACCAGTCTGTGTTTATAATGCTTAATGTTTAATTTTTGTTGTTTTAAAAAATAGCATACTTACACTTACTGCGGTCTTACCAACACTGCAAATGGTCAAGTTTAAAAATAATAAATTGATCCCATTATTAATGTTTCACTAACAATATAACAATTTTACCTATAGAACTTACAATAATTTACGGTATGTTTGGACTGTATCTACTAATTTCACCGATCTGAATGTGTAAGAAAATTTGGACTAGTACCATTTAGATATTTGCTGGACACAACGACCTTGGTCATTGGCAGGACATGAATTCCTGCGGTTTTGTGTCTCGCACCAATATCAAATGCATTTGTCTAGTGACGGTTCGATGGTAAAAATAAATTGTAAATCTACCATAATAAACCTAAAACATTCTAGAGCGCAGCTTATTACGTAAAGAAAAAAAAAATCTTTCTTAACTTTTATGTATTATAACTGGTTCTATTTATTTGAAGAACAATCTTTGCCCCTTGATTTAAGTATACGGCTATACAGTGTATATGTTAATTTTGAGTCTTTACATGTACTTGTTTTGGTTTTCAAGGATTTTGAAAAATCCGTTGAATAAAACATAAGAAGGGAATTGTAAAATAAAGTTTTCTACATAGAGCAAATTTTAAGGTACGAATTGTTTATACATGTGGTAATACTTCATGTTTCTAAGTTATTAATTTGTTTATATAATTTTGTGGTTAAAGTGATGACAATGGTTTAAATGTTTCGGAAGGTTTATTGCTAAATATTTTTGAAATTAATTTCTAATGTCCTGTGTTTAAACTACAAAAAAGTAGCATGGTATGTAATTCTGAAGGAATTTTAATAAAAATTGAAATTTTTTTATTTCCTGACTTTTTTAAAATTATCTATTCATGCTTTGTGACTTCAAGTAGTTAAATATTTTATAGTGGTTATAGTAGGTTAGGTACATTAAAATATTGTAAAATCATGAGAGTGATTGGTTAGGTTAGCATAGCTACATTAAAAATACTTAAAATTTGCTTGAACGACTGTTTGAGTTGGGATAGGTACCTACATTAGATGTACAGGTTGGTTAGCTATATAAAAAATAGAGGGTTGGTTAGGAAAAATTAATTACATTTTATATTGCTAATTCCTAACCAATTGTGAAACAATTTTATAGTATTTTTGATAGGTAACCTAAACTATTCAGCAGTCCACTTTAAATTATTTTAATTGTTGCTAAACTAACCTAAGCAACTGTCCACACTATTTAAAGTATTTTTAATTTAGCTAAACCAACCCAGCTGACAATTCTCACACCTTTTGGTATTTATAATGTGTAACCTAACCTCACGATTGGTTAAAATGGTAAATACCTGGTAAACTACTAGAAGTATCACTTCTTCCTCTCAGGGAATGATCGTAAAACATGTTAGTAAGTAAAAATAAAAGCATTTATATTTTGAATATTATCATTTCGGAAAAGTGGCTCACCTTTAGAATTACAGTATAGTGGCATACTTACTTCAACCAACCACCAATTCATAGAAGTAGTTCAAAATTTAAAGTGTTCTTGACTCGATGATAATCCTTGGTAAGAAAAACAAAGTGGTTAGATTGGTTAGAATGTATTTTATTGCTGTGGTGCAGGTAGTGCTAACCTAGTTGCTTTGCCGCGAGATGGCCAAGAGGGTGGCGACGACGAAGCTGGACCACGACAACTGGGACGCGGAGGAGTCCCCGGAGGACGCGGGGACCTACAGCTCGGCACCCACCCACGTCCTCAAGCGGAGGGTCATCCTGAAGGCCCAGCGGCGGGGCAGGACCGCCAACTCTGCGGAGGTGCGCCTTTCCTCTGATGGGTAAATTTATAGATCGGCGGCTTTCCCGTAAAAAAAAAATTATATATATATATAATTTTCCACTACCAAGTTTCCTAAAATATCATGCCACCAGGATCAAGTGCATAGGTTTTTTGACGTACTTAATTAAAACAGCAATTGTCATGTACAACAGGATCAATGTATACAGGATCATGCCATTAGGATCAAATGCACAGAATGTGGGTGTTACATGTAACAAAAAAAAAGTAAAACTTTGAACACTCACCTATGTTAGATGCACGTACATGGTATTCGCTATGATTAGGAAATGGAGACATTCGCGACCATCTAGAATATTGGACAAAACATGAATTCCGTTAGGTACACAGCGTACAATTAGAATTTGCTGAATATACCACTGTATGGACATTTATTATACCTCGCATCATGCCACACTCACGGAAACTCCAACCATTTTTACATCAGAAAATACTAAAATTTATAATCGATGAATTCACTATGAACAATGATTTCACTTAACAAACAACATGCCATAAAGTAGCAATCTCTTACACACAACTAAAAATCATTATTTAAAATCGTTGATTATGTAATATAATTAAACACTTAACTAGCACCAAAATGAACACAAATATGGCATTAATGATGTGCGTACATCAATACAGCACTTGAGCCGTTAAACCTTTGGCAGGTAATTAAAATCTCACAATCTTGCACTCTTGTCTCATCAAACCCACCACAATGGTTAGTAGAACTGAAGTATAAGACACTGGGGATGGGTTGTTTTTACGTGGAAGCCACTAATCTAGAAAATTACTCTCTGCTGTTTTGCCTTGTCAGTGGTTGCTAGTCCGAGGTGATCAGTGATCCATTCCCGGTGGTGTCAAGTCCTCTATGCTCGTTCTCTGTTTCTGATGACTCAAATTTCAGCGTGATGTGTCTTAAAATAGGGAAAAGATTATATTGTGATAAAATGGAAATAACACAGTAAAGTTTGTCAACACAGCATATAGCCTAATACAAAACTGTAAGTTAATCCACCATAAAGCACTGTAATACAACTACTATTATGAAATTAGAATTTTTATTTGAAACTTAAATACAAATATTTAATATTAAATATATTTATTTTAATGAATGTTTAATGTATTCAGCATGAAATTGTTACAGAAATGTATTTATGTACTAAGTCGATTGGAAAAATTTAATTGGAATCTTTTTTGAACTTAGATTGTTTTTAGTAACCCATTTTTTTTTGTATTCTTGTTAACAATATTGGCTTGGTTAGGAATGAGCTGGATTAAAGATTTTTTGCTATAAATTCATTTTTTTCAATATCTAAAAAGTTCATTCTAGGTTGTTGTTTCTATTCTGAGTTACCGTAATTTGCCCTTATCTAATTACAAATATTTTGGTATATTTTACATTTTCAAGTTTAATCTGTGGAATGAAAAATGAGAGTAGCTGAAGATTAAATGTTTGGTGTAACATGACAACTTAAATTTTAATAATGTCAGGATATTTAATTTGAAACATAATTTAGGATTTATTTTTCTAGTTTAAAGGTTTATGAGTTATCACTTATCCTTGAAAATGTAAATTAAAATTGTAAATTTTTTGTTGCTCTTTAGGATTGTTTTTTGCTACCTTTTGAAAATATTTCACAAATGTCACCTCCAATTTAATAAAGTCAGGCATTTTGTTCACGTATTTGGTTAAAACATTGATATTTTGGCTGGTTCCAGAGTGGGTCCGCGCCGGCAGTTCCTAACATATTCCGAGACATCAAGCTGACGGGTGTCCCATCAGCAGCGCCATCATTCAGCTTCCTCAGCAAGAATGAGAGTGAACCTTCGAAAACTGAAACTCCTTCATCAGTGCCCCAGCCTACTTTTGTTTTCAGCAGCACGGCCCCTACTTCGGTCACCCTCACCAAGACGGCGGAAAAAATGCAGACCGCGCAGAGCTCGAACACCGTGCCGGAGAACGAAGCTAAAAGCGCTTCAGTTACTAATTCACACACTATTTTTGAGACTTCTGGCACGAGTGCAGAAACAAAGTCGATCGCGCAGAATACAAGTAGTAGGTTGTTCAGCAACAAAACATCAACCATGAGTAGTGGGGCTACTGCAACCACAGGTAATGCCATCCCTACCGCTCCACTCCCTCAGACGTCCTTCGGGAACATTTTCGGCAACCCTGCCCGCAACCCGCAAAGTGCTGACGCGATGCGCGAGAAAGCGGAGAACAGAACAGACACCGGCCAGTTCAGCTTCGCTCCGGGCGGCAAGAAGGCACGAGCCTCCGCCGAGGATCTGAAGGAGCTCTTGGTCAAAGAAAATGCAAACAAGAGCACGGATTTGACTTCTGCGAACGACTTCATCGACAAAGATAAATATTACCTGATGCTCAACGGACTGAACAAAAGCATCGCGAACTGGATCAAGGAAAATGTCGATAAGAACCCGCACTGCATCCTCACGCCCATATTCAGCGACTACATAAATTACTTGAACGACATAAAGACCAAGTACGGCAAGGTGAGGGCGAGTGGCGCCGCCGGTGAGAAGAACGAAATGGTGCCATCAGTTTCACCGGTGCTGTCTCCCAAACGAGACAAGGAGAAAGTTACGGTGAATGGCAAGGATAAAGACCAGAGCACCGGCTTCTTGCTGCCCGTATCCCTGGGCTGCCTCCCGCAGGCGACGGCGTCCGCGAGCAAGCCCCAGGCCCCGACGCCTTTCTCATCGTTCACGTTCACATCACAGCAGACATCCTCTAAACCAGAGGCAGGCGCCCAGTTTGTACTGCCCACGGTTGGCAACACTGCAGAAGCAACGAGCTTCGGCAGCAAGCAGGAAAGTACCTCCGAGTCCACGGCTGAGAAGTAAGTTGTAGTTAAGTATCATTTCATATTGCGGAGTGAAACTACACTAGAAATGCACCGTTTAAACCAGAATAGTGGTCGACCCCTCCTTTTGAATGTCCCTACTCTGAAAAATGTTAAATGTTTTTTTCTTGACAAAATCACAAATAACATGTAGATATTTATAAATCCTAGGACAAACTAAAATATAAAAATTCCATTTTGAATAACGTGTCTTGACATATGATTGAGATAAACATTTTGAAGAAAATATTTTGGTATGTAAACACCATGAGAAATAAAAATCATAGCATGCATTCCTTCAGCTATTAGAAAACTTATAGGTACTGTACTTGTTTTTCTTAGACCTGCAGGTGGTTTTAAACAGTGGAACACACTCAGCACCTTATTTTCTGTTTGGTTTAGTTGTCCTGCAACAAAAAAATGAGTTTTACATTTTTTTTTCCATTTATAAAAAAAATTGCTTACGGAAATTGATTTTAGTGCAATTTTCTAAATAATGGTCATCATAACACTTGGTAATGCAAGTTTAGAAATTATTCTGATGCTGTTGTATGGACAGTCAAGTATATTTACCATACTGTGCTTTTTTTGTTTTGTTTTAAGTCTACTTGAAATTTTCTTGGGTTGCGATTACAGGCCGACCTGTGTTTTCGTGAGCGGTTTTTGTCAGTAAAAACCTTGGCCTCTATTCTAGTTAGCAGTACTCTTTAGTAGAAGAAAGAAAAGAAAAAAAATTGTAAACAAATAGCTGTGCAGAATTAAAAATCATATAAACCTTGCAGTTCATCTCACTCACCTCCAATGTAATTATTTGCTGTTTAATTGTTGTGATTTCAATTATCAGCTAGCTACTTACCCAAATTTTTGTGTTATGACAATATCTTTCCAAAATTTCATACCTTGTTGTAGTCTAATGTTACTACCAAGTGCCGGGACCGTTACATGCAGATGACCGCAACTTTCACAATAAACATCCCAGTTCATGAATGTGGACTGCAAGTGCCTAAAACTACCGTTATTTACCCACGTATGAGTCGCGCGTTTTATGCAGATTTTTTGTTTGATAACACGTACTGCGACCCTTATGCGAATTGTTTTTAATTTTGGGTAAAAAAAAAAATTAATCTTGCACACTGTGTGGTTGAGTATGTGCGTGAATAACTAGCCTGTGTTGGATTTTTAATAAATATGTTACGAGTAAGCATAAATTGTTTACTTGAAATAGTTTGGCACTGCATGTAAAACAACATGAAGATGCTTCTGCTGCCTGTCAGGAAGCTACCCTGCCGGCACTGGCAAGTGACGCGGCTGGCACTCGGCAAGGGGAAAATCAAAAATAAACCATCGAGAGAGTGAGAAAGAGGAGGGGAGGGATGTGCGTTAGTGTGGCCATGCAGCGGTGTTAGTGGTTCTCCCTCCCTCTCATATAGTTGTAAATGTGCATGAACTGTCACCGTACACAATCATCATGGTCCATCTCGACAGGTTTTTGTGACACAACTGTAATCAAACAATGCTTTTGGCGTGAGATTTCCCACGCTTTCTGCTGCAACATTCTTTGATAAAACTGCTGATAAGGGCTTTTTTTTTTATAGGAGGAAATGACAAAAAAAAATTTAGCAACGTCCCATCTTTTCTCTCTCTGGAAGTAGACTGGTAAAAAAAAATACATAAACGGGAAGGAAAAAAATATAATATGATTTTTGTAATTTAATATTTGTCACTGAAGGTTTAGTGGCACACCAGATAACACATTTAGAATGTTATTAAGTTTGAAATAAATTGCTTGCAAATAGGTAATTTCAATTTATGAAATCCTAGGTGCTGATTTTGAAAAAAAGGAAATTTGTGAATTTTTCCTACCCATGTCTGTGTGTATTACAAATGTAAAAATTTGTATGTTGAAATTAGAGATGACTGGTGGACATCATGAATTGACTCATTTTATTTCTGTGTGTCCATTATAATATTTGAGTCAATATTTTTTGGTAAAAAAATTTTACCATTCATAACATGAAACACATTTTATCATTATGCAATACAACTTTCAAACACTATTAACTTTAAGTTTTTTAATTGTTGCTGGAGACTTTAAAATATTTTTTATTAATTGTTAATGACTTCTTACTGCTACTATGTGTTGTCTGGACTCCCTCGCAGGGCCAAGGACAGCACCGAAGACGACGACGCTGAGCCGCCAGAGCCAGCTGCGACCCCGGTCGTTGAAGAGGGAGCCGTGTACTCCAAGAGGTCAGTTGTTGCGTTGACACTTGCAAATGTTCTCACATTTTGATTTCAAAAGCTTTTGAATTTTTAATGGTTGTGGAAATAAAACAATCCTTTATAGCATTCAATCATGTGGGTGGTTGGTAATGAGGTACCTTTGCTTTGAAGTTGGAGTCAGGGTTTTTATTACATACTACATTCCAAGAGTAATTCCCCAGAGGAGTTCAAAGTATCCACAATCATTTTCATAATTTTTTTACTGTTTATTTTCTCTATGAGTATTTTATAATAATAGTTTGTGAATGTGTTATTTAATATATCACTGATTTTAACTTAAAATGAAACTCGTAATCTTAAATCTTAATAATATTACCATATCTGGTCTTGGAATATTACATTTGGACCCTTGAATATTCATTACATGTTCTTTAAAACAACGAAAATTTCATAAGAACCCAAAGTCTCTCTTTGATGCACAAGTTTGAAACATTTTCTAGTTTTCCAAACTCCCCTTCCAGGTCCTGGTGCTAGTGTTGAAGAAAGCGCTCAACACTTTGTGTAGAGAGATATGGCCAGGTTTGTTGTTGGTGTGTGTTTGGCGTCTCTAGTTCCTCGGAACTAAACTTTGGGCTGCTGTCTTGTCAAGAAATATCTGCGCATGTTCTTATTGCACTTTTGATATTTATCTGTGACACATCAACAGCATGGGGGGCTGGTTTCTTGTAATATTATTGGTTTTTGATCAATTATTTTTTAATAAATCTGTAGTAAAACAATTTTAAATTATGAAATGGTAAAAGTAATTTTGTAATTGGATTGATTATGAATCTAGCTACAGACTAACTTAAAATTCATGATAAACCAAAAATGTTTATAAATCAGAGTTTTGGTAACTTTTATTCATGTTAAACCTTAATGGTTCCTGGCATGAACTTCTTTGATTTAAGACTCTGGTTTTGTTACTGTTTTAGAGATGTGTTTAAATGTAAAGAAGTGGTGTTTAGTTTAAAAATTGTATAATGATAGCACACTATTTTGGGCCTTGGTTTGGAAGGGTTATTCCTTGTGATTAGAAATAGTGTGTTCGACTTGCATGCACTTAAAGTTAAGGATTTGAAAGGCTGACTCTCGTGCGTAACAGTTTGGCCACTTGAAAGTCTCGCTACGGACGCTTGCGCAGGTGCAAGGTGTTCGTGAAGAAGGCAGGGTCGTACCAGGACCGCGGCGTGGGCACGGCCTTCATCAAGCCCGTGGTGGACGGCACCAAGACACAGCTGGTCGTGCGCGCAGACACCGTGCTGGGCAATGTGCTGCTCAACACGCTGGTGAGCGCGGCCGTGCCCATCCAGCGCGTGGGCCCCAACAACGTGGCCGTGGTGTGCGTGCCCACGCCCGACGAGAAGCCCCCCCCCACCACGGTGCTGCTGCGCGTCAAGACCGCAGCCGACGCGGACGAGCTGCATGACAGCCTCGTCAGCCACAAGAAGTGAGCGCGCAAAGACGCCTGGCGAGGAGCCCGAATCCCCGCGGCCACGGCTGGCACGGGAGCGACCGCAACCCTGGACGTGCTTGTGATGTGCTGTTCTGTTGGTTTTACCTCTGTGACGTATGAAATAAAAAATTTTCATGTTGGTTTTTATATTTGGAATTTATTCGCTTCCTGCTGTCAAACTCCTTTCCAATGTACACTTATACAACACAAACAAAAAATACAGGGGAGAGGAAGGAAAGTGCAAGAACAACGCAGTATTTTGGTGTGGATGCATTCCTTATTTAAAATAAATATTTCTTATTGATCTTTTGTTCTTGCTTAAAAAATCTCTTATTATACTATTCCCAATGTTCAAAACTTGGGGTAAAAGAACCTGTTTTTAAGCGACATGGTAGTTCTCAAATATATGTGAATTTACAACTTTGAAGTAATGGGGCACCATAGCGAAGTGGAGCACACTGCGTCTAACTGTTTTATATATGTATATATATTTATATATATAAATTAAGAATTACTCCAAAACTATTGAAAATATCTCTGAATACATACTACTTTTATAGATAATTATATTTCACAATAACAATTTGGCTAAAAGGTCATAATTTTCAATTAATAAAGTTTGTGATAGATTTAATGATCTTTGAAAAACTATCTAAATTTTATCTTAAATAATTTTAAGGTACTGCTAGTTTACAACCTGAGATGCTTGAACATTCTTAGTTATTGTTCTTAGATCAGAAATAGTGTGACATAATTTTGGTTATCATTTATATATGCACAAATGTAGTTATCTGGCCATCTGTTTGATAGAAAATATCAACATGAAATGTATGAAAATATGAAAGAATTCGTTTATGAAATGCTTACATGTTTTAGGTCGGATATGACTGTATGGTTACAAAACATTTATACTAACAATAATTATCAAAATTTTTGGAAAAGGTATGATGTAACCTACATTTGGAATATGCAAAACCAGATAAAACACCTGCAATGATAGCAGATGATTTTGGTGGTCTTTATTATGATAGTGCATAATAGGAGGAACTATATTGCAACAACGTAAGCAATATGAATGGAATAAATTAAGAACAAGTTCAAAATACTTAGTGGTAACCTGCTGGAACTCTTTGATTTTTTTATGGGTTAAAATTTAATAGGAAAATTTTTTTCACTGCAGACATGGTGTATGAAACCTAAACTTCATTTCCTGATAAGCACTGCAGTGATGATAAATCTACAATTACTACTTTTAACATAATTTAACCGGTTAAGAAAATAAAGAGACAACAGTTAGTGCTTCCTAAACCATCCCATTAACTAATATCAACAAACTGTCATATTGCATACAGATCAGTTTCATCGATTGCTTTTGGCTGAAGAGTTATTGTTATTGTTGCAAGGGGCTGTATGACCGTGTGTTCAGAATGAGAAATGACCCCTCGAACCTCAGACCGTCACCTCTTTCGTGAAGCACTTCTTGTCATCCAGGTTCACGAGAAACGCCATGCTCCTAACGCGTGTCCGTTTCGGAGACTTGTTGGCCGCGTGTCCCTTGACGCCGCGCGCCGTGTTGCAAGTCTCGTCGCACGTGCTGGTCCTGCACAGGTTCACGTCCGCGCCGCGGGGGGCGGTGTCCCCCGGGAGGCCCTCCCCGGGTACCGTGGCGGCGCGGTGCACGGCGGACAGCTTCCTCGCGAGCAGGGGGTCGCCCTCCCGGGCGCACTTCTCCTTCAGCGCCTCCAGCCGCAGGCACAGCAGCCGGAACTCTTCCTGCGAGCACGCACGCCAATCCCCGCCATTCCCGTCGTTCCCGACGCTCCCCAACATTCCCCGGCATTCCCTGACATTCCCCGCCATTCCACGTCGTTCCCCACCATTCCCAGTCGTTCCCTGCCATACCCCGCAATTCCCCGCAATTCCCCAACATTCCCGCCATTCCCATCATTACCCGCCATTCCACATCGATCCCCGCAATTCCCCGTCATTCCCCGCCATACCCCGTCATTCTCCGTCATTCCCCGTCATTATCCGCCATTCCACATCGTTCCCCGCCATTCCCCGCCGTTCCCTGCCATTCCCCATCATTACCCGCCATACCCCGCCGTTCCCCGCCATTCCCCATTATTACCCGCCATTCCACGTCGTTCCCTGCCATTCCACATCGTTCCCCGCCATTCCCCGTCGTTCCCCGCCGTTCCCCGCCATTCCCCACCATTCCCCGCCATTCCCCATCATTCCCCGCCATTCCCCGTCGTTCCCTGCCATACCCCGCCATTCCCCGCAATTCCTCGCAGTTCCCTGCCATTCCCCGTCATTACCCGCCATTCCACGTCGTTCCCTGCCATTCCACATCGCTCCCCGTAATTCCACATCGTTCCCCGCCATTCCCCACCATTCCCCACCATTCCCCGTCATTCCCCGCCGTTCCCCACCATTCCCCACCATTCCCCATACCCTGCCGTTCCCCGCCATTCCCCGCCATTCCACGTCGTTCCCCGCCATTCCCCGCAGTTCCCCGCCATTCCCAGCAGTTCCCCGCCATTCCCCGCCATTCCCCGACATTACCCGCCATTTCCGCCATTCCCCGCCGTTCCCCACCATTCCCCGTCATTACCCGCCATACCCCGCCGTTCCCCGTCATTACCCGCCGTTCCCCGCCATTACCCGCCGTTCCCAATCATTCTCCGTCATTTGTTGCAACTCTCGTTGTTTATCAGCCCAATTGGTTCGGCTATGGTATCATATTTTCCCGACTAATTTCTTTCATGGAATTTATTCTCTGTGCTCTTGTTCTTCTGGTTTTCCCTACATGACGTACAGCGCAAACTATCAGCGGCACAATGTGTCCGCAGTACTCCCCCGTGGCGAGAACCGTCGACAAAAGGTTTGAGGCCGAGAGGTACCTGGATGCTGTCCTCGCAGGCGGCGGAGCTGGCCTGCAGGCACTCCGCCGAGGACCCGGCCGAGGACACCAGCTGGGACCGCGCCAGGAGCTTGGCCTGGGGTCTGGGGGGCGCAGGCCGCGAGTCGGGCCTGCTCCGCTCCCTCAGCACCACGTACACCTGCGGCGACCACCACACATCTCAGCGGGGCGAGAAGACCACCCCGAGACCTCGCTCTGCAGGGGGAGGGAGGTGGCTCGGCCCGGTGCGTTCTGAGCGTCCCATTCGCACGACACAATCACACCAGGTCCTCGTACTCCCGACACAGTCTGCCCACGAGCGCACCAGAGCTCGGCTGGAGGCCAGGACTCCGCACCAGAGCTCGGCTGGAGGCCAGGACTCCGCACCAGAGCTCGGCTGGAGGCCAGGACTCCGCACCAGAGCTCGGCTGGAGGCCAGGACTCCGCACCAGAGCTCGGCTGGAGGCCAGGACTCCGCACCAGAGCTCGGCTGGAGGCCAGGACTCCGCACCAGAGCTCGGCTGGAGGCCAGGACTCCGCACCAGAGCTCGGCTGGAGGCCAGGACTCCGCACCAGAGCTCGGCTGGGGGCCAGGACTCCGCACCAGAGCTCGGCTGGAGGCCAGGACTCCGCACCAGAGCTCGGCTGGAGGCCAGGACTCCGCACCAGAGCTCGGCTGGCGGCCAGGACTCCGCACCAGAGCTCGGCTGGAGGCCAGGACTCCGCACCAGAGCTCGGCTGGCGGCCAGGACTCCGCACCAGAGCTCGGCTGGAGGCCAGGACTCCGCACCAGAGCTCGGCTGGAGGCCAGGACTCCGCACCAGAGCTCGGCTGGAGGCCAGGACTCCGCACCAGAGCTCGGCTGGAGGCCAGGACTCCGCACCAGAGCTCGGCTGGGGGCCAGGACTCCGCACCAGAGCTCGGCTGGAGGCCAGGACTCCGCACCAGAGCTCGGCTGGAGGCCAGGACTCCGCACCAGAGCTCGGCTGGGGGCCAGGACTCCGCACCAGAGCTCGGCTGGGGGCCAGGACTCCGCACCAGAGCTCGGCTGGCGGCCAGGACTCCGCACCAGAGCTCGGCTGGGGGCCAGGACTCCGCACCAGAGCTCGGCTGGGGGCCAGGACTCCGCACCAGAGCTCGGCTGGGGGCCAGGACTCCGCACCAGAGCTCGGCTGGGGGCCAGGACTCCGCACCAGAGCTCGGCTGGGGGCCAGGACTCCGCACCAGAGCTCGGCTGGGGGCCAGGACTCCGCACCAGAGCTCGGCTGGCGGCCAGGACTCCGCACCAGAGCTCGGCTGGCGGCCAGGACTCCGCACCAGAGCTCGGCTGGAGGCCAGGACTCCGCACCAGAGCTCGGCTGGGGGCCAGGACTCCGCACCAGAGCTCGGCTGGGGGCCAGGACTCCGCACCAGAGCTCGGCTGGGGGCCAGGACTCCGCACCAGAGCTCGGCTGGGGGCCAGGACTCCGCACCAGAGCTCGGCTGGGGGCCAGGACTCCGCACCAGAGCTCGGCTGGGGGCCAGGACTCCGCACCAGAGCTCGGCTGGCGGCCAGGACTCCGCACCAGAGCTCGGCTGGGGGCCAGGACTCCGCACCAGAGCTCGGCTGGGGGCCAGGACTCCGCACCAGAGCTCGGCTGGGGGCCAGGACTCCGCACCAGAGCTCGGCTGGGGGCCAGGACTCCGCACCAGAGCTCGGCTGGGGGCCAGGACTCCGCACCAGAGCTCGGCTGGCGGCCAGGACTCCGCACCAGAGCTCGGCTGGAGGCCAGGACTCCGCACCAGAGCTCGGCTGGAGGCCAGGACTCCGCACCAGAGCTCGGCTGGAGGCCAGGACTCCGCACCAGAGCTCGGCTGGAGGCCAGGACTCCGCACCAGAGCTCGGCTGGCGGCCAGGACTCCGCACCAGAGCTCGGCTGGCGGCCAGGACTCCGCACCAGAGCTCGGCTGGGGGCCAGGACTCCGCACCAGAGCTCGGCTGGGGGCCAGGACTCCGCACCAGAGCTCGGCTGGCGGCCAGGACTCCGCACCAGAGCTCGGCTGGAGGCCAGGACTCCGCACCAGAGCTCGGCTGGAGGCCAGGACTCCGCACCAGAGCTCGGCTGGAGGCCAGGACTCCGCACCAGAGCTCGGCTGGAGGCCAGGACTCCGCACCAGAGCTCGGCTGGAGGCCAGGACTCCGCACCAGAGCTCGGCTGGAGGCCAGGACTCCGCACCAGAGCTCGGCTGGGGGCCAGGACTCCGCACCAGAGCTCGGCTGGAGGCCAGGACTCCGCACCAGAGCTCGGCTGGCGGCCAGGACTCCGCACCAGAGCTCGGCTGGCGGCCAGGACTCCGCACCAGAGCTCGGCTGGCGGCCAGGACTCCGCACCAGAGC
Source organism: Bacillus rossius redtenbacheri (assembly GCF_032445375.1). Classification (NCBI taxonomy): domain Eukaryota; kingdom Metazoa; phylum Arthropoda; class Insecta; order Phasmatodea; family Bacillidae; genus Bacillus; species Bacillus rossius. Next base: position 2,473,721 of record NC_086343.1, read on the forward strand.
TCGGCTGGGGGCCAGGACTCCGCACCAGAGCTCGGCTGGAGGCCAGGACTCCGCACCAGAGCTCGGCTGGCGGCCAGGACTCCGCACCAGAGCTCGGCTGGAGGCCAGGACTCCGCACCAGAGCTCGGCTGGAGGCCAGGACTCCGCACCAGAGCTCGGCTGGAGGCCAGGACTCCGCACCAGAGCTCGGCTGGAGGCCAGGACTCCGCACCAGAGCTCGGCTGGAGGCCAGGACTCCGCACCAGAGCTCGGCTGGAGGCCAGGACTCCGCACCAGAGCTCGGCTGGAGGCCAGGACTCCGCACCAGAGCTCGGCTGGCGGCCAGGACTCCGCACCAGAGCTCGGCTGGAGGCCAGGACTCCGCACCAGAGCTCGGCTGGAGGCCAGGACTCCGCACCAGAGCTCGGCTGGAGGCCAGGACTTCGCACCAGAGCTCGGCTGGCGGCCAGGACTCCGCACCAGAGCTCGGCTGGAGGCCAGGACTCCGCACCAGAGCTCGGCTGGCGGCCAGGACTCCGCACCAGAGCTCGGCTGGAGGCCAGGACTCCGCACCAGAGCTCGGCTGGGGGCCAGGACTCCGCACCAGAGCTCGGCTGGAGGCCAGGACTCCGCACCAGAGCTCGGCTGGCGGCCAGGACTCCGCACCAGAGCTCGGCTGGCGGCCAGGACTCCGCACCAGAGCTCGGCTGGCGGCCAGGACTCCGCACCAGAGCTCGGCTGGGGGCCAGGACTCCGCACCAGAGCTCGGCTGGCGGCCAGGACTCCGCACCAGAGCTCGGCTGGAGGCCAGGACTCCGCACCAGAGCTCGGCTGGAGGCCAGGACTCCGCACCAGAGCTCGGCTGGAGGCCAGGACTCCGCACCAGAGCTCGGCTGGAGGCCAGGACTCCGCACCAGAGCTCGGCTGGAGGCCAGGACTCCGCACCAGAGCTCGGCTGGAGGCCAGGACTCCGCACCAGAGCTCGGCTGGAGGCCAGGACTCCGCACCAGAGCTCGGCTGGAGGCCAGGACTCCGCACCAGAGCTCGGCTGGAGGCCTCACCTTGCTGCCGAAGATGAGGCCCAGCAGTGGCGTGGCGGTGAGCTGCGTGTGGCAGAAGAAGATGATGAACAGCAGGTCGGGGTTGGCGGGCGACTGCAGGAACAACCTGCAACAGCGACCCGCTGTCTCGGCGCCCCTACCACAACCTAGTCGCGTGCTTCCAGTACCCTTCACAGACGCAGCATCTAACCACTTGAGCAGCCTCTGCCAGGAGGCTTGACTCCGACGGCCTACCGAGATACTTGAAATACTCTTCTTGCAAAAAAATTGGCTCTCCATATTCACAGACACTTAACAAAGGGAATAAAGTATAGATGCGTTTGTGAGTTCGTGAGAGAATGACACAATAATAAGAAATTTAATGAGTTTCTATTTAAAACCATATTTAATATGTTTTAGGTTAGTACTTTATTATACTTTAATATATTTATATTTAATATATTCTTCATTCTTCATCAGAAACTGCAGAAATTTGTAATGTGTTACGTAATTTGTGTTTTTAGGTTTGATTCCTAAATATAACTTATTATAAGTTGTTTATGTTTCATGGTTCAGAGTAAGAGATGGCGTGCACACCTTAACTACGGCAAACAACAGTCAAATAAATAAATAAATAAAATAAAGAGAGCCATCGACAGAATGAATCTGCGGGCAGAAAGGGAGAACCCCGAGAAAACTCCACCGGATAAAAGAATCGTCCACACCTAAAGGGAGGAAAGTAATCTAACTTTTGGTAGGAAGCCTTAATCAGGCCACTATTTTATTAGGATTAAATCTTATTTGGTTCTGTTAATACAATTTTTATATTAATCCACTGTCTTGTTGTGAACCTATGTTTGGAATCAGTTTTTAAATAAACGTGTATTCGGATGGGTAATGATTTTATATTGACGGGTTAAAAGATTATTAATTTTATAACTTGCACCGTGCCGCCTCAAAGTCGCCTCTGAATACATTCTAGGCGCCATTACAGAACAGTCATTCGAATAAACCAGGCGAGGTTGGATATCATCATCGTCAAAAATTATATTATAAACTAGGCAAAACACTTCTTTGCCTCCCATAAAGAATATTTATATATTTAAAAATTCTGAAAATTGTATCATTTTACTTGGGATTGGAGACCAATAAATAACATTGAGCTTCTTCGACTACGGTATCGGCAGATGCAAGGGCGACTCCAGGGGGCTATCGGGCAAAGAAATTATGCAGCTAATAAAAAAAATTAATAAGCCAGAACATTGGCCTTGAAATATTTACACATTTATGGTCTCTAAAGTGCTGTACTTTAACTAAACTTTATTAGTTTCATGTAACTTTTGTTGATAGAAAAGTTTAACATGTGAATTTAAATAGCCAATAAAACAAATATTTCCTCCATAAAAAATAAAAACAACTAAAATTTGGGCTCGGGAGAACCTATCCCTCTTACCCCTCCCTCCCCCCCACCCCTAGAGCCACGCTTGTCAAAATGTTTTCTTGTTTGTACACTTAGAGGCAAATTATATTATTTATTAATGGTCTCCACTTAACAATAAATATAATTTCGAATGATGTTTTACTGAACCTTGTTTTACGAGCTCTTGTTTGAACAATGATCGCAATAGTTATCACGAAGGGAGACTCTCCGACATCGCGGAGTAACGGACCTGGACTCGAGAGCAGCCGAGATCAGCCGGAACAGCACGATGTCGGCACTCACATGGACACGTTGAGGATGTCGGCACTCGCATGGACACGTTGAGGATGTCGGCACTCGCATGGACACGTTGAGGATGTCGGCACTCGCATGGACACGTTGAGGATGTCGGCACTCGCATGGACACGTTGAGGATGTCGGCACTCACATGGACACGTTGAGGATGTCGGCACTCGCATGGACACGTTGAGGATGTCGGCACTCGCATGGACACGTTGAGGATGTCGGCACTCGCATGGACACGTTGAGGATGTCGGCACTCACATGGACACGTTGAGGATGTCGGCACTCGCATGGACACGTTGAGGATGTCGGCACTCGCATGGACACGTTGAGGATGTCGGCACTCGCATGGACACGTTGAGGATGTCGGCACTCACATGGACACGTTGAGGATGTCGGCACTCGCATGGACACGTTGAGGATGTCGGCACTCACATGGACACGTTGAGGATGTCGGCACTCGCATGGACACGTTGAGGATGTCGGCACTCGCATGGACACGTTGAGGATGTCGGCACTCGCATGGACACGTTGAGGATGTCGGCACTCACATGGACACGTTGAGGATGTCGGCACTCGCATGGACACGTTGAGGATGTCGGCACTCGCATGGACACGTTGAGGATGTCGGCACTCGCATGGACACGTTGAGGATGTCGGCACTCACATGGACACGTTGAGGATGTCGGCACTCGCATGGACACGTTGAGGATGTCGGCACTCGCATGGACACGTTGAGGATGTCGGCACTCACATGGACACGTTGAGGATGTCGGCACTCGCATGGACACGTTGAGGATGTCGGCACTCGCATGGACACGTTGAGGATGTCGGCACTCGCATGGACACGTTGAGGATGTCGGCACTCGCATGGACACGTTGAGGATGTCGGCACTCACATGGACACGTTGAGGATGTCGGCACTCGCATGGACACGTTGAGGATGTCGGCACTCGCATGGACACGTTGAGGATGTCGGCACTCACATGGACACGTTGAGGATGTCGGCACTCGCATGGACACGTTGAGGATGTCGGCACTCGCATGGACACGTTGAGGATGTCGGCACTCGCATGGACACGTTGAGGATGTCGGCACTCGCATGGACACGTTGAGGATGTCGGCACTCGCATGGACACGTTGAGGATGTCGGCACTCACATGGACACGTTGAGGATGTCGGCACTCGCATGGACACGTTGAGGATGTCGGCACTCGCATGGACACGTTGAGGATGTCGGCACTCACATGGACACGTTGAGGATGTCGGCACTCGCATGGACACGTTGAGGATGTCGGCACTCGCATGGACACGTTGAGGATGTCGGCACTCACATGGACACGTTGAGGATGTCGGCACTCGCATGGACACGTTGAGGATGTCGGCACTCGCATGGACACGTTGAGGATGTCGGCACTCGCATGGACACGTTGAGGATGTCGGCACTCACATGAACACGTTGAGGATGTCGGCACTCACATGGACATGTTGAGGATGTCGGCACTCACATGGACAAATTGAGGATGTCGGCACTCACATGAACACGTTGAGGATGTCGGCACTCACATGGACATGTTGAGGATGTCGGCACTCACATGAACACGTTGAGGATGTCGGCACTCACATGGACATGTTGAGGATGTCGGCACTCACATGGACACGTTGAGGATGTCGGCACTCACATGAACACGTTGAGGATGTCGGCACTCACATGGACATGTTGAGGATGTCGGCACTCGCATGGACACGTTGAGGATGTCGGCACTCACATGAACACGTTGAGGATGTCGGCACTCACATGGACATGTTGAGGATGTCGGCACTCACATGGACAAATTGAGGATGTCGGCACTCACATGAACACGTTGAGGATGTCGGCACTCACATGGACATGTTGAGGATGTCGGCACTCACATGAACACGTTGAGGATGTCGGCACTCACATGGACATGTTGAGGATGTCGGCACTCACATGGACACGTTGAGGATGTCGGCACTCACATGAACACGTTGAGGATGTCGGCACTCACATGGACATGTTGAGGATGTCGGCACTCACATGGACAAATTGAGGATGTCGGCACTCACATGAACACGTTGAGGATGTCGGCACTCGCATGGACACGTTGAGGATGTCGGCACTCGCATGGACACGTTGAGGATGTCGGCACTCGCATGGACACGTTGAGGATGTCGGCACTCGCATGGACACGTTGAGGATGTCGGCACTCACATGAACACGTTGAGGATGTCGGCACTCACATGGACATGTTGAGGATGTCGGCACTCACATGGACAAATTGAGGATGTCGGCACTCACATGAACACGTTGAGGATGTCGGCACTCACATGGACATGTTGAGGATGTCGGCACTCACATGAACACGTTGAGGATGTCGGCACTCACATGGACATGTTGAGGATGTCGGCACTCACATGGACACGTTGAGGATGTCGGCACTCACATGAACACGTTGAGGATGTCGGCACTCACATGGACATGTTGAGGATGTCGGCACTCGCATGGACACGTTGAGGATGTCGGCACTCACATGAACACGTTGAGGATGTCGGCACTCACATGGACATGTTGAGGATGTCGGCACTCGCATGGACACGTTGAGGATGTCGGCACTCACATGGACATGTTGAGGATGTCGGCACTCACATGGACACGTTGAGGATGTCGGCACTCACATGGACACGTTGAGGATGTCGGCACTCACATGGACATGTTGAGGATGTCGGCACTCACATGGACACGTTGAGGATGTCGGCACTCACATGGACATGTTGAGGATGTCGGCACTCACATGGACATGTTGAGGATGTCGGCACTCACATGGACACGTTGAGGATGTCGGCACTCACATGGACACGTTGAGGATGTCGGCACTCACATGAACACGTTGAGGATGTCGGCACTCACATGGACATGTTGAGGATGTGGGCACTCGCATGGACACGTTGAGGATGTCGGCACTCACATGGACATGTTGAGGATGTCGGCACTCACATGGACACGTTGAGGATGTCGGCACTCACATGGACATGTTGAGGATGTCGGCACTCGCTTGGACACGTTGAGGATGTCGGCACTCACATGAACACGTTGAGGATGTCGGCACTCACATGGACACGTTGAGGATGTCGGCACTCACATGGACATGTTGAGGATGTCGGCACTCACATGAACACGTTGAGGATGTCGGCACTCACATGGACATGTTGAGGATGTCGGCACTCGCATGGACACGTTGAGGATGTCGGCACTCACATGGACACGTTGAGGATGTCGGCACTCACATGGACATGTTGAGGATGTCGGCACTCACATGGACACGTTGAGGATGTCGGCACTCACATGGACATGTTGAGGATGTCGGCACTCACATGGACATGTTGAGGATGTCGGCACTCACATGGACACGTTGAGGATGTCGGCACTTACATGGACACGTTGAGGATGTCGGCACTCACATGAACACGTTGAGGATGTCGGCACTCGCATGGACACGTTGAGGATGTCGGCACTCGCATGGACATGTTGAGGATGTCGGCACTCACATGAACACGTTGAGGATGTCGGCACTCGCATGGACATGTTGAGGATGTCGGCACTCACATGGACACGTTGAGGATGACGGCACTCACATGAACACGTTGAGGATGTCGGCACTCACATGAACACGTTGAGGATGTCGGCACTCACATGGACACGTTGAGGATGTCGGCACTCACATGGACACGTTGAGGATGTCGGCACTCACATGGACACGTTGAGGATGTCGGCACTCACATGAACACGTTGAGGATGTCGGCACTCACATGAACACGTTGAGGATGTCGGCACTCACATGGACATGTTGAGGATGTCGGCACTCACATGGACACGTTGAGGATGTCGGCACTCACATGAACACGTTGAGGATGTCGGCACTCACATGAACACGTTGAGGATGTCGGCACTCACATGGACACGTTGAGGATGTCGGCACTCACATGAACACGTTGAGGATGACGGCACTCACATGGACACGTTGAGGATGTCGGCACTCACATGAACACGTTGAGGATGTCGGCACTCGCATGGACACGTTGAGGATGTCGGCACTCGCATGGACATGTTGAGGATGTCGGCACTCACATGAACACGTTGAGGATGTCGGCACTCGCATGGACATGTTGAGGATGTCGGCACTCACATGGACACGTTGAGGATGACGGCACTCACATGAACACGTTGAGGATGTCGGCACTCACATGAACACGTTGAGGATGTCGGCACTCACATGGACACGTTGAGGATGTCGGCACTCACATGGACACGTTGAGGATGTCGGCACTCACATGGACACGTTGAGGATGTCGGCACTCACATGAACACGTTGAGGATGTCGGCACTCACATGAACACGTTGAGGATGTCGGCACTCACATGGACATGTTGAGGATGTCGGCACTCGAATGGACACGTTGAGGATGTCGGCACTCACATGGACACGTTGAGGATGTCGGCACTCACATGGACATGTTGAGGATGTCGGCACTCACATGGACACGTTGAGGATGTCGGCACTCACATGGACATGTTGAGGATGTCGGCACTCACATGGACATGTTGAGGATGTCGGCACTCACATGGACACGTTGAGGATGTCGGCACTCACATGGACACGTTGAGGATGTCGGCACTCACATGAACACGTTGAGGATGACGGCACTCACATGAACACGTTGAGGATGTCGGCACTCACATGGACACGTTGAGGATGTCGGCACTCACATGGACACGTTGAGGATGTCGGCACTCGCATGGACACGTTGAGGATGTCGGCACTCACATGGACACGTTGAGGATGTCGGCACTCGCATGGACACGTTGAGGATGTCGGCACTCGCATGGACACGTTGAGGATGTCGGCACTCGCATGGACACGTTGAGGATGTCGGCACTCGCATGGACACGTTGAGGATGTCGGCACTCACATGGACACGTTGAGGATGTCGGCACTCGCATGGACACGTTGAGGATGTCGGCACTCGCATGGACACGTTGAGGATGTCGGCACTCACATGGACACGTTGAGGATGTCGGCACTCGCATGGACACGTTGAGGATGTCGGCACTCGCATGGACACGTTGAGGATGTCGGCACTCGCATGGACACGTTGAGGATGTCGGCACTCGCATGGACACGTTGAGGATGTCGGCACTCGCATGGACACGTTGAGGATGTCGGCACTCACATGGACACGTTGAGGATGTCGGCACTCGCATGGACACGTTGAGGATGTCGGCACTCGCATGGACACGTTGAGGATGTCGGCACTCACATGGACACGTTGAGGATGTCGGCACTCGCATGGACACGTTGAGGATGTCGGCACTCGCATGGACACGTTGAGGATGTCGGCACTCACATGGACACGTTGAGGATGTCGGCACTCGCATGGACACGTTGAGGATGTCGGCACTCGCATGGACACGTTGAGGATGTCGGCACTCGCATGGACACGTTGAGGATGTCGGCACTCACATGAACACGTTGAGGATGTCGGCACTCACATGGACATGTTGAGGATGTCGGCACTCACATGGACAAATTGAGGATGTCGGCACTCACATGAACACGTTGAGGATGTCGGCACTCACATGGACATGTTGAGGATGTCGGCACTCACATGAACACGTTGAGGATGTCGGCACTCACATGGACATGTTGAGGATGTCGGCACTCGAATGGACACGTTGAGGATGTCGGCACTCACATGGACACGTTGAGGATGTCGGCACTCACATGGACACGTTGAGGATGTCGGCACTCGCATGGACACGTTGAGGATGTCGGCACTCACATGGACACGTTGAGGATGTCGGCACTCACATGGACATGTTGAGGATGTCGGCACTCACATGAACACGTTGAGGATGTCGGCACTCACATGGACATGTTGAGGATGTCGGCACTCGAATGGACACGTTGAGGATGTCGGCACTCACATGGACATGTTGAGGATGTCGGCACTCACATGGACATGTTGAGGATGTCGGCACTCGAATGGACACGTTGAGGATGTCGGCACTCGAATGGACACGTTGAGGATGTCGGCACTCACATGGACACGTTGAGGATGTCGGCACTCACATGGACACGTTGAGGATGTCGGCACTCGCATGGACACGTTGAGGATGTCGGCACTCACATGGACACGTTGAGGATGTCGGCACTCACATGGACATGTTGAGGATGTCGGCACTCACATGAACACGTTGAGGATGTCGGCACTCACATGGACATGTTGAGGATGTCGGCACTCGAATGGACACGTTGAGGATGTCGGCACTCACATGGACACGTTGAGGATGTCGGCACTCACATGGACATGTTGAGGATGTCGGCACTCGAATGGACACGTTGAGGATGTCGGCACTCACATGGACACGTTGAGGATGACGGCACTCACATGAACACGTTGAGGATGTCGGCACTCACATGGACATGTTGAGGATGTCGGCACTCGAATGGACACGTTGAGGATGTCGGCACTCACATGGACACGTTGAGGATGTCGGCACTCACATGGACACGTTGAGGATGTCGGCACTCGCATGGACACGTTGAGGATGTCGGCACTCACATGGACACGTTGAGGATGTCGGCACTCACATGGACACGTTGAGGATGTCGGCACTCACATGGACATGTTGAGGATGTCGGCACTCACATGGACACGTTGAGGATGTCGGCACTCACATGGACACGTTGAGGATGTCGGCACTCACATGGACACGTTGAGGATGTCGGCACTCACATGGACACGTTGAGGATGTCGGCACTCACATGGACATGTTGAGGATGTCGGCACTCACATGGACATGTTGAGGATGTCGGCACTCACATGGACATGTTGAGGATGTCGGCACTCGAATGGACACGTTGAGGATGTCGGCACTCACATGGACACGTTGAGGATGTCGGCACTCACATGGACATGTTGAGGATGTCGGCACTCGAATGGACACGTTGAGGATGTCGGCACTCACATGGACACGTTGAGGATGACGGCACTCACATGAACACGTTGAGGATGTCGGCACTCACATGGACATGTTGAGGATGTCGGCACTCGAATGGACACGTTGAGGATGTCGGCACTCACATGGACACGTTGAGGATGTCGGCACTCACATGGACACGTTGAGGATGTCGGCACTCGCATGGACACGTTGAGGATGTCGGCACTCACATGGACACGTTGAGGATGTCGGCACTCACATGGACATGTTGAGGATGTCGGCACTCACATGAACACGTTGAGGATGTCGGCACTCACATGGACATGTTGAGGATGTCGGCACTCGAATGGACACGTTGAGGACGTCGGCACTCACATGGACATGTTGAGGATGTCGGCACTCACATGGACATGTTGAGGATGTCGGCACTCGAATGGACACGTTGAGGATGTCGGCACTCACATGGACACGTTGAGGATGACGGCACTCACATGAACACGTTGAGGATGACGGCACTCACATGGACATGTTGAGGATGTCGGCACTCGAATGGACACGTTGAGGATGTCGGCACTCACATGGACACGTTGAGGATGTCGGCACTCACATGGACACGTTGAGGATGTCGGCACTCACATGGACACGTTGAGGATGTCGGCACTCACATGAACACGTTGAGGATGTCGGCACTCACATGGACATGTTGAGGATGTCGGCACTCGAATGGACACGTTGAGGATGTCGGCACTCACATGGACACGTTGAGGATGTCGGCACTCACATGGACATGTTGAGGATGTCGGCACTCGAATGGACACGTTGAGGATGTCGGCACTCACATGGACACGTTGAGGATGACGGCACTCACATGAACACGTTGAGGATGTCGGCACTCACATGGACATGTTGAGGATGTCGGCACTCGAATGGACACGTTGAGGATGTCGGCACTCACATGGACACGTTGAGGATGTCGGCACTCACATGGACACGTTGAGGATGTCGGCACTCGCATGGACACGTTGAGGATGTCGGCACTCACATGGACACGTTGAGGATGTCGGCACTCACATGGACATGTTGAGGATGTCGGCACTCACATGAACACGTTGAGGATGTCGGCACTCACATGGACATGTTGAGGATGTCGGCACTCGAATGGACACGTTGAGGATGTCGGCACTCACATGGACACGTTGAGGATGTCGGCACTCACATGGACATGTTGAGGATGTCGGCACTCGAATGGACACGTTGAGGATGTCGGCACTCACATGGACACGTTGAGGATGACGGCACTCACATGAACACGTTGAGGATGTCGGCACTCACATGGACATGTTGAGGATGTCGGCACTCGAATGGACACGTTGAGGATGTCGGCACTCACATGGACACGTTGAGGATGTCGGCACTCGCATGGACACGTTGAGGATGTCGGCACTCACATGGACACGTTGAGGATGTCGGCACTCACATGGACACGTTGAGGATGTCGGCACTCACATGGACATGTTGAGGATGTCGGCACTCACATGGACACGTTGAGGATGTCGGCACTCACATGGACACGTTGAGGATGTCGGCAGTCACATGGACACGTTGAGGATGTCGGCACTCACATGGACACGTTGAGGATGTCGGCACTCACATGGACATGTTGAGGATGTCGGCACTCACATGGACATGTTGAGGATGTCGGCACTCACATGGACATGTTGAGGATGTCGGCACTCACATGGACACGTTGAGGATGTCGGCACTTATATGGACACGTTGAGGATGTCGGCACTCACATGGACACGTTGAGGATGTCGGCACTCACATGGACATGTTGAGGATGTCGGCACTCGCATGGACATGTTGAGGATGTCGGCACTCACATGGACACGTTGAGGATGTCGGCACTCACATGGACATGTTGAGGATGTCGGCACTCGAATGGACACGTTGAGGATGTCGGCACTCACATGGACACGTTGAGGATGACGGCACTCACATGAACACGTTGAGGATGTCGGCACTCACATGGACATGTTGAGGATGTCGGCACTCGAATGGACACGTTGAGGATGTCGGCACTCACATGGACACGTTGAGGATGTCGGCACTCACATGGACACGTTGAGGATGTCGGCACTCGCATGGACACGTTGAGGATGTCGGCACTCACATGGACACGTTGAGGATGTCGGCACTCACATGGACATGTTGAGGATGTCGGCACTCACATGAACACGTTGAGGATGTCGGCACTCACATGGACATGTTGAGGATGTCGGCACTCGAATGGACACGTTGAGGATGTCGGCACTCACATGGACACGTTGAGGATGTCGGCACTCACATGGACATGTTGAGGATGTCGGCACTCGAATGGACACGTTGAGGATGTCGGCACTCACATGGACACGTTGAGGATGACGGCACTCACATGAACACGTTGAGGATGTCGGCACTCACATGGACATGTTGAGGATGTCGGCACTCGAATGGACACGTTGAGGATGTCGGCACTCACATGGACACGTTGAGGATGTCGGCACTCACATGGACACGTTGAGGATGTCGGCACTCGCATGGACACGTTGAGGATGTCGGCACTCACATGGACACGTTGAGGATGTCGGCACTCACATGGACACGTTGAGGATGTCGGCACTCACATGGACATGTTGAGGATGTCGGCACTCACATGGACACGTTGAGGATGTCGGCACTCACATGGACACGTTGAGGATGTCGGCACTCACATGGACACGTTGAGGATGTCGGCACTCACATGGACACGTTGAGGATGTCGGCACTCACATGGACATGTTGAGGATGTCGGCACTCACATGGACATGTTGAGGATGTCGGCACTCACATGGACATGTTGAGGATGTCGGCACTCACATGGACACGTTGAGGATGTCGGCACTTACATGGACACGTTGAGGATGTCGGCACTCACATGGACACGTTGAGGATGTCGGCACTCACATGGACATGTTGAGGATGTCGGCACTCGCATGGACATGTTGAGGATGTCGGCACTCACATGGACACGTTGAGGAAGACGGAGAGCAGGAACTCGTTGTAGATCGCCATGGAGATGAAGCGACTCTCGTTGAACTCGGACGGGGCCTTGCGCACCACGATGCACAGCCGTATCCCCCACACCAGGAACATCACCTCGACTGCAACACAGGGAACATCACCTCGACTGCAACACAGGGAACATGACCTCAACTGCAACACAGGGAACATCACCTCGACTGTAAAACAGGGAACATAACCTCGACTGCAACGCATACGTCAACTGCAACACAGGGAACATGACCTCAACTGCAACACAGGGAACATCACCTCGACTGCAACACTGGGAACATGACAACTGCAACACAGGGAACATACGTCAACTGCAACACAGGGAACAATTTTTGAAAATGCATTAGCATTCGTATTACCGAATACAAATATTCCCATTCCCGTCTGATTGATGTATTTTATACTTTAGTGATTGTTATTGAATACAGGTCCATATCATTAAAAACACCTATTTATTGTGAATATTAGTGATATAAATAGTGTTTATAAGCATTTTCAAGTGTATTTTCAAGCGTATTTATATAATCGAGGTAAGGTTATATTTCGTTAAGAGCATTATCGAAAAAATGATGAGAATGAATTTTTACAATGCGTGGGAACATGCTACAAAAATTGACAGGATGAAAAAAGGCTACATGCAAATAAATCTTATGTATGTGCTTTAAAATCACTTTAGTGTTTTATATTGAATGCTGTCCCATATAATTAAAAAAATTATTATTGTGAATATTAGAGATAGAAATTGTGTTTATAAACTTTTTCGAGTGTATTTATGTAAATAACGTATGTATAAATTATATACATTATAAATTATTATACTACTTGTTAATAAATAACAAAATAATAATTGAGATTAATCATTCATGATATTTATTGATTTTAATTATTAATTAAAACTTACCTCGATTACTTTACTAATTAAATTAAATTTTATACACATGTTTGTATTAATATATAATACATACTGAGTATTTATTTATATTTTAAACTTGATTGAGTTTATACTTTATCAACCAGATTTATAACACCACTCCATTCCTTACATTATTTTATTTCTATTAATTATTTGCATGCAAAATTTAAACTAACAGTTTTCTTACGCCAAATAAGTATAACTTCAAACGCCCGTACATAAGTACACGCATCCATTTATTTCCTCCCTCGTCCCTCAGAGATGTCTACAACTTTCCTTCTTTTTTATAACTTTAAAAATATTTCTTCATGATTGTCTGGAATCAAATCGAAAATTAAATTCAGGCGTTGTGGATGAAGCCGACTAACTCTACAACGCTTAGGTTCAGAGTGAATCATAAACTCTGTTGCCGTATTCACGTGCGCACGTTTGACGAGGGGAGGGAGAGAGAGAGAAATAGAGAGAGATAGAGAGAGAGAGAGAGAAACCTTTTGATGTTAAATTAAGAGCGAGCGAGAGAGAGATGGAGTGGAGAGCCTTTGTGCAAACGACTGCGTTAGAACCAATTCGCAGGCGACCCTGTAGCGACGGATAATGAAGACGACATTCCCAATTTACGTTCTTCTAACGAGCGCGGAGCGACGGAGCGCCGGACAAGCCAGAGGACGTAGCGCCGAAGGCACGCGGCGTGGGCAACTTGGCAACACAGCACAGTCTCCTCCGAGGCTGGCACTTCACGTCCGACATGACAGTGTTGCAAGATCCCACCTGGTGGTTATCCTACTGAAACATTCTTTTACGTTCAAGTATGGTTTGAATTACCGTTTATTTTCTTTATAATATAGATGGTCAATAACACACATAGACGTGTAACATCTTAGCTCTCGGCAGGAGTCATTTCGTGAATAGAACGGAAGTCGCATGTAACGGAAATGTGTAACCACGGTGCTGCCATCTGTGGCCGGGTGGCGCGAAACGAAGTTCCGAAAGCAAAAGGGAAAACTTTATAGTATTTAAATGTTTGACGAAATTTAACGAAATGAACAGCATTTTAATAAAATTCCTTGCCGAATTTCAAGTCAAAAGCCGGGTTTTTAGTATTTTTTCAAGTCTTTTTTCGGTTTTATCGGAGCCCTGAGTGTTCTGTGTCGCACGTCCTCTCTGTAACACCGAGGGGTAACTGACATGGCTTAGTTTTGAATGACTAATCACCCCCCGTCGGCCCGGGCCCAGGCTGGTGTCGGCTGCGCACTCGGCAGTGCAGAGCTGACTCACAGCTCCGGGGCCAGCCTGGACGGCTAGGAGGGGCTGGATGTCCTACGCAGGCCCGGCGCGTCCACACAGGCGAACCAGGCGACCGCCCAGGGCGGCGCAGCACGACACACAACACCTCATATCATGTGTTTAACGATTATTAAAACTAGATGAAAATGGATTTTTGTAACAGTTTGGAATGTTTATATTGATATAAGTAATTATTTGAAGTCCATGGTGACCTGTTTATGATTTGTAATATGTAGGAAAAAAAACACAAGCCTGCTTACATTTGATTGTTGACATAATCTTAAGCTTACGTGATGTATTTTGAGGCAAAGAAAATTTTTTTTGGGGTGTCCGGCCAGGAGGGAGGGGGGGGGGCATTAAGGTTTTTCGCCTAGGGCGCCAGTTGACCTTGCACCGGCCCTGGTCCCACGGCCAGACCCGAGTCTCTCTGGGTTGTCTGACGTGTCCCAGAGATGCGGTAGACCTGGTTATAAGCACCCTGAGGATACACTTGGAACAGGGTATTTCTCGGGTCAACCACAGGTTAGCCTGATGGTCAATGGAGGCTTTGAATATATATACTGTATAGAAGTCGCGAGTGGATAGGATTTACTCTACGTTTTTCAGAAGCGTATGATGAGCAGCTTGGGAACTTCACCGCTGCAGTGCGCTGCCGTAACGCCCTGTATCGTCTTAGTTGTTATTTACACGTTAGAGCGCAGCACTGTCGCCCGCTGTCATTCCCCGCACCGCCCATCCATCATTCACTGCAGCTCAAGGTCGTTCAACGGGAGGGGGAAGGGGTGTTTGAATAGTTAGACACTTGTCCGCTAGGGACCACCACGTGTCGATGCCCTAGAGATGGTGGCGATTGCGGCGGTGAATGAACCAACTACCTCAAAACCCTATTAGAAATTTTAACCTGGGCTGGCGACTTCTATACAGTATATATATTCAAAGATGGAGGGGAGGGAGCAGTGATGTGTTGCCTCAGCCTCCTCCCCAGACACTTCCAGGTTGCGTTTCATCGTTGAGTTATTCTGTTTGCCGTTGTGCAAATGTACTTAACAAATTGAAAATACAATTGGGTTCACCTGTGCGTCTTTGTATAGCCGTTGTTTTTTTTTTTTTTCAACACTCCCTGGATTCACCACGGACTCACTGGGAATGGAACAGAAATATTCATGTAAACTTACATATTTGTTAATTTGTACATTTACATGAAAATAACTGTATCACTACAAAATAGTGTTACCAATTATGCTTCGTGTTGCCCCAGTACCTCCAATATTTAGTTATTGGCAATCAGTTGTTTGAATAGCTTTCCAGAATTAGCTGCGCACGGTAAAACAAAATAGAGCCAAAAGTAATATAAAAAAGTAAACTTTTCTGTGACTTTAAAACCAAATAAATATAATTTTTATAAAATAACTGCATGCTTGTAAGCACAGACATATTTTAACTAAACACACTCTTTTATTGTCTAACATTTATTTCAAAATAACTTTACCATCGACAGTGCAAACTCTTACATATGCTTTTTCTAGTCTATATTTCTATATAATTATTGTGCAGCGGGACTGTATGTTTGTTTGTAGGAAATCAACTAAAAATTTGCCAGGCTAGTTATACAAATTATATTTCACTGTTATGAAATTACATAATGCATGCTGAACGAACAACATAAGAACACAAATTTGTTCGTTACCGAGGTTAGATGTTACTACACGTACTGCACGAAACTACAGTAAACTCGTGGAATAACATAATTTCAGTGTTAAGAAGACTGCAAGTATCCGCTCTACCGCTCTGGTTCTGGGGTAGAGCGCCTGCCTTGTGACTTGTAGGACCCGGGTTCGCGCCCCGGCTCCTCCAAGGCGGATTGCCCAGATGAAATGGTGGCATTTTCTCTGGTAGGAATACAATCCCTTGTAACAAGTCAGGCTACCAAAGAAACGGTGGGTGGAACAGAAAAAAACCTTCCAGGTGGCTTCCAAATGGGGAGCCCGTTTCTTTTCTTGGGCTCCCCATGCGGTGGCCATTCCGGGGGTTTCTCCGGGGGAACGGAGTTTTGCAAAAATATATATATATTTTAGTTTTGTAGCGTTTTAGTTTTTAGTAACTGTAGCATTATCATATTATAAATAAAGCTCAAACAATTATTAAAAAATGTTTTGCATTTGTACATAACATATTTGAATTAAGTGTGCATCAGTCAGTGAGTGGTTGTATACCGATGTTGGGTGTTCAACCATTTATCGGCATATATTTTCTTGAAATGTTACTGAGAGTTAAATTTTAGTCACAAACTATTGACCAGTACTTTTTTTTTTAGGAAAAAATATTTATAGGCACATAAATTTTATTTTTGATAAAACCACATAGTTTTCAATCAGGAAGATCGTCTTTAACTCACACACGTATTTTATGTACCAGTATTTGATACTTTCAAACAATATTATGATTAAAAAATTATTAATGTTAGGCCTCGTCAAGCAATGCGTGGTATATATATATATATTAATTATCTTACAAATAGACCCTTTTCAGTCAAAATTGCAAATGCATTTTAATTGTATTAGGTGTGCCGCAAAGTAGTAGTTTATCTCAAACACTCTTTAATATTTAATAAATTATATTCCAACTGTAATCTGAATTGATGAAGAAAAGATGCTGATAAAAAAATATATAATTGGGAAATATGTTTGTGAAACTGTTCAGCAAGATATTTCAGATGTCCAGATCTGATTTTCAAGTTAACAAACGTCTCTGAATTACGATAGCATTTATTGTATATAGTCAAAAAAACTAATTTAATTAATCAGAATTATCACATATTAAGAAATGACATTAAACGTGGTGTCCTCTTTTAAGAGCTTCTAGTTATATTGGAAGCCAAGCTTTTTTCACCAACATTTAGATAATACCTACTATTAGCAACACATGAAGATCTATAGTTCTTATTAAATTTATAACGTTCTCTGCATTTAATTTTAATTAGAATATAATTGAAAGTATGCAGAAAAAAGTTCTTAAATTAATATTTAAAAATCTCAGGCATTTAAATTAATTAGAATATGCTACATTCCTATATAAACTATTTGCATTTTATATTTATTAGACGTTCTATCAGTGATGCACTTTTTATCAGTGTTGTTAAAAGTACTCGGAAAAAGTAATTGGGCTCAATTACAATTACTGTGGTGACAATGTAACTAATTACAAGTAAAAATTACTTTACATAGAAGTAATCAGTAAAATTACAATTACAAATACAATTACTTTCCGCTACCATTTTAAAATTGACTTACGATTAAATTTTTTTACACACTTACATTAATATACATACATATATGTTTTGTTAAAAAATTATTTCATGTAATAATTAAATTTATTATCTTTAATTAAATGAATAATATTTGAGGACAAACTTGCTTGAATAACATCAAAAGACTTCATACAAGTAGCTACCTGTAATAAAAGTACTCGCCCGGGAAAATTTGTATTTCAAGGTGGAAAATTGTGCTATTTAAGCAGTTTTATTATCTAAAAATTGATTACACAGCACTTTCTTTGCCCCCGTTTGCCCCCACTTCAAGGTTTCAGAGGGGGGACAAAATACACTTCCCCCCCCCCTCTTGATGCGCCCCTGATTGATTGCGATGCGTTAGCGAGTAGTGGACACAACACAAGTAAACAAAGTGAAGACAAGAAGGCAAATATATCTAGAACCTGACAAGCCACTTCTGTGCTTTGTCATTTTTGATCATAGATGTTGTGCATAGGATCGTAGCACTACAAGCGTAAAATTATAAACTTTACTAAATACAAAAATGTATGTTCTTCTTGTTCTTAATTGTATTCATTATACGTTCGGAGAATAAAAGTAACGGCAAGTAAATATAAAGTATCGATTACCTTAATGTATCGATTACAATTAATGTTATGTATTCCGATTACAAGTACGAATTACATTTTTTAAATGTAACTCATTACAAGTATAAATTACTTGAAAAGTAATCGTTACAAGTAATCCGATTACTTGTAATTCGTTACTTAACAACACTGCTTTTTATTATATACATTTTATTACCATTTTTACCAATGAATATTTGTAGATTATTCAAAAGTATTTATAATTTTTTACAAGTTGGAAATCTTAATCAAAACCGAGTAATTATGTCTGAACCAACAAAAATGGTAAATAGAAAATGCAAATGTTTAATGCTTACGTTTTTTACCAATTAATGTTTCTAGATTATTCAAAAAGTTATAATTTTTTACTAATGGTTTTAAAGGTGTCACTAATTCTGTAATTGCCTGTGGAGTCTGGCCAGTAGTTAGGTTATGCCGATCCGAGCGCAGTGGATTGTGGATTCGGATGTGGATTCGGACCTGTGACCTTTGACCTCTGACGTCACTTCCAGCCGCTATCTTGGATTGCGTCACTTCCGACGGAAATTCCTGGAAATGACGTAATCCAATATGGCGGCCGGAAGTGAGGTCAAAAGTCACAGATCCGAATCCACAATCCACTGCGCTTGGATCGGCATAACCTAACTACTCTGGCCTGGAGCCACTGGCCAGCCAGTCGCAGCACGACTACCTCGGAGCAGCGCCCGGGCGCCAGGCTTCTCGGAACACCAGCCGACCTTCTGAACCGGGAATCCCCGGTACTTTCGGTACTAGGTAGTTTCTTTGATCAATGGCGCAGCGGTCGTTGATTGAAGTATTAATAGTTAGTTTTGAACGATTAAACAGGATTTAGTGACCAAAAGTACAAAGATAAACATTTCTGTTACAATTTTTTTTTATTGCAAAAAGGTAAAATTCTTGTCTTTAAATTTTGGAAAAAAAATCTTAACAAAAATCGTTTTAACGCTGACAAACTCACAGCATTATAAACTTAAAACCTTTCTTTTTCATAACATACTTAAAATAAAATATATTTTTTTTTAATAACTCCGGGCACTAGCAGCACAGCAGTCCGCACACCCCTAAAGCAAAGATTTTCTCGCCCGAGGAGAGTATGGAATGAAAGTAAAATTAGCGAGGAATATCAATGCAATTTTATGCTGTCGATATGGAGTCCTGAAAGTACCGAAAGAACTGGGGATCGATTGAAAACTCCCGGTTGTTTGGCTGCAGTGGTAGCAGAGCGTGGCAGCTCCGGGCGAGGCACTCACGCGTGGTGAAGGCGTGGTCCCACCAGTCCGTGCGGCAGAGGTAGGCCTTGAGGTCGTCGGCGGTGCGGCCCACCACGACGCGCGGCGGCGCCACCAGGGTGCGCACCAGCAGCAGCACCCCGCACACCCCCACCACCGCCCCCAGCCGCTTCAGCAGGTCCGCGTCCGTGATGCGCACCGCCTTGGCCGAGCGCACCCGGAAGATCACCGAGATCCTGCAGCACCACCACCACAGAGATCCTGCAGCACCACCACAGAGATCCTGCAGTACCACCACAGTGATCATTCTTCAGCACCACCGAGATCCTGCAGCACCAC
Organism: Bacillus rossius redtenbacheri; assembly: GCF_032445375.1. Taxonomy (NCBI): domain Eukaryota; kingdom Metazoa; phylum Arthropoda; class Insecta; order Phasmatodea; family Bacillidae; genus Bacillus; species Bacillus rossius. The sequence continues at coordinate 2,494,256 of NC_086343.1, forward strand.
CACCGAGATTCTGCAGCACCGCCCAGATCTTGCAGCACCACCGATATCCTGCAGCACCAGAGTGATCATCCAGCAGCACCACCGAGATCCTGCAGCACCACCACCACAGAGATCCTGCAGCACCACCACAGAGATCCTGCAGTACCACCACAGTGATCATCCTTCAGCACCACCGAGATCCTGCAGCACCACCACCGAGATTCTGCAGCACCGCCCAGATCTTGCAGCACCACCGATATCCTGCAGCACCAGAGTGATCATCCAGCAGCACCACCGAGATCCTGCAGCACCACCACCACAGAGATCCTGCAGCACCACCACAGAGATCCTGCAGTACCACCACAGTGATCATCCTTCAGCACCACCGAGATCCTGCAGCACCACCACCGAGATTCTGCAGCACCGCCCAGATCTTGCAGCACCACCGATATCCTGCAGCACCAGAGTGATCATCCAGCAGCACCACCGAGATCCTGCAGCAACACCAAACACGTCCTGCTTCTCGCACTGGCCGCGCACATCCACGTCGCAGTAACAAGCCATGTTTAGCATCGCCTGTGTCACGTGGTTGGCTGGGTTTGTTTCAGGTGCATGTCCACTGTCAGCACACCAGTGCGTCCTGACTGGCCCGACCAAACAGGGCAATGGTTTCTCTTGCAGACGGCCGCCAATCACAAGGCAACAATCGCTAGCACGGGCATACCTTATTGCAGTCTAATGAGCGATCAGATTATTTCTAGAGACCGAGAAAATTCGCAGATTCATCTCGCGATAGTCTGAAATTCATACACGTATACCTTTAAGCTGCTTTTGCTATTGGCTCACTGTTCGTCTGGGCGACTCTGGGCCAATGAGAAACCCTCAACCAAAGAAGTGTCGAATTTCGGGCAAACCAGTTGAGACGACTCACAAGTCAGCAGCCAACGAACTGGCGTTATTTGCCCGAGTGTATACAGGACTGAGTAGACTATCATGGAGGTCATCGAAACAGTGAATTTTTCAGGTCCCTAATTATTTTCGCAATAATATGCCACGACTCTTTCATATATAACGTAAAATTTGCACTGACTTTTTTGTTGCGTTACGGAAATATATTTTGTTTGAAAAGTAACTGATTGCAGTAACAGACGACAGTGACGAAAAGAACTGAATACTAGTCATGAAGATAAGCGCGTGCTAAGATGTTTAACAGAAGATGTCTTGAGAATTAGGTAATAAAAACGGAGACATTTCAGGCCACACACGGGACATAACTCACCTCCAGGTCTTAAGCATCAGCGCTCCGTAAGTGAGGCAGAAGCCTATCTCTCTCAGCCATATCCTCAGAGTGCAAGTGTAGACGTTGGGTTGAGGGTACATAACAATCGTCTGGAACAAACAATACGAAACATGTTAGAAATTCTGAGTAATAGATTTAGTTTATAAAACGTAGGTTGGATTGTTTAGTGATAGTCAGAAAATAAATAAACGCATTGCAGTTCAGTTTACATTACATGATGATAGTTTTGAAAAATCGTCAGCAAGACGAAATATGTATACTGAGGAGTAAATATATCGCCTCTCATTTTATATATTTTTTGTTTACTGCGCTTTTTAGTTGAAATGCATGTTTCATTTTTATGTTGTTATTTTTACTGCCGTTTATTATGGTTATTTATAGTAAAAACAGTTTTTTGGCAGTTTGTATTTTTTTATGATATGGTCTATCTCAAAAGCCAGCAAAAACAACAGAGGAAATAACTAACGGTAAATACATACAACTCAGTCATATCCAGTGGCGTATACAGCAATTTTTTTTTGGCAGGGTTCGAGGATAGAAATTGAAAAACAAGTTTAAAAAAATATTTTTTAACACGTGAACACGTATATTAAAAAAAACTACATTAGCTAGGGGCACGTATTTTTCGCGTAATGATTTTGATACTAGATGAGAGTTAAAACAATGTGTCTGTGTTTCATGATTAGTCAAATTTATTTCAGGTACCTACATGTCTACTGTCAGCACAAAACTTACAGTAAGTAAGCGCGAAAGCAAACATCCCAAATGCCTCGGTCAAATAAGGTAACGGCTTCTCTTGCGGACGCCCATTACAAGGAAGAAACCCTGGCGCGCGCATACCTTATTTCTAGAGACCTGTAAAATTCGCGGATTCATTTCGCGATAGGATAGAGTCCAAATACTTTTGACATTATTTTGCTTCAGTGATTGGGCCACAGTTTATCTGGACTCTGGGCCAATGAAAAATCTTCAACAGAAGAATGAGCGAATCACGATCATTCCAGTCAACAGGTGTTACGAGTCGGTAACCAATCAGCAGATGTAATTTGCACGAGTGCATAGAGGATCATGGAGTATATCCTTTAGGGATTTGAAATCGCGAATTTTACAGGTCTATACTTATTTCAGTCTAATTGGCGTTCAGGTTTTTTTCGCGTAAAATACCTCTACTTTAGTTATCGATGGGCCGTACGATGTAGCGAGGTGGAGCAGTGGCAAGGCACTGCACTCGCTTCTCGAACCAGTGTTCCTGAGCAGGCCATGAACGATATTTTCCCTGATCCCAGATTGGCAGAGACAGGGATTGTGCTTTTATTTTTAAGGTAATTTCGCTTTTTAAACAAGATATTTCAGTGTTAGTTTATTATTCGTAGTAAAAAACCCAGTTTTATTAATAAAGATGACTATTTTTTTCAATAAATATTGCACAAGATATTTCTTAAAACTTATTTCCCCAAATGATGCAATTTTGATGACACGTGGTTAGAGACCGAAAATATTCACGGATTCATTTCGCGATAGGCTAGAATCAAAAAAATGTTTACCTTCACATTGCGTCACCGATTGGGAAAAAGTTTAGTTGGGGTACTCTGAGCCAGTTAATCACAGAGATCCTTGTTGACAGGTCTCAACAAGTCAGTAGCCAATGAGCAGATGGTATTTGGCCAATAGTGTAGAGGATTGTGAAGTCTATCCTGTAGGTCATCGAGATCAGTAATTTTTCCAATCCCTATACAGATGATGCATATTTACAATAAAATAACCTTAAATAAGCATATTCAAGGAGGAACTGTTTGGAATAAAAAATCATTTTGCAAGTGTTTGTTTTTTTGTTTTGAAAATGTAAAAAATAAGTCACTTTTAATAGATAAGAACTAAGAAAAAAGTAAAATTAATTATTTTATAATTCATCTAGACTAAATATTTTGGTACAGATTCATTTCCAACTAAACTACATTTTTATATTATTTGAGTATTGTTAAAATGTTGACTAATTCCATGTTTTTTATTTGAAACCCGGTGATTTATGGTGAATTAACTTTCATTTCGGTGTAAGATGGTGCACTGAAATGCTTATCGCTAGAGATACGGAAATTTCACGCATTAATTTAGTCGCAAGTTAGAATGCAAACCTTCACACTCTCGCACTGTGTTCATGATTGGACCGCAGTTGTTTAGACACGCCCCTCTACGACAGTGAGCCAACGATGACCAGCCAGGAGAGAAGTGAGCGAATCGGCTAGTGCCAATTAACAAGTATAAAACTGTTCTCACTAAAAAAAAATCAACCAATGGATAAGCAAACATCGGTTTAACACACCTATGACTTTGAATTCTACCCTGAGGCCAGACGAATTCACGAAATTTCCGGGTCTCTACTTATCGCAGTTCATTTTATAATCTGGATCCGGACTCGCTGCCACGCGCCACGCATGGCTCGCTCCTGGCAGCTGGCTCGTGGAAGGACACTCGTTAAACGATCCCCACTCACATAACTCCCAAATAAAATAACGGAAAAGTTTTCAAGCAAAGCTACGAAACCTTTAAAATTGTTTCGTCTGCCTGTAATTTTTTTTTCTTTTCAATATCCGTGTTTCGCACGACTCTACAAATTATTTAAGGGGGAAAACCATTGAACTTTTGTAGGACACGTAAGTACATCTAAATTGCGCGCACTTTTTGAGAAAGGACGATACTTTTAGCCAGATGGTTTTCAAAAACATTTCCAATGAAGAGAGTGCCGAATATAACCAATACCTAGAGACCGGAAAAATTCGCAGATTCATTCCGCGATAGTCTGAAATTCATACACATTTACCTTTAAGCTGCTTTCGCTATTGGCTCACTGTTCGTCTGGGCGACTCTGGGCCAATGAGAAACCCTCAACCAAAGAAGTGACGAATCTCGGGGCAAACACCAGTTGAGACGACTCACAAGTCAGCTGTCAACGAACTGGCGTTATTAGCCCCGAGTGTACAGAGGACTGTGTAGACTATCCTGGAGGTCATCGAAACCACGAATTTTTCATGTCCCTACCAATACCGGCCTTTATCAAAAACTGTTTATCTAATTAACGATGGAAGTAAATCAAAATAACATTTTATGAAAGAAAAAAAATAAACGGTTGCCTGTAATAAACTATAAAATATTCAGCACACACAAATGATTTTCAGTATTCTCGTCTGATTGCCATGCAGTATGCAGTATGGTGGCTGTCTCGTTCCTCCGCGGTGCAGCCCTTGAGGCAGCTGGCCGCTCCCACGGACCTCATTTCCCGCGGACATATTCATGCGCCGAGCACGGGCGCTCCCAGCTGCAGCCGCGCCGGTACCGCGGGGTCGTGACCAGCCCTCTGGTCCAGGGGAAGCAGTTTTAACACGCACTCGAAATATATAGTTTTTTTTTCTTTGATAAACCAACAAAATGTCCTCCCCTCCCCACCCCAAAAAAAGGGAGTTGTCTGTAAAGTCGGTTTACGGACGATAATTTTACGTGATAACGTCATAAGAAAACATCCATGAAAAATTTGCATACTTTTTAATTTTCATATATTATTTACAGTTTTTGAAAAATTTAATTTAAATAATTTGTTTAAATATAATCACGAACAATTAGCTAAAAAGCCCGCCTTAAACCTGATTGATATTAGGTATAGACGATTTTCTCGCACGGTGGTTGGCCGGTTCTTGCACGCTCGGCTCAGGCGGAACGTGACAATTTTTCGTGTGTGCAGCCGGCGTTCATCGATTTATAAGACGTTATCACGTCAAAAAAAAAACACCATATCTGAGGTGATGAATGAATAAATAAAAGCAGTACCTACGTTTTGAAATTAAAAAGAAATATCAATTATTAAGTATAATTACAGCGGAAAGACTTAGCATCCAAACACCATTGAAGGAATAAAGTGCAACATTAAGTAGTGATTTAGTGCTTCGGAACTTTCTTTTATGTTCTTCACCGCTATTGTATGAAATATATTTCCTGTAAAAAGGCAAGTGCAATCCACCAGCCTAAAATCATACATGAGATTCTAAATTTCTAATCTAATTTTACGTTGCCGTAATAATTTTTGTACATTAGTATTTTGATGTTGTTTTTGTGTGTCCGCGGGCTCCCAGTTTTGAGTTGCTCCCTTCACCGCTCGTTCTGCGAGTTCTCCGGAGAACAGCTTCCCCACTGTGCTGCTGGTACCACGTGTGTGCCAGGTGCTACATTAAGAGCATATCGCCAGTTTTGGACTATAGGTAGAGACCTGTAAAATACGCGATTTCAAATCCCTAAAAGATAGACTCCATGATCCTTTATGCACTCGTGCAAATTACATCTGCTGATTGGTTACCGACTCGTAACACCTGTTGACTGGAATGATCGTGATTCGCTAATTCTTCTGTTAAAGATTTTTCATTGGCCCAGAGTCCTTCAGATAAACTGTGGCACAATCACCGAAGCAAAATAATGTCAAAAGTATTAAATTTTGTTCCAAATTTTGGACTCTATCCTATCGCGAAATGAATCCGCGAATTTTACAGGTCTCTAACTATAGGATAACTAGAAAAAAAAGAACAATATAACACAAACCAGTTAAATGTTTCTCTTGCTCTACCCTGTTTTTTTTTTTTTTAGTCATCCCGCAGCACAAAACTTAAAACTGATATACACATACATGTATGAAACTTGTTAGATATTTTCAACCATGCTATCATTTCAGAATAACAAAAGGTAAAAACCAAGTTAATTTTTTTTAAAAATAACTTACTGTCGTACACTGGTTCAGTTTTTTTTGATAATTGATAGTTCGACTATTGAAAATGCTTCAATTAACTTAATTCTAGATCGAAATCATTTTTTATTTTTTTATCAATTAAATTAAAAAAAAATATAAAGGTTTCAATAACAATCATTCTCAGTTAGTTGAGAACTCTCTCCTCTCTACTATCCACGACCCACGAACTGAGGAAAGAGATGCTCAAGCTACTGACACCAGGAGGAGCGCCGCGCGCCACAAGGCCACAAGGGCGACTTGCGCGCGCCGGCAGCCGCGGAGGTGGCCCTAGCGGGCACTCACCGTGCAGTAGAGGAGGAACGCCCCCAGGACCACGACCCGGAGCAGCGCCGGACTGGCGGCCCGCACCACCTGCCAGCAACACCTCGTCAGGCGCCGAACACTTTTTTTTTTTTTTTTTTTAAGATGGGTGGCACCTTTGAATATATGTACTGTATAGAAGTCGCGAGTGGATAGGATTTACTCTACGTTTTTCAGAAGCGTATGATAAAGCAGCTTGGGAACTTCACCGCTGCAGTGCGCTGCCGAAACATCCTGTATCGTTTTAGTTGTTATTTACACGTTAAGAGCGCAGCGCTGTCGCCCGCTGTCATTCCCCCGCACCACCCATCCATCATTCACTGCAGCTCAAGGGTCGTTCAACGGGAGGGGGAAGGGGTGTTTGAAGAGTTCGACACTTGTCCGCTAGAGACCACCACAAGTCGATGCCCTAGAGATGGTGGCGATTGCGGCGTGTGAATTAACCAACTACCTCAAAACCGTATTAGAAATTTTAACCTGGGCTGGCGACTGCTATACAATATATATATATATATTCAAAGGTGGCACACAGGCAAGTTTTGACAGTCACCAGTGTGCCAATCATTTCCCTCCCCCCCCCCCCCGCCCCCTTAACGTTGTACTGTTATGTCACCCCGAGTCATTGTGAAATTGTAGTTGTGATTGTTGGTGTATTAAGACAACACAAATCACATCCATGTCTTACCCGGGATTCGAACCCAGAGCCCCGCACCGTGGGCCGGTGCGGAATCGACTGCGCCACGGAGGCCGACTACCACTCAGCTACAGGCCTGCTTACTTGGCGCAGTCAACAACTGACTTCAATAACTAACACAAGGACTGCGGAGTCATATCACAAATGAGGTTCATAAAGTATTAATGAATTATTAAAATTAGAAAATAATTGACATAAATTTTAATTAGTAATGAAAATCAATAAATATCCTGAGTGTTTATTCTAATTAATTTAAATTATTTATTAAATAATGTAATAATTTATCATGCAAATGCATTATACATACGGGAACATAACCTCACTTATGTAAATACACACTTGAAAAAGTTTATAAACACAATTTCTATCGCTGATATTCACAATAAATAAATGTCTCTAATTATTTGAACTGGTATTCACTATCAAACACTAAAGTATATGATTTAAAAGCACATACATAATTTTTATTTGCATGAAGCCTTTTATTCATTCCGTTGACATTTTTTTTTGCTCTCTCGTCATTTCTTCATAACGCCTGAAGAAGCATAAATAAAAAACAAAAAAACACAGAGGCGCACAAAAAAAAAAACCTGTTTCAGGCCACTAAAAACATTTATGACAATGTAGACACCATAAAATAGTTTACGTTGGTTTCGTTGAGACAAAAAACTTATTTTGTTGCAACCACCATTAAATATTTTCAAGGTCTATTTTGACCAAATTATGTCGTGGCGGTTACCAAACTAGTTTGCCAGAGCAGGCCAAGGGTTCGTGGCGAACAAGGTGATACATTTCAATACGGCAAAAGTAGGTAAGTAGGCCTATAGTATGTCCTGGTGCATCGGCTCATGGCTTGGTAACCAGAGATCCGCGGCTGCCATCTTGTATATCGTCACTTCCGACGGCCATCTTGAATCACTTCATTTCTTGGATGACCTTGACCTTAACCTTTAAAACCCAGCGGCCATCTTTGATTCTACCATTTTGTTTTCTATAACGTGAGCCATGAGCTGGTGCACCATGACATACTATACTTAACTACTGGCAAAGCATTTGGTAATAATATTACGCGAGTTACAAGCCTGCAAGGCTGGCCAGCTTGCGAGAGGGACGCGATGCAGGTAGTGGCAGGTAGCGGTGTTGTGTGCGCGACAAACAAGTGACAATTGCAAAGCAGAGTGTTGAGACCGGATGCGCGGTAAGAGACGAGCAGTAGAGAGACAGAGAGAGAGAGAGAGAGAGAGAGTCCAGGACAGCTCCAAAGCAGAAAGTATATATGTCTTGTGAAAGCGTGATTAATATGTGTACAGTCATTCAAATTGTTGTAATTTAACTAACAATTTAAATACGTATTAGTTCATCATTAAAACTCGAATTAATTAGTTAGGCTATGCTTTCTGGACCCGTTTTCCCCCTCTTGTAATAATATGAATTATGTCCATGAAATAATGTCTGAGTTATAAATTTTAATATTATCAACTATAAGCATTGTAGAGTTTTGGTTTGAGATAACCACCACTAGCTACTTTTGAGAACTGTCAAATTGGAGGCAAGTGATACACGACAAGAAGAACTGTAATGCGATGTAACTGGAGTGAGTCTATCCTATTGAATAACAAATAATATTTTACAGAATCAATTTTAAAACACAAGTTACCAGTAGATAACTATGAATCCACGGACCTTGCTCGCTATTGGCTACAGTAATCCAGGTTGTTTGTCAAATTAAAATAAAAATATTTTTTTTACGATTTAACCCAATGATTTGTAAAATAAGTTAATGAATCGATGATGAAATATTCCCGGGCTGAAGTCCATTGCAAGAAAAGGCGGGAGTCGTAAGTGAAGATAAAGAGAAAATATAAGGTCTGGAAGGAGTAGCAGAAGAAATACGTAGGAAAAAAAAACCTTAATTTTTATTTTAAAAATAATATTGAATACTTACGGCACTATAGCGATTCGAAAAAAAAAATCTTATTTTATTATCGTCTTAAATTAGTAAACATGCCTTGTGTGCACCATGTAACTGAGCCTGTGTGTGAGAGACAGAGATGGACTCCGCAAATAACACAACACGCACTCACAGTTGCTCCGCGCCCAGTCCTAACTCCTAACTTCCCCTCCGACACCCCTCCCCCATGCCCCCGACCCCCCCCCCCCCCCCGGGCCATCTAGTCGGCGAGGCGCAGAGCTCGGTAACTAATCTACACGTCACATACACCCTGGCCCGCGCCAGATAAAACTGCAGGGACGCGAGAAACTAAACAATACAAAAAAAAAGAAGGCAACGCCGCGTGAAACAAAAAATAAATAGCGAAGTTGGTTAAATCATTCCCTCCTGGAGCAGACAGCGGCGTGTCGCGGGGGTGGTTGAGTGTGGAAGGGGGGAGGGAGGGGGTACTGCCTGCCGGCGCCGGGCGTCGCTGCTACCGCGCCTCCAGTGAGTCTCGCCCTTATAGCGGCACTTACTGTCTCTCCCCCTCTTTCAAAACCCGTGCGCGATACCCGCCATTCCAGTGTGCTCTGTTGCCAGATGTACGCTCAGAGAGCACTACAGATTATAGACGCAACTTTGTGTGGCTCCAGACGTGTTGGTTACATGTTGCACAGTTGCCTAGTTTTCGCAAGGTCTAAAAAAAACTTTACAATTAGTTTATTAGGTGACACTTCTTTGGGAACGTTGTGGTGAGAGCCGGTGAAGGCAAACAGGCCAGGCGCCGCAGGAAAGGACCAGCAGAGGATATGCGTGGAGGCAGCTACCTTGACGGCGCCGAAGCGCCAGGTGAAGAGGGCGACGGCGGGCAGGCAGCAGATGGCGGTGCAGGAGAGCACCAGCAGCGCCGTGCGCACCACCCAGTTGAGCGAGGCCACGCACGGCTTATCGTCGGCGCAGGTCTCGCAGCCCTCGGCGCACTGCAGGCACTCGTAGCTGCCGGCCAGCTGGTAGTCGCTGTCCTCGCCCTGCGCTCCGGGGTCCCCCACCCGCTGTGACGGCAACTGCCCGGGGTCCCCCACCCGCTGTGACGGCAACTGCCCGGGGTCCCCCACCCGCTGTGACGGCAACTGCCCGGGGTCCCCCACCCGCCGTGACGGCAACTGCACGGGGCCCCCCACCCGCTGTGACGGCAACTGCCCGGGGTCCCCCACCCGCTGTGACGGCAACTGCCCGGGGTCCCCCACCCGCTGTGACGGCAACTGCCCGGGGTCCCCCACCCGCTGTGACGGCAACTGCCCGGGGTCCCCCACCCGCTGTGACGGCAACTGCCCGGGGCCCCCCACCCGCTGTGACGGCAACTGCCCGGGGTCCCCCACCCGCTGTGATGGCAACTGCCCGGGGCCCCCCCACCCGCTGTGACGGCAACTGCCCGGGGTCCCCCACCCGCTGTGACGGCAACTGCCCGGGGTCCCCCACCCGCTGTGACGGCAACTGCCCGGGGGTCCCCCACCCGCTGTGACGGCAACTGCCCGGGGTCCCCCACCCGCTGTGCCGGAAACTGCCCGGGGTCCCCCACCCGCTGTGACGGCAACTGCCCGGGGTCCCCCACCCGCTGTGACGGCAACTGCCCGGGGTCCCCCACCCGCTGTGCCGGAAACTGCCCGGGGGTCCCCCACCCGCTGTGACGGCAACTGCCCGGGGTCCCCCACCCGCCGTGACGGCAACTGCCCGGGGTCCCCCACCCGCCGTGACGGCAACTGCCCGGGGTCCCCCACCCGCCGTGACGGCAACTGCCCGGGGTCCCCCACCCGCTGTGCCGGAAACTGCCCGGGGTCCCCCACCCGCTGTGACGGCAACTGCCCGGGGTCCCCCACCCGCTGTGCCGGAAACTGCCCGGGGTCCCCCACCCGCTGTGACGGCAACTGCCCGGGGTCCCCCACCCGCCGTGACGGCAACTGCCCGGGGTCCCCCACCCGCCGTGACGGCAACTGCCCGGGGCCCTCCACCCGCTGTGACGGCAACTGCCCGGGGCCCTCCACCCGCTGTGACGGCAACTGCCCGGGGTCCCCCACCCGCTGTGACGGCAACTGCCCGGGGTCCCCCACCCGCTGTGCCGGAAACTGCCCGGGGTCCCCCACCCGCTGTGACGGCAACTGCCCGGGGCCCTCCACCCGCTATGACGGCAACTGTACAATTTACTTAAGAAGGTATTAACAAATTTAAAAAATATTTTATTTCTTTTTTTATCTACGAAAATTAATATCTTAAATTTCTACGTGCTAACGTTGCATTCTTTCTCTTCTATTACCTGAGGTTTTAGTGTGACAAAGAATTTTTCTCTTAAAAAGGCCTACTCATAAAAAATTATAAAATGGTTACTGACCCCCTTCATCACAACATTTTGGCCACGGTCCTGATTGGGGGATATATTTTTATATTACCCTATCCTAAAAAAAATTAATCCACCATTTATCTAACAAAGGAAAGAATTTGAAAGCAAACAGGGGGCAAAGTGGTTCCATCCCTTCTTCCCAAATTAATGTTTGCGTACGCTTCGGACTTTATGGACTCACGAAAGTGCTGGTTTGTACAAAATGTTATAGAGAAATCTCAAGAACGGCCAAAAATGAATGAGTACACAAACTAACGAAGAACAAGCTAATATCAGCTGGTGTCATAATAAAATAATGTATCATAAGAAATAACCCTTTGTAATTGATTTCAATGTGGGGGAAAATACACTCGTCTTTTCCAGAACATCTCAATGCATTAATTAATAACAACTTGAAAACCATTCTCCAAACCATTTAAAGAATCAATTGAAATGCACTTTAGGTGGTAGTAAACTAATTAAACATGCATAGACGGGCATAACTTTTCACAACCTACAACGGAGTGTTTAGTCGGAGCGCTCCAATAACGGACGAGTTTCTAGGGTCGGGCTTGCCAACGCGACCAACGCAAGACGCAAAAAGTAAAAAAAAAAAACTACATTTTCAAATACTCGTTTATAATATACGCACAACGCAAAACAGCAACGTAAGCAGTTTTCAGCTTCTTGTGTTTCACCATGCGTTTTATGCCTTCCATATGTAAAGTGTTCCGAAAACTTTTAAAGACGAAGGGGTTGTATGCAAAGAGGACCCACGATGTTGTCTTCATTACATAACATGACGTATTCGCTTGTAAAATTTTCGTAAAAAATTTTAAACTCAAATTATTGACTACTTCATGCATTTTTACGATAAAAACGAAAATAGAAGTGCAAGCAGGGAAGAAATCGTTTATCTAAGTACTGTTTTAAAATTTCAAGTTGTAGGGTTGGAGACGTCTTGCGAACCCGAACCTGGAGCTCTGCGCCTCTCTCGGCGACGCACGTGGGCGCCCCTTTAATCAGTTTTCTGCCGGCGGTGTTGGCAACCCTGGAAGCTCGCAGCCGCGAAGTGCGAGAGAGTGCTCGAAGTGCGAGAGAGTGCTCGCGCAGCAAACAGTCGCCCACGTGACGAGAATACGTGTCTGCGCGAGAAGCGGAAACCCAGCGAACGCGGCAAGAATTCATTAACCTTACACGGAAAAAACACGGAAAATTTTTTTTACCCCCTTATGATTAATTTTTTTAGCGATTCATAAATTTAATAAAGCGAAGAACACTCCAAAGCACATTTTTGAATTAAGATTAAAAAATATATATATATGGACAGCTAAGTTATACGAACTGAAGTTACGAACATGCAGTAGGCTAAGTGCTCAATTATTCATCGCACAGTTATTACAGTTATTCACAGAATGCAAAATAAACCCAATGGTACTTATGAATTCCTTAGTTAATTATTGTACCTACTGGGAATTCATATCTGAACAGCACGAAAATACAAAAGTATTTTAACGTTTTATTTTTTTTGTATTTTTCTTCAAAATCATCGAATTTTAATCATGTGATTTTAAAATGATCGTAATAACGACTATAATTTCAACTAATATACAAATTATTATTATTATCGCTTTTAAACGTTTGCTCTAACCACAAGTTTTGTAACCATAAGTTAAAATTTCCGAGAAAGCTAGAATAGTAAAACTTTTAATAAACCGCCTAATAGTTTAATTTTATATAATATTTTATTTTGAAAATTAAATACTTAGTTAACATTTTAATTGCAAATGTAAAAATGTTGAGGCGAATTTAAAAAAAATATACTTGCCACATATAGGCCTATTTTGTGTGATCTTGTGCTCCTGAGAGCTGTCAAAATTTAATTGCTTTTTGGTTGCCATTTATAAACACGACACCAATGAATAGTTGACGTTTTCAATGGGTAGTTGTAGTTCGGGCGCAAGAAGTTGCATTGGATATTTCTGCTGGTGACGTTGGTATGACATCTAGTCACCAAAAGAATTTAGTAAGTCGTTTTGAAAAATAATATATATATATATATATTACAGAGGGATTCAAGAGCAGAGAGAGTAAAAATCCGTAATTTGATTTCGCCAAAGGTCAAAATTAAAAAAAAAAACCATAGCCTGCTTCCGCCATGCTTCTGTAGTTGACTGAGATTTCAATAAATTGAAGGACTCTGCCAGTAAAATAACAGTAAAATAAATGACATACCGAATCACGACACGTATCATAAAACAGCCAATAAACAGATGATATGATGCATAAGTTATACTTCGAAGTTTATCCTACAGGCCATAGAACCTGCCAATATTTAACGTTTTTTTTTGTTTTTTTTAAAGTGTGGACTGGAAAACCATTCACGGGTTTAGTGATCTAGGATAGATATGCGCAATCTACACACTTGGCTACTCTCTCGTCAGATATCTTAGCCGGGTAGCCCGCGGTTCGATACTTCATTGCGCCAGAGTTGTCCGCATGTTGCCTATGCTTAAGTTGATAAATATTCGCTCTTGTCGGTCTTACTTTATACCTAGGGCAAAGTATTTCTCGCGAAAAGATCTGAACGCTCAGGCTGCAAAAGAATATGCCCGCACCAGTAGTTCCGTTCAGTTGATTGGTGGCCGTCTGCAAGTAAAGCCGTTGCCTTATTTGGCCGGGCCAATCAGGACGCGTTTGAGTTGCCTGTAATTTTTATGAATAAATCTGTTCTCTCATTACGTCATTCATTATACTTTAATAAGTTACCCATGCCTAGAGACCGGAAATATTCGCGAATTCATTTCGCGATAGGCTAAAATACAAATAGTTATACCTCAGTGCTGCCTCTGCTATTGGCTCACCACTCACCTGTATGACTCTGGGCCAATGAGAAACGCCCGACCAAAGCTTTATCGAATCACAGGCTGCTAAGTTGGGACGTCTCACAAGACAGCAGCCAATGAGTGGGTGGCATTTGACCGAGTGTACGTAGAACTATGGAGTTCATCCTAGAAGTCATTGAACCCATGAATTTTTCCTGTCCCTATATGCCTGCGCTAGCGATTGTTCCCTTATAATTGGCGGCTGTCTACAAGAGAAGCAATCACCCTATTTGGCTGAGCCATTCGCGAAGTGTGTTCTCCCGCACCGGACGGCTGTGATTGGTGTGCTGACAGTGGACATGGACTTGAAATAAACCCAGCCAACCACGTGACACAGGCGATGCTACAAAGTTTTAACACACAGCTGTCTTGAAAATCTATCTTTTCGCGAAAAATACACTGCCCTATTAATTACTTGCGAGCGAATATCGGATGTTGTCTGCTGTCAGCACAACAATCACAGCCATCCAGTGCGGAAGCAAACGCGTCCTGACTGGCCAGACCAAATAGGGCAATGACTTCTCTTGCAGACGCGGCCAATTACAAAGGAGCAATATCTAGCGCAGGCATACCTCATTGCAGTCTAATGAGCGATCAGGTTACGCCCCAACTAATAGGCTAATAACTTCAGCAACATGTTTAGGAACGTTTCCAAGCCATAATGGCAGTGTCGGTTTGTGTTACTGAAGATGGTAGCTTGGCGGGGAAGCGCACCAGCATGAGTTTCTCGTACTCCTCCTCGATGACGGAGCCGTTGTAGTAGCGCTTGGAGGCGTGCAGGCTGGGGAAGTAGAAGCCGCGGCGACACACGCACTTGTAGCTGCCTCGCCGGAAGCCCAGCCCCGGCAGCGGCACGCACTGCAACAAACACCAGACATAACCTCATTTCGAGGAGCGGCACGCACTGCAACAATCACCAGACATAACCTCATTTCGAGGAGCGGCACGCACTGCAACAATCACCAGACATAACCTCACTTCGAGCAGAGGCACGCACTGCAACAATCACCAGACATAACCTCATTTCGAGGAGCGGCACGCACTGCAACAATCACCAGACATAACCTCACTTCGAGCAGAGGCACGCACTGCAACAATCACCAGACATAACCTCACTTCGAGCAGAGGCACGCACTGCAACAATCACCAGACATAACCTCACTTCGAGGAGCAGCACGCACTGCAACAATCACCAGACATAACCTCACTTCGAGCAGAGGCACGCACTGCAAGAATCACCAGACATAACCTCACTTCGAGCAGAGGCACGCACTGCAACAATCACCAGACATAACCTCACTTCGAGGAGCGGCACGCACTGCAACAATCACCAGACATAACCTCACTTCGAGCAGAGGCACGCACTGCAACAAACACCAGACATAACCTCACTTCGAACAGAGGCACGCACTGCAACAATCACCAGACATAACCTCACTTCGAGCAGAGGCACGCACTGCAACAATCACCAAACATAACCTCACTTCGAGCAGAGGCACGCACTGCAACAATCACCAGACATAACCTCACTTCGAGCAGAGGCACGCACTGCAACAATCACCAGACATAACCTCACTTCGAGCAGAGGCACGCACTACAACAAACACCAGACATAACCTCACTTCGAGCAGAGGCACGCACTGCAACAATCACCAGACATAACCTCACTTCGAGCAGAGGCACGCACTGCAACAATCACCAGACATAACCTCACTTCGAGCAGAGGCAGGCACTGAAACAATCACCAGACATAACCTCACTTCGAGGAGCGGCACGCACTGCAACAATCACCAGACATAACCTCACTTCGAGGAGCAGCACGCACTGAAACAATTACCAGACATAACCTCACTTCGAGCAGAGGCACGCACTGCAACAATCACCAGACATAACCTCACTTCGAGCAGAGGCACGCACTGCAACAATCACCAGACATAACCTCACTTCGAGCAGAGGCACGCACTGCAACAATCACCAGACATAACCTCACTTCGAGCAGAGGCACGCACTGCAACAATCACCAGACATAACCTCACTTCGAGCAGAGGCACGCACTGCAACAATCACCAGACATAACCTCACTTCGAGGAGCAGCACGCACTGCAACAATCACCAGACATAACCTCACTTCGAGCAGAGGCACGCACTGCAACAATCACCAGACATAACCTCACTTCGAGCAGAGGCACGCACTGCAACAAACACCAGACATAACCTCACTTCGAGCAGAGGCACGCACTGCAACAATCACCAGACATAACCTCACTTCGAGCAGAGGCACGCACTGCAACAATCACCAGACATAACCTCACTTCGAGCAGAGGCACGCACTGAAACAATCACCAGACATAACCTCACTTCGAGGAGCGGCACGCACTGCAACAATCACCAGACATAACCTCACTTCGAGGAGCAGCACGCACTGAAACAATCATTAGACATAACCTCACTTCGAGCAGAGGCACGCACTGCAACAATCACCAGACATAACCTCACTTCGAGCAGAGGCACGCACTGCAACAATCACCAGACATAACCTCACTTCGAGCAGAGGCACGCACTGCAACAATCACCAGACATAACCTCACTTCGAGCAGAGGCACGCACTGCAACAATCACCAGACATAACCTCACTTCGAGCAGAGGCACGCACTGCAACAATCACCAGACATAACCTCACTTCGAGCAGAGGCACGCACTGAAACAATCACCAGACATAACCTCACTTCGAGGAGCGGCACGCACTACAACAATCACCAGACATAACCTCACTTCGAGGAGAGGCACGCACTGCAACAATCACCAGACATAACCTCACTTCGAGCAGAGGCACGCACTGAAACAATCACCAGACATAACCTCACTTCGAGGAGCGGCACGCACTGCAACAATCACCAGACATAACCTCACTTCGAGCAGAGGCACGCACTGCAACAATCACCAGACATAACCTCACTTCGAGCAGAGGCACGCACTGCAACAATCACCAGACATAACCTCACTTCGAGGAGCGGCACGCACTGCAACAATCACCAGACATAACCTCACTTCGAGGAGCAGCACGCACTGAAACAATCACCAGACATAACCTCACTTCGAGCAGAGGCACGCACTGCAACAATCACCAGACATAACCTCACTTCGAGCAGAGGCACGCACTGCAACAATCACCAGACATAACCTCACTTCGAGCAGAGGCACGCACTGCAACAATCACCAGACATAACCTCACTTCGAGGAGCGGCACGCACTGCAACAATCACCAGACATAACCTCACTTCGAGGAGCAGCACGCACTGAAACAATCACCAGACATAACCTCACTTCGAGGAGCGGCACGCACTGCAACAATCACCAGACATAACCTCACTTCGAGGAGCGGCACGCACTGCAACAATCACCAGACATAACCTCACTTCGAGCAGAGGCACGCACTGCAACAATCACCAGACATAACCTCACTTCGAGCAGAGGCACGCACTGCAACAATCACCAGACATAACCTCACTTCGAGGAGCGGCACGCACTGCAACAATCACCAGACATAACCTCACTTCGAGGAGCAGCACGCACTGAAACAATCACCAGACATAACCTCACTTTGAGCAGAGGCACGCACTGCAACAATCACCAGACATAACCTCACTTCGAGCAGAGGCACGCACTGCAACAATCACCAGACATAACCTCACTTCGAGCAGAGGCACGCACTGCAACAATCACCAGACATAACCTCACTTCGAGGAGCGGCACGCACTGCAACAATCACCAGACATAACCTCACTTCGAGGAGCAGCACGCACTGAAACAATCACCAGACATAACCTCACTTCGAGCAGAGGCACGCACTGCAACAATCACCAGACATAACCTCACTTCGAGCAGAGGCACGCACTGAAACAATCACCAGACATAACCTCACTTCGAGGAGCGGCACGCACTGCAACAATCACCAGACATAACCTCACTTCGAGGAGCGGCACGCACTGCAACAATCACCAGACATAACCTCACTTCGAGGAGCGGCACGCACTGCAACAATCACCAGACATAACCTCACTTCGAGCAGAGGCACGCACTGCAACAATCACCAGACATAACCTCACTTCGAGCAGAGGCACGCACTGAAACAATCACCAGACATAACCTCACTTCGAGGAGCGGCACGCACTGCAACAATCACCAGACATAACCTCACTTCGAGGAGCGGCACGCACTGCAACAATCACCAGACATAACCTCACTTCGAGCAGAGGCACGCACTGCAACAATCACCAGACATAACCTCACTTCGAGCAGAGGCACGCACTGAAACAATCACCAGACATAACCTCACTTCGGGGAGAGGCACGCACTGCAACAATCACCAGACATAACCTTACTTCGAGGAGCGGCACGCACTGCAACAATCACCAGACATAACCTCACTTCGAGCAGAGGCACGCACTGCAACAATCACCAGACATAACCTCACTTCGAGGAGCGGCACGCACTGTAACACAACCAAACATAACCTCACACAATGAAACATAACCTCACTTTGAGAAGCGGCATGCATTGTAACATAACGAAACATAACCTCACTTCGAGAAACGCTACACTCTTGTGATATTGAGCTTTAGGAAGAGCGATTTCAGCTCAGTGGCATTAAAATACTCCGCTCGAAACATGCGTCCCATTCAAATTTGCGCGTTACTGTTCGTGCCTGTAACTTTTCACGGATTCGTTTCCGGACATGTTCCTGAACAAAATTTGCTTGTTTTAGTATTTTCTACTACCCACTTATTTATGACATCCGATTTGCGAACATCCTGTACTGTTATAAGTGTATTTTCAGATGTTAGGTAGTAAGAAAATGCGTCAACTGGGTTTCTCGTGGTTCGATCCTTGGAGTTCTCAAAATGAATGGTAAGCCAATAGCAGTCTTCCGGTCGCTACCAATAAGGAATAACTCGTGAACATGAACATAGTGATTAAATCATCCCAAGAAGCAAAACTGTTGATTATATGTGTTTAACGTTCAACGTCATTTAGAGCGCTGCCTTAGATTTTTTGTTTGGATACTTCTAAAATATATTTAACTTGTGTTGCCATGGGCTAATGATTTTTGAGTTTGCATTTAATTTAGCGGGGTGGAAAAAAAATTTTTTTTTTTTTTTTAGTGGCCATCAGTTAGAACAATTACTGTAACGAGTGGGAAAATACGTTCGAGAAGGATAGCCGAATTATTTAAATACAGCTTAATTTAAGTGTTGTGATTTCATTAATTAAATTACAACTTTCAAAACCTCTGTTCACAAATTAATCGTTTTTTATTTCAGTCCACAGTTTACTCCCCCCCCCCCCCCCTTCCCAACTGGAGCTCGACTCGACAGTGGTTCCCCCTACTACTCGTCTCTTGACTCGCAACTCACACTCGTCCTCTTACCGCCACAAACAGCACAGCCTAGATGCCCCAGTCTCCGCGCACGGAGTCCATCGCTCGTCGTCCGCTTTCGCTCGCCAAGGGGAAACGTCTTTGCCTCGGAGGCCGGCGTCGCCGTTTTTACACCCCTCAGCCTCCTTTCGGAATGGTCTCGCACACCTTCGAAGCGTAGCCTCATCAGGGTCGACTAGATACACGAAGCTTCCAGAACCACGGGGTCCTAGTTACTCCAGTTCGCGCATGCGGGTATCTGGGGATGTGACGAACCCTCTAGAACTATAGAGAGTTCTCCGGGAGAGAGGGGGGGGGGTTATTGAGGCGCCTTTCCTAACTGGATTAGGCGTGTAGCAGTAATGGACCGTGCCCCACCCGCTGGCGAGCTGGCCTCGTTGCCTCGGATCCACTATCTTGGCAACAGTACATTTTACAAGCCATTAGGTACATTTCTCTACTTGCAGCTAAGCTACTGGGAGTTTTACAGGCAGTAAGAACCTCATTACTTCCCAGTTTACAGGCAGCGAGGTTGTAGGATGGTTTAGATGAGCAAGAATGGACTGCAACAACCTGACGTCTCAGCAAAAAGGCACACAGAGACGGGAGCATTCGACAAAACAAACACCCTGACATTCTTTTATTCCGTGGCCTCTTGATTGGTCATGAAAATTATCAATTTAAATTTTCGTCGCACGCAGAGATTACGTAAAATCACCGATAATAACTTTCTTAAAAAACTTTGTCACATTGCATGGGCTACTTCCTATTTCTTCTTTTGTGTATCACGGATAAAATTAAATTAGAAAAAAATATATTATATAACTCCGCGAACTCGAAATACGGTCAACTAAAACCTTCAAAGAGCACAAGTATTCTTAGAGTCTTTATAGTAAAAGCTATATCTTATCTCTCATGCAAACTCAGATAATGAATACCCACGTTGAAATGATTCGAGTAGTTATGAAGTTCACACATGTAAACAATCGTTCCCTAATTACAAGGCGACAATTAATTTTACAGAATAAAAAATTATATAGTAAAATAAATCTGGTGAAAATAAACTGTAAATTATAAGCGAAATTTATCTGAAAATTGATGATGTGTAGTGGAGTGTAGCGTGAAAGTACCTACTGTGAGGTGAGAAGGTTTCGTCTTCAAACTGCCGCGCTGCTCGTGCGTCAAGCACTGCAGTATCCAGCTCCCGGTAACGACAAGGCTTCTGCCCGATTTATTTATGAGCCGTTCGATCGTCCCTTCAGGGCTGCTTCACAAATGGCAGCTTCGTCGCCTGCAGACGTGACTCCTGTGCCTCGCGCTTGAGCGACTGCGACCTTGGACGACCTTGGACGCCCTTGGACGCCCTTGTCCTCCTGCCACGTCCCAGCATGCCTCGCGAGTCTTTCCCGGGCTCTTCCTAGAGGCGGGCTCGCCATTTAAAAAAAAAAAATTGGTTGTCTGTAAAGTCGGTTTACGGACGATAGTTTAACGTGACAACGTCATAACAAAACATTGATGAAATGATTGCATACTTTTATTAATAAAATTGAATCATTTTTATTGAATTATCACTAAGAAGGAGTGAAATGTAATCTACAATTTAATTGATAAATTTACTTTTATTTGCACTCATTAATTCAAATATGTTTATTACTTTAACGAAGAGATTATTTTAACTATAACTTTTATACATGTTTGCTATTTAACTTCTTCCAATCTGTGGACGATAATAGGAAAAGTAGGAAACGAATGGGAGTATTTCAAGTTTAACATGTCTCGAAAAAGTCAAATCGATGGTTGTTCCAATCGAGTGGAAGAAAGATAGATGCGGCGCAAGCGTACAATGAGCGTAACGGGACACAGCGTAATGGGACAATGTGCGTAACGGGACACTTTTTCGTGCGTGCAGCCGGCGTTCATCGATTTATTAGACGTCACGTCAAAAATGAGTGCGTGTATTCACGTAACTTATGTACGCGCGTTAGAAGTTACACCTACTTGGCATGATAAACAACTAACTTTAATTCCTCTGTGTTGTCAACTTTGTGTTGTCAGAACATATTATGTTTGGTATCATCGTTGGGTGTCTTCTGTCTGTCGCTGTTGTTACCCAAGGTTGTTCTTTGTTTTTTTACTGTTCTTGTCGCAGTTGTCTCGTTGTTTCGTTCGTGGTGTGACGTTGTTATAATTCCTTCCATTGAATCTTCTGTACTGTCTATACATTTGGGAACTGACAATCAGCTGATATTAACTCCCCCCGCCCTTTTTTTTGTGTTTCTATATTCATTTTTGTTCATCCGTTCTTCATGTCTTCACTATGATCTACACAGCAAACAACCAATAACCTATGTCAAAAATAATGTTTGAAACCAGTCTCCCCCATTGCAGGAATCATCCAAAGAAAGTAACCGGTAGTTTTATCTCCACCTGTCGATACCAAGTTCCCTTGGGTCCAGTGATCTTTTTTTTTTTAAGTTTATTTTTACCGCAGCGACCGCTATCGCAGCTGTGAATGGGAGGAGAAAATAAGCAGATACATACATACATACATACATACATTCTGTTGAAAACGTGAAAAAAATAAAAACCGTCGCACGCGGACATCCCGAATGAAGATAAGTCTTGCGAGGGAACGTGATTCGCAGGGAAAAAAAAACTCCCAGCGTGTGACCGAGGTGAAAGCGTGGTGTCAGATGTGGTCGGAGATTAAGAGCGGACCAGACAGAGAGAGCAGAAGTTATTTTTTCTTTTTGTTGCACTGCACAGAAACATTTTTTATACTTTTACAAAATATTCCCTTAGAAACCAGTTGCCAAGAAATAATTTGTAATACTACAAGGAAGATGACGTAACTTTGCACAAAACACATGGCTAGGGTTATTTTGCATTTATGAAATACTTTTTCGAGTATTTATTACATAAATTGGCACATAATTTTATAATTTAAATTGGTGCTTCATTCAAACAATATCTTTAAACCATGGAAAATATAATCAAATGTTCTACAATTGGACTTTACTTTGTTGTATTATGCTTATTATGTGCGCATTTAATACTGGAAAGCTATTGAAAGCTGTACGGTTTACAAATAACTTTAACTACTGGAGTAAATGGGACAAAATGAAGCATAAATGCCTGGGTAAGAATCCGAACCCAGTATTACAAAAGGTTTAACTGTTCTGTGCTACGCATAACACTCCGTAAATCTTAATTTATGTTTGCCAGTAGTATTAATAAACAACTTTTGTATAAAAACTGAGTGGTAAACTTTTTTTCTAAATTTTCTTAACAAAGTATTAAGATGTTTAGACGCTAAATATTAATTTTTTTTAGTGTTTCTGCAGGTCTGTCTACAGATAATATCACTACAAGAGAATATTTAAAAATCATATACATCTTCGATGTACGGTAAACTGTTGATGGGCTACCACGGGATTAAGGCGGAATTTTTAGCACGTGCCAAATAATTATACAAGAAAAAACCATACATATATTTATATGATAGCTGTCGATGCTAATCGCTTCAAAAGTCAGACACCGCAACCTCAACACCCACTGGGAGCAGTCCGAGCCATTGTAGCCGGTTGGGGACATTGTAGCCGGTTGGAGACATTGTAGCTGGTTGGAGACATTGTAGCCGGTTGGAGATATTGTAGCAATTTGGAGCAATTAGAGCCACGTAGCCAGTTGGAGCAATGTTCTAACAAGTTTTGTGAATCTTTATAGTTAAATCTTTTGTTCCGTCCTTGCAAACAGAAGATTTTGCTGGCCTATATGCTTGTAGAATCTTATAGTACTTGTTAAGCACTATAGGTTATGCTAGTACTTTAGGTCTAACCGTTAGAAGATTTTCTCCTACGTTCTTTAAACTTGGTCGAAGCTTGTTTGAAAGGCATGCCAAGCATCGAAAGAGAATAACTTGTGGTTCGGAGGTGATTGACCTATGTGTTCGTATTTGGCAGTCTAGTATTCATAAAGTGCACCGAATATGGCCTCCATGGCAGGCATAATGATATTAAGAAACACATTTATTCAGCCGACCAGTTGTCTTGTATATAAACCTTGTTCATAATGATAAAGATTAATAAACTCGTGTAAAGGTAGGTAATAGGAAATAAAATGAACTGAAATAATGATATTTAAGCGATCATTGCTTTTAAAACTTACAAAATAATGATTCAAGGAATTAATCAATATATTAATAGGTAGTTTTTAAATTATTTTTAGATTATAATTTTTTCTATATTTTTGATGTAGTGTGTACTTTTGAAAGTTTCACGGCGCGAACAACAAAAATTGTAATGGCACGAATTAATGTTTTAGACGTATTATTTTCAATAATGATAGTGGGTAAGGTAAAAATATAGTCTATTCTCCTAAGAGAGTAATTAAATCAATTTTTACCATGTTACAATGGACTGAAAAAATATGTTTACTAATTCATTCATGGATTTTTTCGAGCACACATTACAAAATAGACTGAAAATAAAATCGTGATCAATGTGGAAAAAAAATAGTATTGTATTAAAATTTTTTTTCGCTTGTTTGAAAAATAAAGTTAACGGAAAATAACTACAAGCTTACACGATCAGGCATGAAACATCCAAGTAAAACTTTGGTAGGTGTGACGAGACATCTCCCTTTTCCTCGAGTTCAGCCTGTGCAGTGTGGCGTGTGAATTGTTCGAAACAAAGTTTCGGGTAATTTCACATCAAGTGAACACTGCACTGAAGTCCTTCAACATCCCGCACAACACGACGTGGAAGTTGCCCCGGTGGAAACTCTTTAGACGAGGAGACGATAGGTTTGATCGAGCGAAACGAAAAGTTTAGTAAAATACTCCACGTTCAGAGCCCTGAAAAATTCGCGTTAATATTCGTAAAGAAGGTTGAACGCGTAATTAAACAGACTATAGCTGTCTCTTCATTGGGCCATAGGTAATTATGACACACACCGAAGGACAATAAACCATTAAAAAAATTACAAAATTCAAAAAGCCAATCACGCGCAATTGGGCTCGAAGGTAGGCGTGGCAGCAGCTAATGTGATAGAGACCGGGAAAAATTCTCCGATTCATTTCTGGACAGGTTAAAATTCAAACGTGTATACATTTTTCTGCTTCTGCCATCGGCTCACAGGTTATAAAGATCACTTAGGGCCAATGAGGAACCTCAACCATAGAAGTGTCGAATCACATGCTCCCCAGTTGATATGCCTCACAGGCCAGCAGCCAATGAACACGGGACTTGCACCAATGTTATCGGTGTAATCAGGGAGCAGTTACCTCGGGGTTTATCAACAGAGCGACTGTAATTACAAACAATCACTGACTTTTGTGTTTATCACTCTACTTTTAATTAAATAAAGTAAGCAGTATATACGTATTTATAAGTTTATAAAACATTCAATAGTGACAAATTGAGACTTTTCTAAAATCATAACACATGTTTTCTTGGCATTCCGTCAGTGTATTAACTAAAATCTAAGTCAAGAAGAGTGCGATTTCATTGGTGAGAGATATGCAGAGACGCGCAACAATTCGCGATATTTTCTGGAACCAGGCAAGACTCCACAGACACTTGTAAAATAAAAAATAAAATAGGTTTGTTTTTCCAGTCAGGTAACAGAAACGGTCGTAACAAAACGGCGACACGCGACGACAATACAGACCAGTGTTCGTCTGGAGGGATATTCTGGGGAAAACCACGGGAGACATGATCCTGGAATGCGAGTTCAGTGCCGCTCCATCTATATCGACTGTTTTTTTTTTCTCCCCTTCTTTCATTATCTTGTAACGCATGCACGTAGGCAGCGGCACGAGCAGCCGCGACAGGCGGGTTGCCAGTCCCCTCAGGGGCTACTCGCGGAAGGAGAGTGCTTTTTGATGTGTGGGCCCTCCCCCACCCGCGCGGGGGGAGGGGGGGTGGGTCGTGAGGGGAGGGAGGTAGCGGGTGATTCTCTGAATCTTCTTTGACGGCAGCTGCGGGTCGCCCCCGGCTGGACCACTCCGCCTGTAATCCCGCAGAGAGGAGGGGACTGTTCCTGTGCCCACACACTCACACAGTGGCTCCCGACACTCAGCCAGGCGGTGATGGTTCCTGCCCAGCCCACGCAAGGGCATGCTTCAACACCTGGTATTTTACCCTTGATGTACACATCGTTAGAGACCGGGAAAATTCGCAGATTCATTCCGCGATAGTCTGAAATTCATACACATATACCTTTAAGCTGCTCTTGCTATTGGCTCACTGTTAGTCTGGGCGACTCCGGGCCAATGAGAAACCCTACAACCAAAGAAGTAACGAATCACAGGGAAAATCCAGTTGAGACGACTCACAAGTCAGCAGCCAACGAACTGGCTTTATTGGCCCGAGTGTACAGAGGACTGTGTAGACTATCCTGGAGGTCATCGAAACAGCGAATTTTTCAGGTCCCTACATATCGTACATACTCTTACATCATCTACCTAGGGGAAAAAAAGGAAAGCTATACCCTTCGATAACGAAACATTGAACTAAATCACTAAACAAAACCTTTAAAAAACACTTTGCAATATATAACTTTTTTTTTGCTCATGTATGATAGTTGCGGTCGTGTATTTTTGTTTTGCGAAATAATATGATTGCTGATTAGTAGAGACGTCAGTTCGTTGGCTGCTGACTTGTGAGTCGTCTCAACTGGTGATTGCCCGAGATTCGTCACTTCTTTGGTTGAGGGGTTCTCATTGGCCCAGAGTCGCCCAGACGAACATTGAGCCAATAGCAAGAGCAGCTTAAAGGCATACGTGTATGAATTTCAGACTATCGCTAAATTAATCTGCGAATTTTTACGGTCTCTAGTAATTAATCAATTCCATTCCAATAAGTTTAACCCCTTGCAGCCAACGTTCTTTAAATGATACACGCAATGGGGAATTAATAATAAATAAAATTTATTGGACATACGACATTGCATTTTGCGCTGTTTTGTCATGGGAAAAATTCATGAATGCAAAAAAAAAATTAAAATGAAGATTGAATGTGTTTATCTGTGCTGTCCATAATACCTGTTTAGGTTCATCGTTGAGTATATCGTTTGACATCAGCTGATTTAGGCTGTTATTTTTGTGGTTTTATTTTTACATTTTTATTTCTTATTTTGCATTTATGAATTTTTCCCATTACACAAAGTTCTAAACTGTAGTGACATATGTCCAACTAAAAATAGCCTAAGGAAATACATAACATTTGTGCTAAAAGAGTAAAGAAATTGACTTTTATGCGAGAAAGGGAGGTTTACAGTTTTTAGTCAATATTTTTTTTTCGGATATTGAAAAGAGATATATGAGTGATTTAACGAAAGTTTTTTTTTGTTGTTGTTGTAAAAGGTTTAGTACACGGTACTGCGAGTGGCACAGGACGTTTCAGGAAACCATCATTTCTATAACTCGACATAAACTAAATCACAGGGAGACAACTTGAAGTTCCCGCCATCGACGATCCAGCAGGCGCCCTCGCTCAACTCCGAGTGCGTTGTTCCCAGATCGCAATTATATTTATTCCTCGATGGGTCTACAGTAAAAATATCAACTCAAATAACTATTATACGGGGGGAAATATATTAAATACGAAGGGTCTAATCCCTCTTATTAAGCGCCTCACATGTCACTCTCTCTATAAAAAAAAACCGCGTTTGAAATTAAACGTCAAAAATGGGGCTGCGAAAAATTATTGCGTTTTTTTTGTCAAATAAAATATCCTGGGAATTGAAACCGCATGCCTCTCCAAACACTTTGGTGAATTGTGTGGCACTTTCATTTATTAATCAATAGGGTTTATATTTCACGCAGTTATGAGCATTTATTGAGAAACAAAAAAACTGGATTTATTTTACTGCCAACGTTAATAGGGTCTAATTACGGAATATATGTTTCTATAAATACGTAATTAAATTTTCATTTTCACGGGACGGGATATAGTTTAAAAAAATATGATGCACTTCTGCGGTGGATAAGAACTCGCACAATTTATAGCCAATATCAATCACGTCTGAATGCTACCTGAGCAGCTCCGCATACATTAATTGTAGCGATGATTTAATTAAGTCATGTAAATTAACACCAACTAAATATGAATATCAGGTTGACGTTTCCATAGTAAAATTTAAAAAAAAAAATACATTTTCGTTATTTCCTTATCAATTTTTTGTGTTCGTATACAGATTTTACCAAAATTTTAAGACTATTAAATAATAAAAAATAATAGTAGTTTGTTCTAAAGTTCCGTTAAAAATAGCTTCTTAATCGCAATAAATCTTTTGATAACAATCTTTATTTGCTTGGATGCCAGACCACCAAAATTTTAAAGAAAAAAAAATTAAATCGAGAAGAAATTTTTCTGCGGCCACGTTGTCGCCACAGAACAACCATGCCCTTATAAGGATGCAACGGAAAAATTCGCTAGTTCAGTCCGCAAACACCTTTTTACCTTGTTTGCTTTACCGGAGACTAGAACACTTGGCGGGTTCGGTAACTTCTAGTATAGAATCCACAATCCCTTGTTGCATATGCTCATTGGCTGCTGGCTGCGAGATGTATGATCTGGGGAGCATGTGATTGGATACTTCTAGGGTAGCGAGTTTCTCATTATTAGGCCTTAGTCATCAGGATGAACGATGAGCTAATAATAGCTAGAGACCAGAAAAATTCGCGGGTTCAATGACCTTCAGGATAGACTCCAATATCCACTACACACTCGGGCAAATGTCAACAGTTCATTGGCTGCTGACTTGTGAGTCGTCTCGACTGGGTGGCCTGTGATTCGACACTTCTATGAATGAGGGTTTCTAACTGGCCCTCAGTCCTCCAGATTAACAGAGAACCAATGGCAGAAGCAGCTCTAAGGTATAATTATTTGAATTTTAGCATAACACGAAATGAATCCGCGAATTTTTCAGGTCTCTAATAATAGCATAAAACGCAAAAATGTATACATGTTTGAATTATAACCTATTCAGAAATGAAACCGCAATTTTTTTCCGATATCTAGGAATTAATACGCATAATAAAACAAAATATAGACAAATTATTATTCATTATAATTTTTTCTATGATTTAAAATAATTTATGCGCCAATTTTCGTAGGAAATACTCAGTATTATCTCGAAGAAAAAAACGTATTCCATAAAGGTAGGGACCTGAAAAATTCGCAGATTCATTTCGCGATGGTCTGAAATTCATACACACCTACCTTTAAGCTGCTCTTGCTATTGGCTCACTGTTCGTCTGGGTGACTCTGGGCCAATGAGAAACCCTCAACCAAAGAAGTAACGAATCTCGGGGCAAACACCAGTTGAGATGACTCACAAGTCAGCAGCCAAACGAACTGGCGTTATTTGCCCTAGTGTACAGAGGACTGTGTAGACTATCCTGGAGGTCATCGAAACAGCGAATTTTTCAAGTCCCTTCATAAATGATAATATAACCACAGTCGTGTGTTGTACAAAGATACAATATCTTTCTTGTAGTGTTACGAGCTATTTCTTGGCAACTGGTTTCCAAAGTGCATGATGTGTTGTTCCGTGTGGCCTGTAGCGGAATGCACTCACTGCAGTGTAATGACGTAGAGACCGGAAAAATTTGCGAATACATTTCGCGATACGCTAAAATACAAATGGTTATACCTCAGTGCTGCCTCTGCTATTGGCTCACAACTCACCTGGATGACTCTGGACCAATGAGAAACGTCCGACCAAAGCTTCATCGAATCACAGGCTGATACGTTGCGACGTCTCACAAGACAGCAGCCAATGAGTGGGTGGCATTTGACCGAGTGTACGTAGAACTATGGAGTTCATCCTAGAGGTCATTGAACCCGCGAATTTTTCCTGTCCCTACGTAATGAGATGCAGCTGAGGGGGCGCGGCGCGGGGAGCACCCCGACAGCAGCCGACGCCACGGGCGGGCCTGTAGCGGCGACGGGCGGGGACGGGCGGGCCTGTAGCGGCGACGGGCGGTGACGGGTGGGCCTGTAGCGGCGACGGGCGGGGACGGGTGGGCCTGTAGCGGCGACGGGCGGGGACGGGTGGGCCTGTAGCGGCGACGGGCGGGGACGGGCGGGCCTGTAGCGGCGACGGGCGGGGACAGGTGGGCCTGTAGCGGCGACGGGCGGGGACGGGTGGGCCTGTAGCGGCGACGGGCGGGGACGGGCGGGCCTGTAGCGGCGACGGGCGGGGACAGGTGGGCCTGTAGCGGCGACGGGCGGGGACGGGCGGACCTCCCCGCCTAAGCCCGCCCTCGGGGCCGGCCCCGAGCTCATTAAACCGAACAATGTCGTCGCCGGTTGTTAGCCATATTCCGTCGGTCGCCGCGGGCCGCACAATGCCTGGACCCGAGACCAGATTTATTTTCCTTTCTTTCTCGGAGAATCAATTTCCTGTCAGGGAAATATTCCTGTTTCCGGGACGGTCGAAGATAAAAAAAAAATTAATCAGATCATAAACTTAAGATATTACTGACGTAAATAGCCAGGTATATCCCCATCAAACCTTTTCTAAACGAGATATGCACATTTATTAATATTTCACCTGTTATAGATACACAACATTATTTTTATGCTCTTACAAAAGATTACTTTGGAAACCAGTTGCACGGAAGAGTTAATAATAATAAAAGGAAAAAAATGAAAATTATTACAACACAATACTATGTTATTTTGTACATGTGTGAAATATGTTATACCTAGGGACCTGAAAAATTCGCGGTTTCGATGACCTCCAGGATAGTCTACACGGTCCTCTGTACATTCGGGGCAAATAACGCCAGTTCGTTGGCTGCTGACTTGTGAGTCGTCTCAACTGGTGTTTGCCCGTGATTCGTTACTTCTTTGGTTGAGGGTTTCTCACTGGCCCAGAGTCGCCCAGACGAACAGTGAGCCAATAGCAAAAGCAGTTTAAAGGTATACGTGTATGAATTTCAGACTGTCACGAAATGGATCTGCGAATTTTTCCGGTCTCTACGTATGGGACATAAACTCGGCCAAACACGAAACAAGGGACAATGCTATAGTGTTTTAACTTTTAGCTAGTCTCGGAATCTTTTCGCGAAATCTGCATGACCCTAGTAATCCAAGATGACGGCCGGGACGGCTCCGACCAAGATGGCGGTCGGCAGCAGGCAGCAGGAGAGGGCTCACCTCGGTGGTCCTCTTCTTGCACTTGTCGGAGGCCGCGAAGATGTTGAGCTGCGTGCTGCCTACCGGCAGGGGGCACTGGTCTATGTCCACCCGCCGCAGGTCTATGTCTATGCCGCTCGTGCCCCTGCAACACGCCAGAGTTCACTCTCGCAGAGTCTCTTCCTCTTGCAGACTTTCACAGCCATTGTCTGGGGTAGCTTGCCTTCTGGGTTGTAGCCGTAGGTAACTGCTCCCTGATGATGGCGACTATGCAATGTCGACCGAAACGTTGGTGAATTATTTGCCAAGGACGCGGCCACAACCCAGAAGCCAAGCTACTTCCTCTTGCAGCCGGCTGCAAGAGCGGCCATCGCCAGAGACCAGAGACCCAGGGACGTGTCCTGGGGGGAGTCCTGACCACTCCCCTCCCGTGGTTTAAAACAAAAAACAAGCGCAGACTAAAGGAGAAAGTTACAGCAAAATATCTGCATAAGATTACAGAGGAATATTTAAAAAGGTGGGGTGGTGGACAGGACCATAACAAAACCGTATATTTTAGGTCGTTTTCAGGCCACAACAATGTTTCATTGCCACTTACTTCTTTGGCTTCTGAAATGGGTTACGTCTGTGATAAAGATGGTATGCCTGATAGTTTCACAGACGTGGCCAAGAAACACTTTGTGACTGGCCAAGAAATCCTATGATATAGGTTTTTATCATAATTTAAATATTTAAATTTTCCAAATTAAAGCTAAGTAACATAATTTTATGAAAGGCCTTCAGTATTTAGTCATATATGTTAATTATTTAATTCATTTCTAGGATTAATACACTTAGATTTCGCTGCCTTTAAGGAGACAATATTAAACGAAAAATACACTGATATAATCAGAAAGAGCCTTTTTATTCCTATTGATTTCTTCCTTTCTTTTAGAATGGTTGGTCACAAAATGACTTACCGGATGTCTAGCTGTCAGCCAATTATAGATCTAGTGGAGAAAGAACATACATAAAGACCGAAAGAATTCGCTGATTCATTTAGTGATAGACTAAAATTCAAACAACATTACCTCTGTATTGTTTCTGCTGTTGATGAGGAACTTTCAACCAAGGAAGTATCAAATCATAGACCACCAAGTAGAGATTTCTCACAAGTCAAGAGCCAATCAACAGGTGACGTATCTCCGAGAATGTCTGTGGAGTCTATCCTGAAGGTAATTTAAACCGCAAATTTTTCAGGTCTCTAAACAAATTTTAACCTATACTAGTTACTAAAATGGGAACTGTGAGTATTTGATTAATTATAAATTTTATTTTATTCCAACATAATGTAAGCGAGCTGAGAACCGCAGGATATTATTTTATTTTATGTACGTGCGAGAGGCACACGTGACAGTGAGATCCACAGAGTCATTAGCAAGCCTTGCAGCTTGGACGCACAGTGGGATATATCACTGCTGTTACTACTGCTTCTCAGTCTAGGCGAGAGCTGGGCTGGCTCACAGCCAAGTCCGTTCCCAATGCGACTGCCTTCGCTGTTTCCAATGACCTCGCAGCAGAGGAGACGTTAAGTAAAACAATAACAATTAGTAAGACGAATAACAATAAAATAATTTATTTTTTATATTACCGCTTCGAGACTCACGCAAAAAGCAAACCAGAAACATACCACGAGAAACACTTGAAAGTTTCAGCCTTAACAATACAAATTACATTAAAATCGGGTTTTCTTTCTTCCTTCTTCGGATGTTTCACTCAGATTTGAATGTATCGCGAGTATTGCGCGTTCCTTTCCAGTCCAGTTCGCCGAAAGGAAGCTAATTACGCGGTTCATTGTGAGCGCCTAACAAGCAGCGCTGCAGTCCCTCGAGCGGCGCGCAGAGGAAGCTCGCAGGGAGGGGCAGTTCCCGGCAGTGCTGGGTGCTTCTAGTTCCCGGCAGTGCTGGGTGCTTCTAGTTCCCGGCAGTGCTGGGTGCTTCTAGTTCCCGGCAGTGCTGGGTGCTTCTAGTTCCCGGCAGTGCTGGGTGCTTCTAGTTCCCGGCAGTGCTGGGTGCTTCTAGTTCCCGGCAGTGCTGGGTGCTTCTAGTTCCCGGCAGTGCTGGGTGCTTCTAGTTCCCGGCAGTGCTCTGTGCTTCTAGTTCCCGGCAGTGCTGGGTGCTTCTAGTTCCCGGCAGTGCTGGGTGCTTCTAGTTCCCGGCAGTGCTGGGTGCTTCTAGTTCCCGGCAGTGCTGGGTGCTTCTAGTTCCCGGCAGTGCTGGGTGCTTCTAGTTCCCGGCAGTGCTGGGTGCTTCTAGTTCCCGGCAGTGCTGGGTGCTTCTAGTTCCCGGCAGTGCTCTGTGCTTCTAGTTCCCGGCAGTGCTGGGTGCTTCTAGTTCCCGGCAGTGCTCGGCGCTTCTAGTTCCCGGCAGTGCTGGGTGCTTCCAGTTCCCGGCAGTGCTGGGTGCTTCTAGTTCCCGGCAGTGCTCTGTGCTTCTAGTTCCCGGCAGTGCTGGGTGCTTTTAGTTCCCGGCAGTGCTCGGCGCTTCTAGTTCCCGGCAGTGCTGGGTGCTTCTAGTTCCCGGCAGTGCTGGGTGCTTCTAGTTCCCGGCAGTGCTCTGTGCTTCTAGTTCCCGGCAGTGCTGGGTGCTTCTAGTTCCCGGCAGTGCTGGGTGCTTCTAGTTACCGGCAGTGCTCGGTGCTTCTAGTTCCCGGCAGTGCTGGGTGCTTCTAGTTCCCGGCAGTGCTGGGTGCTTCTAGTTCCCGGCAGTGCTGGGTGCTTCTAGTTCCCGGCAGTGCTGGGTGCTTCTAGTTCCCGGCAGTGCTCTGTGCTTCTAGTTCCCGGCAGTGCTGGGTGCTTCTAGTTCCCGGCAGTGCTCGGCGCTTCTAGTTCCCGGCAGTGCTGGGTGCTTCTAGTTCCCGGCAGTGCTGGGTGCTTCTAGTTCCCGGCAGTGCTGGGTGCTTCTAGTTCCCGGCAGTGCTCTGTGCTTCTAGTTCCCGGCAGTGCTGGGTGCTTCTAGTTCCCGGCAGTGCTGGGTGCTTCTAGTTCCCGGCAGTGCTCTGTGCTTCTAGTTCCCGGCAGTGCTCGGTGCTTCTAGTTCCCGGCAGTGCTGGGTGCTTCTAGTTCCCGGCAGTGCTGGGTGCTTCTAGTTCCCGGCAGTGCTGGGTGCTTCTAGTTCCCGGCAGTGCTCGGTGCTTCTAGTTCCCGGCAGTGCTGGGTGCTTCTAGTTCCCGGCAGTGCTGGGTGCTTCTAGTTCCCGGCAGTGCTGGGTGCTTCTAGTTCCCGGCAGTGCTGGGTGCTTCTAGTTCCCGGCAGTGCTCTGTGCTTCTAGTTCCCGGCAGTGCTGGGTGCTTCTAGTTCCCGGCAGTGCTCGGCGCTTCTAGTTCCCGGCAGTGCTCGGTGCTTCTAGTTCCCGGCAGTGCTGGGTGCTTCTAGTTCCCGGCAGTGCTGGGTGCTTCTAGTTCCCGGCAGTGCTCGGTGCTTCTAGTTCCCGGCAGTGCTGGGTGCTTCTAGTTCCCGGCAGTGCTGGGTGCTTCTAGTTCCCGGCAGTGCTCGGTGCTTCTAGTTCCCGGCAGTGCTGGGTGCTTCTAGTTCCCGGCAGTGCTCTGTGCTTCTAGTTCCCGGCAGTGCTGGGTGCTTCTAGTTCCCGGCAGTGCTCGGCGCTTCTAGTTCCCGGCAGTGCTCGGTGCTTCTAGTTCCCGGCAGTGCTGGGTGCTTCTAGTTCCCGGCAGTGCTCGGCGCTTCTAGTTCCCGGCAGTGCTGGGTGCTTCTAGTTCCCGGCAGTGCTGGGTGCTTCTAGTTCCCGGCAGTGCTGGGTGCTTCTAGTTCCCGGCAGTGCTGGGTGCTTCTAGTTCCCGGCAGTGCTGGGTGCTTCTAGTTCCCGGCAGTGCTGGGTGCTTCTAGTTCCCGGCAGTGCTGGGTGCTTCTAGTTCCCGGCAGTGCTGGGTGCTTCTAGTTCCCGGCAGTGCTGGGTGCTTCTAGTTCCCGGCAGTGCTGGGTGCTTCTAGTTCCCGGCAGTGCTTGGTGCTTCTAGTTCCCGGCAGTGCTCGGCGCTTCTAGTTCCCGGCAGTGCTGGGTGCTTCTAGTTCCCGGCAGTGCTGGGTGCTTCTAGTTCCCGGCAGTGCTGGGTGCTTCTAGTTCCCGGCAGTGCTGGGTGCTTCTAGTTCCCGGCAGTGCTCGGTGCTTCTAGTTCCCGGCAGTGCTGGGTGCTTCTAGTTCCCGGCAGTGCTGGGTGCTTCTAGTTCCCGGCAGTGCTCGGTGCTTCTAGTTCCCGGCAGTGCTGGGTGCTTCTAGTTCCCGGCAGTGCTCTGTGCTTCTAGTTCCCGGCAGTGCTGGGTGCTTCTAGTTCCCGGCAGTGCTCGGCGCTTCTAGTTCCCGGCAGTGCTCGGTGCTTCTAGTTCCCGGCAGTGCTGGGTGCTTCTAGTTCCCGGCAGTGCTGGGTGCTTCTAGTTCCCGGCAGTGCTGGGTGCTTCTAGTTCCCGGCAGTGCTGGGTGCTTCTAGTTCCCGGCAGTGCTGGGTGCTTCTAGTTCCCGGCAGTGCTGGGTGCTTCTAGTTCCCGGCAGTGCTGGGTGCTTCTAGTTCCCGGCAGTGCTGGGTGCTTCTAGTTCCCGGCAGTGCTGGGTGCTTCTAGTTCCCGGCAGTGCTGGGTGCTTCTAGTTCCCGGCAGTGCTGGGTGCTTCTAGTTCCCGGCAGTGCTGGGTGCTTCTAGTTCCCGGCAGTGCTGGGTGCTTCTAGTTCCCGGCTGTGCTGGGTGCTTCTAGTTCCCGGCAGTGCTGGGTGCTTCTAGTTCCCGGCAGTGCTGGATGCTTCTAGTTCCCGGCAGTGCTGGGTGCTTCTAGTTCCCGGCAGTGCTGGGTGCTTCTAGTTCCCGGCAGTGCTGCCGGCTCTAATGACCGCGCAGATGACAGGACGCTGAGTCCTGGAAGAACACAACACCTGACGGCGAGACGCCGAACGCAATCTGGCGACGGATACACGCGTCTCATTTAGAAGCGCTCATGAGAGACTAGCTGCATTCGACTTCCCTGCGTGTTTTCAAGAGTTTCGTAAGTGTGTGGGGACTGCGAGGTAAATACCGCCTTGATTGTCTCCTCCGGGAAATCACATCATTCTTTCATCGCGGAACAACGCGGAGGAACAGAGGAGAAGAAGAGGAGAAGGAGAGGATGGGAGGAGAGAGAGAGAGAGAGAGAGAGAGAGAGAGCTATGAACCAAAAGAGGTCGACGGTCAGACATCCACCACAACTGGACAGTGAACATAAAAAAAAAAGAGAACACCTTTCCAGACACACACGTCGGATAAACGTTTACGTTGAAACCAACAGAACAATACCCGCTTTTTTTTTTTACCGAGTCGATACATATTCATTCCCTGAATGCAAGTGAAAATATTACCCATATTTAATGAGCGTGTATGTCTCGTTACTTCAGACTATTTTTCACTACGTTTGGAACAGTTGATAGAGTATAATTTGTTATCCTTCCACTAGATAAATAAATAAACACTGTAGTGGTCCCACTAGATATTTTGGAGCCTGAAAAAATAAATATATTACTGACTAAATCATTTTTGTCACTATTAGTCACTTAACAATTTTAATGTAGGCTTTATATTTGTTTCGAAAGCAAAATAGTTTATGATTTTATATTGACAAATACAATTTCCGGGTTTATATGTATTAAACAACGCACAGCGCTGGGAAGCAGCCACATTCACCGGATGAATTGTATTCCCTCGATGTCAGCCATGAGGGTGGGAGACTAATTTGATATTTTCGCCAAAGATTAGTTACCCGTTATTTTCACGGAGCGATAGGTTCTGTTTTGGTTTAATTAATCCATCTCGAGCCGGCTCGCTGCCTGTCAAGTCTAGAAGGGAATTGCGTGGACATGACATAAGTTAATTTTGCACGCAACTAATACAAATATAGCAAACTTCTTCTGCGTGATAAGTATTTAAGCTCGTGTTTGAGATATCGTGGTGGAGTAGATTAAAAACACGTTCACGACTGACGACAAACATAATCCGTAAGGTTTTAAGACGTCAGGACAGCACTTCACAAAAATGTAATTCTTAGTATTTAAATTCTGTATTATTATTTGTCTTCGAAACAACCAATTGTAACACTGTGTTGAAATGCAATGATTTATCTTTTCTATCCAATATTGAAAACAGCAAGCCACAGTTTGAGCCATGAAAATCATATCTTAAACTCTATTGCAATATATAAATACGGGCAAAGCACAACACGAGATTTTTGTTCGCATCCATGCTTATTTCATTGCTACCAAAACCATTTAACATTGGCAAAAAAATTTCCAAAGTTTATTTTGCCATTATAATCATTGCGACACTTCGTTAATACACCATACATTTATTATGAACCAATAATTTTCGTAAATATTTTTCTTTATTTGTGGTTTAAGAAATTTATGTTTTCCCCGTATCGAAAACTTAATTTTTGATGTTGGTATTTCTCAACCACACAGATCTTTTTTGACGTGACAAACGTCTAATAAATCGATGAACGCCGGCTGCACACACTAAAAATTGTCCCATAACGCACATTGTCCCGTTACGCGCATTGTACGCTTGCGCCGCATCTATCTCTCTTCCACTCGATTGGAACCACCATCGATTTGACTTTTTCTAGGCACATTAAACTTGAAACACTCCCATTCGTTTCCTACTTTTCCTATCATCGTCCTATCGTTAAAAGAATAACACAGATTGGAAGAAGTTAAATAGCAAACATGTATAAAAGTTATAGTTAAAATATTCTCTTCGTTAAAGTAATAAACATATTTAAATTAATGAGTACAAACAAAAGTAAATTTATCAATTAAATTGTAGATTTCATTTCACTCCTTCTTTGTATCGATACAAAATAGTGATGATACAATAAAAATGATTCAATTTTATTCATAAAAGTATGCAATCATTTCATCAATGTTTTGTTATGACGTTGTCACGTTAAACTATCGTCCGTAAACCGACTTTACAGACAACCAATTTTTTTGTTTTGTGTTGGCCATGTTCCGCCTGCAGAGTTGCGCCCCCTGGCCAGATCGCAGCGCTGTCACGTCACAGAGCCGTGACGGCCGCGTGTCGTGACGGCCTGTCACCCGCAGGCGAGGCCCCCTGTGACGACACCCCCCCTCCTGGTCACAGCCGCTGGTATCAGTATCCTTATTCACCCGTCGAAACCGCTAGGGGCGCGGGCACGTGGCGGGTTCATTTTGCGCGCGAGCCAGAATGCCAGCCTTCATGCTCTTGCGCCATGATGGTGATTGGTAGCGGCAGGCATTATCCGCGGGGGAAAAAAACCAATGTGATCGCCTATTAGACAGCAACTAGCTGTACCCACACCAGCGGTTACTTCATTGTGATTGGCGGCAGCGTGCGAGAGAAGACTTTGCCTTGTTTGACCGAGCCACTCAGGACGTGTTTGCTCCCACACCGGATTACTGTGTGGCCATGCGGCCATTTTGTGTTTAAATTAGATTTATTTCCCCTTTTAATTATTTAACGTAATTTATATATATTTTTTCATATTTTTATTTAAAATCATGGTTCTTATGATTCAATTAGAAACCTTTGATTGGTCTAATTTTTACAATCATGTGAATGTTCTTGTTGACCTACTTAATGGTTAATAATGTTCATAGGCTTTCACGGCCATTGTCTGAAGTAGCTTGGCTTCTGGGTAGTAGCCGCGTCCTCGGCGAATAATTCACCGACGTTTCGGTCGACATTGCAGTCGCCATCATCAGGGAGCAGTAACCTACAGACCCATCAGAGACATACAAATCTGGCATACAGCTCACTGTTTCCTATAGGAACCGAACCTATATTTCCGAATATCATTAATTTATTCTCTCGCACATTGTTTTTATGATTTTTCCCTCAGAATAGCATGGGTTCGCGCCCCAACCGAAATCTCGCCTGTTTTCTTCACTTCAAAAATCACTTTCCGTAAAGATGTAAATATGATATCATGTAGCGAATATTGCTAAACAAACATAATACCAGAACATCTGCAAGAAATTAGCATTCCAATTATTATTTTAACAAAAAAAAAATTGGTTTAGCAATGCAGATGGGAAAGGAGGGTGGAAGAATGTTGTCATGTTGATTTCGGGCAATAACATGGCAAAGACTGTACACAACAACATGGGTAAAAATTCGCGGATTCATTTCTCGATATGCTACAATCAAATCATGTTCGCTGACTGGGCAACAGTTTAGCTGGGGTACTCTGAGCCAGTTAAGAAAAGAAGTGTGAAATCACTGGCATCCTCGCTGACAGGTCTGGAAGGGCAGGAGGCACTTGTCCGAGTGTGTAGAGGGTTGCGAGGCCCAGCCACGGAGTCGCGTGAGCTGGGCTGCCCTCCTGCCCGGGGGAAATCTGCAGCAGCTCCGAGGGCCACTGGAGGGGGGGGGGGGGGGCAAGTGCCCCGAGAGAGGTCCTGTAGCTCCGGCCTGCCGCGCGCTCATTGGCTGTTGCCGCGCTTCACACTCCAACCGCCACTCTGCTGGCCTTAACTTCTGGATATATTTTATATATTCTCCAAATGACCATAAATGTCTTTTACATTTTCGTCTAGTCACGAAAAAAAATTGTGAATAATTTTGTTTTATAAATGTGGCTATCCGCCTTTTTTTTTTTTTCAACTGACCATAGATGTCTTTAACATTTTTGTCTAATCGAAAAAATTTGTGAAAGGCACCAATTTAATAAATGATGGTAAATTATTAAGATTTATGTCTGGTAAATGTGGGGGTAGCACCGTGGATGTAATACGCACTGGGTTAAAAAGAACAGTTAACTTGGAACGAGTTGAATCTAATTTGTGAGAAAAACCTATGTTCATGAATACTTTTGTTTTCCATTTTTAAAAGTACAGAGGAAACTGCGGTAGAAATTTTACAGACTATTATCAAACACGCTCCCAGGGGAAATTTCCAGTCGCAAAACAAGATTGGCCTGACGAGCCACAATCTCCCGGTCACACGTGATTTGTAATTGGTTCATAGTCCTTCAGGGCGTGTCCTATGACCCGTCATCCGCCGCACAAGGGTAGTTCCACTGTCTGGACTGTCTCCAAACAATAACACGAAATTTGCATGTCGCTAGCCGAAGTTTTTTTTTTGTACGGTTTTCATTTTTGGATTCAGTCAGATCGAGATAGAATGATTTTTAATCGTGTTCAAACAAACCAATGAGAGCAAAAAATATATATATTAAAAAATTCTTCATGTAATCATTCCTGATAGCTAGGGACATGCATGTTTCACGAAAAAATCTGAATACTCTTTAGACTGTACACTAATGTATGCCCGCGCCAGCTGTCTCTTCCTTGTGATTGGTGGCCGTCTGCGAGAGAAGTCGTTGCCTTGTTTGACCGAGCCACTCAGGACGCGTTTGCTTCCGCACTGGATTGCTGTGATTCGTGTATCTCAATAAACATTCACTTGAAAGAAACTCGACCAATCACGAAACAGATACGACGCAACAGTGTCTTAACTCTCAGCTAGTCTCGAAATCTTTTTCGCGAAAAATACATGGCCAAACGTATTTTTACCTATACAGAAATGAATCCGCGAATTTTTTCTGTCTCTAATAAAATTTCAGGAAATATTTGTTAAAGTTTTAAGATGTTCTGCTGGTTGCACATCACAAAAGGCTGCGACAGGGCAGACGCAACGATAGA
The DNA here is from genome assembly GCF_032445375.1 of Bacillus rossius redtenbacheri. NCBI lineage: Eukaryota > Metazoa > Arthropoda > Insecta > Phasmatodea > Bacillidae > Bacillus > Bacillus rossius. The sequence goes on from NC_086343.1 coordinate 2,534,765, forward strand.
GCACTGCTCTGTCCGGCGTGTGTGAGCACTCGAGGGCTGCTCTTTGAGCGGGAGCAGGAAGAGCACTGCTCTGTCCGGCGTGTGTGAGCACTCAGGGCTGCTCTTTGAGCGGGAGCAGGAAGAGCACTGCTCTGTCCGGCGTGTGTGAGCACTCGAGGGCTGCTCTTTGAGCGGGAGCAGGAAGAGCACTGCTCTGTCCGGCGTGTGTGAGCACTCGAGGGCTGCTCTTTGAGCGGGAGCAGGAAGAGCACTGCTCTGTCCGGCGTGTGTGAGCACTCGAGGGCTGCTCTTTGAGCGGGAGCAGGAAGAGCACTGCTCTGTCCGGCGTGTGTGAGCACTCGAGGGCTGCTCTTTGAGCGGGAGCAGGAAGAGCACTGCTCTGTCCGGCGTGTGTGAGCACTCAGGGCTGCTCTTTGAGCGGGAGCAGGAAGAGCACTGCTCTGTCCGGCGTGTGTGAGCACTCGAGGGCTGCTCTTTGAGCGGGAGCAGGAAGAGCACTGCTCTGTCCGGCGTGTGTGAGCACTCGAGGGCTGCTCTTTGAGCGGGAGCAGGAAGAGCACTGCTCTGTCCGGCGTGTGTGAGCACTCGAGGGCTGCTCTTTGAGCGGGAGCAGGAAGAGCACTGCTCTGTCCGGCGTGTGTGAGCACTCGAGGGCTGCTCTTTGAGCGGGAGCAGGAAGAGCACTGCTCTGTCCGGCGTGTGTGAGCACTCAGGGCTGCTCTTTGAGCGGGAGCAGGAAGAGCACTGCTCTGTCCGGCGTGTGTGAGCACTCGAGGGCTGCTCTTTGAGCGGGAGCAGGAAGAGCACTGCTCTGTCCGGCGTGTGTGAGCACTCAGGGCTGCTCTTTGAGCGGGAGCAGGAAGAGCACTGCTCTGTCCGGCGTGTGTGAGCACTCGAGGGCTGCTCTTTGAGCGGGAGCAGGAAGAGCACTGCTCTGTCCGGCGTGTGTGAGCACTCGAGGGCTGCTCTTTGAGCGGGAGCAGGAAGAGCACTGCTCTGTCCGGCGTGTGTGAGCACTCAGGGCTGCTCTTTGAGCGGGAGCAGGAAGAGCACTGCTCTGTCCGGCGTGTGTGAGCACTCAGGGCTGCTCTTTGAGCGGGAGCAGGAAGAGCACTGCTCTGTCCGGCGGATTTGAGCACTTGAGTCCAGTCACTGACCTTGCCCTGCTCATCTAATGCGAATAGGCCTCAGAGCAAAGTTTCTGCTAGACTGTCTCCTGTCTCGGGAATTACGAGTATTTGCAAAAATTTTAAGCGTCCATCCACACTCTGTTGTTTTTGTTTGTGCAGGCGTTATTTTCAGGAGTAAACAAGCGTCGCGGAGTGTTGAAAGATTATAAGTCGCATTAATCAAAGTTAATTGCAAGCTTCAAGACCGGGGAGACTCCACCCCACCTTAGGATATCCGGTGTATAGAGCCAACAGGCTAGCCTGCATAGCGTTTTGGATAGCCCAGACTTGGTCATTTTCAATTGGTTGCACAAGAAAAATGAATCTTTAGCGCCGATGCGTGAAAATAATTTCTATCTTATCTCTCAGACAAATATCTATCATAGTTTGAATGAAACATGTTCTCCATTGATGTGACGTCTTCCCTAGGAGCGAGTGCTGCAGTTTTACCTTTTATATTTTTGCAATCTTTTTTTTTTAAATCAAATTCACGGTTGTTAACAAACATAAAAAAGGGAGAAAAATTAGCAATACTAAGTTCGAACTTTTTTTTTATTTGCTAACAAAAGATGACGAGATTGTGTTTCGACTGAAGTTAACTTTATTTTATTATAGCTAACTTTTTGAAGCACTTTTTATTTTACAAGGAATTTCATTTTCTCCTGTGATAACGACTAAGAGAGCTTGTTTTTAAAATCAAAATTAATCTTAGTTTATACGCGCAGTTTTTCATTTAGTTGGAATCTTTCCTTTTCAAAAATAATTAGGAAGTTGTGAGTACACTTTATTGCCATTTTACTTTATTTACCTCGCTTGTTGATAATGAAAGAAATAAACTTTATTACTGATTTTTAAAATAGCACGTCATCATTCTTTAATTGTAAAACACTTTTATAAATTTGCTTAACAGTTCCTATTTTCCACATTTATTTGCCCCCGTTCTCAATAAATTTTACAATCTGAAGTAGATAATGTACACGAATTGTTTCTAAGTATACAATTCAACTCATAGCATTATTTTGTTTTGAAAAAAAAAAAATCTGGAAAGCTGGATTTATTGTGGAAAATATTCAAGAGAAGTTTCATTTATAATCACAATTCCATTTTCAATTTTATGACCGAAATAATTACGTAGCGATGTGTGAAGATGTTGCGGCAGAGCACATCATTTGTACGGGTTTCCCAGAGAGACAACATTTTATTCAGAAAACAGTTTGTGTTTTAAGCCGATTAGCAACGCAGGAAGGAGAGGTGTTATACAAAACAAAAATGTAAGCGCGTATTTCAGTACTCGTCAGAGATGTGCTACGTCTGACCTCGGTAACAAGCAAAATCGTGTGTTCTGATGTTGCAGATACACTTATAATAAGAAACTCGGACATGAAATTTAATGTAGAATTATTTAATTAATGCCGAGGGTTATAAATTTACACAAATTGTGTTTTGAAGAAAATTTGTGGACGCGAATCACACTGTTACCAGAAAAATTCGCGGTTTCAGTGAACTCTAGGATAGATTAAACTGTCCTCTGTACTCTTGAGCGAATATCTCCTGCTCATTGACTGCTGACACGAAAGTTGTCTAGCAAAGAGCCCTCCTGATAAACCATGAGCCAATAGCAGAATCAGCTAAAAAAAAATATAAGTACTCGAATTATACCTTATCACGAAGTGAATTCGCGAACCTTTTCTAATCTTTACCAATGGCCAGGTGTAGTTGCAGAGGATCATGGAGTATATCCTAGAGCTCATTCCCTAGCTACAGGCATGGCAGGAAAAATTCGCGGATTCATTTCTTGATCTAATACAGTTCAAATAAGTATACCTTTGTAACTGCTTCTGTTATTGGTTCACTTTTTATCTGGCTTAGCCAACTAGAGACCCTCAAACAAAGAATAATCCAATCGCAAGGATCCAGTCAGCAGCCACTGAACAAGCGACTTTTGCCCGAGTATGCAGAGAATCGTGGAGTCCATCCTGTAGTTCACTGAAACAGCAGATTTTTTTTCCAGTTCCTAACCATGGCTAGAGACCTGGAAAAATTCGCGGTTTCAATGACATTCAGGACGGAGTCCACAGACCTGTGCGTGCTCGGAGAAATGTCTCCTGTTCATTGGCTGTTGACTCGTTTGTAAACTCAACTTGGTAGTCTGCGACTCGGTACTTCCTTGGTTGGAGGTTCCTCCCCATCAGTAGCGGATCCAGAAGGGGGGGGATAAGGGGCTCAAGCCCCCTCCAAAAGCATCTGGGTCCACTATTGTTTCAGTGTTTGCCTTGATAAAGCCTAGCCTCAGCTGGGTCAAGCCCCTCCCAAACCAAAATCCTGGATCCGCCACTGCTCCCCATGATCTGTGAACCAATGGCAAAAAACAACACAGAGGTACACGTGTATGAATGTCAGACTACCACCAGATGGTCTGGGATCTAGCAGGGCGCTCACTCACTTGAAGAAGTACTGGCCGTCACGGAAGCCGAAGAAGGGCACGGTGTAGGTCAGCATCCAGATGTTGCCGCCGCCGCAGTCGTAGTAGGGCTTGCTCCACTTGCCGTCCTCGTACCTCACGCTGAGGATCTCGTCGGCCACCCGCTCCGTGTGCGCCGAGTCGTTGTGCGTGTACGTGTTGTAGCCTGCCGCACAACAACAACAACCACAACAACACGCCCCATCAGTAGGGACACCTGTATTTCGCGAATACATTTCGTGTCAAGGTATTTCACAAAATACTGTAGCTTTTCTCCTGTGGTTACTGGCTGAGGTCGGTGAGAGGTGTCGTCCCGCTCTTGACGGGGCCAATGAGAATGTGGTCACCGTACTGCTGCACCCTCACAATTTTCCATGAGTAGAGACCTGCAAAATTCGCGGATTCATTGACCTCCAGGATAGACTCCACAGTCCTTTAAATACTCGCGGAAATGACACCTGTTCATTGGCTACTGACGCGTGAGACGTCTCAACTAGGCTGTCCGTGATTCGGGCACTTTCTTGGTTTAGTGTTTCCCATTGGCTCACAGTTCACCGGATAAAATGTGGGCCAATCGCAGAAGCGGTACGAAGGTATAGTTGTTTTGATGCTAGCCTATCGCGAAATGAATCCGCGAATTTTGCATGTCTCTAGCCATGAGTCTTAGAAAAAGCTACAGTATTTTGTGAAATACCTTGACACGAAATGTATTCGCGAAATACAGGTGTCCCTACCCACCAGTCCGCCGTGCTGCACTCACTTCATGCACATTGATGATTATGAGACCGCAAGAATTCGAGGATTCAGTTCGAGATGGGCTAAAATTCTAACAACTTCACATCTGTGTTGTTTTTGCTATTGGTCCACAGTTCACGAGAAGGACTCTGGGCCAACGAGGAACCTTCAACCATCAAGTATAAAAAAAAAAAACAGACAACCAAGTTGAGACCTCTCGCAAATCAAGATACAATAAACAGGCGATAGTTCTCCGAGTATACAGTTGTCTGTGGAATCAATCCAGAAGGTCATTGAAACCGCAAATATTTCTGGTCTCTTTTGCTAACTGAATTATTTCTGGTCATGTTCCTAAACAGGAAATATAAAGTTTCAATATATTCATGACTAGTAGAATGCAGCCAATCGGGAAACGCTACTCTCAAGCGAGAGTATTAAAGGCAGAAGATCTTGTAATAACCTCAGTAGGTGACTCTACCCTGATGATGGTGACTGCAATGTCGACCGTAACGTTGGTGGTATATTCGCCTTGGGCGCGGCTACAACCCAGAAGCCAAGCTACTTCCAAAGGAATATTTTCAAAAGTATAGAACTTTTTTTTATTCTGTGTGCGCAGTTTTGGACCGGGCCTCGCGGTCTCCCTGGAAGTCTCGTGGTCTCTGGTCTCTGGTCTCTGGTCTCTGGTCTCGTGGTCTCGGGTCTCGGGTCTCGGAGCGAGGAGCGAGGAGCGCAGAGGACCGGCAATTACCCCCACCACCCCCTGGCAGGACGACGCAAGGACTGCTCCCCCCCCCCCCTGCCCTACTTGGGGACGATCTCCGGCGGGTCGAGTGCCCTCCGGAGCTGATTGCGTTGTTGATGGCGCAACTCGGCTCCTTCCTCCCGTCTGGGTTTTTATTTTTTTAATAAAAGGTTTTTATTATTAATAGCTAATGACCGGCTTGCCTTATATGCCTTTCTTCTTTTTTTTTTATTAATAATGTTTGAAGTAGGTACACATATACAAAGCATCTCTCTCTATCTCTCACTCTATCTATATATGTCCCTCTAGATATCGCACTACATTCATATCTATATAAATCTCTCTATATCCTTATATCTCCATTTATATATCACATACCTCTATCCATATCTCTCCGTATTACTCTCTCTCTATGTATCGCTATGTATCTATTATATCTCTATATATCTGTGTATCTCTCTATCTCTGTATACGACTCTGTACCTCACCCTATATCTCTATCTATGTCTATATCTTCCTATCTATATATTTACAAAATAGAAGACGAACACAGTCATTTATTTATATGTTTACGTATCTATAATTTTATTTATCTTTTTACCTGTAACAGGTGTGACATAGGTGTATAAAAACACGCGGGTATTTGAATGCAACGTTTTTTTTCATAATTGCAACGTAATCGGTGAATAACTTTCGGAGATTTAAGATTTTACATTTATACTTATATAGATATTTCAAAAAGTGAGACTGTAAACATTTTTTAAAACATTTTTATGAACATGCGCCGTTGATGTGTTTATCTGTGTGTCATAGAAATACCACAATAATGGACATACAGGGAAAACCAGCAATGGCGTATGTCATAAAATGTTTAAAAAAAAACTATACAGAGTGAGTCTAAAATTATTTCAAACCTCTATAGGAATTATGTTCTAAAGTGTATCCCAAGGGTGCTATACGTCTTCGAAGTTAGGGCAGTACAATTTTTATTGTAAATAATAGACAATTTAAGAGCGTCTGAATTATGTTTAATATACTGGAGTTCTAAAACCATGGGAATTTGTTCGTTGTCGCAAGATTATTTCCTTGAGGTATTTGGGGGTATCACCTTTATTTTTCTCATACTTTTGTGACGTGTTATTACCCCCAATTATTTCAATGAAATAATATATTGCGACCGCGAAACCGCCAAAATTTTCGGTGGTTTTAAAAATGCATTCAAATAAACATAATTAATACGCCCTTAAATAATTTCTCTCTTATTTACAAAATAAGTAATTATCAGCTTCATCTTCAAAAACGTAATCAACTCAAGAATGCACTTTAGACCATAAGTGGTATTATAAGTTTTCAACTTATTTTGTCCTGATGAACCTGCAGCAATAGTTAGTCGGCCGAAGTCCAACTCATCACTCATCCTGTATACATGAATTTTTGGATTAGTTACCCACACTCTAAACATTTTTGTAACATACTTAAACATAAAATAGAAGTTATTAAACTACGCAATTGTAGCTGTGTTTCTCTCTAACATTTACTGTCATAAAGCTTAGGACCTGCGTTATTATTTAATCTCCGAAAAAATGATGTAATTTACTTAGTATATTTGCTTAAGTTAGAGATAAAAATTGGAGTGTTTACTTACATTGCTCATAAATAAATTCAACCAGGAAAGTTTAAAATCTGTGCTCCACTTGGTTCTACTTTCGGGTAGATAATAGTAAAATGTTATATATATATATACGTGTGTGTATATGTATATATATACACATACACGTGTATATATGCGAAATATTATGCACAGGAAATAGAGTTTGCTACGGATATTTTTAATTTTATAAAAATTATGTCTCGTAAAAAATTTACGTTTTTCGTAAAAAATAATATTAATGTAGTGATAGGTGCCGAAACCCTTAAGTTATATTTAGACCTACCATTGTTGAGTAATTATTTATTTTCGTTGTAATTTCAATTTTGTGTAGTTTAATCCAAATTTCTAGCAAAACGTGGCATAAATAATACCTAGGGGCTTGCATATTTAGCAGAAATATTTCGAGCGTGTGTGTTGACATACTGTAGCATCATCTTCTCTTCGTGATTGCTTGAGTTTCTCTCAGGTAGTACAAGACTACTGTCGACTTACGAATCACCGCAACTCTGTGCGAGAGCGAACGTATCCTGATTGGCCTGGCCAAATAAGGCAGTGACTGCTATAGCATACGACCGCGGGTCGCAAGGAAAAAACCACCAGCGCGGGCATTCCTTTTTTCGGTTTTTATGAGTGTTAAGATTTTCTTCGTGAAAAATGCTTGCACCTAATAAAACCTTCCCAATTTTTTTTATTTATACTGTTACTAAAACAAGAGACAGTACCGCGACGCGCGCCAGGTTCGGAGCTGGCTGGCGGCCTCTGATGTCACGCGCCGTCCACTGACGTGCGGCATGCCACGCGTGCCTGGCCGGATTACAAGGGTCCTCTATACCCACAAACCACCCCCCCCCCCCCGCACTATCACGCCTCGGGCTATTGTCGCCTTTTAACAGCCTGGGAATTCCGGGCTTACAGAGGCCGCCGCGTCGAATGGCGTGAATTATAGTCGCTGTTCTGGGTGTTTCGGACGTCGTCGGGTAGGCCCGGGATGACGCGACGCGTCACGGCCGCTCCCGGAGGTTCTAGAAGGACGGCCGGCGAGTATATAAGCCTCGACGCCGGCCTCCGCGGCAGTTCCGGGAGTTCCGACAGGCGAGTGGAGTGGGGTGCGAGATCAGTGGAGAGGGTGAGAGAGAGAACCTCGACGTGTTTCAGCGGCAGAAGGAGAGGCGGGGAAGAGAATCGAGGGAAAGAAACGCGGCCTGTGTGATCGCCGCAGCTGGAGCGAAGTGAGAGCCCGGCTGGGGGGGGGGGGGCGTAAGGGGGGGGGGGGACTGGGATTGGAGAGTAATTGAGCGCTCAGCCAATACCCGCTGTTCCGCGGCAGACGACGCAGCGCCAGCTCCAGGGACACGGCAATCTCACGGCATCAGATCCACGTGGGTTACGTCCCACGCAGGTCTGCGCAGTCTGTTCAGTGTGAAGTTGAACAAAGGGGTAATGAGAGCCTTCACACTCTCGCCACGTGTTCATGGTTGGACAAGCCCCTCCACGACCGAGAGCCAACGATGCCCAGACAGGAGAGAAGCATGCGAATTGGACAGTGGAAATAAACAAGGATAAAAATGTTCTCGCTAAGCAGGGGCGTAGGAACCGGCGGAGACAGGAAGGACGTGTCCCCCTGAACTTTTTGGGTGGAGGGGACTGTCCCCTTCAACTTTCTAGACAGTGATATTTTTATTTTATATTATTATTCTGCCCAACTTTATTTGTAAGTTCTTCACTCATCAAATTTTATCTTAAGGAAACAATAATAATTTTAACATCGATGTATCCAATGGTTAGATACAAAAACTGGTTAAAAAGCGCTATTTTGCACTTTTAAAATCAAAATTTTCCGGTGGAGGACCCCCGGACCCCCCGTATAAATAAGAGGGGAATGGGTTTACATGACACCAAAATCATTATTTGTCCCCCCCCCCCCCAACTTTATGAACACAGCTACGCCAATGTCGCTAAGAGATTAACAAATGGGAAAGCCATCACGGTTGAGCACACCTACGAGTATCACTTTGGATTCTTCCCTGAGACCAGACGTATCCGCGGAATTTTCCTGGTCCCTAGTAATAGCTATGTTATAATGCACCTTCGACTTGTCCTCGTAAGAGGAAATAGCGTATGGCTTTAGAATAACGTCAATTTAGTTAACAAAAGAGGCAATTTTGGTGTTACTGTTTTTTTTATAACAAACCTGGCTCTACGATGACAAGGACTTATCTTGTAAAAGTACAAAAATCTTTTTTACTGTGTAGAACTGTAGCCAGTGTTCGCTTTGTTGCGCGCGCAGAACATATATTGTACTTTTACAAATGATTCCTTTGGAAACCAGTTGCCAAAATATAGTTTGTAATCCTGCAAGAAAAATGTATACCTATTTGAACAAGATTTTACTGTGGTTATTTCTACGTACATGAATTACGGTTTTGGAAACCATACTGAATATTTGTCACGCTTACGAAAGTTAGCATATTAGTTTAAATTTTTAGTGTTTCATACAGACATAATTCAGTAATTGGACTTAATTTTGTTTTATTATGTTTATCAATGTGCGCAGTTGATACTAGAAAGTTATACAGGACGTTGTTTATAAATAACATTAACTAATGTAGGTACTCGGACAACAACACAGCATTACTGCAAGTTTTATATCTTTAGGCGCGTTTGGAAAAAAAAATTATTAGAGTTAATTTTTACGATGCGCGCGCATGCAAAGCAATTTTCACAGCTTGAAATAAACGCTACAAATATATAAAAATTATATATGGGTTTTTAAATCTTATACTTTAGAGATTTATATTGAATACTGGTCTATATAATAATTAAAATTCATTTATTTATTGTGAATATTTGAAATATAAATTTAGTTTGTTAACTTGTTCAAGTGTTTTTTTAAGAATATTTATAAAAGTTAGTTTTGTTCCTGTATGTATAATTTATTTTTATTGTAAATTATTATATTATTTCATAAATAATTTAAATTAATAAATTAGAAAAAAACATTCAGCATATTTATTGATTTTCATTATTAATTTAATTTAATTTATTTTAGTTTATTAGATTAAATTATTTATTTTATACGCGTGTTTATATTAATATTGAATACTGACCAATTATACATTTTAAAAAATTAATTTGATTGAATTTATACTTTACCACCATCACTTCAGTCATTTTATTATTTTATTTATATCAATTATTACCTAAACATTTATTTCAATGTTTTTTTGAGTGCATATATTTTGATTTGAAAGTAGTCTGACGGCATGTCATGCACACTTCCATCTCTTTTAGTGATTGCAAGATCAAGAACTGATGTACTGTTTAGATGCCCGAGTCACGTGGCGACTCAGAGGGAGCATGAACGAACACGATAGTTTTAATTCAAATGGTGTTTGTGAAGCTGTCTGCCACTAGTTGTCGGGCGCCTGCCAGGTGTTTGGCATCGATGTCGCCCACAGCCAGAACAGAGGGGTGGTTTCCAAAAGTAATATCCAGGTCGGCCTCTGCTAGTGACTTCCCTGTTGGGGCGTGCTTTCAGATTAATTTAACTTGTTGTTTATTGATCGCGAGATGAATGCCGACTGCTTCCGGGATGGGAAACTGTGGGAGCTGACATCCCGACCTTTAGTACTCTCTTTGAATATATATACTGTATAGAAGTCGCCAGCCCAGGTTAACATTTCTAATACGGTTTTGAGTTAGTTGGTTCATTCACCGCCGCAATCGCCACCATCTCTAGGGCATCGACTTGTGGTGGTCCCTAGCGGACAAGTGTCGAACTCTTCAAACACCCCTTCCCCCTCCCGTTGAACGACCTTGAGCTGCAGTGAATGATGGGTGGGGGGTGCGGGGGAATGACAGCGGGCGACAGTGCTGCGCTCTAACGTGCAAATAACAACTAAGACGATACAGGGCGTTACGGCAGCGCACTGCAGCGGTGGAAGTTCCCAAGCTGCTCATCATACGCTTCTGAAAAACGTAGAGTAAATCCTATCCACTCGCGACTTCTATACAGTATGTATATTCAAAGGTACTCTCGCGCTCAGCCAGGCGCCGTGCCTGCAGTGCGACCTGTCTCGAGCCAGTCCAGTGTCTAAGTGGAACCAAGCGCGGCGCCAGAAGGGGGGCGGTTTGGGGCGACAGCCCCTCCCGAGACCAATTTTATAGATCAGTGTATATTCATGTTTACTTAAATATTTTATTTCACATGTTAAACTTTTATCTCATCAAAAGTTGCACGGAGCTACTAAGGTTCTGCATTTGAAACCTGTAATTTGTAAATAATATTCCAAGGCCAATGTCTGACCACTTTCATTTTTTTTTTTTGCAACTACGACCTTTCTTTGTGCGATCAGCCCCGCCCGAAAAGTCGTCCCGAAGCCGCCATTGGTCGGCACGGGAGAGCGAGCTGTCCCGGTGCTCCTGCCGAGCGTGGGTCGCAGAGTAACGGAACGGCAACTGGCGGGGCCGTGCGCGCTCGCGCTCTCGTGCGGGCGACGGGTCGCGGTCAGGAGGCACCGAGCGAAGAGAGAAGCGGTAAGGGATGGTAGTGGGTGGTAGCGGGTGGTAGCGGGTGGTAGGGGCGGTAGCGGGGACGAGGGTTGGGTTCCGCTGCACGTGACTAGCTGCCAGCCGCCCGCCAGCCGCGGTTAGGACTCGTGGTTATTAAGGACTTCCGAAAAGACCCGAGCCGAGAATTCTCCCCTCTGGGAGCTTGTAGCCAACTATTCTGGGCGTTGCAGGGGTGGGGGGAGGGAGCGGAAATATACTGTGGTATCTTTGAATAGTATTTATTAGCGGGGTGAGATTTTGAAAGATATAGGTATTATGGACATAAATATATACCTATTAAGGATTTTGTTACAGCAATAATGTAATAAAATTGCCTGATAATCACGATCAAAAACTGGATTTGCTGTCAGATATTGGTATTTTTCAATCGTTTTCTTGATGGAAAAAGTGGTTTGTTTTTTAGGTGGTGTTTTATAACTATCCATACTTCATATTATAAATACGAAAGTGTGTTTGATGGTTTGCTGGTTTGTCCTTTCACGCAGCAACGGAGCAACGAATCGACAAGATTTTTGGCATAGGGACAGTTTATGGACCGGAGAGTGACTTAGGCTACTTTTTATCCCGGAAAAAATGCACGGTTCATGTGGGATGGAACTGGAGCAATGTGCGAGTCTCCGTTTGTTTGTTTCTTATACAAATATGCAGTTTTGCTCCGATCTCGATGGAATATTGCTTACTTGACCTTCCAAACACGAGGAAGTTCACTTGTCTAGGTGAAATTTATAGAAAACCACTCTCTGAGGCAGAATCTAATTATTCTTGATGAAATTTCGCCATTGCATTGGCCCAAATTCCGAGATTTTCATTGGGGTCTGAAAACCGGCTGTGTTCATTATTTGGGATGTTTCTTACATCAGCAACATATTAAACTAATTAATGTTTTTTATGTTCTCAAGTCCATACTTAAATGTTCAACCATCACTTAAACCAGTGATATTTATTTTTTCACCAAAATCATTTAAAGAAATAACTAAGGTTCGATTTTAAGGGACATTTTTATTTCCTTTTCTTTTCATTTATTTTATTTATAGAGTATCCTTTACATTTATCACGATTTAATTCTCCTCGATTTTTTTTCGCAAGCTGATCTATTAAATATTCAAGGCCTAATATAAGTAATAATTCACGCAATATTTCATAATTACTATCATTTGCGTGAGTCTTTTTTTTTCAGCTCAGGAATAGTTCAGTGAATATCTAATGAAAAAAATAATTGACCCTGCAACAAATTTACAGGGAAGTTCCCGGAATCAGTCACGGCAAAAGTAAAATGAAATAACGAATCCACGGCGTGATATCGAGTCCCAGAAATGGAGATCAGAAGGAGCGCTCGTGTTTTGTTTGAAATTCCGGACAGTGAGTGCTGAGTTCAAAGTAAACGAAAATGAAAATAAATTAAAAAAAAAAAAAATTTAATCTCGACGGTTGATTTCTACGGCTAGTTTGGTTTTCGACGAATTGCCGTGGAAGCTGGAACGCATGCTTTGGAGATTTTTTTATTAACTCTGTCCTTTGTGGAAGGAGGTAGGAGGGAGGCGGATTCGCACGAGAAAGGACGATATTATCTTCACGGTCCATGCTGCATAAAGGGTAGTGTCAGGGGCGGATATAGTGGTAAGTATGACTACTGTGGCCGCTTTTTCCCTCTCCAGCCCATCATATCTTACTCTGCCAAGACGTATAAAATTTAAAATAGGAAAATGACTAATAACTAAATAAAAAATAAAAAAAGGTTGCGTTCAAGCGAGAAATTTCCCCCCCCCCCCTTTTTTTTTTGTATAAACATCTCCAGAAGTGTTATTCATTCCTCTTAACGTTTATTAAAAATATAAAAATCCAAACAGGACACTAAATTTTTTTGTCAAATCATCCGTAGAAATGTTTTGGAAACTAATTGTCAAAATATTGTATTGTGTATAAACAAAAATAAAAGTGTAAACTAGAGAGTACCTTCATGTAAAATATACAAAATTAATGTTTCATCAGAGCACGCAAGAGTTGTTGTAGTCTTCCAAATGATGATATCTAAAACTTGGAGCTACAGTAAACATTTTTCCCCCCCACTGCAGTGTGTTGGTGAGTGTGCGATATACATATTCAAAGTGTGGAGCGCAATAAAATTTGTGGTGAATAATTTCTTTATAAATTCTTTTTTTTTTTTTTTTTTTTTTTTTTTTTTTTTTTTGCTTCTGTGATCTACATAGTTTACGCTTTTATGGGTCCCCTCGCGGTCGGATAAAAGTGCGCTCTTTCGTTAATACTATATATATATATTTTTTTTTTTTTGCCCGACGACGTGCGGCAACCATCAAACGCGCATATTTACGTCAATTATTAACGATGTTGATTAACGATGTGTAGATAATTAACGAAGCAAAGCACATTATTACAATCTCCATCGTTTAATGCGGTTTGAAGCGAATACTCTATAGGCTTAACATTACCTTTCCCTCTGATTTATACAGGTTGATTGATATTCCGACGTATAAATTCATTCATTACTGTGTTGTTGTTATTATTATTGGTTTGACTTCCAGTTAGATGTCCATATCCACTGCTAATGGGTATTATATTAAAAATCTCTGGATAGCATTTACTTTCGATAAAAAAAAAAACTATTTTTTGTAATCTTTGCAAATCGTATGAACATTATCCAAAACGAGGCTAGAAAATATTATTTTTTTTAGAAACCAATTTAAAATAATTAAATTGTGAGTTACAGATAAACGAATTCAAAAGAAACGTAAAAATACATAATCCTGGAGTAAAAATATCATAGGGTTCTTGTAAAGAGCGCTGATTCATCGAAGCCTGGTTGGATGTAGTCGTATGATTTCACCAGAATACAAGCAACTAAAGCTATAAAACTTGATCAAATTTAAGTGACTAAAATTCGGCACATGACGTGAACTCTGTCACTACTAACCAGCGGTTCAGAAGTCACGCACGCCCGCGAATGCTGATCGGTGGAGGGGGGTTCTCTTCACCCCTGACAAGTACCTTCAAGGGGCACATATAAAGGTAGAGTAAGGGTTTACACATGCGCTATTATAAGCCGTGTTTGTACATTTAACGGTCACTCTACGAGTAATAAGCAAATTTCTCGAGCGTTCGATTCCAGGTGACTCATCTACTTTGAAAGTAAATATTGGACACTCACGTTAACCATACTGAATAAAATAAAATTAATCTTGTGCTACATTTAGAATGCTTTAATTTTATTTTTTTTAAGATAAAACAACTGAGAGACGAAATCACGAAGAATTACAATGTCGGGGCACATGATGAATTAATACAATCAGAATTGCAAGAAACGACGCGACGGTTAGAAGGAAGAACAGCTCAGCCTACACCAATCTTTTCTCAAGAGATTATGGATCCGCCACTGCTATCAAGATCTCAATCGTTCTGCATTTTGAAGACCTACAAAAACAATGTAGGCCTACTGAAGTTGTTTTACGGTAGTGCTAAAGCAATTGCATTGCGTTTGTGGCGATTAAGTAACCTAAGTTTATTGGATCGCAGAGATAAGAATAGGTGACTTATTTTCGAACTTTATAATATATTTTTTTGCGAATACTAAATAAACTGAGGTAACAGTAACAGATATCTGACACCGATTATATACTCGCTATTTAAAAACAATATGGGTTTATTTCACAAGCTTTTTTATAACAATATGCGTAACAAAAGCTACAATTTATTTAAATATTACAAGTAAAAGTTAAAATCATGTAATATCTGAAGCTTTTAACCACGAGGAACATATTTTAGTGAATAAATGGAAAAAATGGTAACTTATGGACTATTTGACGATTTAAGAGACTTTTATGATCCAGTAAGTATCCGTGACTAACACATATGTGTCGTATAATTGATTAGATAGGTTTTATTTGACTAAGCTATGGCATAAAGAATTCTAGTCCACTTATGCTGAACATCAGTAGGTACGTCATTCGCGTTGTCAAATACTTCTAGAAGTGTTGTTGTGAAATATGCCACGTGCAAATGTATCGGAGACAGTCATTGGTAGTAGGTAATCACCATTAAAATTTGACGGGTCAATGGGCAATCTACATCGACAGCGGGTCGAGCACGTGCAGGCAGCCGAGCGGGGTCGAAGGCGCGGAAACACTCGACGGGAGAACGTGGACGGCTCGACGCAGCGCAGCCGGGGAGATTGTTCACTGGCGCGTATCACAGCGTGCGAGTCTCGCTACCCTAGGGATCGAGTGTAGCAGGTGGGGCGCCACCCCCTGCCTGGAGCTCCCCTCTCCCCCTGGCCGCTAATTGCCACGCTTTGCCTCGGAGGGGGTCCGGGAACCTGAGATCCCTCCCCCGCCCCCCGCCGCTCGCAACAACAGATTCTCATACCCGGCGCCTCCACCAAAATACCCGCAGTCGGTGATCTGCGCCCCGCGCGCTGCAACCAATTACCGCTGCGGCCGGATCACTACATGCGAGACTTCCTGGAGGGTGGGAGGGAGGGACTGCACTGCCGGGTTCTGCCCCCGTGCCGCCAATTAGCCGAGGCGCGCTGATTTCGCTCGTTCGCGTACCGCACGCACAGAAAATGTAAAATAAACAAATGTTGATTTTACTTAAAATATCGTGGGTTTACTGGGGAAAAAAAAATTCTTGGTAACTAACATGAATGATTACAGATATTTTGCTGTCAGCAATGAGGCAAAAAAAAAGTCTTTTGCTGAATTAATTCATGTTTAAAACACCAATAAGGGATAAGCTATGCTCTTCCTGACTCCTCCAAGGCACAGTAATACGATAGTTTTGAATGAATAATCTCCATTCACGAAACTATTCTCTTCTATAAATTTATATCTGTTTATAAGTTACATGTTTCAAAATTGTGATAGTTCTAAGTTGTGTGTTTCTAAGTTATGTTATTCGGTGTTGTGTGTTTTCAAGTTACATGTTTCAAAGTTATGACTGTTGATAATTTATGATTTTATAAGTTACGAAGTTTCTAAGTTGTGTGTTTCTGCATCATGTGTTTCTAAGTCATGACAGTTCTAAGTTACGTGAATTTTTCCTCGAGAGTTCTGAGTCATGACAGTTCTAAGCTGTAGGTTTCTAAGCTATGCTGGAAGCGTCCGTGCAGGGACCTGGCGGTGCTCCCGGCGATGCAGGCGAACAAAGGCTTGCGACGCAAGTCAAGTGCGGCTTGCGGACGGCTACATCGATGTAGCTGGAGGAGACGAGTTGCGCGTGATTCAGGAAACGCAGGCGCTGCTTATTCCCCTTTGTGCGAAGCGCGCTCTCAGAGAAATTGAACCTGTCACTTGCCGCAGAAGAAGGAGGGGGGAAAAAAAATTTCTCGTTTGAAAGAAAGCACTTTTCATTACCGGTCGGTTTCCACAGTCCTTCCCTCTCTATACCAGGAGTGTACTGCGGAACAAAATATGACGGTTAAACGCAAATAAAAACTCTCCCAAGCAGCAAGTTTTCTTCTGTCTGGATTTTCCTACTCCAAGAGTAAACGCCGAGATAAAAATGTTCTACGTTCTTCGTCTCTCTCTCTTGCTGTCCCAAGAGAACAAAAACAGACTCGGCTTTTAACAATCCCACAGATGAATGAAATTCACTTAATATATATCGACAAAGGTTTGAAGTGTTAGTACAGTCATATTCCCGCACACAAAATTAGGCCTGAATAGTGTTCTTCATTAGAGCGAGTCAAAGACTTTTCTGTTTCTTGAAGAGTTTACGCGGCACAAAAGCTTGCCGGGTATACTTATTCCTTAATACAGAAATTAAAAGGCCATTCTGGTAAAACGACTAAAAAAAATATACAACACAAAACCCTATTGTTTATAGTATTATCAGGCAAAAGTTAAAAAACTTAGCT
This sequence comes from Bacillus rossius redtenbacheri, assembly GCF_032445375.1. Taxonomy (NCBI): domain Eukaryota; kingdom Metazoa; phylum Arthropoda; class Insecta; order Phasmatodea; family Bacillidae; genus Bacillus; species Bacillus rossius. The sequence goes on from NC_086343.1 coordinate 2,551,964, forward strand.
GATTTATTTTCTGTATGGTATTTTTAATGCTATTTAATTGTTTGGCTGCTTTCAATTAAATGTTTTTAACTTTGGTTTGAACACATTCTTAAAATTTGATGTTTGCTACAAAATATTTATCGAGACATAGAAGTGTAATTATTCACGCATATGGTATAACTGAAAATATATTAATAAATATCAGAGCGGAAAAACAAAGAGTTTAATTATGTATAAGTTCGTAGTTTTCATGATCGTCAATCTAATCTACCTATACAAGAGAAATTTTTTACCACCTTCTAGTCTGTTGGCAGCGTCAAAATGGAGGAATATTTGACAGGCGTGGGATCACCAAGGGTCCACCTTTAGTAGGAAGGTAGGTAGTGTGTTGATGTCTGCAAGCTCATGAGAGGACACACGCCATCAGGGAAACAGGAGGAAGCAATGAAAGACCGGCATTCGAAGCCACAGCATCTATTACTGATCTCTGACTAGTTATATTGCAAACTACGAAATAAGAGCAAGCGGTTGTAGAGCAAAGTTTTAATTCACACATAGCTAGAGACCTGAAAAATTCGCGGGTTCATTTCGTGCTATGCTAAAATGCAAATAATTATACCTTAGTGCGGCTTCTGCCATTGGTTCACTGTTAATTTGGAGGACTGAGGGCCAATTAGAGACCCTCACTCATAGTCATAGAAGTGTCGAATCACAGGTTACCCAGTCGAGACGACTCGCAAGTCAGCAGCCAATGTATAGTTGGCATTTGCCCGAGTGTGTAGATGATATTGGAGTATATCCTGAAGTTCATTGAACCCGCGAATTTCTCCGGTCTCTACACATAGCATTGGCGAAGATTACATAGTTGGTTCATTTCGTGATAGGCTAGAATTCAAACCACTTTACCTCTGTGTTGTTTTTGCTGTTGATGAGGAACTTTCCACCAAGGAAGTATGAAATCACAGACCACCAAGCTGAGACTTCTCGCAAGACAAGAACCAATCAACAGTTGACATTTCTCTCTGCGGAGTCCGTCCTAAGAGCAATTGAAACCTAGCGTTCTTTCAGTCTCTAGCTGTGATTGGTGTTGTAACAGTAGGCATGTACCTGAAATAAACCCAGCCAACCACGAAACACAGACGATGCTTCAGTGTTTCAACTTCCAGCTTCTCTCGGAATTTTTTTCGCGAAAAATGCTTGGCCATTCTCATTGGTCATAATCATTGCCATCTTCTTCTTCATCATCATAATCATCATCATCATTATCATTAGAGATAAAAGCCATCTTGTTTTCCAATTCTCTCTTTACTGTAGATTGATTTTTGGATTACAACAACTGAATAGACAAATGTATAATTTAAACTGAAGTTTAAATCATCCATTCTTTTCTTTTCTCATTTTACATTTGGATATCGTCGACCACTTATTCTCACTTCTGGGAAGGTATGAAACCGACAAATTAGAAAAAGAAGTAATGTATTTATTCAACTTATTGATATTTTATTATTGTAAATATTTCTGTACTAAAACTGGTAACGCAAATCGCAAGGGTGGATAGAGATAAATATAACAATTTAACTATCGTAAGTCAAGAGAGTAGTTCATTCTATAAGTTTTTTCTCTGTTTCAGTTACAAATTGCTTTATCTTACCAACACCATAATTTAAAATAAAATTAAAAACAGCTTAATTCCTCCTGGAATAATGAATCTTTATAACAGTTAAATATTTGTTGAAATAGGACCAATAGTTTTTGCAGTGTACTTATTACAAACCAAAACACTCCTTTTCTTTCGTTATATCATTTGTATTGATTTATCAACTGGATTCAAATATTTAAGTAAGACCAAGGTAAGTTTGGGGCACTGTTCTCCTGCGCGCATCACAACAACAATCACCGAGCACCGAGCACCGATCACCGAGCGACTGCGAGTCCCGCCTCGCTCTGCTCGCTGGAGCGCGACATTCAATTGGAATTGTAAAATGAACTTAGCGCCGACGGCCAGCAGAGAGAGAGAGACAGCCTGCACAAACGAGGAACATCGCGCCAGCACAGGGCCGGCGCATAAACAAACAGCTGCAGTTAAATAGGCCTACACAAGGTCAAACGAATAATTACCACAATGTGTGTACTTAGTTTTTTCAAAAATAAAAATTGCTACATTTCTTTAGTGCTTTTTTTTTCCTGATCGTACAAAGATCATATTTTTTACCCTGAACCAAAGAAAGAAAATTTGCTTTTTTTGCTAACGCTCACACTCAAATACTTTTTCTTTCATTTATGATCACAAATGTCCTGTGCGTGGAGGAACCGAAATGTGCTTTTTTTTTACAAACGAAACAGTTCCCCTGTTTGCATCTGGCTGTTTCTTGCCCCAAGGACCGGCTTATGCGGAATTTGTATTTCTCTTTGACGCTCTACTTGAATATTTCATTCTGAGCTTGTCACGTGACCACTCTCTGGAGCGCGCGTCCTGTTATGCTCGAGGACTTTCCTTTCCGCCGCCATATTGTTTCCCTGGAAGGGGGGGGGGGGGGTGGAGCGCGGGCTTATTCTGCCGTCTCGCAGCTCCGGGAGGCGCTCGGTCCACGGGAGTTGGGCCTGTGTACTTCCCCCCCCCCCCCCCAAACTCACATTCTTCCCGGAACACTCGCGTGAACAAAACATTTCGATCGCGTGTCGTTCTTCGAGGTTTACCCCGTAAAGCGCACGCGCTCACTCAGTCGGTGCTCTTACGCTCGCAAGTTCGCAGTCGGAGAGAGTAGATCAAAAAGACCATACCTACCCAGAAAATTTTTTTTTTGGTACTTTTACAAAATATTCCTTTGGAATAATTATTTATACGCATATTAAATAGGGTTTTCTAGAAAATACGGAGTATTTCTTACGAATATTCTCGCACAATTGTATGTTTGAATTCATGTTTATTTAAAGCATAATAATATTTTTTTTTAATTGAAGAGGCTAATGCTTCCATTACTCCTGGCTTGTTATCCCAAGTGTGGGAAGAATTGGACTTTAGGTTGGATTTATGCCGTAAAACTAAAGGTATACATATTTAACATTTGTAAAAAAAACTATGTTAGTTTACCTTCAATTTGATGTATGATTTGTTGTAAACAGTCTAAATTAAACTATTGCAATATACCATTGAAACAAAGATATTTTTTATGAACACCCTATACTTCTATGGCAAGACTAAAATATTAACCTGAAAATTTTCAAAAACATATATTTACACTTAGTATACATTTTGTATGTTTGTTTTTGTCCAAACAACTGAAATCACACGGTATATATGTCTTACAAACAAACTTTTACCTTATTGAACTATTCAATATTATTATTTCATAATGTTATATTATTACGTTACTAAATATAGAAAAAAAATCAGTTTGAACTACGACGAACATTTGTCGATGAGCTTCACAAGCTCCCGAGCTGTTGTGTCTGAAAGGATAATAACTAGAGACCGGAAAAATTCGCAGAACCATTTCGCGATAGTCTGAAATTCATATACACATATACCTTTAAGTAAGAATCTGAAAAATTCGCGGTTTCGATGATATTCAGGATAGTCTACACAGTCATCTGTACACTCGGGCAAATAATGCCAGTTCGTCGGCTTCTGACTTGTGCGTCGTCTCAACTGGTTTGCCCGTGATTCGTTACTTCTTTGGTTGAGGGTTTCTCATTGGCCCATAGTCACCCAGACGAACAGTGAGCCAATAGCAAGAGCAGCTTAAAGGCATACGTGTGTGAATTTCAGACTATCGCGAAATGAATCTGCGAATTGTTCCAGTCTCTACCTTTAAGATGCTCTTGCTATTGGCTCACTGTTCGTCTGGGCGACTCTGGGCCAATGAGAAACCCTCAACCAAAGAAGTGACGAATCTCGGGCAAACACCAGTTGAGATGTCTCACAAGTCAGCAGCCAACGAACTGGCGTTATTTGCCCGAGTGTATACAGAGGACCGTGTAGACTATCCTGGAGGTCATCGAAACCGCAAATTTTTCAGGTCCCTAATAATAAGAATTATAATTAGCAGCATGCGTTTTTCGCGAAAAGATTTCTAGACTAGCTGAGGGCTAAACCACTGTATCATATTGCGTGATTCGTGTTTAATCGAGTTTCTTTTCAGGTATATGTCTACTGTCGGAAACGCCAATTCGCTGCGGAAGCAAATGCGTCCTGGATGGCCCCTTCAAGTAAGTCGATGGCTGGTCTTGCAGACGGCTGGCAAAACAAGGAAGAATCAGCTGGCGTGGGCAAACATTATTGCAGTCGAATGAGCGTTAAGATTTTTCGAAAATGCCCGCCCTTAATTATATTGTAATGCTAGTATTCTCACATTTAAAAAAAAAAAAACTTGTAATTACTTTTTACTGTGACTATTTTAGTTTACCAGATATATTCCAGGATAGCTTCACTGCCATAAAGTTTAAATTGTCACGCCACATCGCCCACTAAATAAAATCTATTATTAGAGACCTGAAAAATTCACGGGTTTCAATTACCTTCAGGATAGACTCCACAGGCATCTGAAAACTCAGAGAAGTGTCACCTGTTGATTGGCTCTTGACTAGCTAGAACTCTCAACTTGATGGTCTGTGATTTGATACTTCCTTGGATGGAAGTTCATTTGCGTTAACTGTGAACCAATAGCAAAACCCACATAGATGTAATGTTGTTTGAATGTTAGCGTATCACGAAATGAATCCACGAATTCTTTAACGCGGAATCTTCCAGGCACCGGTTTCATGAAACTGCTTGACTGCAGGCTGTGGATTAAAAATCGTCGTGGATTTTAATAAGAGCCATTTGACAATGACTCAAATTCCTGAGCACTGAGTCATTATCTTAGCGGTTCAGAGATCAAAGTTATCTCGGAGGTCCGTTTTTGCAGTCATTAGAGACAAAAACTGAAATAATTTTACCTCTGTGTGGTTTTTGCTACTGGTTCACAGTTCATGGGAAGGGCTCTTGGCCAATGAGGAACCTCCAACCAAGGAATTATCAAATCACAGACCACATGTTTGAAACTTTTCAGAAGTCAATATCCATTGGATAGGTGACATTTATCCGAGTATGGAGAGGGCTGTGGAGTCTATCCTAAAGGTCATCGAAATCACGAATTTTAATGGTCTGATATGGAGAAATTTCAAAATTTTCAGTGTTATGTTCACCTACTGTATTTTCGAATACTACCATCTCCCCTAGCAAAGGCCAGAGAATTGCGCATGCTAAAAATGTAAATATACAAAAATATTTCATACAAAAAAGACGGTTAGGCTGTCATATACCTTTTTTTTTCCATTAATTGGCTGGTTGCTTTGGTTGAAGTACGAGAACTCGTGGGGGAGGGGGGAGGCTGCTTCCACAACAACACGATGTTTTCACATCATTGAATATTTTACATGTTGCATGCATTGTTAGATAAAAAAAACCTCGTCAGCTGTTTAAAAATTCTCTCTACATATCGTCAGAACGTCGCTGAATATTGCAAAAAAAAACGTTAATAATAAATTATTTTCTTTCCCAACGACGCGAATTTTAATTTCTCCCGCGTAGCTTTATACTTCTCTTTGAGGGCCCGTGACAGCGGTATAAACCCTCCGAGCCCAAGGATAATGATGTCACTAAGGTCGACAGTGGCGCGACAGTCGAGAGCCACGTCGCCTCTGAATGCGCGAGGTGGCTCTCGCCTGATGCTGCGCGTGGCAGGAAGTTGGCGCTCGCTTGCTGAGTGCAGTTGCTCCGGGGCGAACCACGAACCATCGCTAGAGACCCGTAAAATTCGCGGGTTCAATGACCTCCAGGATAGACTCAAATATCCTCTACACACTCGGGCAAATGCCAACTGTTCATTGGCTGTTGACTTGTGAGTCGTCTCGACTGGGTGGCCTGTGATTCGACACTTCTATGAGTGAGGGTCTCTAATTGGCCCTCAGTCCTCCAGATTAACAGTGAACCAATGACAGAAGCAAAACTTAGGTATAATTATTTGAATTTTAGCATAACACGAAATGAACCCGCGAATTTCACGGGTCTCTAACCATCACTAACACAGCACCCGCGCTGCTACTGGCTTGGCCAATGGTGACGCGAGCTTCTGCAACAGGTCACAGCTGGTTGGCTGGCGCTTCGTGGCGAGAGAAATGTTACGAGCACGGATGTCAAATAGCAACCAGACTCGCAGATTACAACAACCGTTTAATTTCAAAATCCCCCAAAGCATAAAATAAACAAATACCACGACAACGGATTAATTATTCCTAAAATTAACAAGACTACATAATTACCCTTTTTTTAATGCACGGAGTTCGAGCTCAATTATCATAGAGTCAAATAATTTCCATAAAAAAAAAAATAATATTTTACTAAGCTACAGTGAGAGGTTATGCCCGTCATTAAATATTGTTAATGGTTATTGATTTACAATAAATTACAAACAATGAAAAGGCAGGTGGCGTGCTGATCGGAAGCGGACCAATTAGATTAATCTGAAAAAACACACGCACGTCCAAAATAGTTGTTTCGAATCGTCCAAAAAATAAATTTAATCGAAGTGAGTCTTCAACCTAAACACAAGTGTCCGTTTTCGTGGCCAAGGCAGCTTCAGGTTGAAGAGAGACTCGAACTCAACCCCTGAGCTCAGAAACTAACCGATAGACAAAACAAGTTGCATTTTGGACAGAAGAAGCTGAGAAAGACAATATAAGGTACAGTACCTTCAATCTACTTCCCGGCCAAGTAAAGGTCGTCTTCAACTTACAACAAACAAACAAAAAAGTGTGTGTTTGTTTGTGTGCGCGCGCATGCGTTCTCCAAATGAACATACGCAAACCGTCTCATAACCCCCTCTGGATCCGCCACTGAAACCTTTATAATTTGGTACCTCGGAGGTGTAAGACACTGTGTCCTCTTTTGGTCAAAATGTACTATTAACCATAAACCTTACCACCGTTTGACGGTCTGTCTAATGTCATACAACACTCAGATGTATGATAAGTACAGAATTCACATATTGTAAAATAGTTTAGTAAAAAGGTGAGGTACTGTTTAATATCCTTTAACTGCCCTCGTAAAAAAATATGGTTTATGTGACATAGTGCCTTATGGATCCGAGGCAGGACCAAACTCTTTCGCTGGAGGGGGAAGGCCCGAGACTTTTACGAGTGAGATTAAACGACACAAGACATCTCTGGAGAGGGTGCATGTAAGATGTATAATTCACATATTTTAGCCTACATGAATGCAATACGCAGAACACTTTAAAAAAATATACAGTAGGTTTGCCACAAAACAAAGTTAATATGCTAAAGTTTATCAAAACCGTTTCACAGTCACGCCTTTGTAAGTGCAGGAATATCCCTCAGTGAGGGACTGCTTATTTCCAGAAGGGGCAGGAGGAGGGAAGGGGGGTTCCTGGCCCCCGGCAGCTACGCCCTTGCTCCAAGGTACACATCTATAATTTAGACGGGGCTTTACGTCCAGCGGTCATCCATAGAAGCTTCAGGCGGCGGGATTGCTCCTGGCCGGGACCTGGTGAACATAGCCGTGCCGAGGTCGACGCCTCAGTGAGCTAGGCTACCGTCGACCCATCTGGTTCTTGAAGGGTCCTTGTAGGTTCTTGTAGGTCCTTGTAAGTCCTTGTAGGTCCTTGCAGGTCCTTGTAGGGTCCTTGTAGGTCCTAGGGTCCTTGTAGGGTCCTTGTAGGTCCTTGTAGCCTAAGTTAATCTAAAAGTGTGCGGGAGGGTCCAAGTTGGGTGAGGACCTAAGAGTGTTTCAGTTATTAAAGCCTACACACCTTGAACATTCTGGGTTAAAACCATGCAGGAGAGATCACGTCCGTCTTGTGCTTGCTGAGGTTTGTCTGGCCAGTCGTGGTTGCGGTTGGCGCCATGACTAACGCCCCTTGAAGCGGCCCAGCTGAAGCCTGCGTGGGCGGAGTCGCGCGGGGAGCAGTTACATGCGTCAGAGCTTTGAATATATATACTGTATAGAAGTCGCGAGTGGATAGGATTTACTCTACGTTTTTCAGAAGCGTATGATGAGCAGCTTGGGAACTTCACCGCTGCAGTGCGCTGCCGTAACGCCCTGTATCGTCTTAGTTGTTATTTACACGTTAGAGCGCAGCGCTGTCGCCCGCTGTCATTCCCCGCACCCCCCACCCATCATTCACTGCAGCTCAAGATCGTTCAACGGGAGGGGGAAGGGGTGTCTGAAGAGTTCGACACTTGTCCGCTAGAGACCACCACAAGTCGATGCCCTAGAGATGGTGGCGATTGCGGCGGTGAATTAACCAACTAACTCAAAACCGTATTATAAATTTTAACCTGGGCTGGCGACTTCTATACAGTATATATATTCAAAGGTCAGAGCGAGCAGGCGGCTGCCGGACAGACACTGGACTCTTCACGGACACGGCTGTCCGCAGCTGTCGTGGCGCCTCCACGCAGAGAGAGGTTCTCTGTACTCTTACAAAATATTCCTCTCGAAACCAATTACCAAGAAGTAATTTGCAATACTACAAGAAATATACTTCTGTAACTTTGAAACAAAACGGGACCAACGATGAAACTAAACAAGTATTACGGACAACACAACGACGACAGCACGAACAAAAAACGTTCAACATATAAAAAAATATCATACAGCACAATAAAATGTACTTCCGTAAGTTAGAAAGCTCCAAGTTGTAATTTTTATTTACTGGATGATCTGGGAACGTTGGAAGTTATACCTACACCTTCAGAAAGTTAATTTCAATAAATTACCAATTGATAATGGCCAGTAGTGGTATACGATTTTCAGTGGAATTGGGACAGTAAATGTAATTCCAACAACAGCACATTTGGATTGTTAATTTAACCGCACATCACACCTGCGATACGGACTATGAACAGCCTGTGAGCTAAGCAGGTTGCTCTGTAACTGTAACACATGGCTATTGTTATTTATTTATTTATATATATATATAATACGTTTTTAGAGATAGTACTGAGTATTTATTAACAAAATTGGCGCATAATTTGATATTTTAATTGATATTTCATTCAATAATTTTTTTTAACCATGGAAAATATAATCAAATATTAGGCTTATTATATGCGCAGTTAATACTGAAAATGTTTACAAATAAGTAGAGACCTGTAAAATTCGCGGATTCATTTCGCGATAGGATAGAGTCCAAATACTTTTGACATTATTTTGCTTCAGTGATTGGGCCACAGTTTATCTGATGGACTCTGGGCCAATGAAGAAATCTTCAACAGAAGAATTAGCGAATCACGGAACATTCCAGTCAACAGGTGTTACGAGTCGGCAACCAATCAGCAGATGTAATTTGCACGAGCATAGAGGATCATGGAGTCTATATTTTAGGGATTTGAAATCGCGAAATTTACAGGTCTCTAGAAATAAGTTTTGCCTTTGAATGTAGTGGGACAAACAAAAGAGTAAACTACTGGGTGAGATTCCGAACGCTGTACTACAGCAATATTTTGTTTTGATTAAGTTGTTTTCATGTAAGTATTTTTAGCAGCCACAAAACAGGTTTTATTTTGTTTCGAAAATTACTGCAGAGATAATTCTGGGCCTGTCTGTGCCTCAGAAGAAGCCACCGCAGATTCCTTCAGCAGTGTCTGTGTGTTGTACAACTGAAGGTGAGTACAGCAAGTGTATGTTCTGCAGGGAAACAGGCAGGAGGCCGGGACTCACCGCGGCTGAACTGGCTGTGGTTGCGGATGACGTTCTCCGCGTTCCTGCGCGCGATGAAGAACCACTCGGACGAGTTGCCCAGGTACTTGTACTCCACGGCCAGGTCCTTGACTAGGATGGGTCCCTCGGGCAGGCGGTGCGCGTACGGGCAGAACAGGCCGTAGCCCTTGTACTGGCCCTGGTCGTAGCAGTTGCCCGCCGCGAAGATGTCGTCGTCGAACTCGACCACGGAGAAGAGCGACGCGTGCAGCAGGTACTCGGAGGCGAGCACGCGCGGCTCGGCGTACTTCCAGAGGCGCGTGAGCCAGTTGGCGCGGTTGACGGCCACCTCGGCCTCCAGGCGGAAGCGCTCCTGCGCGTAGCGGTCCACCACCCCCTCGCCCAGGTGCAGGTCCGTGCCCGCCGTGCAGTTGTCGCCCAGCAGGTGCTGCGACTCCACGATGCGCAGGAAGCGCGTCACCACGTCCACGCCTGCCCCTCCCCCTCCTCCCCCGCCAGCCTCCTCCTCCTGGTCCTCCGAGGTCTCCGTCGACGGCGGCTCGGGCCCTGCTCGAAGCCTCCCTCGGGACTTGCCGTGGCGGATCCTCACTCCCGCCGGGGACTCCAGGTCTTCCAGGCTGTCGTCAGGAGCCCTCTGGTGGTAGTCGCCGTCCGCCGTCGGCGACCTGACGTCGTTCCCGGACACCTCCCCCAGGTCCTGCTCCTCGGGATCAGAAGAAGAAGCACCGCCAGACTCCCCGCGCCACAGCGCGGCACCCTGCTGGTGTCCGTCCCCGTCGTAGACTCCTCCGAGGTCCCCGAGCTGCTGGATCTCCTCGGAGTCTGACGGGGCCCCCGGGTGCGGGAACCGGAGGGCGTGACCCCCGCCGAGGGCCGTCAGGAGACCGCCGCCCGGGTGTGAGCCGACCACGTGGCGCAGCAGCGCGGCGACCAGCAGCGCGCGGCACGGCCACATCGCGCGTCTCGGCGCCGACTGAAGACCCGGCGCCCGGCGTCCGTGCCCGCGCAGGCGCAGTCGGCGCGTACCGCAACTACGGTAGCCATCAGGTAGTTCTCGCTCGGGGAGCAGCCGGTGGAAAACGACTGGCGAAGCAAACACAAACCTTTCAATTTTTTTTTTTTTTTTTAGCCTGTCCCCGAAATAAATCGCAAATTTTTTTTTTCCGATGTCCAACGATAACACGCTCGCGCGCTTGCAATGAAAACGAACAGTTGAGCAAATAATTTTTTTTTATGATATTTATGAAGAGAAAAAAAAACGAACTAAAATGTACTGTAAGTATTTAAACTTCACGCATTGTAGGTGAACTAAATAAAAGTTTTTAGTACATCTGTATAGATAGTGTAAAACGGATTCGCTCTCTGCGTCTGTCTGTTGGCTTACTTCTTCTAAACCACACAGTTGATTTTAGTGCGGTTTTCACCATCATTCAGAGAATTTCTTCCGGAAAGCTTACATGTATAAAACTTTCATATTATTTATTTTCACATATTTTATTTTGTTTTAAAATTTCGCTTGCAGGTGGTTTACTTTTTACGAAATGACTAAGAAGCTATTTTTCGGTAAATATTGTAATTTGTATAGATTTTCTTAGTCATCATTCTACTGACCGCCCATCTATTTTTAATTATTCGTGCGTTTTTTTCAAATACAAATAACATAGAAAACTTTCAGGCCTATTATCATGCTAGGAATCTCTGCATCTCTTAATTAAAGAGAAATTAACCTTTACATTTAATCCTTAAATTGCTGCTTTTACACCAGTCAGAGTTTCCAATGAAAAAAGTTTTTTTTTTTTTACAATTGGTCACCTTCAGAGTACGAGAACGGGTGTACAAGTATATCAAATATATTCGTGCAAATGATATGGTGTAGGAAGGGTGTGTGTTGGTGTGTGTATGTCATGCCTGACGCCTGATTGCTCGCGTGTAGGCAACCCGATGCACAGACAGCTATTGCGGGTGCACGACCTCACAGGCGCAGAGATGCTCTCGCTGGTATCTGCAGCCCAGACATCGCCACGGGGAGGTGACCACGGAGTGACTGGGGAGTGACTGGGGCGGACTGCGTGAGGCGTCACCACGGTGGTCCGCCCTCGAGGGCGTGAAGGGAACCAGTGTGGCTCCGTGAAGACACTGAAGTGAACCAGTGCGGCTCCGTGATGACACTGAAGTGAACCGGTGCGGCTCCGTGATGACGCTGGAGTGAACCAGTGCGGCTCCGTGAAGACACTGGAGTGAACCAGTGCGGCTCCATGTAGACACTGAAGTGAACCAGTGCGGCTCCGTGATGACACTGGAGTGAACCAGTGCGGCTCCGTGAAGACACTGAAGTGAACTAGTGCGGCTCCATGAAGACACTGAAGTGAACCAGTGCGGCTCCGTGATGACACTGGAGTGAACCAGTGCGGCTCCGTGAAGACACTGAAGTGAACCAGTGTGGCTCCATGAAGACACTGAAGTGAACCAGTGTGGCTCCGTGAAGACGCTGAAGTGAACCAGTGCGGCTCCGTGAAGACGCTGAAGTGAACCAGTGTGGCTCCGTGAAGACGCTGAAGTGAACCAGCGTGGCTCCATGAAGACACTTAAGGGACCCAACGCGTCTCCATGAACACACCGTTATACAATTTTTCCAGATCACTTTTACAGTCATGACTACGTTAACTCTTAGTATTTATTTATTTTTACTTTCGGGATTAAAATATTGTTCATTAGTTAGTTGCCCAGGGGGCAAATTAGTTTCCCACGACGGCCTTGGTTTATCGTTATATTTTTGAACTGTGTGCTCACCGGACCATATAACGGGAAACCAATAACAACATGACGTGATTGCAACGACCCGTTCACGAGCGATCCGGTGGGAAGGCGAGGTGTAGCGGCGGCCAGTGGGCAGTTCATCCTGACCCGGGCAGGCAGTGTCGCGAGGACGAAGGGAACTTCCTCCGCCAGCAGTTGGCACGAGCAATCCGCGGTGCCCGCCACCTGCACGCAGGCACTGATGCACGAGGCCGCGAGAGCCGTTCCTTTACTGCCCGCACGAGTTGCACGAGGCGACATTCCGTCTCCTCTGGCCGTCCAATGGAGAGCAACTACACTGGTAACAATGTCCACCTGCAATTCACGAAGAACGCTGGTTACTAATTATCCAGTAATCTCTGCAAACATACGGCTTTCTTCGCAAATTTACGGACTCTGTGGTCACTTTTAACATGAACACACGTGATTATTTTTGATATAATAACAATAATTTAATAAACTGGTAAAGTTCATAGTAAGGACTTTCTTATTTTGTCCTTTGTGTGTTTACTTTTTTTTAACGAAACATAAGCCTCGGAAGTCGAAATACGGCGTAGTTTTTTAAAAATATTCAGTTATTTGAAACTACGAAGAACTCTTGGTTTATTCGAGTTGAAGGTTTCTTTGAAAAGTAAGTTGATTTCCTTCAATTTCTAACAGATTGAGGCTTACCGTCTGGTGATTGGAGAAGGACGGAACTAAATTTCCCGATAACACTTTTATTTTAATACGTATATTTTAATCAGGGTCACAGCCTGTCGCGGCCATTGTCTAAAGTGGCAGGTACTTACCGCGTCGAAAGCGACCTACTGCTACCTTAAAGATGGCAACTGCAAGGTTGACCGAAACGTTGGTGAAATTTTTGCCTTCAACGCGGGTAGAACCCGCACGCCAAGCAATGTCGCGTGATTTTTTATTTGTACCTATTTGTTTTAACAATGTATACTTTTGTCAATTTAAATTTTAAATAAGCAATGATTACATTGATTAATTTTTAACATAAACGTGTCCCAGCGGCGTACGTAGTGAGGAGGGATGAGTGGAATATCGTCACCTTCCTAGAAACCCCGAACAAATTGACACTCCCGCCCACAGCAGGAAATAAACTGAAAGCAAACAGGAAATAAACTGAAAGCAAACAGGCAATAATTTTAAAGCAAACAGCTGACGAAGCGGCGCAGCAGCAAATTAATTGCGCTTGACACTAGCCAGCACCCCCTCCCCCCCCCCCCCCTCCCGCAACCACCCGGGATGCGCACGTCCATGGTTGTATGTGATAGTCCTTAGTATCACTCATTGTTACATGAACATTTCTAATCAATAATAAGCCGTTTTAATTTTTTTCGGTAACTGCTTTACATCTTTATCTGCAATTGATTAAATTTAATATTTATTTTCTGTCATGCCATCTGGTAACAAAAAATGAGGTAGGTCGGACAAATCCAAAATATATTCTTGGTACGTCAACAAACCTTTCAAAACTTGTTAAGAACACTTTTCTTTGTGTCCACGTGTTAGTTTATCTCTGTTTATAACAAAACATACAAATGAAAATGAAAATACGGTTTAGTTTCTAAGAAGATTCAGTTATTTGAAACAACGAAGAACTCTTAATTTAGTTGAGTAAACTTCTTCATTGAAAAGTAGGCAAATTTACTATAATTTCTAACAGCATAGAGAAAATAAAGTGGTTACTAAGTCACGTGTGACCCCCATCCCCCCCAGAGAATGTGTTGACCTTGTTATCAGCCAATTAGCACTATAAAATGCTTCATTATGCATAGGCAAGTTGAGTATAACCTGGAGTGAAATTAATTCATAAAGTATTCGTGACTGTACCCTTAGCAAAATGTTAAGTTATTATTCCACGAATACGTATTTTTTCTATATTCACACGTCTTCCCCATCTGAAATCCACAAATAAAATAAGTCTCACCAGTTGGAAACCTTTTAAGATTTAAAAATATGTCAACAACTTTTAAGCTGCAGAAGAGAGTAATTCCCACATTTCTCGAAGTTACCTTCCGCTCCACGAGAAATTCCTGAGGCGGATAGAATCAGAGTCACCTGCTCCATGTCCGCACAAACTTAAAAATGTAGACTTTTCAACCGGAACTTAAAATACGTCGGATCGGTGATGCAGAATCTGGGTCGTCGCCGTACATTCCTCGGCTCGCACAGCGGACCAAGATTGCCACGTTCCGCCAGGCCGCGTTCGTACACGCAGCAGAGATAGTCACGATGTGGTGCTGATGCATGGGTAGAAGATTATTTCCCGGGGTTATTGGGCTACAAACCACACATTCGTCTGCTTCAAGTTAATGATTGGACTACAGTGCTTTTGACGACCCTGAGCCAGTTATAGACAAGGAGAAGAAGTGGTTACCCGATCATTTGTAGTCTGCCAAAACATATGACTTTGTTATCGAAAATGGGCATTCTTAAAGGACTTGACTATCCATAGGCGTAATAATCGTGGTTCTACTTAAGCATAGAGCTACGATTATTTCGTGGATTCATTGAACCCCATGCGAGACCACTTTCCTATATAGTTCCTATATATCCTACATATCCTATAAGCTCACATATTTTGGCGGTTATACGTTACTGGGCAACTCATTCTTCTTCTTGTACCATTTTTGTATGTTTTACTTGTGTACTAAGATTATTTTTGTGGATTCATTTTCGAAGTAAGTTAACTTAGTGTCCGTAAATATAAAAATATAACGACCAATTAACGAAGATCTCTGCATAATAAGTGAGCAACGTTTTTCGTAAATTAAAATTTTTCGGGAAAATGTTCTGAACGTCTATTAGACTGCAACTAGCTATACCCGCACCAGAGGTATCTTCCCTGTGATTGGCAGCCGTGTGCGAGAGAAGTGGTTGCCTTTTTTTGACCGAGCCACTCAGGACGTGTTTGCTTCCGCACTGAATCACTGTGATTGGTGTTGCAACAATAGACATGCATCTGAAAGAACCTCACCCGACCACGAAACACGGACGATGCTACACTGTTTCAACTTTCAGCTACTCTCGGAATCGTTTCGCGAAAAATAAACGCCCTTGAATATTTCCAATTGCTCCGAGGGAAATACTGTTTGGCAACCGCCTCTCCAGGCAGCGCGATTGAGCTCAGACATTCAATATTCCTGCTCCAGAGCATGGCTGCAGCTCCTTGAGGATTTCTCCGGGCTGCGAGGCGATATTCCCGCGACCCGTAAAAATATTACGACCTCGGCATGTGCCCGGTCCTCGCCTGCGGGGGGGGGGGGGGGGGGGGGTACATTCGTGGTTATGGGCCCGCCTCTCATTTCGGTTTCACTTCGCTTCCGTAGAGGTTTACGAGTCGTAACCGTTCCGGAGATACCATTCGTGCGCACGGCGACTCGTGATCTGCCCTTCCCCCCTCCCCCCACCAGCCGTCATGTCTTTACCTTTTCGGAGTGTAGCTACACCAAAGGTCACGTGGTGTCATTTCCTTAAAAACGTAGCCGTGAGTTTAAATGTGCGCTTAAACGAATTCTGGGCGTGTAAAGTTTTTTATACCAGTATCATGATTCCCTGACTCTTCTAGGTTTACTTTAAAAAATATATACCAGCTTTAAAAAAATTAAATAGCAGATATTTCACAAATGAGCACGCTTTTTCGGCCAAAAAAAAGTTGTTAATGTTGTTGTAATGTTTGTTTGGTTTTCAATACTTTGCGGTTCAAATTTTCTAATAACAATTCTTAGAATAGACTTCAAAATCCTCTACACACTTAGCCAAATACCATCTGCTCATTGGCTACAGACTTGTGTGACTGTCAACAAGGATGACAGTGATTTTATACTTCTTTTTTTGAGCGTTATTAACTGGCTCAGAGTACCCCAGCTAAACTGTTGCCCAATTAGTGAAGCAAGATGAAGCATGTTTGATTCTAGCCTATCGAGAAATTAATCTGCGAATTATCCGGTCTCTACCAATTCCTTGTAATTGGGGGCATTGACTTTTCGACTTCAGATTAGACTGCAAAAGAGTATGCCCGCGCCAGCAGTTTCTTCTTTGTGATTAGCGGCCGTCTGCAAGTAAGACCATGCCCTATTTTTCTGGGCCATTCTTCTGCTACTACAGCTGAATCAGTTTATGGCTGTAAATGATTTTTAGTTAACACTGTATGTTCGATTAAAATTTGTAGCTAGAGAGAATTTTCTTCGCGATTTAAAATTTTTATTGGCGTAATAACTTCTTATAAATCGATGACCGCCGGCTGCACGCACAAAAAAGCATGACTCATTGTTAGAGACCGGAAAAATTCGCGAATTCATTTCGCGATAGGCTAAAATACAAATAGTTATACCTCAGTGCTGCCACTGCTATCGGCTCACAACTCACCTGGATGACTCTGGGCCAATGAGAAACGCCCGACCAAAGCTTTATTGAATCACAGGCTGTTTACGTTGGGACGTCTCACAAGACAGCAGCCAATGAGTGGATGGCATTTGACCGAGTGTACGTAGAACTATGGAGTTCATCCTAGAGGTCATTGAACCCGCGAATTTTTCCTGTCCCTGCTCATTGTCACGTTCCGCTTGAGCCGAGCGTGCAAGAACCGGCCAACCACCGTGCGAGAAAATCTTGTATAATATCAAACAGGTTAAGGCAGGCTTTTTAATTAATTTTATCGTGATTATATTTAAACAAATTATTTAAATTAAATTTGCAAAAACTGTAAATAATATTTGAAAATTTAAAAGTATCCAATTTTTTCATCAATGTTTTCTTATGGCGTTATCACGTAAAATTATCGTCGGTAAACCGACTTTACAGACAACCCCCCCCCCTTCCTTTTAGTTTTAATTTTTAATTTTAATAATTAAATTAAAATAATTTTAGGTTTTTCCGGGTACATCCTGGTCTTCCCTGAAACATTCAAATTGGGTTTGTTCTACGGGCAACGGCAGCCAGAATGTTGTCTGGAAGGCTCGGTTACACTGCGCGCGAGGGCCCTCCTAGCTGCGGCAGCCTTGCAGCACCCGGAGCGCAGCAGACAGTGACCGAGGCCCGCTCCCAGGCCAGTGAGCCGTGACGCGGCCTCGCTGTGGCTGCCCGCCTGCCCCTGCCTCACTGTCGGCGACCTGCACTGCCCAGTGTCGACCAGCCCGCTGCTGTGTCCGTCGCGCGAGCTGTCTGTCCGATGTCTGTTCCAGTCGCTCCATCGCTGCACGTGGACACACTTCCTTCTACTGGCGCGCGACGCCTCAGCACTCGGGAGTGATCACTAGGGCCATGGAAACTTCGTGAAAAGATGCCGAGAGTAGCTGAAAGTTAAAACACTGTAGCATCATCTGTGTTTCGTGATTGGGTGAGTTTCTTTGAGGTGCATGTCGATTGTTAACAACAACCAATCACACTAATTCAGTGTGGAAGCAAACTCGTCCTTAGTGGGACGTGCAAACAAGGCAACGACTTCTCTCGCAGACGGCCGCCAATCACAAGGAAGAAACCGCTGGTGTGGGTATACCTTGTTGCAGTCTAGTAGGCATTCAGATTTTTTCGCGAAAATTTCCTGCCCCTAGTGATCACGTGAATGCTAGGGAAGTGCGTGGCAGGAAGCAGCAGCGGTGCGGCTGCAGATGGCTCCTGTGCTGCAGCTGCAGCTGTCAGCGAGCGCAGACATCTCCACGGCGTCCGAGAAGATTCGCTTGGCGCCAGGCTAAAATCCATGGCCTCGTACGTTTGCTTGGACAACGTTTGCTTTACCATCGGCTGATATCTTAGTGAGAACCGTTTTGTTCTCGCTGCCTGTTTCGCTCAGTTTTTTTTCCCCCTAGCTGGGAATCGTTGGCTCAGTCACACAAGGGAGTATCAAACCAACTGCTGTCCAATTACTAGGGACCTGAAAAATTCGCGGTTTCGATGATCTACAGGATAGTCTACACAGTCCTCTGTACACTCGGGCAAATAACGGCCAGTTCATTGGCTGCTGACTTGTGAGTCGTCTCAACTGGTTCGCTCGAGATTCGTTACTTCTTCGATCGAGGGTTTCTCATCGGCCCAGAGTCGCCCAGACGAACAGTGAGCCAATAGCAAGAGCAGCTTAAAGGTATACGTGTGTGAATTTCAGACTATCGCGAAATGAATCTGCGAATTTTTAGGGTCTCTACCAATTACGAACACGGTGCAAGTGTGTGATGGTTTTGCATTCCAACTCGTGACCAAACGAATGCGTGACATTTCCGAACCTCTAGCCATACATCTCACAAGCACCGCCGCATCCGCTTCAAAAGAAGAATAATGGGTGCATGTACTTATGAACGCCGCGAGTTAGAAGTTACACTTATTTGGCGTATGAAATAATTAAGTTTAAATTTTCATGCAAGAAATTAATAGAAATAAAATAATAAAAGGACTGCAGTTATATTATAAATACGTTAGTAAATTTTAAATTTAATAAAAAATTTCGACGTTTTAGTTAATACTCAGTATTCATTATTAATAAAAACACGTGTATACAATTAATTACCCTATTTAATTTAGTTACATAATCAAATTAAATGTAAATTAATAGTAAAAATCAATTTTAAATTTTTTTGTTTATTATAATTTATTAATTTTAATCATTTATTAAATAATAATGCAATAATTTATAATGCAAATAAATTATACATACGGGATCTTAACCTCACTTACACAAATACACTTTAAAAAGTTTACAAACACAATTTATATCAATAGTATTTATAATAATATATTTTTAATTATATGGAGTGTTCAATAACAATCACTAAAGTAAGTTTTTAAAGCATATATTTAATTTTTCTAATTTTTATTTTTTTTTTCATCCTGTGAAAATTTCGTTGCATGGCGCGTGCGCATCGTAAAAGATTCACGCTCATCATTTTTTTTCTCTCCCGTAACCCGCCTAAAGATATATAACTTCGAAAATCCGGTACTCTTCCGAAACAAAACATTTTGTAGTGGAACATTTTTTTAATCGTTGTAACGTCAGGTTGTTTACGGGTGCAACGAGACAGGCTGGTTCCGACAAGATGGCGGCCGCGGCCGGCGGGGAGGGCAAACATTTCCACTGCGTCACGTCCCAGGGCCGGCTTCCGGCTGTCAGCAGCTTGACGAGGGGAGGAGCGGCGACTGGCCGCAGTCCCGGGCACAGAACAGCGACTCTCAGCTGTTCCTTTGGAGATCAGCCAACTGTGCGGTAGACTCCGGAAAAATTCACAGTTTCATTTCACGATAGTCTGAAATTCATACACGTATACCTTTAAGCTGCTCTTGCTATTGGCTCACTGTTCGTCTGGGCGACTCTGGGCCAATGAGAAACCCTCAACCAAAGAAGTAACGAATCTCGGGGCAATACCAGTTGAGACGACTCACAAGTCAGCAGCCAAACGAACTGGCGTTATTTGCACCGAGTGTACAGAGGACTGTGTAGACTATCCTGGAGGTCATCGAAACAGCGAATTTTTCAGGTCCCTACATATGAGTAGAGACCGGAAAAATTCGCGATTTCACTGACTTATAGGATAGACTCCATGATCCTCTATGCACTCGGGAAAATTACATCTGCTCATTGGCTACTGACTCGAGACACCTGTTAACTGTGATGCTCGTGGTTCGATACTTCTTCTGTTGAAGTTTTTGTTATTGGCTCAGAGTCCTTCAGGTAAACTGTGGCCCAATCACTGAAGCTGCAGAGTCCAGCCTGTCGCGAAATGAATCCGCGAATTTTTCAGGTCTCTACATATGAGCTACCTGAAAACCTGAAAGTAGACACCGGGAAAATTCGTGGATTGTTTTTTTTCGTGATATGATTGAATTCAAATAATTATACCTTAGTGTTGCTTCTGCTATTGGTTCACTGTTAATCTGGATGACTCTGGGCCAATTGAAGACCCTTAATCAGAGAAGTATCGATTCGCAAGTCACCCAGTTGAGGCGCCTCATTCGTCAGCAGGTGACGTTTGCCACGAGTAGGCAGAGGATCGTGGAGTCTATCCTGGAGTTCATTGAACCCGCGAAGGTTTCCAGTCCCAACATAAAAGTTGTTAAATTATCTATTTTGCACTACGGAACAACCAAAACACTATTTTATAATGCCCAACCAGCCTGCGCCGAAAAAAAGAAATACAGGCGGCTGTAACGAAAAATTCTAAACGTGACGTCACTACAAGAAAATTTTTTTGTTATACGCATGGCTATGGTTATTTCTTCATTTATGAAATAAGTTTTCCGAAATAATATTGCGTATTTTATTTTTTATTAATAAAATTGGTGCATAATTTCATATTTTAATTGATATTTCATTCAATCATTTTTTTTAAAACATGGAAAATATAATCGAATATTCAATTATTGAACTTTATTTTATTTGATTATAATACTGGAAAAAAACTATTCAGGTAAAGGCTTACAAATAAATTTAACTATTGTAGGCATTGAGACAACACAGAACATAAATGCCTGGGTAAGAATCCGAACCCAGCATTCCTGCGAACCCAGCATTTGTAGTGCTACATGTGATTGCACAAATCCCCAAATATCTCGGGACCTGAAAAATTCGCGGTTTCGATGACCTCTGTACACTCGGTGCAAATAACGCCAGTTCGTTGGCTGCTGACTTGTGAGTCGTCTCAGCTGGTTTGCCCGTGATTCGTCACTTCTTTGGTTGAGGGGTTTCTCATTGGCCCAGAGTCGCCCAGACGAACAGTGAGCCAAAAGCAAAAGCAGTTTAAAGGTATACGTGTATGAATTTCAGACTATCGCGAAATGAATCTGCGAATTTTTCCGGTCTCTACAAATATCCGTAACTTAATATCTACAAAAAAACTGCCGTGTGATAACTGATCGGGCGAGATCGCTGAACTGGCGTCTCGCAGTGGTTCACTCAGCCGCGGGTGCGCGCCGCTCTGCTTGCTGCCGTATTGTTCAGTGTGCGTGCTCTCGGGGCAGGCTGTAAGCGCGCGTGCTGCAACTGACAAGCACGCACGTACTGCCACGTGACACTCAACTTCCTCCGTGACAGTCGCTGTTGATTCGACTCGACATCTCGGACACGCGCCGTTGCTGGTTCACGCTGTTCCGCACTGTTTTTCTCTCCATGTAGGGTGTAGAAGCCTTATGTTTAGGGACAGGAAAAATTCTCGGGTTCAATGACCTCTAGGATGAACACCATAGTTCTACGTACACTCGGTCAAATGCCACCCACTAATTGGCTGCTGTCTTGTGAGACGTCCCAACGTAGCTTTGGTGGGGTGTTTCTCATTGACTCATAGTTAGGGATAGGAAAAATTCGCGGGTTCAATTCGCGACAGGCTAAAATACAAATAGTTACACCTCAGTGCTGCCTCTGCTATTGGCTCACAACTCACCTGGATGACTCTGGGCCAATTAGAAACGCCCGACCAAAGCTTTATCGAATCACAGGCTGCTACGTTGGGACGTCTCACAAGACGGCAGCCAATGGGTGGGTGGCATTTGACCGAATGTACGTAGAACTATGGAGTTCATCCTGCAGGTCATTGAACCCGCGAATTTTTCCTATCCCTACTCATAGTCATCCAGGTGAGTTGTGAGCCAATAGCAGAGGCAGCACTGAGGTATTACTAGCCTATTTGTATTTTAGCCTATCGCGTAATGAATTCGCGAATTTTTCCGGTCTCTACTTATGTTAAATCTACCAATTTTTTTTATTTTTGACTGGCTGATTTCGCAGGGCGAAACTTTTTGTTCTTGTTAATCAGCACAGCCTGATTCGCCTACGCCCCTCCCAACCGGCCTTCGTTGGCTGACGGTCGCAGAGGGGCGTGTCCAGGTAACTGCTGTCCAACCACGAGCACAGTTTGCACTCTAGCTTGTGGCCAAATGAATCCGCGTAATTTCCGCATCTCTAATAATGGCTAGGGACCGGAAAAATTCGCAGATTCATTTCGCGATAGTCTGAAATTCACACACGTATACCTTTAAGCTGCTTTTGCTATTGGCTCACTGTTCGTCTGGGCGACTCTGGGCCAATGAGAAAACCTCAACCAAAGAAGTAACGAATCACGGGCGAACACCAGTTGAGACGACTCACAAGGCAGCAGCCAACGAACTGGCGTTATTTTCCCGAGTGTACAGATGACTGTGTGGACTATCCTGGAGGTCATCGAAACCGCGAATTTTTCAGGTCCCTAGTCATGGCTCACAGTTTGTCCAGATGACTCAGGAATATGAATGTCTTTAATCTCGGGTAGAGTGTCACTTCGGCTGAGGATACGACACCGCTCGAAACTCGTAAACTGTGAAAGCTACAGAGTTGAAGTTACTATGTCTTATTAGAGCAGACTTTGCTAGTGGTCGTTACGTGCGACTCACCCGGTTAACTCTTGCAGCGATGACGTAACGAGCGTCGGTGGGTAGCGTCGAGTTCAATTCATTGAGAGCTGCAACTCCGAAACTACTGGACCGAATTGCAAGATTTAAACTTAAAGTTACTCTTGAGTGAGCACTGACTGGTGCGAGTGGAGTGGGATAACTACAAAGTTACTAACTTTGGTTTGGGAGCCATTCGTTGCAAAATGCCTAAGCGAAAACGGGTTACGTTGGAGAAAAGAAATAAAACAAGCGAAATCGCCCGAGCCGAAGCAACTAACAATGCAGAGAAGTGTCGTAGGTATCGAATGAGGCAGAATGTAGCCGAGAGAATTGAGCCAGTGGGGCGAGACTAGCCCCCGAACCAGGCGCGAAGCCTCAGCCGTCCGCCTCGCGAGAAGCGACGGGGAACGCAGAGAATTGTTGGCAGGTAAATGGACGTGTATGTGCTCTCTGATGATTCAGAGGTTGACGTGAAGTCAGCTGAGCCAGAGTTTGTGAATTATGGACCGAGTTTATCGCAGGTCGCTGTCGCAATTTTTCCGGCGTGGCCGCCCGCCCGACAAGTAAGAAATTCATCGAGTTCACGTCAAAAAATAAATCAACATCAATTTTTTATTAATTTTTTCAATTTTTTTCATACACAAAATTCCCATTCAGCGACATGAAACTTCATGAAAGAAAAAAAAAACCGGCGGTTGGAGTACAAAATACAGCCTACACAAAATTGTTATGACTTGTGCATTTCGAAATAAAGTACTTTAGGTAATGGAAGAAGGGCCCCAAGAAAATTATTTAGCCTCCGATTGAGGTCGACAGGAGATTAAAGTCTGAAAAAAAAAATCCTTTAAATCTAAAACTGTGAATCTTATTTCTAGAGACCTGCAAAATTCGCGCATTCAATGACCTCCAGGATAGACTCTATTACAGTCTACACATTCGGGCAAATGCCAACTGCTCATTGGCTGTTGACTTGTAAGTCGTCTCGACTGGGTGGCCTGTGATTCGACACTTCTATGAGTGAGGGTCTCTAATTGGCCCTCATTACTCCAGATTAACAATGAACCAATGTCGGAAGCAGCACTAAGGTATAATTATTTGAATTGTAGCATATCACGAAATGAATCCGCGAATTTTGCAGGTCTCTATTTATATCTTTATTGCAACTCCTTTCCTATTGTTTATTTTTTTTGTATACAAAAACACTAAAGTCGAAAATTGCTTTGATAAACTCATTTCTAATACTGAGATGTAGGAGGAAAGGCTCGTAGCCTGTCTCCTCCAGCCGCGCGCCAGGACTCCTCGACGAACACTCAGGCGCCCTGCTGACTCCACACTCCTCGCCGGAGGACCTGGAGTGTTTGTCCTGCTCTCCAGGCGCCCCGGGTCCTTGCTTCCTCCGAGGATAGCACACTTACTGTAGGAGCAGTCCTGGACCTGTTCCTTCTCACAACCCTCCTGGACTGACTCTGTTCCTTCTCACAACCCTCCTGGACTGATAGTTCACTGACGACAATCAACTGCCATATTTAATACAGAGAGTCTAAAGATACCAGTGAACCTACTTTCAGCAGTTTTTCGAGACAGCAATAAAATTTTACTACAACACACTGCCATTTTTATATCGCATGGTAATTTTATTTATAGAAAGAAAAAAAGAAATACATTTCCTGTAATTTTGAAGTTTTTGTGACTCCAACTACACTTTCGCAACATTTTCGTGACTTTCGCGATCAATCCTTGAGATTCGTTCACCTTCGTGACTTTCAGAACTTTTAGACACGCTGTATGAAGGTTCGTTGCTTTTTGCGTTAGCGACTCGCAGGTGAAAGTTGGTCTGCACACTGTTTCGATGATTTTACCTTTTGGAGGTCAGCGAGTGCTAAACAAAGGACAACTACAGAGGACTATAAAGATGAACTATAAATAACGGTTCAGGTTTCTCTAAATAGACTAAAACAATGCAATTATTTAGGTTCAAGGAACACAAATTTTATACGTCCCTGATGAAATTTAACATTTAAAATAGTAGTCGCAGATGTGAAGTATTCGCGCTCTTGTTCTGGTGCTAGGTAAGTCTCCGCATTATGTTTTTGGGAGAGTCACTTTGTTCAAGGCAGATGGGTTCTTTGAATGAATATTACACGGAAAGATTGATTTAAAACAATTTCATAATCACAAAAATCTCTGTTACCTATTATTGAAGATATACTTTCAGATCCAGTGTAATACAGCACTGGCATTAAAACAGATGGTTTCGACCACAATTTTTAGTTACGAAAATTTCCGCACCGGTTTTAGTAAGCTTAGGGCATGAATACTTCGAGAAAATACTGTGTGTTAAAACATTGTTGTATCGTGTGTGTGTTTCATGGTTGGTTCAGGTACAAGTACTTGTTAGTAGGTATGTACTTTTTGAAAACACCCGACACTTACAAAAACCTGATACTTATAAGTACTTACTATTATGTATCAACACAAGAATCCTAGCAACTCGTCCTGAATTGCTCGGCCAAATAATGAAATGGCTTCTCTCGCAGACGGCTGCCAATAGCAAGGAAGATACTACTGGCGAGGGTATACCTTATGGACAGTCTAATAAGCGTTAACACATTTTTTTTCTCGCAAGACACACGTGCTCGTTCTTGTACTACGCCTTTAATCTTCACTTCCTCGCCATTAATTGCTAGAGTCACCATGGGTGCTCTGTCCACGCTAGTTCAGAGCCTTGTCCTTAGGGACGATGCTGAGCTAGTTGCGCCAGCGAGAAACGCCCTTAGCGACATGGCTCGCACGAACGAACGTGCAGAGAGACGGGGGAAGCCTACAACTCACGTAGTTTCGGTTCCCTGCAAGAATTTCCGAACATTTCCGAAGTTATGCGTTTTGGTATTAACGCCACTTCAGCCGCTAAATCAGTAGTTTCCAATGAAAACAAGCATGTTGTGACTGACCTAACCTAACCTAACCCTTAGATTTTTTTTAATTTCAATTTTTGAGAGAAATCCGAAGTTGCACGAACGTGGTAGGGAACCGAAACTACGTGAGATGTAGGCTTCCCGTGCGGACGGACCCGAGACCGCGTGCCGATGTCTGATCAAACGGGTTCGTGCAGTCAACTAGCAGACCCACTTTCTCTTTCACTTCCTCGCAAGTTCCGCATCCAGGAGGTGACCAGAAGCGGACACTGGTAGGTCAAGGTCACCGAGTGACAACCGCAGACGAGGTCAGGGACCGGCTGGGGCGGGTCTGTGCGGAGTCTAGACTCTAAGGGCGCGGTTACACGGGACCCTGAACTACTTCAGGTGAACATGTTTAAGTAAACACGTTTGCAAACGCGAAAGTGTACGGTTACACGGTAGTTGCTGAAAAGTGTGTTCAGCTCTAAAACCGATTGTCTACTGTCAAACGAATGACTGTGTTGTTGATCGTCTCTATATTGTATCCAGAAAAGGCGGGAATTTCTCACTTGTTTATACAGTATTATCAGCAGAAATGGAATGTGTTTTCATATTGCTCAATATTTTTTTTACAAATCGGGAATTTAAACAACATGCACAGTAAAATTTCTTAAACTTATTTTTTATTATTTTTTGAGCGAGAGTAGCCTACCTATCTCAGTTTTAAGAAAATTAAGATCAGGATCAATTAAAAAATATATATATAATTACCTGTTGATTTTTTTTGTTGCATTCGGTAAAATATTACTCAAACTTGTGCCAGGAACACTTTCCATCTTGAATTTCTGCAAAGGACTGTTTATATTCTAAACAGCCAATCAGAGGCTAATGTAGAAGATCTGTCGATCTGAACTACTTTGCCAACCTGTTTCAGTTAAATGGGAAATGGCCTCGAAGGAAACATGTTCAGACTGTGTGTAACCGCACTCAACAGCTGGACATGTTCACCTGAAGTAGTTCAGACTCCCGTGTAACCGCGCCCTAAGACTAGGTCATCAGATAGCAGCTGGAGCTACAATAGCACGCGCCTCGGAGCAAATCCGTCTTCATTGTGTCGGTTAACGATGTTTGCACGTTTCCAAGCACGATACCCTCGTGGTTCATCTGGCTGACAAGCTCATCACACTTCGCATACAGGTCACCAAAAACTATTCCAAATACATATAATACATATATGTATCTTATCTTTGAAAGATTTGTGCAATGGGAGTGCATGACTTGATGTAAGTTTTTGGACATACGCCATTGCTAAGCACTTTTTATGTAGATGAAAACTAAAAAATAAATAAAATAAATAAAAAAAATACCCAAAAGACAAAAAATAATAAAACAAATTAAGCAAAAATTTGCTGTTGTCAACAGGATATTAACATCACAAAATATTCCGTAACAGGAATATGGTCAACAAACAAAGAAAAATGTACTAGGAGTTTTTAGTTAGTTTTCTTTTACAGAAAAAGTGCTTAGCAATGACGTATGTCCAAAAACTTACATGAAGTCACATATATGTATCACTGGGGACCGGAAAAAAAAATTAGCTGTATTATTTTCCGACAAACATAAATTTCAAAACTTTTTATCGCCTCCATAAGTGTTTCACGGGCTATATGTAAGAAACACACGAAAACTCGCGTTTTTTTTTATAGCCCCTTAATGAACACACACTTGCACACAAATAATAAGGGTGTCTACTGTACATTGGCTGTCCACTGCCTTATTGCCTATTGCCTGTGTTTGGATCATTTGAAGTATGTGTTGTAACTGTTTTCTTGTCCTTAGGAGCGTATCTGGGCTACCTATGGTCCAATAAGAACCCACTTCAAAAGTCATCCTCTCTCGATGCAATAACCAGGGACGTGACTAGACTACCTGTAGTTTCCACGCGAGGCAATAACTCATATTGGCGCCCACTTTACTTAATTTTTTTTTTTCAAACCAACTATACCGAAACCTTTTCCGACAACACCTGCTATCGCAACCACATACTAATTTCACTAAACCGAAATATTTTTGATTCGAATTAGAGGGTAAATAAATAATTTTTTTTAAATCATTTCATTTTTAATACACGTTGTAAGTTGGATATAACGCGAAAAATAACTTTTTTTTTTTTTTTAATATTTGACGATATTACTAATATTTTAGTTCATCTGCCCTCCAACATTTCTTCTCATTTTTTTTTGTGTGTATACTACTAACACTGATATTTACATAAATATCTATTAAAAATTATTTTACCATTTTAGTGACCTCCCCCACCTCTCACCCAACACACAATGATTTGCGGGGACGCAAGCCCCGTTTGAACCTCCCCCCCCCCCCCCCCCCCCATATTTTTCCCTCCTTGACAATAACGCAAATTCTGCAGGAGTCTGGTTCCCGGTAAGTCCTCGAGACGAGGAGCGAACAACAACCCGACAAGAAGCGCGTGCGCCAGTCATGTTTAATTTGTTAGCACCATTCACTTTGCCGTTGTGTTACAGACACACATGACTAGGGACTAGGTACTGGAAAAATTCGCGTATTCAACGACCTCCAGGATAGACTCCACAATCCTGTGCACACTCGAGCAAACGTCACCTGTTAATTGGCTGCCGACTTGTGAGGCGTCTTAATTGGGAGACTCGTGATTCGATACTGCTTTGACTGAGGGTCTATAGTTGGCCCACAGTCCTCCAGGTCAACAGTGAACCAATAGCAGAAGTTGCATGAAGGTATAGTTATTTGCATTTCAGCGTATCGCTAAATTAACCCGCGAATTTTTCCGGTCTCTACTAGGGACCTGAAAAATTCGCGGTTTCGATGACCTTCAGGATAGTCTATACGATCCTCTGTACACTCGGGGCAAATAAACGCCATTCCTTTGGCTGCCGACTTGTGAGTCGTCTCAACTGGTGATTGCCCGTGATTCGTCACTTCTCTGGTTGAGGGTTTCTCATTGGCCCAGAGTCGCCCGGACGAACAGTGAGCTAATAGCAAGAGCAGCTTAAAGGTAGGTGTGTATGAATTTCATACTATCGCGAAATGAATATGCGAATTTCTTCCGGTTTCTACGCATGACCTGCAATTTTGAGATGTCACCTCATAGATAGGGACCGGAAAAATTCGCGGGTTCAATGACCTGCAGGATGAACTCCATAGTTACACGTACACTCGGTCGAAATGCCACCCACTCATTGGTTGCTGTCTTGTGAGGCGTCCCAACGTAGCAGCCTGTGATTTGTAAAACGCTTTGGTCGGGTGTTTCTCATTGGCCCAAGAGTCATCCATGTGAGTTGTGAGCCAATGGCAGAGGCGGCACTGAGGTATAACTATTTGTATTTTAGCCTGTCGCGAAATGAATTCGCGAATTTTTTCCGGTCTCTACTCATAGATGTGCTGCTGAGGCTCGGGCCTGCTGGGTTGCTGGCGGGTTGGTGGGTGGAGGGGTGGGGAGGGGAGGACAAGTCCTTGTGCCTGGCTGGTGGCGCCACCAGTAGCGCCACGCGGACAGTCGCGGCACTAGGTCTGTGTCCGCTCCGCCGGCCGCGCGGAGCTCCACCTGACACACGTGAGTACCCCGCCCTGTGCCATGGGTTTCATATCTCAACTACTTTCCATGCACATTTTCAAGTGGTCTGCTTATCGTTAGAGCCACGGAATTTTTCGCGCATGCATTTAGTCGCGAGCTAGAATGCCAAACCTCCACACTGTCTCACTGTGTTCATGATTGGACCGCAGTTATCTGGACACGCCCCTCCACACGACCGTGAGCCAACGATGCCCAGCTAGGAGAGAAGTAGGCGAATCGGGTAGTGCCAAATAACAAGGATAAAAATGTTCTCGCTAAGAAATTCAACCAATGGGAAAGTAAACATGGGTCGAGCGCACATTTATAACTTTGAATTCTATCCTGAGGCCAGAGGAATCCGCGAAATTTCCGGGACTCTACTTATCGTATGAGTACAGTACAAAATATCGGCAGTACATAGAGACCGGAAAAATTCGCAGATTCATTTCGCGATAGTCTGAAATTCATACACACCTACCTTTAAGCTGCTTGTGCTATTGGCTCGCTGTTCGTCTGGGCGACTCTGGGCCAATGAGAAACCACTCAACCAAAGAAGTGGCGAATCACGGGGGGGAAAAAAACAGTTGAGACGACTCACAAGTCAGCAGCCAACGAACTGGCGTTATTTTCCCGAGTGTACAGAGGACTGTGTAGACTATCCTGGAGGTAATCGAAACCGCGAATTGTTCAGGTCCCTAGCAGTACAACATACAATCACTGTGTCCAGAGAGGACCTATGTCGGTTACACCTCCCCCCTTTCCTCTCTTGTGAATCCTGCAGATTCGCGCGCCTCCACGTCTGCAGAGGGCGCAACCAGAGAGCCGGAGGGGGCAGACGGGGCTTATGGGCCGCTGCCCCCAATTTGGGGGGTGATCAACTGGCAGAGTCATTTCTGCTACAGATGTTTACTTGACTACCGTAGTGTTGGAACACAAAGAAAAAGTTGGAGGGCAGATGAAGTGAATTATTTGTAATATCGTCAAATATTTAAAAAAAAAAAAAAACTGTTATTTTCCGCATACTATCAAACTTACTGCGTATAAAAAAATAACTAAATGACTGCAAATAAATCTATTTAATTTATCATCCAATTTGAATCAAAAATATTTGGAATGGTAACATTTATATGTGATGACGATATGAGGTGTTGCCGGGAGAGGTTTTGGTTTGGTTGGTTTGGGAAAAAGAGTGTGGGGGTGGGGGGGAGAGTTGCCAAGATGAGTTCTTGCCCCGCGCGGAGGTTGGTCTAGTAGATAACTTGTGTCGGTTCCGACCCACTTGAGCTCTCGGTTGTGTCGCGGGTGTGTGTCAGCAGCTTCGTGCAGGCTGTCCACCAGTACCCTGTGAACCAGTCCAAGGACTTTTTCAGGACCTTTCAAGACAATTTTTTTACATTTTTATTTTTTACATCACAAGGTTATTTTCATGCCTGGCCTGTTAGGAAAATTGAACGTTAGCATCTTCGGCACGAAACAGATCCGTTGTTCGAAGGAGCGTGCCGGTTCACGAGTCCGGAAGCCAAAAACCTTTCCAGAGACAACTTACAAATGATTCGAGAGACAAGTTTCCGAATGCATATTTATTTAATATGCGACTGTAAACTGAAGTGTGTCGGGACACACGGCCGTTGGTTTAACGTGAAACGTCTACGTCAGCGAGTCGCTGTTAGTGTAATCTTCACTCGATATGTCTATCACGCTCATCGCTGACTCACTGATTCTGTAATGCCAAAGAGATATGTATACCTTGGAGACAAGCGTACCACGAAGGGAAGCCTACAACTCACATAGTTTCGGTTCCCTGCAAGAATTTCCGAAGATTTCCGAAGTTTGGCGTTTTGGTATTAACGCCACTTCAGCCGCTAAATCAGAAGTTTCCAATGAAAACAAGCATGTTGTGACTGACCTAACCTAACCTAACCCTTCGATTTTTTTTTAATTTCAATTTTTGAGAGAAATCCGAAGTTGCACGAACGTGGCAGGTAACCGAAACTACGTGAGTTGTAGGCTTCCCTATCACGAATCACAGATATTAGCCTACGCCATAGAGATGTGTGTAAAATAGAAAGTGTAAGTGTAACAATGGAGTAACATTTGAACGAAGCTACAGCTACGACCGCGCTGCTACCAACTTGTGAGCCACTGGTGGGTGTTCCGGGCCGCCCACGGTGTCGCGACGGGCCTGCCTCGGGCCAGGAGTGACTCCCAGACGGGAGCAGCAGGGCCCAGCCACAGGCGTGGAAACCCACGAGGCTTTGGCAGTCGAGA
Source organism: Bacillus rossius redtenbacheri (assembly GCF_032445375.1). Taxonomy (NCBI): domain Eukaryota; kingdom Metazoa; phylum Arthropoda; class Insecta; order Phasmatodea; family Bacillidae; genus Bacillus; species Bacillus rossius. The sequence goes on from NC_086343.1 coordinate 2,583,594, forward strand.
ACCGCCACGGGAGTTTCAGCTTTGAATATATATACTGTATAGAAGTCGCGAGTGGATAGGATTTACTCTACGTTTTTCAGAAGCGTATGATGAGCAGCTTGGGAACTTCACCGCTGCAGTGCGCTGTCGTAACGCCCTGTATCGTCTTAGTTGTTATTTACACGTTAGAGCGCAGCGCTGTCGCACCGGTGTCATACCCCGCACCCCTCTTCCATCATTCACTGCAGCTGAACGTCGTTCAACGGGAGGGGGAAGGGGTGTTTGAAGAGTTCGACACTTGTCCGCTAGGGACCACCACAAGTCGATGCCCTAGAGATGGTGGCGATTGCGGCGGTGAATTAACCAACTACCTCAAAACCGTATTAGAAATTTTAACCTGGGCTGGCGACTTCTATACAGTATATACATATATTCAAAGGTTTCAGTCGCGTCTGCTGCTGCCCGCATATCCATTCCCAGTTCCCTTTCCGGCCGGCGAGGACGCCTGGTGCCGCCTGGTGGCGCTCGGTCGAAGCTGGGCCGAGTGTCGGCATCGTGCACCCTCTCCGTGTTCCTGGTGGGTCCCCCCCCCCCCCCCCGGACTCTAGAGCCGGCAGCAGCTGCGACACCTCACGCGACAGGAGTCAGCAGTCTGAACCACTCACGGGGCTTTGCAAGCGACGGTTGCGTCATCACTGCCACTAACGTCAAGAGCGGACATTAAAGATGAAAAAGTAAACATACGGAGAACAAGCCAATATCAACTGCCCAGGGACGTCGGAACTTTTTCATGAGTGGGGGGGGGGGGGGTGAAAATATGTATCACACTTACCTCAGTCCTAGAGTGGGGGATCCGGAAAAATTTGGAATTTTAGATGCAAAATTGTGCTATTTAATGAGTTTCCGAACAAAAATATTAAATATACCATTCCAAGAATTTGATGACGTAGTATGTATTAAATATGGATTAAAATATCGTGGGTAGTGATTGACAAATAACCTAACCCACGTTTGTAACTACTGGTTGAAAAAATACTACTAGGACCAAACATTTATTCTGGGAAAAGGAAGGGGCGAAATGCTACTCTCACCTCCCCCCCCCCCCCCGCCCAGCCATGCATAACAGCACGGGGGCGACTCGCCCCTGCTGCCCCCCCCCCCCTCCTGTTCCGACGTCCCTGCAGCTGCCGATGGAAAGATCTGCTCTGTCTGGACACGTAACAATTGACATCAACTAGTATTCTCCGTGTGTTTACGTCTTCATCTCTGTTGTTCATACCCATACTTGATGGATTTTTTTTTTCATGACAACCAGTGTAAACCAGTAATAGTGTATGCCCATGACATTATTTTTGGTTACTTTATTCAAATGCATAGCTAGTTATTTTCTTTGCAATCATTCATTACATCACTGCATGCCAGTTGTTCCATAGTCAACAGGACTAAAATGAACTCGAGTATCATCATAACAAGACAACTGTATCACATAGTAACTAAACTCAACAACAGGTTTGTACTAAAGTAATTGCATTTGTTGCAGAAACATGGTGACAGTGAACATGGACGAAACAGCACAACCTGCTAAGGTAGCACAGAAGAGTCTCAAGTGGCCGCAGTATGTCTCGTCGTTGATAGGTTTGTCTTCAGACAATCTCTCAATCACCCAAACAATGCGTTAATTTACTTTAAAATAAGAACACGTGAGAGAGAGCATGAAAATGTATGCGAATGTGTATACTATCGTAAGTTATACTGCGAATATTTATTTCTTGCTCGTTTCCCTCCAAAGTTAGTATTTTTAAATTAAATTGAGGATCCTTAACAGTGTTTCTGATTCAAACAACAAGGTATACGTAATTATTACAGATACCATGCAATTTTATTCGGACATATACTGCGTGCTTGACTTAACCACATTATTACTTCCATGTAGTAGTATATATGGTGATTTAAAACTTCAGAAACGATAGGTCAGACATCAGAAACAAGAGAATAAGCTTTAAAGGATATCAATAATTCAATGATGTTCCAATTTTAGGTCTAGTTATTTCAAGTTAAGCATTGCAACAAAAAACTTACTTTATCCAATATGTGGTGTACGGTCCACCTTAAACAGCACATCAACTATACAGTTTCTTAAAACAGAGAAAATATAACCGAGAGAGAGAGAGAGAGAGAGAGAGAGAGAGAGAGAGAAACGTGAGACATACCGAATCACAACGACCCCTGCTGTAAAAAATTAAAATGGCCTCTCGTGCAGACAAATATCAGTGAAGGAAATCCTTTATAGACTATTATTTGACTCTATATATATTTAACTAGCAAGCTGGACTAGCCAACGGAAAAAAAAAAACACTATATTCTTGACGAAGGCGTGTTCGTTGGGATGGAGAAAGGGGGGGAGTTGAAATGTGTGCGGGACTTCATTCATCACCTATTATCTTTTTAATTTTTTAACAATTAGATTATTAACTAAATGGTAACTGTTAAAGCTGCTAATATTTATATTCATACCAATATTTTTCTTATGTTTCGCTTGTGAAAGAACTGCACTCACTAAGCCATAAATTAATCATGTGTATGAGGGGTATCATGGGCGTAGCCAGGGGGGTGGTTTATGGGTTCAAACCCCCACCTTAGCACCAAATCTTTAATTAACTTCTTATTCATCACTCAAGCAAATTTCATATTAAAATTAATAAAATTTTTACCATTACAATATTTAAATTTAAGTACCGAAAACTGCTAAAATAGCACTATCTTACACCTTAAAAACCAAATTTTCCCGGGGGAGGACCCCCGGACCCCCCGCTTTAATACGGCGGAGGGGGGGGGGGCGCATGCTTCTTAACACCCCCCATACGCAAATCCTGGCTACGCCACTGGAGGGGATAAAACCATCGTTGTGTTCTTTTTGTTTTTAAACTTCAGCCGTCACAGACAGTGACCCGACTCGTAAAGATAAGGAGATCTGACCAGTTAATAGTACAATAGTAAAATACGCACTAAAATACATAATGCATGGCCAGCTAGATTGGATATATAGGGAAAATGTTTTACAAGCGTTAGGATTATATATATATTTATATAAAGTTTTTTTTATTTCAGATGTATGTAATATAAGTTGTAAAATAAAAACAGAACATTAACATAAAATACACATCCAGTCACCCTTGAACACAGTATCGGCTCGCGCGGAGTAACTGCAGTAATGTGACACCCACGGGCACACGCTGTGACGAATACGAGGCCTTGAGGATAAGAATGCGATAAAGGCCCGGAATAAAGGTCGCGGCTCCAACTCGCTCCAACGACAGTTGTCGCGAATACTCCGTTACTTCGTCCTTGTCATGCACAATTCCTTTCACGACTTCCCTGATTTCAGGGGTGCCCACAAGGGGGGGGGTAACGACGCAGACTGCGTCATTAAAATTTCAGGGGGGGGGGGGGTTGGTTGAAAGACGAGAAAAATGTATATATTATTTACATAATTATAGCTTCTAATGTGAAAATACGTTTCTGGTTCTTTAATAATTGAAAGGGATCTTGTAAATCAAATTGGCAACCCCCGCACTTTCCTCAACAAAAGCAGTTTGGCATCTGTCGATTCAGGATGGAAATATTACCTGATATGACCAAAAATTATTAGAAAATCAGTTTTAATTAATGCAAAATGTGATAAAATATAATACTAAAAAAAGTATAATATTATAAAAGAACTGAGTAAATCATTGAGAAAATGGCATAAAAAAATTCGGGGGGGGGGGGGGCCGCATCATTAGGTTAGAAGGGGGGGGGTGAGTCATAGTGTTTGGGGGGGGTGGGCACCTCTGCTGATTTCATTTGTACTGTAAGCGATACGAACATGTTTCTGATGTAAACGCATGCCTAAACGCTCGACCAATACATTTACCAACATCTTATCCCTCATTACAGTTTAATTACCTCTGGCCCAGAAGTTGCACTGTACGTGCAACATTTTTTTTTTCCGTTTCGTTAGTATTAACAATATCTTAAGACCAGAACATAATTATTTACAAGAGCTCAAATAAATCAATCAATTACAATTTAGGGCCAAAGGCTGAATTAATGGACTAATAATTAGAAAAATGCAATATAATATGTTCATAAAAATATCCAATGGATGTCAACGGCATAACGACAGCGTTTTATACTTGTTACTATGCGGGTTCATTTATTTCCTTCCTATCACAGCTCAGCTGTCAGTTATCACTCAGGTGTTATATCCAAAGCTGTAAATTTCCGCAAATAGTCTAGTCACGACTAGCAAAGGCTGTTTTTTTTTCTTCAAAACATCTCGCTACTTTCGCATACAACAAACAACACTTACGCCCACCTACCTCCTTGGAGACTCCTCAGCTGTTTACAGACTGCAAATAGAAGGTCCACTCGCCACACACACTCGCGAACTCACACCAGGTGCTAACATGTTTCAATCCACACTACACTTCATCCAGCACGTATTAAATAAATATTTTTGATTCACACTCTATTTACCCTTAATGTACCACAGTAAAAAATTATCTTTACTTTTACAAGGACATTTTAATTTAGTACAAATTCTGCCTTGCAATTTTACAAGTGATATCGTTTTCAACTGAGTTTCCCAGAATTTCCCTTGTAAAAGTACGTTTTGTTTTCTAAATAAGAAATAACGTGTTTTTTTCGTTTTTTTTTTCTTCGAAGCTACTCTTCACCCAGCAGATATGAAATGGTGCTATTTGGATCCAATCTAGTCTTAAACCTGCAGGTATTAAATAGCATCTGTTTGATCCAGAACAGTTCACTAGCAAGTACAAACTAGGTATCACTTATCTGACCCAAGCTACTCTTTACACGCAGGTGTACTTTTATTTAAGGGCTATTTTTTATAGTTTTAATTCGATACCTCCCTTGCATTTGCTGTTCTGCCGAAAATATTTTCAACAGATATTCACTGAATAACACATCTCTTCCGGCATATTCCCTCAATCGGTCCAAATGTACCACTATCATTCTTTCCCTGTTTCCTCTCTGGATGCGGTGGGTTGGCACGTGACCGAGAAGGGGGGAGGGGGGGAATTCCGGACCCTCCCTTCCCGGAGTTAAAAGAAGGAAAAATCAACAGAAAAGAAAACTGTAGCAACTTAGCTCTTTGAGTTTACAGAGAGATTATTATAGAAGTTTTTTTTATAATACTTGGTGGACTACGATAATATATTACTTCCCCTTTTTATCCCGACATGCATCGTACACAGAAGCAACAGGAGTTATTCCAAGTAGTCTGTATTTAATGCCGGTTTTCACACGTGCATGTCTTTCATACAAAACTAGTCATGTGTGATTCATGCATGTAATAACAGTTTATTTGTGATTACAATTTTGTTTTAAAATAAATAGTCTAATAATTGACTAAGGAACAAAGTATTAAATCAAATAAAAACCAAAATATTATGTAAATGCTCGGTTTTATTTGCTCAAGCAAAATCACTTAAATTTCTACTTATAAAGGTTGGAGTTCTAAAAATTTAATATTCCCTTGGACATAAAAAAAATTGTATAATGGTTATACTGAACCCACTCCTCTACAAATCTTGGCTACAGCACTGCGTTAGACCATATGATTTATTTGTTTCAACATTCACATGGATCTTCCCATGCAGAGATTTGGAAAAAAATACAGATGGAGCATTAGCCATTAGACATGAAGTCTTTTCCCCCCAAATTTTCTGATTATCTTACCAGTATAGCGGACGTTTTTTCTGTATCTGTACAAGGTGTTATATTCTGCTTTTTATTAACGACTGTAGTTAAGTGTTCGAAAGAAAATCAGATCAAAATATTACTGGTTAATATGTTTATATGCATTAAAAGTCTAAAACGAATCTTCATAACACTAATGTATTAATATTATTTTTCTTCAATTTTACCTCCGATAAAGATTCAGCTGATACATTTGGTAAAAAAAACGGTCGCCATATTGGTATGAGTAGTACATTGTAATCAGGGGCGCAACAACAGGGGGGGGGGGGCAAGGGTATTTTGCCCTCCCTCTGAAACCTTCAAGTGGGGGCAAACGTGGGCAAAGAAAGTGCTGTGTAATCAATTTTTAGATAATAAAACTGCTTAAATAGCACCATTTTCCACCTTGAAATACAAATTTTCCCGGGGGAGGACCCCCGGACCACCCGCTTCAATAGGGGGGATCGATGATTCTTTATAAAAAGGTACATTGCCCCCCCTTTTGTAAATTTAGTTGTTGCACCCCTGACTGTGATCCTCTTCGCCTTCTGGCTTCACCCTCCTCATCTATGCCCCATCTGCACGTCTGGTTGCCACGCCGCGCCGCTTGACGCCCAGGGCTCCCGCGTGGCGGCGGTCTGCGCAGGCGCGCTGCCCGTCTTCAGCGCGGGCACCATCGAGGGCTGGACCTCTCCCGGGGTCGCGCACCTGCAGCGGCCCCCCGACGGCATCTCCCCGGAGGACGCCTCGGTGGTCGTGTCGCTCGCCACGCTCGGGTCGCTGCTGGTCGCGCTGCCCGCCGGCTACCTCGCCGATGCCGTCGGCCGCAAGCGGGTGCTGCTGCTCATGGTGCTGCCGCACGTGCTGGCCTGGGTCATCATCATCTTCGCCAACACCGACGTGCGTGTCAGTTATTCCCCCCCGCCAAAAACGAACGTGCCTTTAGCAGGGCCTGAGGCGGCACACTCCTACCTCAAGAGACAGGGTCGTAGCGGCACGCTGGCCAGATCTATCACAAGCCCGCGGCCAGGAGAGGTATCTGCGTAGTACATACAAACTACCCCCACAGATTACCAAAATACCAAATTTATATGACAAATACGGTACAACAGCTGATCTCAGAATGGTTACTTTATCTTTAATATGTGAACACAAAAGTCACAAATGTCGGGAGCAGCACCACTATAACTGTACAGCAATACCGTTCTCCCACCAAGACGATTCCAGGAATTGTACTTCTGATGTGACTCAAGCATTAATTATCCCACTACGTGAAACACTGTGGAGTTACCATTGACTTGATGGGTTTTTATCAACGTTCGAACTCCCGTTCCTATTGTCTAAAAAACAAATAACTGATTAGGTGTATGTACTAGTTTCTCCCAACATTTAAATCAGAATCTAGAAGGTTTTCACTCGATAGGAGATTCCCATCCTCAAGTTAGCCCCATCAATCAATAATTGTTTAAATTGCACCTGAAGTAAACGTGAAGCAGTTACAAAACATCGTAGAGAGCACCCTTAGAAAGCCCAACATCCATCGGAAACATCTGTATAGTCATCGAAATGCCAAAAATGTTTACTCTTCTAGGTTTCCAACGATCTTTTGTGTTACTGAGGCCAAGGACACCCGAGTAGTTTGGAACATATTTTAAATTATGATACTGTGTATTGTGAATAACTGTGTCATGTCAATGGGCAACTCCTCTTTTTGCACTTTTAAATGTATTATTTAATATAGGTAGTGCAATTTTTTTCCAAGGATATAATTTGTGTTGATTTGAGTTGCATGACAGTTTTATCATACATTTTGTGCTCGTTGGAGGAACTTGTACCACCACGAAGAATTTATCAAATAAATTAGCAAATCCTTTTTTGAATGATTCTAGCAATGGGGAAAAGTAATTTAAAACAATTTTATGGACATGTGCCACTACTGACTTACAATACATGTCACAGAAAACCCTCAAGAAATCAAAGATAAATACATAAAAACACCGCGAAAGAGCTAAATTCAGCTGACGTCAAATTTTAAAATGCCTATAAGCACAGAGAATTCCATGGGAGGAATTTAGTTAGAAAAATATTACAGCACAGACAAACACGGTGGTCTGACAACGACGAGACAGATGCAAACAAGAACAGAAAACTCACAAATCAACAACCTTGGACAATACAGCGAAAAACAGACAAAACCCAACATTTATAGTAAATATGTAATCTGGACTGTACAACGACAATGCAGCGACGCACAGATGAACCCAGTGATGAAGCTAAACAGATATTATGGACAACTCAACGATGACAGCACAGAGAAACACAGTATGCTTCCTACGACAGTGTGTGCCTGATGACATGAGCAGATGTCAATTCCCAAAAAATCGCATCTGTTTTGTCGTGTGTTTATCTTTGTTGCCCATTTTTTGAGGTTTTCCTATGATATACTGTGTGAACCAGGTGTAGGTACATAAATTTGTTTGAAATAAACCAGCTCGTTAAACACAGCTATTTATATGGCTTTCTAAATCCGATGAATAAATATCCTACCATTTTGCATTGGTTCACTAAAAAGTCAAATACTTAAGTGTTTTTTATCCTTGTACATATGATAAACACGAAAGTTCATAAGCTCTGATAGGAGTACTTCCTTGACAACCAAGAATATGGATCCCTTTCTAATGAAATGCTAAGTTAAGGGTTTACCTCGCTAGGTCATGCACAGAGGCTTAAAGAAAAAAAAAACCTGTAAGTGGAATCCAAAACACTAGGTCATTCTGTGCTCATAAAATTTGGCATGATGAGCACTCGACTAAATGTTTGTCACTATTGTTGAAAATATTTTAAAGCCAGGAAAACTGCTTTTTATCGTATTAAAAATCCAGAAGAAACATTAACATATTTGATTTCAGTGTGATAGTAAAATAAAAACATGTAATTGGTCTTTGCGATGAATTAATAATAGATGGACACTAGTATTTTCCACGAAAATATTATGGATCTATATGTGTGTTAAAGCACAGTAGCATCCAGTGTGTTTCGTGATTGGTTGTGTTTCTTTCAGTTACATGAATACTGTCGGCACACTAATCACAACAATTTTTTTGCGGGAGTAAGAGTGTCCTAAATGGCCCAACCAAATAAGGCAAGAGCTTATCTTGCAGACAGCCACCAATCACAAGGAAGAACAGTCTGGCATAGACATGCCTTATTGCAGTCTAGTTAGCATCCACATTTTTTCGCGAAAAATACCTGTCCCTAATAATAAATTACTCAAACAAATTAAATAAATGTAAAATAAATAGATAAAATTAATTAAACAAATTAATTCTAAGTGAATTAAATTAATTTTTTTTTCAGGTTCTCCTACTGTGCTTGGCCCGTTTCATCTCTGGAGTCGCATATGGGGGTTCCCAAGTAGTAGTGCCCCTGTACAACGAGGAGATATCAGATGTGGGCATTCGCGGCAAGCTGGGCTGCTTCTTCGACTTCATGATGAGCGCCGGCATCCTGTACTGCTACTTCATCAGCCTGGTGCTCGACTACTTCTGGATGACCGCCGCCTGCGCAGTGGTGCCCCTCGTGTTCTTCGTGTTCTTCGTGTGGTTCCCGGAGTCGCCGGTCTTCCTTCTGCAGAAGGGACGCGAAGACGAGGCCCGCGAGTCCCTGCGGTTCTTCCGCGGGGCGAAGCACCTCACCAGCTACGACGAGGCCCCGGAGATACAGAGCATCAAGAACTACATCGCGAGCGAGTCCAAGAGCTCGTCCGAGCACACGTGGAGGACGAGCCTGAAGCTTGTCTGGGAGTGCCTCTTCAGCGGCGGGCGGGCGTCCACCCTCGCCAAGGCGATGAGGATCACGATATGCTTCGGGACCTTGGTCCCTCTGACAGGCATCAACCCGATGCTGTTCTATTCCGTCGAGATATTCCAAAGGGGGAGAAGCACCATCTCTGCGGATGTGTGCAACTTGATAACCGGAGTCCTCAAGATCATTTGTTCCTTGATAACCATCTTCCTTGTGGACAGGGTAGGCAGGAGGTTGCTTCTCTTCGTGTCCGCTGGTGGGATGATTCTGTCGATGCTAGCCCTATCGCTACACTTCCTGCTTTTGAACTACAACGAGTATATTTCGCACTTTGGGTGGATGCCCTGTGCTGCAGTTACCGCTTTTGTTTCCTCTTACTCTTTGGGCTTTGGACCGCTCCCGTGGCTCATACTGGCAGAGATAATACCCACAGGTGTGAAAGAGTTGATGGGGGTGGGTTTTGGTATCAACTACATTCTGCATTTCGTTATTACTATGGTGTTCATAGAGTTGTTAGGCACAGTTGGTGAAGTAGCGACTTTTAGTTTCTTCTGTGTGATGAGTGTCATAGCGATATTATTCGTGAAATATTTTGTTCCTGAAACTAAAAATAAAGCACGCGAAGTTATTCACTCGAATCTTTGATGAAACCATCAAAGTCGAGCGAAGTTAAACTATAGTATTATCAGCTTACTTAATCTGAACAATGAATACATTTGGACATTTTTAACCAAGTATCAAGTTTACTGATCAGAATTAGTTGCATACTGTTAAAAATATATAATTTAGCCATGATTGATACAAACGAAGTAATAAATGGAATGTTCAGAGCACAGCCATACAAAATATATGTTAACTTTGAGCTAAATGTTTCACTTAATTACTGAATTGGCTTGATCTTGTTGTGCTCTAAACTCTCCTAATATGTGATACTATAATACCTAGTAAAAAAGAAGTTTATTTAGTTCCTAGTAATATAAGCTATGTTGTAACAAACTAAAGGAGTATAATGTAAGTAGTCATAAAATAATTATAATACCAAATAATTGGACAATATTATAAAGTATTTCCCATGTGAATGAAGCCAAAAAAGTCAAAGTGTAGTTTATTTTTATTTCAGGTTGTATTAAGAGGAAAAGATTGAAACTTTTTTAATATATCAATTTTTACAATTATGTTGACGTCGACCCAAGTGTCTCCTCGGCTCCGTCAGGCCGTTATGCCTCGTCAACGTCCTCCCTTGCGATACGAGTGCACCATCTGTTAAGTGCGACGGCCAGGGACGCACCCGCGTGCGCCCTAGCATGCCAGTGAGCATCTTTGTGTGTGTAAAAAAGTATGGTTTTTATGTGTTTTTAAACGATCACGGGCCTCAATAATTGTATATATTTTGTAATCATAACTAATTAACTGATGTGTAAATTCGCTTTTTGATTAACGTCTCGCTAAGTTGTGTAAATAATTTTGTAACTTTTCTCAAATGTTTCGCAGTGCTAGTAATGTAATCGCAGCCTGACGTGTCGCGGGGTGGGGCCTCCCCTCCTCCACGGCCCGCGGGCCTCGGCCCGCTGGCGGGCGGGGAAGGGCAGTGGTGTTCAGGGCGCGATCAGAGACAGACGTGCACGCCGCTCCGCGCTGCTCACGAGACGCGTCTGCTGAGCTTGTGGTCCGACGACAGGGTAACTTCACGGGTTGTCGCGGCAGCTGTGCTGCATCCGTCGAGTCGCTCGCCCTGTCGAGTTTTACGAGTTTTACGAGTTACATCACCAGTCGAACGTCCTAGAACGCGTAAGCGCAGTTACGAACCGCCAAACCTTCGCCGTCAGTACGAGACTTTTACGTAACGGACCGCGCACGTGTTGCGCATCTTTGTGGAGCAACCTTAATCGGGGACATTGTTACGTGGGAAAATTTCCAGTTTGTGTCGGGACGTGTTAACGGACGGGACGGTCTTCCGGGAGTCTGGGTCGTCGCGGGAAGGGAGCTCGTTCCGCGACGGGTCCGCCAGGCTGCGGCAGGCTCTCAAAACGAAAATAAAAGGGGCTCGTGGAACTGTTAACACCGAGTTATCCTTGGAGCTGCCTACCATTCTTCCTTCTCACCTCACTCTCCCTCCAGATCCCGTATTTCCCGGTCCCGGCCACGTTGGCCTGGACCCACACCTCACCGACAAGAGCAGTACGGGCACAACAGGACAATTACGTAAACGGGGAATCAGGGACCTAAAGCCAAGGGACGTCAATGTGTTTATATAAGTTATTTTACAAATTAAATTATTTATGGTACAAGGCATATGCACGATCAGTAAGACCTTAAACTAGACCCATCTAGATAAATAACACTAGCAACAAAAATTAACTATAAGCAAGTGTATATATCTGTATACGATAACATGGTGAGGTACTTGGCTATAGAGTGTAATTAGCAAGGAGATATATAAACCCATGTGCAATAAATAAATAAAAACTAAGGGCTTTTATCAACTAAATAATTTATGTAGAGGATGATGGAATGTGAGAAATGTGTTAAAATAGCATTTTTATGAAACTGCTATTATTCACAATTTTGTACTTCCTAAAAACTGAGAGGTAATCCATTCCACCCAAAAAATCCCCAGCTTTCACCCCTTCCAAGATTAAAAATTAGGACTGCCCCTGTTTTTTTGGGAACCGTCAAAGGGCTTCCAGCTATTAAAACGACATATAAAAATAGTACGTAATTGACAACTAAAAATTTTGAAGTCAACATTTTATAACAAAATAAATTTATAACTATAAAGACTATGAATTTTGTTAAGTGAATATGTACCACAATAAGTTTGTGGGATATTCATGAAAATTAATTTTAAAAAATTAAATTTTTTTTTTCTTTGCAAATATTTTGTCTTAACTGAAGCCCCGTACATTCCTAGCAGTTCAGCAAAAATAATAATAATATTTCTTGACAGTGAGAAAAGCTAATTGTCAGCTGACCAGCATTAAAATCAGTATTATTATTTTTTCCATTTTTTTTATGTTAAGTGATTTTCTTATAGGTACATAATTAAAATATTAATTTACAAACACAGAATTCTGTTTGTTTAATCGGAAAAATCGTTGGCTAAAATTATCAAATATTAATTAAAATTTGAAGCTATTTCACCTAGGTCGTGTGCATAGACTTATAATTACATGCTCTTTTTATTTTATTAATACCCCAGCTTAATAATTCTAGCTACACTGCTAGCACTATGCCATTTAAATAAATGCATCCTGCTATCATAAACTGTGCCAAAATGGAACACAGTTGAATTTTTAATCTGTTTGTTTATACTACGTTGTTGAAATTTAATAATATAAATTTTTCCTGTTGATAGGGTGCTTTGGAACTATAAAAGTGTCTCTATATTAAAATTTACTCTTTGCTATTTGGTATTTATTTTAAAAGTAATTGCCGAATCCCCTTTGGTAGTAATGAGACGGGTAGCAAACTTATTATTTACTATTTTGTTATACACAAAATAAATCCCAGTAATTTTTAATTTTAAAATCTTGGTATTCTACAATTTTTATAATATTATTTACTATTTTTTGTTTGCTGCATGTGGCGATATGACGTCAGTGGAGAAGCGCACCAATAGGCGTGCGCATTTTGAAATACGTAATTTTTAAACTGTTTAAACCTTCTTTCTAAAACGGCCATTTCGCTTATGTGTATGCAGCAGAGGAGCGCTACGATTATCTGCGTGAAATAGCTAGCAAAAGTTAGCATCCATCACAAATATGATGATTAGGGAGAAATACAGAGTTAATCTCAGTTAGAGAAATAGGGCAACACATAAATGTGTTGTAATTAGATGTGAATCGTGAATTAAGCGAAGCCCTGTGTAAGTCCCTATCTCTACCTATGCATTACCAATATAGGGAAAGCAGTTACATGATGGCAACGTCATAGTTTAAAACAGAATGTCTGAAAACTAAACTTCATCATTAATTTGAGACGAGAATTTGTTTAAGTGTGAGATAATTACATTTGTCTCTAAAAACATTGCAGTAAAGTATGGATACTCGATATTTTGTGCTCACTACTGATCTTTCCTAGCCGGAACGAACATAAGACTAAATTTGTGTATAAATAACATTGTTGTGCAGTAGGATATTTGATTTTTTTTATGTAAGATTTAAAACTTTGCTAATAACTGTTTGTGTGTAAATGTGACCAATATAAATTCCTGAGCGTTAATAAGTTTAGAGTTGACACAGTATTGATATCTAGTTTGATACTTAATATTTGAAAAACTATAATAAATTACATTGAACTAACCGATTGTCAGACAGCTGTTATTTCAATATTTATGTTCGCGTATGTATGTTGCTGCACAAAGAGGGCAGACATTTGTATTTACATATCGAGTAAAGAGTTTAAAGTACCTATTTCATTTAATTATTCGAAACCATTTTATTATTTCGTCTATTTACCTATATGGTTCTAACAACCCATGATATTTTGTGTTTTTATTTTAAAATTTTTAACTGCAGCACATTCAAATGTACAAACAACACATAAGGAATGTGCATCCCTAGAATGGCTACACTGCACTCGCAATTAGCCAGGATTATTTTATTTCATTAAAATGGATCATTCTATCGTAAAGGTTTAAAATATAGTAATTTAGCTAAGTAAAATGTAAAGAATTCGTAGCCTTGCTTTTAGCACCACCATTATTGCCGCTAACTTGCAACGCTTTTATTTACGCGAACCAACGCAGAGAATTCTTGGCCGAAGTTTAACGTCCAACGATAGTTTACAACCTTTGAAAGGTGTTGCATGTTTGTTTACATAATAATAATTTATCCAGAAAACATTTAAAGCCGGTGTAGCATTAAATGGTTTCCTTAAAGTAATGGTATGTTGGTGATGTTTCTTTTAGGCTTGGTTGCATTTGGAATAATTTCAAACCAATATTCATAAAATGGTATAGTTACATTCATACTACTTGCATTTAATTCTTCACTCAACTTCCAAATAATATTATGGTAATTATGAAGGACAGGTACTTTGCCGTAAAAACTGTAATTAATATTGTTTTTTTCTTAATTTCTTGGCATGTTTTCCAATTATGATACTTCAAGTAGTTTACCAGTTAATTTCCATTTTAAAGAATGGTTATGTTGTCTTAGGTATATTAAAAATGACGTACAATCGTGAGAATGGTGTGTTTGTTGGTTACATTTTAAATACTTTATATTATTGTGGAACTTTGATGAGGTTAGGTTAGATTAGTGACATTTAAAATACCTACTTAAAATTGTGTGAATTATAGGTTAGGTTACCAACAATAGATAAACTTTTAACTGTGTGACTGGGTTGTTAGCTATATAAAAAATTCTATAAAATAGTAACGATGGATGGTTAGCTTAAGTAGCTAAAGTTTGTCGAATAATTCCAAACCAATTGTTCAAACGATTCTACAGTATTTTTAACTAGACAATAAAGCACTGCTTCACTTGTGCAATAACCAGATATTGCTGATATTTTACCATTTTTAAAAAAAAATATATGATTTATTCCAAACATTTTCACTGAAGAAATGGACACAATAAATTGTCAGGTGTACAAAAGATTTAATTCATAACAGAACTGTTTAAGATTGATATTTACTAAAGTCATTAGGCATAAGCTTTTTTTATATTTTTATTATCAATTAGGTATCTTTTTTCATAACAAGATTTTGCCCGCACTTTTGTCTGCGTGGACTTCAGAATTGAATCCAGAAGGAATGAATAAAGTGGGAAAATGAATAGGTAATAAAAAAAGACACCTATAAGTAATTGAATGAAATATACTTCTGAGGATAACATTTTATGATTTATCCTGACAGTAAGTATGTACAAGTTTTGGGCACACAATACTTTTGAACACCCAAAAAAATCTGACCATGTGAGACACAGGAGTGCCAAAATGGATTCCTACCACTTCCTATGTTTGCTCATTAATTGTCATTGTAAATGCTAACTAAGTGTGAATTGCAGCCTCTTAAATTGTAATGGCTAATTATTGGGTTGTGGGTAATTAACACACTCTCTCCTTCAGCTGCTACAGTGAGAATAGTCTCCTTTATACAGCTCTGCGATGTGCAGCTTGATATCGTTGCACAATCTCAGTGCATCAAGGTCACACGTCAGCAAAACCAGGACTCCAACCTTCAGCCCCAGTTCGTGGGGAGGCTGGCAAGCCCTGGGCAAGATGTGACAGACACACCTCATGATAGCACGTTTCAAATTCAAGGCAAAACTAAACGTTATTCATGCCATTAGTTCGCTAGCCGCCTTGAGCTTCACTAAGCGGACGGATCTCGTCAAGGAGAATTATAGAAAGTTGCCAGAATTTACTATTCTATATGACAGTGTGGCGGACTTAGAGAAATGATACACACTCACTGTTTGTTTGTCTATGACTTACCTCCTATAATGTACTGTTATGAAATTCAATTTACCCCTTTTTCACTCCCATAGAGATGGAATTTCATAATTATATTCAGGGTTGGCTGATTTGGTTTAAAACACGGTTAAAACCACAGTTTAAATAGAGTGGATTTTTATAAAAACCAAAAGATTTTTTTAATGTATTATTAAATATATCTTAATAAATTTTTAAGAAAAGTCTAATTACACTCCAATTACAATAGTTTCCCAATATTGTTTCTTGTGATTTATGGGAACAAATAATTATATAGTAATCAAGATCTTATAATTCAAATTACCTGAATAAGTTGTAAATTATACCCAGCTAAATACTCTTCTAAAATTAAATTAATAAGTAAACTGTAGTCAAAAGTGTTAAAAAAAAAGAGGAAATAAATAAATTTATTATTTAAAAAAAAAAATCCTATTTTTTGGGCTATCTCTGACTGTCCTGCAAATCCCCCTTCTATGGAAAATCCTCTTCCTGTCAGGAAATACCCTTTCTTTGGTGAAGTCCCAGTCAGATTTGCTGGACTTCAGTTCTTTAATGTTATAACTGTACTGGTTCAACATGAGTGGCAGAAAGCAGGATGTTGTATGGCTTTCGTTTGTACATGCTGAGAACCAAAATAACTTATCTAAGAAAAAAAAAAGGGTTAAATTAAAAAAAACTAGGTAGTTTGGTTGATTTTACAACCCAGATTAAATGTAGCCTATGTGTATCCAGGATATGAGCTAGCTCTGTGCCAAATTTCTTTAGCGGTTCAGGTATGATTGTATAACTAAACATTCAATCATCCAAACTTTCACATTTATAGTATTAGTAGTATGTAACTAACATAACCTAACGAAACGTCCACACTATTTTAAGGTATTTTGAATGTCGCTAATCCATCCTAATTGTCCACACTATTATAAAGGATTTTTAAAATGCCTAACCTAACCTAACTTAACCCAAGTAACCATTTTCACATCAAAGTATTTGTAATATGTAACCTAACCTAATCACAAGTTAAAATGGTAAACTACCTAAGTATCTCAGTGTCCTCTGAGTGAATTATTTTAAAACAGGTTAGAAAGTAAATAAAAAAAAAGGGGGGGGGGGGTGTTTTGTCTGTAAAGTCGGTTTACTGATGATAATTTTACGTGATAACGTCATAAGAAAAAACATTGATGAAAAATTGCATACTTTTTAACTTTCAAATATTATTTACAGTTTTTTGCAAAATTAAAATTATTTGTTTAAATATGATCATGAACAATTAGTTAAAAAGCCCGCCTTAGGAAAATATCTGGGGTGTACACCATCTAAGTGCAAGACTCTCTTTAGTTTTTTTAATGAGCTTCTGGATCCACCACAGAGTTTATAAAGTATATTATATTTTACAGTTTTGTAAGCTAGGAACTGCATGTATTATAGCTTCAGTGGTATAGCTGTGGCATGCAGTCATGATGGATGCTCACTGAGCCCGCGCGTGGCACGTGGTCGCAGGGAGGCTCGAGCGTGCGCCACCGCGTGCGCCTGGAGGAGCCCGGCAGCACGGCGCGGGACTCCCGGGACCGCGGGGCTGGCAAGCGTGCCGCGCCGCGCACCGGCCTGCCCGCGCGCTCGGCCGCCCTGGCGCTGCTGGGCGCGTGGGGGGTGTTCCTGGCGGTGGGCGTGCTGACGGGGGGCCTCCCCGCCCCGCTGTCCCTGGAGGACGAGGCGGCCCGGCCCGGGGTGTTCGTGGCGGACCGGGCGTGGGGGCACCTGGTCCAGCTGGCATCGCTCGGCCCGCGCCCCACGGGCAGCTACGAGAACGAGGTGCTGGCCGTGGACCTGCTGGCGAGGGAGGTGGGCTTCATCCGCCAGCAGGCCCACCCGAGCCAGCGCCTGTCCCTCGACGTGCAGAGGGCCAGCGGGGCGTATCGCCTCGCCACCTTTGTCAACTCCTACTCCCGCGTGCAGAACGTGGTGGCGCGCCTGCACTCGGCGACCAACTCCAGCAGCAGCCTGCTCATCAACTGCCACTTTGACTCCGTCCCCAAGAGCCCGGGTGAGTGGCTTTCCCTGGCCACTTCCTCACACTCCGCAATGACTTGCCTACCAGGGCACACACGTGGTGTGCAGGGCTCCAGAAGAAAAACCACGTCATTTGAATACTGCTTCAGATACCCGAAAAGCAATTAAGAATACTCTGAAGGCAGATGGGTGGTTATGTTTTTAATTATTATTTTTTGAGAGTAAAAATAACTAAAACACGTGTTTCCACAGAAATATTTAGACGTGAAACTCCCGGAACATATTCTTGAAATTTCTTTAAAGACTTGTACTACACGTTTAACTTAATTTCTCCACAATATAAATTTATGGTTACCTTCCGATATCGCAGTTGCCCTAAGCACGACAAGAAGATGGCACGTCAGTTCAAAACCTTGCATTTTAGAGGATATTCCACGCTGGAAACACCAGTGAACGTCACAGTATCATCCCAACTCACTAATGCAGACACACCCCTGACTAGGCGGGTGCTTTAAGCCTCTGGATATAGTCTAGCAACATAAACTCTATACTATGCCATCCCAGCAAAATTTACTGTTTTGCTATATTTTTTAAGGGTTTAAATGCAAATATTAATATAGTAATATATTTAATGCACATATGTATAATGAATATTTCATATAATAACAAAATTACTTCATTTAGGTTCTCAGAAGATGCTGTGTGTCTGAGAGTGATAATTCTATTTATAAAATTCCGAACAACTGCATTGAAGTAACTATTTCTTTTTTAAACTTGTGAAGTCACTCATAAAGATGATTGCCATAACAGCCTAGAAAAGCAAGTCTAACTGCATATTGTTAGTAGAGTTTTGTAACATACACATAATGGATATCGTGCTAGTAATGTTTGCTTAATAAGTTATTTGATTTAGTTGATGAAATACCAGCTATCTGTGGCCATGGTACGGAGAAATTTATTATTTGACTGCAATGAATTTATGTGTAAAAAAATGAACACAAAATTTGTAAAACTAAATTTTTGTTGTAAGCATAAAAAATATCTGGTCACCGGTTGGCCTAATAATTTTGGGTGATTTCTGAGCTTGTAAAAAGTAAATTGAAAATTTTTTTGAACATGTTGAGGTATTATTCTTAACAGCTTTCTTAGTATAACATTTTGGTGTTTTAGTTAAATGATTTTTTATTTGAATAATTTGCAATAACTTGAAAGAAAAGTTGTTTAGTTTGTCAATTTAAACCTTTGCTTTCGTAGCTATAATTTGTAAATTGAGGTAGAAACATTTTTGAAATTAATATCATTTTAAGGAAATATTTTCTTTAAACAAATACTAACTCATAAAATATTTGCACACTAAATAATTTTCAAATTGAAAGCGAACATGTGGTGTGCAACATTGGTGTATAAATCCTGATTTATTTGTGTGCCCAACTGTGCTGTGTTTAAAGTGTAATGTTTCTCCAGGTGTGTTCAGGATCCTCGGTGACAGTGACTGCTAAGGCGTCATGTTCATATGGTAAAGGTTTGTTGGTTCGATCCCAGAAGCCATGTATGACTCGTGAAGCTGTGAGCTCTGAATCGGTGATCTGTGCATGACAGTGTGATGTCTGTGCTGCCAGGAGCCAGCGACGACGCGCTGAGCTGTGCCGTCATGCTGGAAGTGCTGCGCGTACTGTCGCGCTCCGGCACGCCGCTGCCCAGCGACGTCATCTTCCTGTTCAACGGCGCGGAGGAGGCACCGCTCAAGGTAGCTCCCGTGCGCGGCCACCGGTACTACCGAGGCGATCCAGCGGAGTGAGATCTGGTGGAAGTTCCAGGGAGCCTGTGGGTTGTCCCGAGGTGTCCTTTCTTTCCCCGCCGATCCCCTCACGAATGCATTACCTCACTGCACCTCACGGTGATCAGGACAGGTTCTGGTACCACCTTATCTGGAATAGTTGGACTCCTCGAGATTGACTATTCGAAAATGTTCCAACGTCATGTGTCAATATAATAGCTGCATATATGTAACATGACGACGAGATAGTGGTGTCGAGCAAGCCATCTAGTCAAGTGTCGACGTGGCTTGGGCCGTGTAGAACGGCTCCACCGCCCGGCAGCGCCGGCTGTGCGACCATGCCGGGCACATTATGTAATTAATTCACTCTCACGGGTAAGGCTGGGTTCTTAAATTTTCCTTAGGTATATAAGATAAATGTTCCAGTTTACTTGTCTTGGAGCTGTTCTTGGCTCAATATTGCTAAGCATATTATTTTTATAATAGGGCCTACATTTTTATTTTAATCTAAAGAAAATATTAAAATCAGTCAGTTTTTAGAAAATTATCATGCTTGCTTCAAAACATTTGGTTCTGGTACTGTGCATTATGTTTGTGAATTATTTTTTTAATGTTTCCCAATTAGTGTCGCAAGCCAGTGTGAATTGTCCTGTCATCATAGCTTCTTCTCAACGACACTTGTGTTCCTAAACAAAGTTAGCAAACTCTTAATTACACAATGCGCACCAAGATGGCAACTTTGTTGCATATAGTAACTATTTAGACGTGGAGCAAAGTAATCATATTGTTATTTTATATTAAAAAACAAAATTGTGTTATAGTGCCTGCGTGCTTTCCATGGTTATTTGAAACCAAATTTGCTTAGCAATCTGCAATGTCATTCTTACAGCATTTTGATTCTTTTTTAAGAATAGTTGTATGTTGCAAGTTTATCCCTATGTCAATATTATTTTTACACTTGCAGAAGTAGTATTTCCATTGTATCATATTTAATATTATTTTGGTTTTTCACAAGGGGTATGGTGTTTCGTGGTCAAATACAAAAGCTCATTTCCCATCAAGGTGATCCGGGTTTGATTCCCAGCTAGATCTCTCTCAGGCTTTATCAGAAGTGAGCCGTAACCTGGTGGGTTATCTCGAGGAACTCCTGTTTCCCCACCAGTTTCTTCCATTCATCTCCCTCGCCGTCTATAATGACCCTGTGTTGACGCTGTGTTGCAGGCGTCGCACGGCTTCATAACGCAGCACGAGTGGGCGGGCTCGGTGCGTGCCTTCATCAACCTGGAGGCGTGCGGCACGGGCGGGCGCGAGATACTCTTCCAGGCCGGGCCGCAGCACTCCTGGCTCGTCAAGGTCACTGTCCCAGAACAGTAGAGTGGAATGACTTGATGTAAGTTTTTGGACATACGCCATTGCTAAGAACTTTTTCTGTTGAAGAAAAACTAAAAAATATAAAAAATAAAGAAATAAATAAATAAAACCCAAAAAAGACAAAAAAAAAATGCAAAATTTAGTTTTTATTTTTTAGTTTTTCTTCAACAGAAAAAGTTCTTAGCAATGGCGTATGTCCAAAAACTTACATCAAGTCATGCACTCCCATTGCACAAATCTTTCAAAGAGTGGAATGGTTTCCAATTTTTCACTGAATCGAGAAATTTACCAGTTGGTTCTGATTATGATTTTTGTAATTTGTGGGGAGAAAAGGAAGGTAAGGAGCAGCAAGAGCAACTAACAGCATGGAGCGAGGAAGTAAGGAAATGTGGTATGTGACATGGATATGCAGAAACAAAATTAATTGAGCCAAAATTTATAAGTGTTTAGCCTCCAAGTTGCAGTTTATAACCTATATTATAGTTCAGAACTAATGTTGTTATTTTTGCATAACAATATTAGTTAAGTATTCTGAACTTAAGTAATTTTTTATTGTTTCATCCCCCTTTAAAAGAGAAAATTAAACGCTTTTCAAAAGTAATCAGCCATTTTCATCAAATATTTAATCTGTTAAAGATGTTTCGTTAGATGAAGGTTGTGATGATGAATACCTCAAGCCGTGGTGGAGTTTGAAGTGTTTCTTTGGTAGAGGAGTTCTGGGTTTAAGTCCTTAATGAGTCATGGACATGTTTAGTTGGCAAGCTACACTCCTAGTCAGCCTTTTGGCATAAAAAATTTTAACATTTCTGAAAATGATTTCAGTAATTAAATACCTTATTGGTTGCAGTTTGCAGCATTGTTTATTTTTACTTGTGCCACAGTTGTACGCGGAGTCTGTGCCACACCCGCACGGACTGGTGCTGGCTGAAGACATCTTCCAGAGCGGACTGGTGCCCTCAGACACGGACTTCAGGGTGTTCAGGGACTTCGGACACGTCCCAGGTAGGCCTCCACGCTGGCACAGAGCGCTTGGGTTCTGCATCACACAGCTCTGCATTGAGATATCCATCCAGGATTGTAGTATACTTGGGTCGCCACTCATTGCTTTACGAAGTTGTAAATTTAGGTATTCCCGAGATGCTGGGATTGGACCCCACAATCCTCAACGCACGAGCATGACGCGTTTGCGATGAAGGCCACCCAAAACCCTAGAGAAGGCTTACTCAGTCTTCTCAGTCTCCGTGTTATCCAAGATTTTGTTTATCTGAGGTTGCTGCAGTCTACAATAACAGTTAGTGAAGACTCCACTGTATTCTGTATTTAAAAATAATTATCTGATCACTTCATGGAGGTCTTAGTTGCCTGTGCTTCTGCAGGGGAGAAACAGAAGCCCCAACAGAGTTGTAAAGTGAAAACATAAATTTCTGTGTTCCCACTGATCTTGATTGCGGTGGACGGTGTCTGT
The DNA here is from genome assembly GCF_032445375.1 of Bacillus rossius redtenbacheri. NCBI lineage: Eukaryota > Metazoa > Arthropoda > Insecta > Phasmatodea > Bacillidae > Bacillus > Bacillus rossius. The sequence goes on from NC_086343.1 coordinate 2,606,177, forward strand.
GTGTGTCGACGGCGAAGGTCTGGACTTTGCGCACGCGATGAACGGCTACGTGTACCACACGCGGCACGACGGCGCGGAGGCGGTACCGCGCGGCGCGCTGCAGCACTCGGGCGACAACCTCTTGGCGCTGGCGCGGGCCGTGGCCTCGGCGCCCGCGCTGCGTGGCCCGGGGGGGCAGGCCGCCGGCCGCGCCGTCTACTTCGACGTGCTGGGCCTGTTCATGGTGTGCTACTCGGAGCGGCTCTCCGTCGCGCTCAACCTGCTGGCCGTCGCGCTGTCCGCCTGCTCCGCGTACCTTTCCGTGCGCTTTGCACTGCCAGGTAGCCACGCCACCTTTCAACATTTCAATTACTCTAAACCCTTTCAAGAAACTCTCCCACCTAGAAAATAACATTTCAATTACTCTAAACCCTTTCAAGAAACTCTCCCACCTAGAAAATAACATTTCAATTACTCTAAACCCTTTCAAGAATATCTCCCGCCTAGAAAATAACATTTCAATTACTCTAAACCCTTTCAAGAATATCTCCCACCTAGAAAATAACATTTCAATTACTCTAAACCCTTTCAAGAATATCTCCCACCTAGAAAATAACATTTCAATTACTCTAAACCCTTTCAAGAAACTCTCCCACCTAGAAAATAACATTTCAATTACTCTAAACCCTTTCAAGAAACTCTCCCACCTAGAAAATAACATTTCAATTACTCTAAACCCTTTCAAGAATATCTCCCGCCTAGAAAATAACATTTCAATTACTCTAAACCCTTTCAAGAATATCTCCCGCCTAGAAAATAACATTTCAATTACTCTAAACCCTTTCAAGAATATCTCCCACCTAGAAAATAACATTTCAATTACTCTAAACCCTTTCAAGAATATCTCCCGCCTAGAAAATAACATTTCAATTACTCTAAACCCTTTCAAGAATATCTCCCGCCTAGAAAATAACATTTCAATTACTCAAAACCCTCTCTCTGGGCTCGTGGTTCCTTGGGTTTTTGTACTCCAGACTTGGATGCTTTTTTTACAACATAATATATATCCACATATTTAAATATGTTGTAATATTTTGCAGTATTACATAAATCCAACTGAATATTGAAAAACTCTTTAGTTGCGAAAGTCTATAAAATATCCTAGCAGTTATTTTTTAAGTGGGTCATAATAATTAATTTTAATTCATGTTTTTTAATTTATTTTTATTTTAATCAAATATATTATGAGTACAAAAAAGGTTAGATTCTTAAATACTTGAAAAAGAAATGAAAGCCAAATAACCCATGCCGTATTATTTTTTAGAAAATTGTCTTCTTTCTCTATTTCTCTCTCTCTCTCTCTCTGCCATTTTACTTCTTCCGATATATGTACTTAAAGAGTAGAGGTTTGAATTGCAAAAGAAGTTTTGTTTCTATCACATGTACCGAGTTATACACATTTTTTTCTTCCTATTTTTGTTTATAAAACTCTATGAAAGGTTTTCATTACCTTGTAATTTTAAGCACTTGATCATTTATAATATTTCTCTGGTCTTCATTGCCTTCTACCACTCTCAATCCATTCAGGAAAAAACAAACTTTCTGATTTGTATTTTTGAATTTTTATTTACTAGTAAATGTGAGGACTTTGGTTCAGTTTTTCAACACACACCATTTTAAGTGTTGCTTATAAAACGTTAAATTATAACATAACAAAGCATTTAAAACTACGCTAAGAGTGGGTCTATAGTTTAGTTTCCGTATTTTATTTTTAACTGTATTTTTGGAAGAGTGAAAAAACTCTAAACTCGGGTTAAAAGTCAGGAAAGAGACCATTCCCAAATTTTGGGAAAATTATTTTTCTCCTTGGGATAATACTTCAAGAAAACCAATTTTGTTTGATCGTAAAAATTTCTGGCAAACTAATTTTTATATTATAACCACATTATATTCTTACGTTTCCATCACAATCTATGTCACGTTAACAAACCACAACTTTGCACATTTATTGACCAGACAAAGCACAAAGATATCACAAAAACATCTCTGAAACGTAATTCAACCTTCATTCGTTAATGATGTGAAGAAAAAAATCAGACTCAATAAAGTACTTATTGAGATCAGATATATTTTTAATAATATAATTTTACTTTTGACAAACGTAAACATCTTTGCCATGTTGTTAGGTTATGTTTGAAAATGAACTTCACAAAAGCAGCAATGAAAAATGTTGCCAAACGCATCATCACATTCGAAACGACACAAAACTCAATTTTTAACAAAGAAACTGAAGGACTCCATCTTGGTTTCAAATTTTTAAGCCATAAATTTCTGTTTTTTTTTCCATAAACATCGGAGCAGTTCTAAGTTTTTGCATTTGGTCATCTCATCATGTATGATCAAAAGTAAATTGTGGGAAATGAGTAGAGAATAAGATGTTTGTTTTTTTATTTCCATTATGTGTTACTTATTATTTTTCCTTTTGTATCAATATATATTTTTTTAATTTGAAATCATTTCGACTCCTAATGGTTTATGGGCTGGATGAGATATTTTTGAGAGACATGTTAAGTAAATTTTTTTTTTCTGCATATACCGTATATACTCGTGTATAGCGAGCCCTTTTTTCCCTCAAGTAAAGGAATAAAATCAAGGATGCGCGCTATACACAGAAAAAAAAAAGTTGAGGGGTTGAGGCGGGGTGGTGTTTAGTCCTGTCAACTGTCAAGGTTACTTGATGGTCATAGTCCCGTTCCTGCCTGCCTCCCTCCCGCCCTCGTACCAGTTGTGACGATACAGCGCTTCATTATCTTCCGTCTACACAACAGAGTTTAGCTTGCCCCGTGTCGTTTCAGATGGTACAGTGTGCCACAAAAGTTTCGCTTTCAGGTGGAAGAGTATTTAATTTAAGTATTTTCCTGACACATCACCACACATCAATGTAAATAATCATTTGTTTCATAAGTAATTACTTAACAGGTACCACAAAATTTTATTAAAATTTATTTATGAGAAACATTTTTTTTTCTTTGGAATTTGTTGCAAAAATCGTGGTGCGCGCTATACACGAGTAAATACGGTAAGTTGACATAATTTCAGTGGAGTTGCTCCCGACCACGAAAGTCCACTATCTTTCCTGATGGAATCCCGCCTCGAAGTCCAAATGCCAGTTCTCGTGTAGCTAGTATTGTATTGTTGAGCTGGGAAGTGCCGGCGCGGTGCCAGGCAGGAGCGACCGGGAGCGCGCCGTGCAGCTGGGGCTGGGCTGCGCGGCGGCGGCGGCCGGCTGGGGCCTGGGCGCGGTGGCCGCCGCGGCCGTGGCGCTCGCGCTGGACTCCCTGCACGCCTCCATGAGCTGGTTCACGCACACCAGCCTGGTGTTCGGCCTGTACTACCTGCCCGCGCTGGCCGGCGCCGCCCTGCCGCCGCTCGCGCTCGACTGGCACCGGGCGCGCTTCAAGGTGCGTGCTCAGTTCCGTGCGGTGCACCACGTAGATCACGCACCGGCCACGTTACGATAACAGTTGGTGAGTGGCCGGGCCGTGCCCAGGTGCCGCTGTTTGGTTCCGTAAGGCTCCGCCTACTGTTTGACTATGTCGGCCCGTTCCCAGCTACAGTAGAACGCCGATTTAACGAAGTCCTATGGTTACCGAAAATGTTTACTCTAAATCGATGTTTCATTAAATCCGATTTACCGATTTACCGATTTTCAAAGACCCCCGCACTCATAATCGCGTCCCTACGTTTCCATATCGTAGACAGGGTCGACGCCGATATCTTGTGCTACCGTGCTATCTCAGACAGGCGCGCCGTACGCGGAGAAAGGTAATTAACTAATTAATTATACTCTGTCAGCTGTTGTTACGGCGCGGCGTATCCGCCGGCTGGCTCTCTTTGTTTGCTGAGCTGCGCATGCGCAGTATTAACTCACTCAACGCTCCGCCCAGACTCGTGACCTTCCATCAGCAGCCAGCCAATAGACGCGAGCTTAGCGGAAAAAAATAAAAGCTCCATCGCCCGTGTCCCAGTTTTGTCCAGTTCTAATACCAGTAACTTAAACGAATCGTCAAAAAAACGTAACAAAGCCGTTATCCAAAAACAGTAAATAAAGTCATGTACCAATAAATAAGCTAAGCAGGTCGTCAACAGGCAGTGTTGTCAATTCCAATCGCAATCTGTAGTCAAAATACATGAAGAAAAACAAAAAATCGAAGTCCGAACAGCACTTATTAAAAATGTATTCCAAAACTAAACACCGTGCACAACGCTCTTACTGAGAATAATGATAATGGCGTATTGGTGTGACGTGGTCACAAGTTGAAAAAACCTGGAGGATGGGAAAGGGAATATTTGGAAACGTGTGATTATTGGCTAGCACTGTTACTATGCGGGCATGTTTGGAAGATAACGTGGTGAGTCAAGCCAAGGATGGTGAGGGGGAGGGGGATGCGGACAAAGAAACCCTTCATGACGTCATGTGTCGCGGACAGTCTATCTATCCAGGCGCGCGCAATGGCACGCACCTACGCAATTCAGTTACAGCGCCCGGAGTTTTTAAGCAATTTGAACAATTTTTTATTTAATTTTTTCATGTTTGGACAGATGATGCAAAGGCACATATTAATATATAGTACCTCAATTCTATTACTGACACCACAGAGTGTATTTTTTTAATAAGTTTCCGTTACAATTTACTTTCAATTTTTTGGAAATCTATATTATTATTTTAATAAATTGGTGTTTTTTGATGGTGCCTGAAAACCTTTACGTTTAATCGCTGTTTTCGTTAAATCCGTGTTCGCAAAATCATGGTTCTACTGTATTTGTTTCCATTAAATTATATATAGCCCAGCACCGTAGACATTTGGCCCAAACTATACAAGTCTTTGTAATTCTTGAGCCAAGAGTATCATCATTTATTTTGCTATCAGTAAAGGGAGAATTGCAGTATAACCTGTGTGTCTGTATGAGCCCTAAGCTGGAACTGGTTTCATAACGTAGTAGGCAGTGCGTGCGAGAGCCTGAGGCATGACGGCAGGACTCCGCCCGCAGGCGGGCGTGAGCACGGCCGCGCAGGCCCTGGTGTGCTGCTGCGGCGCGCAGCTGGCGTGGTCGCTGCTGCTGCTGGCCTGCACGGCGCTTGGCGTGCGCTCGGGCTTCGTGCCGCTGCTGCTGGTGGCGGTCCCCTCCCTCGCCGGCCTCGCCCTGGCCGCGCTGCCCGCCCGCAAGTCAGGTGCCTCTGCCTCGCTCGTCGCTTCGTGTCTCCTCCCATGCCATGTCCTCCGGGTTCAACCCGCGTCTTGCTTTTCTCTATTGCAATCGTGTTCCCGGTTCCTCACTTTTTCCCTGTTTTGTTTTCTTAACATGTATGTGCCTGTATCCAGGGGCGCAACAAATAAATTTCCAAAATGGGGGGGGGGGGGGGGGATATACCTTTTTATAAAGAATCATCGATCCCCTCCCTATTGAAGAAGGGGGTGGGTCTGGGGGTCCTCCCCCGGGAAAATTTGTATTTCAAGGTGGAAAAATGGTGCTATTTTAACAGTTTCGTTATCTAAAAATTGATCACACAGCACTTTCTTTGCCCCCGTTTGATCCCACTTCAAGGTTTCAGAGAGGGGGGGGGGTTAGGGCGGCGAGGCGGCAAAATACTTTTCTCCCCCTCCCCCCCCCCCAGCCCTGTTGTTGCGCCCCTGCCTTTATCTCACTTTACCATCTGTCTCAGTGGTTGTCTTTTTTTTTTTTTTTTCGCAACAGTATTTCTCTTCTCTCAGATGCTTGTTAGTAGCCACAGACGGTAAGTATCGGACCAGCATCTGGTTGGTAAAAAATCATACAAACTGCAGGTGCTACCATATTGGTGTGTTTAACCACCGGAACATTCATTTACTTTTTACTAACGTAAGTTATAACAGTTAAAAATTTATGGATCCACGTATAAATAATTATTGTAGGTTTACAAATAGTGTTCTGAATATTTTAAATGAAAAGTAATTTTCATTGACAATCGAACATTGTATTTTGTATTCACAATTTTACCAACTTAAAATACAAAATGTGGAAAATTCTTTCTGAAAATTTGCCTTGTTCTACCATAGAAATTATGCAGCTTAAAGTTAACTTTTGACACCTTACGTTATGTAATACAGCAATGGAAACATTTTTGAGTTGAAGTGGCGGGCGGTATTTAAGTGTAACATATTCACAATTTTCGTGGGGAATTTTAAGTTTTAAAGTTTTATGTTGTTTTGTATTGTATTTAATTTAACTGATTATGATACATTTGCAATATCTTTTCAGGTACTTATTTTGTAGGTTTTTGTGTGTTAGATCCATACAGATGGTTGTTCCACACCCAGAACTTGTATCCCGAAAGCTTGCTTGCTGTTCTGGTTCCCAGTGGAGACGTGGCTGGCCGCCTACTTCGCCAGCTCGCTCGTCCCGGTCCCGTTCACGATGTACCTGACGCAGCTGGCGTTCGGGCTGTTCATCCCCATCACCGCGCGCATCGGCCCCGACAGGAACCCGGACCTCTTGATCGCGCTGCTGGCCGCGCTCACCTGCGCCGTGTCCTGCAGCTACGTGGTGCGTTAGGTTAGGTTAGGTTAGGTTAGGTTAGGTTAGGTTAGGTTAGGTTGGGTTAGGTTAGGTTAGGTTAGGTTAATTCTAAAATGTAGACCAGATATATACATACAAGCTATCAAGCTATTGCATTACTTTCATCATTTCCTGTTTTTGCTCACTGTTTTAAATACACAAATTCATAATATGACTATTGTACTATTGTTAATCTGCCTATCAGGGTGTCCACAAGGAAAAAATATTTCGTACCAACTTAGGCGAGAAAAAAGTACTAAATTATAATTTGTTATGGTTTTTAACAATTTAGGAAGTTATTATGACATTTCAATGCTCGAACTTATATATCACACCACACACACATACATTCCATAGTTTTTTTTAAAAATAATTACGCTTAATAATAAAACATATTGGAGTTACAATAATATTATTATATTAAAGAAAAATGTACTAGATCTGTACTAAACCATTAAAAAAGTTATAAAAGTACTAGATCTAGTACGAAAGTACTAACTGTGGAGACCCTGCTACCTATATAAATTTGGATGTTGATATGTATGTATGACTTCGATAAACTCAGACACAGTTTGGCAGATCACCATGAAAGTTGGCACATCCAAGTGCTTTTTTCCTTGTGAAAGATTTTTATGCTATCCATTTTTTTTTGTAACTTGCCGCTAGGTAGCGCTGCAGCATATCAGCATCCAAACCGTTCACCCAATCACCATGGGTAAACAAAAAATCATAGACCATAGACACACAAACAGCAATTGTGTGTCATTTCTCTATGTCTACCACACTGTCATGTAGCGCTATCACCCTGTGTTCAGCCCGGGCAATGCTGGGTACAGCAGCTAGTTGTTATAAAATGTTTTATAGATGTAACCAGTATTCATTTAATGGTTTTTAGAAACTTAAAGGAATTTTTATGTCCATTCTACTTGAAATAAGAGTAGGGATGGGTCAATTTCCCATCTCTTTGATTCTGATTTTATGATTTTGTGTTCTTGTAAAAGTTCTCTCTACTACCATGCTTTTGGATACTGGTCTTTACTGGAATTTTTGTTTTATATGGTGCAATTAATGGTGAACTTTTTTTGCATTCAGAATTCTTAAGGTCGTAACGAAGTTTACAGCCCTAACTAATAGCAATTAATCATGTTGTATGTTTTTTTAAATTAGTCATTTGTGTAGCCTTTGACATGTATTACAAATTTTTTTTGTATATCATTCATAAATCATTAAAAAATAGGTTTTCTCCGAATCGTACAAACTTGAATTTTGTAGAGTTTTGTGAAATCCAAATTTTTATTGATTTATGAATAATACTCAAAAAGTTAAGCAATACTTGGGGTACAATTTTGCATGTAAATACATACCTACAAATTATGTTTAATTGGAACCAAAATTTAAAAAAACATAATTTAAAAAAAAAAGAGTAATAAAATCTTAGATAATACAACAAATTTTTTATTATTATGAATTCCAAAAACTTAAACTGATATTTTGATATAGAAGACTGCATAAAATCTAACAAAGTCCTCTGATGGATCTAAGTTTTTTCTTCTGATCAAAAATTTCCTCCGTGTGAAACATGTCGTAAGTTGAACAATAGTTTGGAGGGATTGGGATCAAGAGTCGCGAGATGTTAAAACAAAAGACAAATGAATCGACGAGAAGATTTAAAAATCGTGTCACTTCGGGTTCGCATAAGACAGGGTAGCGTAAGTCGATGTATTACTCGTGCTTGAAGAATGTCCACTAATTCATGTGTAATTCATCTCAAATTATCTCTAAAAATGTTGTGCCTTTCTTAAAAATAGTTACTTTTTATAGAATAGTATATATGTTTGGTATTAAATATGCTCCATGTTTTTTTTGCTTATTTTTGAATATAAAAACCACCCTGTGATGTAAATTTTTTTTTTAAGGAAATTAATAAAATGTCCTGAGATTGGCTGACGAGGTATCTGTAGACTCGGTGGTGAACTACCGCAGGTGCCCATGGTATTGCTGGTGAGAGGTCGGGCCAAGGTCGCGGCCGGACTGGTCGCCTTGTTCCTGCTGACGCTGGTGCTGGCGGCCTTCACTCCCATTGGCTTCCCCTTCCGCGAGGGGCGCGACCGCCCCACGCCGCAGAGAGTCATGCTCTTCGTGAGTCAAGTCACCTTCTGCTTCCACGTGCATGTTTGTTTTCAGTTCACTGCTCCGAAAAGTCGGTGCAGTGATGAAACACTTGAATGGATCCCGAATCCTAGTTTTGCCATCCTGAGTTTTTGTTTCCCGTAGTTTTCTGAAATCACAGTACAGTATAATACCGGTACCAACGTACCTCACAATAACGTATTTTTCACTTCAACGTATTTTTTAAAAAAATCCCCGCCGAAAATTGTGTATTTTCAATGCAAAATTGTTTCAGGTTGAAGTAAAAATGTTGTCTTCCCTGCCTCAGTGCTGTTGTTCCAGTGACAGGACGCGTGAGTGTCGCACTGGAACCCGGGCCTCCTGTGTGTCGCAGCACGCAGAGCGCACGGTGTCGGGCGCGGACGGGGAGGTGACGCACCACGGCAGCGGCTACTGGCTGTTCCCGCTCGACCGGCACAACGTGCGCACGCTGCGCGGCCTGGTCCCGGAGCTGGGAGGCGCGGCCACCGTGTCGGAGGACTGCGCGCGCCACCTGTACTGCGCGCTGCCCGTGTACTGGGCGCGGATGGTGCCCATGCTGTGAGTGGCCGTGCCATACCACCACATACACGAACACCAGTTACTATCAAAGAGGCAAGATTATGTGGTGAATAGCGATAAAAGTGAAATAACAGCAAAATTTGTTGGTGCTGGCGGGCGGAAAGTAACTCGGCAGCACGTGAAACAACATTCAAACAAACGGGAGACGGGAAGCAGAAGTCAGGACATCCCCCTCAAGTTTGAAGAGTGACAAATGTGACAGCTGAAAGGGGGGCGACACAAAGGGTCGGTACAAACAGCGTTGCAGTGTTTGCCGGCCGCCGGCCCGCGTGACGTTAATTTTAAGCGCTGACAATTTTTACTTCTTTTTTTTTTCTTCTCTTTTAAATCGTCCCGGATTATCCGATTCCCGGATTAGCGCATCACGGATTAACGAGGTTCTACTGTACTAAGTAAAAATATTAATTTAGATTCTATTTATATATTTTGTCATAGTAAATAAAAGCAGTCTATAACTGTTACCATAAAATGTGGATAAAGGCCTACAGAGAAACATCACAAGGAAATTTATATTTTTCTTTCGGGCTTTTAACATTGCATATTGAATTTAGAATTTTTTTATTTATGTTATTATTAAAAATGTTTAGCTTTTAGACATTGAAGTTTAAAATTTTTTTAAGCTGTACTTATAAGTTTCATATTTATAACTTTCTATGATCTAAGGAACTTAGTGAATATTTTAGTTGCAATATACATATGTAGAACTGTTTTATGTACACATTTCTAGTATCATACCATGAAATGTTTAAGCTGTTCCGTGTAATCTTGCTTATTATTATCCTACATGTGTTTTAATTTTTAATGATTTTAATGACAAAATTTGATTTTTTATAACACCATAGATTTTTAAAAAAAATTCTATTCAATTCAGATAAAAAAATGGTATTCGCAGAAACCTAAAGTGTGTTTGTATGTTAGGGTTCTTCGTTGCTTGGTCATTGCGAGCTGCGAAGCAACCAACGACCCTGGCTAACTCTAGCGGAGCACAGCGTGACTGAACCAACACTTGATTCCAGTCCAGAGAGCAGTTCATATTCTGTTTGGCATCAGAGAACCACTAAGTGGAAGTGACTGGGGAATGAACATGTCTGATATATCTCTGCTCATGTGTATTTACAGTGAATTTGTGGACCTAAACAGCTTCGTATAGTCATGTTAAATAAACGTGAGCTAGGAAAATTTTGTTAATAAATTCATAATCCCCTTGGATCAATATTCATGTTTGTTTTTGTTCAAATGAATTCAATACGATAAAATATTAAAACCAGTAATCCTCATTTTAAGCATACAATTATAGTAATTACAAATAATTTGTTCTAAATAGGGGAGTGTCTCAGTTAGTTCCTCAAAACGCAACGCTATGCTGTTAGGTGACAGAGCGAGTAGACGTGTCGAGAGCCGAGCGCGAGTGTGTGCCCCAGGTCCAGGAGCTACTGGGTCCCCGCTGCAGCGCCCGTCTTCCACAGCCCGGTCGCTCTGCAGCTGACGGGGCGGTCGGCGGAGTCCGTCACCTCGCGGAGACTTGCCTTCACTGCTAAAGGTGCGCCAACACTGATCTCGTCGCCATTGTTGCCAACCTCCAGTGCTTTGAGCCAGCACTACATCAGTTAGAGAAACAATATATCACTCTAGAGTAGGTCTCAGATCCCTGCAAGGCATTTTTACATTTGATAACAGTTCAGCCTTAAGAATGTTCGTTATTAAAATTAGCACTCACATGAAATTTTATTATTATTTTTTATTCTTTTGCATTTACTATTATTTAAGGGCTATTGCCGTAATATTAGCACGATACCGCTTTTACATTTGTTGTTCTGTCACAAATATCTTCAGCTGATATTCACCAAGCGTAATATACCGTGTTTTCTCTCATAATCGTCGCAGATTTTATTCTAAAATCAAGTTTGAAAAGTAGGGGTGCGACCATTGTGCGGAAAAAATTTTTTTCTTAGGTAAAGTTATTCATAAAAACAAAACCCGTTCATGGAAAGTACGTTAATTTAAATAAAAGGCGGAGTATACAAGAGCACGCCAAACAATCTATATTAATAATTCCTTAAACAAAAACCTTTCTTCAATATTAAAAACTCTAACGCGAACGCAAGCCACTTGAATCTGACGTGAACTAACGTGTCGTAGTACACACTTGCCATGAAAGAATGCGGGCTATCAAATGTAGTTAACTCGGCACCTGACAGAGAGCGCGCGTTGCATCCAATCGGCGAGATATCGATATTCGACTACGTGCGTTCTATACGGGAAGCAACATAACCAAACATGAATGATGTGCTGGCTACATTTTTATAAGCCGTACGCCGCAGTAACGCAGACAATCAGATAAAGGAAATACCGTTTAAAAACGTCTTTAAAAGAAAATTTACACGTCAGACAACTTTGTATTTCCGTTTATTAAATAAATAAGTGGTAATGACCGAAATTAAATTTTAGATTACACCTACACCGCGGCGACGCAGACGATCAGATAAAGGAAATAACTTCTAAAAACGTCTTTATAAGAAAATTTACACGCCATACAACGTCCTATTTATCCGTTAATTTATTAAGTAAGTGGTAATGACCGAATAAATATTAGATTTCTACTTTAAAATACATCGTTTTATACGGAAACGATACCTAAACAAAGCATTCGGCATCTACTAGCGGGACCAAAAACATCATGCGACGTTTACGCGAAAAGTTTTTTTATCCCAATTTTGACTGCCTAAAATATGGTTGCGACGATTACGCGCGTACGACGATTCTGCGATAAAACACGGTAGGTGTTTATAAAGTCCCGCAAGTGATAAATAGTTACAGACACTTTTGCATGACTTTACGCCTATTATTTTATATTTTGTGAATATCTGTTGGAAATATTTGTGAGAACAACAAATTCAAGGGAGATACCACAGCCCGGCGGCAGACAGCCACGTCACTGACTGGCGGCAGACGCAGCCTAAAGGCGCAGTTCGTGATGCTTGGATACGCACTGCTGAGGTGTTTTAACTAAACAATTTATTAGAGGTCTGCGAGCCTGAGAATTTTTCTTCGAGCGAGCCTACTTAAAGTTCTCGAGCTTTGAGTGAGCTCGAGCTTTTGTGCTACAGTTGCACTTTTTGGAAATTGTTTTTACCTTAAACTTAGTAAAAAGTTTAAATAAAGTGTTAAAATGAGGTGGGCTTAATAATTTTGGTAACTATTTACAGAGTGCATTTACATTTTGCAATGCTGGAAAAAAAAAATTTTTGCCTTTTGAATCTTACCTGTTTCCATTGGTTCATTAGTAACTGATATCATCCAACTACATAATCACAGTTTAAAAGCATATGTTTGTGTAAATTTAACATATCTTTGGAATAATTTTATCCTTGTCAATTTTTCTGGAGTCCTTACTGAGCTTCAACAAACTTAGCAATTAAAAAATCATGTTGTTTGAAAAGTACATTCACATTGTTTCAACATTTCCACTTTTCAGCACACAAATTCTGAGAGAGATTGTCATAGAGTATTAAATTATGTTCTTTAATCTACAGTGGAACCCCTGAATTATACTTTTCAAGGGGAAAACTGAAAATGGTGTTATTCGGGGGAAAGTGTAATTGAGGGGAAAGTAAAATTTACTAAAAACTTCATGAAGATATGTATAATTCAAGTCAACGCTTGCTGTAATAAAGTTTTACAACAATAACTATAGGTATTATTTTTGTTTGCAATTAACTTGAGTAGTTAATGGCAATCTCAAAACTTAAGTAAAAATATGTTATAGGCCTAACATTTAACAACTTGACTGGTCACATAGGCATTAAATATGTCCTTAGGGTGATAACCCTTCAACACATCTGGCAAAGTGTTTTTCCATTGTTCAACTGTTTCCAGATCAACACTTTTGCTTTCACCGCAAACAGTATGGTACACAACATTATATCTCTTTTTGAACCGATCAATCCAACCATTTGAGGGGGTAAACTCAACGCCTAAGCGATCCGCAATCTGCGTTGCTTTCTCGCGAATCAACCTGCCGTCCACTGGAATGTTTGCTGCCCGTGTAGCATCAAATCAATCCTTAACTAAGCTGTCCAGTTCTTGGTATTTGGACACCTTCACAGTTTTGATTTTTTTTTGGCCATTGGTCCACTTTGTTCTGCAGCATTTTCGATGGATGTTCGATTACGAACAATTGTGTTTAATGTAGACACTGGAATATCCAATGCCTTGGCTAAGGCCACACGCGATCCAACGTGGTTGTCAAACTGCCTCAAAATATTACATTTTTGCTCAACTGTTAAAGCGTTTCTTTCACGACCACTCGCCATTGCACAAATATTTCAAAAATTTAATCACAAACGTGAATAAATTATTTGTAGAACGTGTCAATAAAGTGCGAAAATTTACGTCAAGGTAAACAAAAATAAAGCCCAGAATCACTGGTACCAAACCAACACACGAACACAGCAGTTCGCAGTAGTGTTGCCAACATTTGCCAAGGAGCGAGAAACTGTACATGTATGTGCTACGCGGACGTGTTCCTTTCACTACATGGAACGATCTGAAGAACGAAAAAAATTTTGTAACAATAAAAGCACCCGAATTTCCATTTGCGACATAGTGCACAACATGCAGATATGTAACGGAACGATACTCCGTTCAAGGAATCGATAGAATCGAAATGGAATATGTATTCTTACCACAGTTGCAGTTGGCTACACGTAACAACAAGCGCTTTATTCAATAACAACGGTGTATATCACGGGCAGACATTTGATTTTACTGTGGTAGTTAACCAGTGTGATCAAAGTATGTTCAAATGGAACGTCAACATACTTTGATCGAATATTTTATTTTGTGGTCTCTGCCTTGATGCCTCAGTGTTACAGGATGAACGGGTGGAAATGAGAGTGGGCTGCTAGAAGCTTGGCGTGGGGTTGCAGGGGTGGACAACCTGGCGGTGTTCCTGTCGCCCGCGGCGGGAGTGCGGCTGACGGGCTGGAGCTTCTCCGCGGGGCAGCCCGAGCCGGGGCCGGACTGGCTCGGCCGGCCGAGCTACTTCGTGCACCACGCCAGCGGCTCGGCAGACTCGGCCAACTCCTCGCTGCACTTCTGGCTGCAGCTGCAGGTGGGCTCGCTCGCTCGACTCTGTGCACATGTTCGTTTAACACATTTTTTTTTTGACGTGGCAATGTCTAATAAATCGATGAACGCTGGCTGCACGCATGAAACATTGTCCCACTACGGATGTGTCCTGTTTACGCATGCGTGGCATCTCTCTGGTATGTTGCGGACGGTACAGAGAACTCGGCCGGGGTTCGAGGTAATTGTTGTGCACCGCGCCACGGGAGTATATTCGCAAGGAAATGGCGTTCTTACAAGTACGTATTATTTTAATTACTAGTGTAAATCAGTATATTTAAACAGTGTTGTATGAGTATTGTTTTAGCTGTGTAACTAAATATTTATTGCTGGTGTGAAACTTTTCACGATTTAGTTTGACATTGGTAATTATTTGTCATGAGTTATTATTTGATCAACTAAATCACACACCGTATTATAGTTATGAGCCCACGAGCCTGTAAATATTTCGAGTCCAACAGAGAATATGCTAGTTAAAAGAAATTCAAACAAATATTGTGCGTGGAATACTATATTAATCTATAACATCTGAAACAATTATTTTTCAATATTGCCTTGTGGCTGTGCGTTTAGCATGGCTGACTTTGTTATGACGTTGTCACGTTAAACTATCATCCGTAAACCGACTTTACATACAACCAATTTTTTTTTACTAATGCCTTTTTTGAACAGATATTTAATTAAATTAGGAAAGAACGTTCCAAATTTTTCAGCATTGATTCCACTACCTATAATATTTGCACACACCTTATAAACATTACAGCAAAATGATTTCCAGGGTGTTTTTCAATTTGGTGATGTATGTAGATATCTTTACCAGTAGAATTTTAAATTGTACTTATATTGTTATGTTTATGAAAGCCAAACACAATCCCACCCAAAAAAAATTACAATGGGGCCAAAGTCACTTAGAAAACCACCCAATTGTAAACAAATGTGTTATTTCAAGGACTGAGATTGAACCAACATCTTTTGATTTAACACCCAAGTGTTAATACCTGAGCCATTATGCCATCCATGACAAAAAAAAAAATTGTAATGATAAGAGTCTTTAAAAAAGTTAAGGATAAGTTAAATATGTTATATTTCTTCCAGTGGGTGATTTCATATTTTACGTGCCATTTCTGTATAACAGTGCTTGTATACTGATGTGTGAAATTTGGGCAGTAAAAGAGTTCTTATTTCTTGAGTTGTAATGATTATGGAACCAATGCTACAAGCTTATCTGTCAGATATTGTGGAGCTTTTAACTGAGTTGTAAAATGGTGTACAGTGGAACCTCATATTTGTATTCTCTGTATTTTTTATGTTTTTCTCACATCAACATCATTTTCTTTAGGTCACATTTGCTTGTATTTAGTGTAATGCAATACTTTCCCTCGAATTACTTCTTGGAGATTACTGTCTTCCCGCTATTCATGAGACAAGATATTATGGTTTTACTTTTGGTCCAATTTAATTTTTAAAACAGAAGATTTTGGTGTTATTTATTTATTTATTTATTTGTAATTTGTGACATGCCCACCAACAGTCGTAGACTTTAGTGGTGGGCACTACATGTAATACAGGAACACAGTTATCACTACCAGTGTATGGACTTCCACCTGCGTCGGTACCATAGGAGGAAAACATCTACAGATGGCCAGCAAACGTTATTGTTTTTATTTTAATAAAAACTGTTTTGCGATACTTACTCCAAAAAAATAGAGCTAAAATCTATGTCTTACATTTTTATGATACAAAATTTGTAATAAATTGGTATACAATACAGATACATCAGAACAATAAAAATAAATTGGCGAGCTTTTATGGTTTAAAAGTGATTCAATGAAAGATGCACAATAAAACAAATTAAATTAAGTTTTCTGTTACATGCACTTAGGTATGATCTTTTGTCTTGAATTTCAAACCTTAAAAGAATATTTTTTTTATGATCTGAATTAAATTTTGGTTAAATGCTGCTTCATTCCATGATATAACTTGCATTTCGGTGTTATTTCGGTTTTATCACAATTCACCATTGTCCCTACATATACAACATAAAAACAGTTTACTTTTGTGTTACAAGTACGCTCAAAATGTTTGGTAGAAGGTTAGGTTACTTTGTGAATCTTCTATGCACAAAGCGCAAAGAATGTATAGTTTTAAAGTAAAATGTAGTGTTTCGTATTTTAGTCACCATTAAAGAGCTAGTGGTAAATTTATGACCATATTTGCATTAAAACTGTGTTCATTTGTCAAAGTCTAGGTATAGTTAGTAGTTCTGTGGCCATGTCATAGTGACCTTTTCTATAGCGATGGTTGTGTAAATAATACACGTGCTAAATATCAGTAGTATTTTCATCAGTTTAGATGAACTGGTTGATTATTGAAAATAGTGGAAAGATTTAAAGTGCGTAAAACATTTACAGTTACCTATAAACTAAATATAATATCATAGTTTGTTAATCATATTAGTACCAGAGTTTATCTGGTAAAACAACTGTGTTTCCGTCAGCACACCCAACACGATTATCAAGAACTGCAAAATAAAAAAAAATCTGTTCAGTGCGGACCAGGTGCGAAAAGAACTTAAGTGCATAAAAGTGTCGGCCGTTCAAAGAGCTGGAAGACCTTTCCCGCAGTTTACACTGTTTACTTTGTTGCCCCTGGAAAGTTTAGATAAGGGGGTTTTTTCTGTATGTAGCAGTCAGTCTAATTCTCATGGCTACCAGCAGGGGCGTGCCTAGGGGGGGGGGGGGGGACGAGCGGGACTGGACCCCCCCCCCCCCCAGGGCTAAAAATATTTTAATATATAATTCATAAAATGAAAAAAAAATAAATATTTACTTTTATGAAATTACGGCCAGTATTTTTAGATAGCCTAAATCAGCAATATTGAACACATTTTTCAAAATTTTCCCGGGGGAGGACCCCCGGACCCCCTGCCTAGCTGGGGGGTATTCCATACCCCCCAGGCCCCCCGGAAAGGCCCTAGCTTTCTGCCTGGCCCCCCCCCCCCCCCCCCAGAGCACTGGCTACCAGTACCGTGTGATCTGAGTTGTGTGTGTGCAGGTGCCGCTGAACAGCTCGGGGCCCGTGGTGGACATTGGGGTCGCGGGCCACTACCTCAGCAGCAGGAGCAACATAGGGCCGCAGTTCAGGAAGCTGTGCGCCGACTTCCCCGCCTGGGCCCACGTCACCGCGTGGACCGCGGCCGTCAAGCTCTTCAAGTACTGAGCCGCGTGTCATATTGTTGTGGTGAGGACTAACAACTAATACTCCAATATATGCATTCCTTCAAAATATTTTTTCATTCAAACGGAAGACTTCAACTTTATAATAATTACTTTAAGGTTGGTGCCCAAACTGTTCATATTACTATGTATGCACGCTATATGCAAAAGAAAATGAGTAATTAACCTTTTTTTGTTGCATAAATAATGCCTGTATAGTTTTATGGCTTAGATTTTGGTAATTAAAAAATTTTACTTATTGGATACATAATCCTGAACACACTGAAATTAATGGTGCAGTTATAACTAAAGCTAATCACTTTTGAGAGATAATATTTTAAAAGCTATAAATGGTCAAATATGTATGTAATTGTTTATAAGATATTAATTTAAAATGTGATTTCTTCCTGAAATAATTCACTTGTGTAATATTTATTTTTTTGGCAGTATAATATTCTGATGTAAACACAGGTTCATGTTCCAGACTATCTGATGTATAAGTATAACACATTATTTTGTCTATTTCAGACAAATTTTTGTCTGTCTAAATTGTCAGTGTAAGCACGTGTCAAATGTTTATTGTATATGTGGTGTGGTTGTGAGTGCTGTGGTTCAGTGCTGTGGTTCAGCTTCCCGGCTGCAAACACAGTGCCCTCGTTGCATTGGTCCATTCTCGCCGTCTGCCATGTTGGGTTTATGGGTGTTTGCCATTTACTAATTTTCATGAAGAAATGTTTTTATAGTGGGACTATGTGGATGAATGTGTAGGCATTTTCCAGCTTTGGAAACTTTTAACTTGACTGCACAATTAGTTTGGGCAAAACCATTAACTATAAATATTTGCTTGAATTTTCACAGAAAGCAGATAATTAATGAATATCTGGCTGCAAAATTTACTATAAAACTTAAAGCATAGCTAGCAGAGTGAAACAAACAACATGTGAGATATAAAAAAAGGGCATGAAAATTAATAAACCACTTTATGGGCCATATTGAGCGCCAGTTCCCAAGATGGACCAGCTCTTTTAGTTGTCATTTTCGTGCTGTGTTTTCCTGCATGCCGGTCGCAATTTGATGCCAATTTTTATTTTTAAAACATGTATGACAATCCTTATGCAAGTTTTTTTTGCTGTGGGTTAAAAAGATAAAATGTTAGCAGTGCACTGTGTGGTTGAATATGTCCGTAAATAATTAGCCTGTGTTGGGTTTTAGTAAATATGCCACTAGTAAGTACAAATTGTTTAGTTAAAATATCTGAGTAGTGCGTGTGAAGCACATTGAACTGTGCCGTGTGCTATGTGTGCTGCCCGTTCAGCAGTCTAGGTGGCTGCGCTGCCGTTCGGCCGGAGGTAGGGAAAATATAAAATTAAACTAGAGAGAGAGAGAGAGAGAGAGAGAGAGAGAGAGAGTGTCCATGCAGTTTTGATGGTCTCCCTCCCTATTGTAAATGTCTGTGAACTGGCACCAAATATAATCTTCACTAGTCTAATGTTGACAGGGTTTTATGGTGCAACTGTGCTGCAACATTCCGTGACAAAACTGTAGCCAATCGTTTGTGTTTTCGAAGTGCTGCTTTTACGTTCCTCCAGCTCCCGCACAAGTTCTCACTGACTGAGCGGCACAGGCTTATTCTGATAGAAGTGACTGTCAAAGAGTAGCTTGCCTCATTTCTGCTCTTGAGGAAAGAGACGGGGAAAAATATACACAAGACGGGAAGGAAAAAGCAGGTATCAAAATAGTATTCTTTTCCTTTACCTTTTTGTTAAGAGTGCAGCAGTAAGAGGCACAGGACTGCTGGCTCACACTTCCCTGTAGTCATAAAGGACAGACAGCAGGCAAAGACCCAGAGTCGACACCCGTGCCGTATTTCTTGCGTGCCAATAAGCTGACACACAACACGAAGACTTCACTTATATCTATAAAACACTGAACACAAATATATGCTGCAACCCATATTCAAGGGAAACTCTTACGGTGAAAATGTCATGGTTTTTGCCCAAAATCATAGATATGACCCATATGGACAACCCTTTTGTGTGTGAATATGATAACAAGTTTCACTGAGTAGTACATTATGCCCTACAGCAAAATTTAGCCACTGCAGCAATATGTGCTAAGTATGAGAACTCTGTTGACTTGAGTTTTTTTTTTTTTTTTTTTTTGTAAATTACGTTTTGCCAAATTATTATATTCCTAGTTGGTTTTGTAAACAAAGTTTTGAGTTTTCCTAAAGAGTGAAAATTTTAAATTCAGATATCTGAGTCAAGTATTTAAAATAATTTTCAAAAGATACTTCTAATTGAGATATCATTAATATCAGCCGACACCACGGTCTGGTGGGCAGCGAAGACAATAGAGATGGAATAACAAGATAATGGGGGAAGGAATCCATCGTGGCTTGTCCCAGCATTGGCTCGGAGTCCCAGGAAACCTCAATGAGGCAGGCTGCTCTTGTAGAATATATTTGCTATTACGCCGGGCCTACTTGGATCCTGCAATTCATCTCAGCTTGAAATGTGCTCAACACATAATGTTTAAACTGAATTTAACATAATTAAAATACATGCTAATTTGTGAAAATATTTTTAAAATTAGCAAACTTTTGTAATAGAAACCTTTTATTGAAGCATTTACCAAATATCATAAGGAATAAGCAATAAGTATCTGTGGAAAAAAATAAATGAGGTCAGGATTAATTTAGAATTTGATGAATGGAGTTTTTATAGTAGGCCTGTGCGCATATCAGTTTTTTAGTTCGAATCGAATACGAATATCAAATTTGAATAGTAAGAATGAGAATTAGAATCCCACTATTCATTTCATGTAACAACTTGTGGAAAATTAGACAATTAATACTAAAATGAAAGGTTGGTTTTAAGTCAGTCAGCTACAATAATTATATTTGTTAAAATAACTTAAAATATGAAATAGGTAATTGTTTTTTTTAATTATCCAGTTAATGTAACTTAACCTAAACTAGCAACCGCCCAACCAACATTTCAGTTCAGTTCAGTTCAGTTCCTATTCACCTTATCTTTCATAACCTGCTACTCTGCCTATTGATCCAGAAAGTTTTCACAAACCACAAAATACCAAGAAATCCATGCCAATCTTTTTACGGAAAACTTTAATTTTTTTTAATGCTGTTTTCCCAGATTAGTGATTAAGTGAGCTCATATTTACATATTTAAATCCTAGATATTCACACGTTTTCGTTGTTAGCGCCACCAGGTAAATTGTATTTTTGTTCAGCAATACATATTATAACTAATTTCATGTGGAATCTTGGAGTTTGTGTTTGATTGATTGTGAGTATTGATTTATACGGCTTTGAAACTATGATGTTACTACTTTTAATGACCATCTCAGCAGTGTCCATGTTTTGTGGTGGTGTAGCCAGAGGTTGTTGATTTTTATTTTTTTATTATTTTCTGGTGTGTGACAAAATGAATATAAATAATATTTTGTTTTCAAGTTCGAAATGACAAATGTGCCTTGTTTTAAATCGTTCACGTGAATTTTCCACTACTGTTTAGTGATACAGTAGTGGGGGAAAAAAAATTTTATATTGCAAAATCAACAATGAAGATAAACTCATGAGATATTCTGTGTCCAATATTCGTATTCGAAAGTTTGAATATTCGCTCAGGCCTAGTGTGTAGATGTTATTTTCTAATTTTTAACATAAAATAATGGTAGCATATAGTGAAAAAAACTGACTTGATTTATAGCTGTGTATGTGAAATATGTATGTATCAGTGTACCCATTTACTTCCTATGTTGCTAAATATAAGAAAATTCAAGGTGCAAATGCATCTGGACACCTCAGGGGAGAAAAAATAAATTGGATTGTATGTATTTGTAATTCATCTTATACAAAAAAAGTCTGAAATATTTATAATCTACTGTGCCATCTTTAACATATTGTGAATGTTTGTCTGAGCAGGGTCTCTACATTCTGGAAAGTCTAGGAATGTCAGGGAAGTTGAAATTGGTCAGGGATAAAGTCAGGGAACTTTCTTAAAAATCTGGAAAAGTCATGGAAATTTCTCAGTGATAGTAATTTGAGGGGACATCACTCAAGACTTTCAACACATTTTTTGTCCCCATTTGGTTTTTAGTACATAGTCCTACACATTGTAAAATGGTGTATGCTAGTTTCTATTTGAACTATTGTATTTACTCACTTATGGGTTGCACTCTTTATGCCAATTGTTTATTTACTACCATGTTATGCCATCCATATTTAATTTTGAGTAGAAAATATCTAACATTGCACTGTGTGGTTGAAGTGTGCTTAGATAACTAGCCTCTGTTGGTTTTTAATGAATAGTTAGGGTAACAATAATTTTCATTAGTATGTACATGTAAAGTATCAACTGTGCCGTTGCACATCTGTCGAGCGACCCCGGCCGGAGCAGGTAAGTGACGTGGCTGGCGTTCGGCCAGCCAGAGACAGCGTGTGTGTGTGTGTGTGTGTGTGAGTGAGTGAGTGGTTCTCCTTCCTTTTGTTATCGTTGTAAATGTCCATGAACTGGCACCGTACACAATCGTCATGGTCTACCTTGACAGGTTTTCATGGTGCAACTGTGTCCAAAAACTTTCAACTCTAACATTCCATTTTTCGTGACAAAATTGCAGGAAAGGGCATGCTTGTTTTTATTGAAGGAACTGACAAAAATAATTAACAAGAAATAGTTGCGTACCATCATTTCTCACTTGGGGAAGAAGACAGATAAGAACATACATACAAGGGATGGGAAGGGAAAAAGGTATAAAAAACAGTATTCTGTTCTTTGTATAGTTTATTAGATAGAGCTGGAAGAAGGGAACGAAGGGTCATAAAGATGGGGCGTCAACATCGGTGCTATGTTTCTTACATGACATAAGCTGAGATACTACAGACTATAAAGACTTCATTAGTATTATACATACTAGAGACAAATTATGGTGCAACACATATTCAATTAAATACAGTAGTTCAGCTATAGGGATGGTGGAGCTTTATTGTATATATTTATTTTTCAAAAAATTGCAGAATAGGTAAATTTCTCAGTATAATTAGTCATTGAAAGTAATGAAATAGTCAGGGAAATTTTTCTAGATTAGCGTTCATAAAGTAAGGTGTTAACATTAATGTGTGCTAAATGTTGAAATAAAACTATCTTAAGTTCCTTGATAACATATGTGAATAATAAAACCTGCTCCAGAACTATAAGAACATGGGTAATTTTATGTCTTTAATAAGTTATGTTTTAAAAGTGGTAATACATCCACCTTTGATTTTTAAAAAAAAATTGAATGTCAATCTGCCAAAAATTAATAATCTTACACAATAAAATATGTGAAGTGATTCCCCGATATTATTTACCTTTATGCAGTTAGCTGCTCTTTTGCCATGGTGAGGCTCATAACAGGTAAAATATTTCATCTACAGAAGTTTCACAAACTGCAGGGGATAAATGTAATGGGAGTGCCAAACAAGCACTTTTTATTGAGGAACAAACTAACCCCTTCACCTTTCTTTAAAATGGTCCTGTTTCCCACTAACCCCTTCCTCTCTCTCTCTCTCTCGGCTTGTCCAGTTTCCAAGAACCCCTTCACCTCTCATTAAAATGGTCCTGTTTCCCACTAACCCCTTCCCCTCTCTCGGCTAGTCCAGTTTCCAAGAACCCCTTCACCTCTCATTAAAATGGTTGTTTCCCACTAACCCCTTCACCGCTCTTTAACATAGTCCTGTTTCCCACTAACCCCTTCCTTACTCTCTCGGCTTGTCCAGTTTCCGAGAACCCCTTCACCTCTCTTTAAAATGGTCCAGTTTCCAAAAACCCCATCACCTATCTTTAAAATTGTCCTGTTTCCCACTAACCCCTTCACCTCTCTTTAACATGGCCCTGTTTCCCACTAACCCCTTCCCCTCTCGGCTTGTCCAGTTTCCGAGAACCCCTTCACCTCTCTTTAAAATGGTCCTGTTTCCCACTAACCCCTTCACCTCTCTTTAACAAGGTCCTGTTTCCAACTAACCCCTTCCTTACTCTCTCGGCTTGTCCAGTTTCTGAGAACCCCTTCACCTCTCTTTAAAATGGTCCTGTTTCCCACTAACCCCTTCACCTCTCTTTAACAAGGTCCTGTTTCCCACTAACCCCTTCCCCTCTCGGCTTGTCCAGTTTCCGAAAACCCCTTCTCCCTCTTTAAAATGGTCCTGTTTCCCACTAACCCCTTCCTCTCTCTCTCTCTGCTTGTCCAGTTTCCGAGAACCCCTTCACCTCTCTTTAAAATGGTCCTGTTTCTCACTAACCCCTTTCCCTCTCTCGGCTTGTCCAGTATCCGAAAACCCCTTCACCCCTCTATAAAATTGTCCTGTTTCCCACTAACCCCTTCCTCTCTCTCTCTGCTTGTCCAGTTTCCGAGAACCCCTTCACCTCTCTTTAAAATGGTCCTGTTTCCCACTAACCCCTTCCTTACTCTCTCGGCTTGTCCAGTTTCTGAAAACCCCTTCACCTCTCTTTAAAATGGTCCAGTTTCCAAAAACCCCTTCACCTATCTTTAAAATTGTCCTGTTTCCCACTAACCCCTTCCCCTCTCGGCTAGTCCAGTTTCCAAGAACCCCTTCACCTCTCTTTAAAATGGTCCTGTTTCCCACTAACCCCTTCCTCTCTCTCGGCTAGTCCAGTTTCCGAGAACCCCTTCACCTATCTTTAAAATGGTCCAGTTTCCAAAAACCCCTTCACCTCTCTTTAAAATGGTCCTGTTTCCCACTAACCCCTTCCTTACTCTCTCGGCTTGTCCAGTTTCTGAGAACCCCTTCACCTCTCTTTAAAATGGTCCAGTTTCCAAAAACCCCTTCACCTATCTTTAACATGGTCCTGTTTCCCACTAACCCCTTCCCCTCTCGGCTTGTCCAGTTTCCGAAAACCCCTTCACCTCTCTTTAAAATGGTCCAGTTTCCAAAAACCCCTTCACCTCTCTTTAAAATTGTCCTGTTTCCCACTAACCCCTTCCCCTCTCTCTCGGCTTGTCCAGTTTCCGAAAACCCCTTCACCCCTCTTTAACATGGTCCTATTTCCCACTAACCCCTTCCCCCCTTCACCACTCTTTAAAATGGTCCAGTTTCCGAAAACCCCTTCACCTATCTTTAAAATGGTCCAGTTTCCAAAAACCCCTTCACCTCTCTTTAAAATGGTCCTGTTTCCCACTAACCCCTTCCTTACTCTCTCGGCTTGTCCAGTTTCTGAGAACCCCTTCACCTCTCTTTAAAATGGTCCAGTTTCCAAAAACCCCTTCACCTATCTTTAACATGGTCCTGTTTCCCACTAACCCCTTCCCCTCTCGGCTTGTCCAGTTTCCGAAAACCCCTTCACCTCTCTTTAAAATGGTCCAGTTTCCAAAAACCCCTTCACCTCTCTTTAAAATTGTCCTGTTTCCCACTAACCCCTTCCCCTCTCTCTCGGCTTGTCCAGTTTCCGAAAACCCCTTCACCCCTCTTTAACATGGTCCTGATTCCCACTAACCCCTTCCCCCCTCTTTAAAATGGTCCAGTTTCCGAAAACCCCTTCACCTCTCTTTAAAATGGTCCAGTTTCCCACTAACCCCTTCCTCTCTCTCGGCTAGTCCAGTTTCCGAGAACCCCTTCACCTATCTTTAACATGGTCCTGTTTCCCACTAACCCCTTCCCCCCTCTTTAAAATGGTCCAGTTTCCAAAAACCCCTTCACCTCTCTTTAAAATGGTCCAGTTTCCGAAAACCCCTTCACCTATCTTTAAAATGGTCCAAATTCCAAAAACCCCTTCACCTCTCTTTAAAATGGTCCAGTTTCCAAAAACCCCTTCACCTCTCTTTAAAATGGTCCAGTTTCCCACTAACCCCTTCCTCTCTCTCGGCTAGTCCAGTTTCCGAGAACCCCTTCACCTATCTTTAACATGGTCCTGTTTCCCACTAACCCCTTCCCCCCTCTTTAAAATGGTCCAGTTTCCAAAAACCCCTTCACCTCTCTTTAAAATGGTCCAGTTTCCGAAAACCCCTTCACCTATCTTTAAAATGGTCCAAATTCCAAAAACCCCTTCACCTCTCTTTAAAATGGTCCAGTTTCCAAAAACCCCTTCAACTCTCTTTAAAATGGTCCTGTTTCTCACTAACCCCTTCCCCTCTCGGCTTGTCCAGTTTCCGAAAACCCCTTCACCCATCTTTAACATGGTCCTGTTTCCCACTAACCCCTTCACCTCTCTTTGACATGGTCCTGTTTCCCACTAACCCCTTCCCCACTCAGCTAGTCCAGTTTCCAAGAACCCCTTCACCTCTCTTTAACATGGTCTTGATGAAGGGTTTAGCTGGAACCAGGACAATATTGTAAAGAGGGTGGTAGGGGTTAGCGGGAAACAGGACAATGTTAAAGAGAGGTGAAGGGGTTCATTGGAAACTGGACAAGCTTAGATACGTGAAAGGGTCAGCAGGAACCAGGGCAAGATAAGAGTGTGGGGAAGGTGTTGGTTAGGTGTGATTTTTTTTTTTTTTGGGAGGGGGGGGGGGGGAGGGAGGGGGTTTATATGTAGGTGGGTAGAGTAGGTGTTGTGTGTGCCCTAGGGTTTTGGGTGTGTTTTTTGGGAGGATTTGGGTGTGGGTGGTGTAGTGTGTTGGTGAGTGTGTCTGAGGGTTAGGGTGAGTGGTTATGTGGGGGGTGTGTGTTGATTGTGGTGTGTGTGGATGAGACTTAGTTTTGGGTGGGTGTGGTTGTGGAGGGGATTTGTGTGTCTAACTAGGGTGTTGTGTGGTGGGTAGGGGGTGTATGTAGTGTGGTGTAGGTTTGCATGAGGGGGTATGTGGATTTGTGGGATTTTATGTGTGGTTGGGGTCTGTTTGTGAGGTTGTGAAAGAGTGGGTGGGAAGTGTAGAGGTGGTTGTAGGTAGGGTGTGTGTGTGTGTGTGGATGTGTAGTTTGTGGGTTTAGGTTGGGGGGAGGGTGTTTGTGTAATTGTGGATGTGTGTGTGGGTAGTTGAGTGCGTGTGTGTGGGGGGCATGAATGGATTTGGGTGGGGGTGTCAGTTGTGGTTGGTGTGGGTATTTTTGGGTGGTGGTGGTGGTTGTGTGTGGGTGTGTCTGTGTGTATGGATATATGCGAGTGTGTGTGTTTAGAGGGGTGTGTGTGTGTGTGTGTGTGTGTGTGTGTGTGTGTGTGTGTGTGAGGGTTTGGTTTTGTTTAGTGTGTGGGTATATGTGTGTGTTTGGGTGGGTGTGGGGGTTTGGGTGTGGTTGGGGGTGTTGGTGGGATAGTGAAAGGGTGGGTAGTGTGTTGGTGAGTGTGTCTAAGGGGGTTTTGTGTGTTATGGTTTTTTTTTGTGGGTTTACATGTGAATGGTGTGGGTGTGTGGAGGGGGGGGGGGGGGGGTTGTTTTGTGTAGGTAGGTGTGAAAATAAAATATAACACCATATTTTTCAATAAAATAAAAACACAAATGCATGTTTAATTTCATGTGACAAATCAAAACATACTCTCTAGGCAATATCCATTTCCAGTTTTTTTATAAGTGTGTTGCTAAATATTCAGAACTTAAACAACTCAGTCCATCAAACATTATATCTAAATAAATCACTCCACTGTATGTGTATATAATGTTTAAAAATTATAACTTATTTTCCCTGAAAATATGTTAACATCATTTAGGCAAGGTCTTAAACAAAAAACTTATTTCAAGAGTTACGTTAAAAACTTTTTTTTTCTAGAAACTTAAATGCAGATATTTTACATTGTAATAAAAAAAAACTAAGATTAATAACTAGATACAAGATTTCATAGTTTTATTTTTAAGCCAATTTTTTTAAACCTTATATTTCAGTGTTGTTTTTATTTTTATAAACTCTTGTTTATTCATAAAGATAACACAATTTTAAACAAATGTGACACTTAATTGTTCAGAGAGAATTACTTCACCAAAACAGTGTCATTTCAACTGAATGAAGATACACTTTTACAATTTAATAATTTGTAATTAGCATGTCTATCTACTGGGAACAATAAAAATAAAATCAGCAATTATATGTGCATTTGAAAAATGTATCTACGTATGTCTTAATGTAATAATTAGTTACTAATAGCAGTTGCACTATCAAAAAAGCACAAATTTTCCTATCTATTCAGTACTTACATTTTGGTACTAAGACCAAGGTAAAAAATTTTACAATCATTCAATTTGATATACTAAAGATAATGTGTTTTGAAATCTGAGTTAATTTTGAATACATATGTGGATAAATATAATAGTTTTATTGCATTTCAGTGTTATGTGGTGTATTGTGATTCATATAAAAATCTCACAATGTGTGTCAACTGTAACAAATAAGTTTTTTTTTTTTTAAGAAAAAAGCATTGAAAAGGGCTAACAAACTATTATTAGATTACACTTGAAAAACAATGGCAAGAACTATATATATCACATTTCAGAAATCAAGCACAAATTACAAACAGCTGTGTATCATGTATTTCTAAGAATCTCTGTGATATAAAAATTAAGTCACATTGATTCAACAGCCAAACTATATTATTTAATTTGATATTAATAACTAAATAAACATATTTATGTAGTGTCTGTACAAACAATGTTGCTATGCGTGTACTCTGATTATGAGCAGCGTACTGCACTGGGAATGTTGTCTCTGCTCCAGTATAAATCAACTGCTATGTTCTCAGATATGATGGAGGCAGTTTCCCTGCTCTCTGCTAGCGTCCTGCGGTTGCCGTCCACCAACACCATGTTCACTTCATTCTTGAAACACTTCAAACAAATAAAGACAAAAATATCATCTTCAAGGCAGTTATAAAAATATTATTTTTAATCTGACGCTGAAGGTTTACCATGAGGCACAAGCTGCTCACAAATATATATATATATATATATTATAACTTCACTTGGATATTATCATTATAAAGCACCTACATAATGTCTGATGTTAACAGAAATCTTTTAATTAATAATTTTGGTTTAGTGTCGATGAGAACCCCACTGTCCATGAGCAATGGGTTCCGAGCTGCAGCACAAGACGAGTGGAAAACTACCAATATTTTCAGAAACAGCAAAAAAAAGAAATCTCTGAATTTAAAAAGATGACTATAGGTTTTTAATACATCAATTTCTTCAGAAAAAACTAATTCTGCCTAGATTTCTTTCATTCTCCAAACAGTAAAAAATTGACCCAAATTTGGACATTTGATGATTTTTTATTTTATATGTTGTTACACATAACTAAAATTTAAAAACTATACACACAATTTTTATTTCTTTTTGTGGGAGAAAAATTGTCAGATCCATAGTGTCGATAAATAATGTGCTATCATGCTATCATGTTCCAAAAAATTTCACAAACTTATATGCGAGTAAATACGGTAGATACTGTACTTCAACAATTTTTTAATTCTGCTTTTAAGGGGACACCCTAGTAGCATTAAAGTCGCCATCGCAGATAGGTCGCACCCATATTTTGAGGTCTTGAATTTGGTATTTAAGATTACCCCCATATAGGTCAAACCGGTAATTCATTGCCGTGGCCGTGCGCGGAGAAAGGTCATTGTACTCGATCAGCTGCTGTTACGGCTCGCCTGCTGGCTCTCTTTGTTCACTGAGCTGCGCATGCGCAGTATAACTCACTCAACGCTCCGCCCAGACTCGTGACCTTCCATCAGCAGCCAGCCAATAGATGCGAGCTTAGCGGAAAAAATATAAGCTCCACCTCCCGTGTACCAATCTTGTCCAGTTCTAATACCAGTTTATTGGTATACGCACCAGTTTTCTCGCTGCCGTGACATGTTCAAGTTTACGTCCATCTTGATGTCTTGACACCAATAATTAATTAATTACGATCCCCAGAAATAAATTGTTAGTTTAAAAAATATGCGTCAACTGTACAATACTTCCGAAATTATAAAATACGTATAAAACAGTTACCAAGGCTCCGCTCATTTTATCTTGTGAAGTTTGTCTCGTATCAGTATTCCGGCTAAGTTGTGACATAAATACAGTATCAGAAATTAACAATCAGCCACGATCATACATTCGTGAGTTTACGTTTTTCCCTCGTGCATTTTAGATTGTCTCCTGCTATAGTTACTCGGACTTTTACAACCTAGGCTTAAATTATTACATGTTTAGAAATAAAAGCAACTTTTCATGTTATAAAATATGTATATTTTGCGATTTAAAATGTTCATTGCCGACTATAAACGTTACGTTTTTCACGATGTTTTTAGGCCTACTAGCTAATATTATCTACTCTTAAAGTACCCACGGTATTTTCTGGTTGTTTATTGTTGTTACGTGACGTAAATAGCGGGATGGATTCGATTTTTGAGTCGTAATTTGCGTGAAAGTATTGTATTGGACTAAATGGGAACCAAACGGGACCTGAAGAATATAGTGCAAATAACGGGAAAACGTAAATAACGGTAACGTAAATAAGGGGTTTCGCTGTGTGTGAACATTGTAAATAAATTTGTATATACCTATATAAACTTCTTTTTTGCATTTTAAAGCAAAATATTGCAAAAACAAAATTCCTCAAAAATTTTAAAAAAATTTTTTCTTCACATATAGGTCGCACTTCATTTTTTCCCCATCAAATCTGGTAAAATTGCCGCGACCTATATGCGAGTAAATACGGTATCTGAATAGAGGCCAATGCCTATATTTTGATGACCCAATACAAAAAAAAAAAATTTTTGTCTTCCTGCGTATCACTCTTTTTTTATACAAACATCCTTCACCGCTGCACATTCTCCTCACAGAGCCAATACTGGCATGCTGCTACTGTAGTTGTTAAGTCTGTTCGGCATAGTGTATAACTATGAGGTTCAATTACTATCATAAGAGTTTTTGTTTTGAAACCTAAGATGCAGATGTCTCTTTTTAGACATTATCACCCATAATAGGTAGGTAATCATAAATCTTCCCATAAACTACTATGTAAATTGAAATTAGCACAACTTTACCTTAAAATTTGGGTATCATTAAATTTAGGAAGGAAAATATTTTGAAGACTACAGAAGTACACCAACATAATAAGTACCTACTAGGTGGATATGTATATTTAAGATGCTTTCCAAGTACTCATTTTTGAAAATGTGCTTGAACCTCCTATTCTTTCAGAATTGAAGGCAGTTGGAAGAATATGAAGGAACAAACACACCCTGATTCATTTAACATATTCCTTCCTATTTTTAATCTTAATTCTGCATCAAAATACATATTTTGTTTACTTTTTTTTTGTTGGAGATAAAATATTTTCCTATGGAAATTGATTTTACAGCAGTATATTCAATAAAAGTGACAACACACATAGCATTTGTTAAAATTATAAACATTGGCGTCTATTTCTGTTCTGCACGGTGTCACAAAAAATAACCACTAACACGCAAAGGTGCTAATAAACTTGTGTCGTACCTTCTGAATTTCTCTGTCGCTATCTGCGATGACGTTGGATAGTATCAGAGTGGCTTCTCCGTCCAGCAAGGTCCCGCAGGGCTGGTAGCTCAACAAAGTGTTGACCCGGGAGTATATGCTCTCTATGGCGCAGCGTATGTTCTCCTTGCTGGATTGCTGGGAGGGCGGCAGCTCTGCGAGTGCTCTTCGCAGGCGGGCGTCCCAGTCCGGGAGCTGCGTGAGAGCGTCGCGCACCTGGTGACGAACATCGCCGTGAATACAGGAATACAGGACTGGTCTTACAGTCAATGTATTACATATGTACTTCAATTTTAGAGGTTTTCAAATGATTACTATGTTCATGACTACATGTACATTTGCAGGCAAAATCATCCAAATTTGTACAAGTATTAATTGAGCGGGTTATCTAGCTTGATAGGGTTCAGGATGTCGTACAAAAAAAACACGTGAGGATAGTCGACTGTCGCATTAAAGTAAAATGCTGTGTACCATGTAAGTGATGTTACGTACTGTGTATTTCAAGACACTGAGCATTTTATATCTCAAAGGCCAACCTCTCCATACTTAAGGTTGAAGCAGGTAAATAAAATAAAGTTTAATTAAAACAATCTTTCATAAAATCTGCTGGGTACCTGCCCCTCGAAGTAATGCTGTTTGATTTGCATGGTTTTCAAGTAACAACGCAACTAAAATATGGCACAATTTGAAATAGTGCTATTTTCCTTTATGTGAATTTTTCAAAATATTTTTAGTATCATTAGGTATGAATTATCACATATATTTAAAGTTGTACCTATTTGAATGTGTTGTCATACATATTGGCAGATGTACCTAGCTACAAATGAAATATACAAAATAGTTAACGAACAATTGGGTGAACTAAAGGACTTACTGAATTATTTAGATCAATGTCTAAAAACAAGGAACAAATTGAGGTTTTAAGACATAAGGTACTAAAATATGAGATAAATTTTCTATATAACAATAAACTTAATTCTTAATGATTGAAAACAGTAAAACATTTTAGCTAACCCTCAGTCAGTTTAATATAGCAATATCAGAACACATTTATTAAATATTACCAAGGAAAGTGGCACACCAGCAACTGGAAGCACGTCATGGATGCTTGTTCCCAGCGTCATTGCGTTTTCTCCCCTCCCTTACTCCACCCCTCTTCCCCCTCAGTTCTAAGAATTCGCCTAAGGCCAATGACAGGTCAGAAACCCCAGCAGACAGTGACCTTCTCCAAGGACGCCTTGCATAAAAAATTGTGTGTGACAAGATGGACCGCACACGATACCTAGCGGCAAATTCGCGAACCTCCCAGCCAACTTATCCTGTAGGCCGCCAGAGCGCAGCACTAGACTGCGCCCTTTATTCCCTTGGTAAAGCAGACGCCTTGGGCGAGTCGATTCTTTTTATATCAGACACCCCTCAACAGGTAGCGCTAAAGTCGACCAGTGCTACCAACTTCGAGACATCAGTCAGAGTTTTTTTATGATGCCCACTCGGGGAACTTCGGGACCTTTCGGTCTGGACTCCCAGCCCCCTCCCCCCCAAAATGATTCAAGATTTACTTTTAATTACGAGACGCGGTTCTTCGCAAGACACTTCGCGTCGCGACTGCAGACAGACCATTTTGCGATTATCGGCGAGTCGACGAGACACTGCAAGACTTCCATCTGGCCGCAAACGACTATGTAGTCGCCTAAATCAGGGATGCTATCCCTATAATCTTTTCAAGTAGTTTAGTCCATCTGCTTAGTACAAGAGTAATAGTTATTTTTCTTTTAAATGTTTTTTTTTGAAATGAAGAAAACATTCGCGTCCACCCGCGCATTCGCGTGTTCCTGTTCCTGGCGGGCGACGCATATGTAAATAGAAGCCAACTTCCCTGTCTGGTGAGTGACGATCCGCGACTTTCCTAATCCTCCCCTTAACTTTTCCGGGCATTTTCTGCCCCGTATACTGTCTGTGTACAAGTTCTGATCAGTTTTGATTCGGACTGTTCCAGACAGGGTCCGAGAGCCGGACGCCGAATTGGCATTTTCATCTCCCTTCCACAACAGGACACAAGCGCCCTGGCATCATGTACCGGCGTGATCTCCGGGAAACGAAGCCCCGATCTCCGGTGCTTCTGTATCTTTTGACCCTTTTTCTGAACTTTCTTTAAATTACATCGTCAGATGCAGTTAATTAGATAAACATAATTTCTGGACTTTAAGTATATATCCTGGGATCGTTTAAACATATTTGTATTTTTTTTTACTGGTTTGTGTATTTTTGTTTTAAATGAAAACTTTTTATAATTTAACAACGGGTCGACCCACAATTTTTTTTTCTCTCTTTCTGAATATACCTGAGAGCTGTTTAAGAATGTAATTAATATTGTACGTTAATATTTTCTTGTATCTGTTATAAGTTTCCTCAGTATGGAGTAATTATATTTCAGACGGAATCACACCTTGTTTTTGTGTTCATTTCTAATAAACTAGTGAAACCTAAAGATCCACCCATCAAGGCAAAGATGGTAATCAGACCGTGGTTTGCTGCTACAAAAATAATAGCAGTTAGCACGGTAAGAACCTTGCTACAGCCTGATAATATAATAAGAAGTTTCACTTCTCTCATGCGTGGACTCCATGCAGAGATTCCTTTTATTTACTTGGGGTTAACATCTTCCAGGTCAGACAGCAGAGGAAACAGATACCCAAGGCCTGTAGTGGGAAACCAATCTAGCATTTGCCTAGTGGTTTCAAAAAAAACTTGCAGGGAAAACAAAAAAACAAATTAGGATAGTTGGAACAGAATTAAAACCAGAGGTTTGAAATGCAACATCAGTGTCTTGCCTTCATGCCTCGGACGCGACACAACCCACCTGGCTGGAGGTTATGTTGAGCAACGTGGCGAGCAGGTTGACCTGCAGCTGTGCCCCCTCGCCCAGCAGCCGGGCGATGGCCTGGTTCGTCTGGGGCACCCCGTCCACCAGGAACATGCGGGTCTTCTCTCCCACGGCCTGCAGCTGCCGGGCTATCTCCAGGGCGTACACTCCGCCCCACGACACCCCCACGATGTTGTACACCCCTCCTCGCTGCAGCTCCCGCATGTCCTGGAAGCCACACGACACTGCAGCCTCTTCCTACCATTTGGTTTGGACGGAATATATTCAAAGGGACTTGGTTTGTCACAAATATTATCAGGACCTTATGTACTACAGCAAATTGAGGGAAAACTCCAAAAATCATTTAATTATGTACCTTATTCCTGTATGTATTCCTTCTTCAACAAATACTTTAACTTTACAGTAAAGAAAAATTTAATGTATACTAGCCTACTAAAATATCATAAGAACTGAAATCATGCCCATAATACATCATCATCACATTAAAAAAAAGGTTAAAATTGATTATTCAATAAATTAATTCTTACTTGTATTATAAGATTAAATTAAAACATACAAAAAATTGAGGAGTTTAAAAAGTTTCAAAAAGAGGATTTACACATGCAACAAATATTCTAATTTTGTGGTTAATCACAATTTAAGTTGACCCCATGTAACTAGTAACTAAATATTACGAAGAAAAAAATTGGTTGTAAAGTCAGTTTATGGACTATAGTTTAACGTGACGTCATAACAAAACATATATGAAATGATTGCATACTTTAATGAATAAAATTGAATCATTTTTATTGAATTATCACTATTTTGTATGGATATAAAGAAGGAATGAAATGAAATCTACAATTTAATTGATAAATTTACTTTTAAATACACTCATTAATTCAAATATGTTTATTACTTTAACGAAGAGATTATTTTAACTGTAACTTTAATACACTTTTGCTATTTAACTCCTTCCAATCTGTGTTATTCTGTTAAGGATAGGACGATGATAGGAAAAGTAGGAACCGAATGGGAGTGTTTCAAGTTTAATGTGCCTCGAAAAAGTAAAATCGATGGGTTGTTCCAATCGAGTGGAAGAGAGATAGATGCGGCGCAAGCGTACAATGAGCGTAACGGGACAATATGTGTTACGGGACAATTTTTCGTGCGTGCAGCCGGCATTCATCGATTTATTAGACGCCACATCAAAAAACTCTTGAAATGACTTGAAATAAACTGACGTGAAAACAGTGACCCGAATGGGAGACGGACCTGCGCCACGGCGGCGGCGGCGGCGGTGCCGCGGGGCGCGTGCACGAGGACGGCCGGGCAGGCCAGGAGGCGGCCCAGCCCCGACGCGGGGCCCTGCAGGCCGGGCACCAGGAACACGGGGTGCATCTCCCGCACGTGGGCCGTGCGCGGGCTGCGCGTGCACGTCTCCTCCAGGGAGCACGCCCCCCGGCTCGCCAGGTCCTCCCCCAGGGCCGCCAGCTCCCCCAGGCTCCCGGGCAGCAGCATGGGCAGCTGGTTGCCCGACGAGGCTGCACACGCGCACGCTTCCCTTGCCAGGATGCCATTGCCAATAATAAAACATTTATTGTGTAGGTGGTAACAATTTTCAGAATTAAAGCACTATTGTGCATTCCGCTATTCCGACTTTTTTCAACGTTTTGGAATCGACTTTTGTTTCTGTCAAAAAATACACAAACTTAACTTGAACATAGCCTAACTTTTTTCACCTGTTCCAGCTGATTACGAATTAAAACGAGCATTCCTGAAGTTAAATGTTCTGACCAAAAGAAAATACTTAAAAATAATTTACAGATGTAAGATAAACATATATACAAATTTAAACATTTTATTCACAATTTTACTTGCCCATAGAAAAAAATGGGTACATGTACACTTATAGTTATGAAGGTGAGAGACCAGACCACGATGCCAGGTTCGGAGCTGGCCGGCGCCACATGCCGTGCCACGCGCACCTGACTTGATTACTAGGGTCGTCGCTACCCCCTCCCCTCCTCAGTGCTGCTGTCTATTGCTGAGCGGCCTTGGGAATGCCACGGGCCGCCGTGCAGTGGCGCGAATGGACACCGCCTTTCTGTACTTTTCGTGCGTCGGATCGGCCCGGGATGACGCACACGTAACTTACAACCACTCTTGTCAGTTCTGGAAGGACGACCCACTAGTATAATGGGGGGGGGGGGGGGGGGACGTCAGTTCCGAGCGAGTCCAGCCACAGTTCCGGAGTTCCAAGAGTTCCACAAGCGAAGGAAAGTGCGACATCGGCGAAGAGGGTGAGAGACCCCCCCCCCCCCCCCCCCCGAGAGTGGTGCGATGAGGAGTTCAAATGTTGGGGAATAAAAATGGAACTAGAAATATAATTTTCCCATCTTTCTGTTCCAAAGAAAAAAAAAAACAGAAATGTTTTGTTTGTTTACTCCTAAAATTGAGTAACACTATTTTGTTTAATAGCTAGATGACAACACAGGAATTCTGTGCCTCATTCTGAGGAATCAAAGTTAACAATTAGGTCCCCTAAAGACATTTGACCACATCTTAATGCTGAATGGCGAGAAACACACAAACGTCAAAAGAAAGGAAAATCAACTGTTCTTACCGAGACACCTGTTAAACAACAGACACAAGAAGCAGCAAACAAATTGTCAACAAAACGAAATAGATGTCGAATACTGGAAGAACACAGTGACTGAGAAGATCCTTATCAATTACATATGTTGACTCTTCTGATGATTTGTGCAACAGTGATTAATATGTTGAACAGTTCAAAGTGGGGACTTCATTATGGTTAAAGTACAAGGAAAAACTGCTACTAGAAGTCACAATTCTGTTGCTCAAGTTGTGAAAATGTATGATGATGGATTTGGAGTTCAATTTTACAAGAGGGCTGTCTCCACGACCAAATTTGAAGCCACAAATGAAGAAGAGACCTTTTTTGCTTCAAGCTAAGTGATTGCTAAGCTACCTAGTCCAATACTATATGGCAAGAGGGCTTGTTATGAGAATATGATATGGTT
This sequence comes from Bacillus rossius redtenbacheri, assembly GCF_032445375.1. Classification (NCBI taxonomy): domain Eukaryota; kingdom Metazoa; phylum Arthropoda; class Insecta; order Phasmatodea; family Bacillidae; genus Bacillus; species Bacillus rossius. The sequence continues at coordinate 2,643,175 of NC_086343.1, forward strand.
CCTAATTGATGTAACTAAATTCAGTGTCCACTAGACTTGCTATTTCCCAGAAGAACTTTGACCTTACTTTGGTTATTTTTTAATTTTTAAAACTCATTTGCGAAGTATTTACGTCATATCAGTTCCAACTGAAGCTACTAGATCGTATGTTTTCCATATTCAACCAAACGTTTCAGTTAACCCCAATGTGTGGTCCAAAATAGAAGTTATTATTTTTATTAATTTTTCTGAAATTTGTAAGAGATACATGTACAATGACAATACTAAAGCTGGTGAGCATAGGTAACTATAAATTCACATTATTTCTGCAAAATAATAAGGAAAGAAACTTTCTGGTCCAGTTAACCCCAACTACGCCTACTCAGAATTCATTATTAATATAAAAATGTGTATAAAATTCATTATTTAATTTAGTAAAATAATGAATTATTTGCGAAGCTAATGTGACCAACACAGTATAATCCTTAATGAAGATACAAACCTAACCCATGTGGTTTTCATCCTTTCAAGTACTATACATTCTAACGACTGACTTTCATTACTTAGGCATGATATTAAAAACTGTTTGTGAAATAAATCCCGTGGTTGCTTACGACCCACATTGCCATGGCTAAGAGACATTGTTTACCCAACATGGCCACCAATTTACTAAAAAGGGTGTGTTGAGTAGCGGCTCGTCAAATTAACATTTTTATGTAGTGAAGGGAAGAATGGTCCCGCTGTTTTTCAGCCAGTCAACCAGAATTTTACAACCACAGACAGCAGCAAAGGCCAAGAGTAGATCCAGATCAAGCCCTTTGTACAGTGCATCGCAAGCAACCACTGGATTTACTGTAATTAAATACTGTGCCTAAGCAATGAACCAAACTATTTGTGCACATGGAGTTGTTTTTCTTCCTGAGTTTTTTTGTCATGTACTTATTTTCATTGTCATATTATGGCAGCCCTTATGAAAAAATTTTTCATGAAGGTTGATAAAATGCTGTAAAAATCAGTAACTTTTGTCTGAGAGACTTTATTTCAGTAATTAATCAAGGATAGTAACATTTTTAATGGAACTTAAATTTTCTTCAAGTGTTGATGTATGCAAAAGACCAATCTTGTGTTGTGCTGGAGGTTGGGATTGCAAGATGAGAATAAACGTGTAATATCTTTAAAGTACCTACCTTTATCAGCCGTGCAGTTGTTGGGGACGGAGAGGTAGACGGTGTCGCCCGGCATGCGCGCCAGCAGCTCGTCCAGCTCTCGCAGGACGTGGCGCAGCGAGGCCGCCCCGTGCCGGCCGTCCCACTGCACGTCCAGCACGGGCAGTCCCCGCCGCCTCCTCGCGCCGGCCGCCCCGTGCGCGGCGCCGTGCATGAGCAGCACGTAGCGCTGCACCGACCGGTCGCCCAGCACCACGTCCAGCAGACTCACCAGCTCTGCGTCTCTCTGCCGCCAACAACGACAACACTAGCCTCCAAGACCATCCTTCACTGTACAGTAACCAAACTAATACAGTAGAGTCCCGCTTATCCGAACAGGGCTAGGACAAAAAAAAAAGTATATCATTTAAGAACTAAGAAAAGTAAAGAAAAACAAGTTTTTTCAAGTAATGTTGTACGTTTATTAATATGTACATAAGAAACTTATAATTTATCTATCTATCTATGTGAGTAATTAAAAATCTTATATGACACTAAATACCTATGTACGCTAAATAATAAAGGTGTATATTTCGTCTGACCTTCCTTACTCCCAATTAGTTCGGATTAGCGGGATTGTACTGTACAGTATTCAATCATAATTTTTATGTAATTTCTAAATCAAATTAAAATAAAGTTAAAGCTTATACACAATTTCAAACCACACCAAACAAACTTTTTTTTTGGGGGGTTCTAAAATACAATTTTTAAGATGGCTACACTTGTGGCTCTGCTGTTATCACAATTTAAAGTATTTTCAAGACAAAATAATAAAGCAAAATGACACAGGTGCTGATTTTATTTTGCCAAATAAAAGTTTCTAAGCTTTTTTCCCCTCAAACTACAATGAACGAAAGCATTGGATTGGCATTAGTATTATTTTAGTTGAAACTTCACATTTCTTCTTTACATTATTCTGGGATTTTGTATTAACCATCATTAAGTACATATAATTGTTTACTCTTGGAACTACAACAAATAGGTAGTTTTACTCATTTTTGGGAGTAAACAAACATAACATTTCTGGGGGTTTTTTCTTTAGAACGTAAAGATGGGAAAATTATATTTCTAGTTCCATTTTTATCCTCCAACATTTGAGCTTGTATCCCATTCAAAGTCATCTTAAATTTGAAGTTGTCTTGTAAATGACATCTTACAATCGAGGTAATATTAAAATTTATGTTGTCTATTATATTCAACTATGTTTTATATCGTAGGTCGCCCTTTATTTGAAAGCATTTACATTTCAGACCAGCAGAAATACTAGAACATCTTACATTTAAGGTCATTATATACAAACATCTGGGTATGCTATGCTGCTCGGTATTATTCCTTAAGAGAAAAATTTAATTTACTTTCAACTTGTACAATAAATGTAATAAAGTAACACTAACGAACTATTTCAAGCACTTGATATAATCGCTAAGCGCGAAAGGGATCACGGAAGAATGGCGAGACCCACCACCGGGAGCATGAAGACGGCGGCCAAGGGCTCGGGCGTGCCGGCAGAGTCCTGCAGGATGCGGGACGCCTCGAGGGGCGAGACCGCGACGTGGGCGCGGTGCTGCGTCCTGAGCAGGTGCAGGCGCCTCCTCGTCAGGCTGGACACGGCTCTCTCCCGGCACCACACGGCCAGGTGCCGGCAGCCGCGGTCCACCAGCCACTCCGCCAGGTCCACGCAGTCCGCCAGCTCGTCTCCTGCGCGGGCAGGCCCCCCCTCACTCGCACCCGCAAGTCACTGCTGGTTCTGCCGTCATCACTTATTTCTATCGAGTGACTGATATTAATTTTTTTTTTTCATGTGATGGTTTCTTCAAAATAAAAATACTTTACTTCCCCACCATTATTTTCTTCATTTATACATTGTAATACACACATCAACATTTAAAACTGAGTTTGCAAGGATGTGCACAATAGACACAGATTAACAAAAACAATAAAAATACAACATATACAAGTTGCCTAAGTCAATGGACGAATGGTTGAGTTGTTAACTCCGCCTCCTTGTAGGTCAAGATTTCCCGTCAGTCCATGCATTTATAGATAGTGATTGAGGGACAAAGTTTTGAATGGTATGGCCATGTTAGCTCGCAGGAATGCAACTGTCATGTATTAATTCTCTCTATAACACCGCAGACTGAAAAAGGCAGACATCAGCAGACAACTGTATTTTCAATTTTTTAAATTTGGTGTCGTCAGTATAAAAGAAAAGACGGATATGTTTAAACTTTGCTCTAGTACACAATAAAACAATCCCCAGCAGACAACTGTATTTTTGGATTCGAACTTGGCACCTCTAGCCATAGTATATATTCCTCATTTAATTTTTTTTTTTCTCCTTCCAACAGTCACTCTGGTCTAGTGGCTAACGTCTTGACCCCGGAATCAGGGCGGGGCCGCCGCGATACAGCCTTTAAATAACACCAGCGCTCCTTGTTTACCAAAATATGAACCTAGATAGCTGCCCCGCTGGCAGTGAGGTCAGCAGCAGACAGTTCCATGCCACGTGACACTACCACCTGACCGGGCAGCCACGCTCCCCCCCCCCCCCCCCCCCCTCCGAGACGTGGGGCCATGCATCACCTCTGGAACAACTACCCTGAAGCAACTACATGTTGCTTTGTTTACATTAGGTCCCAGTATTCCCCCCCGCTCACCCTTCACACATCTGGTGAAACAAGCATTAGGACGCAAAAAACCAGGATTCAAATTTAAAAGGATTCCAACCTTTCTTTTGTCTGGGCAATGTTCTGATCACCACACCTCACAGCAGTCGTTCACAAACCCTGAAGAGTGACAGCTTGGCTCAAGGGAAACAAGATTATACTAGAATATAACAAAACCATATTGGGTAACTGAGTTGGTAAAATGACATGAATCAGGGTCAAAAATTAAAAGGTTTTGGAGCTACCACTCCACACCTCAGTCTCTACACACAGTATCTTCGAAACAATGAGGGTTAATTGTCCCCCAAGGCTATTATACAAGCTTACAAAATACTTTCCAACATACCGACAATCAAGCAAGAGTTTCTGGAATCAATAACGAACGAAGGTCTGGTATCATTTTCCTTCCACTCTGGTGCGCTGTTTTTGACTTGGTACTTGTGGTTTTTCTTCTTTGTGATGACCACCTTCCCCACAAAGTCACCATCACAAAGTGTCCTAAAAAAAAAAGAAGAAAAAAAATTACATTTGCTTTTTGGCAAAATAATCCCAAAAAATATGGACCAGAAGAATTGACAACTTGCTACATATACAAGGGTCATTCAATATGTAACGAGATAAAATTGATGTAGCTGAAAAGGTTTATTTAATGAATGTGAACTTTTGGAAGTTTAAGTTGTCATCCTTGCAATCACTTCTGATCATCTGTTTGATAAGATTTTGTAAACATAACCTATAAATCAGTCAGTTCAAGATGTCAAGTCTGATTGAGAATTGCATCGCGGAAGAACAACTTGCCGTGTTTAGATTTTTAGTTGTGGAAGGTGTTAAAGGTAGTGATATCCATGCAAGGATGTTAAAAGTGTATGGGAACAATTGTTCGAACCATTCGAACATTCACAAGTGGGTATAACAATTTAAAAGTGACCGCAAAAGTATCGGTGATGAGCAGCGAAGTGGCCGACCAGTCGAAGTTGCCACTTCTTCCTTTGAATCTCGCAATGATGCAATTACTGTTGAAATTATAGCTGCGAAAGTGTCTGCAAGTGTTCAAACTGTCCATAACATCATTCAAAATAAACTGCAATGCAAGAAAACCTGCATAAGATAGGTGCCGAGACAACTTACGGATACCCACTAAGAAACAAGGCTTGACATCAGTAAACAGTTTGAAAGCTTGATGTTCCATTGAGAAGGAAGTCTTTTTGAAAGAACTGTAATGGGCGATGAGTAGGGCCATCCGAAAGTGGTAAATAAAAATGAGGAATTTCGTCATTACAAGTAGGTAAAAGCGGTATATAAAATTTTGTCAAAAAAACTGAATAGGAGTGTTAAAAATCTGCAATAAAAATTACCAGCAAAACAGGTTTATTTTTGAAAATTATTTTCTTCCTGTATATCTTACATGAATACGTATGCATACACTTTATTAACATAAGAATAGCATAATAAATCAAAGCAAGTATATAATGTATTTTGTATTTACTATTTTAAAGTCACTTTAGTGCACATGGCTTGCAGTAAATTAAAAAATATATATATATATGTTGCAAAACAAATCAAAATAATGATACAATTAAAGATGTCCATTGAAATACTTTTTAAGCATAATTTCAATGATTTGGATTTTTAAAAAATTTGGAGTTATCACTGAGAAGCAGCTTTCTTAGACATCCAGTGTTTTAAAGCTTCGCAACAGATGTGAAGCTTCACATGAATTGCTAAGCTTTCCATCACATTCGGGGCTTAAAATAAAATGAATATCAAATTTACTGGTGAAGTCAAATCAAATATTAAAAAAATCTATGATTTGATTCGCTCAGTTAAAGCCTTGCACAGGCCTTCTGGATACTAAGTGAGGCCAACACAAATTCAAAAAGCCTGATGGTAGTTCATGTCATCATTAACCACACTCATTGAAAAGACTTAGAAAAGGTTCCATAAGGAAAAGGCAATGAAAGAGAATCTTACTTAAATATCTCTTTTTCCTGTGAGAAAGTGAACAGCTGTTTATCAAACGGCAGAACTACGCCGGCCTCTATTCCTTCCGCCACTGCGTCATGCAACTGCTGCTTCCAGGTATCGTGCATTTCGAAAAACAACTCTGGTATGATGCCATTCAAGCTTATGGCGTCTAAAAATGGTGCCATACCTGAAAATAAGAGAGCACGTTCAAAACCATCTTCATTAAGAATACAAGGATACAATACTTGGAAGTAGTGGCCATTTAAGATTATTTTAGTGTATACAACTATGGTATAATATTTATCCTTTGTACACAACATAAAGTTATTCAATAATGAAACATGTACAGGGTCGTGTCCTAAATACATAATGCAAGTGTCATGGGGGAAGCATAAAGTGAAAGTTCAAACTGTAACCATTTATAACTCTTCAAGATGCAACTAGTAACTGTAAGAAACATTAAATATAAACATAAATTGTGATTTCTCAGAACACTACTTATCATTTGGGAGTGTGATATGCTGTTGAATATGTTATCTTCAACCGATATGCATATTAGAAGAGCTTAGTTATTCCGAGATGAGCAGATGACACATGTTGATTGTTCGAGCTCACCGAACTCCTGGTTCTGCTCCATCGCTGTCCTGGTCAGCTGCAGTATGTTGCCATAGCTGCATACAAGGGACGTCACCATCCGCAGAGGTAGATCGTCTGATAAATTGACAATGTTGTGAAAGCCTGAACCGTTACGGGACTGCAGTAACTTAACTGCAAAGTTTTTCTCCCGAAAGTCCTTAATGTTGCTGTCTTGCAGCTGAAATAAAAAAAAAAAAGGGTGTGTGAAATTATGTGCCGGCTTGCTCGTTAATTCTAAACATACAGGTTGGTAGCAGAATGTCCTGTTCTGCCCATAACTATGCTCATGACTACGCTATCACACAATTTAGCCTGGTAACAGTCCAAACACAAAGGATGTTCACAGAGCTGCCATGACATGCACACTGCCTTGAAGTTACCAACTTGGCAATACATAAATACACTAGGTACTTAACGCTAACAGTCCCAATACACAAAACAGAGTTGGGTGAGGCAGGGTGGCAAGGAGCTATTTCCGTGCACAGGCACACAATCTGAGAGCAAGAGAGAGATGACGGGAGGCAACTAGCACAAGATGGGTGTAGTTTCAACTTTAGAGCCCTGGCTGTAGGCCTCCGGGGCCGCTAACACAACACAAACTTGGAGCAGTATCAATCATGAAACCTTCTACCGTGTTTTCTCGCATAATTGTCGCTCATTTTATTCTAAAATCAAGTTTGAAAAGTAGGCGTGCGAAGATTATGCAGGAAAAAAAAAATTGATAGGTAAATTTATTCATAAAAACAAAACCCATTCATGGAAAGTACGTTTATTTAAAAAAAAGGTGGAGTATACAAGAGCACACCAAACAATTTATATTAATAATTCATTAAACAAAAGCCTTTCTTCAACTTTAAATAGAAAAACCAAACTGTAACGCGAACGCAAGCCACTTGAATCTGTGACGTAAACCAACGCGTAACTATTGCCGTAGTACACATTTACCACGAAAGAATGCGGGCCCTCAAATGTAGTTAACTCGACTCTCGACAGAGAGCGCGCATTGCATGCAATCGGCAAGATATAGATATTCAACTACGTGTGTGCGCTCTATACGGGAAGCAACATAACCAAACACGAATGATGCCAACTAGCGCTGGCTACATGTTCATAAGGGGTACACCGCGGCGACGCAGGCGGTCAGATAAAGGAAATAAAGTTTAAAAAGTCTTTAAAAGAAAATTTACACATCAGACAACTTTGTATTTCCGTTAATTAAATAAGTGGTAATTTCAGAATAAATATTAGATTTCTACTTTATTCTCTTTTAAGAAAAATGTGGGAGTGAACCTGCCGGGAATCCAACCTAGACCATCAATAACAACTCCTGCATCGTTGTAGCATGCAACTGTCAGGGGGGAACCACAGGTTATTTCACACATGAAACAGCATATCATGTATATTGACGCAATACCACAAATCTGGGCTTCAATGAGTGTCCAAAACTAGTTTCCGTGGTTTCTCAATCACAAATAATGAAAAAACTAAACTGTGCTGAAGCTGCGGCTAACTATCTAGTTATGTTAGCAAAACATCAAGTTTAGCTTCATTCCCACGATGGAGGTTTTGCTGATTCCAGATCATTATAACTACACATACATTTTTTTTTAATTAGACTACTGAAGTAAAGAATTATCCAGTTGCAGAAACCCATAAGATAAACTTCAAGTGAGTAACCATTATATAATTAGTAAGGCAAAATTTTAATTATAAAATTTTACCTGACTTTTACAAATGTCAGATACAGTAGAACCCTGTTATAATGTTCCTGCATATGTTTTCCTGCTTATAATGTCATATTTTTAAAGTCCCAATATTTCCCCCATAAGGACAATGTATTTATTTCCTGCATATAACGTTCATAAATAGTGTAATTTCCTGCTTATAATGTTTGCTTTCTAACATTCAATAAATGGGGAAAAAATGTTTTAAAACCAAATTATTTCAACACTTACGATAAAAAGTTTCCTTTATGTATGTTTATGTTTACAATCACTGCCATACAATACATGAAGTTTGTTAAAATACTATTTTATGCAATATACTGAAGGTACACAATGTTCATAGTTACGTGTCAGTTGGCACCCTTAGTCAACTCTTCTCTTCCTTGCCATTCCAGTGGGTATTCAGATGCACGTACATAGTCCTACGATATTTAAGTTGCCAATCATTGAGCGAGGGCATAACTAAAAGTGTTTTCTATTGCTTACAAATAATATTTTTTTTTTTTCATTCATATGTAGGAATCCCAAAATTAAACATTTTCAGGTGGCGAAGGAGTTGATGTTCTCACTTTTAATGTTGTCATCATGAATCGTGAGACAATTTTACAAAAAATGTGGCAGTGTATCTTTAAAGACAAACAAAATTTAACCAGGGAACAAGAGGAAGTTGAAAAATTGTTGGCTTGTTTCAGAAAATTCATGTATCAAGTATACTATCTTTGGTTTTAACATTAAAGTTGTTTACATAGCTTGGTGAGTCCATTGGTACAAAGCTCGAACATTGTTAAGTGCTAAATTGAGATTTCCTGCTTATAACGTTTTCCTGCTTATAGTGTTTTTTTCTTGTGCTCCCTTGAAAAACATTATAACAGGGTTCTACTGTATATCTGATGGAAAAATTACCCTCTAAAATGAAAAGTAATGTTTATATAGAAAATAATCTTTAAAACTTGCAATAAAACTAAAAAAAAAAATGTTGTGCAAGTGCAACACACAGGGATATGGTTTCACATGTAGAAAAATATTTATCACGAATCAGTCATTTGTCACAATATTGTGTTCAAACAAAAACCACACAGCTTGCCAAAATAAAAACATTTCTATAACACAAAACTGAAAAAATAACATTAAGTATGAGTTTCTGTATTGTGAGTTTTTTTTTTTACATTTTAACACTGTAAAATCACTCCTAAACTTTGAATACTTTTAATCGTAACCGTTAATGGCGGTTTTTGCTTAGTAAGTGATGTAAAAAAATGAGCTAAATCACACATTTTAAGGCATCTGCCTACCCGGGCAGGCATTCAGTGTGCGGAGCTTAAAAAGAAACCAAACAATTTTAAAAGTGCTCAAGATATCACAGCGGTGTCTGTTAACAAAAATCATTTAAGGATACACTGAGGGCAGATGAGTACCGTAGCTCTGTTTCCCTATTTCATTTTTGAACTTTGTATTTAGAAGAGTGAAAATAGCTGGAACCCATTATTTACAGAAGGTTCTTGAAGGTTCAGAAGCGTCACCGCGCCAGCTGGGTCTCACCTGCGGGAACTTGCCGCGGAAGAAGTGTCTGTGCCGGTCGTCGAGGACTGCGACACACACCTCCAGGCCCAAGTGCAGGGCGACCGCCACGTAGGTCTGCTCCAGGAGCAAGTTCCCGGGCAGGACCAGCAGGCTGTTGCCGATCCTTGCTTTCAGGCCCAGGGAGTAGTACGCCTGTCACAACAGCATCGCTAACATACCTGGCGTTCCGGCAGTCATGAGGACTTATCATCCGTTCACTAATGGCAACGTCACTAGAGGTGTAAGCGTGAAAATGTTCCTAGGAAAAATATGATCATATATATTTTATGTGGGTTTTTCCTTTTTTCTCATTACCAAAATAGATTTACATAATTTAAGATAGGTTGATATGCATAATGCAATAATTTATTTTCTGCAAATTGGTAGGTACCGATTAAACAACAATTTTTTGTTCTTTTCGTTTGACAGAGTTTAGAATTGGGTCCTACCCAACTCTCAAATGTTAAGTGGTCCACTGTGTTGAAAAGAAAGACTAAATGTATGTTTCATTTGGTTGTTTGTATAAAAAGAGGTAATAAAAAATTTAATTGTACGTTTATGAGAAAGTATAACTTGTTTGAAAAAATTTTCCTGTAAATCACATCAACATTTTCAAAAAAAAAAAAAAAAAAAAAAAAAAACCTTTTCGAGACATCTCCAAATATGAAACTGTGCACTGTACGTGTGATGAACAGACATTTCGATGATTCATTTAAAATCCATAGGCATCGACCATACTCAGGTATAGGACTAGGAGTGTGTAACATATCAGCTCTCCAGGCTAAAAATGACCCAACATTTGTAATACAAGAAAACACTTTAAAAATTATTACAAGGCACTATAAGCAAAAGACGACAAGAGTACTGTATTTTTGATGATGGTGATTGAACTGGAAATTACAATAACTTGTTATCTAAAATAGAATTCACCTGCCCCTGCAAGTAACATTCTAATTCGTTCCACGAAAACAGAGTGCTAATCAAAACATCACTAATCAAATACCATTTAATTAAGACACTGCTCCTGTTAAAATTAATTTGCAGTATAAAAAATATATACAAATACATTTGAAGAACAGTTAAGAAAGTGTTGAATAGTATTTTAAGAAATTACAACCTAAAATTAGATTTTAAAAATCCACATACCACATAATAAGACTTGGGCACAGCATTCCTACGCTAACAACATTTCTGAGTAACAAAATAATATTTTTTTTATATAGGAGACATATTTCAGTTCCAATAAGAATTTAAATAAAGCATAAACTTAAAATACTCTATTGTTAGAATAATTATTTATCCTTTTAATGTAAATCCCGACTCTATGTCTGTATGCCAAGATTTGCATCAAATTATGTGCGAGGTAAACTAGCCCTGAAAGCTTCTGGCTGTTCACTCTACAGCTGCTGCTGCTGACACACAGGATGACGTAATATAAACATTGGCTGAACACTTGGGCCATCATCAGAGATAAATAAGCAATGAAGGAAGTGAATAGCTCGATAATGTTTGTTAATTCATCACATTATTAATTTATTGCATTGTATCTAATGCTACATAAGTGATGTTGCCAATGTCCGTGCATGGAAATAAAAATTCACGAATAGTGCTTTACTTTGAATCTATGACCGCGCTACTTCAAATCTTGCCGTAATTCATTGGCGTCTTTACTTTATATATGCATTAATCAAACAGCGTTACTTTGAGGGACGCGTGAATTTATGAAATAATGGCAGAAACTGATTATCGTTGAACCATTTTTCAATTTTACAAAATTCTGTTTTCAGTCACCAAGCCACGGTGAGTTACGACAAACTGAAGAACAACCTGAGCTATGTCCACCCATGCAGAGGAGAGGTAGCCAGCCATTAAGAGGCCGTGTCACAAATTTGCGCTCCTATCTATATCAATGTTATTTTAAAAGGCAGTTTTTCTCAAAGTCTATAAGAGGTAGGGGCCGGAAATTTTGCCTACTGAAAGTATACAATACATTTAACATAACCGCTTTTTTTCAAATTTAGTTATCATATCATATATTATTTCTGTGATGAAAATAATATTATAAATATTTTGATTTGTCCAGATACATTGAAATTTTGCTTATATTTATAATTATTTAGCAAAAACTGCAAACGCCATTGAAATGTATTGCACATTACCTTCCGATCAGTGTCTTCATGATCATGATGGGTTTATAAACCTGGGTGTAATCAAGTCTTTAACAATTACATGACAACATTTATACTTAATAATTTGGAGATATGCCTTTTCTATCCTCAGCCCCTGAGCTTTTACTATCTGGTCTGGCGACCGACCTGACACTCTTCAACCACCCCAGGGGTCTCCGATTGCACATCTTATCAAAAAAAAAAAAGCTGTTCGTTCATTTGTTTTTGTGTTCGAGCGAAGGTTTACTTCTCCATAAGTGCCACAGACTTCACACATTTATGCCAAGGGAATATTCCGCTGATGTGACGCTATACGAATGTATTATTCGCGACCATACAACTTTTTTGTTTGTCATCGGGAAAATGACGCCGCAGTTTGATTTTTTGTGGTGATATAAAATAAATTTTCTTGCTAGGGAATGTTCATTTTGAATTGAGCATTTTTAAATGTCAGCGTAGAATATGCTTATCTGCCCATTTTGTTTCTTTCCATAATAATGAGTAAAGTTAACATTGTCATAGAAATTTTATTATATTCGTTTGCCGTCCAAGTACAAATGTCACACTATATCGCACGTAATTCTATTTTTTACTAATTTGTTAGTTGTCATTTTATTTAAGTTATAAATAACAGTAATAAAAATTATTACTTAATAGTCCAGAATAGAGATTGAGTTATTATTCATTTAATAGGAGTTTAAAATATGGTACTACATACATATTTATATTATCTTGTTGTCTTCTTTGTAACTTTACTGGAAGAATGGCATTTGGTATGTATGTTAACTCACAATGAAAATACTTCAGAAGTACTCAATTAACAGTGAACAACCTAGGGCCTATACTAATTTCATTATGTTCATGAAATATAATTGATATTACTAATAATGAACTGTATGTGTTTTGCGTAGAGATATCGTACGAACTGTATGTGGTACAGACCAACATTAGCTAAGACTCTGTAAATAAGTAATTTCAGTTAATGTGTAGAGAATATTAAAAGTAAGAAATAATGATATATATATAAAACAATGCAGAGTAATCAGCATAAAAATAGAAGTTGTTTTTACGTAGCGCCTACTGGAATGTATATTTTGTGTTGAATTATGTGGTATGATTAGTATTCTCTTATTGTAAGATGTGTTTTGTTAAAATCTTATAAAACATCACTTACTGTTGAAGGATTTTCATTTTTTTTTGTGATGATCTTACTTAAACAAGTTTTAATTATATTACACATGTATATTTTAAAAGCATTTTAATGTATACTTATAGAATTGTAATAGGCTTTATACGGACTCTCGCGATGCATGTGAGCATCTATAATTAATAGAGACCGGAAAAATTCGCGGATTCATTCGGCGATAGGCTAGAAGTCAAATACATATACCTTTTAGATGATTTTGCTATTGGCTTACTGTTCATCTGGACGAATCTCAACCAATTATAAAACACCAACCAAAGAAGGATCGAATCACAGACAAACAAGCTGAGACGACTAACAAGTCAGCAGCAAATGAACTGCCGTTATTTGCCCGAGTGTACAGGGGAATGTGCAGTCTATCCTGAAGGCCGTCGAAACCGCGAATTTTTCCGGTCCCTAATCTACATCAATATTATGGCCGTTTCACAAGATCAAATTATTATTGAATTCAATCTGTTGCATTCATTGTACATGATTTTCGATATGTACATTGAATTAAATACAAATTGAAGATGTTACTCAACTAAGCTTATTCTTATTAACTTATAAGTATTTTGTTTGTTCAGTACATAAAAGTAAAAGATTCGTTATTATTTAAATAATGAGCATCTTTAAGCAATAACGTTTTCAAAATATTTACATAAACATAATGGAATATATTTTTTAAATACTTTATATCTACGATCACATCAACGGCAGTATTATGTAATCAATGAGGTAATGAAATATCCTGAAAGGATATTTTCTTCTCTGTAAAGTAAATTTGTAATGCAGCCCTCTTAATGTTAGTCTTGTGAGTTATTTCGTCTTCTAATATGCTACAGCAATGTATAAAATTAAGTTTTGTTAGTGTTTTAGTCTTGTGTAATGTGATAAATTCAATATTTTTTTTGTATGTTCGTATTCATAAAGGTAGGCTACATATCGTATTAAGATAAATAGTAATATTTGTAAATTTAAATTCTTTGAAACAACGTCGATAAGAGGTTCACCTACCTCTGTTAAACTGTATGATGGTGCATTGTAAAAAATTAGGTAGTCTGACTTAAGTGAGATTGTATTTAGATTGTGTGTGATGCATATGCAATATCTAAGCATATGCATTTATGTTATTATCCTTTTAAAACGTTACATGATGAATTTCGTATACTTTTTAATGTCAACTAACATTATTTTTCACGGACTATTACATCCAGATAAAGAATAATTACCACATGTTTGAAGATTAATTGTATTCCGATACGTTTAAAGTATTAAAATTTTTAGTTTTAGTTTTAGATACGACTCATACTACATTTGTTAAAGTGAGGTTTCTTGATTCTGAATCCCTGCATCTGCAATTTCCTAGTGAGCCGCCGGTCAGATTGTCATCCTCTCAGATTGTCGAGGAACCAGATACATTTTTCGTCGAGTAAACTCGAGCTGTCAACCTTCCCACTAATCCTGTGATAAGGGTATAGTAGCTTTATCACGCGCTGCGGCTACAGTTCCTTCGGTTGAAAAAGCCACTAAATCTCACTGTTAAAAGAGAGAACTTCTAGAGCAGAATATTGGAAATAAACATTTACTGACACGGCCTCTTAAGAACACTGCTTACGTAAATCAGCCAATCAGGCCACACTTTACTACTGAATAAGTTCCAGAGTTCCTAGGGAATTCCCTTAATATATTTCTTCCCCTTTTATTACTCTATTCCAAACATATAATCACTGGTATTTGTAAGAATTTTTATAGTGATAAACACAGACGTTAAAAAACAAAAATGGCCAACTAAGAGATATTTAAGACTTTAATTATAGAAAAAAATATTGGATGCACATCCATACATCAAATTAAAAATTATGCGTACAAAAGTTGGGAGAGCAGGGGTTCTGCTAAATTACAAGGGAGAAAAATCAAATTCCAAAAGTGAAAACAACAAGCGATCGACCCAAACACAGAACTTGTGAAATAGCTAAGCTTATATAATTAATTCATTGCAATGATTTGATTTTAAAAGCAGTGAACTAGAGAGATTTAAGACCAACTAAAGTTATGAAACGATAAATTGAAAGTTAAAGTAACTCCCAGACGTTTGGCCAAAAGCATTTAGTGCTTGTATTATTTACTCTCTCACAACGGTAAGGCTCTCACCATCACGTACGCGAGCGGCACGGTTGCAGCGTCCTCTAGGCTCCAGGTTTCAGGCACGGGCCACATCAGGCGCGGCTCCATGGTCAGCCGTGCGTTCCCCGGCTCCAGGCGTGCCAAGCACATCACTCTTCGCCCGTCGGGAGTGCGGCCGGACACTTCCACTACACCCAGGCTGATGTCGTCCTGACAACACCATTCAAAGTAAATTTGTTTAATTTATTGAATTAATTTCTTTTCTACGTATCAAGATGAGGTCATGCCATATGTGATACAGGTCAGGGAACTTAGAAAACAAACTGGTCACAGCCTATAGTAAGACAACACTGTACTCCCAGCATTTTCTTAGGGTGATTCCAGGAAACTGAAATATGGATGGACGGACTGGAATTTAAACCCACAAACTTCCAAAAAGATACGTTAGAAAACAAAAATGGCCAACTAAGAGATATTTAAGACTTTAATTATAGAAAAAAAATATTGGATGCACGCCACTGCAACATTTGTTGTGCGTTACAGAAAACATTGTAGGGCTAACAAAAACCACAAAATATAAGAAACCAGCTAAAATTATATTAAGTCAAAACATATATATTCCATCATCAAGATCATGACTTTAATAATGTTATATGTCTAATCACCTGCTTTCCTTTGCTCAAATTTTTTAAGTTGATGCCAACACAAGACCACTCAAAGTCATCGAATCTGAAACAAAATAAAAGCTTTCATTTAGTGTGATTTAACATAAAATTTTTTCCAAGTTCAGAAACAAATATTTCTTTCGTGACTTTTGGTTGGAATCCAAACTCAAACCAAATGCTGTTAAACTTGTAAATTAACTTATATTTTATGTCCACACCATTTAGTTAATGTTCTGACATCGTCCAGGCTAAGTCCACCATCTGCTCCTCTACTCTGTGTGTGTGTGTCCAACGTGACGTGACGTGACCGACCTGGACGATGGTGTGAATGACTGCAGTTAAAAAAAATACCAACAGCCAGAATCAAAAATTTATAACTTTTAGCAAAATTCCATATCCACAAAAATATATAAGATGACCTGGAAATGAAAATGTCCTTGATATAAAACAACTTCAAGTCTTTTAACCTGTTGGTTGTCTAATAATTATAATTGTTTTACTGTAAAGTAGTTGTCCTTTGTCTTTTTTTAACTGCCCGTGTTAAAATTGTATTGAGTCTATTCTCACAGCCTCGCAGGGGCGTGTAAGCAGCTGGGTTGGTGCCGCGAACGAGTGTGCAACGGAGTGCAATGTCTCGAACGGACAGCAAAGCCGAAATATTGATTGTTGCCCGAGCGACAATTGGCCATAGTTGTTGCCGTATGTTTATTTGTTAATATTGATAATACAATGAGTATTAGAAACGGTTTTTTTCAGCATCGAACATAACTCATATTATAATTAGTAATTTCTTACTTAGCTCGACTACGTACCATGGCCTGAAGTACTCTGCAGTTCACTGCACATTTTCGTGGGAAGCCAGCTCCTAGTGGCACTCGGCCAGTTTGTCATCAACCTTCAACGAGTCTAGGCGAGTTTCGCAGTGGACCCCCTCAACCTTTGTTCGTCACTGACCACATTTTCAGCAATTGTGTAAATTTTTAAATCTTTGCTCATTGGTTCCACGGCTAGCCCACGTATGGGACTTTCCCTTGTAATCGTAATTTGTAATATTTTCCTGGTCGCGAGGTGTGGTCCAGGCCTCACATAATAAATATTAGTCAAGAGACGTCTGCAGTTTTGCCTGCACAGGGACACCGCATTAAGCGAACAGTGCGCCAATGGCTTTAACTTTTAATATGGTCAGAGGACTTTTGGGGCCTGCGTTTATAGCCCATGTAGTACTTAATTTAGGGCTCGTAGCCATCACAGGTTCATGCATGCATTCACAACTCCAATGGTTTGTTTGCCCTGCCTACATGCATTTCAAGGTTTTTAAATATCTGTGTAATGGTGCTATTGGGGATGGCTACCACCTGTTAGGATTCTGTTTATTTCGTGTATCCATAACTGTGCAACGCCACCAGCGGTTGCCTTCATGTTATCGCGTGTGTGTCCAGCACAACTTAATGTTAAGTGCCGCTCATCGCCAATGGCTGCCCTGTAAACAATGTACCTCAGGCCAGAGGGCCCGTAATCATAGACACGCAATCGACAGCATAGTCTGTCACAACCAGTCACGGCCACACGACGAGCCCTGGCTCAGTGATTAGGACACGCCATGTACTGAACAGTACATTTACAAGAGATCAATGTGCTATAAAAACCATTAATACTGATTCCCAGTAATTATCATTCCATCATTTGTAACATCCCGTAGCATAACGTCCCCGGTGGCTACAACAGCCGGAGGTTCTCCGTCTGATCAACACTTGTCTGCCGGCCGTGTGGCACACCAGCCCCAGAGCAGAGTCTCAACTCTACCTGTGGACTAGCTGACAGGTCCATCACAAGTTAGTTGGCATCTTCACCAACCGCCGCATCAACGGCCGGTCGACAGTGTGTTTGTGTTTTATATGCATGGTGCCTGCCACCTATAGGTTTATGATAGTTAATAATAAGACAAATAATCCTATTGGAAATGTCTATACATATAGTCACAATTTTAACGCTAACACTGGATTCAACCTCAGAGTTGAGAGTTTAGAGTTGCGAATGAATTATGAGTCGCGAAAATATGCGAATGTAGGCAAAAGTAAGCAAAAGTAAGAGAAAGTATGTAAACATAACATTTATAAAAATATTTGAAAGTAAATGAAATCATTCGCTGTTGCTGCCATCAGTAATACTGTGCCATCGAGCAATCACTCACCTGCTATTTCTCTCTTATTTTTTTCCCTCTCCATGGCAGCATAAGAAAGTAACACAAACATTAAACGCGGGAACCTAATATAATAAGTAGAGATTAAAAATTAACATGAACATAAAAAAGTACTGAAATATAAGACTAACTCAAACATAAGAACGTCATACGTACTACCTCAAAAAATGAAAACCACGGACTCAGAATAAAATGAAAGGTGAGCAGTAGCTACCCGAGTGCCGCCGTCAGCCTGTGCAGGTCGTTGCGACCCGCTGCCGACTGGGGCGATGCCTCCAAGTGCCGCAGACTGCCCCACGCCTTGTTGCAGTAGATGTTCACCACCAGGTCCAGGCTCAACTGCTTGGTGTAAAACTGATCACTCAGCGAGAATGGCGGAGCTTGTCTATCCATCAGGAAGACAAACCTGCAACTGATTGATTTAGTGAAAATACAGATGTTTCTCACAAAAGACTAAACTGGCACACACAAGCCTAGAGTTCGGCCAGACAGACTCGTGCCCCCTTTGAAAAAACATAAACAAACATCACAGTAGCTTTGAAGTGTCTACAAAATACCTGGAGAACCAATTAAAAATCATTTTAAAACATTTCTTTTAATAAGTTGTACACATCAGTCATTTTTATTTATAATAAGCTAAATTAAAACATAACACAAAGTAAAACTACCATTCACAGGAACGTGCTGCTTTTTTTATTACTAACTTAAAATCTTGTCAGAAGGTTCAACATGATTAAGTGGATGTCTCTAAATATTCATATTTAATGTACTAGGTACTTTAAAAGTTGACAAAAATGCAAGTCAATAAAACACTACTGCAATTTAAAGTTTGTAGACTTTCAGCACCATTGCTGTTTATTTTGAGACCATTCATGACTTTCATGACTAGTCCAGTTGCCTTTACTTTTTTGTCGCTTTTGTGACATTTGTAGCCTATAGACACTCTGAAAGTTAAAGACTATGCTTATTCCACTCCTACTTAATAATAGTAACATTAATTTGCTACTGTTAGTATTCCACAATTTAATGTACCGAGTCAATTGTTTGTTTTTATAATATTACGGTCTCATTATCATCCACGCTAAACGTCTTGGTGGGTGAACATTTGTGGGCTGGGAGCAGTAATCTTTCGAGGTGGCCTCTAATATATATATATATATATATATATATATATATATATATATATATATATATATATATATATATATATATATATATTAATGTTTGCTTGTTTGTCCCATATGCATTTCTAAACCCTTCATCTGACTGCGATGAAACTTTGCACATGTTACCTTGGAAACCAGCCCTCCTTAAAACAGAACTTTGACACAAATGTTTGAAATTTTGTATACTTTGTATTTAAAATTAGGAGAATATTGATTTCTAAAAAAGAGGCGGGTCACAGTCTACATGAAATAAAAAAACACTTGCATCGCCCTTTCTCAGCCCCTAAAACTGAGTTTTTGTATTTTTTGATTAACACGCTTTGCATTTAAATTAAGGGGGAAATTACTGTCTTCAACTAATTTATAAAAAAAAGAATGTCAAAAAACCACCCCCATCCACCTTCTTCACCCTTGGTACTGTTTGATGAAAATTTTCACACATGACATTCAAAAAGAAGAGAGTTATAAAAAAAATTTAAAAAAAAAAATGAAAATTTTGAGCATACAGTTTCTTGATGTACTTTATCAAGATATTATCATCTGATAATATTAAATTCTTACTTTTGAAGACTACCTATGTACATAACTGAAATACATACACTATCTTGGTTTCAACCATTTTTGCCATTGAATTTTTTTTTCTATCAATTTAACATTAAATATTTTATCTCTGTTTAATCATAGTACATGATTAAGAGGACATATTTTTCTTAATAGTGACTGTCTGCTACAAATAGTGTCTCCTGTGAAAAAATTATTTGTTTATCATTGGTATTTCATTTAGACTGTATACTAATACTGTAATAATACCGTCAAAAGACATAATGTTATGGTCTTAGAAAAATAAACAAAAAGTTCAAATTTAAAAATATTAAAAATTATAATTATTGTTATACAAAATGATATGCTAACAAGCTGGGTAGCGCGCTCTGTACTGCAGCCTCAGTGTATCATGGTTGCTGTGCCTTCAGACATACCTCTTGAGGTTAGTCTTTATTTGGGCCGTCGCGCGGCTCAGCAATTCCTTCACTTCCTCCAGCGAGCTGGTGTCAGCCACGAAGTAGTATCTAGAGGAGCCGTTTGTAACCAGCGTCTCCGAGAACTCAACAGTTGGAAGCTGGGGCAAGTAGATCACCGTGGATTTCTCGTTGACCGGCACGCACTGACAATTGGAAAGAATGAGCATGAAATGCTGTTCATTTTAACTTAATCCACAGTCTATTTTAGATTTGAGTCAATTCCTATTCTGGGATCTGAGGATTTTATAGATTCTAATGGAAACAAAAAAGAATTATATCCGATCATTTTGGAACCAAAGTTGGTCAATTCTTCCTCTAAAGCAAAAACACAAAACTGCAAGTTTCATATTATTTAAGAACTATTAAAGTTAATATACCAATAACCTTAAGCAGGGGCGCAACAACAGGGAGGGTGGGGTAAGGGTATTTTGCCCCCCTCTGATACCTTCAAGTGGGGGCAAATGGGGGCAAAGAAAGTGCTGTGTAATCAATTTTTAAATAATAAAACTGCTCATATAGCACCATTTTCCCCCTTAAAATACAAATATTTCCGGGGAAGGACCCCCGGACCCCCCCCCCCCCCCCCTGCTTCAATAGGGGGGATCGATGATTCTTTATAAAAAGGTATATTGCCTCCCCTTATGGAAATTTAGTTGTTGTGCCCCTGACCTTAAGTAAATATTATCATCAGATTTATTTATTTTTACAAGTAGCAAAGTTAAGGCACTGACAGCCTTGTCTTACAAAAACAATCAATCACTTCTACAAACACAAAAAAAAATTAAATAATAATAGTAATCTCTTTGATAAAAACTAAACTAAGAGAATAACTGAAATTGAAGTTACTAAAGTATAATTGTATTATTATCTTAATTTAAAAAAATTTAATGTGAACATAAATGCTGGTCTAGTTTACTGAAACAAAATTGGACAGTATAAATATGTACATATCAAAAATTACATAACCAATGATACCTCTATGATTTAAAAAAAAAAATTACCTACATTAACTACAATATAATACATTAGAAAATAAAACCTATTCATCATTTAAATGTACGTTTCAAACAATTGAACTTATCACAAAACAATGTACACCACACACAAATACATACCCTAAATTGAAGTTGAATATAAATAAAATACATTCACAACCCTTTTCAAGTGTACAAATAAATTTTTTTTTATATTCCAAAACAAGACTTTTGTAAGCCAAGTGTGAACTGTATTACTCTTCAAGAGCATGCCAAAAATGTGCTGCAGTTGCAGTCAATGATTTAAAAACAGATTGTAGCGATGTCTAGGTATCAACCAAGACAAGTAAGTTGCTCTTAGAACAAGTGAGTACCAATATTGTGACAGAATTTAGAAACTGAAATATTTTAGCTCAAAGTTGTTGGTATTTTGTTTGAATAATTATTATTTTCTACAGCATTAGGCTGTGTAGTTTTCATCTTTTGTTTAGTTTTAACCACAAAAGTGTTCCGTAACAACTGTAACAAGAAGAAATGTTGTCTTGTGTTTTAAACGAAAATTTAAATGAATTCACACATTTATAATCTTCTGCAATCTGTTAGCTCACTGGTCAGTAAAGTCACAATAAACTATGTCAATGTAATCAAAACATGAAAAAAATGAGCACCTGAGCAACACATTTTTTTAACATGTTCAGGGAGTAAATTTTTGAGACGTTTCAAAGAATAGAGCTTAGCCAACACTTTCTTGCTTATGTCTGCAAAATGCTTGGACCAATTTAATGCACAGATTATGGCAGGACCCAATCCATTTAGTTTTTCAAGTAATCAAAAATATTATATGATAAGGTTTTAAACAATAATTCAAGATATTCGGGGCAATTTAAAAGGAGTCTTGATCTATTTAGTAAATGTTTTATTCAATTAATAAGGTGTTTCATAAGTTAATTAAATGATTTTTTTTAACTAATCGGTATGGATGATTGAAGGAACGTCTTGTCGACTCAGGGACATAGCAGATGGATGATGAGGTGAGAATGGAGTATCGACGGAATGCGAGGGCAAGGGTAATGAGATCAACCTGAGTAAACCCAACGGCTAACAGCGACATCTGCCGCGTTTCTCGTTTGCGAAAACTCTGGGTTTGACACCACAGCGATGAACTCCGATCACTCTGCCAGTGGCCCCAAATTAATGTGTAATCAATCTAATAAATTCTAAATATTTTTAACTTATGGTTTCTCATTAAAGAAGTAAGGTTTGTTTTAACTACTGTCCAGGACAAGTAAATATGATGACATGTTTATCTACATGTTAAGCAAAAAAAAAAAAAAAAAAAAAATTGGGGTGGTAAAAGTTGGGGCGACTACCGCTATGTTTATACGTGGATTCAATACCAAAGTAGGATGCTTTGAAGGAACAGATAAAATAAAAATATGATGACCAGGTGCAATGTTGTGATTTTCTGATTTCTCTGGGTTTTCCATGTCCACTGATTCTATATTCGATGCGTTATCACTGGGTTGAGCCGAAGTAGGTCTCATATTTCATCGTGCGCACTCACCACTTTTGGCCACCTG
This sequence comes from Bacillus rossius redtenbacheri, assembly GCF_032445375.1. NCBI lineage: Eukaryota > Metazoa > Arthropoda > Insecta > Phasmatodea > Bacillidae > Bacillus > Bacillus rossius. The sequence goes on from NC_086343.1 coordinate 2,665,992, forward strand.
GGGCAATTCCATTGCATTTTCCTAGGATTCTTTCTTTACTAATCAATAGAGCCGACATTTCTCTGCATCTGAAAGTCTAGGTGGCCGGTTAGAATTTGGTGTCACTCATTGCTTCTCTGCTTTTTTTCACTTTCGGTTTGGGCATTATTACTTGCTGCTTGTGTAAAAAATTTATGTGTAAAAATTTATGTGCAAAAAATATTAATGTATTTTTATTTCAAAATTTAGTTTACACTATAACTCTAGGAATAAAAGTTGTTTTGAGCAAATCAACCAAATACTTTCGATGCTAACTCGCTTGCAGTCGAACGCTAGCCACGCCTACTACGCATTTTAGCATTCACTGCCACGCGCTCAAGTCATTGCGGGGGACGCAGGGGGAGCATTGGTGCCAGCGCTTCCCGTCGCCGTCAGAGTGGGCTTTACGGTTGTATAGATATTATTAGCCTCGAATGTATAGCTTGGCCATAATGAACGTTTCAAAGTGTCCTATTTTTTTGTGTCGCCAGGATTCTGTAATGATCCCCCCCCCCAAAACGAAACATAAGACGTTCATTCATAGAATTCACGTCAAAATAAACGAATAAATGATAGTCAAAAATGAAATATGGAACGTAGCACCAGAGGCTGCAACATCTTGACGTCGTCCGGGCCTGCGGCCCCCTTTGAGCCCGATGTGCCACCGCCTAAACACCACCATCTGTTCAAACCTCCCGCTTGTGCGTGTGTTGCTAGCCCGGCAAGAGGGCACTTAGCTGCAGTGCGCCGCACCCCTAATTGGTATTAATAAATATTGTAATCCTTTTCTTTTCGCCCCTAAATAGTGTCACGATGGCTACGTATGTGAGTGTCTTTTGTTTAATCAAATCATGATGTTTTATAATTCAATACGTGCAAACACGGACAAGGACGCTCCCTAGCGGGCGGCGGAGGAACTAGCACGTAACTTGATTTAAACTGTTTTCTATCATATAAGTAATTATTACAGACGGTCTGGGTATAGATGTGATGTGCTTATTTTTGTAAAAGAGTTCATGTTATTTTTAATAATAACCCGGAGCACGCAATAGCTAAAGTGTAACGGTAATTGTGTTCGGCGCGAAGGGCGCCATGTTGCCTTCCGCAAGCCCGGATCTCTGCCCAGTCTCCTTCTACAGCCGGCCGAGAGCGGACGTCTCTGCAGACACCCCGGGGACATCACCGTTGTTTCACCGAGAAGTAGTTCTGTTAAGTAATTTATCCAAATCGTTTTCTTTTTATCCTCGGGGCCTCTCTCGTTCGGAGAGACTGCTTAATTAATAATTAATTACTCTCCGGAGTTTTCGGTCATCTGTGTGTTAAGTAACGGCTTGAGGCGACCACGTGCGTGGTTCGCCTCCTCACCTAACCTGATTCGTGCCTCGGGCGTTTTATAGCTGTATCAACGGAGGATCGTGTAAGGACGTGTACCGTGAGTAATAAAAACCAACTAATTGAGTCATGTGTTTTGTGTTCGGGGGGGCCACGTGGGTCCTTAACCTGGTCAGCGGCGTGTGGGACGCCCTGAGAGCCCACTGCGGTAATTAGAAGCGTGCCCGACGCTGAGAACGGGCTTGGTTAGGAACAGGCGTTGCGTTGAGGATCAGGAGGGCTAATATCTCGCCGCACACGGGCCACGTAACGCCCTGAGTTAGAGTTTCCAGCCGGGTCCACGTGCTCACTCACGTCGTGGCGCCCATTAATTTCCACCAATATTCCAACCTCAACACCGGTACGCCCTCAATCTGAATGATTACATGGTGACAGGTGGTTGGACGCCCAAAAACTTGGCTGAAGTGTAGTTAGTGTTTACAACGTGTGAACAGTTTTAAATTAGTTTAACGACGGGGCTCACTGGCCATCGTCGGACCTGCTGCAGTACCTTCTTGAGGACGAGCCAGCGGGTGCTGCCGAAGTGCTGCTCCGCCACGACGGCGACGGACGCTCCCAGCGCCGGCTGCTCCCCGCGGTCCAGCCTCGCCAGCAGGAAGCTCCCGCGGGTCTCCAGGAGGGCCAGCGCCTCTCTCACGGTCGAGCCTGTCGCGAGGAGAGTGCTGCCCAGCGCGGCGTCGCCCGCGCTCTGCACCTCGTCCGTGCTGATGGCGTTCAGCGCCACCTGTCGCGCCCAGAACACTGCGGGTTGCTACCAGCATGTCTTTATATTGACCCTCACTAGTCTTTATAGCCAAGCATACGGTGACGCAGACATAGCGATCATTTACTTGCCATTGATTCCACATTTTTTCCAGTTGGCAAAATAATTCGTTCTCTAAATGATTCTTGTAATGGAAAAGTTTGATATAAAACATTATTGCTAGTTTACAATGTCTATCATAGAGGTTTTCTCAATGACATTCAGTGTATACTAGCAATAGTGTATGTCCAAAATAATTTTTAAAAATATTTTCCCCCCCAAAAAATCCTTTCTTCAAAGGAATGGTGTACAAACTGCATTTTAACAAAAATAAATCACCAACTTTTAAACTATTTTCCATTTTCAAAAAAAAAAATCAAGCAGTTTCAATCAAGAGAAGCACAAATTTTGATTATTAAAATCAAATATAGGTACATCTAATATTCTAGATTTTTTAGTGACTTTCATTAGGCACTACCCATCCAGTATATGTTATGATTCTGAACCATCTAGCAGGTAAGCCAGTGTACTATGTGTATATAAAACCATGGCCACAGCTCAAACTCAATCTCATGTTGAATTTCAATAATTATTTACATAAAAATTTTTATTCTAGAAATAATTTTAAGTATTTTTATGTACACAACTGAAGTTCATGTTATGCCTGAATGCTAGTTTTTATTCAAAATAATATATTTATTTAAATAAGTTTTAATTCATATAGTTAATAGCACAAACGATGAATTAACTTCTGACACAATGTAACAAAAAAGTAATTTAAATGAATTGCTGGCACTTATGTAGTTTGATACGACTGGCTGTCGCCCAGTGATTTTTTCTTCAAAAGGAATAAATTTCTTGGAAATTTGCCTATTTTAACACTGACAGAAAGCAAGGTAACAGAAGTGGCCATTAAAAAATCAAGATAATTTAATACTAACCCCAGATATTTGGCTGTAACACATAGAGTAATGTATAAAAGACTGATGTTGTTTCAAAAGTAGCAACTGATTATTTTCATAGCCAAATTACATTAAGGCATTACAGTGCCTACTTCAACTATCCAAAACAAACTCACGATTCATCTTCCTCACAAATCATATTCTACATCCTAATTCCATAGGATATTGTTGAATTTGTGAATCATCATTATGTGAAATAAACAAAGGCTTAGTTCCTACCAGCGACCTGCTGTGGCTTTGCACGGATATGATCTACTAATGTGGCATCATTTAGATTTAATAATTAAGTACTTATAAATATCAAAAATTAAAAAGTGTGCTTTGATGGACTGCACATTGTGAGGAGTGCTAGGTGGGTATGGCAACGAGTGCAAGGTTGGCAGGGGTGTGATATGCAAGATGGCGGGGAATAAAGGCTGATGATGTAAAGGAATTGTTTTATTATTTCTTACCAGCCTACACACATGATATGGTGTTAGGGTTAGTTATGATCTAAATTAAATGCCTACAGTAAATAACTTATTTCATTGGATAAGTATAATTTATCTGTCAAAAAAGCTTTGCAAATAACGCATTATATTTTAACCAATTATTAAAGATAAAAATGGATACTGTGAGTCATACCTTGAAGACAATAATGCTATCACTGACTTTTCTGTAGGCTTTTTTAAGACACACAAGTCTGTACTACATTAATTTGATGCACCAGTCATGCATAAAAAAGTAAGCTGTGTAAATGCCCTAAAAGCATAATATTATGACTTGATTACAAAATATCGAGATTTCTCTAATATCTTTAAATTTGATATCAATGTATTGCACACATAAACCTTCCCGAATAAATTCTCTAAATGATGGTGGAAACCACATCAAAATCCATTGAGGAGTTTAGAAGAAGTAAGCGAACAGACATACAGATAGCGCCTTGTTTTATACTTCTTAATAAATATAGATTATTATCAGTGGATTCACAATAGGTATAGGTATATATATATTTTTAAAAATTTTAAGTCTATTTTCACAGTGGAGAAGTGATTACCTTGTCCTTATGATACGAGCTGACTGCATTTCTCACTTCTGTGCCCAGGTTAACAGGCAATCCATTAACTATTTCAGTCATCTTTAAAGTGCTTCTTCTAAATGAACCAACATTCTCCATCAACAGCTGCACTGCCGTGTCCACAAACTCTCTAGCATTCTGGGGGAAAAAACATTCACTGTGGAACATACACTCGGTTGTTTTCAGAGCACTGCCAATTTCAGAAACTATGATAAAGTCAAAATTAATTTTTTTAATTGTTTTGGTATTCAGCCATTATTATATAAAGTGGATGATAGCATTTAAAATTTACTGTTTAGCTTGTAGCATTAAGGCTTGGCTTGAGTTAATGCATTTGGATGCCATTATTTTGTATCTAGAGCAATTCCTACGGATAAAACACTATATTATAGGAAGCGTTTTGTGATTTGTACCATACTTTTCACTTGATATATGCTACATGATATATGGTACATAATTATAAAAAAAATCAATCAAATAATTATAACAAACATTTCTTCCTGACTAATTGTAACATGGTGACTCACAATAAATTCATTTTCTGGGATCCTAAAGCTTGGGAAAATGCTTCTATAATTTATTTTTAAAAAAATATTTCTTCATAAAAGCACATGTACAGTAACGTGCAAAAAACAAACCAGAATATCAGTTTTATCATTATTTTATTTACTCATAAGTAGCCTAGCGTCCTGGGGTGTTATCACGACCAGGGAGAGTCTCGTGTTCTGTGTTCTAGCGCGCAAGTAGGTGCAACAACCGCTAGATGGCGCCCCAGCAACACATCTCAAACTGCAAGACATCGGCCACAGATGAACCGGGAATGATGTAATGCTGGTAAATGGTACTGTAATTCTTCAGGGGATTCCTCAGGGGATTTCCAAGCCGATGTAATAAATATAATATCTTGCATATTCATAAATAATCATTTAACTTCTGTGATGGCAGATATCATGGCTTCATTAGTAAATTAATAATATAGATCTTTTAATGTTATAATGATAACACCCCGGTAGGGCCATTAGGCTAAGAGGGGTTCCGCGGAATTCATTAATTTATGTAATTCTTCAGCATCTTACTTTAACTTATATTTGGAGGTTCTAGGTCCAGCAGAGTTTGACAACACTAGTCACTTGCGGAGGAGGCGAAGGAGTCGTAAGAGGACGGGAGGTGTCTGCCAGAATACACGATGCAGTATATTTCTTCCACAAACCCACTTCCTACTTTCAGTGACTGTATGTTTATTTCAATACAAGGCCATAAAGTAAATAGTATTTGAGAACTCACAATAAAAAAAAGAAATTAAGAGTTTGCTGTTCTTCAATTCTCAAACAGATTATAATAGTGAAAACATGTACAAATGTTCTCACCTGATACTGTGTCTTAAGGTAGGGCACGAATCGAAGTCTGTGGCTGATCACGTTGATCCTGCTGTCCTTGTCTAGTTCCTCTGTTCTTATCCCAGTTATCTTTACCCCGCCACAGCAAACGGAGCGGGTGAATTTGTTGAACACCGCCACACAATCTGTACATAATGTGAAAATTACACAGGCAATGTGAATACTAAATGATTTCACTAATTAATACCAATTAACTTAGTGCCTAAAATATAAATTTAGTTAAATAATAGATGACACTTTTTTTTTTTTAATAAAGTGACTGTAGCGAATGAGGTTGTTATGGTTAATTATTTTCTTCTTTACTATAAATGGTCAATGAGTTTTTTAAAATACTTTTTTCTCTTGTTATTGTTATATTTGGGTTCACACTTTTACTTTCTCTATGACAGAGAGGTCTATGGTAGCTTGAAAATAATTAAATGGTAATAAAGAAAATTGAATGGCATTATGTTAGACTATTAATGATGGTAATTTAAATTTTAATAAATATTATATCTGGAAAGAATATAATACATCAGGGTTTGATGTCTATTTCGTATTATGATATCCACCATAACACTGAGATGATGTAATGCCCCCTGTGTTGAGGACCACTTTCCTTCTGTAAGGCCCTTCACAGTTACAGAGTTAAAATTCTCCCTATCATGCACTTCTGAATCGTTTATCATTGCTGGGCGCCAGTTTCCGAATGTACCCAACATAAATATTTATTAAATACAAAAATAAATTTAATACTAATTATATTATGTTTATTAATTAACATTAAAAATATTAAATGACAAACAAGGTTGCTTACACTTAGCATAAAAGTAAAACAACATATAAATTAGCTATTAAAAATTAGGTTGGGCACAAAAGATACAAAAGTTCAGTTATTTGGAGATAAAATAAATTTTGCTAGTTCAGAATTTCGTAGGTTCGCATGAGAATCAAAATACATCAAGACCTCTGAGTAAAGTGATATAAAAACATTAATTGTGCCATAATTTAAAGAAACTAGAGGCTTTAAGAGTATTTAAGGACAATTGATTTAAAACAATTACCGTAGATTTATCAGGCAGCAGATGGTCACAAACACAATTCGAGCTATGACTCGGTACGACGACAGATCAGGATTTAACATAGCATATAGTCATACCTGATTATTCGCCGATATATGGTTTTCAGATTAAGCCCCAATAAAACCAATATTACCAGAGCTTCGCCGAAGCTTGGTGCATATTTTCTCGCCAATTCGGGAGAAGTAGCGATGCCAGAAGCTATTTAAAATGCCGCGTCGGCAAAATCCGACGTAACAGCACACACACAAACCACAAGATGGCACACCGAAGTTTTTCTCTTCTCTATTACAAATTATAGCATCTCTAACAACAATGTTTTTAAAAGATCCGCTGATCTATCGGCCAATCACCGGCCTTGAATTAAGCATTTAAAAGACATAACATTTAACATTATTAACATAGAGAAGGGTTTCAATGCTCATAGCAATATCCAAAACAAATTTAGTAGTTAATTAACGTGAAAGATGTATAAATTTGGCACAAATAAATACGTAAAGAAATACTAAAAAACATAAATAAATTATTTAAATTAAAGTTTCAGTGTTCTGTGATCTGATGTAATATCACAATGATATTTTAGATCACTATGAGTGTTTTATGTGTTACTGTAATAAGGTTTAAAAGACACTTCTAAATATCCTATTCAATCTTCTAGAAATTGAATATACCACATGTCACAATGTAATAAGTTACGCTAGTCCGATAGTTTTAGTAATAATACAAGAATTTGGGCTGTAATGATTGTTGAATTTACTTTCCCATTTTTCATGGTGCATCACAAATTCATTTACAGTTTGTAAGCAGCGTAGGATATGTTTGTTCGAAGATCACACAACTAGGACAATTAGATACACTGCTAGTCTACTAAGTTGAATTCTCCAAATTAATTTTTTTATCGAGGTCATAGGAGAACTTGTTCTCCTTTCACGATTAGCAACAGTGATTGGAAATGGAACAGTTTGGTAAGTCAGGCACTTACCCTCCGACGAGACTGGCTGCAGCGGGTTGATGAGCAGGCTCTCTATGTGCCGGGGGAACTGCAGCTTCTGCTGGCCCTCGTTGGCGTGGAACACGGCCAGCTGCAGGAGGGACTCCACGAAGACGCCCCAGTCGTCGCTGCGATCCACCACGGCTGTCGAACCTTGCAAACACACCAGTGACAACGCTGTGCTTGTGTGGCCTAGTAGCACGACCATGCCAAAGTTCCTTTCATCTAACAACCGGGCACATGCAATAATTGGGCAGAGGACTTTTATGACAGCTTAGTGCATAAACATCAAAGTTTTTTTTTTTAAAAGGTTTTCTAATTGTTTTACTATGATTGACAATAATGATAAAGCTTGAATGAACAAACAGGTATAAACTGTAAAAACTGCTCATATTATGAAATCACCATTTTTTTTTTCTTGGGTTAAACATTTATCAACAGCCAGGCAAGGTCCTTGAGACAAATCGGAAATATTGGGAAAGGAATTGTCAGAAACCTAGTACATATTGGCTGGAGGTACTTTGGTTACACATGTTGTGAGGTTGGTAACAGGAGACAGTTGAGAGAGGAGACAGTAGTGATACGGATACTGGTTGATGCCACTGTGGAGCTGTGCATGTGCAATGGAAACGTTTGAACAAAGGTAATGTTGAAATAAAAGAGTGAAACAAGATAAAGAGCTAAACAAAACACCATGGACAGCTGAAATTATGTTGGCCAGACCAGGCTTTGAACCCGGGTCCCCTGAAATGTGAGTCCACTGCGCCAATTTCTCCGATAGTCCAATGAATAATCTTTATTCAGTGTTTCTCGACTACTTTACATTTCTACCAAACAGGGGCGCATCCAGGAGGGGGGGGGGGGGTTGAGGGGTCAACCCCCCCCCCCCCTTAGCACCAAATCTTTAATTAATTTCTTATTCATCACTCACACAAATTTCATGTTAAAATTAATAAAAATTTTACTTTTACAATATTTAAATTTAAGAACCGAAAACTGCTAAAATAGCACTATTTTACACCTTAAAATCCAAATTTTCCCGGGGAGGACCCCCGGACCCCCCGCTTAATAGTGGGGGGGGGGGGGGGGGGGGTTTGCTTCGTAACACCCCCACATACACAAATCCTGGCTACGCCACTGCTACCAAAGGATAACTTTGAAAATGATCTATGAATATGGCTCTACATATTTTATATCAATGTAGGTATGAGGGCCACATAATCCAGTTAGATTTAACTTACACTGATGAACATGGCACTGATAAGAAATGCTGAAAACACTAAATCTGCACAAGTCCACTCATGATTTGAGTAAATTAAGAATAGTTAATTTTAACAAAATACTATGTACTAAATATAAACTATGTTTTTTAAAAAGGCAACATTTTAGTTTTCAAGTACACAGTTGTAACAGCTCTGGCTATGTATAACTGTAAAAAAAACTATTCCCCACTAACAATCTACCTACCATTATCAGAGAGTTCCATTCTGCAAATTTTTTTGAACATTTCTCCAGGCTCATATCCCTTTCTCTCTAACCCTCCGTAAATATCACTGGCTGTAAGTTCTTTCATGTGCTCTGTTTGGGAAGAAATCTCAGCGGCAGATTCTTGTGCAATATCATTCATCAGCATCACCCGACCCTTTAAGAAGATACGGTTCTTGTGGAATTCAGAAACTTCGAATTTCCCGGTGGTTTGTAGGATGGTGAGATGAAGGCTGATCGACTCTGCCACACAAAACAGAAAATTCAAGTTGATAAATTTAATAAGAAAATACTTAGATTAGATTACTACACACATTTTAACAAACTTCGTGATATGTACGACACAAAACTTACCATTCTCTGGAAAAACCAGAGGTTTTGGTGCAAAGATTTTCTCAAACATCACAGGAATTTTCATGAAATCTCTTGAATGTCTGCTTCCTACTAGTTCCCATACCTTCATCTGTAAAAAAAAAAAGTATATCCAAACAGAACATACAGGTTTATATGTAATCTTTATTTTTCTGTTATTTTGTAAATGGTGTCTTGACATTGGTAGGCAAACCCCTGAGAAATTTTGATAAAAACAAGTTTATATATGCAGTTTATTTAAATTAAAATTGTAAGAGTAAACTGTGAACAAAAATTCATAGGTAGTTTTCAAGAGTATACCGAAAGCGTAAAACTCAAGAATTTTTTTATGTTTACAGCAAAGGCTTAGATAAGCATAAAACTCCACTAACCAAGAAACTGAACTATGTATTCTAGTATTCCAAAAAATTTTATATCTACCTAAAAGACTAAAATTGTAATTGATTTACGAGTTCATATTATGTGTGTTAAAGATTAAGACACAACTAAAAACTTCAACAATTTCACAGAAACATCATAAAAAAACTAAAAAGGTGATTTCTTATCAATAACAAAAATATTTTAATTTGTCTAAAGGTTTCAGTTAGTAAAATTACAATTAAGTAAAAGTTTACAGGAAATGAAATTGTTTACTCACCAGAATAACTGAAACTGGCAAAATGATTTCACCATTTAGCCTATATTCTTTCAGCAGCTGATATTTACCTTCATTTAAAGATATAGTTATGTAATGATTCAATGACAGCTTTTTTTCCTGAAAATGGGAAAATAGACTAATCAATCAAAAAAATTATGTATATTTTTCTTTAAGCTATTGCACTCACATCGACCAGGGCTACGCCCTTCCTAAGCCCGATGTGCCTCACGCCGCTGCTGACACCCACTAATTCAAGCCTCCCGCCAACAAGTGTGTGCGTTCGGTCGCCCTGCGCGAACCCTTTCGGTGCCCACCTTAACTTCAGCAGTGGATACTTCATCTTTTTAAATAATGTAGTTAATAATTAAATAACTGTAATACTCAAGTCTAAATTAACGTGTAATTATTAAAGGGTTTACATATGTTATGTTTACTTGTTCCGTTATATAAATCTACTAACGGTAATTTCTGCACTTCCTACAGCCATGACACCCATGGCCCAGCACAGGGTAGAACGCATCACAGCACCTTGCCGACTTCAACTATTGCTCTCAACTGATCCGTATCATCCGCCGTCATAATTATTTTAAACTTTTTTTTTAATTAACCTTCGAGGCCTGCCCCGGCGGTAGACTGTGTACTCAACTAATTAAAGCTCCCCAGAGCGTTTTGTATTATTCGGCGAGGTTACACTTTCGGGCCTAAGCTGGACTACTTGCTGTTTTTTGTACGCACTGTCAGTGTACGTGATGGCGGCAATAAAACTAAATAATCACCCAACTCGTTGCAATCAATTCTCGACCACGAGCTTTCCAGTGCAGAGACGGAGGCACAAGCAGTTGTCTTCGCAGGCAACAGAGCGGGCCGGTGAGTTCTAGCGTATCCACGCAGGGGGGAGTTGAGCCTAGCTCCACATGGGTTACATCACGGCCCTTGGTCGGAGTCTGTAGCTGGGTCCACGTGCCGTGCTCATCCACGTGGTGGCACCCAAGGTCTATACGTATGCCAATCCGAAAACCACCCCCCACGACATCACAATCACTAAATTTTCATCAGACTGAATGTTCGTGGGCCTGGTTATTGTATTCAGGTGATACTTATGGCTCGCCTTCACCCACTATGTTCAATCTTTGGTTTAACATCGATTGCAGAATTTAGTGATGAAATATTTTGTAAATTATACTACAAAAGCATGCTGTATGTCACTCTGCTGTGGGAACTCAGGAAATGAACTTCTAGAGAGTGACTACAATGCCATTAGTCAGGGATAAATTGTCATTTCAACTTTTGCCTGACTGTTACATTACAGGGCGGAAGAGGAAAGAGGAGAGGGCAAAATTCCCTGGAACCATGCACCAGGAGGTGCTCCGGTTGAATTAAGATTTTTTTAATGCTTGGGTTTATCATTAAAGAACTAAAATTAGGTACAAGTCTACTGTTAGTAGAATTCATTAGAAACCTTACATGTTATGAGATACACACAGATCATGTTTACAGCTATGGCTACAGTAACGTTCACAGTAGGTATTTCAGTTTTTTTTAAATGTTGAGTTTGAAAAGTTAAACATTAAATAACAAGGAGAGCCCCGACAGAATTATTTGCCCCCCATCTCTTCATTTCCCCCGACAACTCTGTTTATAAATAGCAGCTAACAAGCAGGCCTATTGTATATCTCTGGCGACAAAATTTACTACAGTGGAACATACAAAGAAATTACCATAGATGATAAATGATTCTATGAAAAATATAATAATCCACAAGCAAGGATCCTGCCTATCTAGGCTCAGCCGTGAGTTAGGATAGGGTTTTACATTATAAATATCAAGGTGTGAATTAGTCTATTTTCACAATATCACTTTCAAACCTGAACTGCACTATGCAGAGTGAGAGAACAAGTACGAGAGAGTTATCGCAGGTTATTGTTTCAATGTTTTTAATGTTTCAACATTGTAAAAAAATTCAGAAACACAAGTCTACAATAACGTTTTCGTACTTTTTCTCACATAGACATTCACAGCATAGTTTTTATGTTTGAAAAAGATATTGTGAAAACTTACTGAACTGCGATAACTAATGTTGAACATGCAAACACTGCTGGGTTACCGGGCAGGCAAGGATGTTAATACGTACATACATTATAAACTTGATCCAATATGATTTATTTGTAGCATGCAACTCATAACTTTTGAAAGAGGTGCCCTGATGTTACCTCCCATTTGCTAAAATACTTAATCTAAATTTATATATAGACACACACACACAAACTCTCAGCTTAAACAAGTTCTTTCGCACCTATTGACATAAAAAATGCGCTAAAAATTAAATACAGAACATTCCCAATATCAATCTGCTGGAATCACAATGCCCCGACGGATCCAACACGACAACCCGACGACAGAATTTAAGCAGCGACCAATGAGAAACAAGGCTGTAGTGACGTCAGCCCGACGAAAACGCAGTTCCGACAGCCCGACAAAAGTACAATCTATTTCTATTCTGCATCGTGTCGGGGTGTGTACGACGCATGCCATGAAAGGAATGTGAACTGAATAAAATGAAATTTCGCTCAAATGTCCCTACTGTGGTACATTGTAGTCAAACAGAGAAAAACAAAATTTTACTTGTTTGTAAACTTTGCATCAGGTGGTTCAGGTCTGGTGTATTGTATTATTGTAAAGAAAGAAATGGAAAGTTTTACTTAAGAAGAGTTAATTTATAAAGTAAAGAGATATCCAGAGCTCTATGACATTTGTGGAAAGGACTTTAAATAATCAACCAAAAAAAAGATAAGGCGTGGACAGAAATTGCCAACCAATTTGTTGATGAAGATGTGAATGGTATGTTTAAAGCAAATTTAAAACCAGCTAACTAAATTATTTCGCTCCATTTTACGAAGTGAAGTTAATAATTCAAATTTCTGGATTAATAATGAGGTATTGGAAGTAGTAAAATAAAGAGTTCGTTTTTAAAAATAAACCTGTGAAAAAAAAGTAATCCAAATAAATGCCTCGTTTGTCATTGTTTCAAGATAATTATGATAGTATTTTATGGAAAGCTGTTACTATTAATTATATTTCCCTTTAACAGCATCATTCTGCAAAACTAAGTGGCGGCATCTTAGAGATTCCTACCTTAGAGAAAAAAGAGCAGCGGAAACGAAAAGTAGGCAACCTTATTTTGTATCGCAGACGACTAAATGTTTTTTTTTTGCACTTCAACTGTCAATAATAAATAAAAGAGCCTACTTTGTTTTTAGCGCATTCTATAATGCATTTTAATTGAAGTAATTAGCTTGGCACAATTTGTCGAAGGCCAAATTGAAAATTGTCGGGTTATTTTTGTCATGGTATTGTGACCCTACGCTTTTAAATCTGTCATGTTGAGATGCTGCACGACAGTTTGTCGGGCCTGTCGCGTCGGACCCGTCGGGGCATTGTGATTCCAGCTTAAGAGGTAGCATAAAAACTATTTAGCAAGAATATAGCAAGAAAATGCTCTATAAATTTACTGTGGTTATAACGGTCCTCAAAAGAACAGTTACATAATTAAAATTGCACACTTTACACACGCAATTGCTGTTTATACATTAGATAAATACCTTGGAAGGTTTTAGGGTGTTTAATTGTGTATATTCTATCACCAATGCTCATCTACAAAGTACATACTGTGCCACAAAATGTTAAAATACAATTTATTTTGTAGATCACTCAGGATATTAAAGACTAACTTTTTATACAAAAAAAACCTAGTTTCTGACATAAAATGTATAGTCTTTTTGTAGTACTATTCAGAAGCCCTTTAACAAAGCCAAAAAAGAGATTTTCCTAAGCAATTCAGTTATTTTATGAATAAAAAAATAAATATTTACTGCCTACACATATGTTGGCAGGAATTTTATTGTTTGAGATATTACAGAGAAGTTCCGTGGTGACAAAACAAAATATAGGTATTGAAAATCAAAACAGTGGGCATAAATACGTACGATGTATAAAGTATCTGGGATGCGCCATATCTTGGAATGGTCCCACGTGGTGAGAGACGCTATAGAGGGTGTCCCCTGTGACACCGGGAACTGCACGGGTGGGTACAGCGCGCTCAAAAGCGGCTCCTTGCCAGCCAGGTAGATCCTGGAACAAGCAAGGTACTCTAGCAGCGTCCCAGGCAAGTATTCACATTACATAGCTGGCTCAAACCCCACTCCTACTGTCTCGGTGCTTATGACTACAGACCAGGAAAATGCTAATCTTAAGGGGGGTCTGTATAATCAAGTTAACATTATTGGTAAGCTCTTGCCACAATGAAAAGAGAATCATTTTAAATTATCCACTTCCCAAGTGCCCAAACAATTCACCCGATCTTTAAATGCGGAAATGTCTCATAAAGTGTTCTAGAATCGTAGAAGAAATACATGAGAGCAGGTCTTCTAAATCTAGCCAGGGTTCAAACAAACACAAAATTCCTTTCCAGACATGAGTTACAAGTCACTCCTGAGGCTAGAGGCGGACCAGCGCCTGTTCTGCCTTCTCACAAGACAGTGATGCCTTAGCACCCGCAACCCCCAAGTAAACTATACAACAGCACATTAGGGCAAATCGTACGTAGAGTAGCGGTATTTGCAAAAAAAAATGCTAAAAATCCTAAATTACTTTTATTATATGCTCTTTCACTTCCTCTTTTCATTAAAACCGGCGGAGATAATAAATTCCAAATACTTTAGGAGATATCGAATTTTTTTAATTTTCATCACAATACCTGTGTATTCATGCGACCCTCACATGTGTTTCTTGTTTACGAGTATCTATTATTTTTTTTTATTGGAGAATTTTGTCACGTGACAGTTCCGTGATTGGCCAGTATTCATATGAACCAATACGTGATTATTTATTAATTTATTGTAGCGCAAGTAATAAGTAAAAAAACAATTACGTGAGTTCCTACTGTTCTTCCTTTGTCCCGGTTTGTTTGGTCAGGTCAGTTACATTATAAATACTTCAAAACTAAACAACCATTTCAATTAATTCACATTATTTTTAATGTCCACTTAGTTTGAAAGTATTTATAATGTAACTGACCTGACCTAATCGACCATTTTAGTTCCTTCTGTTCATCCTTTGTCCCGGTTTGTTTGGTCAGGTCAGTTACATTATAAATATTTTAAAACTAAACAGCCATTAAAATCAATTCACATTATTTTTAATGTCCGCTTAGTTTGATAGTATTAATAATGTAACTGACCTGACCTAATCCACCATTTTAATTAATTACGCATTCACGAACACACTGCAAAATAAAAAATCTGACGGTCGAATGATTGCACAGGTATAGTATTGCAAAATTAAAAAATTCTATATCTCCTAAAGTATTTGGAATTTCTTATCTCCGCCGGTTTTAATGAAAAGAGGAAGTGAAAGAGCATATAATAAAAGTAATTTCAGATTTTTAGCATTTTTTTTCTGCAAATACCGCTACTCTACATGTTTACCGGGCTGGCAGTTCTTTCAGCAGAAAATGAACAACATGATGAAATAGGGCGGAAGGTTGCACGGAAAGCCATAACATTGAATGTTGATTTAATAAAAAATATTTCAGTTCAGAAAAGTGAGGTTAATTACTTTGAACATGTATTCTCAAAACAGGATGTCCAAGCTGACACAGAGCAAGTTAAAGCAATACAAGCCATCAAAAAACACACAAATAAGGAAGAACTGCAAAATGTCCTTGGGTTTCTGAGTTACTTGAGGAATTTTCTGCCAAATCTGGCCAACCTCACCATGGCGCAATTAGAATAAGAAATGTTTAACATAGTTTTTAGCATGAAGAGACGTATCTGTGCAAACAGATCATAAATCATTAGTGCCCGTTTTCAAGAAAAAGATAACGCATAAGTTTTCTGTGCAAATGCAGCGGATAACAAACCAGTTATTTGGTATTCACTGATGGTGGAATGTATCCCAGGAAAACTAATGCACTTGGCAGATCTGCTGTCAAGGTCAAACTTGCCTGAGTGTGACCCTACAGATCAGGAACTGTCAACTGAAATAGTGCTTCTGATTAGTGTAGCAGACACTTGGCAAGTTCTCCAGCCAGGCAGGAAGAGTTCTGAAGTGCAACAGTCAAGTACATAGTACTCAACGAAGCAATGATGTACTGTAAAGAGGGGTGGCCTGAGCACAAAAGGAACTTGAGTAAACATGCACAGATGTTTCTCAATCAGAGTCATGATCTGTATGTATATAAGGGTTTGTTGTACTTTGGTGAACATGTAGTTGTGCCCAACAAATAGCAGGAAGTTATGTTGTCATTACTGCATGAAGGACATCTGGGTACCTACTGATCAAGCAAAATCAAGAGCAAGGCAGGTTCCATATTAACCTAAGATTGGTAAATTGCTAGTATATAATAAGATACCCAAAAGTTAGTTTAGTAAGGAAAAGTAGGTATTTAGTACAAAACAAGCATGTGAATGTTCCCAGCCCAAAACCCTCATATTCTCAAGCTTGACCCATAATAATGTAGAGGTGGTAAAGAATGTCAGCATCACACTGTGATTACATCAATAGAACGTATTATGGTATCCCAATATACACTGTTGCGTTAGCTACGTTAAAAATACTGCAAAATAGTGTGGATGGTAGCTACGTTTGTAATACTTATAGTATGCAATTCACTTTGAAGCTGCAATTTTAAGTCTCCTTATGATCACATGAAATTATTAATATCCAACCAATCATTTTCACTATTTTACAATATTTTAATTGTCACAAAACCTACCACGAGAAACATGAAAATTGTAATCTACTACTAAATTACTTAAATTATAATAATGCACTTTTTTTATAGCATCATTAAAAAACATTTAAAGAACTAAAATATATTTATATTATTTTCTTCAGATGCAAAATTTAAAGTTTAAAAAAAATTATTAAGATCTTTTAGAGCTAGTCCAATTGCACCGAATTGCTTGGTAACAGCAGTTTTCAAAAAACATAATAAGATTACAAAACCACTGAAGCCACTAAAGTCAATTAAATATTTAATAGCATTAAAACGGTAACTACTATGCGTACTTATGAACAAAATAGTAGTTTCTGATGGCTGTCGTGCAGTTCACCTAACTTGCCTGTAAGAAGCCTCTTGTAGTCTCGAAGTTTAATCCACTGAACAGATTCAATATACGCGTAGTAACTTCCGCCATCTCGGCTCAAACTATGTAGGTTTTGGTTACTGACGGCTAAAAATGCTTTGATTTCTACAAGACAACAATAGTAACAATTCTCTTGCAAACACCACGGGAACCGGACCGGAAGGGACGCTAAAGGCTAAAAACGTTCGAAATTTTAGTCTCAGCCTACTTCCTACAGTTCAAAATTCACCTACAAGGATTAACCAATAAAAATTAGCGTTACATTGACTGACTGAATTCCCCGCTGTAACCGCTCTTGGTATTTAAATTAGTAAAACTTCACTTCACAAACAAAAATATGGAAACAGTAACCAAGTAGTTATATATAATTTTAAATCTCTCATAACATAAACAAATAGTGTAATAAATTATAAAATTATGTTTACTTTGAAATAAATAAAAAATTATCACGGTTTAAATCCTGCATAGAGAATAATTTGCAAAATCAAAGAAAAGATGTTTTCTAACTCAACATGGACGTTGCACTTATTAAGAAATTTTTATTGGTAGCAAAAATATTTTTGTTGAATTACATATATTTAATTCCAGGTTTTAATTGAATGTTTACATTTCAGTTTTAGATCCATTTGAAGGTAATTAAAAGTAGTATAATGTTTGCTATCACCCGCGGTCTCGTGATCTGTGACCCAGGGTGTCTAGTGGATGCTGGAGTGAATTGTGAGATATAAAGTGTCCGCGAGGGCGCCAGGCTAGCTTGCAAACTAGCCACTGATGTTGCGTGGGTCTTGGGCTCCAGTGTGGACCACTAGGCCCTAGGCGACTGAATTTTACTGAATGAAATTACTAGCTATTGCAGCATGTACACACTCACTGGACAGATTAGAGAGCTGGTTTCTGTCTAGTCGGGTTGTAATTACGGAACTAAATATGTCCTGAAAAACTACATAGTTTTCTTCACACATTACACTTTATACATTGAAGTGGCTCGCGTCGGCAAACTATACACACACACTTGACCATGCTGTACTTTATGTTGGTTACGATACAATATAACTAACCCTAGTGGCAGTCTTACTAAGGTAAAGAGGTTCTGTGGTTGTAGGTAACCAATTCTGAAAATTGTTTAAGTACTAACAATAGTACGATAGACTAAACTTGCAATATCTGTGATGCCGGCAGACATATGCGTGGCTGATGAATTGAAAACTCTCTTCTAAAGACAGCCAGTCTGGTAAAATGTATGGCGAAGTTAAGTTTAAGATGGGCAGGATGGACCTGGCACTATGAAATGACTCAGGGACACATGGGAAGCTAAAGAAAAAGGTTTAAGGATATAGATTTAAAATTACCAGAATTAACAAGATCAGTTTAAGCAGAGGTGTAGGCTCCCCACAGAACGGCACATCCGCCTCGGGCCATGAGCTGAGGAAGACTGCTGGAAGGGTAATGCGCGAAAACCCACAAAAAAGTTTTAATGAAAAAAACTAAAAACTATAAATATTACTTGGCTCACCCACCTTGGTAAAAAAAAACATTGTTTATTATGTTATAATCTGAGTCCTTTAAAATTACTCAAGTTTGTAATTTATTGTTATTCATTTATCATCAGGGTTTAAGTTCACGTCTGTTAGAGGCATGTTGCATATCTGAACCATGGCCGTCAGTGGATGCGAATAAACATTTTTAAGCGTTAAAGATTTCTGATCGGTCATTTTTAAGTACAATTATTTATTATTAATGAAGAAATTAGTAATGAATAAACCTGTAAATAAATCTAATTCTGCTATCTCTTACAAACCCAGTTCTTTCCACAATAAAAATCGTAAATAGACTATAGCATTTTCCTTTTTCTTGTGAACTGTGGTGTGCAGATGTGAATTCCACACAGTTTTCGCAACACCTACTAGAATTTTCTGCCAGAACAGCATTGACTCTCTAATTATTCGATTTGCAGAGCTAAATTTTAAACTATATGGTTAAACAGTTCCGATAAAAGCGAAAAATACTAAACCCAAGCTTTGAACTTTATTTTCGTCAAGGTATATTATTAACCCGCGATCGGGCGCACTATAAAAAGTTCCGCGATAGGGCGCGCATTGAGCTTTTTGCTCACAGCAGCAACAGTTGTCATTAATCTGTCAAAATGTGAGATTTTAGTTAAATAACATGTTTTATATACTAGAAGTTTTAAATGATGATTCAAATGAAATACTTATTAGGTAGTGTTTAATGCTGAAAAAACATTTACACATCTATAATTTGCATATTTATGAATGCATTGCAATGCGTATCTTGTATTGTAGTATTTAATCATCACTATATTTTTTAAATATACAATTAAAGAAGTTCACATAAAATTCAACATCACTACTATTTATAATTATTTGCAAACATCCTTCGTGCCTCTTCATCTATAGTAATCTAACATAAAAAATATTGTTATGTAAAATTCACATTTGAAGTATCATAATATTGAGAAAAAAAATCAAACTAAAATACAACCATGCTGAATAGCTACAGAGGCCCAAGTAAAACATTTATAGATATAACTTAAATCAATATAATAATAGGTAAATAACTCGCAAAAGCTAATTTTTAGTCTGTCCCTATAGATCTCATTGTGTCACATTACTAGTGTCTTAGTCTTCATCACTTTACACCCAAACTTCAAAAGAAACCGCGCGAAAACTATCGGGGATACACGAACGACATGCACAGACTGTAAGAACACGCGAGTGTAATCGGATGTGCATTTGATAGACATTCACACCCGATACGCGGTCAACATATGCTATCGGGCGCGCATAGAGCAAACTGCTCACAAAGTGAAGGTAGCTGACTTTGAATGTTGACACTTTCGATTCCTATGTGTATTAGGGGCTATGAATGGAACTAGGCGAATCAAAAAATGCCGACTTGAAGGTACCAAGAGACCCGAAATCAAATGTGAAGATTTCATAAAATGATGTACGAATATTTTCTGACCGTGAGCGATTTGCTCATAGTGCGCCTGATCACGGGTTAAACTGCTCATCTTGTTAAAATTCATTAAACAGTTGACAATACCCTTCGGTGCTCCTTCGATTCGCACAGACTGCTATGACACGTCGGCGACTCGGTATACCGAGTGCATTAGTATGTGCGACCGGAACTCGCTACAGGTCGCTACAGGTGTAGTGCAGTGTAGATAGTAAACTGCTCCGAACGACCGGCACGACTATTGTATCGATTGTCACTCGATCAGCAATTGACCATTACATTAAAGTTAGTAGGCCTACATAAAAAATATGTAATTATAAGACAATGTTTATTCAGGAATCATATTTAATAAATAAATAACAAATTATGATTTAGTGCGACTGCACTTAGAGCTTGGCTGGAATTACTATGCTGCGCACTGCACGTGGGGTTGCGTCCCAGACATCCCGTAATGGACTTTAGTCATCAAGATGTTTAAATGTTTAGCTCGCACTGGGCCGCCATATCAGACGATACGTGTGATGAACTCACTTCTTTCATTAAATATGACCCAAGGGCTTTCGGTGTTTGTTTTTGTTCCACCTACATGGCTCTTAACTAGTTTAAGGCCATGCAACACTTTGCATTTGCTCAATATGTAATGACATCGTACGGCCGAAGGCCACCCCAAAGCCCGACCTGCACCCGCCAGTACTCGGCTCCGCTAACGGAAAGCACCCCTAGCCATGGCCCACCTGAGTCAAGTGAGCGGACCGCAGCCCAAGGTAGAGAATAGCGAACCATTTTAATTACACATGCAACACACTCCCCGTGCCTACAAAATTCCCCACTCAATAATAAAGTAATCAGAAACAAACAAAAGCCCCTAACTAATAGAGTGTGACGTAGGAGTGCCCGGGTCACTCACGTGTAGCTTTCTACTAAAACAGCTGTGAGTGCAACCCTTGCGGCCTTCAGCCTAAATTCAGTAGTGAAATGTGTGACGTAACGCAAACCGCCCCAAATTAGCATTATCATTCGCCACTGGAGTAGTTATCAAAAAACAGACAGTCTCCAGCTTGACTCTAATATTCAAACTTATTTTAGACAAACTTATTAAATGTCATTTCTAAAAAATTTATAGATATTAAATTAATCATTATGTTTTATTATGTGAATTTAGAGCCACTTAAATTTAGTTAATTATATAGATTTTTACGAATAACGGAACTTTAGAAACTCTGGCACGACAGGGAGCCCACCCCTCCCCTCGCGCCAGGGCCAGACGCCAGTACAGCGCGACTCGCGGACCGGGACGGACGCGCGTCCCACGGGGAGCCATCATTTCTTGTGTTCACCAAACGTCCATCTGGTAATTATAGTCACAACCTAAACCTTTTTTTAAATACTCCCCGTGTGCGCCCGGTCCTTTTCCGGTGTAGGGCCTAACCCAGCCGCGTCAATTTAACACGCCCCACACAAAGCATTAGGTGGGGCCGTGCAGTATACGGTACACGCCGTCTCCCGCCACCCCAGAACTTTAATTAATCGCCCAGTGCACAGGCACAGGCTACATCCAATCGTAGACTTGTTTTTAATTTAGTAGCGAGCCGCGGTCCACACAGGTGGGCCCGCGCGTCGCAATTTACCAATTAGCCGACGCTAATCGAACGCTCTCCCTCAACTGCGACTGGCGTGAGGGCTTAATAAGTAAACACACGTAGAGGCACGCAGGTGCCCCGCTCAGATAATGTGTGGAGTGTAATCGTGTACGTAAGAGCACCACAGGGTGCCGTTTTGTCAAGTATAATTGTAATAATAAGTGTAACCAAAATTTCTACGTGTTCCGACGCCTCACTGGCAGTCATGTACCGCCGAGTAAACCTCGCGCCCAATGTAATGAACCAGTGTAAATCGTGAGCAATAAAACGTCCACCCCGCACCTCCCGTGCGTGATGTGCGACCCGTAGAACAACCAGAACAGTGTATGTAAATTAACCTAAACAACCCAACCTAATCAGGAAACAAATTCCATCACCGCCGACGGTTCTAGCGGGCCACGCTGGGGCAACGAACCCACAACCATCACACGGTTAGACACCGAGCTAGCCTGGCGCCCTCCCGGAACAGAAATCTCTAAAAAAGCCAGCCACCCCGCTAGGACTTGCGCCCGACCTCGAACACGAGACCGCGGCGGACGGCAAGGTCACGTACTGCGATAAATGCTTTACATAAATCTTTCACTCGCCAACTTTCCATTCAAGGCAGCGCATCAGTGATGCCTATGTGTTAGTTTTAAACTAAGGCCAGAGGGCTCTCAACTAGTTTACCATGTAACATTGCTCATAAAGTTATAATCGCATGACCAATTAAAGCATGCTACCACTGAGATAGGCCCAAGGAATAAACAGGCCACATAATAAGCAGCATCATGTACGAGGGTCGTATGTAGAATAAAAACACTCTTGCCAGAATTAGTGCTTTACTTATTTCGTAATCAATAGTCATAACTAGCATAGCATCCCTAGTGGCTATAAAAGTCTGGGGGATTTCTGTCGAGCCAACACCTGCTGTTTGCCAGCCACTTAGCGATATTGGGGCGACAGAAGACTACCATAATGACAGTATTCCGCCTGGCCTCTTCGAAAAAAGCGGAAAAGTACCATAACGGAAGTCTGCCATAAGCCCAAAGGACGAGACGGAATTCTGCCATATTTTCTTACACCTTCCATGGAATGAGTACAGCAGCATTGTCCTCGAAGTAGTGTATAGAATACTCGGTAGGTAGCGCCGTCAACCCTCTAGCTGTTTCTCAGGTTAACTTTAAAACGTACAGATAGCGCTTCAGACGGTGATAGTTGCAATAACAAATCATATCCAGATCGCGGACGAGAAGAAATAAATGTTTCCAAAAATGTTCTATAGGTAGCACTGTATTCTTATTACGACGATTAAAAAAATACACTATTCTATCTGTTCTATTTTTATGCAATGGTGCTGCTATCTCTAGTATTTTTGCTGTAACTATTGGTTCGATGGTTGCGAAACTTCTGTTGGAATGTGTTGAAATCATTTTATAGCCTTGCACAGGACACAGTTTGTTAAAACGGTTCCCTTTCTGGGATTCAGTCTGGGCACGTTCTAGAATACGGCCCGCGAACTTGATAACGGTTGTATCCCAACAAGGCAGTGCTTGTTCGCTAACTTAATCGAACATCTTGGAATACCGCCCTTAGTAGCGTTTTGGAGGGTGACAATTCGAGGTAGCTTGTCGAGCCACTGAATCTACTGTCCTCAAATCACATGGCGACATGACACCCAGATCTGGACATGAGCCACTTCATACCAACTGATGCCCTGGTGATTTTCACAGTTAACAGCATCGTCAGAAAGGCAGTAAATTACAATAATAGATATGTACATATATACACACATATAACATAGACTCACTTTCCAATTGCAGACAGCAGGAACTCCAGACCTTTCTGGTTCCCTCGCTGCGTGAGAGGCACGTTGATGCAGTCCGCTGCCATCGACCTCTTCAGTATGGCCTGCAGGAGGCCGTGAGGGGCAATCTCTATGAGTATGGCATTCTTGGGGATGTGCTTGCTGGTCTCCTCGAACAGGACTGGGTTCAGCAGGTTGTTGGTGTGGTACTGAGCTGACGAGTATCTGGCCTCGTCTGTGCTCCACAGCTCCTCCGGGGCGGAGGTGCTGAGCCAGCGAGGCGACCGCTGCTTGGGTTCCGGGATTACCTGCAGATATAGAGTGAAAGAGTTAAGCGCCATTCTGTTGTAACCACGGGATTATGTTTTGCTGACTGACATTGATGCTCCGCAGTGGTCACACTAAAAGAGATTTATACCCGATAGTCATATCAGATCTGCAATGTATAAGATATTTTAGTTGAACATCATATAACTAAAATTACATTCATTATTTTAAAGTGTATTTTATCGGAAAAAATATATAATTTATTGAATTAATAAAATTATTAGGCACCCTTCAATAGTAATTTTAAGTAACGAATAAAATATGTTGCAAAAATTTTCCCTAGGATACAACAATACATTCAATTATTAATTTAATTTAAATGTATTATATATAGAATTTAACTCGATTTTAAGACCAATATTTTATGTGACTTTATGTATTCTGAAAATGTGTCTGCCATTTGCCAAATTTATTTGCATCTTAGTTGACGGTGTCCTACATTTACAGGCAAACTCATACAACATATCAAAGTATTGTACATAATGAGTGGTGGCAAGTCAGTTAACACATTTATATAAGAATCTTCAAGCTGCCAATGCTGATAATAAATAATAGTTCAAAGGAATTGGTTGGTAATGTAGGTTTAAGATATTTGGTGAAAATGTTCTGAAATAGTATCATTTTGGGGAATACTTTGGCCTGCTACGGGGAAATTTCCAAAACTGGAACTGGAAACCCTGCCAGTTGCCCGCACCTGCTTGAGGTATTCCAGGAGCTTGGGGGCGGCCGACGCGATGTAGCGGCTGTGGTAGGCGATGCCCGACACGTTCACTTCTCGGGCGAAGGTGCCCCCGCTCTTCAGCTCCTCCACGAAGCGGGAGATGTCCTCCGACGGGCCGGAGATCGTCGAGCTGTCCTCGCTGTTGTGGCAAGCCACGTCCACTGTCGGCGGCACCAGGGTCTTCACCTTGCCGTAGCCGAGGCCTGCGCCGCAACACACCGCCATCTTTCAAAACTACCGCACTCGTGTTACCCGACAACCCCAGTGCGCTCTTATTACAAGAAGATACACGCTCCGCTAGGAGCGTCCGGCAAAACTGCCAGACAAGCATCCGTGGCAGCAGGCATGGAAGACACTATCACACTTAAGACATTTTAACTGGTGTAGGCCTAGCTTGTGTGAATGTTTTTGTTGATTAGCCGATACTTTTTTTTGTATTGAATAAACATGAACGTTTCTCATAATTGTCGCAAAATGCTGTAACTGCTTCAAAAGACCAACTCTTCACACCATTTTTAATCGATGATCAAGAAAACTTCTATCCCTCCAAAATAAATTACCGTTTTTAACACTAGGGACACACCATCATTTCATTCTAATTGGCTAAAATTTCGGCCTTCTACAAAACCTTCCGCAGAAATTCTAACACAACCGATTACACAAACTTCCATGAAAACGGCTAGCACTCTGCTAATTCTTTATTTGTCTCTATTTGAGTTATCACTTACGATTATAATGTTTTAAACATTTCGTATTCCAAAAATCTGAAGTAATATGATATAGAAACAAAATGAAACCGAATTCCGAAGCTGATGGATGTAAGGACGTATCAGTGGATGCGAGTGTCGCATCCTTAGAAATCTCGATTTAGGGATGCATCGGCATCCCTTGTTAGAATCCGGAAGCAACGCAAAGATGGCCGTGTCCACTACGATGCACTTATAGTGGATCTTTTAGCTAAAGCAATTTTCATGCCTAAATATAAAAATATTTTAGGGGAAAGGAGTAGCACTCATTCTTCGTATCCCAAAAAAAAGAGCCTCTGAAAATACAAAACTGACACAAATACGTATCTGAAAACCTGTTCGTGCTCGATAAGACCTAGTGAGAGTGCTCACCGATGGCGGCCATGCGTCCTTCGATGAGCTCAGTCTCCAGAGAAGCCAGGCCCCTGTAGTACGCGGCCAGGATCATCTGCTCCAGGGTGAAGCAGCCGTCGGCGTAGGCACAGCCCAGCTCCCCCACCGAGTGCCCGATGATGCCGTCCGGCTCGATGTTCAGCAGCCTGAGAGTGTCCACCAGCGCCAGCTGTGGGCGAGATGAAACAATCAATTTTGTTTTGGTGAATGAGTTTGCCTCTACACAACGTGTCCGAAGACTGCCATATTAAATTTCACACCACACTTGTTATGCGAGTGAATTACGGTAGTTAATGTTTTAAACTTGTTGTGAACAGTGAGGATATATTATTAGACTTATACATGCTTGAATGAATAATAGTCACCCCGATATTGCAGAGATAATCCCAGATGTTGCTGATTATTAATGACCAGCACACAAAAATACTGTCGCTCTTTAATCTGTTATTCCCGTAAAATTACTGTTTTACTTGGGGGAAAAAATCTTTGTACAACAATTTTGATAGTACAAAGTAGAGTTCAAATTATGATCCCTTCCGCTTTGTAGTAAGGAGTAATTTTTGTCAGCATCCGTAAACTGTTACAGGATTTATTCTGTTCTTAGACGAATCTTGATTTTATGATCTCTGGAAATAGGATGGTATCTTATATACGCCGAATTTTCTCCATCCTAGGATGCACATATGTTGTGACTTACAGAGCTTTGAAAAAGGTTTCAGGCGAACTCAACAACATTTTAGAAAAGTGTTCATAGAGAGGTTATTCAGTGAAGTGGTGGTTCTGAATGTGCCACAAGAAACAGCAGTCACGTTAAATTATTTAATGCTGATAATCACAGATGTGTAGTTATGTAAGCGATGGATGATTCTGTTGATTTCAGAAAGACATTGGCTACTTTACCTGGTAAGAAAAACTCCCCTTATTAAATGTAAGGTTACTCAGTCCTACTATATATGCATACAACTTGCTAAGCAGCGCTAGGGGATTTTTAAACTGATAGCTAATGCACTGGTATTTACACTTACCATCTAAAAATAAGTAGGTATATTTTATAAATTTAAATATATATTAGAAGCAAAGGTACATTAAAAAATCAAGTAATATAATAGAATGACGTCTTAGATTCTAATAAATTATTTAAAACCTTGCAAGTAACAACAATCGGCTTGTCGCGCACCTGCACAGCAGCGATGCCCACGAAGGAGTGCAGGATGTTGTCGAACACAGCAGGATCCTGGCTGGTGAGGATGTTGATGAGGTCCAGTCCTTTGGGCTGCAGTATCCTGTGGCACTCGTGCAGAGTGCGAGCTATGACGGGCAACCTCATGAGGTGAGTGGCCATGCCGGCCCACTGGCTGCCCATCCCGGAGAACACGAACCACACGGGCCGCTTGGATCCGTCGAAGTGCTGTGGGATCGCCAATAAGAGCTAGCTAACACTCACTACAATACTAGATAGAAGTGAGAGGCAATGCCGCCCTGTTAGCTGTCCATCGCAAAGAACACGAATCACTATTTTCTTTGAGCCATAAAAGTACTGTGGGAGCAAAACACACACACACACTCACTCACACACACTCACACACACACACACACACATATATATATATATATATATATATATATATATATATATATATATATAATGCACTAAAATGGTGAGTACATATGCAAGACATTTACATGAGGCAGAAATATCAATGAACATATGTTCGGAAGATATTTCTGTTTATCGTTAAGGGTATTTATCATTGACACGTAAATAGAATGAATACCTGTTCTGTGGAATTCTGTATCGGCAAGGTACACTTCGAACCATGCATATGGTTGTGCTTTTCAGTCGCCGATTTGATGTTCCACGAAACAGTGATTCAGTTTAGCATGTAAATGGCAACGGCTCTAACAGAATTTTCAATGTTATGTTCACTGACATTTCTACCTCCTCTACGTCCTGAGAATACGCGCAGTTTTGACTTGTATTTCAGGCACATTCTGTATGCTGCCTACACTGCAAAGTGTGTTTAGTAACAAACAATTGATTAGAGACTGTTTCAAATAAATGTCAAAAGCATACACTGCACATATTTTAAATAACTTTTCAGTATTTATTACGACATTAATGCTGTAAATTTTATCCTGTTCTAGAATTAACCATAGCGTTTACGCAAGAAGATCATTAAGAAAACTTTATTAATTCATTCACTATTGAGTAACGCACATCCATACAATTAAATGAGAACCATTTTGATAAATTTATTTAATATGAGATTGCACTTGGGTAAAAAAAAAAATATTTAATGATATATTATTGTTAATCCAACGCAACTGGAAAATCCATTTACAACATTAAATCTCAGCGAATGGTATTATATTTATTTATTTTATGTCTTCGTGGTCTTTTCCCAAAACATATAAGCCAATAAACCACTTAGAAAAGTTTAGTAACACCTTAATTTTCAGTAAACTAAAGGCATACATATTAGTGTCATCCAAAATGTATCACTCTGAACATGGTAGCTATTTTGACCGGTGAAAATCTTTCCCATTTTTAAACGCAGCAAATAAAAAAAACATATTATACAAGACGTCATTATAATTGTATATGCCTAAACAAGTCTTTGCAGGAAAATAAGAGTTGGAGGACATGTCATATGATCTACACATTTATGTATCTAAATCTCAAAAAGAGAGCATCGAATTTGACCAAACAAACTCCAATATGAAAAACATTTTTAACGAATGTTCATATTTTACGACATGATGTCACATATGCTATATTGTGAGAGAAAAATAAAATAAGAGCAAAAGAAAAGTCACCTTCATACACCCACTTCGAGATATGAAGTTCGGGCATGTTTATTTATATGCATATTTTACATTGTTTGCTCATTGCTATTTGCAGTAAAGTTGGATTTAACTAATGTATGAATAAAAATAAATTATTTCCCTAATTTTATTTGTATTCAAAAACTGAAACATGTGATATTGTTATTAAAAAGAACAGTAAGTGAAAATGCAGTGAAAACAGTTATAATTTGAAGAGTTCTATGTAAAAAGGGCATATTATAGAATAAGCCCTCTTAAAAGAGATGTATGGTGTCATAACATTTTATTCAGTAGTCATTATTTCAAATGCTATATAACTTTATAGTACTTTACTACAGGGTTCTGTAGTATTTTATTACCTATTCTGAAAAAAAGCAAAGATGTATAAATTTTTTTTAGAGAACACAACATGTAGGATGTAAAAATAGTATCTCCCTAAACGGGGCTTAAACAGGAAAACGCCCTTTTTTTTTTTTTTACATAGAAACCCTCTACTTATTTATAATGATTTTTACTCAACTTTATGCAATCAAAGTGTAGAAAAATTTTCTTATCATCGAACATAATGACATTTTCAGATCAATCAGAAATAAACACCATTTAATTGTCTGCAAAGCACAAATTCATCGGGACACAAAACACTGATAAACTGGCTGTAAAATTGCAAATAAAATAACTAGCTGAATCACGAATAAGTGCTGCAACTAGCTGTAACTTCTGCAACCTTTATCTCAGGCGGACCACGGATGTAAAAGCTCGACCCGCCCAATACCTTCAATGACAGAAGGACGTCGAGCAGTGACGACATGGACTGTACCTGCACTTCCGCCACGCTGTTCTCCGACGGCGCGATGACGTACCCTCTGTAGTTGTGGTTGGAGATGTTCACAGAGTGGACGTCGTGCACGAGTCTGACGAACTCCTTGTCCGCAGGCATCGCGCTCAGCTGGGGAAAACAAGCTTACTCATAACTAGAGACCCGGATGACCTGCAGGATAGTCTACACAGTCCTCTGTACACTCGGGCAAATAACGCCAGTTCGTTGGCTGCTGACTTGTGAGTCGTCTCAACTGGTATTGCCCGTGATTCGTTACTTCTTTGGTTGAGGGTTTCTCATTGGCCCAGAGACGCCCAGACGAACAGTGAGCCAATAGCAAAAGCAGCTTAAAGGTATATGTATATGAATTTCAGCCTATCGCGAAATGAATTTGCGAATTTTTCCGGTCTCTACTTATAACTAGGGCAATGCATATTTCGCGAAAAGATTCCGAGACTAGCTGAAAGTTAAAAACACTGTATCATCGTCTGTGTTTCATGATTGGGTGAGTTTCTTTCAGGTACATGTCGATTGTTAAAACGCCAATCACAGTAATTCATTGCGGCAGCAAATGCGTCCTGAGTGGCTCAGCCAAATAAGGCAACTACTTCTCTTGCAGACGACCGCCAATCACAAGGAAGAAACCTCTGGTGCAGGTGTACCTTGTTGCAGTCTAATAGGCGTTCAGATTTATTCGCGAAAAATGCCTGCCCCTACCTATTTATTAGCAAACTAGCCATGTGCCCGATGGGAAAGTATCTTATCCACATTTTTGATTAATTACCAACAACGCTGATACAACTATTTTAATCTACAAATAGAAGCCTAGACACCAATATCCATACTTCTCACTTCAAAAATGACCAACTTGCATACAAACTTTCATCTCCTATTTAACCCCCTTAGAGATATCTTGTGCAAAATTCCATGCTTCTGTACCCACCGGTTCAAGAAGTGCGTTGTCTGTCTGTCAGTCAGTGTTAGAGTTTTATAAAGTAGATAAGTATATCCATCCAACTTTTCACCCGAAAAAAACACATCAATAAACTCTAATGGTTGAATCAGATGCAAAATAATTGTTAAAAAGTTACGTACACCTTCAAAAAAAATGTTAAACCATGTAAACCACATAAATATTTTTCATTGGGGACATAACACAACCCCAAACCCCCATTACTAAGGACCGGAAAAATTCGCGGGTTCAATGACCTCTAGGATGAACTCCGCAGTTCTACGTACACTCGGTCAAATGTCACCCACCCATTGGCTGCTGTCTTGTGAGACGTCCCAACGTAGCAGCCTGTGTTTCGATATAACTTTGGTCGGGCGTTTCTCATTGGTCCAGAGTCATCCAGGTGAGTTGTGAGCCAACAGCAGAGGCAGCACTGAGGTATAACTATTTGTATTTTAGCCTATCGCGAAATGAATTCGCGAATTTTTCCGGTCTCTACCCATTACACGTGGTGACAGTCCAGACACCGCAGGTCCCTGTAAGCCTCGCCACCCTAGTTAAAAAGCTGGAATCACGCCTCTGCTGATTCTCTCACTTCTCTCATGTTTGGGGTTCGTTGGTTCACGATCGTAGAGGGGCGTGTCCAAATAACTGCGGTCCAATCACGAGCAAGTGCAAGACATGAAGTATTGCATTCTAGCTTGCGATTAAACGGCTCCGCGAAATTTCCATAACTCTAACCATAAAGAAAAAATCTGGACTGTTACAAAAGATTCATTTGAAAATCATTTGCCAAGAATATGTTTGTAATACTACAAGAAAGTATTGTAACTTTGTTCAACGCAAGGCTATGGTAATTTTTGCATATATGAAATACTTTTCGAGATAATACTGAATATTTCTTACGAAAATTGGGGCATAATTATGTATTTTAATTGGCTTTTCATTCAAGCATAACTTTATAAAACATGTAAAAACATTATTGAATATTTTATATATGGACTTTTAGTGTTTATAATATATTAGTGTGTGCATTTAATACTAGAAATCTAATCAGGGAACGGTTTACAATTAACTTTAACTATTGAAAGTACTGGGACAACTCAAAGAATAAATGGTAATAATTCGAAACCAGTGTTAACAAATACTATTTTCTGGCGATATAGTTGTTTTCATGTAAATGTAAAAATGTACAAATATCTGTATTTTTACATGAATATTTGTGTTCCATTTATAAAAAATGGGTGAGTGTACTTACGTACCTACACGCGTTAGATTTTATACTTACTTGACGTAATAAAAATACTAACTTTAATTTTCTATGAAAATAATTAATAGAAATTAAAAAAAATAATTGTCTGAAGTAATATTATAAATTCGGCTGCAGAGTATAAATTCTATCAAAAATTATAATTGTTAGTAATTACTCTGCATTCAATATTAATATAAACATGTGTATAAAAATAATTATTTTAAATAGCAAAACAAAACGAGATAAATTAAAAAATAATAATTTAAATCAATAAATATGCAGAATGTTTATTATAATTTGTTGATGTTAATTATTTATTAACATATAATGTAATAATTTAAAACACGAATAAATTATAAATATGGGAACATGAACATAATTTCTATCACTAATAATCACAATAATCAGTATTGAACGTCAGTAACTAGAGTATAAGATTCAAAAGCACATATATAATATTTTTTTTTTTTGTATTTAGCCCTTTTTTTTACTCCCGTGAAAATATCTAAGCATGGTGCGCGCGCCACGTAGACACTCAGTCTCGTCACTCCTGCATCCCGAGCCTGAAGCAGCAGCCCGCAAGGGGGGGAATGCCCTGGACAGGGGGCGGCGCACCTTGTCCAGGCTGAGCCGCATCTTCTCCTCGTGCCGCCCCGACAGACACACGAGGCGCGGCAGGTCGTCGCCGCCCGAAGCCGGCCTCTTCTTGGTGTTGGCGCGCAGCACCGCGTGGCCGCACCCGCCGAACGAGTCGATGTTGCTCACCGCGGCGTACGTGGGCTCCCACGGGGTGTTCTCGGTCACCACCTGCACGTCAGCCGCACTTCAGTGGGGGCGGGTGTTCAGTCAGGACCTGTATTCAGTCAGGACGAGTGTTGAGTCAGGACAGGGGTTCAGTCAGGACGGGTGTTCAGTGTGGGGTGGGTACTCGCGGTCACCACCTGCACATCAGCCGCACTTCAGTAGGGGCGGGTGTTCAGTCAGGACCTGTATTCAGTCAGGACGAGTGTTGAGTCAGGACAGGGGTTCAGTCAGGACGGGTGTTCAGTGTGGGGTGGGTACTCGCGGTCACCACCTGCTCGTCAGACACTCTTCAGTGGGGGCGGGTGTTCAGTCAGGTCGGGTGTTCAGTCATGTCGGGTGTTCAGTCATGATGGGGGTTCAGTCAGGACGATGGTTCAGTCAGGACGGGGGTTCAGTCAGGACGGTAGTTCAGTGTGGGGTGGGTACTCGCGGTCACCACCTGCTCGTCAGACACTCTTCAGTGGGGGCGGGTGTTCAGTCAGGTCGGGTGTTCAGTCATGTCGGGTGTTCAGTCATGATGGGGGTTCAGTCAGGACGATGGTTCAGTCAGGACGGGGGTTCAGTCAGGACGGTAGTTCAGTGTGGGGTGGGTACTCATGGCCACCACCTGCTCGTCAGACACTCTTCAGTGGGGGCGGGTGTTCAGTCAGGTCGGGTGTTCAGTCATGTCGGATGTTCAGTCATGATGGGGGTTCAGTCAGGACGATGGTTCAGTCAGGACGGGGGTTCAGTCAGGACGGTAGTTCAGTGTGGGGTGGGTACTCGCGGCCACCACCTGCTCGTCAGACACTCTTCAGTGGGGGCGGGTGTTCAGTCAGGTCGGGTGTTCAGTCATGTCGGGTGTTCAGTCATGATGGGGGTTCAGTCAGGACGATGGTTCAGTCAGGACGGGGGTTCAGTCAGGACGGTAGTTCAGTGTGGGGTGGGTACTCGCGGTCACCACCTGCTCGTCAGACACTCTTCAGTGGGGGCGGGTGTTCAGTCAGGTCGGGTGTTCAGTCATGATGGGGGTTCAGTCAGGACGATGGTTCAGTCAGGACGGGGGTTCAGTCAGGTCGGGTGTTCAGTCATGATGGGGGTTCAGTAAGGACGATGGTTCAGTCAGGACGGGGGTTCAGTCAGAACGGGGGTTCAGTCAGGACGGGGGTTCAGTCAGGACGGGGGTTCAGTCAGGACGGGGGTTCAGTCAGGACGATGGTTCAGTCAGGACGAAGGTTCAGTCAGGTCGGGTGTTCAGTCATAATGGGGGTTCAGTCGGGACGGGGGTTCAGTCAGGACGGGGGTTCAGTCAGGTCGGGTGTTCAGTCATGATGGGGGTTCAGTCGAGCCGATGGTTCAGTCAGGACGGGGGTTCAGTCAGGACGGGTATTCAGTGTGGGGTGGGTACTCGCGGTCACCACCTGCTCGTCAGACACTCTTCAGTGGGGGCGGGTGTTCACTCAGGTCGGGTGTTCAGTCATGATGGGGGTTCAGTCAGGACGATGGTTCAGTCAGGACGGGGGTTCAGTCAGGACGGGTATTCAGTGTGGGGTGGGTACTCGCGGTCACCACCTGCTCGTCAGACACTCTTCAGTGGGGACGGGTGTTCAGTCAGGACGGGTGTTCAGTCATGATGGGGGTTCAGTCAGGACGATGGTTCAGTCAGGACGGGGGTTCAGTCAGGACGGGTATTCAGTGTCGGGTGGGTACTCGCGGTCACCACCTATTCGTCAGACACTCTTCAGTGGGGGCGGGTGTTCAGTCAGGTCGGGTGTTCAGTCATGATGGGGGTTCAGTCAGGACGATGGTTCAGTCAAAACGGAAGTTCAGTCAGGACGGGTATTCAGTGTGGGGTGGGTACTCGCGGTCACCACCTGCTCGTCAGACACTCTTCAGTGGGGACGGGGGTTCAGTCAGGTCGGGTGTTCAGTCATGTCGGGTGTTCAGTCATGATGGGGGTTCAGTCAGGACGATGGTTCAGTCAGGACGGGGGTTCAGTCAAGACGGTAGTTCAGTGTGGGGTGGGTACTCGCGGTCACCCTCTGCTCGTCAGACACTCTTCAGTGGGGGCGGGTGTTCAGTCACGTCAGGTGTTCAGTCATTATGGGGGTTCAGTCAGGACGATGGTTCAGTCAGGACGGGGGTTCAGTCAGGACGGGTGTTCAGTGTGGGGTGGGTACTCGCGGTCACCACCTGCTCGTCAGACACTCTTCAGTGGGGACGGGGGTTCAGTCAGGTCGGGGGTTCAGTCATGTCGGGTGTTCAGTCATGATGGGGGTTCAGTCAGGACGATGGTTCAGTCAGGATGGGGGTTCAGTCAGGACGGTAGTTCAGTGTGGGGTGGGTACTCGCGGTCACCCTCTGCTCGTCAGACACTCTTCAGTGGGGGCGGGTGTTCAGTCAGGTCGGGTGTTCAGTCATGATGGGGGTTCAGTCAGGACGATGGTTCAGTCAGGACGGGGGTTCAGTCAGGTCGGGTGTTCAGTCATGATGGGGGTTCAGTCAGGACGATGGTTCAGTCAGGACGGGGGTTCAGTCAGGACGGGTATTCAGTGTGGGGTGGGTACTCGCGGTCACCACCTGCTCGTCAGACACTCTTCAGTGGGGGCGGGTGTTCAGTCAGGTCGGGTGTTCAGTCATGATGGGGGTTCAGTCAGGACGATGGTTCAGTCAGGACGGGGGTTCAGTCAGGTCGGGTGTTCAGTCATGATGGGGGTTCAGTCAGGACGATGGTTCAGTCAGGACGGGGGTTCAGTCAGGACGGGTATTCAGTGTGGGGTGGGTACTCGCGGTCACCACATGCTCGTCAGACACTCTTCAGTGGGGGCGGGTGTTCAGTCAGGTCGGGTGTTCAGTCATGATGGGGGTTCAGTCAGGACGATGGTTCAGTCAGGACGGGGGTTCAGTCAGGACGGGTGTTCAGTGTGGGGTGGGTACTCGCGGTCACCCTCTGCTCGTCAGACACTCTTCAGTGGGGGCGGGTGTTCAGTAAGGTCGGGTGTTCAGTCATGAGGGGGTTCAGTCAGGACGATGGTTCAGCCAGGACGGGGGGTTAGTCAGGACGGGGGTTCAGTCATAATGGGGGTTCAGTCAGGACGATGGTTCAGTCAGGACGGGGGTTCAGTCAGGACGGGGGTTTAGTCAGGTCGTGTGTTCAGTCATGATGGGGGTTCAGTCAGGACGATGGTTCAGTCATGACGGGGGTTCAGTCAGGACGGGTATTCAGTGTTGGGTGGGTACTCGCGGTCACCACCTGCTCGTCAGACACTCTTCAGTGGGGGCGGGTGTTCAGTCAGGTCGGGTGTTCAGTCATGATGGGGGTTCAGTCAGGACGATGGTTCAGTCAAAACGGGGGTTCAGTCAGGACGGGTATTCAGTGTGGGGTGGGTACTCGCGGTCACC
This sequence comes from Bacillus rossius redtenbacheri, assembly GCF_032445375.1. Taxonomy (NCBI): domain Eukaryota; kingdom Metazoa; phylum Arthropoda; class Insecta; order Phasmatodea; family Bacillidae; genus Bacillus; species Bacillus rossius. The sequence goes on from NC_086343.1 coordinate 2,701,875, forward strand.
ACCTGCTCGTCAGACACTCTTCAGTGGGGACGGGGGTTCAGTCAGGTCGGGTGTTCAGTCATGTCGGGTGTTCAGTCATGATGGGGGTTCAGTCAGGACGATGGTTCAGTCAGGACGGGGGTTCAGTCAGGACGGTAGTTCAGTGTGGGGTGGGTACTCGCGGTCACCCTCTGCTCGTCAGACACTCTTCAGTGGGGGCGGGTGTTCAGTCAGGTCGGGTGTTCAGTCATGATGGGGGTTCAATCAGGACGATGGTTCAGCCAGGACGGGGGGTTAGTCAGGACGGGGGTTCAGTCATAATGGGGGTTCAGTCAGGACGATGGTTCAGTCAGGACGGGGGTTCAGTCAGGACGGTAGTTCAGTGTGGGGTGGGTACTCGCGGTCACCCTCTGCTCGTCAGACACTCTTCAGTGGGGGCGGGTGTTCAGTCAGGTCGGGTGTTCAGTCATGATGGGGGTTCAGTCAGGACGATGGTTCAGTCAGGACGGGGGTTCAGTCAGGTCGGGTGTTCAGTCATTATGGGGGTTCAGTCAGGACGATGGTTCAGTCAGGACGGGGGTTCAGTCAGGACGGTAGTTCAGTGTGGGGTGGGTACTCGCGGTCACCCTCTGCTCGTCAGACACTCTTCAGTGGGGGCGGGTGTTCAGTCAGGTCGGGTGTTCAGTCATGATGGGGGTTCAGTCAGGACGATGGTTCAGTCAGGACAGGGGTTCAGTCAGGTCGGGTGTTCAGTCATGATGGGGGTTCAGTCAGGACGATGGTTCAGTCAGGACGGGGGTTCAGTCAGGACGGGTATTCAGTGTGGGGTGGGTACTCGCGGTCACCACCTGCTCGTCAGACACTCTTCAGTGGGGGCGGGTGTTCAGTCAGGTCGGGTGTTCAGCCATGATGGGGGTTCAGTCATGACGATGGTTCAGTCAGGACGGGGTTTCAGTCAGGTCGGGTGTTCAGTCATGATGGGGGTTCAGTCAGGACGATGGTAGAGTCAGGACGGGGGTTCAGTCAGGACGGGTATTCAGTGTGGGGTGGGTACTCGCGGTCACCACCTGCTCGTCAGACACTCTTCAGTGGGGACGGGGGTTCAGTCAGGTCGGGTGTTCAGTCATGTCGGGTGTTCAGTCATGATGGGGGTTCAGTCAGGACAATGGTTCAGTCAGGACGGGGGTTCAGTCAGGTCGGGTGTTCAGTCATGATGGGGGTTCAGTCAGGACGATGGTTCTGTCAGGACGGGGGTTCAGTCAGGACGGTAGTTCAGTGTGGGGTGGGTACTCGCGGTCACCCTCTGCTCGTCAGACACTCTTCAGTGGGGGCGGGTGTTCAGTCAGGTCGGGTGTTCAGTCATGATGGGGGTTCAGTCAGGACGATGGTTCAGTCAGGACAGGGGTTCAGTCAGGTCGGGTGTTCAGTCATGATGGGGGTTCAGTCAGGACGATGGTTCAGTCAGGACGGGGGTTCAGTCTGGACGGGTATTCAGTGTGGGGTGGGTAATCGCGGTCACCACCTGCTCGTCAGACACTCTTCAGTGGGGGCGGGTGTTCAGTCAGGTCGGGTGTTCAGTCATGATGGGGGTTCAGTCAGGACGATGGTTCAGTCAGGACGGGGGTTTAGTCAGGTCGGGTGTTCAGTCATGATGGGGGTTCAGTCAGGACGATGGTTCAGTCATGACGGGGGTTCAGTCAGGACGGGTATTCAGTGTTGGGTGGGTACTCGCGGTCACCACCTGCTCGTCAGACACTCTTCAGGGGGGGCGGGTGTTCAGTCAGGTCGGGTGTTCAGTCATGATGGGGGTTCAGTCAGGACGATGGTTCAGTCAGGACGGGGGTTTAGTCAGGACGGGTATTCAGTGTGGGGTGGCTACTCGCGGTCAACCTCTGCTCGTCAGACACTCTTCAGTGGGGGCGGGTGTTCAGTCAGGTCGGGTGTTCAGTCATGATGAAGGTTCAGTCAGGACGATGGTTCAGTCAGGACGGGTATTCAGTGTGGGGTGGGTACTCGCGGTCACCACCTGCTCGTCAGACACTCTTCAGTGGGGGCGGGTGTTCAGTCAGGTCGGGTGTTCAGTCATGATGGGGGTTCAGTCAGGACGATGGTTCAGTCAGGACGGGGGTTCAGTCAGGTCGGGTGTTCAGTCATGATGGGGGTTCAGTCAGGACGATGGTTCAGTCAGGACGGGGGTTCAGTCAGGACGGGTATTCAGTGTGGGGTGGGTACTCGCGGTCACCACCTGCTCGTCAGACACTCTTCAGTGGGGGCGGGTGTTCAGTCAGGTCGGGTGTTCAGTCATGATGGGGGTTCAGTCAGGACGATGGTTCAGTCAGGACGGGGGTTCAGTCAGGTCGGGTGTTCAGTCATGATGGGGGTTCAGTCAGGACGATGGTTCAGTCAGGACGGGGGTTCAGTCAGGACGGGTATTCAGTGTGGGGTGGGTACTCGCGGTCACCACCTGCTCCTCAGACACTCTTCAGTGGGGGCGGGTGTTCAGTCAGGTCGGGTGTTCAGTCATGATGGGGGTTCAGTCAGGACGGGGGTTCAGTCAGGACGGGTATTCAGTGTGGGGTGGGTACTAGCGGTCACCACCTGCTCGTCAGACACTCTTCAGTGGGGGCGGGTGTTCAGTCAGGTCGGGTGTTCAGTCATGATGGGGGTTCAGTCAGGACGATGGTTCAGTCAGGACGGGGGTTCAGTCAGGTCGGGTGTTCAGTCATGATTGGGGTTCAGTCAGGACGATGGTTCAGTCAGGACGGGGGTTCAGTCAGGACGGGTATTCAGTGTGGGGTGGGTACTCGCGGTCACCACCTGCTCGTCAGACACTCTTCAGTGGGGGCGGGTGTTCAGTCAGGTCGGGTGTTCAGTCATGATGGGGGTTCAGTCAGGACGATGGTTCAGTCAGGACGGGGGTTCAGTCAGGTCGGGTGTTCAGTCATGATGGGGGTTCAGTCAGGACGATGGTTCAGTCAGGACGGGGGTTCAGTCAGGACGGGTATTCAGTGTGGGGTGGGTACTCGCGGTCACCACCTGCTTGTCAGACACTCTTCAGTGGGGGCGGGTGTTTAGTCAGGTCGGGTGTTCAGCCATGATGGGGGTTCAGTCAGGACGATGGTTCAGTCAGGACGGGGGTTCAGTCAGGTCGGGTGTTCAGTCAGGTCGGGTGTTCAGTCATGATGGGGGTTCAGTCAGGACGGGGGTTCAGTCAGGACGGGTATTCAGTGTGGGGTGGGTACTAGCGGTCACCACCTGCTCGTCAGACACTCTTCAGTGGGGGCGGGTGTTCAGTCAGGTCGGGTGTTCAGTCATGATGGGGGTTCAGTCAGGACGATGGTTCAGTCAGGACGGGGGTTCAGTCAGGTCGGGTGTTCAGTCATGATTGGGGTTCAGTCAGGACGATGGTTCAGTCAGGACGGGTGTTCAGTCAGGTCGGGTGTTCAGTCATGATGGGGGTTCAGTCAGGACGATGGTTCAGTCAGGACGGGGGTTCAGTCAGGTCGGGTGTTCAGTCATGATGGGGGTTCAGTCAGGACGATGGTTCAGTCAGGACGGGGGTTCAGTCAGGACGGGTATTCAGTGTGGGGTGGGTACTCGCGGTCACCACCTGCTCGTCAGACACTCTTCAGTGGGGGCGGGTGTTCAGTCAGGTCGGGTGTTTAGTCATGATGGGGGTTCAGTCAGGACGATGGTTCAGTCAGGACGGGGGTTCAGTCAGGACGGGTATTCAGTGTGGGGTGGGTAATCGCGGTCACCACCTGCTCGTCAGACACTCTTCAGTGGGGGCGGGTGTTCAGTCAGGTCGGGTGTTCAGTCATGATAGGGGTTCAGTCAGGACGATGGTTCAGTCAGGATGGGGGTTCAGTCAGGTCGGGTGTTCAGTCATGATGGGGGTTCAGTCAGGACGATGGTTCAGTCAGGACGGGGGTTCAGTCAGGACGGGTATTCAGTGTGGGGTGGGTACTCGCGGTCACCACCTGCTCGTCAGACACTCTTCAGTGGGGGCGGGTGTTCAGTCAGGTCGGGTGTTCAGTCATGATGGGGGTTCAGTCAGGACGATGGTTCAGCCAGGACGGGGGGTTAGTCAGGACAAGGGTTCAGTCATAATGGGGGTTCAGTCAGGACGATGGTTCAGTCAGGACGGGGGTTCAGTCAGGACGGTAGTTCAGTGTGGGGTGGGTACTCGCGGTCACCCTCTGCTCGTCAGACACTCTTCAGTGGGGGCGGGTGTTCAGTCAGGTCGGGTGTTCAGTCATGATGGGGGTTCAGTCAGGACGATGGTTCAGTCAGGACGGGGGTTCAGTCAGGTCGGGTGTTCAGTCATGATGGGAGTTCAGTAAGGACGATGGTTCAGTCAGGACGGGGGTTCAGTCAGGACGGGTATTCAGTGTGGGGTGGGTACTCGCGGTCACCACCTGCTCGTCAGACACTCTTTAGTGGGGGCGGGTGTTCAGTCAGGTCGGGTGTTCAGTCATGATGGGGGTTCAGTCAGGACGATGGTTCAGTCAGGACGGGGGTTCAGTCAGGTCGGGTGTTCAGTCATGATGGGGGTTCAGTCAGGACGATGGTTCAGTCAGGACGGGGGTTCAGTCAGGACGGGTATTCAGTGTGGGTTGGGTACTCGCGGTCACCACCTGCTCGTCAGACACTCTTCAGTGGGGACGGGGGTTCAGTCAGGTCGGGTGTTCAGTCATGTCGGGTGTTCAGTCATGATGGGGGTTTAGTCAGGACGATGGTTCAGTCAGGACGGGGGTTCAGTCAGGACGGTAGTTCAGTGTGGGGTGGGTACTCGCGGTCACCCTCTGCTCGTCAGACACTCTTCAGTGGGGGCGGGTGTTCAGTCAGGTCGGGTGTTCAGTCATGATGGGGGTTCAGTCAGGACGATGGTTCAGTCAGGACGGGGGTTCAGTCAGGTCGGGTGTTCAGTCATGATGGGGGTTCAGTTAGGACGATGGTTCAGTCAGGACGGGGGTTCAGTCAGGACGGGTATTCAGTGTGGGGTGGGTACTCGCGGTCACCACCTGCTCGTCAGACTCTCCTCAGTGGGGGCGGGTGTTCAGTCAGGTCGGGTGTTCAGTCATGATGGGGGTTCAGTCAGGACGATGGTTCAGTCAGGACGGGGGTTCAGTCAGGTCGTGTGTTCAGTCATGATGGGGGTTCAGTCAGGACGATGGTTCAGTCAGGACGGGGGTTCAGTCAGGACGGGTATTCAGTGTGGGGTGGGTACTCGCGGTCACCACCTGCTCGTCAGACACTCTTCAGTGGGGGCGGGTGTTCAGTCAGGTCGGGTGTTCAGTCATGATGGGGGTTCAGTCAGGACGATGGTTCAGTCAGGACGGGGGTTCAGTCAGGACGGGTGTTCAGTGTGGGGTGGGTACTCGCGGTCACCACCTGCTCGTCAGACACTCTTCAGTGGGGGCGGGTGTTCAGTCAGGTCGGTTGTTCAGTCATGATGGGGTTCAGTCAGGACGATGGTTCAGTCAGGACGGGGGTTCAGTCAGGACGGGTGTTCAGTGTGGGGTGGATACTCGCGGTCACCACCTGCTCGTCAGACACTCTTCAGTGGGGGCGGGTGTTCAGTCAGGTCGGGTGTTCAGTCATGATGGGGGTTCAGTCAGGACGATGGTTTAGTCAGGACGGGGGTTTAGTCAGGACGGGTGTTCAGTGTGGGGTGGGTACTCGCGGTCACCACCTGCTCGTCAGACACTCTTCAGTGGGGGCGGTGTTCAGTCAGGTCGGGTGTTCAGTAATGATGGGGGTTCAGTCAGGACGATGGTTTAGTCAGGACGGGGGTTCAGTCAGGACGGGTGTTCAGTGTGGGGTGGGTACTCGCGGTCACCACCTGCTCGTCAGACACTCTTCAGTGGGGGCGGGTGTTCAGTCAGGTCGGGTGTTCAGTCATGATGGGGGTTCAGTCAGGACGGGGGGTTAGTCAGGACGGGGGTTCAGTCATGATGGGGGTTCAGTCGGGACGGGGGTTCAGTCAGGATGGGGGTTCAGTCAGGTCGGGGGTTCAGTCATGATGGGGGTTCAGTCGGGACGGGGGTTCAGTTAGGACGGGGGGTTAATCAGGACGGGGGGTTAGTCAGGACGGGGGTTCAGTCATGATGGGGGTTCAGTCGGAACGGGGGTTCAGTCAGGACAGGGGTTCAGTCAGGTCGGGTGTTCAGTCATGATGGGGGTTCAGTCAGGACGATGGTTCAGTCAGGACGGGGGGTTAGTCAGGGCGGGGATTCAGTCATGATGGGGGTTCAGTCAGGACGATGGTTCAGTCAGGACGGGGGGTTAATCAGGACGGGGGTTCAGTCATGATGGGGGTTCAGTCGGGACGGGGGTTCAGTTAAGACGGGGGTTCAGTCAGGTCGGGTGTTCAGTCATGATGGGAGTTCAGTCAGGACGACGGTTCATTCAGGACGGGGGGTTAGTCAGGACGATGGTTCAGTCAGGACGGGGGTTCAGTCAGGACGGTAGTTCAGTGTGGGGTGGGTACTCGCGGCCACCACCTGCTCGTCAGACACTCTTCAGTGGGGGCGGGTGTTCAGTCAGGTCGGGTGTTCAGTCATGTCGGGTGTTCAGTCATGATGGGGGTTCAGTCAGGACGATGGTTCAGTCAGGACGGGGGTTCAGTCAGGACGGTAGTTCAGTGTGGGGTGGGTACTCGCGGCCACCACCTGCTCGTCAGACACTCTTCAGTGGGGGCGGGTGTTCAGTCAGGTCGGGTGTTCAGTCATGTCGGGTGTTCAGTCATGAACGGGGTTCAGTCAGGACGATGGTTCAGTCAGGACGGGGGTTCAGTCAGGACGGTAGTTCAGTGTGGGGTGGGTACTCGCGGTCACCCTCTGCTCGTCAGACACTCTTCAGTGGGGGCGGGTGTTCAGTAAGGTCGGGTGTTCAGTCATGAGGGGGTTCAGTCAGGACGATGGTTCAGCCAGGACGGGGGGTTAGTCAGGACGGGGGTTCAGTCATAATGGGGGTTCAGTCAGGACGATGGTTCAGTCAGGACGGGGGTTCAGTCAGGACGGGGGTTTAGTCAGGTCGTGTGTTCAGTCATGATGGGGGTTCAGTCAGGACGATGGTTCAGTCATGACGGGGGTTCAGTCAGGACGGGTATTCAGTGTTGGGTGGGTACTCGCGGTCACCACCTGCTCGTCAGACACTCTTCAGTGGGGGCGGGTGTTCAGTCAGGTCGGGTGTTCAGTCATGATGGGGGTTCAGTCAGGACGATGGTTCAGTCAAAACGGGGGTTCAGTCAGGACGGGTATTCAGTGTGGGGTGGGTACTCGCGGTCACCACCTGCTCGTCAGACACTCTTCAGTGGGGACGGGGGTTCAGTCAGGTCGGGTGTTCAGTCATGTCGGGTGTTCAGTCATGATGGGGGTTCAGTCAGGACGATGGTTCAGTCAGGACGGGGGTTCAGTCAGGACGGTAGTTCAGTGTGGGGTGGGTACTCGCGGTCACCCTCTGCTCGTCAGACACTCTTCAGTGGGGGCGGGTGTTCAGTCAGGTCGGGTGTTCAGTCATGATGGGGGTTCAATCAGGACGATGGTTCAGCCAGGACGGGGGGTTAGTCAGGACGGGGGTTCAGTCATAATGGGGGTTCAGTCAGGACGATGGTTCAGTCAGGACGGGGGTTCAGTCAGGACGGTAGTTCAGTGTGGGGTGGGTACTCGCGGTCACCCTCTGCTCGTCAGACACTCTTCAGTGGGGGCGGGTGTTCAGTCAGGTCGGGTGTTCAGTCATGATGGGGGTTCAGTCAGGACGATGGTTCAGTCAGGACGGGGGTTCAGTCAGGTCGGGTGTTCAGTCATTATGGGGGTTCAGTCAGGACGATGGTTCAGTCAGGACGGGGGTTCAGTCAGGACGGTAGTTCAGTGTGGGGTGGGTACTCGCGGTCACCCTCTGCTCGTCAGACACTCTTCAGTGGGGGCGGGTGTTCAGTCAGGTCGGGTGTTCAGTCATGATGGGGGTTCAGTCAGGACGATGGTTCAGTCAGGACAGGGGTTCAGTCAGGTCGGGTGTTCAGTCATGATGGGGGTTCAGTCAGGACGATGGTTCAGTCAGGACGGGGGTTCAGTCAGGACGGGTATTCAGTGTGGGGTGGGTACTCGCGGTCACCACCTGCTCGTCAGACACTCTTCAGTGGGGGCGGGTGTTCAGTCAGGTCGGGTGTTCAGTCATGATGGGGGTTCAGTCATGACGATGGTTCAGTCAGGACGGGGTTTCAGTCAGGTCGGGTGTTCAGTCATGATGGGGGTTCAGTCAGGACGATGGTAGAGTCAGGACGGGGGTTCAGTCAGGACGGGTATTCAGTGTGGGGTGGGTACTCGCGGTCACCACCTGCTCGTCAGACACTCTTCAGTGGGGACGGGGGTTCAGTCAGGTCGGGTGTTCAGTCATGTCGGGTGTTCAGTCATGATGGGGGTTCAGTCAGGACAATGGTTCAGTCAGGACGGGGGTTCAGTCAGGTCGGGTGTTCAGTCATGATGGGGGTTCAGTCAGGACGATGGTTCTGTCAGGACGGGGGTTCAGTCAGGACGGTAGTTCAGTGTGGGGTGGGTACTCGCGGTCACCCTCTGCTCGTCAGACACTCTTCAGTGGGGGCGGGTGTTCAGTCAGGTCGGGTGTTCAGTCATGATGGGGGTTCAGTCAGGACGATGGTTCAGTCAGGACAGGGGTTCAGTCAGGTCGGGTGTTCAGTCATGATGGGGGTTCAGTCAGGACGATGGTTCAGTCAGGACGGGGGTTCAGTCTGGACGGGTATTCAGTGTGGGGTGGGTAATCGCGGTCACCACCTGCTCGTCAGACACTCTTCAGTGGGGGCGGGTGTTCAGTCAGGTCGGGTGTTCAGTCATGATGGGGGTTCAGTCAGGACGATGGTTCAGTCAGGACGGGGGTTTAGTCAGGTCGGGTGTTCAGTCATGATGGGGGTTCAGTCAGGACGATGGTTCAGTCATGACGGGGGTTCAGTCAGGACGGGTATTCAGTGTTGGGTGGGTACTCGCGGTCACCACCTGCTCGTCAGACACTCTTCAGTGGGGGCGGGTGTTCAGTCAGGTCGGGTGTTCAGTCATGATGGGGGTTCAGTCAGGACGATGGTTCAGTCAGGACGGGGGTTCAGTCAGGTCGGGTGTTCAGTCATGATGGGGGTTCAGTTAGGACGATGGTTCAGTCAGGACGGGGGTTCAGTCAGGACGGGTATTCAGTGTGGGGTGGGTACTCGCGGTCACCACCTGCTCGTCAGACTCTCCTCAGTGGGGGCGGGTGTTCAGTCAGGTCGGGTGTTCAGTCATGATGGGGGTTCAGTCAGGACGATGGTTCAGTCAGGACGGGGGTTCAGTCAGGTCGTGTGTTCAGTCATGATGGGGGTTCAGTCAGGACGATGGTTCAGTCAGGACGGGGGTTCAGTCAGGACGGGTATTCAGTGTGGGGTGGGTACTCGCGGTCACCACCTGCTCGTCAGACACTCTTCAGTGGGGGCGGGTGTTCAGTCAGGTCGGGTGTTCAGTCATGATGGGGGTTCAGTCAGGACGATGGTTCAGTCAGGACGGGGGTTCAGTCAGGACGGGTGTTCAGTGTGGGGTGGGTACTCGCGGTCACCACCTGCTCGTCAGACACTCTTCAGTGGGGGCGGGTGTTCAGTCAGGTCGGTTGTTCAGTCATGATGGGGTTCAGTCAGGACGATGGTTCAGTCAGGACGGGGGTTCAGTCAGGACGGGTGTTCAGTGTGGGGTGGATACTCGCGGTCACCACCTGCTCGTCAGACACTCTTCAGTGGGGGCGGGTGTTCAGTCAGGTCGGGTGTTCAGTCATGATGGGGGTTCAGTCAGGACGATGGTTTAGTCAGGACGGGGGTTTAGTCAGGACGGGTGTTCAGTGTGGGGTGGGTACTCGCGGTCACCACCTGCTCGTCAGACACTCTTCAGTGGGGGCGGTGTTCAGTCAGGTCGGGTGTTCAGTAATGATGGGGGTTCAGTCAGGACGATGGTTTAGTCAGGACGGGGGTTCAGTCAGGACGGGTGTTCAGTGTGGGGTGGGTACTCGCGGTCACCACCTGCTCGTCAGACACTCTTCAGTGGGGGCGGGTGTTCAGTCAGGTCGGGTGTTCAGTCATGATGGGGGTTCAGTCAGGACGGGGGGTTAGTCAGGACGGGGGTTCAGTCATGATGGGGGTTCAGTCGGGACGGGGGTTCAGTCAGGATGGGGGTTCAGTCAGGTCGGGGGTTCAGTCATGATGGGGGTTCAGTCGGGACGGGGGTTCAGTTAGGACGGGGGGTTAATCAGGACGGGGGGTTAGTCAGGACGGGGGTTCAGTCATGATGGGGGTTCAGTCGGAACGGGGGTTCAGTCAGGACAGGGGTTCAGTCAGGTCGGGTGTTCAGTCATGATGGGGGTTCAGTCAGGACGATGGTTCAGTCAGGACGGGGGGTTAGTCAGGGCGGGGATTCAGTCATGATGGGGGTTCAGTCAGGACGATGGTTCAGTCAGGACGGGGGGTTAATCAGGACGGGGGTTCAGTCATGATGGGGGTTCAGTCGGGACGGGGGTTCAGTTAAGACGGGGGTTCAGTCAGGTCGGGTGTTCAGTCATGATGGGAGTTCAGTCAGGACGACGGTTCATTCAGGACGGGGGGTTAGTCAGGACGATGGTTCAGTCAGGACGGGGGTTCAGTCAGGACGGTAGTTCAGTGTGGGGTGGGTACTCGCGGCCACCACCTGCTCGTCAGACACTCTTCAGTGGGGGCGGGTGTTCAGTCAGGTCGGGTGTTCAGTCATGTCGGGTGTTCAGTCATGATGGGGGTTCAGTCAGGACGATGGTTCAGTCAGGACGGGGGTTCAGTCAGGACGGTAGTTCAGTGTGGGGTGGGTACTCGCGGCCACCACCTGCTCGTCAGACACTCTTCAGTGGGGGCGGGTGTTCAGTCAGGTCGGGTGTTCAGTCATGTCGGGTGTTCAGTCATGAACGGGGTTCAGTCAGGACGATGGTTCAGTCAGGACGGGGGTTCAGTCAGGACGGTAGTTCAGTGTGGGGTGGGTACTCGCGGTCACCCTCTGCTCGTCAGACACTCTTCAGTGGGGGCGGGTGTTCAGTAAGGTCGGGTGTTCAGTCATGAGGGGGTTCAGTCAGGACGATGGTTCAGCCAGGACGGGGGGTTAGTCAGGACGGGGGTTCAGTCATAATGGGGGTTCAGTCAGGACGATGGTTCAGTCAGGACGGGGGTTCAGTCAGGACGGGGGTTTAGTCAGGTCGTGTGTTCAGTCATGATGGGGGTTCAGTCAGGACGATGGTTCAGTCATGACGGGGGTTCAGTCAGGACGGGTATTCAGTGTTGGGTGGGTACTCGCGGTCACCACCTGCTCGTCAGACACTCTTCAGTGGGGGCGGGTGTTCAGTCAGGTCGGGTGTTCAGTCATGATGGGGGTTCAGTCAGGACGATGGTTCAGTCAAAACGGGGGTTCAGTCAGGACGGGTATTCAGTGTGGGGTGGGTACTCGCGGTCACCACCTGCTCGTCAGACACTCTTCAGTGGGGACGGGGGTTCAGTCAGGTCGGGTGTTCAGTCATGTCGGGTGTTCAGTCATGATGGGGGTTCAGTCAGGACGATGGTTCAGTCAGGACGGGGGTTCAGTCAGGACGGTAGTTCAGTGTGGGGTGGGTACTCGCGGTCACCCTCTGCTCGTCAGACACTCTTCAGTGGGGGCGGGTGTTCAGTCAGGTCGGGTGTTCAGTCATGATGGGGGTTCAATCAGGACGATGGTTCAGCCAGGACGGGGGGTTAGTCAGGACGGGGGTTCAGTCATAATGGGGGTTCAGTCAGGACGATGGTTCAGTCAGGACGGGGGTTCAGTCAGGACGGTAGTTCAGTGTGGGGTGGGTACTCGCGGTCACCCTCTGCTCGTCAGACACTCTTCAGTGGGGGCGGGTGTTCAGTCAGGTCGGGTGTTCAGTCATGATGGGGGTTCAGTCAGGACGATGGTTCAGTCAGGACGGGGGTTCAGTCAGGTCGGGTGTTCAGTCATTATGGGGGTTCAGTCAGGACGATGGTTCAGTCAGGACGGGGGTTCAGTCAGGACGGTAGTTCAGTGTGGGGTGGGTACTCGCGGTCACCCTCTGCTCGTCAGACACTCTTCAGTGGGGGCGGGTGTTCAGTCAGGTCGGGTGTTCAGTCATGATGGGGGTTCAGTCAGGACGATGGTTCAGTCAGGACAGGGGTTCAGTCAGGTCGGGTGTTCAGTCATGATGGGGGTTCAGTCAGGACGATGGTTCAGTCAGGACGGGGGTTCAGTCAGGACGGGTATTCAGTGTGGGGTGGGTACTCGCGGTCACCACCTGCTCGTCAGACACTCTTCAGTGGGGGCGGGTGTTCAGTCAGGTCGGGTGTTCAGTCATGATGGGGGTTCAGTCATGACGATGGTTCAGTCAGGACGGGGTTTCAGTCAGGTCGGGTGTTCAGTCATGATGGGGGTTCAGTCAGGACGATGGTAGAGTCAGGACGGGGGTTCAGTCAGGACGGGTATTCAGTGTGGGGTGGGTACTCGCGGTCACCACCTGCTCGTCAGACACTCTTCAGTGGGGACGGGGGTTCAGTCAGGTCGGGTGTTCAGTCATGTCGGGTGTTCAGTCATGATGGGGGTTCAGTCAGGACAATGGTTCAGTCAGGACGGGGGTTCAGTCAGGTCGGGTGTTCAGTCATGATGGGGGTTCAGTCAGGACGATGGTTCTGTCAGGACGGGGGTTCAGTCAGGACGGTAGTTCAGTGTGGGGTGGGTACTCGCGGTCACCCTCTGCTCGTCAGACACTCTTCAGTGGGGGCGGGTGTTCAGTCAGGTCGGGTGTTCAGTCATGATGGGGGTTCAGTCAGGACGATGGTTCAGTCAGGACAGGGGTTCAGTCAGGTCGGGTGTTCAGTCATGATGGGGGTTCAGTCAGGACGATGGTTCAGTCAGGACGGGGGTTCAGTCTGGACGGGTATTCAGTGTGGGGTGGGTAATCGCGGTCACCACCTGCTCGTCAGACACTCTTCAGTGGGGGCGGGTGTTCAGTCAGGTCGGGTGTTCAGTCATGATGGGGGTTCAGTCAGGACGATGGTTCAGTCAGGACGGGGGTTTAGTCAGGTCGGGTGTTCAGTCATGATGGGGGTTCAGTCAGGACGATGGTTCAGTCATGACGGGGGTTCAGTCAGGACGGGTATTCAGTGTTGGGTGGGTACTCGCGGTCACCACCTGCTCGTCAGACACTCTTCAGGGGGGGCGGGTGTTCAGTCAGGTCGGGTGTTCAGTCATGATGGGGGTTCAGTCAGGACGATGGTTCAGTCAGGACGGGGGTTTAGTCAGGACGGGTATTCAGTGTGGGGTGGCTACTCGCGGTCAACCTCTGCTCGTCAGACACTCTTCAGTGGGGGCGGGTGTTCAGTCAGGTCGGGTGTTCAGTCATGATGAAGGTTCAGTCAGGACGATGGTTCAGTCAGGACGGGTATTCAGTGTGGGGTGGGTACTCGCGGTCACCACCTGCTCGTCAGACACTCTTCAGTGGGGGCGGGTGTTCAGTCAGGTCGGGTGTTCAGTCATGATGGGGGTTCAGTCAGGACGATGGTTCAGTCAGGACGGGGGTTCAGTCAGGTCGGGTGTTCAGTCATGATGGGGGTTCAGTCAGGACGATGGTTCAGTCAGGACGGGGGTTCAGTCAGGACGGGTATTCAGTGTGGGGTGGGTACTCGCGGTCACCACCTGCTCGTCAGACACTCTTCAGTGGGGGCGGGTGTTCAGTCAGGTCGGGTGTTCAGTCATGATGGGGGTTCAGTCAGGACGATGGTTCAGTCAGGACGGGGGTTCAGTCAGGTCGGGTGTTCAGTCATGATGGGGGTTCAGTCAGGACGATGGTTCAGTCAGGACGGGGGTTCAGTCAGGACGGGTATTCAGTGTGGGGTGGGTACTCGCGGTCACCACCTGCTCCTCAGACACTCTTCAGTGGGGGCGGGTGTTCAGTCAGGTCGGGTGTTCAGTCATGATGGGGGTTCAGTCAGGACGGGGGTTCAGTCAGGACGGGTATTCAGTGTGGGGTGGGTACTAGCGGTCACCACCTGCTCGTCAGACACTCTTCAGTGGGGGCGGGTGTTCAGTCAGGTCGGGTGTTCAGTCATGATGGGGGTTCAGTCAGGACGATGGTTCAGTCAGGACGGGGGTTCAGTCAGGTCGGGTGTTCAGTCATGATTGGGGTTCAGTCAGGACGATGGTTCAGTCAGGACGGGGGTTCAGTCAGGACGGGTATTCAGTGTGGGGTGGGTACTCGCGGTCACCACCTGCTCGTCAGACACTCTTCAGTGGGGGCGGGTGTTCAGTCAGGTCGGGTGTTCAGTCATGATGGGGGTTCAGTCAGGACGATGGTTCAGTCAGGACGGGGGTTCAGTCAGGTCGGGTGTTCAGTCATGATGGGGTTTCAGTCAGGACGATGGTTCAGTCAGGACGGGGGTTCAGTCAGGACGGGTATTCAGTGTGGGGTGGGTACTCGCGGTCACCACCTGCTTGTCAGACACTCTTCAGTGGGGGCGGGTGTTTAGTCAGGTCGGGTGTTCAGCCATGATGGGGGTTCAGTCAGGACGATGGTTCAGTCAGGACGGGGGTTCAGTCAGGTCGGGTGTTCAGTCAGGTCGGGTGTTCAGTCATGATGGGGGTTCAGTCAGGACGGGGGTTCAGTCAGGACGGGTATTCAGTGTGGGGTGGGTACTAGCGGTCACCACCTGCTCGTCAGACACTCTTCAGTGGGGGCGGGTGTTCAGTCAGGTCGGGTGTTCAGTCATGATGGGGGTTCAGTCAGGACGATGGTTCAGTCAGGACGGGGGTTCAGTCAGGTCGGGTGTTCAGTCATGATTGGGGTTCAGTCAGGACGATGGTTCAGTCAGGACGGGTGTTCAGTCAGGTCGGGTGTTCAGTCATGATGGGGGTTCAGTCAGGACGATGGTTCAGTCAGGACGGGGGTTCAGTCAGGTCGGGTGTTCAGTCATGATGGGGGTTCAGTCAGGACGATGGTTCAGTCAGGACGGGGGTTCAGTCAGGACGGGTATTCAGTGTGGGGTGGGTACTCGCGGTCACCACCTGCTCGTCAGACACTCTTCAGTGGGGGCGGGTGTTCAGTCAGGTCGGGTGTTTAGTCATGATGGGGGTTCAGTCAGGACGATGGTTCAGTCAGGACGGGGGTTCAGTCAGGACGGGTATTCAGTGTGGGGTGGGTAATCGCGGTCACCACCTGCTCGTCAGACACTCTTCAGTGGGGGCGGGTGTTCAGTCAGGTCGGGTGTTCAGTCATGATAGGGGTTCAGTCAGGACGATGGTTCAGTCAGGATGGGGGTTCAGTCAGGTCGGGTGTTCAGTCATGATGGGGGTTCAGTCAGGACGATGGTTCAGTCAGGACGGGGGTTCAGTCAGGACGGGTATTCAGTGTGGGGTGGGTACTCGCGGTCACCACCTGCTCGTCAGACACTCTTCAGTGGGGGCGGGTGTTCAGTCAGGTCGGGTGTTCAGTCATGATGGGGGTTCAGTCAGGACGATGGTTCAGCCAGGACGGGGGGTTAGTCAGGACAAGGGTTCAGTCATAATGGGGGTTCAGTCAGGACGATGGTTCAGTCAGGACGGGGGTTCAGTCAGGACGGTAGTTCAGTGTGGGGTGGGTACTCGCGGTCACCCTCTGCTCGTCAGACACTCTTCAGTGGGGGCGGGTGTTCAGTCAGGTCGGGTGTTCAGTCATGATGGGGGTTCAGTCAGGACGATGGTTCAGTCAGGACGGGGGTTCAGTCAGGTCGGGTGTTCAGTCATGATGGGAGTTCAGTAAGGACGATGGTTCAGTCAGGACGGGGGTTCAGTCAGGACGGGTATTCAGTGTGGGGTGGGTACTCGCGGTCACCACCTGCTCGTCAGACACTCTTTAGTGGGGGCGGGTGTTCAGTCAGGTCGGGTGTTCAGTCATGATGGGGGTTCAGTCAGGACGATGGTTCAGTCAGGACGGGGGTTCAGTCAGGTCGGGTGTTCAGTCATGATGGGGGTTCAGTCAGGACGATGGTTCAGTCAGGACGGGGGTTCAGTCAGGACGGGTATTCAGTGTGGGGTGGGTACTCGCGGTCACCACCTGCTCGTCAGACACTCTTCAGTGGGGACGGGGGTTCAGTCAGGTCGGGTGTTCAGTCATGTCGGGTGTTCAGTCATGATGGGGGTTTAGTCAGGACGATGGTTCAGTCAGGACGGGGGTTCAGTCAGGACGGTAGTTCAGTGTGGGGTGGGTACTCGCGGTCACCCTCTGCTCGTCAGACACTCTTCAGTGGGGGCGGGTGTTCAGTCAGGTCGGGTGTTCAGTCATGATGGGGGTTCAGTCAGGACGATGGTTCAGTCAGGACGGGGGTTCAGTCAGGTCGGGTGTTCAGTCATGATGGGGGTTCAGTTAGGACGATGGTTCAGTCAGGACGGGGGTTCAGTCAGGACGGGTATTCAGTGTGGGGTGGGTACTCGCGGTCACCACCTGCTCGTCAGACTCTCCTCAGTGGGGGCGGGTGTTCAGTCAGGTCGGGTGTTCAGTCATGATGGGGGTTCAGTCAGGACGATGGTTCAGTCAGGACGGGGGTTCAGTCAGGTCGTGTGTTCAGTCATGATGGGGGTTCAGTCAGGACGATGGTTCAGTCAGGACGGGGGTTCAGTCAGGACGGGTATTCAGTGTGGGGTGGGTACTCGCGGTCACCACCTGCTCGTCAGACACTCTTCAGTGGGGGCGGGTGTTCAGTCAGGTCGGGTGTTCAGTCATGATGGGGGTTCAGTCAGGACGATGGTTCAGTCAGGACGGGGGTTCAGTCAGGACGGGTGTTCAGTGTGGGGTGGGTACTCGCGGTCACCACCTGCTCGTCAGACACTCTTCAGTGGGGGCGGGTGTTCAGTCAGGTCGGTTGTTCAGTCATGATGGGGTTCAGTCAGGACGATGGTTCAGTCAGGACGGGGGTTCAGTCAGGACGGGTGTTCAGTGTGGGGTGGATACTCGCGGTCACCACCTGCTCGTCAGACACTCTTCAGTGGGGGCGGGTGTTCAGTCAGGTCGGGTGTTCAGTCATGATGGGGGTTCAGTCAGGACGATGGTTTAGTCAGGACGGGTGTTCAGTGTGGGGTGGGTACTCGCGGTCACCACCTGCTCGTCAGACACTCTTCAGTGGGGGCGGGTGTTCAGTCAGGTCGGGTGTTCAGTAATGATGGGGGTTCAGTCAGGACGATGGTTTAGTCAGGACGGGGGTTCAGTCAGGACGGGTGTTCAGTGTGGGGTGGGTACTCGCGGTCACCACCTGCTCGTCAGACACTCTTCAGTGGGGGCGGGTGTTCAGTCAGGTCGGGTGTTCAGTCATGATGGGGGTTCAGTCAGGACGGGGGGTTAGTCAGGACGGGGGTTCAGTCATGATGGGGGTTCAGTCGGGACGGGGGTTCAGTCAGGATGGGGGTTCAGTCAGGTCGGGGGTTCAGTCATGATGGGGGTTCAGTCGGGACGGGGGTTCAGTTAGGACGGGGGGTTAATCAGGACGGGGGGTTAGTCAGGACGGGGGTTCAGTCATGATGGGGGTTCAGTCGGAACGGGGGTTCAGTCAGGACAGGGGTTCAGTCAGGTCGGGTGTTCAGTCATGATGGGGGTTCAGTCAGGACGATGGTTCAGTCAGGACGGTGGGTTAGTCAGGGCGGGGATTCAGTCATGATGGGGGTTCAGTCAGGACGATGGTTCAGTCAGGACGGGGGGTTAATCAGGACGGGGGTTCAGTCATGATGGGGGTTCAGTCGGGACGGGGGTTCAGTTAAGACGGGGGTTCAGTCAGGTCGGGTGTTCAGTCATGATGGGAGTTCAGTCAGGACGACGGTTCATTCAGGACGGGGGGTTAGTCAGGACGATGGTTCAGTCAGGACGGGGGTTCAGTCAGGACGGTAGTTCAGTGTGGGGTGGGTACTCGCGGCCACCACCTGCTCGTCAGACACTCTTCAGTGGGGGCGGGTGTTCAGTCAGGTCGGGTGTTCAGTCAGGTCGGGTGTTCAGTCATGATGGGGGTTCAGTCAGGACGATGGTTCAGTCAGGACGGGGGTTCAGTCAGGACGGTAGTTCAGTGTGGGGTGGGTACTCGCGGCCACCACCTGCTCGTCAGACACTCTTCAGTGGGGGCGGGTGTTCAGTCAGGTCGGGTGTTCAGTCATGATGGGGGTTCAGTCAGGACGATGTTTCAGTCAGGACGGGGGTTCAGTCAGGTCGGGTGTTCAGTCTTGATGGGGGTTCAGTAAGGACGATGGTTCAGTCAGGACAGGGGTTCAGTCAGGACGGGGGTTCAGTCAGGACGGGGGTTCAGTCAGGATGGGGGTTCAGTCAGGACGGGGGTTCAGTCAGGACGATGGTTCAGTCAGGACGGGGGTTCAGTCAGGTCGGGTGTTCAGTCATAATGGGGGTTCAGTCGGGACGGGGGTTCAGTCAGGACGGGGGTTCAGTCAGGTCGGGTGTTCAGTCATGATGGGGGTTCAGTCAGGACGATGGTTCAGTCAGGACGGGGGTTCAGTCAGGACGGGTATTCAGTGTGGGGTGGGTACTCGCGGTCACCACCTGCTCGTCAGACACTCTTCAGTGGGGGCGGGTGTTCAGTCAGGTCGGGTGTTCAGTCATGATGGGGGTTCAGTCAGGACGATGGTTCAGTCAGGACGGGGGTTCAGTCAGGACGGGTATATAGTGTGGGGTGGGTACTCGCGGTCACCACCTGCTCGTCAGACACTCTTCAGTGGGGACGGGTGTTCAGTCAGGTCGGGTGTTCAGTCATGATGGGGGTTCAGTCAGGACGATGGTTCAGTCAGGACGGGGGTTCAGTCAGGACGGGTATTCAGTGTGGGGTGGGTACTCGCGGTCACCACCTGCTCGTCAGACACTCTTCAGTGGGGGCGGGTGTTTAGTCAGGTCGGGTGTTCAGTCATGATGGGGGTTCAGTCAGGACGATGGTTCAGTCAAAACGGGGGTTCAGTCAGGACGGGTATTCAGTGTGGGGTGGGTACTCGCGGTCACCACCTGCTCGTCAGACACTCTTCAGTGGGGACGGGGGTTCAGTCAGGTCGGGTGTTCAGTCATGTCGGGTGTTCAGTCATGATGGGGGTTCAGTCAGGACGATGGTTCAGTCAGGACGGGGGTTCAGTCAGGACGGTAGTTCAGTGTAGGGTGGGTACTCGCGGTCACCCTCTGCTCGTCAGACACTCTTCAGTGGGGGCGGGTGTTCAGTCAGGTCAGGTGTTCAGTCATGATGGGGGTTCAGTCAGGACGATGGTTCAGTCAGGACGGGGGTTCAGTCAGGACGGGTATTCAGTGTGGGGTGGGTACTCGCGGTCACCACCTGCTCGTCAGACACTCTTCAGTGGGGACGGGGGTTCAGTCAGGTCGGGTGTTCAGTCATGTCGGGTGTTCAGTCATGATGGGGGTTCAGTCAGGACGATGGTTCAGTCAGGACGGGGGTTCAGTCAGGACGGTAGTTCAGTGTGGGGTGGGTACTCGCGGTCACCCTCTGCTCGTCAGACACTCTTCAGTGGGGGCGGGTGTTCAGTCAGGACGATGGTTCAGTCAGGACGGGTGTTCAGTCAGGACGGGTATTCAGTGTGGGGTGGGTACTCGCGGTCACCACCTGCTCGTCAGACACTCTTCAGTGGGGGCGGGTGTTCAGTCAGGTCGGGTGTTCAGTCATGATGGGGGTTCAGTCAGGACGATGGTTCAGTCAGGACGGGGGTTCAGTCAGGTCGGGTGTTCAGTCATGATGGGGGTTCAGTCAGGACGATGATTCAGTCAGGACGGGGGTTCAGTCAGGACGGGTATTCAGTGTGGGGTGGGTACTCGCGGTCACCACCTGCTCGTCAGACACTCTTCAGTGGGGGCGGGTGTTCAGTCAGGTCGGGTGTTCAGTCATGATGGGGGTTCAGTCAGGACGATGGTTCAGTCAGGACGGGGGTTCAGTCAGGACGGGTGTTCAGTGTGGGGTGGGTACTCGCGGTCACCCTCTGCTCGTCAGACACTCTTCAGTGGGGGCGGGTGTTCAGTCAGGTCGGGTGTTCAGTCATGATGGGGGTTCAGTCAGGACGATGGTTCAGCCAGGACGGGGGGTTAGTCAGGACGGGGGTTCAGTATAATGGGGGTTCAGTCAGGACGATGGTTCAGTCAGGACGGGGGTTCAGTCAGGACGGTAGTTCAGTGTGGGGTGGGTACTCGCGGTCACCCTCTGCTCGTCAGACACTCTTCAGTGGGGGCGGGTGTTCAGTCAGGTCGGGTGATCAGTCATGATGGGGGTTCAGTCAGGACGATGGTTCAGTCAGGACGGGGGTTCAGTCAGGTCGGGTGTTCAGTCATGATGGGGGTTCAGTCAGGACGATGGTTCAGTCAGGACGGGGGTTCAGTCAGGACGGGTATTCAGTGTGGGGTGGGTACTCGCGGTCACCACCTGCTCGTCAGACACTCTTCAGTGGGGGCGGGTGTTCAGTCAGGTCGGGTGTTCAGTCATGATGAGGGTTCAGTCAGGACGATGGTTCAGTCAGGACGGGGGTTCAGTCAGGTCGGGTGTTCAGTCATGATGGGTGTTCAGTCAGGACGATGGTTCAGTCAGGACGGGGGTTCAGTCAGGACGGGTACTCAGTGTGGGGTGGGTACTCGCGGTCACCACCTGCTCGTCAGACACTCTTCAGTGGGGACGGGGGTTCAGTCAGGTCGGGTGTTCAGTCATGTCGGGTGTTCAGTCATGTTGGGGGTTCAGTCAGGACGATGGTTCAGTCAGGACGGGGGTTCAGTCAGGACGGTAGTTCAGTGTGGGGTGGGTACTCGCGGTCACCCTCTGCTCGTCAGACACTCTTCAGTGGGGGCGGGTGTTCAGTCAGGTCGGGTGTTCAGTCATGATGGGGGTTCAGTCAGGACGATGGTTCAGTCAGGACGGGGGTTCAGTCATGTCGGGTGTTCAGTCATGATGGGGGTTCAGTCAGGACGATGGTTCAGTCAGGACGGGGGTTCAGTCAGGACGGGTATTCAGTGTGGGGTGGGTACTCGCGGTCACCACCTGCTCGTCAGACACTCTTCAGTGGGGGCGGGTGTTCAGTCAGGTCGGGTGTTCAGTCATGATGGGGGTTCAGTCAGGAAAATGGTTCAGTCAGGACGGGGGTTCAGTCAGGTCGGGTGTTCAGTCATGATGGGGGTTCAGTCAGGACGATGGTTTAGTCAGGACGGGGGTTCAGTCAGGACGGGTATTCAGTGTGGGGTGGGTACTCGCGGTCACCACCTGCTCGTCAGACACTCTTCAGTGGGGGCGGGTGTTCAGTCAGGTCGGGTGTTCAGTCATGATGGGGGTTCAGTCAGGACGATGGTTCAGTCAGGACGGGGGTTCAGTCAGGACGGGTATTCAGTGTGGGGTGGGTACTCGCGGTCACCCTCTGCTCGTCAGACACTCTTCAGTGGGGGCGGGTGTTCAGTCAGGTCGGGTGTTCAGTCATGATGGGGGTTCAGTCAGGACGATGGTTCAGTCAGGACGGGTATTCAGTGTGGGGTGGGTACTCGCGGTCACCACCTGCTCGTCAGACACTCTTCAGTGGGGGCGGGTGTTCAGTCAGGTCGGGTGTTCAGTCATGATGGGGGTTCAGTCAGGACGATGGTTCAGTCAGGACGGGGGTTCAGTCAGGTCGGGTGTTCAGTCATGATGGGGGTTCAGTCAGGACGATGGTTCAGTCAGGACGGGGGTTCAGTCAGGACGGGTATTCAGTGTGGGGTGGGTACTCGCGGTCACCACCTGCTCGTCAGACACTCTTCAGTGGGGGCGGGTGTTCAGTCAGGTCGGGTGTTCAGTCGGGACGGGGGTTCAGTCAGGATGGGGGTTCAGTCAGGTCGGGGGTTCAGTCATGATGGGGGTTCAGTCGGGACGGGGGTTCAGTTAGGACGGGGGGTTAGTCAGGACGGGGGGTTAGTCAGGACGGGGGTTCAGTCATGATGGGGGTTCAGTCGGAACGGGGGTTCAGTCAGGACGGGGGTTCAGTCAGGTCGGGTGTTCAGTCATGATGGGGGTTCAGTCAGGACGATGGTTCAGTCAGGACGGGGGGTTAGTCAGGGCGGGGATTCAGTCATGATGGGGGTTCAGTCAGGACGATGGTTCAGTCAGGACGGGGGGTTAGTCAGGACGGGGGTTCAGTCATGATGGGGGTTCAGTCGGGACGGGGGTTCAGTTAAGACGGGGGTTCAGTCAGGTCGGGTGTTCAGTCATGATGGGAGTTCAGTCAGGACGACGGTTCATTCGGGACGGGGGGTTAGTCAGGACAGGTGTTCAGTCATGATGAGGGTTCAGTCAGGACGATGGTTCAGTCAGGTAGGGGGGTTAGTCAGGACGGGGGTTCAGTCATGATGGTGGTTTAGTCGGGACGGGGGTTCAGTCAGGATGGGGGTTCAGTCAGGTCGGGTGTTCAGTCATGATGGGTGTTCAGTCAGGACGATGGTTCAGTCAGGACGGGGGGTTAGTCAGGACGGGGGTTCAGTCATGATGGGGGTTCAGTCGGGACGGGGGTTCAGTCAGGACGGGGGTTCAGTCAGTTCGGGGGTTCAGTCATGATGGGGGTTCAGTCAGGACGGGGGTTCAGTCAGGAGGATGGTTCAGTCAGGACGGGGAGTTAGTCAGGATGGGGGTTCAGTCATGATGGGGGTTCAGTCAGGACGATGGTTCAGTCAGGTCGGGTGTTCAGTCAGGACGGGGTTTCAGTGAGAATGGTGGTTAAGTCAGGACTGGGGTTCAGACAGGATGGGGGTTCAGTCAGGACGGGGGTTCAGTCAGGACAGGTGTTGTGTCAGGACAGGGGTTCAGTCAGGAAGGGTGTAGAGTCAGGACGGGGGTTCAGTCAATATGGGGGTTCAGTCAGGACGATGGTTCAGTCAGGACGGGGTTTCAGTGAGGATGGTGGTTATGTCAGGACTGGGGTTCAAACAAGATGGGGGTTAAGTCAGGACGGGGGTTAAGTCAGGACAGGGGTTAAGTCAGGACGGTGGTTCAGTCAGGACGGGGTATCAGTCAGGACGGGGATTCACTTAGGACGGGGGTTCATTAAGGACGGGGGTTCAGTAAGGACTGGTGTTCAGTGTGGGGTGGGTGTTCGCGGTCACCACCTGCACGTCAGCCACTCTTCAGTGGGGGCGGGTGTTCAGTCAGGACGGGGATTCAGTCAGGACGGGGGTTCAGAAAGGACGGGGGTTCAGTCATGACAGGGGTTCAGTTAGGACGGGGGTTCAGTCAGGACGGGGATCAGTCAGGACGGGTGCGGTACCTGCAGCCGGCTCTCGGCCAGCGGAGAGGACGGCCGGTACTCCAGGGTCGCTGGGATGACGCGCTTCTCCATGGCCACCAGGATTTTGGCTATGGCGCACATGGCGGCGGAGACGTTGGAGTTGCCCATGTTGGACTTGACGCACCCTGCAAGGAGCGGGGCGCTCCTCTGGCCCAGGAGCACTGCGTCCACGGCCCTCGCCTCCGCCTCTTCGTGCGCCTGTTGACAACCTCAACATATATCACCCAGCCACGGAGAAGTCATTCCCCGCACTGTTGCCAACCTCCACATACATCACCCAGCCACGGACAAGTCATTCCCCGCACTGTTGCCAACGTCCACATACATCACCCAGCCACGTACAAGTCATTCGCCGCACTGTTGCCAACCTCCACATACATCACATAGCCACGGACCAGTCATTCCCCGCACTGTTGCCAACCTCCACATACATCACCCAGCCACGGACAAGTCATTCCCCGCACTGTTGCCAACCTCCACATACATTACCCAGCCACGGACAAGTCATTCCCCGCACTGTTTCCAACCTCCACATACATCACCCAGTCACGGACAAGTCATTCCCTGCACTGTTGCCAACCTCTACATAAATCACCCAGTCATGGTTTCATCAATAACCATGTCATATATTTTAAATTTTTAATGCAAGACCTCATCCATTATGTTGGTTCTTTTATTTTTTGTGTTATATTTAAAAATATGTGTATATAATAATACTGAGACTAAAGAGGTTTGACTACTTTCGTTAAATATTTATGGGGGAAACTGAAGATAAATTTCAACTATATAAAAGTGACTCTCATAGACATATCAATTTTATTATAACAAATTAATCCATGACTATTACGAAGTGTAATTATACACAGTAATTTTTTTAGGATTTTAATATTGAAATAATTCACATAAACATATTTTATAATAACGGTAATAGTATTTTAGTCTGGTCACTTTCAATCCTCTGAACCTTTTGTTCTTCTTCCCCAAATTGTTTCAAATGCTACTTTGGCAGTTAAATATGTAAACAGAAATGGTTATTTGATTCGTGACTTATCAAGCGCAATTAGATTAAATGCAGTCAAATTAGAATAATTAAATAAATTCAATCCACTTTCCTTATGCTCATTAATGCTTGGACTCTTGTAGTTTTACCACCAAAGTTAGATCTAATAAATAAAAATTATAAAAATATTGTGGCTAAAGGTTTTTAAAACTATGAAAAAGTTAATATTTTGTTGTCTCTTTCAGTTAAATCCTAACTTTGAAGCACAGTTGTTTGAAGCAGCAACTTCATTGCGATGGGGTGACACGAGGTGGGACACGGTGGGACGAGGTGACATGAGGTGGGGCGAGGTGATACGAGGTGGGGCGATTTTTTTTCTAACCTAACTAAAACTAAGTGTATTTTGGAGGTGTCCTGGTTAGGGAGGGACCTAGGTGTGTCTCAGGCCGAAGCCTATACGCCTAGTCATGCTGGGATTAGCCATGCAGCGAGAGGGTCGCATGCATCATGTGCCAGGAGGGGATTGGCCAGCCATAGCAACGATTGTGGCCATGACCAACTCCCCTCACTCGTAAATCTAGACTATAACAAGAGATAGGTTGGGCCCAGTGTAAAACCTGCATAGACACAGGTAAAAACCCTCGGCGCATTCATGCGGGATGCAAATTGGCATGCATTATGTGTAGGAATTTACAGAAGACAGAAGAGAATGGTCTGGATGAAGAGTTGGACAGAGTAGAAAAGAATCTACCATGCGGGGGTAGATCTGGAATATTTGACCAGGGACGCAAGCGCCTCCTGGTGGTGAGTGGTTACACTGACCACTCACTCCGCCGCCAGTCAGCACCTAAAAGGGTTACATGAGGTGAGAGGAGGTAACACGAGGTGGTACGAAGAAGGACGAAGAAGGACGAGGTGACACGAGGTGGGACGGGGTGGGACGAGGTGACACGAGGTGGGACGGGGTGGGACGAGGTGACATGAGGTGGGACGGGGTGGGACGAGGTGACACGAGGTGGGAGAAGTAGGACGAGATGACACGGGGTGGGACGAGGTGAGAGAGCGCACCTTGATGCCGCAGCAGCTGAGCTCCAGGTAGCCGAGCTGGGCGGGCTGCACGGGGCAGCGCTGGTAGAAGCGGCGCAGCAGACCCTCAATGTGCTGGCTGGAGGGCCGCACCAGCCCCGAATCGCGGCTGCCACAGTAGTCGTAGTCGGCGTGCGCCACTGTGGCGTACACGCGCTTGGCGTCTCTGGCTCGCTGCAGGTACAGCACCACGCAGGCGTTGCTGCGCAGGCTCTCTTTCCCTGGGGTCAGTGTCCAGTCACCAGACCACCTTCCCCCTTGCTTACAACTGTGGGAGGGTAGTAGCAATACACGCCTCGATGTTCGAGTGGGTTCTATTTCTTTTTCTTTTGTAAAAAAAGGGGGTTGTCCATAAAGACTGTTTACGGACGATAATTTTACGTGATAACGTCATAAGTTAACATTGATGAAAAATTGCATACTTTTTAATTTTCAAATGTTATTTACAGTTTTTGCAAATTTCATTTAAATAATTTGTTTTAATATAATCACGAACAATTAGTTATGGAAATAAACTGAAATCAAATCAATGTCAATAAATTGTTAATTTGTAATGACGAAATTGGACAAATAAATCAATTTTTTTAGATTGCTGCTTTTAAAAAGCCCTGCATTAACCTGTTTGATATTATAGAAGATTTTCTCGCACAGTGGTTGGCCGGTTCTTGCACGCTCGGCTCAGGCAGAACATGACAATGAGTAATGCTTTTTCGTGCGTGCAGCCGGCGTTCATCGATTTATAAGCGATTTGGAAGCATGCTGGGCCCATAACCCAGAGGTCTGTGGATCGAAACCATGCTCTGCTACCATTTTTGTTACGTTGAGGGCAGTGTAGGTTAATAAGATTAAATTAAATCATAAATATTACCATTGACATTACACACTGCTGTAACAGTGGACCTTTTAGTTTCACAAGGACATGAGGAATGAACAGAAACAATGTGTGATTCCGTCTGAACATAATTACTCTATATTTATTTAAATGATGAAACTTATAACAGTTGAATGAGAGACAAATATATCAGAGGTATTAAAATGACTTAAAATATAATTTCAATTACATCATTAAAAAAAGCTCTTGGATATATTAAAAATTACGGGCCAGCCCTAATTAGATTATTAAAGGTTTCATTTAATATAAATGAACAAATTCAATAAAAAAGTACAAAGATGTACAAACAATCCCAATGTAAGCGCTTAAAGACCAAAACGAAAGTTTTATATAGTTCTTATCTCTTCAAACATAGTGAGCCGGTGCCGGCGTCGCCAAGGAAAGATATCAACGGCGTGCCGATAATGCTTTAGAGATCCGCCTCGACTGAGATGTTTCCCCTCCTCCTTTTCCCTCCTTGTTCCCCCTTCCCCTGGTGTAGTGTCTTGGTTGCGTGGCAACGTTTCCCCTCCGCGCCTGCGCTGTTAGTTCGCCGAGCTGTAAACGTGAAGCTTGAGAGGTATGGGGGTCTTCTTGAGCGAGTGGGGAACGGACCAACATGTGGAGGTAGCAGCAGGGGATCCCTTTTGGACTGTGGGCACGAGGACGGCGTGCCATATAAGTTGACTTAATAGATTGCGGCCTTATTCCGAATTTTCGTTTGGCACCGTCCTTCTAAATTCCATTTCGAATTAATGTCTGTCTGGGCCATGTTTCTTCAGTCTTCGGTTAGTTATGCAAAAACCTCCACCTGCTTAGTTGTCCGTTGCCGGAAAGGCTAGCTTTCATTTTGACTTAGTTGCTGCGAGGTCTTAGAGGCCTGTCATTTTAAATTGTTCAGTGGGACTCGACATGCGCTGTCTATAGGGGACCTGTAAATTAACTGTGTGGGTCATTGACGCAAGGCTCTGGCCTAGCATGAATCATTAATATCTGCATTATTTTCATTCTATATTTATGATTTGTATTTCCTGTATTTAATGAGGTCTCATGGTTTAGTAATCATTACTGTAATTTCTGAAACTCTTAATTGTTTATTAATCATTTGGGATTGTAATGTCTGCAGCTCTTAATATTGTTATTAGTCACGTTCGTAATATCCAGGGCAGATATTTGAATTGTACGTACGATTTGCTTTGTGTCTGCTGTGCAGATGTGCTCTATGTGCATGTGTTATGACTTGTTATTAGAAAATATAAAGTTATTTGCATGGATACCTCTTTGTTTCTTTACAAGCAACTATGAACTAGCTTGAGTCATTTGAGGCTCATCACTATAATAGTACGTGAATCAGGAAGGGCGTAAGACCGTGTTTCGTTCTTGTTTTGGCCTAGTATTCCCTTCGCTGGTTCAGTAGTAATTTAAAAGATATTCCAAAGGTTCATAAATATTGTAGGACCGGAGGTCGGAAGTTCGCTGGCCGGAGTCCAGCAGTCAACATGGCGTCAGGGCACCTGTTTGTTAGAGAGGGAGTGTGCGGAAATGCGGCTAGGCCCACCTCCGGCTCTTGGACCTGTCTGTGAACAGTCCGAATCAAACATGATCAGAACTGGTACACAGACAGTTACCAAACTGGGCAGAAAATGCCTGCAGAATGATAAGAGGAGTTCGGGGAATAAAACTGATAGGAACTCACCAGACAGGGAAAGTAGCTTCTAGAGCTCGAAGCGTAGCATGTCCGGATCTGAATAATGCGGAATCGCGAGAGTCGCGGGCGTTTACATACTTTCAAAAAAAAATTAATTAAAAAATTAACTACTATGCTGTGTACAGACGGACTTAACTACTTAAAGGAATTTATAGGGATAGCATCCCTTTTCTAACTGACTACTTCTTCGGTTACGGCCAGACAGAAGTCGTGCTGTGCGTCTCGTCGGTCCACCGATAATCTAATGCAGTCCGTCTGGAATCGCGACGCGAAGTGTCCCCGGAGGGGCCACATCTCTTAATTAAAAGGAATAACTCAATCAAAAGGTGGGGGGGGGGGGAGACTTTGGCGTCCGGACCGAAAGGTTCTGAAGTTATACGAAGATCTCAGAAGGGCTAAGCAGACGGAAAAGGCGCTCGCCGCGCGCTAAGGTCGCAATCGCACCGCGACTGCTTCCAAAGTCGATTATGACAAGCTGTCTCTTATGGGAGGGATGAGTAGTGCGTTGTGGCGGCCAAGAGGAGAATCTGGAGGGAGGTTAGCAATGTCGCCACCAGGTGTCGCGGGCGTTAGCTCCACTCCCTGGCGACAAGTGCAGAAGTTACTATTTGTACCACTAGATGTCGTGTGTGGTCCATATTTGCACATATTTTCTGTGGCAAATCGTTCTTGAAGTAGGCCACTGCCTGGAGAGTTCACGTCAGGGCAATGATCCTGGGCTAAATGCTGAGAACCAAAAGGGGGGGGGGGAGAATGAGGGGTGAGGGTGGACAAAAAACGCCACGAGGCTGGGAAAGAGGGTCCACGAGATACTCGGTCGTGCCGAGACTCGCTGGGCTCAGCAAGCTTCTTAGAAATAGAGCTTGCAAGCCAGAAGCTGCTCTATGCAAATTTAGTCATGTAGGGAATTAATATTACAGACCACGGACGTGACTGCGAGCGGGAGAAATGTCTTCTGGGCTGCTCACGACGTCTTTAGACTTGCGAAAGATCAGATTGGCCCCTGAGAAAAGGTGCCTCGGGCCACTGCAGCAAAGTTGAACTAAGTAGAGTACACAGCCTAACAAAGTGTAAATCACCCTTTTGTAACCAAATTATATGGAAAATAAAATTTCCAAAAATAATTTAAAATTATAATAAAATCAAAAAACAAAAACGTGCCGAAATACTTAATTTCCGGCACAGACGTTATCACGTCGGAAAAAAAATGTATTACTTTTTTCAGTGCTAATATCAGATGTGCAAATGTTTTAAACTTTGCTACTCTTATAAGCCAAAAAAATCATAATTTGAATAACGAATTTCTAAGCTGTCAGAAATTCGTTTAGTTGATATTTTAAAGGCTATTATTTGTTTTCCTCCCCCACAATTTTGGACGCCCCATTTGACTGGAAGATATTCCGTGCAACCTGAACCAAGCGACAGTTGACGCTAGGAGCGCCGCCGGCGTCAAGTAGGGAATGGCGCATGCGCACACACACTAACGTCGAGTTTCTGTCAGGAATTGCTGTCAAAGGTTCATTCCAAAATGTTCCGATTAGCTTCCTTGCGCAGGAACAGCAAATAAAAGAATACAAGTTCAACCTAATGGTATGTATTGAATTTTGAGTGTATATCAATTTCTAAAAAAAATAAGTTATTTGATTGGTGTTTACGTTTTAGGGGCGCTCGAGTGGAAGATGGGAGATACCTCCCTCCCCCCCCCCCCCCCCCGGTGGGCACTAGAAGCCAGGGCCCCGCGGTGGTGTTTTTCATTTTTGTTTCGCTATAGTGCGGCCCTGGTGTTATGTTAGAAATATGCACATTAATGGGAAAAGGGAAATAAAAATTTTATGAGCATGTGAATTAAAATATTGATCAATATAAATTTCAATTCATTATTTCGTATGAGTAAAAAAAATAAAATATGTTATTGCCGAATTTATTTACGCGATTTATAGGATTTTGATCGTAAGATTTTATAAAAAAAACCCGACCCAAGGATAATTTATCAGGAAAGAAATTCAACATTTTTTAAGATGACCCAGCTAAGCAATGCAGACTAGCAGGAGTGATTGGCGGGAGGGGGGACTCACCGAGGCCGTGGTAGGCGTACAGCAGCTCGGCGCGTGTCATCATGTCGATGGTGCCCACCAGCGCTGCGTCACACTCGCCCGAGCTGATGAGCTCGTGCGCCTGCGCCAGGCCGCTCAGCCCCGCCAGCTCCTCCGAGTAGCTCGCGTAGCTCGGGCCTGCACACACCCTGCCTGTCACTCAAGGGTGCCCGCCCCAGTATCTAGCCTCCACAGTATCTAGCCTCCACAGTATCTAGCCTCCACAGTATTTAGCCTCCACAGTATCTAGCCTCCACAGTATCTAGCCTCGACAGTATCTAGCCTCCACAGTATCTAGCCTCCACAGTATCTAGCCTCCACAGTATCTAGCCTCCACAGTATCTAGCCTCCACAGTATCTAGCCTCCACAGTATCTAGCCTCCACAGTATCTAGCCTCCACAGTATCTAGCCTCCACAGTATCTAGCCTCCACAGTATCTAGCCTCCACAGTATCTAGCCTCCACAGTATCTAGCCTCCACAGTATCTAGCCTCCACAGTATCTAGCCTCCACAGTATCTAGCCTCCACAGTATCTAGCCTCCACAGTATCTAGCCTCCACAGTATCTAGCCTCGACAGTATCTAGCCTTCACAGTATCTAGCCTCCGCAGTATCTAGCCTCCGCAGTATCTAGCCTCCGCAGTATCTAGCCTCCACAGTATCTAGCCTCCACAGTATCTAGCCTCCACAGTATCTAGCCTCCACAGTATCTAGCCTCGACAGTATCTAGCCTCGACAGTATCTAGCCTCCACAGTATCTAGCCTCCACAGTATCTAGCCTCCACAGTATCTAGCCTCCACAGTATCTAGCCTCCACAGTATCTAGCCTCGACAGTATCTAGCCTCCACAGTATCTAGCCTCCACAGTATCTAGCCTCCACAGTATCTAGCCTCCACAGTATCTAGCCTCGACAGTATCTAGCCTCCACAGTATCTAGCCTCCACAGTATCTAGCCTCCACAGTATCTAGCCTCCACAGTATCTAGCCTCCACAGTATCTAGCCTCCACAGTATCTAGCCTCCACAGTATCTAGCCTCGACAGTATCTAGCCTCCACAGTATCTATCCTCCACAGTATCTAGCCTCCACAGTATCTAGCGTCCACAGTATCTAGCCTCCACAGTATCTAGCCTCCACAGTATCTAGCCTCGACAGTATTTAGCCTCCACAGTATCTAGCCTCCACAGTATCTAGCCTCCACAGTATCTAGCCTCCACAGTATTAAGACACTTCAGTATTTAGCCACACCAGTATTTAGACACTCCAGTATTAAGCAGCCTTAGTATTTAGCCACTCCCACATTTAGCCATCCTAGTATTTATCCACCTCAGTATTTACCCAAACCAGTATTTAAACTCCCCCCGTATTAGACCTTTTAGATTTAGCCATCACAATATTAAGTCACCCCTGTATTTACCCACCTTAGTATTTAGTTACCCAAGTATTTATCCACCACAGTATTTGATCTCCTCAGTATTTATCCACGTCAGTATTAAGCCAGCTCAGTATTAAGCCACCTCAGGATTTAGCCACCTCAGTATTTAGCCACCCCAGTATAAAACCACCCCAGTTTCTACTAAAAAAATTAATAATTTACAACCTTGCATGATTTAAAATCAGGCAGAACACTTATTCGATTAAAATTAGAGGTCTGGTAGGTCAGGTAGGTCTGGTAGGTCTACTAGGTCTGGTAGGTCTGGTAGGTCTGGTAGCTGTGGTAGGTCTGGTAGGTCTGGTAGGTCTGGTGGCTGTGGTAGGTCTGTTAGGTCTGGTAGCTGTGGTAGGTCTGGTATGTCTGGTGGCTGTGGTAGCTGTGGTAGGTCTGGTAGGTCTGGTAGGTCTGGTAGGTCTGGTAGGTCTGGTAGGTCTGGTAGGTCTGGTAGGTCTGGTAGGTCTGGTAGGTCTGGTAGGTCTGGTAGGTCTGGTAGGTCTGGTAGGTCTGGTAGGTCTGGTAGCTGTGGTAGGTCTGGTAGGTCTGGTAGGTCTGGTAGGTCTGGTAGCCGTGGCAGCCGCCAGCCAGCGCGCTCACCCTTGGTGTTGAGCCAGTAGGACACGCGGTTGGACAGCATGGAGCGGTTGTGCCCCACGATGCTGAAGCCGCCCTCCGCCTGGCCGTGCTCCAGCCACAAGGACTCCGACTCGCTCACGAAGCAGCCGATGATGATGGCGGTCCTGGAGTTGCGCAGCGCCGCGGGGTTGTTTCCTGCCGCACATTCAAGTCTCTCAGGACTCCGCCTGCCGGCCGGGTGCAGCCCGCGGCATTGGCTCGCCGCATCGCGGGAACATGCGCAAACATCGCAGCCCTCGGCGCACGGCAGTCGGCAGCAGCCATTCCGTGGGGAATGGAGCGGAAGTCGATGAACGGAAACGTGACGCAAAAATTGCAACTCAAACCCGTACGTGGTTACTTTCATAAACGTTAGGATACACGCCAAACGCATTGGTGTGCCGAGTGAAACTTTTATGATGGTGACTACTCCGAAATAAATTTCGTGAATTCAAATAGCCGTAGTAAAAAAAATCTAAAGTTTTAAATAAAATAAAATATTCTATGTAAATTATCTGAAGGGTCTCGGTAGCGCAGTGGGATGACGCGAGCTTGTGAACTTTAAGGGACGGGGTTGGAATCTCGTCACTGTTATATTTTTACTTTTTTAATAACATAATATAATAATATTATACAATAATGTTGTTTCATCTCAATAAAGTTAAGGTTTGTCTGTAGTAATTATTAACTAACTATTTCATTCGTTTCAGCAAAAACTTCAACTAAACATAAACCAAATGTTATAACATGTGTTACGTGCTTTAAAATATTTCAGGTTAATATTTTAGTAAGTATAACATCTCACGTGTGCGTAAACTTTAAAGCATTAACTATTTAGTGAATTTTAACAATATTTTAATGAATTTCCTTGACGACAATTTATTTGCAACATGAAGAACACGAGAACACGTGAATTTGCTCATTACCGAGGTTAGAAGTTCACACAACATCGGCGAGCACGGAGGGACTCGCTCACATATTTTTTTTATGAAAGTGACTTGTTTTGTTTGACGCTGGTGATTCTAATTCACACTTACTTACACCATCAGACGTTATCAAATACCATTTCTGCAATGTTCTGGGCGGAAAAACATGGCGCTGGCGAGGTAAAACAAAATATCCTCAGCTACTTCTCAGCATGCCGTCTCCTGATAGTTCCTAACTCCATGCTTTCGATAGTATTTTCACTTGGGCACAGGAGTAAAATACAGTAGCTCACGCAGGGGTATAACTACGCCTCCATCGCAGTGATTATCTTTTTTCTAACCTAAGTTTAAAACTAAATTCGTTTGGGAGGGGTCTAGGTAGGAAAGACTCTAAGTGCGTCTCAGGCCGAAGCCTAAACGCCTAGACCTGCAGGGTTTAAACCATGCAGGAGGGGTAGCATGCATCGTGTGCTAGGAGGGGATTGGCCAGCCATGGCAGCGATTGGCGCCATGACTAACTCCCCACATTGTTAACTCTAGACTAAAACTAGATAAGTTGGGCCCAGGTAAAACCTGCATAGACGCGGTTTAAAACCTCGAGCTCTTTGGCTTGATGTAAGTTTTTGGACATACGGCATTTCTTAGCAATAGCGTATGTCCAAAAACTTACATCAAGTCATGCACTCCCATTGCACAAATCTTTTAAAGATAACCTCGGGCTCTTTCTTGCAGGGTGCGAAACTCATGCATTAATAGCAAGCAGGTTTGGCTTCGGAAAACAGAAGGATGGTTCCGGAAGAAGTGTTGGCCGGAGTAGAAAGTGTCTACCATGTGGGGGCTGGGCACTTGCACATTGCTGTCCGCATTGTGGTTGTTTGTTGTTTTTTTTTTGGGGGGGGGGGGGGGCGGCGCTGGTTTGTTCGGGGCGACATTTTGTCGTTTCGCGCCAGGCTGCCAGCCAGCCTGTACCTAGATTAAGAAGGTGAAAACATCGCGGTGGGGACGCAGTTGCCAGTTGCCTTCCACGTCGGTGTGAAGTGACACCATCAGGGCCGGTGCAAGGTAAATTGGCGCCCTAGGCGAAAAAACTTAATGTCCCCCCCCCCTCCTCCACCCCGGACACACCAAAAAAATTTTCCTTGCCTCAAAATACATCACATAAGCCTAAGATTTTGTCAACAATCAAATGTAAGCAGGCTTGTGTTTTTTTTTTTTTTTTTTTACTTATTACAAATCATAAACAGGTCACCGTGGACTTTAAATAATTACTTATATCAACATAAACATTCCAAACTGTTACAAAAATCCATTTTCATCTAGTTTCAATAATCGTTAAACACATGATATGAGGTGTTGTGTGTCGTGCTGCGCCGCCCCCAGCTACTTGGCGCCCTAGGCGGTTGCCTAGTTCGCCTGTGTGGACGCGCCGGCCCTGGACACCATGCTCACTATGGCAGGGGCAGCGCGGGGAGGAATGCGCGAAGGTAGTCACCAGAGTCGACTATGGCCTCGTACGTCTTCTCCAGAATCCTCCAGGTCAGCGAGTCCATGCGGAACGTCTGCGCGTGCGAGATGCCGAAGAAAGTGGTGTCGAACTTGTCTTTGTCCTGGACTACGCCGTGAAGTTTCGGCAGACCATTACTTTCTGAAAGAAAAAAAATTGGTTGTCTGTAAAGTCGGTTTACGGACGATAGTTTAATGCGACAACGTCATAACAAAACATTGATGAAATGATTGCATACTTTTTTGAATAAAATTGAATCATTTTTATTGAATTATCACTATTTTGTATGGATACAAAGAAGGAGTGAAATGAAATCTACAATTTAATTGATAAATTTACTTTTATTTGCACTCATTAATTAAAATATGTTTATTACTTTAACGAAGAGATTATTTTAACTGTAACTTTTATACATGTTTGCTATTTAACTTCAGGATCGCCGAGAATGTTTTACGCTTTTTCGCAATTACACATTTAACGACGAAGTTTGTTCGTCGTGAAATTAAACGTAGAATTTAATAAAAATGTCATTGCAGTTAATAAAATAAGTATTAGTAAGTTTAAGAAAGAATTTAAGCTTTAATCTCCAACCCAGACGCTCGTGGTGCGCTGGGGCCGAGATTAAAATTCGTCGAGAATATTTTACGATTTTATGTCTTCCAGTGCTCAAAAAGATATGAAATTGTGGCCCCGGGCACGAAATTTTATTTATAATTCATTAATAATAACGCCCCTCGCGATAAACAAAGGAAAATATGTATTAACGAGTGCCTGGTTTCCGCGGAAGCGGTTAGATAGCGCGATTCGTTCGGTTCGCGTCCGTTACCGTAGATGACAGCACCGTAGGGGAATAATATCTATTATTTCGTTTTTATAATACGATTTTATAACAAATACGCATCCCAAATACACCAAACTTATTTATAATGTGTTATTATATGTTTTAAAACATTGTGTAAAAGATCCCGGGTGTAATTTTAATTATTATGTGTAACTGTAAAGCACCATTGTTCGTACAAAAACGTATTTGAAAATTCAACATTACTTTTAAATAACCGTACCGATTGTGCTGAAAATCGGTGGACGATCGTTAAATTACATAATATTAATAATTCAAACGACGAAAACATGATTGAAAAGTCAAATCAATGGTTGTTCCAATCGAGTGGAAAAGAGATGCGGCGTAAGCGTACAATGAGCGTAACGGGACACATCGTAGTGGGCAATGTGCGTTATGGGACACTTTTTCGTGCGTGCAGCCGGCGTTCATCGATTTATTAGACGTTGTCACGTCAAAAAAAATTAAAACATTATTGTGATGTAATACAAAATCAAAACTCTCCATTGCATTAATAATTTAAAGAACAAACCAAATTTGTAAAGTGACCTGTACTTTTTTGTAACTAGAATAAATTATCCATGTAAAATACATATATTTGTAAATTCGTACATTTACATGAAAATAACTAGCACTTTAAAATATTGTTCGCTGTTATACTGGGTTCGGATTATTACCCGAGCATTTATGCTTTGTGTTGTCCCAGTACCTCAAATAGTGAAAGTTATTTGTAAACAGTTTCCTTAATAGCTTTCCAGTATCAACTGCGCACATTAAAAAGCTTAATAAAACATAGTTGAATATTAGGATATCTTCAGATCATGTAACAATTTTTGTAAGAAATACTCAGTATTATCTTGGAAAACTTATTTCACATATGCAAAAATAGTCATAGGTTGTGTTGTACAAATTTACAATATCTTTCTTGTGGTATTACAAACTATTTCCTTAACAACTGGTGTCCAAAATAATATTTTGTAAAAGTACATATAATTTTTTCCTGTGGACAGGCCGTGGAGGTGAAAGAATGTGGGAGTGAGCGTTTTCGACTGTACCGACGTTTCGCCCTAGATTGCAGCAAGCATCTATATGGATGAGAAACAACATACAGCTAGAACTTTTGTTAGCTTGAGACAGTTTGCCCAGATATCCTTTGCAGTTAGCTAGAGCTGCTGGTCCACTGGACCTTTATCTCCTGCCTAGGGCAGGGATTCCCAACGTTATAGCAACTACGTACCACTTGACGTTTTTAGAAATTTGGTGTGCAACTAGGCACTAGGCCTACTTATTCTATTAGTTTACTGGTTATCATTTTTGAAATTTATGACATGATTGAAACGTCTGTTGCAAAATGGCAGTTTAATTTATAACACATAACTCTGAAAACAAAAAGGGGGGGGGGTGTCTGTAAAGTTGGTTTACGGACGATAATTTTACGTGATAACGTCATAAGAAAACATTGATGAACAATTGCATACTTTTTACATATTAATTATTATTAGTTTTTTAGTTTATATAATTTGTTTAAATATAATCACAAACAATTAGTTAAACAGCCTGCCTTAACCTATTTGATATTAAATAATATTTTCTCGCACAATGGTTGGCCGGTTGACTTGATGTAAGCTTTTGGACATACGCCATTGCTAAGCACATGTATGTCTGTAGAAGAAAACAAAAAAAAACCCAAAATGCAAAAACACAAATCAAGCAAAAAAAAATTGCTTTTGTCAACAGGATATAAAGAACACATAATATTTCATAACAGGAATTTTTTTTTGATCTCTTAGTCCATTTTTCTTTGTTTTTCTTTGTTTGTTGACCATATTCCTGTTATGGAATATAATGTGGTGTTTATATCCGGTTGACAACAGCAATTTTTTTGCCTAATTTTTGTTTTTGTATTTTGGGTATTTTTGTAGTTTTCTTCTACAGACATACATACTTGTGCTTAGTAAAGGCGTATATCCAAAAGCTTAAATCAAGTCATGCACTCCCATTGCACAAATCTTTCAAAGATAATATAGTTGGCCGGTTCTTGCACGCTCGGCTCATGCGGAACGTGACAAAGAGTCATGCTAAATCGTGTGTGCAGCCGGCGTTGATCGGTTTATAAGACGTTATGAAGTGGAAACAGCCACTGGGCACCTCTGAAGCCGGTGCGATCCTCCACCTCCTCGGTGAGGCTGGAGTTGTCCAGCAGCCGGGCTCCCAGCTCGTCCACGCTGTCGCACTGCGGGAACACCCCCGCCATGCCGGAGATCACCACGTCCTGGGGGTCCGCCCCTGCCGCGCGCGCGTCGCCCATCGCTGCCGACCCTGCAACACCCGCGGCGCGCGTACAGCCACTCCTGCGTGGACCTGTTACAGTCGCGTCGCCCATAGCTGCCAGCCCTGCAACACCCGCGGCGCGCGTACAGCCACTCCTGCGTGGACCTGTTACAGTCGCGTCGCCCATAGCTGCCGACCCTGCAACACCCGCGGCGCGCGTACAGCCACTCCTGCGCGGACCTGTTCCAGTCGCGTCGCCCATAGCTGCCGACCCTGCAACACCCGCGGCGCGCGTACAGCCACTCCTGCGTGGACCTGTTCCAGTCGCGTCGCCCGTCGCTGCCAACCCTGCAACACCCGCGGCGCGCGTACAGCCACTCCTGCGCGGACCTGTTCCAGTCGCGTCGCCCGTCGCTGCCAACCCTGCAACACCCGCGGCGCGCGTACAGCCACTCCTGCGCGGACCTGTTCCAGTCGCGTCGCCCGTCGCTGCCAACCCTGCAACACCCGCGGCGCGCGTACAGCCACTCCTGCGCGGACCTGTTCCAGTCGCGTCGCCCATAGCTGCCGACCCTGCAACACCCGCGGCGCGCGTACAGCCACTCCTGCGTGGACCTGTTCCAACTTGCTTTCTTGTCTGTTTGCTTGTCTGTTGGGTGCAATGATTTTTTTGTTTTGCTTAGCAAAGCCCTCGGATTCGTGGCGTTAGGCTTCGAGTTTAACAGTACAGTATTGCGGGTTGCATAAAGCACCAATACGCAGGCGGTGCCTAAATCATCGACGGCTCCAGGGTTTAGTTTTTAATAGGATAAAGGTAGGAATAACTTCATAAACATGATGTAACATTTGACATAAATCTATTTTTAATTATTTAGCTACTTTTTTTAATGCTCTTTAAATTTCACATCTTCAGAATAGACGAATCTATAACATTTTCTCAGCATTAGACTTTTTCGAAATATGAAAAATCTCATAATTTTAATTTAATTATTTTTAATTACTTCGTGGTATGATCTTTAAAAAAATTGAAACAAACAAGAGGAGGGATCACATACAGCACTAGAGGTATACATTGTCTGTCCTGGACAGGCATCAGGCTTGAGGATTGGGATTGTATGTCCACCATCTTGGATTGCGACTTCACGGCGGCCATATTGGATGACATTGACCTTTAACCATGAACTTAAAAATTTTCCCAACTTTGCCAAATATTCCTCAAAATTTTATTAATTAAATTTTTCTTGATTTTATAAGTATAAAAATTACAGATTTTCAAGATGGCGGACGTAACAAAAATGCATCGTCCCAGTGTCCAAGATTGCAGGTTTTACATAAACAATGAATTTTTTTATAATTTTATTTAAATTGCAACTATTTTTTTATTTTTTTATTAATAAATTACATGTTTACTCTCGCCGGGAATCGAACCGAGGACCGAAATCGATTAAGTTACTAAAAATTTGAAGTAAGCAATTTTATATTAATTTTTTTTTTCAGAAATATTTGTGGTTGAAAATTATAATTTCATGTTTACGGTCAAGGTCAAGGCCAAAGCTACCCACCAGAGGCTTCCCATGGGGAATATAAGCCTCAGTGGGGAATTTTAGTTCTTTCAAAAACAAAATTCTTTTGAGGCATTTCGAATTTCGAATTTTTGAATTAATATAATGAGAATTTTTTTTCTCTCGAAATAGCGAAATTTCTAGGAATTTTGAGTCATTTTGAGTCTTTTTTATAGGAATTTTGAGTTAAATATGGCCGCCATGACGTCATCGGAGATGTAGGTTCCGAGGCAACAGACACCGCCACCACTACATCCAGAACCTAGTCCCCTAACCGGCCATCCTATACAACTGATGAGCTTTAAAAAAATACCAATTTACGTAACATAATAATTTTATCACCAAAAGTACAGCACGGTCTAACTTATTTTTCTATTTCATCGCCAAAACGATCGAGGCATTTGTCAGCTTCTCGACGCCTTCTTCGAAGAAGTCAGCCGCCAGTGAATAGAGATACAGGGCCAGCGCCTGTGTAACCCTCTCCCTCAAGACGCTGCTGTGAGGCGGGTGGACTAAGCCCGCGGCGCCTTTTGTCCCGCACTATTCGCATCTCTCGCAAGAAGTCTCGACGCGGGAGCCAGCAACAGAGCTGTGGCTATTTATTTCCGGTGAAACGTTCTTAAGAGTAACGAGAATAAAATGTATGTAGGGGGTAAAAAGCAAAGCTCTTTGTGACATTCAAAATTTATAAATATATTTTCTGAAACTGGTGCGGATTGTGAGGCATCAATCATCGAATGTGCATTGCGATAACAATACTAATAATAATATAATAATTATTTAATTTGTAATTGCTGTAACAGAAGTGACATCTTCAAGAGAAACGAAATTCAAATAACTTTGGAAGAGCATTTACAATGTTATTTATGTTCAGGTGGGACGGACTGCCTAACATCAATCTCCTAAATTAAGTATAATACAAAAAATATTTTTTCTGCAGCCTACAGACACAGGTAGATTTCAAATTTGATATATATATATATATATATATTACATTCGGAAACTTTTTTTGTAAGTTCTAGAAGCTTTTAGAACTTTGAAGATACTTTATGCAAAATGCACCCTACATGTTCTATATACATATATATCGCTCAAATAATTTTCACATATTACATGCAGACAAAAATTTTCAAAACGGGTTTTATTCAATGTAGCCAGTATTTTCTAGGAATTTCTATTTTATTTTCAACAATAATGACATGCATTAGCTTTTAATTAGCTCAGCGTATACAGACTGTGAGCTATGCCGCTAGTGAAAACAAAGGGTAAATTTGCGCTTAAGAGTTTGCAGTTATTGAAAAAAAAATTAATTCAAAATCTGTTGGTGGTATTATAAGATGTATAGTGATTTGCAACGGGCTCAATATTGTGTCTACTAATGGAAAAATTTGTTTGTTTTTTTCAGCAACATAATTTTGGTCACACTTCGTATTGAAGGTAGGCCGTATCAAAAATTGTTTTGGACAATTGTTAGATAATATTTTTAAGGCTTGTAGTTAATTTTAACGAATTTTATAATTTGTCTCATGAGAGAGTAATGAATAATTTTGTCCTTCAACCCCCTACATTTCCCACCTCTAATTGGTTGGTGTTTATCAAAAGAAAACCTTTCGAGAAAAAAATTGGTACTGCTCTTATAAAGTATATTAGCTTCAAAATGATGAAATATAATTTTTATAATAAAGGAGTTAAAGTGCCTTTTTTTCAGTTTTTAAATAAATCGTTTTAATTTCAACCCCTTGGTTCTACTTTTTTTTCCATTATGGAACTACACCAAGATTATCCATCTCTTTATTTTATGTATCAGTCTTGAAGTAACTCGTGACAAATCACGGCAGTACCCGGATATATGAAAAGTGATGTATATTAACTGTTTTCTAGTTGATTTTTTTGAGGTTTAGGGGAAACCTTCCGGAAGTCTCACTGTGATAGCGGCAGCAAAATATGATAGTAATTCCTCCTACTCTACCGTAAAATGCAAGGGAAAGATCTCAGGTTGAGATCCTGACCCACCTGGAAACTGGAAACACTTGTAGTGTTCCAGAGAAACGGGCGGTGAAGGCTGAGCTGGAACTGGAACCGAACTGATCCGTCGCGAGCGGCCGACACTCGGAGGCGCCTGCGACAAAGTGCTTCCTTGCAGCGAGCTGCGACCCTGGTTGTAGCTTTGTTCCACAGTGGCGCGGCCGGCCTGAATTATTCACGCGCCGCGGGGGTGCAAATGAGGCAATGACCCCGGGAAGTCGGAGCTCTGACGTGCGCCTGCGAGGCTCATTATTCCAGGGGTCACGGGCGGGGTCATTGATTTGGCAGCGAGTGTCGTTCACACCGCCGGCACTTTCCTCGTGGTGTCGCAGGGCACAGCCTGCGCGGTAGCCGTGGAGGCCTTGCCCTTCCGCCCCCGAGTTACTGCAACACTGATGCATGAAATCATGGGCGTCGCAACCGGGGGGGGGGACACTACCTTCCCCTCCCCCAATAATAAAAGTCTTCAATTTCGTCCCCTCCAATAATACATTTAGTTTCGTAGTTTCGTAGTTTCGTAGTTTCTCCTGATGTTTAAATTAATGATTTTGTGTGGATACAGCACCAGCAGATATGTTAACTGTGTTTTCACAAATGTGTTCTCTGAAAATATTTTTTTATAAAAAATAAATTAAATATTGCAAATTTAGAAATTTTAAGAAAGAAAAATGCCTAAAAACCACCTTTTTGCACCTTCAAACCCCAAATTTTCCCGGGGGAGGACCCCCGGACCCCCTGCTTTTTTTTCCAGGGTATGGATATTCCTCAACAACTTAATCAATTGAAGTCCCCCCCCCCCCCCAAAAAAAAATATATATATCCTTGCGACGCCCATGAATTAAATAAAGAGATGGAAAATCTTGGGTGTAGTACCATAATGGAAACAAAAATAGAACCAAGGGGGTTTAAATTAAAACGATTTATTTAAAAAAAAAACTGAAAAAAAGCACTTTAACTCCTTTATTATAAAAATAATATTTCATCCTTTTGAAGCTATTATACTTTCTAAGAGCAGTGCCAAAACCTTTTTTTTTCGAATGGTTTTATTTTGATACAACACCAACCAATAAGAGGTGGAAAATATAGGGGGTTAAGGACAAAATTGTTCATTACTGTCTTATGAAGTGCACACTATGAAATTCGTTCAAATTTACTGTAAGCTTGCGCTTCCAAAATCGTGACTGAGGACCCGGGTCTGATAATCGTAAACGTCAGGGAAAAAAATGTTTCATGGAAAACTTTCTGTGTATTTTTAAAGTTCTCTGTTTATTGAATGCATGTAGGGTGATTATGGGCAGCATGCAGCATGCAAGCACCCGATCCAGATATGACTTGTATCTGTTAAAACCCATGCAAAAACCATCGGGTTACCCCCTTACTTCCCCCCCCCCCCGGGAAATAAAACTTATTTACGCCCTTGCTGCTGAGTAATGGCTAGGAACTGAAAAAAAAATTCGCAGCTTCACTCATCTCGAGGTTAGACTCCATGATCCTCTACAACACTCGGGCGAATGCCTCTTGCTCATTGGCCACTGACTTGTGCGACATGTCGACTGGCATGCTTGTGATTCGATAAGCCTTTTGGCTTAAGATTTGTTACTGGCTCAAATTCCTTCCGATGACCCCGTGAGTCAATCAGAGAAGCTACATATATGAAGATACGTGTGTTTTGGGTTTGTAGTGCAACGCGAAATGAATCTGCGTATTTTACCGGCATCTAGTAATGGCTAGCGGAACCCTCCAACTGAGACTAAACAAAGAGGAAAACCACTGCATCGTGGCGAAGAGGGATCTTCAGAAGCTATCGAGACTGCCCTAGCAGAGAACAGCAGGCTTGGAGGCTCCAGGGGGCAACTCCCCCCCCCCCTCCACCAAAACAGATAAGCTCGGGATCTGTGGGCTAAGAACCTGCGCGTTATAAGTTGATCTTCTTTTGCATGATTAAATAATGCATGCATTAAACATTTAATGGAAGATATAGCAAAGTGTTTGCTACATATAACTAACAAATGGGTAGATATAAAATCACACCATTTATTTACTAACACAAACTAACCCAAAAATATCAGAAAATATGATCCCTGGTTTCAGCACTGAGAAAATAAACCAGGGGCTAAAGGTTGTGGCTATTAGTTCAAACATTAAAAAGTATATGCATGAGCACGTTTTTCAGTTTATCTGTTAAATGAATAATTTTTCATTTGTTTGAAAATAAGCCAAGTGCTAAGTTGTATATATGGGGTGTGACCAAAACTGGACTAAAAGTCCATGTGCATTGGACTTCCCACGTGCTGGCTCAAGAGTCTTCTAGCTGTCGGTGGGCATGTCATGAAATAAATAAATAAATA
Organism: Bacillus rossius redtenbacheri; assembly: GCF_032445375.1. NCBI lineage: Eukaryota > Metazoa > Arthropoda > Insecta > Phasmatodea > Bacillidae > Bacillus > Bacillus rossius. Next base: position 2,745,460 of record NC_086343.1, read on the forward strand.
ACATATTTTGTGTAAATTTCTTGGCATGGAGCGTGCGCATATCGTTTCACACTCGTATCTGTTCTGAACGTTCTTTAAGTATAACTCCGAAAATTAATTTTCCAACCCTTTGTGATGTATGCGACGGAATGTATGGTTTAGTATGGCGTTTTACATGATCCATCAAACAATTTAAGGGTCTTTAAACAGTGAGAGTCATATTAAAAATTTCTAAAGGATATTAAAGAAGTGTACGAACCTTGTGAAGTTATGATAGAGCGTTAGTAGATTAGATTTCAGGTATAAATACGTAAGGAGGTTCAGGATTAACATGTTAACAGCATCACGTCAAAGTCGTCACATATCTTCCAAGGACTGAGCAAGTCATCTACGCACCAGACCACGTCCGGGGGTTTAGGATAACGTCACATTGAAAACAAATCTGTAAGTTGGCACGTTTTATTTCAGTTTAAATAAAATGAGTGAACACAATTCAGTTTCATCACAAACACTCGGAAGACATTGTTTTTTTTTTTGAGCACCCACCCAAGAACAGTACAGAAAAAAATACACAAAATACACAGAAAGAAGAAATTCAAACTCTGAACACGTGTGTCGTGCGTATTTATGTATTTGGTTGTAACACTTGTACCGCCGTGGACGGAGCGAGCTTCTGTCGCAGCGAGGCTTCCGTGGTCGCGACATAGACTATCCTGAACGCCGTGCGGAGACGCAATGTGGGGCGTGGTTGCACTGGAGGGAGACTTTGAAGCCACTGCTCGAGGCTCAGTCAAGAGACACGTCCTACTCATTTGATTTGCTTTAAACTACCAGGAATACTAACACCGCAGAGAACAGCCTATAGTTCAATTCATTGAAGCAAAAAAAAATTTTTGTTCGATATTTGCCGTTTTGCTTAATTTTTGAGGTAATCAACCCCTACGACGGCTACTGTTATCAAAGATTTTGTTACAGCAGAAAGGTTTGTTCATAGTTTAAATCAGGACAGACCGCTTGCTAGGGCACCACGAGGTCACGTGGCTAGGTGCCTAGGACGCCACAAGGTCACGTGGCTAGGTGCCTAGGACGCCACAAGGTCACGTGACCCAGCTGCTCCTGTCTCAGTGTCGTGACGTCACCAGTGCGCGGAGAGTTATGACTAGAGACCGGAAAAATTCGCGGGTTCAATGATCTCCAGGATAGACTCCACTACACTCTTAACACCCGGGCAAATGCCAACTGTTCATTGGCTGTTGACTTGTGAGTCGTCTCGACTGGGTGGTCTGTGATTCGACACTTCCATGAGTGAGGGTCTCTAATTGGCTCTCATTACTCCAGATTAACAGTGAACCCATGTCGGAAGCAGCACTAAGGTATAATTATTGTAATTGTAGCGTTTCACGAAATGAATACGCGAATTTTTCAGGTCTCTTGTTATGACTGTCCACGCAGAAGTCCGTCCGCTCTGAGCGGTGTGCGCGCTGTATTAGACTGAGCAGGCTCCCTCGCACCTCAGTCCACGCAAAGTCTCCTCGCGTCGTCGTCCATTCAAGAGGAACCATCATTTCTAATCGTTGCTTTTATTCGCGTTCCGCGCCCTTACAAATCCTGCCACACCTAATAGTGTTAATGAAGGCCGGTGACGGGTATCAGTTTAAAGGTCGGTCCAGGACGCCAATAGTGTGGACTGAAGTTAAGGGTTCTTGTTACATGACAAAATATTCTGCGAGCCGACGAAATAAAGTCTCCTGCCCGAGGTAAGCCCTGAGGTTAAAAGAAAAAAATTGGTTGTCTGTAAAGTCGGTTTACGGACGATAGTATAACGTGACAACGTCATAAAAAAACATTGATGAAATGATTGCATACATTTATGAATAAATTTGAACCATTTTTATTGAACTATCATTATTTTTTATGGATACAAAGAAGGAGTGAAATTAAATCTACAATTTAATTGATAAAATTACTTTTATTTGCACCCATTAATTCAAATATGTTTATTACTTTAACGAAGAGATTATTTTAACTATAACTTTTATACATGTTTGCTATTTAACTTCTTCCAATCTGTGTTATTCTGTTAAGGATAGGACGATGATAGGAAAAGTAGGAAACGAATGGGAGTGTTTCAAGTTTAATGTGCCTCGAAAAAGTCAAATCGATGGTTGTTACAATGGAGTGGAAGAGAAATAGATGCGGCGCAAGCGTACAATGAGCGTAACGGGACACAGCGCAACGGGACAATGTGCGTTACGGGACACTTTTTCGTGCGTGCAGCCGGCGTTCATCGATTTATTAGACGTTGTCACGTCAAAATCGTTTACACAAATTAAAGACGCAGATGCACTTGAACGAAAGAAAAGCAACAGTTGAAGACGACGGACTGGACTCCCCAGCACGCCGCTCACATCCGGCCGACGACCGTTACAATCGTTTCAAAAAGCGCGCCACCGGGAAAATGAATGAAGTATGTTTTCGAGGGAAAAGTACGCTCGGAAACTCAACATCTCTGCCAGAGGGGCAACAGTGCGTCCCGTGTCGCCAGGCCGTGAACCCGTGAAGATGAAGCCTGAATCATGTTTTCCTCCAGTCAATTGAAACTTTCTCTTCGCCAAGTGCAGCAGCCAGGAAGATAACACGTAACTTGCATCTGAGTGTTGCAACGTCTAGTTTACGGTTAGTTGACACGAGGCAATTGTGTTCAAGGCCAAAATCATCTTGCATTCCATCCGCATGTTGTGACAATCCTACAGTTACTGTGTAAACTAAAACTACAAATTATGAACATAAATTCAAAAATTGTTTTCACTTAGTTACTTGAAGTTAACATTCCTGTATTTAATCATACTTTTTCCCCACAGATAACAACACAAGTGGTTACGTATTTCTGTTCTGTCTTAAATTAAGGCAAATTAACATACATATTAAAAAAACACTACACATAATAGTCGCTAATACTGCAAAGCATTTATAAATCGTAAATTTTTATGACATAAATATATTATGTTGGTAATGCCAGTCATTAAATGAATTCAGTTAACAAAAATGTTTATCAACACAGCCTTCTTGTTTCAAATAATATATCACAAAATTCTGCATTTATGGTCGTGCTCTTTTACGTCTACGCTAAACTTCATAGAAGCAACTACCGTTTCCAATAAATTTTTAACTCAACAACACAATGTTTTAACTCAGCAACACAATATTTTAACTCAGAAACAAAATGTTTTAGATATGTATGAGAAAGGCCGAATTCTGTTACTAGGAATTACAGCAGTTTTTTTTTTTTTTTTTACTAGATAAACATTAATTTTAGAAGTTCACTCAGCCAGAATTTTCTTATCTTCAGCAAAGACTGCAGACCACATTTTCACACACATGGCTATATTGATAAAATCTGGATTAATCTTCTTTAAAAACTAAACATGCTTACAGTAGCCTCCAAATAATCAGTGTATAAACATGGTGACACGTGATTAAAAGCCCGAGTAATGCCATTAATACAATTGTTAAATTATTATCATATAGGATATATGTGCGAAATAATATCACTCAGTGTTTTAAATCTTGATATGCATAGTTCTTTATATAGAGCTAAAGGAGAAAAAAAAATTGTTCATACTCAAACTAAAGCCCTATCACAGAAATCAAAGACAGTCCCAATCCGTAGTAACTAGACAAAGTTTGCAGGAAAAATAAAATATTGCTTGACTGACACGATAATCTAAAAGGTTTGCCGGTGGTTTCCACGGTGTAAACGACGAGGAGCAGAGACAGGTACTATCCGCTCGTGTGATGGCTGGAACGAGTTCCGACAGGTTGCAGGCAGCGAAGTGCAGGACCACACACATCCCGAGTAGAGTCTGGCTCCGCCATTGCCTTCGTTTTCTGATGTACTTAGTTATAATCAGTCCTGACTAGTTCAACGGGGGTAGTAAAAAAAAAACAGGTTTGTAACCCGTTGTGCCTGAGAGCGAAGCCTGTGGCGATGTTCCACTGGACCCACGCCCGTGGCAGCCACTGGGCGGCCCGTGGCTCGTGTGGAGGCGGCGGAGCGGAGGCCGTCACGTGTAGGGGCGCGGTCTGTCCGGGTCCAGCGCCCGGGAGGCGGCCAGCTCGGGGTCGCTGGAGCGGCCCTCGGCTCGCAGGCGCATCCACGGCGCCTGGGGCGGCAGCAGCCCGCCGCCGGCCACGGGCCGCACGGAGAAGCGCCGCCCCCCGCCCGCCGGGGGCGGCCGCAGCGATGCGCGCCTGGCGCCGGCGCCGGCGGAGGGCGTGAGCGATGCGCGGCGAGACGCCGGCGGCCGCAGCGAGGCGCGCCTGGCCCCCAGCCCCGGCGGCGGCGTGAACAGCTCCTGCAGCGGCGGCGGCGGCGGCGGCGCGGCCTGTATGTTGGAGAGCGCGCGGAACAGGTCGCCCAGGGTGGTCTCCTCCAGGAAGCAGCCGGAGTCCTGCTGGCTGCTGGCCGCGCTGTGTCGCTGCGGCTGCGCGATGGTGTTGCGGCCGGCGCGCGTCTGGGCGAGGTAGCGGCGCGCCTCCGGGCCGGGGGGCGGCGGGGAGTGCCGCTCGGGCAGAGACCGCCGCCGCCTGCGGCCCTGCAGCAGCAGGCTGCCGATGGACCTGGCCTTGCTGCGCGTCCTGCGCGACGTCAGCGGGTTCTTCCACCAGGCGCCGATGTTGAGGAGCGAGGCGCGGCGGCCCGGGGCCTCGCTGCAACAGGCAGGGCACACGAGGTCACTAGGTCACCCGTGCCTTCACCGCCGCAACGAGACATACATAACGGTACTGGCACAAATACACACATTGTTTTCCTTCGTTCATTAACCATTCGTTCACTATATAGCTACTTTTTTTTGTTTCGCCATTTTTTTAACTACCTTAGTGTATAAAAAAACTATATTAACTACAAATATATACTGAAAAAAAAACATATATATATATATCCTTCCGAGACAGTTAAAATTTTGGGCCATTTCAGTTAAAATATTAATATATTTCAAAATTTTAGTTGTGAAACGTTTGATTAGGTACTGTTTTATTTGTTGTTTCAACAAGTTGTAATAAAGTGCTCTGTATAAAATTCAAGAAGAAAATGTTCCTAGTATATTTTGTGAATTCTCGCTTCAGGTTTTTCTGTATTCAATTAAATGTTTCAGATAAAGTTTAAAAAAATATTTCATAATTTTAAAAAGTTCCCATATATTTTGACAGAAAATCTAACGTTATTTCAAATGGTGCAATCGGATTTTTTTAGTGCTTTATTAGTGTTTTAATACGGTTATTTAAAAGTTGGAAAACTGCAAAATGTGAAATATCTAATGAACAAATAATTTTTAGAAATCATTCTGCAAAGCATTTAAGTTTGTTTTGAGCAGTGCAAATTTATTTCCGGAGCTCCGTCGTTAGAATCTGAGACACTTTGGTACGCAACTAGCTTAATTCACAGTGAGAAGCATATCTATCGCTGACCGGAGTTGAATGTCTAGCACTTAGCACGGAAACAGAACTTCGAGAATAGTGTCCGTGTTTGGCCTGCTGATCCTCGCGCTGTTCATAAACGAAGTACTAACTGTTCCCCACACACTCCTCGTGTCCGCACGGACGGGTTGTTTTCCCGCGCGGTTCCGAGAACAAGACGGGAGCGTTTGCAGAAGCACTTTGCCCGTCCAGGGACAACCAAAACACGTCCACTCGCAACTTTCCAAGCGGGACTAATATTTGACACACAAACATGTATCACAGCGATTTAGCGACAGAAGATGTCGCAAGTGGCGTGCCTCATTTGCGTTATTGTTAGAAGACAAGTTAGACTTGAAGCGTTTGTACTTGCACACAGGACTACAGCTACGCCTGAAGGCGTCTACGATGGGCGGGCGGACAGTGGCAAACGCTTCGCATTGGCATAGCAACATGTCTTTCAGTCCTCCATAATTGGGGGGGGGGGGGGAAATTGGAACTAGAAACTAGCTCGTGTTCAGTGGCTTTCAGGCTAGGATTCACAGCTACAGACACACCACGAATTTCCGGTGTATTTCACCGGCAAGCAATCCGCAACGGAACTTTACATTCAAGAATTGAAATAGCCTTCTCCCGGCTGTCTTCCCTGTTGTATAGGCCTTCCCTGTTGTAAAGGCATTCAGGACAGGAGGGAATGCAGTCGCAGTGTTTTTATAGAGGATGTTGGAGCCGCAGTTATGTAACTGCTAAGGCCCCTTTCATTCATACGTTCCCGTTCGCGTTTCCTTGAACGCCGCGTTTCCTGTGGAGCGTAATTGCACACGCTGTGTTTTTTAAACTGAAACGCTAGTAGTTAGGTTGCGCAGCGTTTGGGCGTTTTCCAATGACATCGTGTTTTATGGTACCTTTTACTAATATCACTGCGATCTACCGCTCACATGCAGGGTTGCCAACACTGGCACTGTCTCTCCTTCCAAGATCACTGTTGAAGTTGCATTCTGATCGTTGTTTGGTGTTGACTTGCTCAGAGAAGTAATTCAGGGCAAACCCGGTAAATTTGAAACTAAGGTGTTATTAAGGAGGTAAAATTGAGGCCGTGAGAGCCCATGAGGATCATAAAAACAGGGAATTTAAGAAGCAGCAGGGCCTGGTATTGGATTGTAAATACAAGCACCACAGCTGCTAATAGCGTGAACAGTCCTGCTGCGCGCGCACGGAAAGTCAGCCTGGGGTGTATGCAGCCAGCAGTTCCTGGTGTGTGGCGGGTGGCTTCCCTCGCCTGCCTGTCAGAGCTAGAGTCGGACCGCCGAGCTAGTCGACTATAGCTTGTCTCATCCTCATTTCCCCTCCCCTCTATTCCCAATGCGCGATACCTGACAGCGCTGTCTTGGTCCCAGTGTGCTCTGTTGCCATATATACGACATTGAGCACAACAGTTTTACACGCAACTTTATAACTTACGTACAAAAAAAAATAGGAATTTTTGTAAATACATTTTCTTGTTGTATTTCATCAAGTGCATGATTTGATAAAATTCCATTTGTTTATTTTAAGACAACTTAACTGAAGTAACTTGTTGCCATCAAGGGTTTTATACAATGTAATATTATATTCTGGTCCTGTTTGACCATAGTGCATAAGTCATAGAGTGCCTTGTTATTAAAAGTGGCCGGCTACTACAAATAGTTTCTCCTGTGAGATAATAAATGGGGTTTATAATTTATTTTTTTAATGTATACAACTTTAATTACTGTATAAGGACACTACTTTATGAGCCTAGAAAAATCAGTAATATTGAAAATGAAAAATATATATATTAAAACTCATAATAATTATGAATCATATCAAATATAATAACTTTAATGTTAGCAAGCCGGGTAGTACCAAAGTAGCAGCTAACTAAGAGTGGGACCCTCTATAAGCATGGTCGTGGAGCGCGCATCCATGTTTCGAGTCCGCCACTGTCAACAGAACTGTCCAAACTACGTGAAATGGCAGTGGTACGTTTTGTTTGTCCGATTTCACATGTCGAAAGTGTTTAATATTTCATAACTGGTGATTTTTTGACGTGACAACGTCTAATAAATCGATGAACGCCGGCTGCACGCACGAAAAGGTGTCCCGTTATGCACATTGTCCCGTTACTCTGTGTCCCGTTACGCTCATTGTACGCTTGCGCCGCATCTATCTCTCTTCCACTATAATTCTTAAAAAATACATTATTAAAAACCTTATAACTAATACCCAGTTGTATTATTAAGCTAAACAAAATTAAGAGTTAAAGAAATCATCTATTAAATAAAAATATTTTTTTAATATTTTTGGAATGATTAATTTTTTAAATAATGTTGTATAATTTAGACAGTTCTGTATCCATCATGTAAAAATATGTGAACGAGATTTTCAGTACTCGCCAGAGATGAGTAACATCTGACCTCGGCAACGAACAAATTCATGTGTTCTAACGTTGTTCATGTTGCAAATAAACTTATACGAAATTTAACGAAGAATTCTTCAAAATGATGCAACGTATCGTAAATATACTGATAAATAAAATATTTGCTTTTCAGGTAACAAAAAAGTACATCTCGCAATAATCCGTTGATTTATTTTAAAAATAGAAATAAGTGAAGAGAGTTACATAAGTGAATAGCAGCTTATAGAAATATTTATCAATACCTTTATTTTGCTTTTGTGTAATTATCTTAATAGGCGTCAAAAGCAATTAAATATTACCAAGTTTTTAAAAAAATATTTAGTTGTATTAAGAACAAATTTCTATTAGACCTTAAGAAACAAAGTTACTATATATATATATATATATATATATATATATATATATATATGGCTTTTTTTATAAGATTATAATAAAATTAACTTGTATATTATTTTAATCAGCTCAATAAAGTTAAGGTTTGTTTGTAACAAGTGTTTACAGTCTGATTTCAATCGTCCAAGCAAAACAAATATATACAAGCATATACTTAAGAGTTATAATATGTGTTTTAAAAGTGTTTCAGGTTAACATTTTAATAATGCCATAGAAGCATAACTTCTAACATGTGCGTGAACTATAAACGTTTTTACGATTTAATTGAAATTTAACAAGATGGAAAGTAATTTTAATGAGATTCTTTGTCTAAAAGTTTATTCACAACGCGAAGAACACGACAACACGTGAATTTGCTCGTTACCGAGGCCAGGTGTTGACACATCACCGGCGAGCACTGAAACCCTCGCAAACATGTTATTTATATTTATATATAAACACATAGGGACATGAATAATTCGCGGTTTCCAGGATAGTTTAAACGGTCCTCTGTACACTCGGGCAAATAACGCCAGTTCGTTGGCTGCTGACTTGTGAGTCGTCTCAAATGGTTTGCCCGTGATTCGTCACTTCTTTGGTTTGAGGGGTTTCTCATTGGCCCAGAGTCGCCCAGACGAGCAGTGAGCCAATAGCAAGAGCAGCTTAAAAGTATATGTGTATGAATTTCAGACTATCGCGAAATGAATCTGCGAATTTTGCCGGTCTCTAAACACACACACATATATTGCTCGGAACTCTCAACTCTGTGGTGTGTCGAGTGTGGCGGAGCCGCGCAGGTACCGACCTGTCGGCGCGCGCCCGCGCCATCTTGTGTATCTCGGAGGAGGCGTCCACGCCCGACCACGTCCACTCGGCGTTGTAGGGCAGCGGCTTCTCGCCGCCGTCCACGTGGATGTGCACCTCGCTGGCGGCCCTGGCGCGCGGCCTGGCCGCCCCCGCGCCGCCCCCGCCCCCAACGCCGCCCCCCAGGGTCCAGCCCGAGCCGCCCCACGCCTCCTCGCTGGCCAGGATGTCGCGGTCCGACAGCCCGTGCTCGCCGCTGCAACACGCGTCCCATCGCATTCCAACATGGCGCACACCGGGCTGCAGAGACCCACGGGCCAACACATTACAATACCTTCTATGCGTATTTATGTGTTAAAACAATCAGTAGAGACCCGTGAATTTCGCGGATTCAATGACCTCCAGGATAGACTCCAATATCCTTTACACACTCGGGCAAATGCCAACTGTTCATTGGCTGTTGAATTGTGAGTCGTCTCGACTGGGTGGCCTGTGATTCGACACTTCTATGAGTGAGGGTCTCTAATTGGCCCTCAGTTTTCCAGATTAACAGAGATCCAATGACAGAAGCAGCATTAAGGTATAATTATTTGAATTTTAGCATAACACGAAATGAATCCGCGAAATTCACGGGTCTCTAACAATCAGTGTCCAGTTTTTTTTTTCGTCAGAACAATGTCTACTGTTAGGTGTACATGTGTGCCAAATATCTATCAGTTAATATTCCTCTACAAAATGAACTTCTAAATATCATATACAATGCATTTTGCAGTTTATACTGACAGAAGTCTTGTTTAATATGTAAGTATAAGGTTGCGAAATTTTGGCATTCCCATTACTTAAGGATTAATTAGTGTGCGCTATAGTCAAGTGGTTAAGACGCCATAGAAACAAAAGGTCGTCTGTTTGGTGACTCACCCCGTGCGCGGCTCCACGCCGCCCAGCGCCGTCACGAAGCGCGCCCAACTTATCTAGTTTTAGTCTAGAATTAAGAGTGAATGGAGTTAGTCATGGCGAAAACGTCTGCCATGGCTGGCCAATCCCCTCCTAGCACATGATGCACGTGACCTTTTCTGCATGGTTAAAAACCCGCATGTTTAGAGCGTATAGGGCTTGCCCTGAGACGCACTTAGAGTCTTCCCTACCTAGACCCCTCCCTTACACACTTAGTTTTAACTTAGGTTAGGAAAAAAAAAAACGCCTCCCACGAAGCGCGCCAGCAGCTCGGGGGAGGGGGCAATGAGGGTGGAACGAGGGTAGAATGAGGGGAAGAGAGTGACTCACCCCGCGCGCGGCTCCACGCCGCCCAGCGCCGTCACGAAGCGCGCCAGCAGCTAGGTGGAGGGGGAATGAGGGTGAACGAGGGTAGAATGAGGGGAAGAGGGTGACTCACCCCGCGCGCGGCTCCACGCCGCCCAGCGCCGTCACGAAGCGCGCCAGCAGCTAGGTGGAGGGGGAATGAGGGTGAACGAGGGTAGAATGAGGGGAAGAGGGTGACTCACCCCGCGCGCGGCTCCACGCCGCCCAGCGCCGTCACGAAGCGCGCCAGCAGCTAGGTGGAGGGGGAATGAGGGTGAACGAGGGTAGAATGAGGGGAAGAGGGTGACTCACCCCGCACGCGGCTCCACGCCACCCAGCGCCGTAACGAAGCGCGCCAGCAGCGCCGTGGAGGGGGATGAGGGGTGAACGAGGGTAGAATGAGGGGAAGAGGGTGACTCACCCCGCGCGCGGCTCCACGCCTCCCAGCACAGTCACGAAGCGCGCCAGCAGCTCGGGGAGGGGGATGAGGGGTGAACGAGGGTAGAATGAGGGGAAGAGGGTGACTCACCCCGCGCGCGGCTCCACGCCGCCCAGCGCCGTCACGAAGCGCACCAGTAACTCGGGGGAGGGGGGAATGAGGGTGAACGAGGGTAGAATGAGGGGAAGAGGGTGACTCACCCCGCGCGCGGCTCCACGCCTCCCAGCGCAGTCACGAAGCGCGCCAGCAGCTCCGTGGAGGGGGGAATGAGGGTGAACGAGGGTAGAATGAGGGGAAGGAGGGTGACTCACCCCGCGCGCGGCTCCACGCCTCCCAGCGCAGTCACGAAGCGCGCCAGCAGCTCGGAAAGGGGGATGAAGGGTGAACGAGGGTAGAATGAGGGGAAGAGGGTGACTCACCCCGCGCGCGGCTCCACGCCTCCCAGCGCAGTCACGAAGCGCGCCAGCAGCTCGGGGAGGGGGATGAGGGGTGAACGAGGGTAGAATGAGGGGAAGAGGGTGACTCACCCCGCGCGCGGCTCCACGCCTCCCAGCGCAGTCACGAAGCGCGCCAGCAGCTCGGGGAGGGGGATGAGGGGTGAACGAGGGTAGAATGAGGGGAAGAGGGTGACTCACCCTGCGCGCGGCTCCACGCCTCCCAGCGCAGTCACGAAGCGCGCCAGCAGCTCGGGGAGGGGGATGAGGGGTGAACGAGGGTAGAATGAGGGGAAGAGGGTGACTCACCCCGTGCGCGGCTCCACGCCACCCAGCGCCGTCACGAAGCGCGCCAGCAGCTAGGTGGAGGGGGAATGAGGGTGAACGAGGGTAGAATGAGGGGAAGAGGGTGACTCACCCCGCTCGCGGCTCCACGCCGCCCAGCGCCGTCACGAAGCGCGCCAGCAGCTAGGTGGAGGGGGGAATGAGGGTGAACGAGGGTAGAATGAGGGGAAGAGGGTGACTCACCCCGCGCGCGGCTCCACGCCGCCCAGCGCCGTCACGAAGCGCGCCAGCAGCTAGGTGGAGGGGGAATGAGGGTGAACGAGGGCAGAATGAGGGGAAGAGGGTGACTCACCCAGCGCGCGGCTCCACGCCGCCCAGCGCCGTCACGAAGCGCGCCAGCAGCTAGGTGGAGGGGGGAATGAGGGTGAACGAGGGTAGAATGAGGGAAGAGGGTGACTCACCCCGCGCGCGGCTTCACGCCTCCCGCGAAGCGCGCCAGCAGCTAGGTGTCGGGGGGAATGAGGGTGAACGAGGGTAGAATGAGGGGAAGAGGGTGACTCACCCCGCGCGCGGCTCCACGCCGCCCAGCGCCGTCACGAAGCGCGCCAGCAGCTAGGTGGAGGGGGAATGAGGGTGAACGAGGGTAGAATGAGGGGAAGAGGGTGACTCACCCCGCTCGCGCCTCCACGCCGCCCAGCGCAGTCACGAAGCGCGCCAGCAGCTAGGTGGAGGGGGGAATGAGGGTGAACGAGGGTAGAATGAGGGGAAGAGGGTGACTCACCCAGCGCGCGGCTCCACGCCGCCCAGCGCCGTCACGAAGCGCGCCAGCAGCTAGGTGGAGGGGGAATGAGGGTGAACGAGGGTAGAATGAGGGGAAGAGGGTGACTCACCCCGCTCGCGGCTCCACGCCGCCCAGCGCAGTCACGAAGCGCGCCAGCAGCTCGGTGGAGGGGGGAATGAGGGTGAACGAGGGTAGAATGAGGGGAAGAGGGTGACTCACCCCGCGCGCGGCACCACGCCGCCCAGCGCCGTCACGAAGCGCGCCAGCCGCTAGGTGGAGGGGGGAATGAGGGTGAACGAGGGTAGAATGAGGGGAAGAGGGTGACTCACCCCGCGCGCGGCTCCACGCCGCCCAGCGCCGTCACGAAGCGCGCCAGCAGCTAGGTGGAGGGGGAATGAGGGTGAACGAGGGTAGAATGAGGGGAAGAGGGTGACTCACCCTGCGCGCGGCTCCACGCCGCCCAGCGCAGTCACGAAGCGCGCCAGCAGCTAGGTGGAGGGGGAATGAGGGTGAACGAGGGTAGAATGAGGGGAAGAGGGTGACTCACCCCGCGCGCGGCTCCACGCCGCCCAGCGCCGTCACGAAGCGCGCCAGCAGCTAGGTGGAGGGGGAATGAGGGTGAACGAGGGTAGAATGAGGGGAAGAGGGTGACTCACCCTGCGCGCGGCTCCACGCCTCCCAGCGCCGTCACGAAGCGCGCCAGCAGCTAGGTGGAGGGGGAATGAGGGTGAACGAGGGTAGAATGAGGGGAAGAGGGTGACTCACCCTGCGCGCGGCTCCACGCCTCCCAGCGCCGTCACGAAGCGCGCCAGCAGCTCGGGGGAGGGGTAATAAGGGGTGAACGAGGGTAGAATGAGGGGAAGAGGGTGACTCACCCCGCGCGCGTCTCCACGCCGCCCAGCGCAGTCACGAAGCGCGCCAGCAGCTAGGTGGAGGGGGAATGAGGGTGAACGAGGGTAGAATGAGGGGAAGAGGGTGACTCACCCCGCGCGCGGCTCCACGCCGCCCAGCGCCGTCACGAAGCGCGCCAGCAGCTCGGCCGGCTGCAGGGCCGCGGCGCCGGCGCCGAACGTGGCCTGCCTGTCGACGCGCTGCAGGTCCGACTCGGACAGCACGCGGCCGCCCAGGGACAGCGACTCGGAGGCGGCGCGTCGCCGCCACGCCCCCGCGCTCGGCTCGCCCGCCGCCAGGGAGGGCAGGCTGTTGCTGCGGCTGCGCGGCCGGAACGAGCAGTCGTCCTCGTCGCGGTACACCGGCTGTGGCGGGCAACACCACCCGCATCACTCCGCGCTCGGTCATACCAGTATTCACATTTCCAAGCTGCGTGTTTCAACATTGTGTGTTTCCAAGTTACGCTAGCAGCAAGCAAGGAGGAGGTAGGACAGGAAGCAGGCAGAAGGAAGCAGGAAAGAAGAAGCAGGCAGCAGGAAGCTAGGAGGAAGCAGGAAAAAGCAGAAAGGAGGAACCACAGGAAGGACAAGAAGGAGGAGGCAGGAAGCAGGAATGAGGAAGAAGCACGAAGGCGGAAGCAGGAAGGAAGTTGCAGGAAGCAGGAAGGAAGAAAGAAGAAGCAGGAAGAGCAAGAAGCAGGAAGGACAGGAAGGACATAGAAGAAGGAGCAGGAATGAAAGGAAGAAGCAAGAAGGACAGGAAGGACAGGAAGCAGGAAGGAAGCAGGAAGCAAGAAGCAGGAAGCAGGAAGCAGGAAGAAGCAGGAAGAGCAGGCAGGAGGAAGCAGGAAGGAAGCACAGGAAGCAGGAAGCAGCAGGCGCACCTTCATCTTGAGCAGGTAGAGCTCGTTGAGCACGCGCCGCACGTAGGCCACGTCGCGCGTCACGCCGACCCAGAGGCGGCTGTGCGTGTGGCGCAGGAAGCAGGATGGAAGAAGCAGGAAGCAGGAGGAAGCAGGAAGCAGGAAGGATGCAGGAAGAAGCAGGAAGACCAGGAAACAGGAAGGATATGAAGGATGAAGGGCAGGAAGCAGGAAGGACAGGAAGGACAGGAAGGAAGAAGCAGGATGGAAGAACCAGGAAGGACAGGAAGAAGGCAGCAGGAAGAAGCAGGAAGGACAGGAAGAAGCAGGAAGGACAGGAAGCAAGAAGCAGGAAGAAGCAGGAAGGAAGCAGGAAGCAGGAAGCAGGCAGCAGCAGGCGCACCTTCATCTTGAGCAGGTAGAGCTCGTTGAGCACGCGCCGCACGTAGGCCACGTCGCGCGTCACGCCGACCCAGAGGCGGCTGTGCGTGTGGCGCAGGAAGCAGGATGGAAGAAGATCTGGAAGCAGGAGGAAGCAGGAAGCAGGAAGGATGCAGGAAGAAGCAGGAAGACCAGGAAACAGGAAGGATATGAAGGATGAAGGGCAGGAAGCAGGAAGGACAGGAAGGACAGGAAGGAAGAAGCAGGATGGAAGAACCAGGAAGGACAGGAAGAAGGCAGCAGGAAGAAGCAGGAAGGACAGGAAGAAGCAGGAAGGACAGGAAGCAAGAAGCAGGAAGAAGCAGGAAGGAAGCAGGAAGCAGGAAGCAGGCAGCAGCAGGCGCACCTTCATCTTGAGCAGGTAGAGCTCGTTGAGCACGCGCCGCACGTAGGCCACGTCGCGCGTCACGCCGACCCAGAGGCGGCTGTGCGTGTGGCGCAGGAAGCAGGATGGAAGAAGCAGGAAGCAGGAGGAAGCAGGAAGCAGGAAGGATGCAGGAAGAAGCAGGAAGACCAGGAAACAGGAAGGACATGAAGGATGAAGGGCAGGAAGCAGGAAGGACAGGAAGGACAGGAAGGAAGAAGCAGGATGGAAGAACCAGGAAGGACAGGAAGAAGGCAGCAGGAAGAAGCAGGAAGGACAGGAAGAAGCAGGAAGGACAGGAAGCAAGAAGCAGGAAGAAGCAGGAAGGAAGCAGGAAGCAGGAAGCAGGCAGCAGCAGGCGCACCTTCATCTTGAGCAGGTAGAGCTCGTTGAGCACGCGCCGCACGTAGGCCACGTCGCGCGTCACGCCGACCCAGAGGCGGCTGTGCGTGTGGCGCAGGAAGCAGGATGGAAGAAGCAGGAAGCAGGAGGAAGCAGGAAGCAGGAAGGATGCAGGAAGAAGCAGGAAGACCAGGAAACAGGAAGGACATGAAGGATGAAGGGCAGGAAGCAGGAAGGACAGGAAGGACAGGAAGGAAGAAGCAGGATGGAAGAACCAGGAAGGACAGGAAGAAGGCAGCAGGAAGAAGCAGGAAGGACAGGAAGAAGCAGGAAGGACAGGAAGCAAGAAGCAGGAAGAAGCAGGAAGGAAGCAGGAAGCAGGAAGCAGGCAGCAGCAGGCGCACCTTCATCTTGAGCAGGTAGAGCTCGTTGAGCACGCGCCGCACGTAGGCCACGTCGCGCGTCACGCCGACCCAGAGGCGGCTGTGCGTGTGGCGCAGGAAGCAGGATGGAAGAAGCAGGAAGCAGGAGGAAGCAGGAAGCAGGAAGGATGCAGGAAGAAGCAGGAAGACCAGGAAACAGGAAGGACATGAAGGATGAAGGGCAGGAAGCAGGAAGGACAGGAAGGACAGGAAGGAAGAAGCAGGATGGAAGAACCAGGAAGGACAGGAAGAAGGCAGCAGGAAGAAGCAGGAAGGACAGGAAGAAGCAGGAAGGACAGGAAGCAAGAAGCAGTAAGAAGCAGGAAGGAAGCAGGAAGCAGGAAGCAGGCAGCAGCAGGCGCACCTTCATCTTGAGCAGGTAGAGCTCGTTGAGCACGCGCCGCACGTAGGCCACGTCGCGCGTCACGCCGACCCAGAGGCGGCTGTGCGTGTGGCGCAGGAAGCAGGATGGAAGAAGCAGGAAGCAGGAGGAAGCAGGAAGCAGGAAGGATGCAGGAAGAAGCAGGAAGACCAGGAAACAGGAAGGATATGAAGGATGAAGGGCAGGAAGCAGGAAGGACAGGAAGGACAGGAAGGAAGAAGCAGGATGGAAGAACCAGGAAGGACAGGAAGAAGGCAGCAGGAAGAAGCAGGAAGGACAGGAAGAAGCAGGAAGGACAGGAAGCAAGAAGCAGGAAGAAGCAGGAAGGAAGCAGGAAGCAGGAAGCAGGCAGCAGCAGGCGCACCTTCATCTTGAGCAGGTAGAGCTCGTTGAGCACGCGCCGCACGTAGGCCACGTCGCGCGTCACGCCGCCCCAGAGGCGGCTGTGCGTGTGCCGCAGGTTGGCGGCCAGCTTGTGCTCGAGGCGCGCGAGGCGCTTGGAGCGCATGGCGCGCGTCAGGAAGCCCAGGATCATCACGATGTAGCCCAGGCCGAACACCACCCACACGATCAGGCAGGCCTTGTAGGCGACCGTGTACCAGCGCTCTGGCCCGTCGTTCTGCTGCCCTGCGCTCACACGCCGCCCACGCGCCTGTGCAGGCCACTCCGCACTGCATCTGCCCTTTTACAACCACCTGCTTGTTCTGAGGCTCTGCACAGGTTCTAATGTTTTCACAGGAAACAATAAAATGTTAATATCATGCTGCACAACAGTTCAAGCACTTTATTTTTTGTAATTACAAGTAAATTCTTTTACAAGTTTTAAAGTAAATTTGTTATTTCTGACATTTGCAAAGCTTTCCAGTAACAATTTTAGGTAATAAACTTTGCAGTTTACCATTGTAATTCGCCAAAAAATTCTACAAATCTTGAAATGTAGGTAGGCAAATTCACAAGTGAAAAAGGAATTTTTGACTTGCAGAGTGAAGTGACCTTGTTATGGTGTGAACGGTCACCTGAATCGAGCACACCATCACCGTGACAAGTGTGTCAGCGCTTTTGGCTTGTGCTAGAACTCTGTCCTTGCTCAACAATGGAGAAGTTCACAACCTGGCATAAGCTGTTATTTTTTGTTTTAAGATTTTTTAAATTTTTATTATTATTTTCATTATATTTTTATAATTTTGTAATTTTTTTTTCTGTATGTGTTCATTCTTCCTTATCGAGACTTCTGCTGATGTTCTCCGAGTGATTCTAATTATTTGTGAGAAATGTACCTCTGTATAAAAAGGTGTTTTTGTTTTGTTTTTGTTTTTTTGCTTAATGAGCTACGCATTTTTATTTAGAGTTGCAGACGTTCGGAGCGAAAGTCTGTTGGAGCCAAAGACTTTTTTTTTTGGAGCCAAAGACTGCTGGTGTCAAAGACTGCTTGAGCCAATGAGGTTAGAATCATGGCATTACAATTTAAGTTAACATTGAATTGTAGAGATAGCGCAGCGTTCATCAAACTGCAGAAACACAGCCTTCGTATATCCAATGCCATGAAAAAATAAAAGAATTTCGTGATGTATTTTTTTTTCTTTTTTTTTTTTTGCTTTTAGAACGTAAATGTTGGATCAGAAAATAACGTTGAGGTTTGTTTGTGAGAAGTGTTTAGAGTCTGTTGTATAAACACAGGGCTTGAAGACTGCCCTCCCCGGACGGGGAGACACGCTAGCCAATACAACAAGTGGGTGGATATGCTCACGACAACTTGCTACGGTTTCATAAGTGAAAATAAACATGTTATCTCTCCTGTAGCAGCTCATGGCCACCAGCGATTATCTTGTACCTATATATAGGGACCTGAAAAATTCGCGGTTTCGATGACCTTCAGGATAGTCTACACAGTCCTCTGTATACTCGGGAAAATAACGCCAGTTCTTTGGCTGCTGACTTGTGAGTCGTCTCAACTGATTTGCCCGAGATTCATCACTTCTTTGGTTGGATGGTTTCTCATTGGCCCAGAGTCACCCAGACTAACAGTGAGCCAATGGCAAGAGCAGCTTAAAGGTAAACGTGTATGAACTTCAGACTATCGCGAAATGAATCTGCGAATTTTTCCGGCCTTTACCTATAGGTAGAGACCGGAAAAATTCGCGATTTCGCTGACCTATAGGATAGACTCCATGAACCTTTATGCATTCAGGAAAATTACAACTGCTCATTGGCTACTGACTCGAGACACCTGTTAACTGTGATGCTCGTGGTTCGATACTACTTCTGTTGAAGTTTTTTTCACTGAACCAGAGTCCTTCATTTAAACTGTGGCCCAATCACTGAACCAGAAGAAGGGCAGACTATTTGGATTCTAGCCTGTCGCGAAATGAATCCGCGAATTTTTCAGGTCTCTACCTATAGGAGATGTAAATACCTGAGTGTTACACAACCCTCTTGACTTGAACGTTTCGCAGATGGCCTGCCGTCTAGGGGCAAGATCGTTAGGTAGGGGTACCTGCCATAAGAAACACCTGGAAGAGGCGTGAACGCACCTGCGACGAGGTCGCCGAAGCCGATGGTGGTGAGGGTGACGAAGGCGTAGTACACGGCCTCCACGTAGTCCCAGCCCTCGAAGTAGACGAAGGCGCCGGCGGGCAGGAAGATGAACAGCACGAAGCCGGGCACGAGGTACAGCACGATGTCCGTCACCAGCCCGGCGCGCGTCTCGCTCTTCTGCGTCTTGTAGCGCCTGTGCACGCGCAGCAGCTGCAAGCCGCCACGCAACACGTACACTCGTGGGCGGGGAACCTGAGCGCTCTGCGGCAGTGCGTGGCCCCAGGCACCTAGGAGCTGCTGCCTTACCACTACACGTACACTCGTGGGCGGGGATCCTGAGCGCTCTGCGGCAGTGCGTGGCCCCGGGCACCTAGGAGCTGCTGCCTTACCACTACACGTACACTCGTGGGCGGGGATCCTGAGCGCTCTGCGACAGTGCGTGGCCCCGGGCACCTAGGAGCTGCTGCCTTACCACTACACGTACACTCGTGGGCGGGGAACCTGAGCGCTCTACGGCAGTGCGTGGCCCCAGGCACCTAGAAGCTGCTGCCTTACCACTACACGTACACTCGTGGGCGGGGAACCTGAGCGCTCTACGGCAGTGCGTGGCCCCAGGCACCTAGAAGCTGCTGCCTTACCACTACACGTACACTCGTGGGCGGGGAACCTGAGCGCTCTACGGCAGTGCGTGGCCCCAGGCACCTAGGAGCTGCTGCCTTACCACTACACGTACACTCGTGGGCGGGGAACCTGAGCGCTCTACGGCAGTGCGTGGCCCCGGGCACCTAGGAGCTGCTGCCTTACCACTACACGTACACTCGTGGGCGGGGAACCTGAGCGCTCTGCGGCAGTGCGTGGCCCCAGGCACCTAGGAGCTGCTGCCTTACCACTACACGTACACTCGTGGGCAGGGAACCTGACCTGAGCGCTCTACGGCAGTGCGTGGCCCCAGGCACCTAGGAGCTGCTGCCTTACCACTACACGTACACTCGTGGGCGGGGAACCTGAGCGCTCTACGGCAGTGCGTGGCCCCGGGCACCTAGGAGCTGCTGCCTTACCACTACACGTACACTCGTGGGCGGGGAACCTGAGCGCTCTACGGCAGTGCGTGGCCCCGGGCACCTAGGAGCTGCTGCCTTACCACTACACGTACACTCGTGGGCGGGGAACCTGAGCGCTCTACGGCAGTGCGTGGCCCCAGGCACCTAGGAGCTGCTGCCTTACCACTACACGTACACTCGTGGGCGGGGAACCTGAGCGCTCTACGGCAGTGCGTGGCCCCAGGCACCTAGAAGCGGCTGCCTTACCACTACACGTACACTCGTGGGCGGGGAACCTGAGCGCTCTACGGCAGTGCGTGGCCCCAGGCACCTAGAAGCTGCTGCCTTACCACTACACGTACACTCGTGGGCGGGGAAACTGGGCGCTCCACGGCAGTGTGTGGCCCCAGGCAGGAAGGGTAGCCTCAATGAACGGCGTTTGAAGTGAAGTTGTAGCAACTAAACCACAAAGACACTACCACGACAATATACATAGGTCTAGCGATTTGTTTACATTCATAACCTAAGACCATTAGGTAGCTCTACAACTTTAATGTTAATATTTATTTGCTTGATCTACATACAATAAAATAGAATTGTTGGATGACTTAAACCAAATTTAAAAAGGATAAAAAGCACACTTGACATTAAATGAATGATTCACCGTGGGAGAAACTCTGGTTTGGGTTCTGCGTTCCCACCGCTTCAAGCTGAACTGACACACGCGGAAAAATTACAAGTCGTACAAATACCTATAGAAGCTCCTAAATAAATGGAAAAAAATTAATATTATATAAACTACGTTTAAAAAAACATGACGAATTATGAATAATATCCACATGAAGTGTGGGCTAAGCTACTACTAGCGCCGGTAGTTCGCCATGTCGCCGCGAGCTCCGCCAAGCGAACGGTGAAGGAGGGGAAGTGGCTGTGGTCGAGACTTACGGCGCAGTAAAGCGGGGAAGCCTTTTTTTCACAGACGAGAGAGCCAAAACTCGAAGTTCCCGGAAGTTCATGCTTTTTTCCGTATCTTTTATGTAGCTATCCTAACCAAATCAACAGTTCACAATGTTTTAAAGTATTTATAATGTAGCTAACCTAACCTAATTGACCATTTCAGTATCCTTTTATCAATACCGCCATATTTAATTACAATGAACAAGAAAATACCGAAGATGCACGATCGGGAGTTTGGGTCTCTTGTCTGTGAAAAGAAGGCTTCCCAGACTTGCGGCGCAGTAAAGCGAGTAGGGGTTTGTCAGAGTGTTGGAGGGGAGGGTTGTGTGAACTCACGTGTATGCTGAAGAACTCGCCGAGGGTGGCCAGCAGGATGCCGTTCATGGGGATGCCGACGAGCGCGTACAGGATCATGAGGATCCTGCTGAGCGAGGAGGTGGCCACCAGGTTGCCGTAGCCTGCAACACACACAGGCGCTACTGACACCGCGCCAAGTCGCTCCACCACCCCCACCCCGGAAAGCTTTTCTATGAATGTTTGTAAGTGAAACTGTGACTCATCAGTAGGGACAGGAAAAATTCGCGGGTTCAATGACTTCTAGGATGAACTCTTGATGGTAGGGACTGAAGATGGTAGGGAATATATAATGAAAAAAAAAATTAATTAAAAAGATAATGTGAAAACTAAAACCCCTAGCAGTAGTTGTATCTATGTGGTTAATATATGTTTTGCCTTAATATATGCGTGATCGAGGTTCCATGCAGTAAAGTTTTGATGTTTCCCTTACGTTTGTATCATGAAACTACTAAAACCGTTACGTAGCCTACGTATTCAAGATGGTGCAGTTTCAACAGTTTCTCCACCGGCATTCCTTCTTTCCGCAGAAGTTTTAACGGTTCCATAAATATTTAGAGTTTTAAACAACTTATCTATGCACGAAAATGTAAATCAAGAAAATGAGGTTATTGCTTGAAGCAACAGAATTTCGGTCCTCATGACTAGAGACCTGCAAAATTCGCGGATTCATTCGGTGATAGGCTAGAATTCAAACACACATACCTCTTAAATAATTTTGTTATTGGCTTTACTGTTCATCTGGACGAATCTCAACCAGTTATAAACCCTCAACCAAAGAAGGGTCGAATCACAGACAAACCAGCTAACACGACTTACAAGTCGGCCGCCAATGAACTTGCGTTATTTGCCCGAGTGTACAGGGGTATGTGCAGTCTATCCTGAAGGCCATCTAAACCGCGAATTTGGCAGGTCTCTACTCATAACTAGGGACTGGAAAAATTCGCGTATTCAACGACCTCCAGGATAGACCCCACGATCCTGTGCACACTGGGGCAAACGTCACCTGTTCATTGGCTGCTGACTCGTGAGGCGTCTCAACTGGGAGACTCGTGATTCGATACTGCTTTGATTGGCCCGCAGTCCTCCAGGTCAACAGTGAACCAATAGCAGAAGTTGCATGAAGGTGCAATTATTTGCATTCCAGCATATCGCGAAATGAATCCGCGAAATTTCCGTGGCTCTACTCATAACCCAATTAGGCAGCTAATACAAGGACAAAATGAGACTGAAAGTGCGTGCCGGCTCGGGGAGCACAGATGGGGACGGCGCGCGGCCTCACCGATGGTGCTGACGACGGTGATGACGAAGAACACGGAGTTGAAGAAGTCCCACTTGAGCGGGCCCTCCTGCTCGGCGGTGATGTTGTAGAGCGGCTTGCCGCAGTACTGGGCCAGCCTGTCCATGAGGTCGCCGTGCGAGTGCTGCAGGTCCGCCATGTAGTTGCTGCTCAGCAGCGCTGCGACCACGGGGCAAACAAGGGCGACTGGAACCATGTGTCGCTATCTGTTGGGCGGGCCCGTAACTACCAGCTAATAAAACATCGGAATAGAGGTTCTCATACAAAGTTTTTTTTAATGGGGAACCCCCCCCCCCCCCTCCAGGGGGTCAACCCCGCCAAAAAATTCACTCAACTTTATTTGAGTAAGCAAGTGTACAGATTATACAGTGGAGGAAAACAGATGATACATTTACAAGAGAACAATTAAATAATTACAATACATTACAATACCCGGCACTGGGCCCCTCCCAACAATTGAGTCCTTGCGGGCCGGTTATTTGTGCGTGGTGACGTTTATTCCATTGGTGGTGATGATGGTGATGTTTTGGTTGTGTGGCCAGGCCCGTTTGGCTCGGGTCTGGTCTGGAGGTTTTTTAGTATTTTTTTTGGTTATATTATGTTATCTCCTTGGCGGCGCAAAACTGATTTAATCAATGCGAAAATACTTAATGCTGTTTTGTAATAAACCGTCATGTAATAAATAAAGGAGTAGGAGGTGCAAAAACTCATTGTATTACACACCACAAAATTAGTGGCTACCTGAATAGAGTGAATTTTCACTGGTTTGCTTGCCTGATAATAGCTTATACATAGGGACCTGAAAATTTTGCAGATTCATTTCGCGATAGTCTGAAATTATTACACGTATGCCTTTAAGCTGCTATTGCTATTGGCTCACTGTTCGTCTGGACGACTCTGGGCCAGTGAGAAACCCTCAACCAAAGAAGTGACGAATCACGGGCAATCACCAATTGAGACGACTCACAAGTCAGCAGCCATCGAACTGGCGTTATTTGCCCGAGTGTACAGAGGACTGTGTAGACTGTATCAACAATATGACCTGAAAAATTCGCGGTTTCGATGACCTCCAGGATAGTCTACACAGTCCTCTGTACACTCGGGCAAATAACGGCCAGTTCGTTGTCTGCTGACTTGTGAGTCGTCTCAACTGGTTTGCCCTAGAGTCGTCACTTCTTTTGTTAAGGGTTTCTCATTGGCCCAGAGTCGCCCAGACGAACAGTGAGCCAATGGCAAGAGCAGCTTAAAGATGTAGGTGTATGAATTTCAGACTATCGCGAAATGAATCTGCGAATTTTTTCGGTCTCTAACAATAGACGAGGAAATATTTTTTCATAATTTTCTGCCAAAATGAGTTACGGATATGTGACGTCCGTATGTGCGTTTAATATAGTATCGCCTCTGAGTACAAGGCACTCACCTGGGAAGCAGTGATTCTGTCGTCGGCTTTCAGTGATTACTCTACCAGTTTATGGGAGAGGGAGAAATGAAGTATATAGCAACGTTCCGGTGTGCAGACAGTGAGTGTCTTCAGACACATCAGTCTGACTGAATCAGTCCCTTTTCTCAGACGAGACTCTGGATGCAACAGCCAAGTAACAAGCAGACTCTAGGTGCACAGAACAATATGTTGTTTTTTTGTGAGACGTATCTTTTTCAATCATTGGCATATTATCTTAAGTTTGAATGAATATTATTATGATTCCTTATGTATACATAGATTTTGTATTCTTTTTCCACCAATGTAAAAAATAATTGTTGAACTTTGTGGCGTATTCTTAGGAACTGAGGGGCATAGGGGTGTCACTGGATTTCCAAAATTATATAACGATGTTTTATTTCAACTAAAAAAAAAAAAAAAAAAACATTTACTAATCACGAAACCGAATAATAACATAAATAATTTTTCTAAGACATTGTATCAAGGAAAATATTTTTTTTCTGGTATGTTGCCACCTCAATTGTAAATGTACCAATCTGTAAATACGTTCGCTCATTCTAAGTTAACGAGGAGTCATAATTTTAACGATTTGTTTTAAAACGTTCGGGCGGGCGTGAATGGACAAGCAGCGCAGTAAAACATTGAAGACCCGGGTCGAGCGACACAACTGCCAACATAACTGTCATAAACCCGTGTCGTGACGGAGGTTATAAAAGCACACGGCGCTTTGTACATCAGACTTTCAACACAGCAAGTGTCAGACATTTCGGAAGAGAATTAAGATATCTGGTGTGTTGGTAAATAAGCTTTAAAATTTAATAATTTTAACAGAAGGCCATGTATGTTCATGTTCCACTTGTAAAACAAAAAGGGGGGGGGGGTTTGTCTGTAAAGTCGGTTTACGGACGGTAATTTTACGTGATAACCTCATATCAATTTTTTTAAATTGTTTCTTTTAAAAAGCCCGCCTTAACCTGTTTGATATTATAAAAAAATTGCTCGCACGGTGGTTGGCCGGTTCTTGCACGCTCGGCTCAGGCGGAACGTGACAATGAGTCATGCTTTTTCGTGCGTGCAGCTGGCGTTCATCGATTTATAAGTAGAGATCGGAAAAATTCGCAGATTCATTTCGCGGTAGTCTGAAATTCATAAACGTATACCTTTAAGTTGCTCTTGCTATTGGCTCACTGTTCGTCTGGGTGACTCTGGGCCAATGAGAAACCCTCAACCAAAGAAGTGACGAATCACGGGCAAGCCAGTTGAGACGATTCACAAGTCAGCAGCCAACGAACTGGCGTTATTTGTCCGAGTGTACAGAGGACTGTGTAGACTATCCTGGAGGTCATCGAAACCACGAACTTTTCAGGTCCCTATTTACAAGACGTTATCACGTCGAAAAAAATTTTTTTTTCCGGTGACTCGCAAACCAATGATAGAGCCGTGCGCAGAAGGCAGTAGCCCGTCTACCGGACCGCCGGTCCATGGTTGCGACTCGGGGAACTCACCGTAGATCTGGTTCCTCTGGGCGCGCTCCTCCATCCTGCGCTCCAGCTCCAGCGCCCGCTCGATGTTGTAGAACATGGCGGCGCCCAGCAGCAGGTAGGCGACGAACAGCAGCAGCAGGCAGCACCACTGCTTCTTGGACATCATGTCGCCGGCCAATAGGAGAGAGCGCTGCTCCCCCTCCCCTCCGAGACGAAGTGGGTGTGGTTACCGGAGCAGTCCCACCCGGGGAGTCACCCGATTCAAGGCACTGAAGGCCTCGCGTCCCCACTGGGGGAACAGTTAGAAGGTTTTACACCCCTGGAAAAAATCACGAGAAGGCACGAACGAAACTTTCAGGTACGCTTGACGTCATCACGTCCGCTCTGGGCTTGATTAGTTGCGGTTCAAAGATTTATCTTGGTCCACCAAGTGCAAAAAAAAAAAGACCAGAGCAGGTCCAGCTCATGAGTCACGCGGAAATTTCCTGGTCTTCACGAACGTTGATGAATAACAAACACACGCTGATCCCAAAAGAAAGGCACAAGTGGTACTTGCAGGTAGTTCTCAAAAACTCTCGACGAACGTCACTAAGTGTCTGCTCGGTCTCTGGCCGCAAGTGCCGACCCGCACCCCGCACAGCGGCGCGGCGCGCGCCTGGCCCGGCCGACGACCCCACATGTCGCGCGGGAGTTCTTCAGGAGCTGCCTCGGCGCTGGCGAGTCCTCGAGGTCTCGGAGCAGCAGGGCAGCAGGGCAGCAGGGCAGCAGGGCAGCAGGGCAGCAGGGCAGCAGGGCAGCAGGGCAGCAGGGCAGCAGGGCAGCACCCGGGGACCACCCCGCGACCGTCGGCGAGAGGAAGACCAGCCCACGCGAGCAGGAGCGGAAGTGGCTCAGCGGCGCCGCAGTTTCCCGGCCGGGGCGGAAGCAAGAGGAACCATCACGTCACCAGGAGAGGCCCCGATCAGCGAGGAGTGACGTCAGCAGACGAGGTCGGCGGCCGCGACTTCCCCGCACAGCCGAGCAGCCCCGACGACAGTCCTGCGAACAAGTGTAGGAAGTTTGCCAGACATATCCGTGGGAACGCTCTGCAGTCCAAGCGGGAGACACGCGGTATAACGTTAATAATCCCCACGCACGGCCGGTGAAATCAAAGGGATATTTCCCTCGTGTAGTTAGGTCTCACTTGGGCATCTTGTGGATTGGAAACAGATCCCTCCGTGAGTGAAGAAGACGAATGTTCTTAAGTTACTGCTCCAGTGCCTTTTACGAAACTCTCATCATTTTTTATTTTATTGCAGTCTAGATTTTAAACATTGGAAACAGCTCCAAAAAGAGTAAATTCCAACTATAAAAAAAAGGTTTCAACAGCTCCAATAGAATTCTGTGAATTTATACATTTAACTTAAGTGACAGAATTGCTTTGATGTATTAGTGATTCTACCTTTTTAGCAGTGGATTCTTGTGGTTTCGACGAAACATCGCGGTATTTCCACTTATTCGCCCCACATCTTCTTCCAAACACCTCGTCACAGAACACTAGTGGAGTGGGAAAAATATAGGTTATTATTTGAATACCCTTCGACTTTATCTCGGATAGTTCGACGCCACCTGAAGGTTATCTTAGCGGAAGCCCGCTGAGAATGAGAGATTACTGCGAAATCTGACGCCGCGTCCAAAAGACAAGCCCTTAACGCTTCGTGGATTTAGGTGTTCCAGTGAGCCATCTCGATCCGATATGGTGTTCCAATTCTCACACTTCCCGGCGGGCCGTGAGATAAGCTCAGTGCTTTGCGTGCACATTTACTCTCTTTCCAATGCACGATGTATGCCATTCGTAGTGTTCTTGTTTCTTAGTGCTCTGTTGCACCTTTAAGGGGCCCGCCTCGTCAGGGGTGTACGTGTGTTAGTGAGGCGGGATGATAAGAGCGACGCTCGCTGGTATTCCTAGCGCGGTATAGCCTCTAAGCGCAGGGCTATGAACTGACGCGCACTCTTCTCGTCGTCACAGGACAACTGTGAAATTTGAGCGGTGACCGTAACATTATATGGCAGAGAAATGAAGATAAAGGTGTAATGCAAGTCCCTTAAAGGCTTTTAAGAATCTATACCGGTTGTTTTACATCTAAAAATTACTCTGAAAACACGCGTCTTAGCCATTTTAACTCTTGTAAAATTACAGTTTAAAAACTTAATCCAATTTCAAAAGTACTTTACGGCCGTCAGCGAACTCTTAAATGCTTTTCGTAAACAGACCCCACTCGGATAGCTTGAGTAGTTTCGAATTCGCGTTGTTTTTCCTGAAGCTCTGCACGCCGTGTGTGTGCCCGGGTAGGCGGAGCCCTTAATCCCTGCTAATATTAGATATTTGCGAAAGTGTGTTTTGTCTTTCTTTTTTTCCTTCTTTCGCGCAACAACGGATCATCAATCGACATGAATTTTTGCATATACATAAATAGTTTATTGGCTGGAGAGTGACATAGAATACGTATTATTGTTTCCAGTATTACTCGCTGGGCGAGTAGGAAGTAGCGAGCGGAAAGTACGAAGGGAGTGCAGAGGGCATTTGAGCGGGAGTTCGTGACGAGAAACAAACAGTGGTGGTTGGTTCGAGGCAGGCTTGATATGGCAGTGACTGTGACGTCAGACCTTCTAGCAGGTACTCGGGGAACACTTGTTCGCGCCAGCTGGGGCGGACATGCTGGCGGTTGCTGAAGAGGCTGGGGCCTGGCCTCAGCACCGCGGAGTCGCTGTCTCGGAGCGCTTACGGCCAGGACCGGCGCGTCCACACGGGCGAACCAGGCGACCGCCCAGGGCGGCGCAGCACGACACACAACAGCTCATATCATGTGTTTAACGATTATTGAAACTAGATGAAAATGGAATTTTTGTAACAGATTGGAATGTTTATATTGATATAAGTAATTATTTAAAGTCCACGGTGACCTGTTTATGATTAGTAATAAGTAAAAAAGTTAAAAAAAAAATACAAGCCTGCTTACATTTGATTGTTGACAAAATCTTAGGGTTTCGTGATGTATTTTGATGCAAGGAAAATTTTTTTTGTGGTGTCCGACGGGGGCCGGCGGGGAGGGGGGGGGGAGCGCATCAAGGTTTTTCGCCTAGGGCGCCAATTTACCTTGCACCGGCCCTGCTGACGGGGCAGGAGAGAGCAACCTTCATTACAACCGGGCGCAATACAAGAGCAAGGCTAACCATACCAACTCAACTGACAAATGCGGGAAAATTTTTAAGGAATTTGTAAATATTATGCTTTTACCAAGCACCCAAACGAATGGGAAAAATAGTGATCTAGTGGGGAAAAAAAAATTTCAAAAATTGAGACGGAATTAGGAATAATATCATATTTTATATGAAACTCCCATTTAACACAATGTTAACGTTGGGTTCAACTACTACTAGCGCCGTTAGTTCGCAGGCCGCCGCGAGCTTCACTGAGCGGTCGAGACACGCCGAGGCAGAGGTTAGGAAGTTGACAGACATATCCGTGGAAACGTTCTGCAGTCCAAGCGGGAGACACACTGCAACGTTAATAATCTCACACACAGCCGGTGAGATTAAAGGGGTATTTTCCTCGTGTAATTAGGTCACTTGGGCATCGTGTGCGGCTCGCAACACTAATAATGTGGATTGAAAACAGATCCCTCCGTGAGTCAAGAAGACAAATGTTCTTAAGTTACTGCCCCAGTGCCTTTTACGAAACGCTCTGGTAATTCGGAGCCCCCTTTCGATAACACACAACAACAAAATAGCTCCACTTAATTTAATCAGATAAAAATGGCTGATGGAAGCACCTTCAGTATAGACAGATAATGTTTCAAGCTTTGTCTGCTTTATTAACTTAAAACGGCTTTTTCATGTTTATTTATAGTAATATTCTTATATTTCCTTGTATTCTTACAGTCTTGTGTAGTAGGCGTAGACTATAATTATGGTTTATGTAATTGTGTAAAATTGTAAAAAAACGATATACTGATTTATGTTTAATAAAATCATAATTATTTTAAACCACAGAAAAGGTAATCGAATATTCAACAGTTAAACTTTATTTTTTATCGCGCTTATTGATGAGCGCAGTTAATACTGGAAAGCTTATTAGGGAACGGTT
This sequence comes from Bacillus rossius redtenbacheri, assembly GCF_032445375.1. NCBI lineage: Eukaryota > Metazoa > Arthropoda > Insecta > Phasmatodea > Bacillidae > Bacillus > Bacillus rossius. The sequence goes on from NC_086343.1 coordinate 2,774,688, forward strand.
TACAAATAACTTTAACGAATGAAGGAACTGGGACAACACAATGCATAACCAAGTAGTATGCGAACTTTTTTTGTAGCGATACAATTGTTTTTACATGAACGTAAAAATTTACAAATATAGGTAATTTTACATAAAAGTTTTCAGTTCCATTTACAAAAAGAAATATACAATGCAATGAAAAATGAAAAAAAAAATTAGTTGTCTTTAAAGTCGGTTTACGGACGATAGTTTAACGTGACAACGTCATAACAAAACATTGATGAAATGATTGCATACTTTTATGAATAAAATTGAATCATTTTTATTGAATTATCACTATTTTGTATGGATACAAAGAAGGGGTGAAATGAAATCTAGAATTGAATTGATAATTTTACTTTTATTTGCACTCATTAATTCAATATGTTTATTACTTTAACGTATTTTAACTATAACTTGTATACATGTTTGCTATTTAACTTCATCCAATCTGTGTTATTCTGTTAAGGATAGGACGATGATAGGAAAAGTAGGAAACGAATGGGAGTGTTTCAAATCAAATGTGCCTCGAAAAAGTCAAATCGATGGTTGTTCCAATCGAGTGGAAGAGAGATAGATGCGGCGCAAGCGTACAATGAGCGTAACGGGACACAGTGTAACGGGACAATGTGCGTAACGGGACACTTTTTCGTGCGTACAGCCGGTGTTCATCGATTTATTAGACGTTACGTCAAAACTTGTTAAAAACACTCTCCGTTTGTGTACGCGTGTGCAGTGCCGAATAAAAACCTGTATTTCGCCGGAAATGTTTTTGCTACTGCCGTGATTAAATGGAACCTCAGCCCCGTCAGATCTGGGCCACTGTTGTCGGACATGACAAGCCGATAAAGCTCCTATCATCGAGCGATTCCGAGAACGATAATCATGCCTGTCAAGTGCTTGGAATGATCTTGCGTCCGTCCTGAAGCAGCTTGTTCTAGGATGTCAAGAAAACATTACGTGTATTGGTTACTTTAATACTCAGCATCACAGCCAGTATAATGTTTCTGTGCCGTGACGTCACTTCCTGAAGATAGACACCAAGACTTTGGTGTGAGGCCTACAGTCGACAGGCTGTGGTTTCCATGTTCACAGAAATACAGTGTTGCCAGATTGATACTAGCCTACCAGAATTGTTAACATTAAAAATATTTTTTATGTATACCATAGTTAATTATAATAATGTTACGACCTATGTGCCCACGTGGAGAGACCTGAGTTCGTAAGGGATAGCCAATTAAGTTTTATTAATTACTAATATTTACATTGTAAATAAATAATTGTATTCAAAAATGTCCGATCGCCAATTACTGGCACTTAAAAATGTTTATTCTCAAGTCACTCAGTGTGTGTCAAGTACCGCAGTTCGCACTCCTCACTGGAGCCAGGCTCGACAGTGGTTCGCCCCTCACCCCGCGCCTGACCACTCACGCAGTCTCGCGCCACTCAGTCGCACTCTCACGGTCCCGTCACGCCACTCTCGAGGGGGTCTCTCACCCTATTGGCCGATGTCGCACTTCCCTTCACTCGCGGAACTCTCGGAACTCTCGGAACTGCCGCGGAGGCCGGCGTCGCTGCTTATATAACTGCGGCACCCTTCTCGAACCTACGAGTCGCGTCACCTCGGGCCGACCCGGCACCCGAAAAGTCCAGAAAGGCGGTGTCTATTCGCGACGCCGGGAAACCGGCAGAACTCCCAGGCCGCTGGAAGGGTCAGTGTCAACGGCAAAGAGCGGGACGGTGCGAGGGGAACGGAAGGGGGTAGGGGGGGGGGTGGAGAGGACCCTTGTAATCCGGCCAGGCACGCGTGGCATGCCTCACGTCAGTGGACGGCGCGTGACGTCAGTGGCCGTGCAGGGCCGCCTGCCAACCCCGAACCTGGCGCGCGTCGCGGTCCTGTCCGCATTCGTAACAATAAGCTTCAATACCTTTTTTTACTTGTACTTTTTTTTAAATTTATTATAAGCCCATAAAATAGTGTCTATGACAGTATTATTACAGTTGCAGGCATTCTGAAATAAAAATAATAATAATTCAATGATTTAAACCAATTATCTACTTAATAAAACTCTACCAGTTACGCAGTGCTTAATCATGTGGGTTTAGAGGCATGAAATATTGCATAGGAGTTCCTTAAATGACAGTAGGTGAGCTCTAAGAAAATAAATTTAAAAATTTACTTTAACAAAAAAAAAAGTCAAAAAACTGTTTCTAAACTGCAAAAACGATACTTCTGTCAAACGCTTCGAGCGTCCAACCAACACGGCGCAAGAATTGTCTATAGGAGGAAAAATAAACCTGTTCACACACTTACCATGCAATCAATGCAAGCGTGTGGTCACCCTCTGACTGAACGTCCAAGGTTGAGCTATTCTTCCTCGTCAGGTCATGAAGTGTCCGTGTTTCCTGACCTTGCACTGCAGGTGCGTTGGCAGCACTTGACGGTTTATTGCGACGTCGTTAACGTCCGGGGGCGGAGGGCGCCGGAAAGTTAACAGTCGGCTCCCAGCTCGCCAGGCTTCTGCCCCCCGCGGTGGGCCCGGGGATAGCGAGAGACCGCCCGTGTTGGGGCTCGGGGCGAGGCACACAACAAGGAGGGAAATAAACAAGTGCGACTGTTACAGTGGAAACTGAAACCATGTTTCACGCGACATGTCGCACACCGAGAATAATAGGGCCACATCTCAAAAAAAAAAAAAAACTAAATTTTACAGGAGAGTGAATAAATGAAAGTTTATTCTTAGCCTCAGCAATCAGGAAATGCATAATGTCGGCAATGTTTCTATCGCACAAGTCAAAATATGGCCATGGTGTATTCCAACCCACCCTCAGCTGTACGAATAATAAGGCCGCATGTCAACATTTGGCTGTATTATTCTGATTTCTGTTTTACAAATTTAAAATATAATAAGGACTTATCTCATCTCAGGTGAAAATTTATTGTACTACATATATGGCCTTTTTATACCGAATAGATATGGCCATAGACATTACAAATATTCAAAAATGTAAAAAAAAAAAAAAAAAAAAAACAATTTTGGTGATGTGTCGCTATCTGTTGGGCCGGCGCATAACTACCACCAAATAAAGAATCGGAAGAGAGGTTCTCATACAAAGTTGTTTTAATCGATGCGAAGATACTTAATGCTGTTTTGTAATAAACCATCATGTAATAAATAAAGGAGTGGGTAGGAGGTGCAAAAACTCATTGTATTACACACCACAAAATTAGTGGCTACCTAAATAGAGTGAATTTTCACTGGTTTGTTTGCCTGATAATAGCTTATACATTACTTCTAATAAATTAATGTAGTTATGTCAGCAATATATAATGAAAACTGCTATCTAGCGGACGGGCCCATAACTACTTCAGAAAACTAGGTCTCAGTCTCGGGAAAGAGTTTCTCCCCCGTGCGGCGAGGTACGTCATTGCCGGGTCACAGGGCCGCGACGTCACACCGCAGCGAAGGACAAGGACGCAACGACGGCCCGCAAGACTGATTCCCTCGTGTCGAGCCGCACGACGTAAAGCAAAACGGAAACCTTACAACCTTTGTGCTGGAAAATAATTTACGTTTTTGACGTGACAACGTCTAAATAATCGATGAACGCCGGCTGCACGCACGAAAAAGTGTCCCACTACGGATGTGTCCTGTTTGCTCATTGTACGAATGCGTGGCATCTCTCTTCCACTCGATTAGAACGACCATCGATTTGACTTTTCAATCATATTTTCGTCGTCTGAATTATTAATATTATGTAGTTTAACGATCGTCCACCGATTTTCAGCACAATCGGCACAGTTATTTAAAAGTAATGTTGAATATTCAAATACGTTTTGAACCAACAATGGTGTTTTACAGTTACACATAATAATTCAAATTACACCCGGGATATTTTGCACAATGTTTTAAAAAATATTGTAACACATTATAAATAAGTTTGGTGTATTTGGGATGCGTATTTGTTATAAAATCGTGTTATAAAAACGAAATAATATTATTCCCCTACCGTGAATAAAATGTTTATAAATATGTAGATAACATCTGAAAATAATATTTTTCAAGTATGGTCTCGTGGCCGTGCGGTTGTCGGTTCGAATCCCGGCAGCTGCGAATGTTTTTTTTTGTACTTGTAAAAATAAATACGGCGCACGCAACATTTCAAAAGTAATAAATATATTTTAATTAATGAACGCAAATAAAAGTAAATTTATTAATTAAATTGTACATTTCATTTCACTCCTTTGAATCCATACAAAATAGTGATAATTCAATAATAATGATTCAACTTTATTCATAAAAGTATGCAGAGGTAGATTTTATCATACAAAAGATAGAATAATTTAAAAAAAAATTATTCCTCAAAGAATATAATATTTTTAATGCCTAAATGGTTTGGTTGCAAAACCCTATTACGGCTCAGTCTCAGGCCGAATATAATATTTCCTTTAGTTCTGGATCAATCATTTCATCAATGTTTTGTTATGACATTGTCGCGTTAAACTATCGTCCGTAGACCGACTTTACAGACAACCATTTTTTTATTACGTTTATTTTTTTTTAATTTTAGCACAACTAACAGATGAATTTTTTTTTCCGTTATGAACATATTTATAGGTTTCTTACCTAAAATAAAATTAATCTCGCTGTGTGCAAGAGATGGACAAGGCGTTCAGCCAAGGGTTGTCTCAGGAGAGAAGTTAAGGGTGGGGATGCCTAACCCCTCTAAGTGCCCTTGTCACTCCGTCAAGTTTCCTCTTCCAACACCTTCCAGTATCTGGTGTCAAAGTTGGGGAGTTATGACGTCATTAGCGCTGCCATGTTTGTTTGACAAGTTGGATGACTTTGAGTTTTTAGTTGCAAATTACTGTTGATTTTATTAGAAATTTTATCAATAATTAAAATTAATGAATTAGAAAAATCTATATATTATTGTATTAAATAACATGGTAAGATGAAAATTGTACAAAACTAAAAAATATTTTTGCAAAACTCCGTTCCCCCGGAGAAACCCCCGGAATGGCCACCGCATGGGGAGCCCAGGAAAAGAAACGGGCTCCCCATTTGGAAGCCACCTGGAAGGTTTTTTTCTGTTCCACCCACCGTTTCTTTGGTAGCCTGACTTGTTACAAGGGATTGTATTCCTACCAGAGAAAATGCCACCATTTCGTCTGGGCAATCCGCCTTGGAGGAGCCGGGGCGCGAACCCGGGTCCTACAAGTTACAAGGCAGGCGCTCTACCCCAGAACCAGAGCGGTAGAGCGACAATCGGCAGTCTTCTTAGCCCTGACATGATGTTATTCCAAGCGTGTACTGTAGTTACTAACACGTGTTTATTTCTGGCAGTTGATTATGGAAGCACGTATGTAGGGTGTTAAAAAAAACACGTGAGCGAGTGTTTTAGTATTCGCCAGTGATGTGTAACATCTGATCTCGTTAACGAGCAGATTAATTTTTGTCATGTTGCAAATACATTAATAATACGAAATTTAACGTAGATTTGTTTTTAATTTTGATTTTTATTATTAATTATAATTTACACATATATTAATATTGAATTTTTATGTATTTTATTATTTTAGGACACGAGATTGGTTTGATGACTGTCTCTGTAATTTGTATTGTTGCAAAAGTCTTTATTTTAAAATTTAATAATACTTCAATCCATTTAGACTATTGCACTGGCTATAACTGATGAATGTCAATATGCGAAAGATGAGGTTTTAAGTATATGTATACACATTATAATTTCATTAATTTGTGTAAGCTACCTTCATAACAACATTTTCTGAAATATAACTAGTTATCATAGAGTTTTATAGATATATACTGCACTGTAACATGTAATTCAAAGGTAAAACTTACGATTCAGACTACAAACACGCCTAAATGAATTGGAAAATATTCATGAATTGTCTATATAATAAAATTGGTTGTGAAAATTCTGTTTTTAATGCAGATTTATGTAAAATTTGTTTTCCAAAAATGAAATCTGAAATCCTATTAGACTGCAACTTGTGATTGGCGGCCGTATGCGAGAGAATTCGTTGAATTTTATGACTGAGCCACTCAGGACGTGTTTGCTTCCGCACTGAACTATTGGTGTTGTAACACTAGACATGTATCTGGAAGAACCTAACCCAGTCACGAAAAAAGGACGGTGGATGCTACAGTGATATTCTCGGAATCAGTTCGCGAATAATGCATGGCCCTATGAATCTGCGAATTTTTCCGGTCTCTAGCTATAAAAAAAGGGGCTTGAAATAAAATACCATCCTTCATTCCATATATCGTGCAGGTTACAAGCCGCAAGATGTCCGGTGTGTGTGGATTAGCAAGGAAAGGCCGTGGAGAAGCCAGAGGTGCCCCCCCCCCCCAAACACTATGACTCACCCCCCCCCCCCCCTAACCGAATGATGCCCCCCCCCCCGAATAGTCACATTTTGCATTAATTAAAACTAATTTTCTAATAATAATTTTGGTCATATGCGTGTGTGCACTTATTGTCGAAGCGGGGATAGGGACCATCCTGAACCGACAGATGCCAAACTGCTTTTGATGAGGAAAGTGCGGGGTTGCCAATTTGATATACAAGATCCCTTTCAATTATCAAAGCACCAGAAACGTATTTTCACATTAGAAGCTATAAGTATGTAAATTATATATTTTTTTTTTCTCGTCTTTTGACAAACCCCCCCCCCCCCCTGAAATTTTAATGACGCAGTCTGCGTCGTTACCCCCCCCCCCCCCTTGTGGGCACCCCTGGAGAAGCTACAAGGAGGACCTCAACCATGACCACGGCATTGACCTGCACCGACCTGCACTGACCTGCACCGACCTGCACCGACCTGCACCGACCTGCACCGACCTGCACTAACCTGCACCGACCTGCACCGACCTGCACTGACCTGCTCCGCCAGTGTCCCGGACGGCCACGCGCTCCCGCAGACAGACGCCGACTGCGCCGCGGTTATCTCCCGAGGGACGCTGGCCGCCACTCCAGCTGGGAGACGATAACCTCTTCGCTCCTGCTGCGCGCCTGATAGGCCGGTATCAATGGTCGCCATTGCGCGCCCGGCTCAAAGGAGCCGCCAGCGAGCCAGCCCTCTTCAGAGCTGCGGTTGGTTAGTTCGTTGTTCTTGGGCAGGCCAAGCATGGCCATAGCGACGACCGTCTCCGGTGCGACGGCCGAGTTATGACGGCCTGTGGCAATGCGGGCACGGATCCCGTCAACACACCCCTCCCCTCCCCCCGGTCATCGCTAGGGTGCCTGCCTTACCCATGACTAGAGACCGATAGTCTGAAATTCATATACGTATACCTTAAAGCTGCTCTTGCTATTGGCTCACTGTTCTTCTGGGCGACTCTGAGCCAATGAGAAACCCTCAACCAAAAGAAGTGACGAATCACGGGCAAACCAGTTGAGACGACTCACAAGTCAGCAGCCAATGAACTGGCGTTATTTGCCCGAGTGTACAGAGGACTGTGTAGACTATCCTGGAGGTCATCGAAACCGCGAATTTTTCAGGTCCCTACCCATGAGCCATGACGGCTCGGCATTCGTTAGTAATGCAGATTCTGATAGTGAATTCGCAGGAAGGACGTGTTTTTTTTTATTTTGCAGTTGGTGCATTTGCTAGCAATTTACAGCCAATAGAAAACTACCGAAACAAAAACAGGACTGTCGACATGCATGCATAACATTCTATCACATTATGTATGCATTTTCTACAATTGTATTCACTGTGCACTGTATACCTACTGGTTTTCCGTGAAAATAAAGTTTCATAGACTATTATTATTGTATGCAATCAGCAGTATTCGTGTGTATTTCCAGCATTATCAGTGCACGTCATTTTTATTTTTACAAGCGAATTTTTTTTAACACATAAGTAGAGACATGCAAAATTCCCGGATTCATTTCGCGATAGGCTAGCATCAAAACAACTATACCTTCGTACCGCTTCTGCGATTGGCCCACATTTTATCCGGGGAACTGTGAGCCAATGGGAAACACTAAACCAAGAAAGTGCCGAATTACGGACAGCCTAGTTGAGACGTCTCACGCGTCAGTAGCCAATGAACAGGTGTCATTTCCGCGAGTATTTAAAGGACTGTGGAGTCTATCCTAGAGGTCAATGAATCCGCGAATTTTGCAGGTCTCTACACATAAGGAAAGCTAAATGAAAAATTCGCTGTTTTTTTAGAAGTTGTATAACCCACACGCTTGTATGTGTTTTACACTTAATACGACGCGCGTAACATTTCAAAAGTAATAAAAAATATATTTGAATAATGAATGCAAATAAAAGTAAATTTATTAATTAAATTGTACATTTCATTTCACTCCTTTGTATCCATACAAAATAGTGATAATCCAATAAAAATGATTCACTTTTATTCATGAAAGTATGCAGAGTTAGATTTTATCATACAAAAGATTGAAAAATTAAAAAAAAAAATTCTTCCTCAAAGAATATAATATTTTTAATGCCTAAATGGTTTGGTTGCAAAAACCTATTACGGCTCAGTCTCAGGCCGAATATGATATTTCCTTTTCTTCTGGATCAATCATTTCATCAATGTTTTGTTATGACGTTGTCACGTTAAACTATCCGTCCGTAAACTGACTTTACAGACAACCAATTTTTTTTTCGTGCGTGCAGCCAGCGTTCATCGATTTATTAGACGTAGTCAAGTCAAAAAAACTAGCCTTTTCCATTCCCTCTGGGATAGAGGTAACGGGACGCCGCTGACTGGTATGCTTGTTGGTCTCGGAGGGACTGCGGGCCGGCCACTGGTAGAGGTGGGCGTGTTGTCCGGGAGTGGCGGGGTCAGGGGGCGACACGGAGCCGAGTGGAGGCGGGCACAGGCGTCGTTAACCTGGATGGCCGCGAGGCCGCGCGCGGGGGCGGCTGATGTGTGGCGCCGCCGCCGGGCCCCCGCCCCTTCCGTGGAGGCAGCGAGGTACACTCGGTTTCATCCGACCCAGTTTATTATTGAGCATGCGCCATTGTAGTTTTGCTCTGTGTGTCATGGAGGAAAAAAAATTTCATAAATGAAAAATAAGAAATAAAAAAAGGAAGGTTTTCTGTAAAGTCGGTTTACGTACGATAATTTTACGTGATAACGTCATAAGAAAACATTGATGAAAAATTGCATACTTTTTACAAATTATTTGCAGTTTGTTTAAATATAATCACGAACAATTAGTTAAAAATCCCGCCTTAACCTGTTTGATATTATAGAAGATTTTTTCGCACGGCGGTGGTGGCCCGATTCTTGCACGCTCAGGCGGACCGTAACAATTTTTCGTGCGTGCAGCCGGCGTTCATCGATTTATAAGACGTTATCACGTCAATAATTAAAACGTATAACCACAGGAAACAAGCCTAAATCAGCTGATGCCGAACAGATAAACCCAACAGACGAAACACTGTCGCCGTTGTGTCGTTAGGTAGCCTACATAGTTGGGTTTAGGCTTTCTCTCTGTGGACTTATGTTTTAATTATTTTTTATATTTCTTAATTTGCATTTATGAATTTTTTATTCCCCGTGATAAACAGTGCAAAACTGCAATGGCGTATGTCCAACAAATTGTATTAAAAAAAAATTGCCCACTGCATGAATGATTATTTAAAGAATGAAGACTTGAAGCAGGAATGCACGTGGCTCACATACGACTACAGAGGTAAGAGGTAACCCACTCCTGCACTGGAGCCGGGCTGCGGCCCTGCAGCAGCGAGGGCGGAGGGCCTGGCTCTCTCACCGCCGACTGCTCGCCAATCACCGGGCCCATTGTGCTATTAGCGTCGTTTGGTGCATGCGCGGGCCCTGCCCCGCGCCCAAGGTCGCGTGTCCGGCTCCGGCCAGCGCGGCTGGTGCGCGGTGCCGGCTCCCTCCACCAGGGTGCAACACGGCCCGGTCGTCTGCTTTTACAGTAGTTGGCACTAGCTTGCAGTCCGGTAATAATGTCAGTTAATCCATGATTAGAGACCCGTGAATTTCGCGGATTCAATGACCTCTAGGATAGCCTCCATTACCTTCTGCATTTCTCAAGCAAACACGTGTGTTCATTGGGTGCTAATTTTTGAGGCGTCTCCACCAGGTAGCTTGTGATTCGATGTTTCTTTGATCGATAGTCTCTCATTGGCCCAGAGAGGTCAAGTTAAACTGCGAGCCAATAGCAAAACCAGCAGAATTCTGCACGTGTTTGGATTTTAGCTTATCACGAAATGAAACCACGAATTTTTCCGGTCTCTAATGATTAGGGACTGGAAAAATTCGCGGTTTCAATGACCACTAGGATAGACTCCACGATTCTTCTATGAACTCGGGCAACTATCACCTGGCTATTGGCTACCAACTCGGGGACACCTGTTTACTGCCATTCTTATGATTCGATACTTCTTTTGTTGAGTGTTTGCCATTGGCTCAGAGTCCTTCAGGTAAATTGCGGTCCAATCACTGACACAGCATTAAGGTAAACGATTTTGGATTCCAGCCTGTCTCGAAAGGAATCCGCGAAATTTTCCAGTCTCTATCCATGATTAGTTGACACCGGAAAAATTTCGCAGATTCGTTTCGCGATAGTGTTAAATTCATACACGTATACCTTTAAGCTGCTCAAGCCATTGGCTCACTGTTCGTCTGGGCGACTCTGGGCCAACGAGAAACCCCTCTACCAAAGAAGTGACGAATCTCGGACAAACACCAGTTGAGACGAGTCACAAGTCAGCAGCCAACGAACTGGCGTTATTTGCACCGAGTGTACAGAGGACTGTGCAGACTATCCTGGAGGTCATCGAAACCGCGAATTTTTCCAGTCCCTATCCATAATCAGTTGACACCTAAGAGAATATGCTTAACTTCAAACAACTATACCTTAGTGATGCTTCTGGTATTGGTTCACTGTTAATCTGGAGGACTCTGGGCCAATTGGAGGACTCGAATCACGAGTAACGCAGTTGAGACTGTCACGGATCTCCAGGACTTCGTACAGGACGGCGTTTGTAATTCCATTGGTCCAATGCAAGCGCAGAAAGAGCCAGTGCGAGAGAAGTACGACACAAGTGCGCAAACAGTATTGTGTCCCAACCAACAGCCGAAATCTGCCGCGATAAATTACTACCTATGATCGTTATCTCTTACAGAGCTTTCCGCTAAGTGTTACGAAGATAATTTAGCAATTAGTTACAAACAAAAAATGTTTTTGAAGTTATACTTCTTTAGACGCGTGATGAAAAAGCAATGAGAGTGAATTTTTACGATTCACACGAAAAAAGCTGCATACAAAAAAAAAAAGCTACATAAAATAAAACTATAATGTGCTTTTAAATCTTATACTTAAGTGATTGATATTGAATACTAGTCCATATCATTAAAAAATTATTATTAATTTTTAATGTTAGGATAGTAATTGTGTTTATAAACTTTTTCAATGTTATATTCTAGTGTATTTATATAAGTGAGGTTAGGTTATACTTCCTTAGGTGTGTAATAATGAAAAAGAATTTTTACGATGCATGCAACAATAAATGACAGGAATGAAAAATATTATATATAGGCCTATATGCTTTTAAATCATATACTTTAGTTATTGATATTGAATACTGATCTATATAATTAAAAACATTTATATATTGTGAATATTAGTGATGGAAATTTTTTATAAACCTTTTCAGGTGTATTTTTCAGGTGTATAAGTGAGGTTTCGTTCCCGTATGTATAACGATGTCAGGTTTCCTGTAAGTTTTCATTTTCGCTAGGAGGGAGTTTCTGTGGAGGGTTTAGTAGTCTCCTGGCCGTTTTCATGGGAGTGTTTGTGATGTTATGTTCCAACATGTATAATTTATTTGCATTATAAATTATGAATATTGCATTATTATTTGATAAGATACTAAAATTACTAAATTAGAATGAACATGCTGCATATTTATTATTTTCATTAACAATTAAAATCCATCTCGTTTATTTGCCTAAATTAAATAAATGATTTTATACGCGTGTTTATACTAATATTGAATACTGAGTGTTTATTAAATTTTAATTTAATTTAATTGATACTTTACCAACCATATTTATATCACTCCAGTCATTTTAACTTGTATTTATATTAATTAATTGCGTGAAAAATTAAAGTTGGTTTTTTATTATTACGCCAAGTAAATATAACTTCTAACACGCGTACGTAAGTACACAGACCCACTTTTTATTCATTTAAAAACTATTTTCTATGTATAATCAAAATATAAAAATATTCAATTCACCCAATTTAATCGCAGTCATGTGATTCTCCTGTCGAACATATCTTGCACAAACTGCGGCCCAACTACAGAATGTGGTAAAATATAAAGTCTCTTGAATTCAATTCAAATCTGTCAATGAATTAATAACCTGTAAATGCAGTCATTTAATTTTCCCTCGAAACAGTTTGAACGTCCACAACGCTGCAATAAGGTGAGTCCGCTGCCTTTTGCAAGAGAAACCGTTTCCTTATTTGGCCAGGCTTCCGCACGGAATGAATGCAGTTCGTGTGCTGACAGAAGTGTAGCTTTCGGAAAGTAAATTCAACTTATCTGGAAACACGGACGATGCTTCAGGGGTTTGACCACAGATAATTTCAGAATATTGCGTATGTAAAATGCACTGTCCCTACAACAATCCAATTTTTTTTTTTTCATCCAGTTCAAATTGCAGTTTATAAAATGACGAGAAACGTGCAAAATTCACGAAATGCTTCAGCGACAGTCTATATTGCAAAATGTTGTACACTCGTGTGACACTTTTCATAGGATCACGAGTCATCCGACACGCCTGAAGGACTGCAAGCCAATGACAAACTTCTTAAATCTGACCGAATCATACGCGACCCGGAGAGAAGGCTAAATTTGGCGGCAGCCAGAGAACACCTGGCATCCTTATGATTGTGCAAACGATTGTGGAGTCTAGACTGGCGCCAGAAAACAACACATTGTTTAAATGGCGCTGCTACACGAAAAAGTAGCTACCGCCTGCGTGTACATCGCACCACGTGGAGATAATATTGTTTGTGCGAGTCCGTTTATCTCTTGAATTCTTTGATTGCATTGTTTCGTGAAGTGCCCCCGTGCTGCAAACGTTCGATTGTAACCCACCGCTATTGTCGGGGACTAATGTTAGAGTGATTGTTAGGGACCTGAAAAATTCGCTGTTTCGATGACCTTCAGGATAGTCTACACGGTCCTCTGTACACTCGGGCAAATAACGCCAGTTCGTTGGCTGCTGACTTGTGAGTCGTCTCAACTGGTGTTTGCCCGAGATTCGTCACTTCTTTGGTTGAGGAGTTTCTCATTGGCCCAGTCACCCAGACGAACAGTGAGCCAATAGAAAGAGCAGCTTAAAGGTATACGTGTATGAATTTCAGACTATCGCGAAATGAATCTGCGAATTTTCCGGTCTCTAGTGATTGTATGTACGTGGGTAGAGAGATGAGAATTTTCACGGTTTCATTCGTCAGAAAACTACAAACATCACGAACCCACGTGCATCAGCTTTAATAAAATCCAGTTTCGCACGCCACCGAAATGGCGCAAATGTACTGTTAGAAATTTCATTAAATTTAAGGTATTTTCAACGCAGAATTCACCTCAAATAAACGAACAGCTCTTCGTAATTTTAAATAACTTATTCCTCGTAGAAATTACGCTGTATTTCGACTTCCGAGTTGTATGATTCGTACTGAACAAACACGTGGAAAAGAATAGTGTTCTTGTTGTAGACTCAACCAGTTTCTGAATGTTTTGTTAATACACCAAGAATATTCTTTTGGATTCATCTTAAAGTAAGTGAACTCAGTGTCCGTAAATTTACGAAGATCCCTGGAGAATTTGTAACTAACGGTCTTCGTAAATTTAAAGTGAAAATTTTTAAGAGTGTGGCCAATAATATGGCGGAACCAAATCCGTTAACTGGCCAGATGTCGGGTCCGGACAATGTTATATTTTCCACAGCGGATAGTGGCCAATAAGATGCCAGATCGAATCGACCAATGGACACCGAGTACATCTACATCAAAGGAGCTGGAGGTCTGAGTGTTCTGTACCCTGGAAAAGCATGATCCAGATACGAACAAGAGAAGTGCTGGTCGTATCATAGCAATAATCCAAAATAGGAAGAGCTTTGCAAATTTTTTTTTGGCATATAAGTACATTAGGTAGTTCAAGTATAAAACTGAGACCCGAAAAAAATTCGTGGATTCATTTCTGGATAGGGTAAAATTTAAACATGGACTCATTTTTCCTGTTTCTACTATTGGCTCACAGTTTATCTGGTAGACTCAGGACCAATGAGGAGCCCTCGACCAAAGAATCAACAAATCACATGCTCCCCAGTTCATGCGTCTCTCTGGCTAGCAGCCAATGATCATGCGACTTTCACCAAAGAATCTAAAATATATTTTGTACTTTTTACAAGGGTAGTCCTTAGAAACTGATTGCCAACGATATCACTTGTAAAATTTCATGGCAGAGCTTTGTGCCATATTCAGTTTTACAAAGCTTTGCCTTGAAGTTTTACAAGTGATACTCGTTGTCAACGGGTTTCCAAGGATTCCATGTAAAAAGTAAAAAAAAAAAAAAATTACAGGGTACAAGGGACTGTGAATTTCATCTCAGAGGTCACCCGTGAATTTTCCATTGTATATTCATTTCACTCAAAACAAACCATTTTATAGTCCTCATTTCATGTCCTTTGGGTGGAATACGTGAATGGAAAGCCACTTTTACTTCTTTGTTTACAACTGGATCAGAGTCTTCAAAGGATTGTCAATAGCACTGCTGTTCAATCATAGCCGTTAATCAGGTGTAGTAGTTTTGCTACCCAATGAATCCGTTAAACAGTTGCAGCTAAACCATATCTAATATCGAGGAAGCTGGGAAATTCGTGGTTTCAGGTGACATCTAGACTGGACACTACGGTCTTATGAATACGTGGACAAACGTTATCTGCTCATTGGCTGCTGACTTATGAGAAGAATTAACCGGGTAGATTGTGATTCGATACATAGTTGGGTGAAGGTCTCTCATTGGCCCAGAGTCCTCCAGGTAATCGTGAGCCATCAGCAGGAACATCACACAGGTGTAAGTTTTTTTTTTAATTTTAGCCTAACGTGAAATGAATATGCTATTTTCCTAAATTTACTCATATCTACCAACTAAAAACTAATATAATGACGCAGTGTTTTAATAATTACATTGTCGTGAACTTCAAGTGCTCCTACTCGCTACGCACGGCCCATGTTTAGTCTCCAGGGACGAAGGGAAATTGTTAAGGCCCGGAAATATTCGTGGCCTAGGATAGACTACACAGTTCTTCTCATACTCGAACAAATGTACCTGTTGTTTGGGTGCTGACTTGTGAGACGTCTCAACTGGGTTGTCCTTAATTTGTCAATTTCTTGGTTTAGGATAAAAATGTGGATAAAATAGTCAGTGGAAAAAAAAAATGTGGCCCAATAGCAGAAGTTGTACAGATTGTATACTTGTGTGGATTTTAGCCTAACGCGAAATGAATCCGCGTATTTTTCCGTTATCTAAAGACATTTTTGATGTGACAACGTCTAATAAATAGATGAACGCCGGCTGCACGCACGAAAAAGTGTCCCGTTACGCACATTGTCCCGTTACATTGTGTCCCGTTGCGCTCATTGTACGCTTACGCCGCATCTATCTCTCTTCCACTCGATTGGAACAACCATCGATTTGACTTTTTCGAGGCACATTAAACTTGAAACACTCCCATTCGTTTCCTACTTTTCCTATCATCGTCCTATCCTTAACAGAATAACACAGATTGTAAGAAGTTAAATAGCAAACATGTATAAAAGTTACAGTTAAAATAATCTTTTCATTAAAGTATAAACATATTTGAATTAATGAGTGCAAATAAAAGTAAATTTATCAATTAAATTGTAGATTTCATTTCACTCCTTCTTTGTATCCATACAAAATAGTGATAATTCAATAAAAATTATTCAATTTTATTCATAAAAGTATGCAATCATTTCATCAATGTTTCGTTATGACGTTGACACGTTAAACTATCGTCCGTAAACCGACTTTACAGACAACCAATTTTTTTTTAATGACATGGCAAGTTGACGTCACCGCAGCTCAGTCAGTCCAGAGTGACAGTGCTCGACGGCACAAAGACACTCGATCAAGCACTATTGTTCATTCCTCGTAAAGCTCTAATCAAACGGAAAAGTTCTGCTTGTCAATTGGCGTAATGTATTGCGCGTTGTCAGATTTAATAATCTAGCCAGTAATCCGCTAATCACGTAATATTTACGCGGAGATGTTATCAGTGACGTTTGAAAGCGATGAGCACGTGCTTGTGCGAGTCTGGCTGATAGCCGCGCGCCGCGCTGTGGCTGGACATCAGCGAATGTCGTGTCATGGTCTGATTTCAGGTTATACCGAGGGGCAGGCATTTTTCAATAAATAAATCTGAACGCCTATTGGACTGCAACAAGGTGTACCCGCTCCAGAGGTTTCTTCCTTGTGATTGGCGGCCGTCTGCGAGAGAAGTCGTTGCCTTATTTGACCCTGGGGCACTCAGGACGCGTTTGCTTCCGCACTGAATGACCGTGATTGGTGTTGTAACAATCGACATGCGCCTGAAAGAAATTCACCCAATCACGAAACACAGACGGCGCTACAGTGTTTTAACTTATAACAAGAGACCTGCCAAATTCGCGGATTCATTTCGTGTTATGCTAAAATTCAAATAATTATACCTTAGAGCTGCTTCTGCCATTGGTTCACTGTTAATCTGGAGGACTGAGGGCCAATTAGAGACCCTCACTCATTCAAGTGTCGAATCACAGGCCACCCAGTCGAGACGACTCACAAGTCAGCAGCCAATGAACATTTGGCATTTGCCCGAGTGTGTAGAGTGTATAGTAGAGTCTATCCTGGAGGTCACTGAACCCGTTATTTTTTCCAGTCCCTACTTATAACTAGAGACCCGGAAAATTCGCGGGTTCAATGACCTCCAGGATAGACTCCAATATCCTCTACACTATCGGGCAAATGCCAACTGTTCATTGGCTGCTGACTTGTGAGTCGTCTTGACTGGGTGGCCTGTGATTCGACACTTGAATGAGTGAGGGTCTCTAATTGGCCCTCAGTCCTCCAGATTAACAGTGAACCAATGGCAGAAGCAGCTCTAAGGTATAATTATTTGAATTTTACCATAACACGAAATGAACCCGCGAATTTTCCGGGTCTCTACTTATAACTAATCTCGGAATCTTTTCGCGAAGTACGCATGGCCCTAGTTATGCCTCACAAACACGTGGGTAATGAAGTCCCTGCAATGCGTGCGCTGGCCAATGAGATCACCGAAATGAAGCCGCGGATTCTTCCCGGATCTCTGTGAATGGCAGAAGGCACAGACGGCGCGGAGAGCAGGAGAGCCAGTGCCGCGAGGTTGCCTGCCTGCGTCGCCCCAGGCTGCCGGAGGGCGGCCAGGAAGCGACCCATTGCCGCTGGCCCACGTGCGCCCTGACTGACACACCGCGCGCCCAGCTACACCCGGCTAGCCTCTTCAGAGCGCCCATTGGTCGGTAACAAGGGCGTATCCGCTGCCGGGCCACGCGGGATTAGTAGCGACCGGAATAATTCGAGATTTCGTGATAGGCTAAAATTAAAACATGTGTAAATTTATGCTGTTTCTGCTATTAACACACAATTTATCACGTTGACTCGGGACCAATGAGAAACACTCAACCAAATAACCATCCAATCACATGATCCCCAGTTCATACGCCAATGAAAATGTGACTTTCACGACCGTGAGCCAACTATGCCCAGCTGCGAGAATCAGGTAGTAGCGATTAACAAGAATAGAAATGTTCTCGCTAATAAATCAAGCAATGGGTAGGGACAGGAAAAATTCGCGGGTTCAATGACTTCTAGGATGAACTCCATTGTTCTACGTACACTCGGTCAAATGCCACCCACTCATTGGCTGCTGTCTTGTGAGACGTCCCAACGTAGCAGCCTGTGATTCGATAAAGCTTTGGTTGGGTGTTTCTCATTGGCCCAGAGTCATCCAGGTGAGTTGTGGGCCAATAGCAGAGGCAGCACTGAGGTATAACTATTTGTATTTTAGCCTATCGCGAAATGAATTCGCGAATTTTTCCGGTCTCTAGCAATGGGAAAGCAAAAAATTGATAGAGCACACATATGACTTTGAATCCCACCCTGAGACCAGTGAAGCGCCCTAAAGGTGTCGGGTGGGAACGTCATGGCGCAGGAGGCTCAGGACTCCGTGAGGCCGCACGTCTGCAGTCGCGAACAAAGGCGCGCCGCTTGGCATGCCGGGAGCGCCGCGCAAAACAAGACGTTCAGTCACAAGTCTGCTCGACGTCGGCGGGCATTCGTCACGCGGCGCTCCGCCCCAGCGGCGCCCTTGCGTGCCTCGTCCCCACGCACCGGCCTGCAGCCGGCGAGCCGCTCCCCTGGTCAGCAGGGCCCTCCAGGATAGTCCACACGGTCCTCTGTACACTCGGGCGAATAACCCCCAGTTAGTTGGCTGCTGACTTGTGAGTCGTCTCAACTGGTTTGCCCCGAGATTCGTCACTTCTCTGGTTGAGGGTTTCTCACTGGCCCAGAGTCGCCCAGACGAACAGTGAGCCAATAGCAAGAGCAGCTTAGAGGTGTGCGTGTGCATGAATATCAGACTATCTCGAGATGAATCTGCGAATTTTTTTCCGGTCTCTACGTGATCAGCGCACTTGCAGCATGAGTGTCGTGGTTTCAATCACCTTTATGATAACACTCCGCAGACTTCTGCGTACTCGGAGAAGTGTCACGTGTTGATTGGCTCTTGACTTGCGAGAAGTCTCAACTTGGTGGTCTGTGCTTCCCTGGTTGGAAGTTCCTCACCGGCCCAGAGTCCTTCCCGTGAACTGGGGGAAACAACGCGGAGGTAATGTTGTTTGAATGCTGACCCACATGTTCTGGACACAATGACGACAGCACAGACGAACACAGCAGGGGTCCTGATACATAGGGGCATGCAGATTTCGGGACTAGATGAAAGTTAAAACACTGTAGTATCGTCTGTGTTTCGTGATTGTGTGAGTTTCTCCCCAGGTACATGTCGATTGTAACAACACCAATCACAGTAATTCAGTGCGGAAGTAAACGCGTCCCGAGTCGCTCGGTCAAAAAAAGGCAAACGACTTCTCTCGCACACGGCCGCCAATCACAAGGAAGAAACCGCTGGCGCGGGTATACCTTGTTGCAGTCTAATAAGTGTTAAGATCTCATCGCGAAAAATGCCCGCCCCTACTTAAACATAGAGACCGGAAAAATTCGCAGATTCATTTACCGATAGTCTGAAATTCACACACGTATACCTTTAAGCTGCTCTTGCTTTTGGCTCACTGTTCGTCTGGGCGACTCTGGGCCAATGAGAAACCCTCAACCGAATAAGTGACGAATCATGGGGCAAACACCAGTTGAGACGACTCACAAGTCAGCAGCCAACGAACTGGCGTTATTTGCCCGAATGTACAGATGACTGTGTATACTATCCTGAGGATCATCGAAACAGCGAATTTTTCAGGTCCCTACCCATACAACATAGTGTCTGAAGCAGAAGTGTGTCGCTCTGATTCAGACTCGTCCCGGAGATATGACCACCGCACGTGGTGTCCTGCTCTGGAAGACACGCGACCACGTGATCCTGAACCGCGGATAGCACCCGGCATGGCCTTGAACCCCGAGGACTAGTTACACCTGCAGTCATAATCACATTAGCGCGTTCCTCAGCGCATCTCATCCTCGCCACGTAACCAGGGGGCTCCATCAGCAAACAAGGATGGTGAGGGGTGCAAACATCCGAGTCCCCGGTCGAGTTCCGACATTTTTCTTAATGCATCAGTGGGGACCGGAAAAAA
Organism: Bacillus rossius redtenbacheri; assembly: GCF_032445375.1. Taxonomy (NCBI): domain Eukaryota; kingdom Metazoa; phylum Arthropoda; class Insecta; order Phasmatodea; family Bacillidae; genus Bacillus; species Bacillus rossius. Next base: position 2,794,659 of record NC_086343.1, read on the forward strand.
AAACGCAGATTCATTTCGCGATAGTCTGAAATTCATACACACACACATACCTTTAAGCTGCTCTTGCCATTGGCTCACTGTTCGTCTGGGCGACTCTGGGCCAATGAGAAACCCCTCAACCAAAGAAGTAACGAATCTCGGAGCAAACACCAGTTGAGACATCTCACAAGTCAGCAGCCAAACGAACTGGCCGTTATTTTCCCCGAGTGTAGAGAGGACTGTGTAGACTATCCTGGAGGTCATCGAAACCGCGGATTTTTCAGGTCCCTATACATCAGTTTACCCTGACAGCAGTACTAAACTACAAGCTTATTGCTAGGGTCTTGGAGGGGGGGGGGGGGACTAGATGGTTCAATGACCTGTAGGATGGAATCCACAGTCCCTTTTGTATTCTTGGGTGAAAGTCACATGTTCATTGGTTGCTGACATGTGAGACGTATGAACTGAGATGCATGTGATTGGACACTTCTTTAGTTGAGGGTTTCTCATTTGGCCCTGAGTCATCCATCAGCGGAAACGCATGCACTGGCTGTCGAATGGGAAGACGACAAGGAAGGTTAGGTACGTAGCGTAGCATTCTATGTGCTGGTTTTAACGGCCGGAAGAGAAGACGGCAGGGCAGAGGTAGAAATGACGCAGCAGTGATGCTACAGAATCATCGTAACGCTGCTTGTGTTTGTCTACTCCTGAGTTTTCGTAACGGCTAACAAATGACGCTATCATTTTACTTTTATTTTAATTGAATATCTATAATTTATTTTTTTGCATGGAAAAGTGTTATTGATTTGTGCAATTTACTTCATAAGTTTTGTTACGAACGTAAGAGACAGGACCGCGACGCGCGCGAGGTTCGGAGCTGGCTGGCTGGCGGCCACTGACGTCACGCGCCGTCTACTGACGTGAGGCATGCCACGCATGCCTGGCCGGATTACAAGGGTCCTCTCTACCCACAACCCCCGCGCACTATCACGCCTCGGGCTATTGTCACCATTTAACGGCCTGGGAATTTCGAACTTACAGAAGCTAACCGCTTGGAGAGGCGTGAATAATAGTCGCTGTTCTGGATGTTTCGGGTGATGGGTCGACTCGGGATGATGCGACGCGTCACGGCCGCTCCCGGAGGTTCTAGAAGGACGGCCGGCTGGTATATAAGCCTCGACGCCGGCCTGCGCGGCAGTTCCGGGAGTTCCGACAGGCGAGTGGAGTGGGGTGCGAGATCAGTGGAGAGGGTGAGAGACCCCCTCGTGAGTGGCGCGAGGTGAGGGGCGAACCACTGTCGAGCCCAGCTCCAGTGAGGAGTGCGGACTGTGGACCTGGCAGATATTGAGTGACTTGTGAACAGGCCGTTTTTAGGTGCGATTATTTATTATATATGTAAATATTAGTAATTAATAAAATTCTATAATACTTAATTTGGCTATCCCTTACTAACCCAGTTATTCATACGTACTCGTAACAGTATCATTCATTTTTATGCAAATAGTGTGATTTAAAATGTAAAAAAAAAAAATACAATAGAATGGATAGAGATTAGCTTAAAATTTAAAATGTAATTTATTTGCGATTGGAGTGTTTTTTTTTTCATCTTATTTAGCTGTAGAACGTGATTTAATATCACGCCTAAGTATAATATGTAATTTATGATCATACCCATATCCTTACTAATCTCAGTTATCATCCCTTGTTCTATAAAAAATACTAATAATTATTCTTTGTTTATAACTAAGAAGCAAGAAGTTTCACTTCTGCTGCGCGTGAACTCTACACCCACATTTTTTTTAATATTTCATATTCTTGAAAATATTTAAAGCTGTAATGTGGTTTTGGACTCTTAAAGATGTCAGAAATGCTTTAAAATTGCCTTTTAAAGGTCTGTTATTTTACAAAATCTCGAGCCCACCCATTTAACTAGCAGTTGATTCCATACCCCCAGTTCGGGACTGGATCCACCACTGACTGTCGCCGGACAGTAATGCCCGCGTGACTTCGAGAATGGCCCAGTAACTGTATCGTTGTAACGACTCTAACAGTTTACAACGCACTCGCCTTGGACTTTTCCGCTCAGTTACAAGGTTCAATACACAACCGCGGGAAAGCAGGCCACTCGCGGGGGGGGGGGGGGGGGATGTATCCTAAAAACAAACAGCGGGAAAAGTAGTTCCATTCCCCCTCCGACCACCGACCAATATAAGTAGGGACCTGAAAAATTCGCGGTTTCGATGACCTGCAGGATAGTCTACACAGTCCTCTGTACACTCGGGGCAAATAACGCCAGTTCGTTGGCTGCTGACTTGTGAGTCGTCTCAACTGGTGTTTGCCCGTGATTCGTCACTTCTTTGGTTGAGGAGTTTCTCATTGGCCCAGAGTCGCCCAGATGAACAGTGAGCCAATAGCAAAAGCAGCTTAAAGGTATATGTGTATGAATTTCAGACTATCGCGAAATGAATCTGTGAATTTTTCCGGTCTCTAAATATATGAAATTCTGCGTGCTCCTCAGGTAGAAAAGACCCATTCATGCCAAGTACTTATTCACCAGATGTTTAATGTCTTGAAAGCTGGTGTTCCGCGCGATCTGAACCTCGCTGTTGGACCGGAGTTCTTCAGGAGACACAACTCAGTGTAAGTGTTTTTGCTTTTCTTTTTTAATATTACCCGTCGACAAATAAAATCGAAAAAATATTCTTTTCTCCACAATGCGCAATGGCCGTAGAGACCTACAAAATTCGCGGATTCATTTCATGATATGCTACAATTCAAATAATTATACCTTAGCGCTGCTTCTACCACTGGTTCACTGTTAAACTGGAGGACTGAGGGCCAATTAGAGACCCTCGCTCAAAGAAGTATCGAATCACAGGCCACCCAGTCGAGACGACTCACAAGTCAGCAGCCAATGAACAGGTGGCATTTGCCCGAGTGTGTAGAGTGTAGTAGAGTCTATCCTGGAGGTCATTGAACCCGCGAATTTTACAGGTCTCTAGCAATGGGGTGCAATGGGGTGTAATGGGGTGTAATGGGGTGTGATGGAATGTGATGGGGTGTATGTTATCGCAGCAAGATTTGGAGTCAGCTTACTATAAAAAAAAACTGGTCTAATTTTACAACAACAAAAGTTTAGCAATATATCGCCTTTTTTTTTTTTATAGAAAATATGTGCCAAGTACAGTCCTGTCGGAAATGTTAAACTAATACTTTTTGATAAACGTGAAAGTAAAGCAATTTTTTTTTTATCGCACAGCAATGTGTAGAGACATGTAAAATTCGTGCATGCAGAATAATAAGATTTTTGAGTGTTTTTCGTTGGGTTCTAGTCCTACAAGGCTTTTTTCTATAAACCACAATAAAATGAACAGGGTCATTCAAGTGGATAAACATTTGCAATCTACACTGTCACCAAATAACAACTCAAATTATGCAGGTCTCTAAAAATATATAGGCTACCTACTGATTGACAGAAAAATAACGCACAACTTAAACCGGTGGACCTAGATATTTGAAATTCGGAGGAAATATTATTGAGTGCACTACGGGGGGATTATTTGAAATTCCATTCCTAAAGGGGTGCAAAGGGTGGTATAGTTTAAGAACATTTTTATTAAGATACAATTATTAAAATTTGTGAATATACCCTTCAAAATAAATAAAATAATACGTGTTTAATTATTTTTCAAAATTAATCTACTGGTAAGGGGGGGGGGGGGGTTGTTAAAGTTCAAAATTCCCTCTTTTGGTCGACAATCCCCGTGGTAACGAATGTTACATTGTTTCAAGCTTATGCCCTACAAACTTGAAATTCGGTAGTGGTTTTCCTTATATTGCATAGTCGTCAACTGAGAGCAAGGTTTTCCGAATATCAGCTTCCAAATATGGTTCAGCCCGGGCAACGCCGGGTACCACAGCTAGTGAGTGTGTGTGTGTGTGTGTATGTGTATATATATAGTCATCATTGTCATTTCTAACGTGATACGTAGAGACCGGAAAAATTCGCAGATTCATTTCGCGATAGTCTAAAATTCATACACGTATACCTTTGAGCTGCTCTTGCTATTGGCTCACTGTTCGTCTGGGCGACTCTGGGCCAATGAGAAACCCCTCAACCAAAGAAGTGACGAATCTCGGGCGGACCAGTTGATACGACTCACAAGTCAGCAGCCAACGAACTGGCGTTATTTGCCCGAGTGTACAGAGGACCGTGTAGACCATCCTGGAGGTCAACGAAACCCGCGAATTTTTCAGGTCCCTAGTGATACGTAAGTGACTCGTTTCCCCAGAAATGCCAACGCACTGAACCTTACGGAAGCACCACCGGCAGACGACTGGAGTGGCACTAGGGGGGCTCGAGGCGTGGTCCCGGGAGAGCTGGCGGCTGGAGCCTGGACGTACCTGGACCCGGGGCGGGCAACACGCCCGCTGGCGGCGCGGACTGCAACTGCCGCGAGGACCGCTGTCCGCCTGCTGGCCAGGGGCGGGGAGGGGGGTCCACCCTGCCTCCCCCCTCTCTCCTTCCTCCTTCCAGGCCTTCAGTGAAGACAGAACAAGAACATACCAGCAACTTAGCGACACAACGTTACAGACGCTTTATTTGGAAGGAGTACTGCAATCCTTATAGTTTATCCTTATCCTTATAGTTTCCCCCCGTCGCAGAATAGCTACACAAGGTTACAGAGCGCTTTATTTGGAAGAAATATTGCTTTCCTTACAGTGGGCTACAACACATGCCTGTCCTCCCAACACGCCTCATACACAGAAGCGTCAGGAATATTTTTCCTAAGCAGTCCGTGTAGCACACGTGTTAGTTGTAAGCATGTCCTTCATACCCTACTTGACATGGTTGTTACATGTATTAAATAACATTAAAAACCTGTGTATTTACGACTTGTTTCAACGAGAACATCAAGCAATTTACTTCAGAAGAAAAGTTATTAAAAATTAAATGAAAACCGAAGTATAAAATGTACGGTTTTCTTTTTTGAAGCAAAAACCTTACTGAAATTTTCTGTGTGTAAACGATGGATCCGTGCAGAAGGAAATGTTGACACGCGTGGAAGGTCAATATGGCAACGGCAGGCAAACAGCGATGTCCTACATGGTTTAAATGAGAGGATGCTCTGACGTCACAGCTTTTGGGGGAAATTAAATCCAGATTATAACCGAGGCGATGACGTCATTAGAACATAGCGAAATGAGAACGACTGTGGTGAATCGGCATTGCTATTCTGGTTCACTTGTACTTCTATAGCGACACCGAACAACTGGGTGTGGCTGCGGATACGTCAAATTGCACATTACACGGAATAATTCTGAAGCCCCTTAATATTTCTAGAAACTGAATTTTCAGTTTTATATCATTTTTAAAAACACAAAACTTAAACATAACCTGTAATTGTACTGTACAAGCATTAACGCTAAAGTTCCTAGAATCGCAAATTTGTAGCCACCAAGTCTCTTGTCGAAAACACAGATGGCAATAGTTGCGCCGGTATAGAACTACAGTCAGGACTGTGAAGTTTCACTTCTAACGCACGTGTCGGCCACGCAAAAAAAAAAAAGTTCTTAATTTTTTTTGTGTGTAGCATCTTAGCTCTTAGAATACGGGATTTGGTAGAAATAATTTGGTGAATGGAACGGAAATGTGTGACCACGGTTCTTCCATCTGTGGCGGATGGCGTGAACAAAGTTCACAAAGCCGAAGGGAAACTACTGTTTATTGAATTTAAACAAGATTGACAGTTTTCTTGTCTACAATCAGATCCAAAGCCGGGGTTCAGTATTTTTTTCGAGTCTTTTTTCCGTGAATTGATGTAAGCTTTTGGACATACGCCATTGCTGAGCACATGTATGTCTGTAGAAGAAAACTACAATAAACCAAAAGACAAAAACACAAATTAAGCAAAAACAGTTGCTGTTGTCAACAGGATATAAACGCCACATAATATTCCATAACAGGAATATGGTCAATAAACAAAGAAAAACAAAGAAAAATAGACTAACAGAACGACAAAACCCCCACAAATGATGACAGCACAAAAATATTAAACCCAAAAAAAAATTCAGCGCAACAGTTGAAACGAGACAAAAACACGACATAACGAAAAGACGAAACAAACACAATAGTTTTCCAAAACAGAAGAGACAGGAAAAAAAACCCACAATGATGACAGCACAAAAATATTTAACCCAAAAAAATTGAGCACATCATTTGAAACGAGACAAAAACACGACAAAACGATACGAAACAAACACAATAGTTTTCCAAAACAGAGACAAGCGACGTTTCGGGAACTGCTATCTGCTCCCGTCCTCAGGCAGAGACGCACATGGTACGAAAACACAGGTGCGACTCCCATTGCACAAATCTTTCAAAGATAATATATTTTTTTTCGTTTTTTAACGAGCTGTTTCATTATACAGTAGAAACTTCAGTCTGCAAATGTAATTATTCAACAGTCGACGAAGCTGCTCGGGCAGCGAACTCTAGCGGAGGGTGCGGTTCTTGTCAAGGAATGTGATTGGAAACACGATTTGCGTGTATTTATCACGCTCGTCATCGGCTCAAAGAACGTGTTCGTATCACAAGTGTATTTGCAACATGCGAACACATGAATTAATAATAATTTTTTTCCCATTTTTTTTTTACACTTTATTAACAATATTCACTTAATTAACCAGTAAATTTAGCACTCACGAAAGCAAGCTTGTATGTGAGTGCAACTAGTCACTTCAAATCACATGCGGTATTTTGACGATTGTAAACATTTGTAAATGTATAATAACTGAGAAATGAATATATAAAATATAACTAAGAAACTTTACATCAGTGTTATATAAAGATGAAAGTTAAAAAAAAGAGCAATTTATTAAAATTCAATATTATGTTTAAACAAAAAAACGTATAAATTATAACATTGTTACACGAATAATTGAAAATATAATTAAATAAAACTTAGTAGTGTAAGTAAAGTACCTATAACAGTATATAAACCTGACTGAAACACTAAAGCCATGTGTTGGCACCGAGGTGAGATGCGAGCACTTCTCACGTGCACATGGCGGCGCTGGCCCTCCGGCAGCCGGCCTTATCTGCCGCGTCGGGCGCCCTGAAGGGCTGTCCCCTGCGACAAGAGCTTGTGCAACGCCCTCGCCCTCGCCGCTCGCCAAGGTCGTCCTGCGATAGGGCGCCAAGGTCTGCCGGTCGCCGGTCGGCGGCCGGCGGCGAGATAACAACCGCCGCTTCGCAGCACAGCATTTTTAGAAAAAACAATTCAAAAATTTGGTTGTCTGTAGTCTGTAAAGTCGGTTTACGGACGATAGTTTAACGTGACAACGTCATAACAAAACATTGATGAAATTATTACTTACTTTTATGAATAAAATTGAATCATTTTTATTGAATTATAACTATTTTGTATGGATACAAAGAAGGAGTGAAATGAAATCTACAATTTAATTGATAAATTTACTTCTATTTGCACTCATTAATTCAAATATGTTTATTACTTTTACGAACAGATTATTTTAACTATAACTTTTATACATGTTCGCTATTTAACTTCTTCCAATCTGTGTTATTCTGTTAAGGATAGGACGATGAGAGGAAAAGTAGGAAACGAATGGGAGTGTTTCAAGTTTAATGTGCCTCGAAAAAATCTAATCGATGGTTGTTCCAGTCGAGTGGAAAAGAGAGATAGATGCGGCGCAAGCGTACAATGAGCGTAACGGGACACAGCGTAACGGGACAATGTGCGTAACGGAACACTTTTTCGTGCGTGCAGCCGGCGTTCGTCGATTTATTAGACGTTGTCGCGTCAAAAAACGCCGAAACAAAATTCATATAGGACGAACCAGGAGGTTAGGGGTCGCACCTAGGCGACCTGGGACTCCTACACGGGCCTCGGGGTTCGATGCCGAGTCTCGGCACTCGGGCCCCTAGGCCCGCACGGGCGATGATGAGATCCCTGTCAGTCGGACGTGACTGCTCTAGTGATGGGTCGTTCGTTAACGATTCGTTCAAAAAGAACGAATCTTTGAGAGAACGAAATCTTGCGATTCGTTCGCGATGTAAAGAACCGGCTCTTTGAGAGCCGGTACCTTGAAAGATTCGGAAGAACGAAAACGCGGAGAGAACGAGAGAACGAGATGAGAGAACCGGCCACGCGCCCGGTCTGATTCGTTCGTGAAATGATTCATGACGTCAGGAGTCTGAAGAATTAGTAATCACAGCGTGAGCATGTTCATAAGAGCAAACGATAACTGATCAAATAAAATAGGGTAACATGAAAAGTATCTATACCTGAAAATGTCAACTGTTAAGTAGTGGTTTAAAATTGCGTTTTCACATTCACATACACAAATTTGGGGGGGGGGAAAAAAACATGAAATAAAAATAACAGGGAAAGTAACTACAAATGTTCACACTTACCATTTAGGTGTTAATTAATGTACCTACTTCATTTTTCTCTCTTCATACTGAATCGCAGTAGTAGTATTCAATTTTTGTCTTTTTTTCTCTAAATGTGTTGGTCTACATGTAAACACTTTACTCTCTCTAGAGTGTAAATAGCCTGTATATTAATATTTGTAAATTAAAAAGTAATACAATATAAATAATCTTGTTTCATATACGCAACTGTGATTCACTGGCTACGAAAAGCAATGTTCAAGTACTAGCTATAATAGTGCGATTACAAATTAAAGTTAAGAAAGATCACTTTCGTACCTAACATTCTTAGATTTAATGCTCCCGTATTATATAGAATCACTGCATGAAGCATTTGCAGCGATCAACAGTCAATAATTTTATAACAGTCAGTATACAACTAGACGTTTGAAATTTCATTTACCCATGCAGAGTAGATAAAGATAACCACCCACGCGATCCAGCCTCCTCTCGTCATCGGGTCACGCGATAACGAGGGGAGGCTGGAAGCAAACACGTAGCCAATACTCTAAAGGATGAACGAGTTACGACACCTGATAAAAGAGCCAGATCCTATTCACAGAAAAGAACGAAATGACCGAGATGAACGAATCGTTCTGAACGAATCTTTCACGGAACTGATCCGAAAGTACCGGTTCGGTCAAAAGAACCGTTCTGCCCATCACTAGACTGCTCGGGGTCGCTTCATTGAGCAGTTGTTCTGAGCGGTGAGGAGCGAGCCAGCTCGTCTCGTTGCGCGACGTGCGCCAATCAGATCCCGTGTCGCTTGTGCGCAGGCGCAGTGAAACACGCGTCTCCTGTTCCAAGTAAGGACGACGCTAGCTGGTGCTTCCGGCGCGGTATCGCCTCTGAGCGCCATGCTCTGATCCGTGTTTCTCGTGGAGTCAGGGCCGCAACTAGAGTCTCTGGCACCCGGGGCATGAATGGATTCATGCGCCCCCCCCCCCCCCCTCTTTTTTTGCACATACCACACCAATAAAGTGGGGGGTCCGGGGGCCCTCCCACGGAAAAATGGTGCTATTTAAGCATTTTCCATACCGACATGTAACAGTTTCTGTGCTACTTTAACTTCCGTGCATGAACCCACTATGTCCATAAGTAGTCCGTATAATCACTAGACTTGTTCATTAAATATGTTGAGACGTTATATTGTAAATCAGATTAAACATTCCTGTCATGCAAATTAAAAAACTTTTTACCAGTTACAGTTGTAGTAGGAATTACAATGCAAGCTATTTCGGCGCCCCCAAAGCTTTGCGCCCGGGGCGTATACCCCGCTTGCCCCCCTCTAGTTGCGGCCCTGCGTGGAGTATCCCACATTTGTGAGATTTCAGCGTTAACCATGGCATCATGTGCCGGAGACATGAGAGATAAAGTTGTAATGAATGTCCCGCAAGTGCTTTCAAGAAATATCACAAGGCTTTTCGTGTTCTAAAAAATTTAATCCGAAAACAGGCGTGTTAGCCACTTTCACTCTTCTATAAATACAGTTGATAAACGAAGCACGGAAACAGTAAACAACCCCCACTCGGATGTACTGAGCTGTTTTCAAGTCTCGTGGTTTCTTCTGGAGCCCTGCACGCCGCGTGTGGCCTGTAGCGCAGGCTGGCACATTCGTAAATAAAAATATACCTACTTCATACACGCAATGAATATTTTTTAACAAATGGATTTATTTATTCTGTTTATAACGTGATTTATCAGGTCGGAAACGTAATGAATTTTTACTGTATTTAATTTTATGATTTCAGCTTGTCAAGGCTCGCAATCTGTATTGGTTGTTTTGCATGATCAAATATTTTTTTTTTGTTTCGATGCAATTCCTACGGACGTTTCACGGTAGCTCATAGCTCATAAGCATTTACCTAGTTATCAGTGTTGGCGCCAGATATGTTCTAGTATCTAACTGATATTTGTAACACAGCCTGGCTGGTATTTATGATTGCATTTTTTTTTTGCCTGAGTAATTGCGTCACTATCAGTCACTATGAGTATTAATAGCGTTTGTTTCCAATGCTCAAAATTTTCTATCATCCGTGCTTCGCCACAGAGGTGCACTGGCAGAACACCCTTGCGCTGCTCATTACACACGCCCCTCCTGTAGGGCACGCCACTGCCGCGCTCCCAACGATAAAAAAAAAAAAAAGAATCAAATTTCGAAAATCAGTTAACGAAAAAAATATTTTTGGTTCTAGGATGAACCGGAAGAATTATAAACCAAAAAATGCCATCTTGGATTCAACAGTTTTCAAAGGGTCTTCATATTCGCATTTACTGAACCAACAATACCGTGTCGATATCATGGGAGTTAGGGTCGATATGGTGCCAAAGATGATCACGGAAAGATTGGATAGAGATCCGTAGGGTTAAATGACACATCAACAATGGCCAACCTGACCAACATTTAATTTCAGTTACGATAACCTAATATAACCTAACATATCTTCCCGTGAAAAAAAAAAGGAGGGGGGGGGAGGGTGTTTGTCTGTAATGTCAGTTTACGGACGATAATTTTACGTGATAACGTCATAAGAAAACATTGATAAAAAATTGCATACTTTTTAATTTTCAAATATTATTTACAGTTTTTTGCAAATTTAATTTAAATAATTTGTTTAAAATATAATCACCAACAATTAGTTAAAAAGCTTGCCTTAACCTGTTTGAAATTATAGAAGATTTTCTCGCACGATGGTTGGCCGGTTATTGCACGCTGCTCGGCTCAGGCGGAACGTGACACTGAGTCATGCTTTTTTCGTGCGTGCAGCCGGCGTTCGTCGATTTATAAGACGTTATCACGTCCAAAAAAAAAAAAAAAGAGGAGGTGGTATTTCTCCGCGATCTAACGTTGTGGTTCCCTCTCAGATCTCACAGACGCCCCGTGCACTAGCCCTAAGGGAGAAGACTGCGCGTTCGGCTTGGAGGGGTCGTTACCACAACGCCGAATGCCAAATTGACCGCAACGCCGACAGCTAGAAAACTGCAGTTTACCACAACGCCGAAATACAGTAACGCCAAAAAATGTTGCTGTGGTTTGGGGAGGGGGGGGGGGGGCAACAGGAGCAAATGAGAAACAACTGATTGAATTTGTGTACCTAACCTAACTTTTGTGGCAGTCCTGCAATGACATTTTTCCGCGATAATGTATTTCGGCGTTGTGGTACACAGCCGTTTTCTAGCTGTCGGCGTTGCGGTCAATTTTGCACTCGGCGTTATGGTTTTTGGCGTGATTGTACGTTCGGCGTTGTGGTGCGTCCCCGCTGGGAGCTGGCGACAGCGGCCAGTGTCGCGGAGGTGGACGGATCGCACGGAAGCCTCTGGCGGCCCGATGTTCCACTTAGCGGGCACTTAGCGCGACCAGCCTCGTCCCAAGGTGATCAGCGAGCATCACGTGCCCCCGTGTGCCTGCCCCACCATCCCCGCCCGCCTGGAGATACTAGCCCATGCCCGGCATTCCTTCTCAATGCCTCGATCATTTCATTTTTTTAAGTTGGTACGCATGTTCAAAGCATCTCTCCCTCCATGAAAATCTCTATACATGTCATCTAGAGCAATGAGCTATTTTCATCTACATTTTTACCTGTCACAAGTGTAACACATAAAAGCACGCTCGTATTCGAATGTAACGTTGTGTCAAAATTTTCAAAATTAAGATTTTGGAACGAACGTTTACATTATGTGTGTGTGTGTGTGTGCTTGATAATTGATAATTTTTTAATCATAATATTGTTGGATAGTATCAAAGGATTTGCTCATGTTTAAATAAATAGAATATTTTATTTATATAACTCATAAAATACGTGTGTGTGTGTGTGTGTGTGTGTGTGTGTGTTAAAGACGATCTTCCTGATTGAAAACTACGTGGTTTTTCAAAAATAATTTTTTTAGTAGTAAGATGTATGTGGCCTATAAATATTTTTTCCTCAAAAACAAAGGTAGTGGTCAATAGTTTGACACTACAATTTAACTGTCAGTAACACTTCAAGAAAATGTTGAACACCCAACATCGGTATACAACCACTCTCTGACTGATACACACCTAATTCAAATATGTTATGTACAAGGGCAAAAAAGTTTTAATGTTTGTTTGAGCTTTATTTATAACTTGATAATGTTACAGTTGCTAAACACTAAAACGCTACAAACTAAAAAAAAAAAAAAATTGCAAAACTCCGTTCCCCCGGAGAAACCCCCGGAATGGCCACCGCATGGGGAGCCCAGGAAAAGAAACGGGCTCCCCATTTGGAAGCCACCTGGAAGGTTTTTTTCTGTTCCACCCACCGTTTCTTTGCTAGCCTGACTTGTTACAAGGGATTGTATTCCTACCAGAGAAAATGCCACCATTTCATCTGGGCAATCCGCCTTGGAGGAGCCGGGGCGCGAACCCGGGTCCTACAAGTTACAAGGCAGGCGCTCTACCCCAGAACCAGAGCGGTAGAGCGACAATCGGCAGTCTTCTTAACACTGACATGATGTTATTCCACGAGTTTACTGTAGTTTCACACGTGCAGTACGTGCAATAACATCCAACCTCGGTAACGAACAAATTATATAGAAGTATAGACCGTCGATGGTAAAGTTATTTTGAAATAAATGTTAGATATTAAAAGAGTGTGTTTAGTTAAAATATGTGTGTGCTTACAAGCATAAAGTTATTGTAAATATAAACATTCTATTTATTTGGTTTTAAAGCCAAAGAAAAGTTAACTTTTTTATATCACTTTTGGCATTATTTTGTTTTACCGTGCTTAATATGCGCAGCTAATACTGGAAAGCTATTCAAACAAGTGTTTGCAAATAGGCATTTTAAAAATCTTACATTATGTACTAAATCTATGATAGTGTTGGAGATGTCAAATTAAAAAATACATTTTCATACTGACATCGCCGGAATTTCAGGTATTGATAGTACTGACCTTAAATCGATCAGTTTGTGAAGACTAAGAATTTAGATGACAATAGTTTTGTGAGATTTGCTTACTTATTTAGAAATAATCACATTATTTCAATACAACTATTTTAATGGAAATTGCAGTACTCCTGAGTACAGAATTCTTGGTAATAGCTTACCTCAGGGTTAAGCAGAAGCATAAATGTTTTATTTCATACAATGAAACCCTCAGAAACTTAATTAAATCATCTGGATTATTAAACATGAACTTCTTTGAGTACACAACCACAGAAAGTTTTTTTTTTTGTAATATTTGTACATACCGCAGTGTCATCCCTATTTAATTATTTGTAATTTTAATTGTAACAAAATTTGGAATACGGTGTTTTAAATATTTTGGTTGTGTAATATTTCTACGTGTAATAGTATAAAACATGTATTATTTTTTAACTGTTTCAGTATCAAAAGTGGACTTCCTCGGAAAAATTCAGCGTCGTGATTAAATTGTTGGTACGTGAGTTTTAAGAACCGCAATGTTATTACACAAAACATCTGAACGACCCACACAAACACCACAAGCCTCTTTCCCGATAACAATTGACAGCCGCGGCCGAAACCATAGATACGTGTAATCTATCCGTCCGTCAAAAGTTAGAGCATGCCAGACAAGTTACAAAGGTTTTTAAAATTTCCTTTGCATCATACCTGTAAAACTTCTGTAAATCTCTGTAAATATCGTTGTGTTTGTAAAGTGCAACCTTAACTAATAACTGTAATTTTGGCAAAAGAGCACCTGGTGCTGGCATGCCACACTGTCATGTAAATGCAAATGTGTAACAAAGCAAAATAAAAAAACTTTTGAGTTTGAATTTGATTTGTCCTTTGACGGACTGACGGATATAATGTTTTCCCATTTGTTGCAGGTCACATGACCGACGTACGGAGGCGACGGGCTGTTATAATTATACCTGAAGTGACGCTCGCTGGTGCTTCTAGCGCGGTGTCTCCTCTGGACTGGCGCGCAGTCTTCTCCCAGTGCACAGGATACCTGTGGAGATCTGAGCGGTTATCATAACAGTAGATGGCGGAGAATGAAGATAAAGGTGTAATGCAAGTCTCTCGAGAGCTTTCAAGAATCTGTACCGGATGTTTCATGCCTGAAAATATGTGTTGTAGCTATTTCACTCTTCTAAAAATAGTTTTTTTTTTTTGACGTGACAACGTCTAATAAATCGATGAACGCCGGCTGCCCACACTAAAAAGTATGACTCATTGTCCCGTTACGCACGTTGTCCCGTTACGCTCATTGTCCGCTTGCGCCGCATCTATCTCTCTTACACTCGATTGGAACAACCATCGATTTAACTTTTTCGAGGCACATTAAACTTGAAACACTCCCATTCGTTTCATACTTTTCCTATCATCGTCCTATCCTTAACAGAATAACACAGATTGGAAGAAGTTAAATAGTAAACATGTATAAAAGTTATAGTTAAATAATCTCTTCGTTAAAGTAATAAACATATTTTAATTAATGAGTGCAAATAAAAGTAAATGTATTAATTAAATTGTAGATTTCATTTCACTCCTTCTTTGCATCCATACAAAATAGTGATAATGCAATAAAAATTATTCAATTTTATTCATAAAAGTATGTAATCATTTCATCAATGTTTTGTTATGACGTTGTCACGTTAAAATATCGTCCGTAAACCGACTTTACAGAAAACCATTTTTTTTTTGTAAGACGAAAACTGTAACATCTGCTCTCAGCGTACTCTAAACTGCTTTACGAGAACAAATGCAATTCTGATACCTTGAGGTTTTTTTTACATCAGGTGGGTTTGTTTTCTGAAGCCCAGCACAAGGTATGAGTGCCCGGGTGGACGTTCATCCATTGGGCCTTTCAATCTGTAATCACGTCACGGCTTATCGAGAGGGGGAAGTGTAGCTGCAGCCAATAACACGCCTGGTGCCGGAGATGACGCGGCGGTGGTGTCCTCAATTGTTTTTCTTCGAATATTTCGTGTTTTTCCTCTTTTTATTTCAAATAAATTTTTATAATACCCCTATTTCATTGTTTATAAAAAGCATTTTTCTAATAAACAAGTCCTAATTTATCTTCCTTTTTTTAAATGAAAGTATTGGAAAATTGTTTTGTCAATCCTAGCATGTAGGCCTACTGAGGCAATGAAACATGTGGTATACAGTTTTTTTTTATTAACCGTTCGTTTGTATCATTAGTCTTCGAACAATTTATTTTTAGTATATCACTAATAAATTATTAAAAATTAATATTTTTTTCAATACCCCTATAAACTCAGATATATGTGTTTTTTTTTATTGGTTTAACAAAAATTTACTAAAACTATAGTATTAAGATGTAGGTTCATACGAACGGTTAATCCATAGCTGTATACTGTAACATGATTTCATGCTCTCTGTAGCCTGCCTACATTCTAGGACTGCAGCAATAGTGTGCCTTTAAGTTCATGAAAACCATTAGATGCGAACTTTAGTAGAAACAATAATATATTTGTTATACTATGAATCTATTTAAAAACTAGCCGTGTGTCCGACAGAAAAATATTTGATCCTCATTTTTGATGAATTACCAAATACGGTAATACAACTTACTTTTAGTTATAAACAGAAGCCTTAAATACCAATTTCCATATTTATAACTTCAAAAATGACAAACTTCCTTACAAGCTTTCATCCAGTATTTAACCCCCTTAGGGTATGAATTTTCAACATTTCTTTCTTAGTGCTCACCTACATTATTTATAAGAAAATCCCGTGCAAACATGACCCGCTTCCAAACCCACCGGTTTAAGCAGTCAAGTGTTGAGAGTGTTACTAAGTAGATCATGTGCACGAACAGGAATGTTATAAGCAAAATAACAGGGTTCTTTTTTTATTGTTGTTGTTAATAGCACAGAGGCTAACATAATCACATAAAAATAAAACATAGGTTTCATACATCCAATACTGACATTATAACATCATATACATACAAAATCACCTTGGTATAAATATATAGGTACACCATCCGACTTATAAGTTGGTATTCAAGTCATTGCTGTCTTTTGCATAACAAATAGTTTCGTAAGTGTTTCCTGAACATTTTTAAATGTGGACATTCTCTAATGTAAACTGGCAAATTGTTGTATTCCTGGAGACCTTTAGCATAGAAGGTAAAGATACGTGAATGAAACGAAGCGACGCCTAACACTCGACCGCTCGCCGGCGCTTGTTCGCACTTCCGGCGGAGGCACACGCCCTCCATTGGCCGGGCCTCATTTCCGGTGGGCGCCGCCAGCCACCTCCCCCCCTCCCCCCCCCCCCCCGGGGTTAGGCCCACAGAGTCCAGGAACGGGGAAGCCATCTTTTCACAGACGAGAGAGCCAAAACCCGAAGTTCCCCGAAGTTTATGCTCGCTTTTTTTCCGTATCTTTTATAGCTATCCTAACCAAATCAACCATCCACAATGTTTTAAAGTATTTATAATGTAGCTAACCTAACCTAATTGACCATTAGTATCCTTTTATCAACACCGCCATATTTATTTACAATGAACAAAAAAAAACCGAAGATGCACGATCGAGCGCTTGGCTCTCTCGTCTGTGAAAAGATGGTTTCCCCCAGGAACGTGTTGGGTCGGGAAGGTGTCTTTTTTCACTTATTTAGTCATGTTATGGAAAAATTATGAGAGTGAATTTTCACGATGCGCCCGCAACATGCGACAAATATTGACAGGATTAAAAAAAGGCTACATACAAATAAATGTACTTTTAAATCATATCCTTTAGTGATTGATATTTAATACTGACCCATATAATGTTAGCAATAACATTTGTTAATATTAGTGATAGTAATTGTGTTTTAAACTTTTTCAAGTGTGTTTATGTAAGGTTATGTTGCCGTATGTATAATTTATGTACAAGAAAAATCATAAAGTATTACATTTATTAACAATTTTATCTATTATTTTACTAAATTGAATAATGTATTTATACACACATTTATGATAACATTGAATACTGAGTATTTATTTAAATGTTTGAGTTTGATCAAATTTATACCATACGAACTGTATTTATAATATCACTCAAGGTCTTTTGATTTTTTCTATTAATTAATTGCATGCAAAATAAAAGTTTTTTTATACACCAAGTAAGTATAACGTCTAATGTGTGTACATAAGTACATATATATATATATATATATATATATATATATATATATATATATATATATATATTTTTTAAGGAATCAAAATGTTCAGAAACTGGTGTTACAGAATAATACTTAGCTGTGCACTGAACGGAGTAATTAATTTGTCAACAGACATTTAAAGTTTTGTGATATAATTAATAGTGTAAATATTATTAATAAATTAAACAGCATTTAATTGGGCTATCCCTTTCTAACCATTTTCCCCACTCGTAACAATATAATTTACATTAAACCTTAGCTGTTATGCAATACACATTTACAGTTACGGCCACCTTAGTGTTTAAAGTCTTTAGAGGTTTTAAATGAAACTTCTTTGGGCGTGATTAAAGTAAAATTTCAAGGCCAAATTTTAATGCAGTTTTCGTGAAACATTGTTGTGAAAAGTTTGTGATGCAAAAAAAAACAACAGAGAAAAGGTACTTGGCTAAAGATATAAAGAGAGCACTATGCTACATATATTGCTGGAATCATTTTCGTTCTCTTTGTGCAATGATTCGTCCCCCACCCAAAAAAAAGAGAGAGAGAGAGATGAATGAAAGAATAAAACAGTGTGTATGCGCATGTGTTTCTTTCAGAATATAGATACAGGTATCCTATACAGTTAGCTGTGAATGCCTTGAATTTTATATCTGCTACCAGCGCGCTCACGTTCCTCCTTGTTCAACCAGCAGCGTAGAGAGTACTGTTGAGACAGTCCCTGCATTTCTCGCATAGATAGCACTACCTGTTTTATGAATTTCATATTTTTATAAGATATTTGACATGTTCCAAATGGCAGAATTTTTTAAGAAAAAAAAATTGACACACAGTTTTTTTAGAAAATTATTTTCTTTCTCTCTCTGTAATTTTACCCCTTACGATATGCTTAAGAGTCGAGGTTTGAACTGCCAAAGAAGTTTACCTTTCATCACGTGTACCAAGTTACATATGCGTTTTTTTTTCTTTCCAGTTTTTAGGTTTTTGAAGTTGTACATTAAATAATACGAAGAGGGCCTGACAATTTTATTTGGCCCAGGGCCTTGGGTTTCTCTCGACGCTGCTTGCAGCCACTGGGGACCTCGGTCCCAGCAGCTGTCCCGTCGGTCAGAGCAGACCAGCGCGGAGCTCTGCTCAGCTCGTCAGCAGACGTGGCTAGCTTTTACAGGCGAAACAGAGAAACTGAAAGATGCCACCTGGTTTAAACTATTTTCAAGCCGTAACAATTTTCTATAGTTCAATTTTTTAAATCTGGCTTCGCTAAAGCATATTATACATGTAGGGACAACTGTACTTCGCAAATACACTTAGTGGCAACGTATTTCACAAAGCAACGTAGAATTCTCTCACAGTTATTAGCTGTGGTTGGTGAGCGGTGTTTTCCTGCACTGGACAGAGCCAATGAGAATGCGGGTACCTTACTGCTGCACACCCACAGTTCGCCAGACCTCTAAGGAAAAGCTACAGTGTTTTGTGAAATAGCTTGACACAAAATGTTATCATGAAATACAGGCATCCCTGTATATGTATATATGTATATAAATTGAATGGAATTCCATAAGTTAATAGTGCCTGCCTGCTGTAAATTCCCTTGAGAAGTCTTTGACATTCAATAATGAATTCACCTTTGGGCTACAACTGCAATGATGCTGTCAATAGACACTATATTTACATATATCTTCCCTTACGAAGATGAATTTTCAATATTAAATAGTAAAAACTTCCCAAGGGAAAAACTGAGGAACCCAATATGCCATTGTTATTGTTTTCCTTAGTCTCATATTTTGTGGTAGAAGAATAAAGTGAGAATGGGAAAACAAGATAAACACAGTCTTTGGTTGAATTACATAAAATAAAGTACCAGAACAACAAATCCAAAACACATAAATATTTATTTGCTTACAATTTCAAACATTTTTATTCAACATGTCACTGAACTCCCAAATCCAGGCAGATTTCACACAAAACCGGTGGCTTTTCAAGAGATTATCACAAGATACTTCTGGAGATAAAAACTGCAGATATCAACCCTTTAACACAAAAAAAAGTTATATTTTGTACATATCAATACTCACGATGGTTTATTAGAACATGGTAGACAGAGGAACTAGCAAAAGACTCAAACTTTTCAAAGCTACAAAAATCAATAGATAAACTTGACTTTTTTGCCGCTGTCTTACAACACCACATGCTCAGAAAGAAGGTATTAACAATGTTGATAAAAAAAAGTTGCTACTGCAATACTCATTATGCAAATTAATTACATCAAGAGTCCCATTCTTAATACTATAACAACTTTTTTTTACCAGCAATTAACAAAAATTGCATGACAGGAACTGTTTATCCAATGTGCAACTATTCTTACAAAAAATAGCAGAACATCCCAGCGAAAATCCAACCACATGTTAAACATTAATAAATACAGCACACACTGAAAAAAAAAAAAAAATAGACTCGTACAAAATTGACAACTCTTAATTTAATACAAGAAATCTCAGAGTTTTATTTACTTTAAAATTTTCTCACTTGTGACCAAAATCTACCGACATTTCAAAACCTTAGTACGTGGTAATATATGAGGGTCTTCTTTACCAGTCGATGGTATCATATTTACCAATTTTATTATGTTCACACTCTGTAACTTCTTAATAAATTTGTAATATTAAAAGAACAGTTAGTTTATTAAACTCTTCTTGGGCTGAACAAAGCTAACATGGGAAAATTTGGAATCTCTTGTCACTAAAGTAAAAGCTAATTTTAATTATTGCGTATGTCGAAGTGAAATATCAAAAATAGCAGATCAAATTATACAGGTATTTAAAATTAAAATTTCCCAGTTTACAAAATTTTTAAAAACCAACACAGCAAATATTTTTTTTATAAAAGCAAACATTATAATATATTTTACAAAAAATTTGTATTAATTCATAGGTTCAGTACAATTAGTACAGTTAAAATGAATATGAAAGGCAAAAAAAAAATAATCTGAGTGAGCAAAACAAAATCTAAGATATAAAAATTATGTGGGATAACACCTCAATTTCATTAAAAACATGCATTATCGTTCTTTATGCATTTAAAATTTAATAAACAATTGTATTTCACAATAATAAAACACTGTAGTAAAAATTTTAACAAAATGCTTAAACAAAATATAAAATTACTAGGTACAGATAAGTTGCACTAACAGATTAAATGATGTGAACAGTCCAAGCAAACAAACTCTTTCAGGATCAGGTCTCTCTCCTCACCGTCAGTAAGTGCAGCTGCAGTGAACAACTGTTCAGACTAGACAGCAGATGGCAGTTCACTCGAGAAACACTTCGGGAAGGAAACGTACGTTCACTTTCCCAGTACAACCCAAGTGTCGGAGCTGTGGGTGAATGATTGACGCTACTGTTTCAACTGGTACCGAGGTATCAAACTACATATCCTTGCTCTTTTAAAATTGGAAAAACAATATTCAATTTCATATAAACTAAAAATAATATTCACCATTTGATAAACTGATCAAACAATTGCATTGCAGATAACTTTACAAACAATCACAAATCAAAAAGAAATTTATTTTAACAAAGAAGTTTTATCACATCCAATATTTAAAAATTATATTTGTCAAATAATAACAAGAACGAAATGAAAAGTAAACACATAATTGTGTGTGAGCTTAGCCACAGTGCAATTTTTTTACTAATTCCATTCATTGGTCATCATTTATGTTCAAGGCATAGAGGCATACACTATTTTGGAGTGTCATTAACTCTAATGACATCTTATAACAGAGTGATGTGATGAGAAGTTTAACTTTCAAAGATGTAAATTGATTTTTAATAAATCCATTTCTTTTCCTTATAAAAAATTATAGAAATTTCATATATATTATATTAATTTCACCCGCCAATGTTTTTTTTATAATAGCATATCTTATCAAAATTGCATACCATCTGATTTTTTATTGATACAATTTATCCAATAATCGCACAACCCAAATAAAAATATGAAAAAGTTTTGACTCACGGGTCGAAACAATACAACTCATGCATAACCCCAGTGATCAAAAATGTATTTCACGAACAAATATCAGATTTCCTTCAGAACCTTATTATAAAACATTTTCTTATACTTTTTTTTATAACTTTTATATAATAAGCCAAATGAAACATTAGCAAATGTAATACAAAATAGTTTTACTATTTGCAGGAACACAATGATAATTTTTAAATCAGAATGCTAAAATATGTTCAGAGATAATTTCCACGTGATTTAAGAGGATAGTCTCCAACTATATGCATTTAATGTATGACTATAAATTGAAGTGAGTGGTCAAACAAAACAACAAAATGCAAGTTAAAAAATACTACAATACTACTGGAAATAAAAATTGTGTGACTTCCAGCATCGTCTACGCCTGTGCGAAGCATCGACTAAGCAAATCAGTTGAAGCTCTTTTCAATATTCAATTTGACTTTGTCAGGATGTTTGCTAATTTTATTTGAAACTTCGGTGGTGATGCAAATGTTCACGTCTGATGAGAAGATTTAAAACACTGAAAGTCTAAGATTCGCTCATCAAAAAAAAATGATTTTTTTTTTGGGTTGTATAAGTTTTGCTTGAATAAAGTTAATTACTTTAAAATAAGAAGAAGGCTCTTCAATAGCGTTTATGATTTCTCAATATTAATATTATGCATGGTTATTTTATAACATTTATTGAATGATATTATACAGTTTATAGGCCCAATTGGTTCATCAATTAATTAGTTCAAACATTAAAAACGTTAAATTAAGTTTTTCTTCAATCCTGTATTTTGTAAAATAAGTGTAAAACAGCTTCACCTAGAAAAATATTCATTATTCAATTCGACTTCACAAATATATTTAAAATTTGATTTAATATTCGGTTTGCATTAAGAAACTAGTATTCAACAGGACTAGGCATCATCACTGTTTATTTTAGGACTTTTTCGTGACTTTTGTGAACTATTCACATACTGTAATCAACATTTATTCTTCTGAACTCACATCATCTATAAAAAAATTTAACATATTTCAGTTTGAAGGAAATAATTATTTTTTCATATTTATGTTTCTGTAAGCTGTAAGCCACCAACTGATGGGAAACCAGAAAAAAAGCAACACACATAGGGTACAGAACCCTGAAGATTAATAAATATTAGCCATTATTAATATCTGTAATTATCAACACTGATTGGCTTTTAAAACATTTCCAAGCAAGAAATATCGTGGAAGCAATCGCACCAAGTCACATGTCTCAGTGCAAATTCTTACCACCAGAGATGAATACTCTCCACTGCTTACAGTCCTGCCATGACCAATCAGAAGTTATGAATCAAATAACAACTTCCAAACTCTTGTCATTTGCTCGAGTCAATATTGTACCTAGAGCAGACACACCAATTTAAATTACACTCCCAGAATCGTTCAAAGAAAATTTAGTTAGCTCACACTTCAACAGTAGGTATAATAAATGCCTCTGCATTACGAAATGACAAAATGTTTACAATGTTTGCATTCTGATTAAACAAATTTGATTTACTGCAAGAAACACAAAAAAATCAGTAAAAAAAAATTATTTTTACAATCTTCCTTACATGTGCATAGAAATTCTATAAGTCTATACATGTGAATACTTTATAAAACACGCAAAATTATTAACAGAAATTTGTACTACTGTTACGGTTGTCACTAGAGTTTTCTCACCAGGGTAAAATTAGTGGACAATATTACTGAAATATTCGTTACACTGAAGTTTACACACTGTTCTGGCCGCAAAGTACTTGCATGGCAGCCCAAAATGACTTAAGATATGATCCACATTATAAACAAACACTGTAGAGTAAAGGATTGAATTATGCACACCTGTCTGTGTCTAGTTGTAGTTAATATGATTTCACCGAAAATTCCTAGTTCAGACAACACTTCAATATTTACAAACAAAATTTCCTTACTTTTCTCATCTAGTCAAAATTAACTTTCTAAGCTTCGTGTGAGCCAGATGGGGCGTGACGCCCCCAACATCTCCTGAGGCCAAGTTTCGGGAGACTGAGCCAATCATGGTGTCCAATGAAAACCTCCTGCCCGGACAGAGACAGGACACCCGACCCAGACGTGGCTCCAAAGGGAGCTGAAAAATCTTTCTGGAGCCAACCTGACCCAACCCCACTACAATCTAGGAATGGCAGGGCTGACGGGGCGGAACAGACTTTTCTTAAGGCAGGATGCTGGCTAAACCCCTCCGCTGCCGTATCAGTGAAATTAAATGGAATGGGCTTGACATCTTGTTGACAATGTCACAAGATGACGAGACGTGACAACATGCTGATGAAGCACTGACGGAACGAATGGGTGAGGGACACGAAGCATTTTGACAAAACCCACTGGCCCACTGCAACATCCACCATGTTTCCCGCTTGTAAAAATTACAGGAATTGAATCTAAACTGCCTTGGTGAGAGAGTACACCGGTTACGGTTACAAAACCACAAGCAAGCCTCGGAATGGGCCTACTGCGATGCGATGTCTGGGCAAACCTCACGTGGCTTCGAGTTCCAGGCAATAGAGGGAGGGAAGTCTCATCACTGGGTGGTGGTGGTGGTGATAAACTGTGTTCAAACCTTACACTTTTAACAACTAATACGCTACCTTTAACAACAGAGCTTGAATGAATTTAAAAATCAACCTGACAGCAACAGGTGATCATGATAGTATACAACCTCTATTACTCTGGAGAAAATTTAAAAAAATGTGCACAAATACATGTTATTTACAATGGTTTCTGAACAGATCCACACATGAAGTATCAAACAGCTGTACATTTGTAAATGTCACATTCAGTTCACCCTAGCATAAAAATACACATTGTGAAAGTCAAATGTTTTAACAGTGTTCACAATCATTCAAACTTAAAAAAAAAAGAACATACATACATACATACATACATACTGGCAAAAACTTTTGCAAGGTCTGGCCTCGACGCGTGCGACCAGATCCAAGCTAGTGTCTCCGGTCGTACAGCAGGTCGCACGGAGTCGGGCAGCGACAGCGCCCGGCCGTGCGCCCGGCTACCGGCGGCCGCCCGCGGGCGCCGTGCCATGGGGAGCGCACGCCGGCTTCACGCACACGAAGAACACGCTCGTGTACTCGTACTGCAGCATGGACATGGGGTTCTGCGTGTACGTCGTCCTCATGTTGGTGTCCTCCTTCTGCAGGCACAACCGCGCACACCCTCGTTAATGCCTCGAGTGTTTCGCTTCTGGCACCTCAAATTAATTCAACGGTGTATCTACTGGTTGGCAAAAATAAAACTTAGTGATTTCTTTTTTTGATCTTTCTAGTCTTTTCATAACCAAACATAAAATTACACAAACTTAGCACACATCAGCTACCGATTTTATATTTACCGTTCTAAAATATCTGGTAGCACCCACACTACTTTCACAAACACGTAGTTGTACAACTGAAAACTAGATTCTTTGAAACAAAACATCAATATTTAAAACATTTATGTTTTCTAACTTAAATTGGAATATACTCATATTGACTTTAGAGACCCTTGGGAGAACCACCTTACCTTCATTTCAAAACCGATTCCGCTGATGACGTCTCGGAGCTCCTCGTAGGTCGGCTCTATGGAGTTCTCTGTCGGCATGTCCGCGAAGTGGTAGTACAGCGGCCCCAGGTTTATCCACACGCCTCCTGCAATTTGAGAGCACATCTTCGTCGCAGCATCTCTGAGTGAGGTGGCACATTCCCGAGCCCCTGGCTAGGAGTTCCGGTCAAATCACCCCCCGGTTTTGGTTCCCCACGGTTTACGGAGATCCCTCCAGACAAACGCTGGGCTGGTTCCTTACCGCAGGCATTGGCAGTGCCCTTCCCCATGTATCTGGACCCTGTCGCGCCTCATTTTCATTTCAGCTAATGTCTCCTCGGCCCAAGAGACGTTAAGCCTACCCGGGCACACACACGGTGTGCAGATCTTCAGAACAAACCACAATATTTTAAAACTTCTGAGTGGTGTCTGTTTACCGAGCGCATTTAAGAATGTGCTGAAAACGGATGAGTAGTTTTGTTCCGTATTTTGTTTTGAAACTGTATTTTAGAAGAGTGACAAATGGCTAAAACGTGTGTTTTCAGAATCATTTTTAGGTATAAAACACACGGTACAGATTCTTGAAAGCACTGACGGGTAGAGGAAAGATTATGTGGTAAATAGCATTAAAACATAAATACATAACAGGGAAATTAAGTCAATACACAGCCAAACACCAAAATGGAGGTCTATTAACACCAAAATGCAGCAAAATTCACCTAAATGATCTCATTTAAACTATTAAAATTAAAATTCATTTCATAAATCTTTAATTTGGTTTTTACTTAAAAACCTTAAATGATATGTACTAAGTAAAAAAAAATTGTTTTTATCTATGGTTTTTCCAAAGTAAATAAAAGCAATCTATAACTGATACCACAAAGACATGGGTAAAGGCTTGGGTTTGGGCTTTTAACAATGCCCAATGATATTTATAATTATTGCATGTTTTATTTGCAGTTTAATGTTTAACTTAATCTCAACAGTATGTGTAGTATTGTATTATGTAAAAATTTTGCCTTACCAAAAAAATTGAAGCAACTGATAAAAGTAATTGTGCTTCATATAATTTATATGTACATGTGTTTTCAATTATGACAAAAAAGACAAAATCCACTATTTTTAATGATGAAATTAGCTTATTTATAACACTTTAAAACCTTGGCTCCAATGAAGGGACTTGCATTATTACACCTTAATCTTCATTTTTCTCCCATAAAATGTTATGGTAACCTCTCAAATCTGAAGTTGTCCTATGCACAATGAGAAGACTGTGTGCCCGTCCACAACCTTGTGTTAGAGGTGACACCTCACTAGAAACACAAGAATGAATAGCACTAATCATCCTGCTTCACAAACAGATTCACCCTTGACTAGGTGGACCCCTTACACTTAAAAAAAAAAATAAAAAATACTGTGCTCCATGTCAAAATTACGAGGTTAATTGTCTTTGAAACACACACAACATTAATCATGGTCAAATGGGAAAGGCATCAGCCAAAGTCTAACGTAAGGAACTGTCAAAGCCTAATGTCAGGAATTACCAAAACATTTGACTGGAATTGTTTCAGGTGAATTAAGGGAAACCAAGATTAGGATAGCCAGAACAATTTTTCGAACCCTGGTCCTCCAGAAAAAAAGCAAGTCTCACATCTTACATCTGCAACACTTTGATTTGTTACATCATCATGCACTAGCTTACGCGACAGGATCTACAGGATTACAGCCGTCAGGAGAAACTCAACATTGTAGCCACCAACTTTAAGTTAAGCTTGAAGGCACAGAAAACCTCACCACATAACACGTTGCATTTCCTAGGACTATGCCTATTTTCAATATTTCCAACCACCATAACACAGAGCATTAATTATTCGTACTCAATCCGATTACTAAAATTATCTTCACAAATATGCTTTAGGTGAACTAAGACTTTTAACTGTAATCCTTTACAGCACACCTTTTACATAAATTTTCCTTTTTTCTAAATTCTTCTTTTGTCGCTTTGAAAGATTTTTTATTTTTATTTTTTCTTCCGCTAACACATTTTCCCCTAGTTTGTTAATGCCGTGTGCAATGGCAGATCCAGGATTTTGGTTTGGGAGGGGCTTGACCCAGCTGAGGCTAGGCTTTATCAAGGCAAACACTAAAACAATAGTGGACCCAGATGCTCTTGGAGGGGGCTTGAGCCCCTTAGCCCCCCCTCTGGATCCGCTACTGTCCGTGTGCAGACCTCAGGCGGCCGGGATGGAGTACCTGGCTTCAGTATCTTGTAGATGGTTTCGATGAAGGCGACCACGTTGTTGGCACAGTCGATGAAGAAGCACGTGGAGACGCAGTCCCAGCTGCACGGCTCTGTGTACACCTGCGCAGTGTGCCACGTGGCGAGACACGGCCCTCTCCGCCGCACTTTACAAGTGCTTCTTAAACAAATACATACCTATTATATCATGCCATCCGGAGGAATCAAGTGATTATACAGTTTCAATGGTTTAGTAAACTAGTTTCTACAATATTAATATTCTGGTAAAAAAATTTTGTGTTAAAGATGTTTTATTTAGAAATGCAGTGTAACTTTACTGTTTCTCTTTTCTTTTTTTTTTTTTTAAAGAGTAGTTATTATGTTTGTAAATGCATTTTTTCAGTACGTTATTTACTTCAAATTTTGTTTCGATGCCTGTATTTTACATTTGCAGTTATTCAGAATCTTTCACAATGTTTATAGAGCATTTGCATTGGTTCGAGTGAAAGAAACAACGAGAGACAGATGCGTGACTCGGCGGCGCCATGGTTTTTTCATACTTTTTTCAGCTGCAGAGGTTTTCTGTACGTGTTCTTATGAAGGGAAAATCTGCAGGCGATAGCTCCCATGGGAGCGATCAGCAAAAGTGAGCAAGTGTTTTCTTTCGGTCACGCAGCCAAGTAACATACATTCTGAGATAACTTAAAAATACAAACCTAACCCAATTAATCCAGTATTTTTGTGTATTATTATTACCAGCGACTTAATGTCTGTTAGCATACTGAATAACATTTTTTTTTAAGTAAAATAAGCATTAAAATGTTTTTGCTGTTCTAATCAAAAAAAGCATTTAAAAATTGTGGTTTTTGAACCAAACTTAACTAAAAGGTTATTTGTACGAATTTGTATAAATAATAATTTAGTTTACAGATATTTAGAAAGAAAGTACTAGTTTAAAGTAATTTGTATTTAAAATGCTAATTTATAAAATAATAGATGCTAATTTATGAAAAAATAGATGCTAATTATCCTAGCTTCTAGTGATAGCTTCTTCCATGGAAACATCTACCACAGCCTGCGTGCAAGGCCGCATCCTAAGTTTCGTAAAATATTTTATCGCAGCCTGTATGAAACCATCCATCATGTGATACAGGCTTACAACGTAGGTCTCGCAATCGGGAGGACTCGGGTTTGAGTCCCGGTCCATTCATCCTGATTCTGGTTGCCACGGTTTCCCGAAGTCATCCCAAGTGAATGCTGGGACGGTTCCTTGCCACAGGCCAAGGGTGGCCAACCTTTCAATAACAACCAGGGTAAAATAAAAACATTGGAAAATGTATCAGGCCAGATGTTTGTGTGCATAGTATCATTAGTATTAATTAACAAAAATTCTATAGTATTTTGTTTTGTGATATCACATGATAACAATCACAGAGCATTAAATATTAGGGGGCGTTCAAGTATTAAGTAACGCAATTTGGGGGAGGGGGGGTCCTTGTAAAATGTTACGATTTATTACAAGGGCGGTAGGGGGGGTTCGAACAACGCGTTACATAATATTTTTTTTTATTTAAATAAAAAAACTACGCAATTAAAATTTCCCAAGTTTGCAACCCTTTTGGTTTATGTTTTACTGGGAATCCCTCGATTATATTGTACGTCATTTTTTTAATTAAATAACAATAAAAATAAATAAAATAAACAATATACGCTGTATTGCGAGTTAGATATTTCTTTTATTATTTATTAATACCGCAAACGCGATTAAAACGTGATTAAAACAATAACAAAGGTATTCTAGGGACTTTCTGGTACTTTGCGCAACATAATTATGACTTTTAGGTAAAAAATGGTCACTTGGGTGTTACGTAACCTTTAAGGACGGGGAGGGGGTACAGAAAAATGTTACTGCGTGTTACATGGGGGGGAGGGTCAAAAATCTTCAAACATTGCGTTACGTAATACTTGAACGCTCCCTTGGTAAAATTTCACCTCTTATCTAAAGCAATCGCAAAGAATACCAAACAATTTGAATGAAACCGAATGAAGGTCAGGATTTAAGCAAGCTCCTGTTGCCACGGTGCTTGCCCACCTCCAGGAAGTCCCCGGCGATCATGGAGAACTGGGCCTCCCGGGGCAGGTCCGAGGGGTTGACGTCGGGGAAGGCCACGCCCTTGGTCTGGTGTCCCAGCCGCAGGTTATTGACGTACTGGTGCACCCACGGGTACACCGTGTGGATGTTGGTCTGCTCGCACCTGCAAGGGACGTAGCCGTCAACTTCGAGCAGAGACACTCTCATGATTTACAAACAAAACCACGCTTGTCTCTCTCTCGAGAATACTAGGTCATGGGTGTTAGTTTAGGTCTGGTCAGCTAATCTGAATACAACCTCCAGTTTAAGCATATGTAACACTATTGGTCCCAAACAATTAAAATGATTTTGAGGTCAAAAAAATGTTACATTGAAAGGTATCAATATTTTTTCAGGAGTGATGTGTTTGTTTGATAGGGTTTACTTCACATGAATATGCACTCAGGCTTAAGGTGACAGGACCTCCGAGATTATACTTTAGTATCAACTTACTCATCATGAAAATTAACACCAACTACAACACATTAAAAATAATGACTTGAATAATAATAATTGATAAAACAACATAGAGGGAATATCCAAGCCTTAACATAGACTGTGTTTCAACTAGTTTGGTACATACTTGTAATCTGGTAATTTCTGTATTTATTATTATACGTAATTGTGGCATGCCTACCTAAGGCTAAATTCCTTAGTTGGTAGGCACAATTAGCTTCCAACTAAAACACTTTTATCAACATTAACCAGATGTTTCCATTTCGCACAGAAATTACAAAATCAATTATTTATTATAAATATAAAGAAAAAACACCATAATTATGATAGCTGACAATCAATGCCTTAACAAAATGTAGTACATTTTTGTTAAGAAGTTTAAAGATTATATATGTAAATATACCTCAACTGAAGGTGAAAATATAAATTCTCACTCATGAACCAACACTAGAAAATAAAAAATAATTATAAATCTAAAAACTAGGACCAGACGTTTAAAAAGTGTTTCAAATCAAAAGACAGTCAGCCCCGCATAATAACATCAAAAAGTTAATTTGAAGAAACAATTTTACACAATACAATAAGCTAATCCAGATGATATTATTAATTTTTTTCTCTCACATTCAAATTTTCTTTTTAATTGTGCCTGAATTGAACCAAGTTTTCAAATGAAATTCCTGAGGTAGGTCATAAATTTCAGTTTTGTTGAACATTATCAAAATTCTCTACTACCGCTGATCATTATTGACGTTTTCCAAGCTATACATTTACCAACTGTTCAAGAATAACTATGTATTTTCAACACGTATGAAATTGGCAGTTCCACAGGGTTGTTTGTAAATGAAAGATTTTACAGGGTTACAAATTAATGAATTCTGGAATGAAGTCTCGTCACTGGAAAAAAAAAAAAAAAAAAAAAAACAGCGAGAGGTGACGAGATGGGAATGGAGGCATTAATGGAATGAATGAGTGGAGGAAAACGGGATTGACCCGAGACAAGACCCACCAGCGTACGGAAATGCCTGCCACTCGCGAAAAGACGAGAGTCGCCCTGGCGACCAGCCACGTACTTGTTGAGCACGAAGTTGGAGGCGAACAGCATGAACAGGCTGAACTCGTTGCCCTGGCAGTTGTAGCCGAGGCGGGCAATCTCGAAGGCCAGCCTGCCGAGCCCCGCTCCCGGCACCAGCACCTTCACGGCCGCCGGCGAGCTGCCACAGCACGCGACTAGCGGTAACAACAACCGTGCGGGGGAGCGAAGGGGCGTGGCCAGGAGTGGAGCATCGTCCACCCAGTTGCGACAGCAGACAGCACCCTAGCAACTATCCAGTTCCGACTACCCGTGTGATTGGACAGGGCAAGTCCACACAGCATTCTTGCACAGAAGACACGGCCGTACAGCGTCTTCCAGCGCAGGGTTTAATCACTGAAGTGAACCAACTAGAGGTTGTCATCTTGTCTGAATCAGGGTCGTTAAGTGACAAGGGGTGACACGACATGACGACGTAGCATTGACAGAATAAACAGGCAAAGGGTAGAACAGGAGTGCCTTGATAAAACCCAACGGTTAAAGACATTTGCCTCAATACCCCACTTGTTAAAAAAATGGGTTTGGCTTTGCCGGGAATCGAACCCAGTTCCCCTCGGTGCCAGGTGTGTCACCTGACCACTCAACGACCATGGCATTCAGGTGCATGCTTGGGTTGTTTAGTTTTGAAACCAATTTTAATGCTAATGGATACTCTGCAAATGCATTTCTGGCATGTACATATCAGTTGTAAAACCATCATTACAGAAAACAGCAAGGTGGCCAATTGCAAGATCCATCCAGAGAACATATTAATGGTAAGCACGCTTTAATCCATAATTTTAGTTCACCTACACTCTGCTCATGTTAATTTTTTACTGAGGATTTTGGTTTTCTAGCGGGCTACATATTACATTGTACAATATTACAACTGTGTACGTACATTTTACATCAATACAGCAGCTTTCGGCCACTACAACTAACATATAGCATGGACCGCTACGTACCCATCCCCCCCCTTTTCATGCCATCTTCCCATTCGACTGCTAGCGCATGCATGGGAGTGGCGTCGCCTCTACCGGTTCCACCTCATACCTAACTATTCTCCTCATGCAACTGGAATTTTTGTAACGCTCGAAAATTGTTGCCCCGTCAGTAAAGAAGTTTCAATTCAAAAAAGGAATTGAATAGTGCTCTGTATTCCTGGAACAAATTATGGCATTACTTTGAGTGGCAGAAGCAGAAAAATATGACGAGAGTGCAGAGACCATTCGCTGCGAGCAGCACTCGCGTACGCACC
This sequence comes from Bacillus rossius redtenbacheri, assembly GCF_032445375.1. Classification (NCBI taxonomy): domain Eukaryota; kingdom Metazoa; phylum Arthropoda; class Insecta; order Phasmatodea; family Bacillidae; genus Bacillus; species Bacillus rossius. Next base: position 2,826,962 of record NC_086343.1, read on the forward strand.
ACTCCGCCGGAGGGAAGAGCTCCAGGATCTCCCGGATGATTGGCTGGTAGCACGTGGCGCGCTCCGTCGCTCCCTCCCTGCTCCAGTCGCGCACGAACTGCTTCAGCGTGATCTGCACCTTCTCCTGGTCCGCCATGTTGGCAGGCATGGTGACCTTCACCTGCCGACCACGTGAGCCCAGCAGCGGCGATGTGACAGGCACTAACTACATCCACAGCGTCAATTAAGTTAAAGTATTTTAAAAACAAAATTTTTTCTGAACTCTAGGATTTTACCACAACAATGACCAGATCCAAAACACTGCCAGGATTTTCAAACCAGTTTCTAATTCCTAGATTTATTACCAGTTTCTGTTTCCCTGACATTTCCAGGTTTTCCTAACCACTTAACAAGACTTTGCAAGACTTGGCTGATTGATTTCTATATTCTTGAAATTTCCTAATTTTCTGAGGCATTTTCTATGATCCCAACCTTTTTTTTGTTCTTTCTTCTTTTTCCTGGACACTAACTTTTTCAGGTTTGACCAGCCTGTTTCTTATTCTCTGACAGTTTAAGGTTTTCTTAACACTGTTTATAAATCATGCGCTCTCCAGGAGCCGCTGCAGTGGAGTGGACAGCCACGGCGACCACAGTTTGATTCCCTGCAAGGTTGCGAGTGTTGCAATCAGCTGGTGGGACTTCTCTGGATACTCCCGCTCCCCGCCCGTTCATTCCGTCAGTGCTGCACTGGTGTCGCCACTCGTCCTCGTCTATCGTGGTCTCTATGGCGACAACAGCTACATCACTCACTCATTCATTCATTCATTCCATGGTACATACCCTCTTGGGCAATCAAAGATTAAGGAGTTTTGAAGGACACCTTTACCTCATGCTCTTCACCACTAGCAAACTAGTAGAAAACTAGTGGTAATATCACAACATTTCTCCAAAAAAAAAAATTATCATAAAACTTTAATCACGAAAAAAGTAATTTTTTTTTTTGTCAAACCAATTCTTACAGATAACCTGTAACAGAGTTATCTCTGGAATACACATCCAACACAAGCATAGTGTCCATCTGAAATTTGTAGCAATTTGATCACAAATAACATTTACTTTATAAAATCAAAGTAAGGCAGTAAAACACACCTTTTGAGTTTAAAGATAAGTTAACTAATTTTAAATTTTTTTTATATATAGGTACATAATTTAATAACACTTCCTGAAATTCACCAATTATACAGCGCATTCAAGAAGCTTTATTTTCTGCCATGTCGGAAACAAAAGAACATTAAAATTACCCGCATTTATCCATTACTTGAAGCCATCAGTCTCTATTATTAAGAAGTTTTTAAGGATTCTTAGTAAAATTTTAGGACTATTTAGGGCCATTATTCAATCAAAAAGATTAAGGGCTTTTAAAATATATTAAGGAGGCTTATGAACCCTGAATTCACACACACTCATGTTTCCTCCAATATTTTTCAAAACTGTTTTTCTAAACGCTTTGTTAGCTTCGATCTTTACGAGCCTTCTAACAGGCGCGTGGCCTACAACCAGGGGCGCAACAACTAAATTTCCAAAGGGGAGGCAATATACCTTTTTATAAAGAATCATCGATCCTCCCTATTGAAGCGGGGGATCCAGGGGTCCTCCCCCGGGAAAATTTGTATTTCAAGGTGGAAAATGGTGCTATTTAAGCAGTTTTATTACCTAAAAATTGATTACACAGCACTTTCTTTGCCCCCGTTTGCCCCCACTTCAAGGTTTTTCAGAGGGGGTGCAAAATACCCTTGCCCCCCCCCCCCCCCTGTTGTTGCGCCCCTGCCCACAACCGAGACGAGCGGCGCGCGCACCTGGCTGGCCTGCAGCGGGACGTTCTCGAACATGTTGGCCGCGTCCTTGATGATGAGCTTGATGATCTCGCTGTTGCGCTCCACGCACTCGCGGATGTTGTGCAGGTTGATCTGGAACTTCTTGAGCAGGTTCTGGTGGTGCGCGGGCAGCGACAGGAAGTACTGCTCCGTCCGGCTCACCCGCTGCAGCGAGTGGCTCCTGCGACCGCCGCCCACACTCCACGTCAGCCCCCCACACGCCGTCGCTCTCATTTTACACTCCGCTTTACATATGTCTACGTTCAGGAACCAAACAACTGGGGTGCAGAACATGTCAAATCAACAATTAGTTGTTTTTTTTTTATGTTGTTAACCTCACCGACCATACAAACCATTATAATTTTTTTATGTAACTAAACTAACCTTACCAAATATTCTCTATATTTTAAACTATTTTTAATGTAGTTAATACAACATAACCACTTTTTAAAATGAAGATAGATAAATTAATTTAAGTATCACAAAGACCTCTTAGAAGTATAATTCTCCTTCTGAATCATGGAACCTATAATACAACCAGTGTCGTAGCCAGGATTTGTGTATGGGGGGGTGTTAAGAAACATGGCTCTCCCGTATTAATGCGGGGGGGGGGGGGGGGAGGAGGCCTCCCCCGGGAAAATTTGGATTTCAAGGTGTAAAATAGTGCTATTTTAGCAGTTTTCGGTACTTAAATTTAAATATTGTAATGGTAAAAATTTTATTAATTTTTAATATGAAATTTGTTTGAGTGATGAATAAGAAATTTAATTAAAGATTTGGTGGTAAGGGGGGGGGGGGGTTTGAACCCCTAAACCCCCCGCCCCCTGGCTTCGCCCCTGAATACAACCTATTAAGAGGGTGGGTAGAAGAGTACAGATATTTACGAGAATACTGCGAGAGGATGTAAGGGATTCGGGAAGGAAAGGGAAGTGAAGTAGCAAGATGACAAAAATAGAATAGAATCATTGACGTAGGTACGACATGTTGAACTGACATTAGCACTCAATACACGATAAAACAAAATTAATGGTTAAAAAGGAATCGGATTATTCAAACAAACGTACAATAAAGCATTTAAATAATTAACCTTTACATCACCTATATTGCTTAAATGCTCCTATTATTTTATGAAAATGAGCTTTTTCTGCTTCATCGTCATGAACATTTCCCTGTTTTTGTTTTACATTATTATTAAATGAAGAATTACAGTAAATGTCACTCATCTCTAGAAACATTCATTAACACACATCGTTATCAAAATAAACCGACACTTGTAAATAAACACACCAACATAGACTCCTATGTATAAAAAGAGCACTATCCGCTCTTCGGCAGATTCTTCAAGCGTTCACAGTTTTAGACAATCTCTAAGCGGCCGCCCTAGTAATATTTAATGCGATTTGGGCCAATAGCCATATATGCTGAAACTAGTGGATGGGCGGAGCGAAATATCCGAGGTTCTAGCGGGGAACGAGAAGAAGTCTGAGGTGGACTGAATAGCTTTAATTACAATGTCACTGGTATAAAATCATATATTTCATACCACTCTGGCTTGCAGCTAAAGCAACAGACGAGAAATTTGATCACAAAAGTGTTTAACTTATTCAGGCCCTTTAATCAGAAGTAGCGTACCATACAGCAAATATGCAAGAATTATTACAAGTAGATGAAGTATTAAAAAATTAATAAGTTGAACACCAAATAATGCATTTAATTAAAATTGTTTGCAAGGTTATTTCTTGCATGTTGTGATGTATTGGCAATATCATTTTTTTTTTTTTTAATAAATTAATATTTCAATAAAATTACCAACTTTTTATTCCATTCTTCGTTGTAAAATAAATGTATTTCCTGCCTTTTATTACCCTAATCGAGTTGTTGGAATAAGTCTCTGAATGTCTACATAATCTTTATTGAACATTACGACTGTTTATACAACTAATAAAAATTAGTTAGTAATTTTTGTAATAAATGACATATTATCCATAATTATATATTGTAAGAAATAAGTTTGAAACATTATTTTTATGAAAATACACAAGAAAAAGACTTCAGACCATTGTTGATTGAACAAATATTTTATTACAATCTCAGAAATATATTAAAAGTTTTTTCGTGTTCATATTAGGTACAAATATGCGCACAGGCAATGCTATAGAAACCCATTCGAGTTGTGTTAGTTTCTGCACGTGTCAATCGTGTTTTTCCTTTGGTATCGTGCACGCGGCAGGTTGCAGTGAATGCCAATGTGACGGTAGTGAGCAGTAAAGTTCCAAACTGGTTCCCTCAACTAGCATATGGTGCTGTGGGTAGGCATACTGAAAGCAATGATTAAAAAATTATTTCAGTCACAGGGGTATTCTTTCTGTTTCCGTTATCTTCCTTCCCATGCATGCACACACAACCTTCCTTTCCTCCGACCCGGGGTTCCCCCACTCCGCTCCCTGAGCAATGGACTCCAGGCTGGCTTTGCCGAGTTGCAACACAAGATGTATGGAAAACTATCAATATTTTCAGAAACAGCGAGGAGGGGGGGGGGGGGGAATTTCGGAATTTAAAGTGATGACTATATGTTTTAAATAGGTACATAAATTTCTTCAGAAAAAAAATATCTTTCTGTCTATAGTTTTACATTATTTCTTTCAGTCTCCCAAACAGTACAATATTTACTGAAATTTGGACATTAATGATTGTTTTATTTTATATTTTGAAAAAAAAAATCCTAATTAAATTAAAATACATTATATCCACAATTTTTGTAGTTTCTTATTGTAGGAGAATTTTTTTTTTAGATTCGTAGTATTATTGTATAATGTGATATCACATTCCAAATGAAATATAGTGTTCACTAAATGTATGCTACTAGGGAGGCCCTTTAAAAGTACAAAGCAGCTAGCCATTGTTCCTATGGGCTGGCTGGCAGCCTGGCGGGAAACTACTAAAGTCGCCCCCGAAACAACCAGCGCCACTCAAAACAATGCGGACAGCAATGTCCAAGCCCCCAACCACCCCCCCCCCTCCCCCTGCATGGTAGACTCTTTTCTACTCTGTCCAACTCTTCTTCCAGATCCATCCTTCTGTTTTCCCGTAAGCCTCCTGCTTGATATTAATGCATGAAATTTTGCATCCCGCATGTCAGAGCCCAGGGTTTTCCCTGTGTCTATGGTTTTACCTGGGCCCAACTTATCTAGTTTTAGTCTAGTATAGTCAGTGAGGGGAGTTATCCATGGCGCCAATCGCTGCCATGGCTGGCCAATCCCCTCCTAGCACACGATGCATGCTTGCATGCTACCCCTCCTGCATGGCTTATACCCTGCATGATTAGAGCGTATGGGCTTCGGCCTGAGACGCACTTAGTCTCCCTCCCTAACCCGGAACCCTCCCCAACACACTTCGATTTAATTTAGGTTAGGAAAAAAAATCCATTGTTCCTAAATTATTCTTCTGTTCAGAACTTCTTCTCTTTCATTAATATTTTTTTGTGCTTAAAAGTTAAAAAAAAATTAATAATAAATATTCTGACTTTTTTTTTTGCAGGATAACAGAATGATTTACAGTTAAGATATTTTGAACACAAAGAAATGACATTCATCATCTATTGCGAAATTAGCACGCGTAACCAAAGAGTATAATATAGTTCAAAGTTTCTATACTTTGAGCATACCACCAATATTCATACGAAAATTCACCCTTCTATGAGTGTGGTTTTTGCGGGGGGTTAAGTCGTTTCACGTGTTGTGTTGTAATATATTAGGAAGAACAAGAATACAATTTAAAAATGGCTATGTATAATTTCAAGAAAATAATGGTGGTTCCACCAGCAAAGGTATATTTTCATATTAATTTGTTTGAAATTTTGATTCATGGTATTGTTCATAGGTTATGTTTAATACATATGTCAAGGTACGCACATTTACCGATAGATTGAAACTTTCCACAATAATCATCTTTGTCAATAACGGTGACCCAATATCAGTCAAAAATTACAGATCAAAAACTTAATTCATGATTTTTTCTCCCAAGATATTTTACAATCTGATAAATACCTTCAATATCATTTCATAAATTAGTATGTATTCATCCAAAGAAATAAGCTGTGTGTTGCATGTATCTTTGCAAACCTGTCTAAAGCTTTATCATGCCAACCATTCCATTCCTTTGAAAATGCTAGAAATATTAGGAAAACATTCACACACACTCACTCACTGTGTTCACAATTGGAACGCAGTTATTCGGATATGCCCCTCTACAATTGTTAACTAACGATGCCCAGCCAGGAGAGAAGTAAGTGTATCAGGTAGTGCCAATTGACAAGGATAAAATTGTCACTAAAATATCAACCAATGGGAAAGCAAACATGGGTTGAGCACACCTATAACATAGAATTCTATCCTAAGGCCAAATGAATCCGCAAAATTTCCAGGTCCTTAGCTTTTTTATATTTGTATGGCAATGTCCTTATAGCGCTGCTTTTCCGAGAAATAATAATAAAATTCCAATAATACTTTTTTCTGACACTGCAGACGTTCCTATATTTATTCTGAAAACAGCATTTCTATATTTCTACCGGTTTCTGAGAAATCACTGTTAATAGCTATATTACATTACATACAATACCTCTGCATTGATGCGGCCACTGCTATGTTTACCTTTCACCGTGTGGATCTGTCTTTGTGGTTTGGAGAACTTTAGTGCTATTGTGAAAATAGTTGATTACGTTAGGTTACCTACATTAAAAATACTTCAAAACAATATGGATGGTTGGTTAGGTAAGTATAGCTACATATTAGATTGGTAAAACTTAGCTAACCTAACGTAATCAATCATTCTCATGATTTAATACTAGTTCTACAAATTGTAAACACACACAGACTCACACGGTGGCAGCCTTGTCAGTGCTGAAGCATTGTATTGTAAGTTATAAACTGTGATTTCTCAACAACCAGGAGGAATTCAGAAATGCTGTTTTCAGGATAAATACAATAACTTTTGTAGTGTTTTAAAAAAGTTTCTTTTCGGAATGCTATTACTTCACAGAAAAGCCAGGCTGAATGAATATTACGAAATCTATGTTTGTTTTGTTTATTCAGCTGTTAATGTTTATTTTCTATTTATATTTTATATCAATTAATTTTTTTTTTAATTTCGTGCAATACCATTTGGTTAAAATGTTGCACCTTAATTCAATCGTCTGTTTATGAGGATGTACTCACCCTTGTAAAATCTGTGTTTAAAAAATACTTTTTTTTTTTGTGCCCACAGGACTTCATTGACATAATCCTGTCGAAGACGCAACGAAAGACCCCGACGGTAGTACACAAGCACTACAAGATAACCAGGATACGGCAGTTCTACATGCGCAAAGTGCGCTACACTCAGCAGAACTTCCACGATCGACTGTCGCAGATCATACAAGACTTTCCCAAACTGGACGTGAGTGTGTCGGCTATTTCGGGGTGTGTCCTTTGGTGCTTACGACAACCTTGCAGGTTTTCTTAGTCGCAGTTTTATTTTTTTTTTGGGGGGGGGGGGGGGGGGTGTATTTCAAGTAGTTTACCGGCTTGAATTATTCTGCCGTTCTCCCAATCATTCCATTTTTAACCCTGAGTAATGTAGAAAAGCACAAGAGCGCAGGAGAAAATCTACACAAATACGAAAATACTTGAAGGAGAATCAGTTAATTTGTTTGAGGAGTTGATCGAAAATATTGCCCAAGAAATGTATCGACAACAGACTTAAATTAATCAAATGTTATAGGTATGTAGTAAGCACTTTTTTATTTTGGATGAAAATTGATTTTATTGTGTTTTTGTAAAGGACATATTTTAAATTTATTTGCTGAAAACTCTCTTAGAATTTTACTGTGTGTGCCTATGTTTTAACATTTGCTACATAAAACTAATTATAGTTTTGGAACTGTTACAATTTAAAAAATAGTAGGAAAGTTCACACGTTTGGAAACTAAATGTGTAGTTCACTGGAGTTGTAATCATGAATTATATGCAAATAAGCAACTTCGATAATTTATGAAAATCACACCGTTAATTTAAGCCTAGAGAAGCTAGGGTATTGAGTATGTAGGACGGCCTCAGTGGGTCAGTATCACATTTCTACAAACATGTAGTAATATAACTTTGAATACTAGGCTTGCCCCCTCCCCCCCCTCCCCCCACCACCTTGAAATAACTAGAAATATTTTGTAGTTCTGTAATCAATTGGCAATGTAAAATGAACTATTAACAAAGAATATTTGTTAGTATATAAGTATAATTTTGCCCCCATCGTACTGCAGCGGACTAGGTCTGTGCAAAGCTTCGATTAGGCGAATCAATAAGCTCTTATCAAAATTCGTTCTTTTTTTTTGCCAGGAAATTGCTATTCATTTTATTTGAAGCTTCAATTGTGACGCATAGCTTCGCGACGTATGCAAATCTTTAAAACTTTCACTCATGAAAATTAGTGTTTTGTTTTGGTTTGTTATTATCTTGAATGAAGTTGGTTACTTAAAAAAATAAAGTAGCCACTCCGTTTGCTTTTATGAATGTTAATACCGGTATTAATAGCATGCATGGTTATTTTATAATATTTATATATATAGAGGTTAATCACGTAATAAGTTCAAACAATAAAAAGTTTTTTTTTTTTACTTCTGTATTTTGCTTTGCTGAAACAGTATATTCGCAGCTTGATTTGACTTCGTGAATATTTTAAACATTTGTTTTGATATTTGTTTCGCATCAGCAACCTAGTATCCGCTCAGGCCTATAGCGGATGTGGTAGAGGTCCGTGACTGATCGGAGTGTGCGTGGGTGTGTTCTGTTGCAGGACATCCACCCGTTCTACGCTGACTTGATGAACGTCCTGTACGACAAGGACCACTACAAGCTGGCCCTGGGACAGCTCAACACCGCTCGCCACCTCGTCGACAAGTGAGCAGTCCTCGCCTCGCCTCCGCCTGCGTCCCTGGTGCCGGTGCCCCCCACGGTCTGCGGTTCTGGCCCCAACCTTTTGGCACGCCTGGCAGGGTTCCCGCAGAAAGCAATGACTTCAAAACCTGGAAAACACAGGGAAATTTGTAAAATTTGATTTATCAAACCGGATAAAATCCAGACACAAGACTTACGGTTTTATTTTTAAGCCAATTTCATTTTTAAAAGAGATTTCTGTGGTATTTTTTTTATTTTTTATGATCTCCGTTTGTTCATAAAGTTAGCACAATTATTAACAAAAATACGACACTTACTTGTTCAATGATACTTCATCAAAACAGCTATATAAGCATGTGTGACTACTGGGAACAATAAAAAAATAAGTCGGCAAGTATATGTGCTTTTGTCAAATTTACCTATGTCATAAAGTAAAAGTTAATTTAGTACGTACATTTGGGTACCAACTCCTTGCTAAATAGTTTCCATTCACTGAATTAAATATGTAGAAAGAAATATGTACATTTGAGCAGTTCTGTTTCCGTTTATCGTTTTTACTTATATTTCAGGAGGGTGAAAATGGCTAATAAAACACTTGTTTTCAGAATAATTTGAAGGAATGAAACACCTGATAGAGATACTCGAAAGCACTCAAGGGCCGTGCGTTACATCCTTTTTCTCTGTCACATAGGTCTAATGTCAGTTTCACTGCTCAAACCTCATAGTTGGCGTATGCACGGCAGTTGAGAGGCTATAAGCACCAGCGGGCATCCCGCCTCGCCGGTCGGGCCACTTGACGGAGCCTCAAAGCCGTGTGCGTGTTGCAGTGTGGGGAAGGACTACCTGAGGCTGCTGAAGTTCGGGGACTCGCTGTACCGCTGCAAGCAGCTGAAGAGGGCGGCACTGGGGAGGTACGTGCTCCTCAGTGTGCAGCGTTGGCCGTTGCTCACGTTTCCCCGTTCTCATATTTGTGGAGAACAATCTACATTTATTGTACCAATGCAGAATATTTATTACAGTATTTACCTGAATATAATGATACGATTTTTAGCAACGTTGTGGAAACTAAAAGTGGAGGTCACATTGTAAAGGCATACTTGTATCTTGCCACTGGGAACAGCTTGGTTGGTAAACTGCAGGCTCTGCCTGTCAACTGCATCACTTGTGCCACTCTAGCCCGGGGCTTCCTGGACGTCTGCCCAGGCGTGACACATGAGAGCTGCAGGGTTCCTCCTGCTTCTCTGTGGCTCCTGGGAGGACGCCCCCTCCCAGACGACCTTCAACCACCGTGTATAACTGCATTCCTTGCTTCCTGAACAGCACCCTTTTTAACTACAGTCATAACACAACTACGTATATTTTATTCTAACTGCAGTTTGGTGTTTCAAAAGAGACCATATATATCAGTCTACTGACGAAAGTGGCACCAGAAAGGGTCTATTAAATATGGAACAAATATAATAATTGAAATAATTTTCGATTGCTATGTAGGTACTTGCATTGTGATTTCCAATCGATAATGTATTTTTTTATAAACTCATAATCAAAAAGTTTGGGGTCACATTATATTCAGTCTCACATTATTTTCTGGTTAATTTTTTTTTATCAAGTCGGTGAAAATTTTTGTTTAGTGTCGCAGTTGAAAACTTTCAGAAACCGCTGGAATAAATACATGAAGTGTAAGAATTTCACAAAAAAATTAATACTCTTTTATCGGGACATTTGCACGCTGTGTCGGGTGCTTGCCGCAGGATGGCGACGATAATGAAGCGCCAGGGTCCCAACCTGCAGTACTTGGAGCAGGTGCGCCAACATCTCGCCCGCCTGCCGTCCATCGACCCGTACACCCGCACCATCATCATCTGTGGCTTCCCCAACGTCGGCAAGTCCAGCTTCATCAACAAGGTGGGCTCCTTTGCCAGCGGCGCTCCCACGCTCGGGGGTTTGGAGAGTTGTCTTGGCTTGGAAACCTACACAGCACATCTGTGTTGACAATATCAGTAATGTTTCATGTTATCTTTGTAATGTATTATTGTCTTAATTCGGGTCCGTGGGCCCGTATGAATACTATTTTTTTGATGCAAGACAAATGTCAACTCAAACGTCTAGAACTTTGCAAAGTCGAATTGAGTTGCGAAGATTGTTCTTGCCGAAGCTGTATTATACTTATTTTTAGAAACATAGACTTGATGTAAAAAAAAAAAATAATTGTTAAGGGTTTGTAATTTTTTTTAACTGACTTAAGTGATAAACCATTTAGGCCCCACGTATAACATCAGTCAGTATAAATATTCGGAGGCTATCCACTTAAATCCTTCTGAAAATTATCTGTAAAAAAAAGTTTTTTTTTTTTTGCTTTCAAACTTAAAAATTGTAATGTTCCTGCAATAGCTTCTGTTTTTTTATTATATATATATATATATATATATATATATATATATATATATATATATATATATATATATATATATATACACACACACACACACACACACACACACATATATAAAGAAAGCATGCCTGAGAAAGTCGTGAAGTTGTTCCCATCGGGTGTTTGCGGACTCTCTGTCTAACTGTCGAGCCCGGTACGTACGGCCGATGTAGACCTAGACGCGCGTGCGTGGTGGCATGCACAGATCACGCGCGCGGACGTGGAGGTGCAGCCCTACGCCTTCACCACCAAGTCGCTGTACGTGGGCCACACGGACTACAAGTACCTGCGCTGGCAGGTGGTGGACACCCCTGGCATCCTGGACCACCCGCTGGAGGACCGCAACGTGATCGAGATGCAGGCGGTGACGGCGCTGGCGCACCTGCGCGCCGCCGTGCTCTACGTCATGGACCCGTCGGAGCAGTGCGGCCACTCGCTGGACCAGCAGGTGCTCGCTCGCTCGGCGTCCCCGAAACCTGGGACGTGCAGACACGTCAATAACGCTTTAGTTACAAGTTTGAACAAGTAAATCGTAGAGACAATATCATGTATATCGACGGCTTAGAATGAAAACCTTGTATCTCAATTTTTTTGGACGAAAATACGTTTTTTTTATGTTTTTGGCTGTTAAAACCTCGTATCTCACAAAATGTTTGGCTGAAAGAAATTTAATGTGCATCCTACTGCTTTCTATCGGGGGGAAAAAAAGAAACCACGTACATCATTAGCCACTCTACATTGTGGAGAAAACCTCATTATGTTCGGTATGAGATACGAGGTTTTCGTTCTAAGCCATCGATGTGGTGAATTGCGGTAAAACTGATACAACACCGAAAACCACGTGCAACACACCTCGTAACGCCGAAATGCAAGTTGATATGCGGTAATAGAAACCAGAGTGTAAGTTATATCATGGAATCAAGCAGCATTTACCCAAAACATAATTAAAATCACAAAATAAGTAACCTTTAAATGTTTGAAAATTCAAGGAATGTCATTATTTCCGGACAAAAATTGTACTAAGCTGCATGGATAAAAAAATATAATTGAATCAGTTTTATTGTGCATCTGTAATTCAATCACTTTTAACCACAGACTGGGCCATGGTGAACTTTAGTCTAGCCAGTGGCAGGGAACTCGCACGTTCGAACACGAAGCAACATCTGCCCATTCGTCTGCCGGTAACTAAGTGCGCAAGCACCTGCAGTTGGAATCATGTTGGAATCATGGCTTCCAAGTGAGACCATTATGCATCGTGTTCAAGTGTTTGAGACAGAACTGGAAGTATTACGGCGTGCAAAATGTCATGAAGGCCACACTTATGTTGGTCTCACTTTAGTTTTAACCAAGTCAACTGTGCACACAGTTGTACGAAATAAGGACTCGTCAAACGTTTATATAAGTCTAATGCTGTTGATTGTACTAGCGGGAATATATTTGACAGTAGATGCCGGAGCAGAAATGAACAGAGGATTCACAGGGAAAAGGTTGTTAAATGAATGGTGCATTGAAAAAAAATCACGGGCCTGGCCGGATTGATGTGAACCAAGCGGTGATACACGAATAATTTTTGAAAAATTGTAAAATGGAATATCCGGACCGTAATATTGATTTCACTGCCAGTAAAGGGTGGTTTGAAAAGTTTGCGGAAAGGTATGCGACGTGAATTAAAGGTCACGCCCGGGCGGGCAAGTCAACTGGCCAACTGACTATATCTTCTATTATGCTGTGTCATATTTGTCATTCAAAGTATTCGATGGTAGGCTTATAAAGATAAATGGTGTGGCATATTTATTGTTGAGTGTTATTCTACGTATTTACATTACGTAAAGAATATTTCCCTACGCATTTTGGAACACATTATAGTACACATTATAGAACACATATTAACACATTATAGTATATGAACACATTATAGTACACATTATAGAACACATTATTCACTTTATAGTTTCTGTGTGGTTTAAAGTGAGGATTTAATTAATTTTTTTTTGAACACACTGCCTTAATAAGGGTGTTGTACTTTCAAGGTCGTCTAAAATTCAGATAAACACAGTTTTATGATGTGAGGTAAAAAATCCTTTCCCTCTTTTCTACTTTAGTGCATTCCAGCTAATTTGAACACTTGGGTAGGAGTCTTGCTGAGTGTTTTCTTCCAGTGAAGACGGCAATCAAGTGTGGAGCTACGTGCCAGAATGATTTGTCGAGGGGTTGCAAGTCTTTCAAGGTGACGGGCGTGATGGGGACGGGAGGAAGAGAAGTAGTGCTCCGTCAAGTTCTCTGTGGACGCTCTGTGTTTCAGGTGAAGCTGTTTGAGAGCATCAAGCCGCTGTTCGCCAACAAGGTGAGTCTGAGCTGTGCGGCACACGGGCCAGTGAGCACCCACCGTGTTTGTCCCGTTACTGCCCCGACGAGACCATCACTCATGGTCTTACAGCACACGCACACACTTTTAGCCTGTGTACATGACAGTGCAACTTGAAACCATCAAAATAAGTTTTTCTTATATAGAGTAGGTTCACAAATAGAACGAATACAAATGAGATACTGAAATTATGTATCGAAACTATAAATCACATTAAAAAAAAGGATATTATACATGATAGTGTCAGTTACAATCAAAAAAATAAGTCGTCTTATTTAAAGGGGGTTCACAAATAGAAATACAGATGAGATACTGCAATTATGTATCGAAACTATAGATCACATTAAAAGAAGACAGGATGTAAAAAAAACAATCTGACAACAAAAAAATTACTTTTTAATTTTAAACCACTTGGTGGCTTTAATCAGAAGTGGAGGAGATACAACGTAAACACACAGAAGTTAAAAACAAGATGGCAGCATGATGGAGACTTTGTCATCGATAACTGTAACTAAAGTGGGCTGAACATTCGGCTGCAATTTTTTTTTAAAGTAGTGGGAGTTTTGTCTTTCTCTCTCTCATCCTCTCTCTTTCTTCCTCTTTCTCCTTCTTTCTCGTTCTTCTTTTCTCTCTTCATCTATGTCTTATTCTTCCACACACACAACGCTGTGCTAATGTTACACAGAGAGTGTGATGGGAGCGGCTCGGTGTTGGCAGCCGCTGCTGGCGGTGCTGAACAAGTGCGACGTGACGAGGTTGGCGGACTTGCCGCCGGAGAAGAGGGCGGAGCTGGCGGTGCTGGAGGGCAGCGTCCCCCTGCTGGAGATGAGCACCGTCACCGAGGAGGGCGTCATCGAGGTCAAGAACGAGGTCGGTGTCGCGTCCTGATGCCCACCATCCGTGTCTTTCCTCGGCTATATGAATCACTGTAGCTATAATGCGTTTTCACCAGATATTTACCGAGTGTGTTTTGATAGTGCTAAACAGTCGCAGAACTGGTAGTAATTATGATCATGTGGGTTGCAAACAACCATTCAGTAATTTTCTTGTGTAGAAATATTCTCACAACTATAAATTATTATTTTATTATTTTATTTCTTTCATGTTAAAGTTCATAGAGTGATGCCAGGTTAAATTACTGATGTGTAATAGTCTCTTAAGCATTTATTTTTTTTCTCTACGTAAACTGTATTTAACATTGCTTGTTATATTGAAATTTATTGGACCTATACAATTTTACTACATACGGTTTGTGCATGAAATAGAAATTACAAATCAATAGCATGAATATTGATTTTAAGAAGAACTGTTGTTATTGGCTGAGCAAATTTCGAGTTGATTTCATTGGTCCTGAGTCATGGAATGGGTTAAGATATAGACTCCCAATCAAATCAAGAGCCACATTGTCAATCTACGTTTTAACTATGATATTTTGGGGGGTAAAAAAGGATAACGACCCATCCGAGTGCTGTGGAATTCTTCAACGGTTCCTTCGAGAGGACTCTGGGTGATTGCAGCGAGCTACCACTCCAAATCATCTTCAGCTTTGTTGGACAGTCATCGCTACCGCAATTCACCAGATCGTAACTAGGTCCGACAGTTGAACTCTCCATCAAATTCCCATTGGATTGTGGCCAAATAAGGTGTGGTCGTTGGTATTTATAACTGTTTTGTTTCAGAGTAAATGTGTTAAATGGATGATACTACGTAACTAAGCATTCTCTTTCGAATACTAGTCAGTTTAACATTACGTAATTGTTAATAGATATTTGAAACCTTATTTTAACGTTGACTCCTTTACTGTTCCTCATTTTGTCCCAGAGGTGATTCCTTTATTCTAAGTACTCATTTTAGTTCTGTTGGAGAAACTTGGTATTAGACCAATCAGTGCCTAGAACCCAATAAACCTCTCCACATGCGGTCAGCTACAGCGGCTGGTGCCCCTGTCGGCATTTATTCTAAGTACTCATTTTAATTCTGTTGAAGAAACTTGGTATTACACCAATCAGTGCCTAGAACCCAATAAACCTGTACACGTGCGGTTAGCTTCAGCGGCTGGGTGCCCCTGTTGGCAGGCCTGCGAGCAGCTGCTGTCGTTCCGCGTGGACATGAAGATGAAGACGAGGAAGGTGGAGGGGGTGCTGAACCGCCTGCATGTCGCGATGCCCGCCCCGAGGGACGGCAAGGAGCGGCCCCCCTGCATCCCAGGTACAGGCCCCATCGCTCTCCCCGGTCTCGTCGGGGCAGCAGGACCCCTGATGACGAGATGAGCCTGAAGTGCATGGGTGGTGGGTCTCTGTACACATACCTATCATCGGTCAGGAAAGGCAATACTAATGCCAGTAAGAAATATACATTAGTGTTAAATGTTTAGTCTCTTCCTTTTGTCTAAATATATTTTATATCTACATGCTTTAGACATTTCTTTCTACAAACATGCTGGGGTGCATTTTCATTGATTTTTTTTTTTTCCTTACATAGGCTAGTTTTTTTTTCTCAATAGTCTTATTTTTGGGGATTTTTTTGTTTATAAATCGCACTCAACATTTTCTGGCCAATTTTTGATTTTGAAAACCAATTCAGTTAGAGTTTTCAAGTTATCTAGCAACAAAAAACACAAACTTATACGCATGTGTAGGACTATAAACATATGCCATGAAAACAAAATCAAGTGTAACAGTGTGACCACTCTTTTGGATAGTTTAATATATTTCTACGATAATGATGATACATTTGATACACTATAATTAAATAGCTTTATAGCTATTAAATATTTTAAGATGCAACAGAACAATTTTTAGGTTATT
Source organism: Bacillus rossius redtenbacheri (assembly GCF_032445375.1). Taxonomy (NCBI): domain Eukaryota; kingdom Metazoa; phylum Arthropoda; class Insecta; order Phasmatodea; family Bacillidae; genus Bacillus; species Bacillus rossius. Next base: position 2,843,344 of record NC_086343.1, read on the forward strand.
GGGAAAAAAAAACAAAGTAATAGAAAATCAATGCAAAGTATTTGTTTGAATTATACTTGTTGGTGCATTATTTGGAGTTTGGTAATAGCAGTGGGGAAGGACAAGATAATGTAGGGAAATGCGATAAAACTTAAATAACACCGAAATCATGGCAAAGCCCTGCATAGCACTGAACTACAAGTCAATACAACATGTAGCACCAACATGCGAGTTATGTCATGCAATTAAGTAGCATTCAACCAAAACTTGTTTCAAATCATTAAAAAAAATATATAATATTTTAATGTTTGAAATGCAAAGAGTATCTTTTTTTTTTTGGGTGGGGGGGAGTGGGGGGATGTAAGAAAGTGCGTGGATCAGAAATTTTTGTTTGACTGTTCATCTCGTATTGTATCAATTTCAAACCGTAAATCAGCACTAATTTATTTATATTGTTTTGAATGTATCTGTGTCAGACCAGTTTATTAAAAAAAATTATTTTAACAGTAAAAATGCAGCACATAAATTTCACCCCTATTTTGTTGGAGTACATATTGCAAAACAGGTTTTATAAAAAAATAAAAAAACATTTATGCCAAAAAACTCTTTTTTAAAAATAGAACCATGACATGTGGTGAGGTGAGAGGTCGGCGGTGTGCGTGCTGCAGAGGCGGTGCTGAGGCGCAAGCGGGCGGCGGGCGCCGGCCCGGGGCGCCGGCTGGAGCGGGACATAGAGCTGGAGCAGGGCGACGACTACGTGCTGGACCTCAAGAAGAACTACGACCTGCCGGAGGACCAGAGGCACGACGTGCTGCCCGAGATCTGGGAGGGCCACAACCTGGCCGACTACATCGACCCCGACATCTACCAGGTGACTGTTCGGATACTCCCGCAGCCAGCGAGTCTCGACCACCGGACACATCATGTCGCACTCACACGAATTCATACCCCCCCACTTTCAGTAAAAGCACTATCTCAAGTATCAGTTTAAAAACGTATAAATGTAATACGGTATGTAACCAATGACTTTGAAAGTATGATATTCAAACATCATCAATTAATAAGAAAATTTAGTTTAACTTTAAATTGGTGATACTTCAGTGTTATCATCTATCTACCCATTACTTATACTTACTGCAGTAGCAATTTAATTTATCCATGACAGATCAATAAGAATTGTTTAATATACCATGCAACATTAGTATGAGAAGGGATAAGCCAGAAGGTAAAAATATAAATAAAAAAACACACACATTTATTTGTGTACCTTTAACATAAGATTTTGCTTTGACTTTAACTTACATTCAGTTTGTAATTAAGTGAAAAAACATTGCAAAATACTAACCTTTTTTTTTTTTTTTTATTTTTTTTTTTTTTTGCCGTTCCTAACACGTTGCTGCCTTGGGTGGTTGCCTGACTCGTGTAATGGGTTCGCCGGCCCTGGACATACTTTACGCATTTAAGAACAACTCCACGTGAGTGATGAGCAGAAGAACTGTATGGCTGATTGGCTGGCAGAAACTGGAGGAGCTGGAGCGGGAGGAGGAGCAGCGCGAGGCGGCCGGGCTCTACGTCGTGCCCAAGATAGAGATGGACGAGACACTGCGGGAGATCCGCCGGCTGGCGCAGCAGATCCGCGACAAGAAGTCCATCATGCGGCAGGAGGCGGCCGTCACCAAGCACAGCACCAAGCCCGTGGTGGCGCGCACCACGCCCGCACGCGGCCGCGAGCGCAGCGCCTCGCGCCTGCGCTCCGAGATGGAGGGCCTGGGCGTGGACATGTCCGGCACCGAGCAGGCGAGTGCATGTGGCCTCCGTGTCCGTCCCCTTCACTGCAGTGGCGTAGCCAGGATTTGTGTGTGGGGGGTGTTAAGAAGCATGCCCCCCCACCCCGTATTAAAGCAGTGGGTCCGGGGGTCCTCCCCCGGAAAAATCTTGCTATTTTAGCAGTTTTCGGTACTTAAATTTAAATATTGTAATGGTAAAAATTTTATTAATTTTAATATGAAATTTGTTTGAGTGATGAATAAGAAATTAATTAGATTTGGTGCTAAGGGACGGGGGGGTTAAACCCCTAACCCCCCCCCCCGGCTATGCCCCTGCTTCACCGTGACTGCAAATGTCGCATGTCTCAGTCCTGCAAACTGTCTCAACGCCTCGACTGCGCGACGCTCATCATTTCTTCTCGTATCGAAGTGCAAGCGATATAGGTAATGACAATGAGACTTGATGTCATAATTGCATGATTAGAATATTTGTTATATATTTATATTGAAATTTTGTCTTTGTAAAGTAGAGATCGCACATGGTAAAACTAATTGTAGCACAGGAATTTCTATTAAATTAAATACTATATAATTGGTACTATAATACATATAAATTTTTGTGAATTTTTGGTATTGCAAGATGTTTACATTGAAAACAAAATGTGCTTGTCTTTTCTGCAGGATAATTTTTTTTTGTAAACTTAACAGATTGTGAAGTAACAGAAACGTATAAAAATACCCCGGAACAGAGACGGAAGATTTCAGTTGTTAGTTTTGGGTTGGCAGTTACCGTTCAGACCCGGTTTTTACCTGTTACGTATTGAACGGCAAGTAAAGTGAATCAGGTTGTTAGGGATACTGGTACGAACCACACCAGTAGGTACACCGGTGCGGAGTTCACCAGACGTGTGCGCGTGTGTGTGCAGGCCCACTTCACGCGAAGCAGGTCGCGCTCGCGCTCGCAGTCGCAGCCGCCGCTCAAGCGCATGCGGGTGGACTCGCTGGGCCAGTCGCGCAGCATGTCGCGCCCGCCGCGGGACGAGATGGGCGTCAAGAACGCCGAGGTGAGTGGCGTCCGCCCAGCCCCGCGTCTCTCTGTGTCTGTGCACTGCACTCGTCCTCACAGACTTGCTTCACCTGGAGGGAACTGGGCCCCTTACCATTTGGATTTCCCAATTTTTGGCTGTTCAGTTAAACCTCATCCATTCGGACTAACTGGGACCATACAATCGGATACCCGGATAATCCGAGTGATGTGGGTAATAAGCAAGATATATTTTTTAAATAAGCTGACTTACCATTTATTACGATAAAATAAAAATAATATGTTCAGTAACAAACTTACATAGGTTGCATGTCTTGAAATTGTTTGCAAGTAATTAAAAAATAATTTTTCATCTCATTTTTCATTAACTTTCTTCTGTTATAAAAATGAAGGCATTTGAATGAAGGATGATCAGGTACATTATCATGTGCTAAAAGTCTTTTGTTTGCATGGATGTAAGATACAACTTTCATTTTTATGTGAACATTAAATAAAATGTGACATGACAAGAGCCTAATATTTATTTATTTATTTATTTATTTATTTATTTATTTATTACAAGTTATAGACTGGGAGAAAAAATGGTATTTCCCCGGAACAAATACAGCTGTTATAATTGCTGCACCAATCCAGAAATGTGGACACCTACAAGTGCACAAAGCTGTGACCCCCGACTCTGTCCCTCCCCTTGCAAGGAGAATGCATAGAAATATTAATTTATTTTTTATTGAATTTCAGATGAAGGCCAAGTTGAATAAAATAGCAGCGAAGGCCATAAGGAAGAAGGTTGTGAAGAAGGGATTGAAGGGAGAAGCGGACAGGTTCATAGGAAACAAAATGCCAAAGCATTTGTTTTCTGGGAAGCGTGGAATTGGAAAAACAGATCGCAGATAATTTGTTTTGTGTTTTTACAATGTTAAAATTAAAATTAAAGCATATATTATTTGTTAACTTTATTTGTAACTTCCTGCTCATCATCTCCATTGTCCTGTTTTAAATCATTCAAAATTGAACTGCTATCCAATGATTTTTGTGTTTGTAATTTTTTTGATGTTTAAATTTTTTATTGTTTTTAAATATGTAATACAAATTAAAAATTGAACAAAATATTGTTAGCAAATTGTATTGAACAATATTGGACACATTGCATCAACACAGTCTGTAGGTACCTAGTTTGCAGTCTTCATAAACAATAAAAATCACGGATAAAACTGGGGCGGGGAGGGGGGAGGGTCAGCTGAACTGGGAGAGTACTAATTTTTACTATAGATATTTACTTGAATATCGTAGTGCTGGAACATAACAAATGTTGGAGGGCAGATAAACTGAATTATTTGTATTGAAAGACACATACATGACTATCATCAAATATTTAAAAGATGGTATTTTTCACACACCATCTACTTAGCACAGTGCTACATACCACTGAAATATGGCGTGAATACCATCTAGATTGTAAGTGTGGCAATACTGCCGTGGTATCCATGGACGGTACTCCCGCCCGACCTTGGAAAGTCACGACAGTTCTCACCTCCGCCCCGTCCCGGCCCCATATGTCATGAGTCTGAATTCCCAGGAATATCTTTACAAGTTCTACTTTTTGCGATTATACAATCTTGTGATCTGTTCAAATTGTGTTTGACATTGGTTTTTAATCATACACAAGTCTAAAAAAACTATCTGGTTTATAATTCAAAAGAATAGCTAAAGCATGAGAAAAAGAATATCTCCATTCTTCATCCTTATCATCTTGGCTTAACGTCAAGAACATGATAAAAGAAGTCAAGTTATTAATTATTTTGAATACCTAATGTTTAGGAAGGAGATTTTAATGGTTTTTTTTTAGGCCATTTTCGTTTTTAATTTGGAGATTTCTGTGTTTTTAGTTTTATATGTGATTTTTATGTATTCATGAAAACTTGTGTATTTAACAAATATGAAACTATAATATTTCTTCATGCTTCTTTCACCAAAATAGTTTTTTATTTAACTGATGAATAATGTACTTTTACAGTAAAATAATTTGTGATGTGCATGTTTAGAACAGAACTACAGAAAAAGATAAAGATTGAGAAATTTTTGTGTTTTTGAAAAATGTGCTTTTGTGATTAATCTAAAAATATGTAACTAAGAGATGCAAGTTCAAGCAGTTTTTTTTACCCACTTAGGGATCGTCCATTAATCACGTGAGCCTCGAAAAAGGGGGGGGGGGGGGGGGAATCACGAAATATCACAAAAAAAGGGGGGGGGGGGGGGTGGATGTAGAGCGATAACACGTGTATTAATTTTTTTCGTGCAATTTCTACTTATAAGCCTTTCCTTTATTATTTTTATGCCAGTGAGAATAAACCTGCAACCTTAATGTGTGTGTGGACATTTTTATCACTGTGCTTAATTTTCCAGAATTAAATTAGATTATACCTATATTTAATGATAATATTCTGAAATTTTTAAAAATATTTTGTACAAAAAAAATACACGTGATTTATTGGGGGGGGGGGGGGGGTAGTATAAAACCTCACCACAAATCACTAGGGGGGAGGGGGGGTTAAAAAATTGCTAAAAAAAACATCACGTGATTAATGGACGACCCCTTAGCGGTGTTGTGTTATATCGCAATTCACTAATAATCTTTTCCTTACTAATGTAACAAAATGTTACTTTCTTTTTTTTTTTTTTATATAAAACTATTGCACTAGAACTTAACTAGGTCCACGTTTAGTTTAATACGTAATTGTCAAAACATATTTGGCGTCCATAGGCAAAATAAGGACACTTGTAGGTTCCTTTGTATGTGACTGTCTGTCCGTCTGTCTGTCTGTCTGTCTGTCTGTAAGATAGTTGCAAATCAACACTATTTTATGTGATTAGGATGAAACATGGCATGTTTGTTGTATACAATCATATAGGTACTATTTATCTTATTGGTTTGTATTTCCTAATATCCTTGAAGAAGCAGTATGTTAATCATTACTGATTTTATTTTTATTCATTTAATAGACTTTATTCTGAGTGAGCAAGGTTTGCTATTAAAACCCAGAACAAATTGATGTAACAATAATCTAAATTTATTGATTTAGTTGCCATGATATAAATAGGTATATTTTATGGAATATATTAAACATTCTATAACAGAACAAATTGACCTATAAATAAAAAATAGTAAAAACATTTGCATACAAAGTGCATAAAGTTAAGTTTTAGTATAAGCTTCCTATGATTAAATTAGTTTTTCAAACTATGTTAATAGATTAAGAAATAGCATAAAATGGCTAAGTATAATATTGAAGATGACAACTGGAATATAATCTGGTATTCCTTATATTAGCACATTTTATCATAATAAAATATCCAATTCTGTTCCGATATAATTTAATAAACTTTTTTAATTTTTTTTTCTCAATCATTTATAATAGTGTGAAAGAATATACCAAACCTACTTCTGTAAGATTGTCTATCTAAATATCTTAGAATTTATCTGGTATTTTATCTTGTACTAAGAATGAAATTACTGCAAATGTAACTATTTTTACTACCGAAGTTGGTTTTGTGCGTGGGAAATCGGGTAGAAAAAAAAATGAGGGGAGGTAAGATTGGTTAAGTTAAGTCTGATTAAAATTCCCGCGCACGTCTCGTAGGACTGTTTTTGTTATGAATTTACGGCGCATGTAAACAGTTGTGTTGCGACTGCAGTGCTATCTATGGTTTAGGAAAATAGTAGTGAAGAATTAATCAATAAGCTGCATGAGTATTAAAATGTAAAATAAATACTTTCCCATTTTTTTTAAAAATATATTTAAAGTTTTTATTGAGTTCATTTGTATATTTGTATCAAATTCCAATACTGGTTCCCTGACCATTACATAGATGTCAGCACTGTGTACGTTTTCACTTGAAGAAAGTAGTTCATTAAAATTCAAATTTCAACTTTTAAGACAGAAGACAATTTTGAGTTTTAGGTGTATGAGGTTTAATATTTCAGTCTATTATTAATTTTTCACTTAAAATTTCTATTTTGAAGCTTGTATGTGAGCGTTGTTGTAACATTTCAAGGCTCTGGGATTTTACGCGGTTTCGTGTGTCAGTGTAGCCATCTTGGATGTGTGCGGACTGCCCTAGGTAACTTGTAGGTGTTTTAAAATTTCGTAATTTGTAGTAAAAACTGTGTGCAACGACCGCAGAGAAGAAATTTATCATACCGGTAAGTATCGTTCAATTTTTGTAGTTACAGCATGAGAGTATTGAAATGTATTGTGTTATTTTCAACTGTTTGTTTACGTGCTTGTCAAATCAGTAAGTTTCTTTCTCCACAGCTCGTAAATTGCAGGAAATCGTTAGAGGTGGCTTTCTCAGTACTCACCTCAACATTTGTACTATTTTGTGACCCTCTTGGTATATACAATGATAGCTATTACTGCGTTTAGTGTAAAATCCGTTTTGGCGGTAAAAAAGCCAAGCTCCCCACGTGTGTGCCGATTGCTCTCGTCAAAACAAGGAATGACATTGCAAATGTTTTGTGGCATTTTACCAGTTTGAAAAAGTGCTTGGAAGAACCACCTTTCTCATATTAATATTTGTATATTAGTTTTGTGAATTTTCTGGCGTAATAGGTATCTTCCAGTAGATTGTAATATTTTTGGCGCGTAGGTCTATACGTAGGCGAAAGTAATCTTATACGGTTGGGTGGCAAAGATTTTACGTAAGCACCATCCGGAAGTAATTTCGCAGATCATAGTGATTGAACTTGAAATGTTCTTTTGTAACAATTAGTCTTCCTGCCACAATGCTGTAGTTTCTACTTTAAAAGTTTGACGATCTCAGCCTTATTCTGCGTGATAATTTCTTCTGCCGTGTCGTTTTCAACGTTTGTTATTGCAGAATTCCAAGGTCATCTCTCAGCAGCCAGCTCAGCACGAAATTAAGTAGTTTACCATCAACAATAAAAATTCTGCCCTTTGTTGTAGTATGAAATTCCCCTCCCCCCCCCCTTTTTTTATATTAAGATGGCATAAAACATGCAGTAGGATTTTTTTTTCGCGCAATGTCATGCCTACGTATATATTGCAAAGGGTGTAAGTAATATGATTATGAGTAGTTATTATGTATATAAGTAAAAACAATTTCCCGCACTTTTGATGATGTCAGTTTTATCTAATATTGCGTAGGCAACGACACAAACATGGAACACGTGTTTAAATATCTCAAAGCGTGCATATTAAAAATTGTTAATGAATTTTATTTTTTCGAGTAGACAAACGAAATCAACAGAAATGTCAAAAATGGTTCTAGGTCCAGAGTATGGTGCTCATTTGTTTTAAAGTGCACGAGTTCTTTCTAGAATATATTGAGTTAAAAGATGACTGTTATCGAATTACCGTTGAAACAAACCCATTATAATTTCCATCAGTAAAGTGATTGCCGAATTTCTTCAGTAAAATGTTAAACTATTTTTGCAAATAAAAACTTGTTTTTTTTTATTTATTATTATTTACATATTTAGGTAAGTGAAACGTTCCTGCAGATAAGCGGTGCGGTTTCTTGGGGAAAAGTCGAATAACTAAGTGTAGGTTGGTTAGGTTAGTTTTGCTACATTAATGATACGTATTATTATATATTGAATATGTGTATAACCAACCCTTCACTTCAGTTTTTCCGTTTTGCGCTATTAGCAGTCAAAACCTCAAAAACCTTTTACGGTTTAGCATCCTACTCAATATTCTAACCCAGTGGATTCAATGCTGCTGACAATGTAATGATTTACGTAAATTGAATTTGTGCAGCATATTTAATATATGGTTTCATGACGAAAAGTTCTCATTCGCTACGCAGCATAGTTCGTTACTTTGTAATTGCAATATTTACATCCCTATGAAAGTTACATACCCGCTGTATCATTGCTATTTACATGAAATTCCCCTCTTATTATATTAAATTTAAACGATAAATAAATACGTTCAATGGTTTATTTTATTTGAAATGAAAAGCAGGCAGAGTAAGTTGTAATTGCGTCATCAGAGCGTAGGGAAAATCTAAAGCGTCGATGATTGCCACAGGGCGAACTGGCCCAGGCCACAGCGAGTGACCAATCACACGCAGCCCGACTCAGTCAACAGACGACAGTACGCCTTCGTTCATCTAGGACGCTACCACTCCATTTCGCCTCAGAATGCCTCATGCATAGAGACCTGCAAAATTCGGGGATTCATTCGGTGATAGACTAGAATTCAAACACATGCCTCTTAGATAATTTTGCTATTGGCTTACTGTTCATCTGGACGAATCTCAACCAGTTATAAACCCTCAACCAAAGAAGGATCGAATCACAGACAAACCAGCTGAGACGACTTACAAGTCGGCAGCCAATGAACTTGCGTTATTTGTCCGAGTGTACAGGGGTATGTGCAGTCTATCCTGAAGGCCATCGAAACATGCAGTTAAACCTCTCTAATTCGTCGTTCTGTGGTTCGGCATAGTCTGCAACCCGGCACCAAACAAGCCTTTTCCGTTTAGAATTTTTTCCGGGTGGATTTCAGCTGTTGACCTTGGCTGCCTGTTCGCAACGCTGCCGGCGTTTTCAGTTTGTTCCGAGTCGATCGTTATATCTGTTTTCATTCCAGAACAATGTCTCCTGTTGTCATCTCACATTTCACGGCCACAATTCCTAGGATTTTTTTTTCAGAAGACCGGTGCTCAGTTTTTTCTTTCTTTCTACAGATCGTTTATTGCAACTTGTTTTTAAATACCACGGATGGGGACACATACGGCGTGCAGAGCTTCAGGGGGGGGGGGGGGGACACGCTATTAGAAAACTGCTCAAGATACCCGAGTGGTGTCTGTTTACGAAAATAATACGCTGACGGCGGATGAGTAGTTATGTTTCCGTATTTCGTTTTTGAACTGTATTTTTTAGAAGAATGAAAATGACTAAAATGCGTGTTTTCAGAATACGTAATTTTTAGACGTGCGTAGAGATTCTTGAAAGCACCCAAGTGACTTGCATTTCACCTTCATCGTATTTTCTACGCCATACAATGTTGTTTCCGCTGAACTCTCGTGCCTGAAGACCGCGCGCCGGGCCAGAGACGCCGCGGCTGAAGCACCCACAAGGAAAAAATATTTCGTACCAACTTAGGCGAGAAAAAAGTACTAGATTTGAAAAAAAAAGTACTAAATTATAATTTGTTATGGTTTTTAACAATTTAGGAAGTTATTATGACATTGCAATGCTCAAACTTAAATATCACACCACACACACACAGTAGCGGATACAGAGGGGGGGGGGGGGGGGCTAAGGGGCTCAAGCCCCCTCCAAAAGCATCTGGGTCCACTATTGTTTTAGTGTTTGCCTTGATAAAGCCTAGCCTCAGCTGGGTCAAGCCTCTCCCAAACCAAAATCCTGGATCCACCACTGCACACACACATACATTCCATAGTTTTTAAAAATAATTACGCTTAATAATAAAACATATTGGAGTTACTATAATATGATTATATTAAAGAAAAATGTACTAGATCTGAGCGTAAATGTACTAGACGACTAATAAAAGTACTAGATCTAGTAGGAAAGTACTAACTGTGGGCACCCTGCCCCCGGGGTCAGGTCCGAGAGACTCGCAGAAGCGCGGCCGGGGGCCTCGTGTTGGCGAGCGGCTGTCCTTGAGTCGCGGCAGCTAGCAGCTGTGACGTCATCGCGACAGCTATTACCGTGTTCTGCCATTACGGGGCACAAGCCAGGGTACTCTACAGGTCACGGTAGAGTAACGAAACTGAAAGACCGGTCAAGAAGATCACGAAAAAAGACCCGAAACAAACAACAATTATAGTGCTGGAAGCCCCGAGACTTTAATTTTCAGCGGCTTTGGGTCTCGTGGTGTGACTACTAGCTGGAGGAAAATTAACCTTCCGGGTTAATGGTTGTCCGAAGTGTAGTCACGTCACTGCGGAAGGTGGCGTTAAGCCGGAGCGGAATCATTCAGCAGGGCTCGTCGTGGCTTCCTTTATCTCTGATGGCGGGGGGGGGGGGGATCTCGTCATATCACAATATGGGCTTTAAGGGGCCCGCCTACCTGGTCACACACACGGTGTGCAGAGCTTCAGGAAAAACAACGCGATTTCAAAACTACTCAAGATATCCGAGTGGAGTGTGTTTACGAAAAGCATTTAAGAGTTCGCTTAGGCCCGAAAAGTACTTTTAATTTTGGATCATGTTTTTAAACTGTATTTCTAGAAGAGTTAAAATGACTTAAACGCATGTTTTCAGAGTAATTTTTAGGTGTAAAACAAGTGGTACAGGTTCTTGAAAGCACTTAAGGGGCTTGCATTACACCTTTATCTTCATTTCCCCGTAATATAAAAATACGGTCACCGCACAAATTTCACAGTTATCAATTGACGACGAGAAGACTGCGCGCCAGTTCAGAGCCTTGAGCTTAGAGGCGATACCGCGCTAGAAATACCATCGAGCGTCGCGCTTATCATCCCGCTTCACTAACACACATACACCCCTGACGAGGCGGGCCCCTTAAGGAACCCTCTAGCCAGGGGTGCATCTGTGTCGGTGAGGCGGGATGATAAGAGCGACGCTCGCTGGTGCTTCTAGCGCGGTGTCTCCTCTGGACTGGCGCGCAGTCTTCTCGTCGTGCACAGGACAACTGTGAGATCTGAGCGGTAACCATCACATTATATGGCGGAGAAACGAAGATAAAGATGCTTTCAAAAAACTGTACCTTATTGTCCTAAAAACACGCGTTTTCAACAATTTTCACTCTTTTGTGAATACAGTTTAATAACTAAATGTGCCTGCAGCGTATCCTTAAATGCTTTTCATAAACAGATCACGCTCGGATATCTCGAGAATTTTTTAATTCACGTGTTTTTTTTTCTGTGCAAGTTGTAGGATGTTTGCCCAGGTAGTTGGTGGTCTTAATCAACTTTACCCGTCAACACGATGGGTCCTCGGTCGTCATGAGTTCGATCCCCGCATCCCGTAATGACTAACATTACCGGCACCGAGTGGCCCGGAGCCCGGTCCCTGTGCGCGGCTGTGACGAGTGTAGTCGGCCAGTGAGACTCACTGCCGACGTCTCAGCAGTACTCGCTCTCGGACTCGCCCGGCGAGTATTGTGAACCGGCACTCGCTCTTTGTTCGTCGTCGCCAGCAGTCTTCTTGTAGCGCTTCCAGCCGCTGTCTGTATGCTACTGTTGCCATAGTGTATAATACGTAGGGACTGGAAAAAATTCGGCGTATTCAACGACCTCCAGGATGGACTCCACGAGCCTGTGCAAACGTCACCTGTTCATTGGCTGCCGACTTGTGAGGTGTCTCAACTGGGAGACTCGTGATTCGATACTGCTTCGACTGAGGGTCTATAGTTGGCCCACAGTCCTCCAGGTCAACAGTGAACCAATAGAATAGCAGAAGTTGCATGAAGGTATAGTTATTTGCATTTCAGCGTATCGCGAAATGAACCCGCGAATTTTTCCGGTCTCTAATAATACGTGTAAATATTTGGATTTATTTGTTTTTAGATGTGTTTTTTTGAAAAAGTTGTGATTTCAATGATAGGTCCGAGGGGCCATTGGTTTCTTCCCAAAACCCTGAAAACACTTGCTACATTGAGTCCTAGACATGCGAATGGCTTGAAGGTTTCGTAACCTCGGAAATGAGCCAGCTCAAGTTGTCGCCCAGTGTTGGAGTCACGTCAGTAACTGTTCACCGTGCAGCTTGTGCGTGGCCTGTGGTGTGAGTACGCCTGCCTGCTGTGGCGGCGCGGCGGTAAAAATAGCCCCCGCTCTGCGCGCCCGGCCGCCGGCAACATTGGGGTCCCCGACTACCGGCGCCTTCTTCCACTCCAGGCTCGCGTCCTCGTGTTCCGCGTGAAACATGGATCTGCCCAGGATGTGTTCCCAATTGTGTGACGGTGTTTCGTTCTTCCCGTTTTTCTTTCGGAAGTGAAACTTTTTGGGGCGCGAGGGAAGTACAATTTTGTTTTTCCTAACCTAACTAATTACTAAGTGTGTTTGGGAGGGGTCTGGGTAGGGAAGACTCTAAGTGCGTCTCAGGCCGAAGCCTATACGCTCTAGGCATGCAGGTTATGAACCATGCAGGAGAGGAAGCATGCATCATGTGCTAGGAGGGGATTGGCCAGCCATGGCAAAGTTTTAGCCATGACTAACTCCCCTCACTGACTATTCTAAGTTAAAACTAGATAAGTTGGACCCAGGTGAAACCTGCATAGACACAGGGAAAACCCTGGGCACTGACATGCGGGATGCAATTTCATGCATTAATTACAAGCAGGTTGGTTACAGGAACAGAAGGATGGTTCTGGAAGAAGAGTTGGACAGAGTAGAAAGGCTACTATGCAAATGGGCGGGAGCTTGGACATTTTGTCCGCATTTGGTTTTGGTGGCACTGGTTGTTTTGGGGGCGACTTTAGTCGTTTCCCGCCAGGCTGCCAGCCAGCCGAATAGTTGAATAATAATTATATATAATTATACGACCGCAACGCCCAGGTTGCCCCAGTTGCCGCGGTCGTGTGTGCCGACTCATTGTGCTGCCAGCCTGGGCATGTCAATCATCGGCTAGTCCAATGTTGCTTATTTGCGCCGTACAATTTCAAGGCCGAATTTTAATGCAACATTTTTGTGCGGACGGTGCAGAGAACTTGTCGGGCCGCGGGCTCCACGTGGCTTAGTGCGGCTAAGGTTGAACCCCGCCATGCTGCAGGGATAGGCGGGTCGCCTGCGCCTGACCCCATCCGACTTGCTAGCGGGAAACAACGGATTCCAGCTTATTTTGAAGTGAGTAATAATTTCGTTAATCCGTGTTTATTTAGAAAATTGTCTTCTCTCTCTCTCTCTCTCTCTCTTTGTCGAGCCCACTGTCCGATTTAATAAAAAGTAAGTCCACACGGCAGTTCCGACTGGTAAGTCTGGACTGACAGTTGGGACTGTTCGTGTGTGGGGCACGTTTACAACTCAGCTTGCTTAGACGCTGTCTAAACATATCTACAAAAATTTCTAATTCGGAAATAACTAAATATCAGGTGAGGCTGACATTTAAGCAGGAACCCCGATTTCAGTTATCTATAAATAATGTCCATATATAGGGCCATGCATGTTTCGTGAAAAGATTCCGAGACTAGCTGAAAGTTAAAACACTGTAGCATCGTCTGTGATTCATGATTGGGTGAGTTTCTTTCAGGTGCATGTCGATTGTTAAAACGCCAATCACAGTAATTCATTGCGGCAGCAAATGCGTCCTGAGTGGCTCAGCCAAATAAGGCTACTACTTCTCTCGCAGGCGGCCGCCAATCTCAAGGAAGAAACCTCTGGTGCAGGTGTACCTTGTTGCAGTCTAATAGTTCAGATTTATTCGCGAAAAATGCTTGCCCCTATCCATACAGTTGTGAAGGGTAGAGAAACCTTACTAACGTAGTAGCGAGCCCCCATATTATATATATATATATATATATATATATTGAGAGAGAGAGAGAGAGAGAGAGAGAGAGAGAGAGAGAGAGATACACCAAATGTGAACTGTGTCAACAAAAAAAAATCACTTAAGACTTCAGTTGGTTAGATTAGGGACGCCGCTTGTAGAAGTTAATTACAGCTAAACGAGTTAGTTCTGAGCGTATTTTTTTCACTCAAGAAGGCGTAATAGTTGAATCTTCGTACTAGTTTTAAATACATATTGTGTGTAGGAGAAAGTGTAAGGCAGGCGGCATCTCAGTCGGAATGTTGTGCCTTTGTTGACACGAATGACTTGCCACCAATAATTCGATTCAGTGATGTTGAGATCGACTGGGATGGACTGGGACGGCACGCAGTGCAACTATTCGACAATCTTGCGAGGCGTCGGCGGATCCCCGCAGAGGCTATCGATCCCTCGGAGTACGCGTCATTGCACCTGTGGCCTCCCCTCTCCCCTCTGTCATCCCTTCCCCTCCGCCAGTCTCCCTTCCACTCTCACTCCGCTCGCGCAGGCCTGACCACGAAGCAAGTAACTAGAACTGGAGTGATAATGTAAATACTGTTGGTAAAGTATAAAAGTCAATCAAAATTTAAAATTTTCAATAAGCACTCAGTATTCAATATTATCTTAAACACGCTTATAAATTCAGTTATTTAATTTAGTAAAATATTCCAGATAAATTGTAGTTAATAGTGAAATTTAATAAATATGCTGAATTTTTATTCTAATTTATTAATTTAAATTATTTGTTAAATAATGTCATATTTTATAATGCAAATAAATTATACAAACGAAAAGCCTAAGATGTCCATCAAGTTCTGCCCCTGCCCGAACACGCCCGAATATTCACCTTCGGCCAACCTCGGTATTTGTTTTATTTTTGCGCAGGAAAAATGAATTCAAATATTAAAAGTGGTCGGTTAGGTTAGCTACATTAAAACACTTTAAAACACTGGACGGTTAGTTAGGTTAGTATAGCTACATTAAAATAAACAGAGAAATAGAAATATTTATAAATAAACCCGAGGTTGGCCGAAGGTGAATATTCGGGCGTGTTCGGGCAGGGACAGAACTTGATGTACACCTTAGGCTTCCCTATACAAACACCTACATGAAAACGGCCAGGAGACTACTAAACCTTCAACAGACACTCCCTGCCAGCGACAATGAAAGCTTACAAGCAGTCTGTTATCGTCGTATGTATGGAAACGGTTCACTATTGAACTTATTTACAAGTTCTCGGCCGCGGAACTGATTTGAGTGGTGAGGTTAAGTTATTGGAAAACAAAGCGTAATGTATAGCATCACTCGAGCGGCAGCCTATGAACAGTTCGCATTTTTTTGGTTAGGTGTTGCGATTTGTGACCGGAAAAATTCTCAGATTGATTTAGCGTTAGTCTGAAATTCATACAAATATACCTTTAAGCTGCTCTTGCTATTGGCTCACTGTTCGTCTGGGCGACTCTGGGCCAGTGAGAAACTCTCAACCAAAGAAGTGACGAATCACGAGCGAACCAGTTGAGACGACTCACAAGTCAGCAGCCAACGAACTGGCGTTATTAGCCCCGAGTGTACAGAGGACCGCGTAGACTATCCTGCAGGTCATCGAAACCGCGAATTTTTCAGGTCCCTGCCTATCATTGATTCGAGTCAGTTTCTGCGAACCACAAACTGGCACATCAAAATGTTAGTCAAGATTACAGAATAAAATATCTGCGCACCCGGAAGACACTTGCTCAATGTGTTTGTACTGTTATCGATGCCGAAATCACAACAGCGGGACGTGACAGTGGACGCAACTCCAGTAAAATTTATTGTAACAAATGACGTTCTACCTATTAGAAATATTATTATCTATTGCCATCGCTTCGTGGGCGCGACTTTATGGAAATGACCGTCAGAATTTGATTTTCGAAAAGATGGTTATACTGATACATTTTTTTAACATATCATTATTGGCGTATTAGATAAATTAATTTTTTTTCATTCTCCGTGGGTTTTTTTTTTCTAGAAATATGTTATATTTAAATTAAACATATTCGTGTCATACTCGTCTATTTTTAATAAACCGTGAACTTTGATGGCCATTATATTTTGGGCGCGTATCGTAGGGGCATGCATATTTCGCGAAAAGATTCTGAGACTAGCTGAAAGTTAAAACATTGTATAATCGCTTGGGTGTCATGATTGGATGAGTTTCTTTCAGGTACATGTCGATTGTTAAACCACCAATCAAAGCTATTCAGAGCGGTAGCAAACGCGTCCTGAGTGGCTCGGCCAAATGAGGCAACGACTTCTCTCGCCGAAGGCCTGGCCAATCACAAGGAAGAAACCGTTTGTGCGGGTATACCTTGTTGCAGTCTAACAGGCGGTCTGATTTATTCGCGAAAAAAATGCCTGCCCCTAACGCGTATGTGATGGCAAGAAACATTTTATGAAGAGTGGTTGTTATTTGTGGTTGTCGCGCGGGTAAAACGACGCGATGCCTCGCTGTCGCGGCTCCGGCGTGATTGACGTGGGCCGGAGCGGGACAAGATGGCGGGGATGGCCCGAGGTGTGATCGATAACCGCCGTCCGGCCTGAGCCTCCGGAGGACGCCGACAGGTGGTTGCGAGACTCGCCGCTGCGATTGTTCTTACACATGGAGGAGGTGGTGGTCTTCCTCCCAGCCTGTTTCTGCTGTTCTTCTACCCGCCAGTCGAGACTAGCTGCTAGTTAAAACACTGTAGCGTCGTCTTTGTTTCGGGCAACAAATAGAGATGTTAGTTTTTCTGAAGAGAAAAAAAAAGTTTTTTTTTTTAATATATATTTTCCGTGATTTACTTGAAAATTTTCTCCAAAATATCGAAACAAATTTCCTACTTTCACAGAAACGCTCAAAAAATATATCATCAAAGTTTTTATGCCAACAAAACCTAATACAACACGCATTTGTCTTGTTCTTCACTATCTAATGGCTCACGTAAACATTGGAGAGTTTAGTAGTACCCATGCTACACGCTACCAACTGTTAGGAACAAAAAAATTATTAAAATAGTACCTACCAATTTGCTGAGACTAAATTATTGAATAACTCAGGATCAACCTTTTATGAATATGTTTATATAGGTTGATAAGGGGGAGGGGAAATCCATATAAACGTGTGGTTATATTTTTCCGAACGGAAAATTTCCCTACATACTCACCTCTTCAGTAGCAAGCACATGCACATCTGCTCCACGTCGGCGATTGCAATGAGTGGTTACTAGGGGCAGGAAATGTTCGCGAAACAATCTGAACGCCTAATAGACTGCAACAAGGTATACCCACACCAGCGGTTTCTTCCTTGTGATTGGCGGCCGTCTGCGAGAGAAGTCGTTGCCTTGTTTGCACGAGCCACTAAGGACGAGTTTGCTTCCGCACTGAATTAGTGTGATTGGTTGTTGTAACAATCGACATGCACCTCAAAGTAACTCACCCAATCACGAAACACAGACGATGCTACAGTGTTTTAACTTCCAGCTACTCTCGGGAGCTTTTCGCGAAGTTTTCATGGCCCTAGTATGGTTACCCAGTCACGTGTTGCCCGCCAAAGGATGTGATCGTGTTACCGACCAGTGAATACGTGCGAAGTCAATGTTGCTACCGTACAGTTAGCGGGATTTTCTTGCCGTTTGGAGATATATCCTTTTAGCCGTAGTACTTCGCAATATGACAGTTTTTTTTAAGCTATGAAAGTGCTAATATTTACAACGAATATTGTAAGAATCCGACGTTAATTATCACATGAGATTTTATGAATGATAACTAGAGACCGAAAAAATTCGCGATTTCACTGACCTATAGAATAGACTCCATGATCCTTTATGCACTCAGTAAAATTACATATGCTCATAGGCTACTGACTCGAGACACCTGTTAACTGTGATGCTCGTGGTTCGATACTTCTTCTGTTGAAGTTTTTGTCATTGGCTCAGAGTCCTTCCGGTAAACTGTGGCCCAATCATTGAAGCTGCAGAAGGCTAGACTATTTGGATTCTAGCCTGTCGCGAAATGAATCCGCGAATTTTTCAGGTGTCTAATGATAACTCATTTTTAGAGACCCGTGAATTTCGCGGATTCAATGACCTTCAGGATAGACTCCAATATCATCTACACACTCGGGCAAATGCCAACTGTTCATTGGCTGCTGACTTGTGAGTCGTCTCGACTGGGTGGTCTGTGATTCGACACTTCTATGACTGAGGGTCTCTAATTGGCCCTCAGTCCTCCAGATTAACAGTGAACCAATGACAGAAGCAGCACTAAGGTATAATTATTTGAATTTTAGCATAACACGAAATGAATCCGCGAAATTCACGGGTCTCTACTCATTTTATCTAATTCAGTTTCAATTATATTTAAAAAATATCCCAAAAAAAAGTAGATACCATTGAAAAGGTATTATTTTGAATTTTTGCTCATTCATACTTATTAACCACTACCAGGCGTGATCAAGCACTGTTTCCCAAATGTTTTTCGGGTGTTGCAATGATGCGGTGGTGAGGCAGAGTGACTTCAACCACGTCACAACATGCCAACTACTGTCAGGTACCTGCGAGGTACCAAGGCAAACCGACCGGAACAAAAACTAGCGGGTGTTTGGCCCGCAGAGTACCTACTCCTCAGTGATCCACGTACCAGGACAAGTGTCGCCGTGACCCTAGAGAGCTGCTCCAACTGGGATGCCGAATTCTTCAGGCTGCGACGCTCGCTGGCGCTTCTAGCACAAGTCTTCTCGTCGTTGAACGATAATAATGACATTATATGGTCGAGAAATAAAGATAAGGATGCAATGTAACGGGCGTTTCACGCCTAAAAACTATTTCAAAAACACACTTTTAACCATTTTAATTGTTTTAATTACATTCTAAAAACGAAACACGAAAAAAAAAAAAAAACACTCCGATGCATTGAGCAAATTTTTTAAAGTCGCGTGGTATTTTACTCGAAGCTCTGCACACCGAGTGTACGCCTAGATAGGCGGTGCTCTCGTTGGTACAGACTCCATCACATAATCCTGGGCTAAGCGCAGAGGCGGGCCAAATGTGAAATTGTTTGAATTTTAGCCTACCGCGAAATGAACCCGCGAATTTTTCCAACTAGATCCTTCCATTGCGATAACTTTTCGTGTTGAGGTGTTGATCGAAACACTGTAGCTTTTAGTAACCGCAGTGGTACAGAAGCCACATTCTCATCGGGCCCGTGATAATAACACTTTGGGGCTGGTCGTTATTATAGCGGCGTATAAGCAGGGTGTTCACATTCTGGAAAGCCAGGGAATTTGTTTCAAAAAACCTGGAAGAGTCAATTGAGGCGGGAAATGTCATCACCTAGACTTTGAACACATCCCCCCCCCCCCCCCCTTCTTCCCAGATGGTGTTTTAGTACATATGACGTTTGCAAGGTTATGTTTGAACTAGTACAGCTATAGGAATGCTAGGGGCTGGATTGTCGTTAATTTTTGACGTGACAACGTCTAATAAATCGATGAACGCCGGCTGCACGCACGAAAAGGTGTCCCGTTACGCACATTGTTCCGTTACACTGTGTCCCGTTACGCTCATTGTACGCGTGCGCCGCATCTATCTCTCTTCCACTCGACTGTTTATAAAGTGAAGTGGAAAGTTAATGTGGTTTTCATTTTTTTATTACAACAACAATTTCGGCAATAAAGGTTAATTATTCTTGCATTTTAAAAATCTGATTACAAGTATAATTTCAAGTATTTATTCTTTTATTATTAAAATATAAATGATTCAATTTTATTCATAAAGTAGTGCAATCATTTCATCAATGTTTTGTTATGACGTTGTCGCGTTAAACTATCGTCCGTAAACCGACTTCACAGACAACCAATTGGGACAATTATTTGTTAAGAAGTGTGCCAGGTGAACGGCGGGGGAGTCAGGGACGCGCGCGGCTCGTGTCGAAGTTGGCCGGCTGTGCGCGCCGAAGGTAAAGGTCACGTGACGCCGGGCCGTGACGTCACCCGGCCGGAGCCGCGCGTATTGATCAGTCTCCCGCCCGCGGGGCGCCGGCGCAGCGGAGCGCCGGTCGAGGGGGCTGCGACCCGCGGCAGTGCGTGCGTGCGTGCGTGCGGGGGCTGGTGAGTGCTGAGTTCCCGCTGCTTGCTCTGTGTGCCTGCCCGAGGTCCCGGGCCAAACCTCGTGTTTATTTATCTTCGAAACATTTGTGCGATGGTAGTGCATGACTTGCTGTGAGCTTCTGGACGTACGCCGTTGCTAAGCACATGTATGTCTGTAGAAGAAAACTACAAAAAAAAAAAAAAACCAAAAGACAAAAAAAAACACAATTCAAGCAAAAATTGCTGTTGTCAACAGTATGTATACACCACATAATATTCCATTTGTTTCTTGGCCATATTCCTGTTGGTGTATAGGATCCTGTTGACAACAGCAATTTTTGCTTAATTTGTGTTTTTTTTTTGTCTTTTGGTTTTTTGTAGTTTTCTTCTACAGACATACATGTGCTTAGCAGTGGCGTATGTCCAAAAGCTTACATCAAGTCTAAGGTTTATTTGTTTGTAAATAATGTTTTAAAAAAAGCAGGAAATATTATAAGCAAAATAATTTAGGTTACTATTATCTTAGCATAATATAAACTGACGTTTTGGTGCAAGTGGTTTGATGTTTCGATGTCATCTGGACTTGGCGTGTTCACACTGCATGAACATATACACTGCGCCTGCTGTTGCAAATAATAAATTCAAATGAAAAAAAAAATTGAGACAGAATTTTAAGTGAAAAACTTGTCGCCCTTGTGGGGAGTTACATAGATCGAAGCAAAGGGCTCTGATTTGATGTTAGTATTTATTTAGTTGATATATATATATATATATATATATATATATATATATATATATAAAATAACTTTTTTTTTGTTGTGATATAAGGTTGTTGACGAGCGGTCCGGCGCCATTTGCCGCGTGTTTCGCTTGCGAGGGCCGTGACCCTCCATGCTCCCTCGTGCCTGCAGCTCCCGCGCTCAACTCCCGCCTTTCTGCCCGCCTCCAGGCGCCGGTGTTACAGCTATGTGCACTCTATAGCTCTTGGTTACTTCTTTACTGTAGTTTCGTCTTGCGTTTGCGTCATAACTAGGGGCATGCAGATTTCGCGAAAAGATTTCGAGACTAGATGAAAGCTAAAAAAAACTGTAGCATCGTATGTGTTTCGTGATTGGTTGGGTGAGTTTCTCCCAGGTACATATTGAGTGTAACGACACCAATCCACAGTGATTCAGTGCGGAAGTAAACGCGTCCTGAAACAAGGCGACGACCTCTTGCAGACGGCCGCCAATCACAAGGAAGAAACCACAGGTGCGGATATACCTTGTTGCAGTCTAACAAGTGTTAAGATTTTTTCGCGAAAAATGCCTGCCCCTAGTCATAACAGTACTTTAAAAAAACTTTTAAAAATTCTTTAAAAAAAACTGTCGCTGTGGTTTAAAATTATACTATCATAGTAATCACTAGAGCCCAACTGCTGGAATTGCTCTCGCTGCAGTGATGTCCATCCGGCCAGTGCTAACTTTTACAAGTTATTTTACTTTCTGTTTACGAAGAACACGGGGTTACAAATCTTTCGGAGATCTCGCCACTTTACGGATACTGAACTAACCAAATTTGAACATGAACCTGCGAGAATAATATTTGGTTCAGACCCTCAAAAACTCTTTTAGTCCGCAGTATTTGTAGGTATCGTGTGCCCGCGTGTACATTTACCCTGTCCGAGGAACACAGAACCCTTCGTTAGTTCGACGTGCACTCCTGGTCGAGAAGTCATTGGATGTCGTGTAATTGACAGCAGCGTGAAGAAACACTAGCGCCGTTTCCCTTGTTCCCTGCAGATCTCGTCATTACATACAGAATTTTACTCTCTCTAGCTCTCTCTTTAATTAACGATTTCTGCTTTTAGTATTGTCCTTGTTTCTGTGTGCTCCTTTTACAACACACACGCCTTAAATCGCAGAAAGGTTCAGGCACAACTTCATAATGTCACTAGCAGGATCCGTCAGACGTTGTCTTGCCAGTGTTTATTTATTTATCTCCGTGTTTATAAAATTGGTGGTTTGTATGTAATCTAGAATCTATAAAGCGTTTTAGAAAAATTCGAAAAAAAAAATGAAAGGATACTAATATTGTTAAGATTTTTTATTTATGTTGGTACAAATTGATAAATCCCATATTTTTTAAAAATAAATTACTTGAATGAAGAATATATTTGACTATTCCAATCGCGGTATAATCTTACCAACTTAGAATGATTCAAACTAATACTAATATATAATGTAACGCAAGTGAATAAACTTTTTTTTAATATTCTCTGTATTTAAATATCTATGTATACAAATTTTCATGGCGATCGGTTGAATGTATAAAAGTTAATGCGCAGCAGCGCCATCTAGCGACGATTTACAAAAACAGTTAGAGCATAAAAACATTCTCCATAAAAAACACTTATATGTGCCAACTTTCATGATGATCTGTCAAACTTTGTCTGAGTTTGTCATATATACCAACATCCAATTGTGTGTGTGTGTGTGTGAGAGAGAGAGAGAGAGAGAGAGAGAGAGAGAGAGAGAGAGAGAGAGAACATTTTAAATAGTATCTGAAACATTTTGTTTTGTAAAGGAAAATTTGGAATGAGAATTTTGGAAATAATTTGTCTTGTAGTTTATCAAGAACAATATCTGATTTATAAAGACACGTGCCTGAAAGACGCCATCTTGGTTTCAAGAATTTTTTGTTAAAAAATTGTATTTAATATGTGATTATAGCACATAATTAATGAAATGCAGTGACCGACTGCTACAAATGGTTTGTCCTGTGAGCTAATATTTGGTGTTTCGCGTTTAAGTTTTTCTCTTTCAGAATGACTTCAACTGTAGGTTATAATACTGTCAGTATACATTAATTTATTTATGTTCTCAGAAAAAACAATAATTATAATACTATATTTAAGCTTATTATAATGAAGTATGGTTTATAAAATAATATTGTAATGATAACAATTGAAGCACTATAGTTATAAATAGGGACCGGAAAAATTCGCGGGTTCAATGACCTCTAGGATGAACTCCACAGTTCTACGTACACTCGGTCAAATGTCACCCACTCATCGGCTGCTGTCTTGTGAGACGTCCCAACGTAGCAGCCTGTGATTCGATAAAGCTTCGGTCGGGTGTTTCTCATTGGCCCAGAGTCATCTAGGTGAGTTGTGAGCAAATAGCAGAGGCAGCACTGAGGTATAACTATTTGTATTTGAGCCTAACGCGAAATGAACCCGCGAATTTTTCCGGTCTCTAGTTATAAATGTGAACACCCGCAGGTGCCAGAGTGAGATGTCAATAAACAAAACACCGCCCGGGGACTGGGAACAGTTCGCGGGTTCAGTGACCTCTAGGATACACTCCCCAAGCGAGGGCTTAACTGGGTTGCCCGTGACCCGATACTTCTGGTTGAGAGCTCTCGTGGGCTGGGATCCTCCAATAGCAGAGGGTGCCCGAATTCAAACTGGTTTGAATTGTGTGCTATCAGTAGGGACCTGAAAAATTCGCTGTTTCGATGACCTCCAGGATAGTCTACAAAGTCCTCTGTACACTCGGGCAAATAACGCCAGTTCGTTGGCTGCTGACTTGTGAGTCGTCTCAGCTGGTTTGCCCGTGATTCGTCACTTCTTGGGTTGAGGAGTTTCTCATTGGCCCAGAGTCGCCCAGACGAACAGTGAGCCAATAGCAAGAGCAGCTTAAAAGGCATACGTGTGTGAATTACAGACTATCGCGAAATGAATTTGCGAATTTTTCCGGTCTCTATTTAAGGGTTCTTCGTTGGCTCAGATCCCTCACGATAAAATGTGGCCCAATCTTTGAAGCAGCATGTAGGTAAAACGTGTTTTGAGTCTAGCCTATCGCGAAATCAACCCGCGAATGTTTCCAGTCTCTAGTGATATCTAGAGACCGGAAAAATTCGCAGATTCATTTCGCGATAGTCTGAAATTAATGCACGTATACCTTTAAGTTGCTCTTGCTATTGGCTCACTGTTCTTCTGGGCGACTCTGGGCCAGTGAGAAACCCTACTGAAGCTGCAGAAGGCCAGACTATTTGGATTGTAGCCTGTCGCGAAATGAATCCGCGAATTTTTCAGGTCTCTAGCCATTGATGATGATGATGATGATAATGATGATGATGATGATGATGATGATGATGATGATGATAATAATAATAAACACTTACGCGGGACTTTTCACACCCTAAGTATTTTGTTAACGTATATATCTGTTGAAAAAAAAATGAAGAAAAACAACAAATGCAAGGGAGGTACCTTGTTAAAATTTCAGGAAGAGCCCTTAAATAATAGCAAGGACAAGAGAATGAAGGGAAAAATGAAGATGGCGAGCGAGACCGAGTTTAGGGCGAAGAAGCCCGCAGAGCCGGGACTAGGCGGGTCCCTGCGCCGTCGTCATGTGGAGATTACACTGTTTCAGTTGCACATACATGAGCTTTGTTAAAACCAGATATTAAAATAATTAAAACAATCACACCGACATAATCCTGTTACAAAAAAGTAATTGGCCTAAAAGTAAGACCATAAATTCTTGTGTTGATTAGTGTTGGCGTTACTTACTATATTTATTCAAAAACATAATTTTCAAGCGCACCACAACTTTGACTAGTACGAGCCAGCGCCCACCAGGGGCGTATCCCGCATGGGGGAGGGTGGTCCGCGGTGCCGATATTGGAAACATAATTCTCTTTGTCTAAGGTCGCAGATATATGTGTGTGTGTGCAAGTGTGCGAGCGCTAAATTAATTGTGTTATTCCGCAAATATGGAAGTGTGAAAGTTTGCAAGTATGCAAGTACGCTGCGTCATTTCTATCCCCCCCCCCCCCCCTGCTGTCTCCACTTCTACTGACTCTTACACCACGTGCCTAACTATTCCCCTCACGCGATCGGAATTTCCTAACGCTCGAAAATTGTAGTCCCCCTAAAAGAAGTTTCGCTTCTAAAAAATTACAATATTTTTGAACGACAGTATGTAAGAATAGGTTAGAAACAGCCTGACAACAGCTCGTGGCTGGGGAAGGGAGGAAGCTGCCCTTGTGGAGGGAGCAGGGGGGGGGGGGTAGCGGCGGGAGACGTCACTTTCCCTCGGCGCCACTTTCTCCCGACGTCACGTGACGCCCGGACGCTGGGTCGACTGCAGCAGGAGCATCGAGACAATCACTTCAACACAAATCTTATTGTACCGTTTAAAGAATTTTTTTTACGCTAGCCTAAAAAATATGTGTTCTTTGGATGTTTCTGACAATGGGATAGATTGATAGAGACCGGAAAAATTCTCAGTATCATTTCGCGATAGTCTTAAATTCATACACGTATATATTTAAGCTGCTCTTGCTATTGGCTCTCTGTTCGTCTGGGTGACTCTGGGCCAATGAGAAACCTCTCAACCAAAGAAGTAACGAATCTCGGGCAATACCAGTTGAGACGACGCACAAGTCGGCAGCCAAACGAACTGGCGTTATTTGCCCGAGTGTACAGAGGACTGTGTAGACTATCCTGGAGGTCATCAAAACAGCGAATTTATTCAGGTCCCTATAAATTGATGCCGCGCAGTTTTCCACTGTAAGGGTCGCACTCTACGTCTGCCTGCTTGCTCTGTGTTGCTGACGACTGACGAGTGTTGCCGCAGGTTTGGCAACAGCGGCGGCCTGGTGCGGGTGTCAAGGTCAGCCCCCCTCCTGCCCACACCTCCGGCCCCGTGTGTAGGCATGCCGGTCACGTGACGCGGTGCAGCGCGGAGCACACAGCGAGGAAAACAGTCGCAACTCAGTGGTGTAACTAGCGCTCTTTATTTTCTTTACTGTGCCGTATCAATAGACAACCTTACAACTTAAAAGTCGTTTAAATTTTTTTTTAAGTAAATGTTGGCAACCTTTATTTTTGTGGTCGTTCATTTCCTGGGAATATTCACCATACATGTTTAATATTATCTATTTTGTGATACGGAACAACCAAAAACACACACATGTGTATACGCCTGCACATGTGTACATACGAGCCATGCTTATTTCATTGCTACTGAGATAATGCAACATTGTCAAAAGTTTTTTCCAAAATATAATACAGAATTTCATGAATCCTGAACTAATGTTTGTAAAATTACTTTTTTTTCTTCTTTAAGCTATTATGTGTAAGAATTTGTTATATTTTCATTATATTTGAAACTTAATTTTTTTTATGTAGTCAATTCTCTAGCGCACGGCCATGTCCCGCCTGTTCAGTTACGCCCCTGGCGCAGAGCTTCCGGCCCAGCGGTGGTTCTGTGGGAGGGTGGCCACAACAAATACATACTCCACGACTTTCATCGTGAATTACAAATACGTGGGAAAAGCGTTTTAAAAAAAAAGCCTTCATATGAATCTGTTATTTCATTTTGAATATTTCAAACTTGCCGTTCAAGTGGCAGGTATGCCATGCCGCCCGAAATTCTCAAAATTTCGTTTCTTTTAAGATTCGAAGCTTAGTCTCCGACCGCTGGCCCAGCCTCTGGGGCTGATGACCCTATCATCATCATCATCATCATCATCATCATCATCATCATCATCATCATCATCATCATCGTGTTATCGGCTGCGCGTGCCCCGGCCACTGGGCCATTGAGAATGCCTGCGCTCTACCGAAAAGGCAGTGTCGCACCAGACGTTATCGCAGAGTACAGTCGGAGCTGGAAGCGGCACGGGTCAGGCGTGTGTGTGTGTGTGGGAAGGGGGATTGTCTGTGTTAAGGGACCGTTCGAGTATCGCAAGATATGGGAGGGTAGAGGCTGGATTTTCTTTATTTCTTTGAAAAAAATTGCAACATATATAAATTATAAATAGAGCCACGGAAATTTCGCGGATTCGTTTAGTCGCAAGCTAGAATGAAAACCTCCACACTCTCGCACTGTGTTCGTGATTGGCACGCAGTTGTTTGGACACGCCCGTCTACGACCGTGAGCCAATGATGTCCAGCTAGGAGTGAAGTAAGCGAATCGGGTAGTGCCAAATAACAAGGATAAAAATGTTCTCGCTAAGAAATCAACCAATGGGAAAGTAAACATGGGTCGAGCACACCTATAACTTTGAATTCTATCCTGAGGCCAGCGGAATCCGCGAAATTTCCGGGTCTCTAAATATAAATATATAGGTATACATATATTAGTCAGGGAACTGTGTAATTTGGAACATGAATATTTTATTACAGATATGCATGGACAACATGTAACGGTCCCACCAACGAACAAGTGATAAAGTAGCAATTTTACCAAGGACCAATGCACCAATGATCTCTGACTATTTTTTTAACTCGGACATACGAAGTGAACCGTGAGTCCGTGACCTCGACAAAGTCCCAGCTGTCGTCCGCCATGACACGCATTACGGCAGTTCTAGCAAAGAGTAGGGCTGATGCGACAGCAAGTGAAAATATAATAATAATAATAATAATGCACCATTTTAATCAACATTCGAAAACCAAATTCTCACGCTCATCTCAATATCATCGCGCCCGCGACGCGACGGAAATACGTAGGCACCTGAAAAACTCGCGGTTTCGATGACCTTCAGGATAGTCTACACGGTCCTCTGTACACTCGGGCAAATAACGCCAGTTCGTTGGCTGCTGATTTGTGAGTCGTCTCAACTGGTATTGCCCGAGATTCGTCACTTCTTTGGTTGAGGGTTTCTCATTGGCCCGGAGTCGCCCAGACGAACAGTGCGCCAATAGCAAGAGCAACTTAAAGGTATAGGTGAATGAATTTCAGAATATCGCGAAATGAAACTGCGAATTTTTTCGGCTCTAGAAATAGGAAATATTTCTAATCGGGGAATTCTTCTGTTGGCGTCCGACGTCACAGATGTGTCGAACGTGATTATTCAGAAGAAGAAAAAATTCCCGCCCATCGCCTGTTGAGTGATGGACCTCCATGCTAGGTCCACTTTGCGGTCGGCTCGAAGCGAGATGGCTGGACCAATGAGGGCGCGTGTGCGTGCAAGTAGGGCTGGGGGGGGGGGGGGGTGACAGGAATAACCGGCGGAAGACAGTGGCTCGGAACACGTGTGTCCGCCGCCGCGCGGAATATCACGTGACTCGCGAAGGCCGCGTATCTAGACCTGCAAAATTTGCGGTTTCGATGGCCTTCAGGATAGACTGCACATACCCCTGTACACTCGGGCAAATAACGCAAGTTCATTGGCCGCCGACTCGTAAGTCGTCTCAGCTGGTTTGTCTGTGATTCGATCCTTCTTTGGTTGAGAGTTTATAACTGGTTGAGATTCGTCCAGATGAACAGTAAGCCAATTGCAAAATTATCTAAGAGGTATATGTGTTTGAATTCTAGCCTATCACCGAATGAATCCGCTAATTTTGCAGGTCTCTACCGGTATCACACTTGCTCAGGGTCTGATTGTTAACTACAAGGGCGTAGATTCCAGGGGGGCAGCCACCCCCCACCCCCCGACCCCCTTCCCCTTCTCCATCTCACTGAAGGGGGTCCGCTGGTGCTTGCAAAATCTTGACTGTGAAACGGGGTTGTTCGACGTAAACGTCAAAACTTTGTTTTAGGGTTAACGTTCTGTATGTTTCAAAATTTTTCCGCTTATTGCATGCTTATGGGCCAAAATATTAACAGTATACAACATACCAGCACTTGTGTCGGTTAAAGCCCACGCGCAAAACTCTTCCACACCCCTTTTATTTTTCGTCAAGAGTACTACAGATTTGCGCCCCTGGTGAAAATTCGCAGGTTCATTGACCTCTGGGATAGATATCACAGTCCTTCACATACTCGGGGAAATGACACGTGTGTTCATTGGCTGCTGACTCTTGTGACGTCTCAACTGGGTTGTCCGTAATTTGTCACTTTCTCCTACATTACAAAAGCTTACATTAAGGCATAGGCGTGCGCAGGACTTCAGTAGTGGTGGTGCCAGATTACACAACAGCCCTGTCATTCACAGACCCCGGAAAAATTAGGATTTGAAAGCGCATAATGGTGCTATTTAAGGTGTTTCCGAACAAAAACTTTAAATACACAGATGTAAAAATTTTAACATTTTTTATGACAAATTATGGCTTTGAACGTTATAATCACCAGGAAAACTACTAAACTATTTACAGTTTTAAGCTTTGTTGAGCCATAAAGTAAATTGCACAAATTGTTTGCACGGAATTCATGCTGGTGGCTTTGAAAAACCGTACTTATATGTTTTCTGAAGACGCCAAATAAATGCTAGAAAAAACATTCTCAAATGTTAAGTTTTAAAATCAACAAATGAAAGGAGTTTTTGTAACATACCTAAAATATTAAAAATACACAAATAAGAGTGGGCAAAAGTTTTAACTTTTGAATACAACAAAAATGTTTTATCGGCAACTGCATATAAGTCATCGAGTAAGCATATCTTTTTAACTAACTAAACTCTCTCTCTTTTTTTTAAAATAAACCCTGGTGGACGGCGGCTATTATTCCGTGCGCCTGCCGAGTGGAGTGAACAGT
The DNA here is from genome assembly GCF_032445375.1 of Bacillus rossius redtenbacheri. Lineage (NCBI taxonomy): Eukaryota > Metazoa > Arthropoda > Insecta > Phasmatodea > Bacillidae > Bacillus > Bacillus rossius. The sequence continues at coordinate 2,873,192 of NC_086343.1, forward strand.
GGACACCGAGCGCGCATTCTATGTAATTCGAGGAGAACTAGGAGAAGTATTTACATTTTAGAAGTTTCGTAGCCGCGGCCCGCGTGTACAACACAAGTAATTGCACCTGGCTTGTTTCCGTGTGTATAGTTGGTTCGATTGATAATTGATATACTGATAGTGTTATGAGCACATATCTGTAACTCGACACGATTGGAAAACGTATTTTTTTTTTTGGAAATAATACGGTTTTTTGTAAGTATGTATTATTTGTGCTTGTAAAAAACAAATAACTTTAACCCTAATGGTGGTGCCAAGGCACCTGTGGCACCTACCGTGCGCACGCCTATGCATTAAGGCAAGGGCCACCGCCTCACTCAAATAAACTTCACTTTTCTTGTAACTGTTCTCCCCTGAGACGTCGACGCACGTAAAACGTAATTTTAATGATTTGTTTCAGAATGTAACTTACCCATGTAACGCGCATTATGTAGTAGGTTTTCCCTAAATTCTAACCTATCGACTTTGTTGTAAAATGTGCTGTCCTCAATGCGTCTACCTTGTGACGCCCCCTTTTGATGGCCCGTAATGGGACCGCGCAATGTTTCGCCGGCGTAACTTGTTACACGTAAAACGTAAATAGAAATCTGTTCTTTATCTTTTGTGGCCTTGATAATGGCATTCACTTGTGTGTATAATCAATGTATTTGATTCTGGATATCTTTGTTGTTGTTTCAGTATTCAATTTGTTTTTTTGGCCTAATTAAATAACGTAATTCATAACTGTTGTTCTGTAAGCAAATACCATTCCTCAATCCTTGCCATGCTATGGCCTTCCTCCCCGCCTCAATGCTTATAGGCATTACACAGGGTTTCCCGCTGGCTCCCAGTTCCTCAGATAAAATGAGGGTCAAGCGCAGAAGCGGTGTGAAGGTATAATTGTTTGGATGTTAGCCTGTCGCTATTTGAATTAGCGATTTTTTTTTGTTAAACCTTCTTTTACTTGTACACATTTCGAATGACTGTACAACAGCCCGTCGCCCCCGTCCGTCATCCGTCCGTGCCTGCAGCCAATCGAGGAAGCCCGAAAAATCTTCATCACAAAAACAATCCTTTGTATAATGAATGGTTTTGTACAAAGGTCCATGAACTATGTCAAGTGGTATATTTCTGATTGTTGAGGGGTTGGTATGGTTAAAACCCCTGCTGTAACCTAAGTTTTCCAGTTGAAGGCTCCGTTGTAAAAAAAAATCGAAGCTCTTCCCACTTGTGGCTGTTTTTAAAAACATACTAAAAAAAATAAGTTTTAAGTGAAGCGACGATGCATTTGAAACCACTTCTGATTTGCATTATGAGTAAAATGAAATGGTTTTAATGCATAAAACAATCAAATGTTATCAATAGTTGTAGGTGTTTTTTTTTACAATGTAGGCAGATGATCCATGGCCTCCACATTCGATTACCCCCCCTCCCCCCTCAATTATACAGTTACGCGCTACATTATAATTGCATAGTTATTTCCTACCTACACTCTTTTTTAGAATGTTATTTAACCTGAAAATACAGGGTATAGTAATGGTTACTATTTTATAAGCCTAAACCCAGCTTTGTTTATAAAATTATTTTATGTACTTTAAAATAACCACATCAAATATTTATATTTATTTCACACAGTGAGATAAAAATGAAAATTGTTACAGAGAAATAAAATTATGTGTATGTGTGTAAGATCTTATATCTTCTAAAATTTCATTGGATAAAAAAAATATATTTTTTTAGTTTGTAAAACAATATAATAGTTAAACATGTAAAAATAAACGGGTCCACCCAGCCCCGCCCTTGTGGGGGCCGTGAGATGATGTGGATGTCATGTCTGGTGGTGGTCGTGGTGGTCGTACGGCAGGTGACGTGAGTGTCATGTGCGGTGGTGCCGACCTCCGTGGCGCAGTCGGATGCACGCACCGGCTTACGGTGGGAGGAGTCCCGGGTGAGGCACATGCTGATATCTGATTACCCACGGATTGAAATTGATGATTGCACTGAAACAAATTGACCCTATTGCTAGGGACACCTGTATTTTTCGCGAATACATTTCGTGTCTAGGTACATCGCAAAACACCGTAGTTTTTTTTTTTTTTTTCTTGTAGTTATTGGCTGTGAGGTCGGCGAGAGGGTGTTTTCCCGCACTTGACGGGACCAATGGGAAAGTGGATACCGTACTGCTGCACGCACACGATTCGCAATTACTAGGGACACCTGTATTTCGCGATTTAATTTCGTGTCAAGGTATCTCACAGAACACTGTAGATTTTTTCTAAGAGTCATGGCCAATTGTGGAGCGTGCAGCATTACGGTGACCACTTTCTCATTGGCCCCGTCAAGAGCGGGTCGACACCTCTCACCGACCTCAGCCAATAACTACAAGAAAAAAACTACGGTGTTTTGCGATGTACCTAGACACGAAATGTATTCGCGAAATACAGGTGTCCCCTACCCGTGGCTGTTTGGCGTAGAGCTGTTGGCCACTATGAAATCAAATTTGAATGAATGTGTGGTGGTGGTGGTTGTGCGGCAGGTGATGGCGGCGCGCAGCGGGTGAGCCATGTGGCTGCGCAGCGAGCGCAAGGAGCGGCGGTGTCGCCGGCTGGGCAGCCGCGTGGTCACCGTGTCGCTCGGCCCCATGAAGAAGGCCCTGGGCGCGCCGGGCCGCCTCAGTCGCAGCGGCCGCGTCAGTCGCTGGCGGCGGCGCAGCGCCGGCCTGCTCAAGGAGGTGGGCGCATTTCCCGGGAGCACCGCACGGCCGGGGCAACCCCTGGCCCCCAATTATTTTACAAATAAAATTAACAAATTTTTTTCCTGTCGAGTTTTCCAATAAATAATTTATTTTGAAATCAAGTAGACTCTCTTAGTATTTAAAAAAAAAACATACAATCGGAGACAAGAATTATATGAAATTTAATTTTAGTGTTAATGAATATTCCTGTTAATATTTAACGATAATATAATCGTGCATGTACAAAGTACTGTAGGTAAAGGTAAAACAGCGAAAAAAAGAATATCAAAGGAAAAAGATGTTTACTAGTGTTTACTTGTCGGAATTTGAAATTTTTTTTTTTCCGAAGTCTATTGTGGGGGCCCCGGGGCTTTCGCCCCGGTTGCCCTCCCCTAAATTCCGGCCCTGCGCATGGCGCACCGTCAAAATGTTATAATTATGGATACGTGCCGGCAGACAGCATGTACATTATCTTGGATATAATGCTGATATAATGGTTAAATTTTCCTTAGGAATTTCCCCTAAAACTAAAATTGAAACTACGCAAAAATGCCATAAATCAACATCTGGGTCAGTAGGGATGGAGGGCGGTATGATAATGATGCATTGTTGCGATAATGAATCAGATGGGTTGAACGGGAACACCGGGAGACAACAAACCTGGTTCGTGGTGACGTTCACGTATGTTTCTCTCTTGCAAGGGAAAAAAAAAATTTATCTTCTTGGAGAGTCCTCAGTCAGTTTGCTCATGAAAAGAATCAGCATGCTGGTTGCCTGGGGCGACTGGTCTCATGTCTGCCTCTCTCCCCCTCCTTTCTTCCTTCCCTGCCCACAACTACACACCCAGAGATATTAAACTGTTAGTACTTCTAAAGACTGGTTTCCGCTGTTGTTAATTAAGGAAACTATCGTAAAATGTGCAGTTTTTAATTTCTCCATTAAACATGTCTTGATTTTTTTTTTTTTTTTTTTTTTTCCAGTTTATCTAAATAAACATCCGATTTCATTGGGATACACAATTCTTTGAAATGAAAGTGTTGCTCACTAACCACATTTGCTAACACGAGATAAATTAAAAATTTTAGTTCCAATAAAATAAAATAAATTTTTTTTCTGGCTGTTGGAACTTGTGTCGTGCCAGGCGTAGTCAGCAAAGACACGGTGCTCTGTTGCCCAGACGTGCCGCGAGAACGTGCTGCCGTACGGCGCCGGCGGCTGCCGGCTGAAGAAGATCGGCAAGCCGCACCAGGAGACCAAGGGCAGCTTCGAGGACGAGCCCATCATCACGTCGACGCCGCTGCACCATGTGCCCAAGGAGGCGCTGGCGGCTGTAAGAGCGCACGTCCGTGCCATGTTCCCGTGTCGCTTCAGATGTGTAGCCAGTGGCGTAGCCAGGAGTTGTGTATGGGGGGTGTTAAGAAGCATTACCCCCCCCCCCCCCCCCTTCGTATTAAAGCAGGGGGTCCGGGGGTCCTCCCCCGGGATAATATGGATTTTAAGGTCTAAAATAGTGCTATTTTAGCAGTTTTCGGTACTTAAATTTAAATATTGTAATGGTAAAAATTTTATTAATTTTAATATGATATTTGTTTGAGTGATGAATAAGAAATTAATTAAAGATTTGGTGCTAAGGCGGGGGTTGAACTCCTACAACCCCCACCCCCCCCGGCTATGCCCCTGTGTTTAGCCATTATTTCAGCGAGACTTCATATTTCTCTTTATGGCTTTACAGGGCGTAAGATCTATGTCCTCATCCATCATGCCATTTTTAAAAGGCCATATTAACAAACAAATGTTTCCCTCCTGGTGGTTTCAATTGGGGGTCTCTCGGTAATGTGAGAATTAACATCGTGAGATAGTTTGGAAAGTTGTACAGAAACTTGGATCAATAATTCAAAGTAAAAACCATAGCAAAAATTTTAAATCCTAAGAAAAAATAAAATAATATTAGGGAGTCTTTCAGTACTCACCAGAGATGTGTGACATCTGACCTCGGTAACGGGCAAATTCACATGTTCTCGTGTTGCAAATACACTTATAATACCTAACTCTAACACAAAATTTAACCTAGAATTCTTTAAAATAATGCCAATTGTGATATATGTATGCAGATTGTGTTTTCAACTAAATTTGTGAACGTGAATAACACTTAAGTTTCCCCACCTGCTGCTAAAATTTTCTGCCGGAGCAGCTACATTGACTATCAAATCATTGGATTTACTGAGCGAAGTATTAAAACTAACGGCTCTGATAAAGGTGAAAAAGACTTGAAAGAAAACTAAACCCTGGTTTTGGATCTGATTTTGGGCAAGAAATTGTATTAAAATACTGCCCTTGTAAAAATTCATTCAACACTTAATAATATATGATTTCCCTTTGGCTTTATGAACTTTGGTTCTCACCATCCACTACAGGTGGCAGCACTGTGGTTACACATTTCCATCCCAGTCACAGAATACCCCTATGTATAAAGAGAGCTAAGATGTTACACATCAATAATGTGCTAAAGTAAACTTTTTTTCTCTCTAATTATAATTCTAAATATTTCCGAATGTTATCTCACTACATAGCTTCTGAGAGTATGAAAAGACATTTTGAAATATGATTCGGGGGGAAAAAGAAATATTTATTTGGGCTGTAGATGATTGATGACAGATATTTTCATAAATATATGTAAAGGGAAGAAAAATTCAGTAAATGTTTATATTTATGCATCCAGTTTACACCCTGCATCGTCTTAAAGAATGAAACTTTTCTTCATATATTATCCTAGCATATTAAGGTCCCAGATTCACGAGACAATATTTTGGCAGGTCACACCTTGAATGATGCCTGCTTGTCAGTGAAGATGATTGGTATGATGTTGTGGTGAAGGTGCTGTGTGTTGATTAGGGTTGGCCAATTTATATCACAATGGTTTAAATAATGGTCTAAACTATGGTTTAAACCTTGTGGTTTTTATAAGAATCAAAATGGTTTTTTTTAAATAGAATATTTTAATTTGTTAATGAAAGTTTTAATTCCCCTCTAATAGTAACAAAAGTTTAGCCATTAATGTTTTTTTTTTTTAAATTTATAGGAACAAAAAATTATATATTAATCAAGATATTATCATATAAATTATCTGAATAAATTGTAATCATACCCAGCTAAATACTCCTCTAAAATTAAAAACAATATTAAATAGTTGATTCCTATTCTGTGGGAAATCAGCGATTTTACTGTAAATCTTCATTCTATGGAGAATTCTCCTCCTGTGGGGAAATACCTTTTCTGTGGTGAAGTCCCAGTCTGATGTGCATATTTTCCAGACTTCAGTTCTTTGATGTTATAATTTTTCTGGTTCAACGTGAGTGGCAGGAAGCAGGATGTTGTATGGCTTTCATTTGAACATGGAGGGAACCAAAATAACTAAGTATTAAATTTTAAAAAAACCATAACAAAGGGGGGGGGGGTTTGTCGGTAAAGTCGGGGATACGGACAATAACTTTATGTGATAACGTCATAAGAAAAAATTTCATACTTTTTAATTTTAAAATATTATTTACAGTTTTTGCAAATTTAATTTAAATAATTTGTTTAAACATAATCACGAACAAATAGTTAAAAAGCCCGCCTTGACCTGTTTGATATTATAGAAGATTTTCTTGCACGGTTGGTTGGCCGGTTCTCGTACGCTCGGCTCGGGCGGAACGTGACAATGGGTCATGGCTTTTCGTGCGTGCAGCCCCGGCGTTCATCGATTTATAAGACGTTATCAGGTCAAAAAAAAAAATGAGGTGGCTGGTTGGTAACGGTGGCGAAGGTGGTGTGTGTGGGGCGCGCAGGTGACGAAGCTCAGCGAGGAGACGAAGGAGAACTGGCAGTCGGCGGTGCTGCCCGGGGTGTCGGAGCTGTCCCTGTTCAGCCCCGTGTACCCCGACCTGGCCGAGGAGCTGGCCCCGCCCGACCTCGCCTGCCTGCTGGAGGAGGAGGCCGCCCGGGCCGGCCAAGGTACCCTCCTGTTCTCCCGCCCGCTCCCCGGCCCTTGCCCCCCCAAACATAACCAACACCCACTGTTGATTATTTACATGTTACTGTTGGCGAACAAACTTATCATCAAAGCTAATTCGGCCAAAAAAAAAAAGTTGAGAATATTTTTTATTTTAGTGTCTATCAGCTATGTAATACATTTTTTAAATGACAGAAAGACATACTTTTTTATTTTGCTGGAAAACACGGAAAAGTAATGGTAATTAGAGTTAAATAATGACCGGATGTGAATTTCTGATACTCAAAATAATGGTTTTGTTTGGTGCTGGATCCTGACCGCTATTGCACAACTATAAGGCTAGGCGGCTGTGGTATTCACCCTGTTGCTCGAAGACAGACTCCGCGGTCATCGAGTTTCAAGCCGAGTTTCAGAGCGTTGCAGACGGCTCACGCAAAGTGTGCTGCAGACATGTTAAGGTTAGGGGCCCCCAAATTTAAATGACTTCTAATATTCGGTGTGGAAAATGTGTAATCTACATGCATGTTCTACTTTTAGAGTATTTCACATAGGATATTACAATTTATTTCATAATTATAATAGGCTACACGTATAAAATTATTTTTAGAGCACTTAATAAAATTTTTATTAGTGATGGGTCAAATCCCAATATTCTCGAATCCGAATTTCAAGTCTCAATCTCAAAGAGTGCCTCAAATCCACCCCTCGAATATTAATCTAGGTTTCAAGACTCAAAAATGAAATAATGTAGCCTAAAGAAATAAAAATTTTAACAAACATAAAATGCTTCTTCATAGTAAAGGTTTGTATCTGAGATTGTTAGAACCTTTTAAAATGGTAATTCGTAATGATTTTTCTAACCTATTCCAACCAACCCATTTTACAGTATCACATTATTATATTTATACCTAACTTAACCATTTGATAAATTGAAAAACTATCTCTAAGTATTACAATGCCATCTTGTGAAATGATTTGAAAACATGCCAGGAAATTAAGGGGAAAAAATATTTTTCAAGGTTTCCCCCCCCCTTTTTTTCTTCTTCTTTTTTTCTTCTTCTTCTTCTTCTTCTTCTTCAACAAAAACATGGTTATTATTCAGAATTATTGTTTTTTATAAACTAAACATGCTATTAGGTTTGAGAAACCAGCTCAAAAAATATTCATATGATCATCTTCATAACTAACCTTAAATTCAACCAAAAAATGTAAATAACTTGCTGTTAAATCATTGAAACATGTGGTAGGTACAAAATGAAGCAGTACACCAACTCTATATTTTGGCATAAACAGGGCATAAACATAAACCTATACACTGTGTGCATTTATAGATGTAAACACTAAAGTAAATGAAAGCATGAGTACGGGACTAAATGTACGTTAAAAATTTAAATCTTAACAGTACCTACCAATCTGCAGAAAATAAATAATTTTATAACACATATCTGCCTATATTTATTTTAAATCTTATGTTTATAATGGGAAAAAGGAAAATTTTCCAGAAAAATGTGTGTTATATATTTTCAAGAAAATTGTTTTAGTGGGAACCACCCAGGAGTCTATTCCGTACTATATATAGCCCATGGCAGATTCCTGCCAGTAACTTTGACCGTGATTTAATGCAGTTTTTTTTTGGACATGCAGACAAAACAGAACCAACAATGAAACAACATTAGCTGATTCAATCTTGTTTTCTGTGAAATTTTTTGTTGAATTTTTTTTTTTTTTTTCGGAATTTTTCCATGACAAACAGTGCAAAACTGCAATGGCGTATGTCCAAAAAAAACTGCTTTAAGTCGAAATCCCGCATCGCGTGAATGGTTTAAAGAAGGTGTCTGTGACAGTGTGGTGAAGGGGAGTCGAGGTGCGTGTGCGTGTGCGCGCAGAGGCGCAGGGCGGCTACTACGAGGACGCGGCCTGCGCCGGGACGGGCGAGGAGGTGGTGGAGGCGGAGGACGGCTGGGAGCCCTTCGACCCGTACCTGTTCATCAAGCACCTGCCGCCGCTCAGCGTGGAGATGCGTGCGCGCTGCCCCGCGCTGCCCCTCAAGACCCGCAGCAGCCCCGAGTTCTCCCTCGTGCTGGACCTGGTCAGTGCCCCGTCGTCCGCCGACTTGCATCTCGTTCCTCGCCCCCATTGGAGATAATTAGACATCATGCTGTAATTGTGTCCGAAAAGGTTTCAGGTTTCTATCACAGAAACCAGCGCGTTCTTGCAAGTAGTAGATGTCTCGTATTATGATTTGTTTTACTGATTACGACCTTGTGGTATAGATAAGTGTGTTACGTTGAAAAGTCCCGAAAAAAAGTCCGGAAATTTGGTTCAATCGGCCACCCTGTCCCCAACACTGCAGGACGAAAAAAAAAATGGACGTGTGTGTACTTACGTACGCGCATTAGAAGTTATATACCCCTGTGCAGATCGTGAATCTGAGTAATGGAGTGAAATCCTTCACTCTCGTCTATTATATGTTGTTCTGCCATGTGGTAGAAAATTATGGAGGATATTAGTAGAATCCTCTGCGAACTCTCTCTCATACTGTAGAATCTCTAGCATTCGATAGGGTTGATATTCGAGGGAAGATATTCGAAGAAAAAAATATAGGACATGATGTAAATTCAAAAAATTCGTCTCTGACAACTCTGAAGATGATAAGGCCTAATTGTATTTTTCTCTTCGTACCTTTTCTATTACCTTGCCCCACGATATTATAGTTTTAATAAGTAATTATGTGTATATAATATTGCAATATGTATTTATTCTGGAAGTTGTATTTCATGAAGCGAACAATATAAGGTTTGAGTGTTTCTATACCATATTTTTTTTTTTCATTATTAATGTTTGGCCTTGTGCAGGGCCCCCACATGGCCGGTGCTACCGTTGCTACGGCAACGGGGCCCATGGGTCTAGGGGGCTTGCGAAGGAAAGAAGAAAAACTTAAAACAAAAAAGTAGACATTTTTAAATAAATCATAGAAAACAATTAAACAGTAAGGCCTAGATTTAGTTACCGATGAAATATTACACCAGAGTAATATTATTCGGAATATGCTGTGCGTACGGAACGTGTCTGAATCTACAACCGTGAGTAACAAAACCACCAGCAATTGACGTGACACCATGTTGACAGTGCAGAACACTTACACTAATTTATTTTCCATTATTCAAAATAAATTATGTTGACAATGGAAACACTGACTTAAAACTAGTTTTAATGTGTTTAAAAATAATTGTGAAAAGGTTAAAAATATAAATAAAACAATATACATAAAGGAAATTTTTTTATCACTGTTAGAAAAAAAGGGGGGGAGGGCATCGTGACTTCTAGCAACGGGGCGCACGGAATGATGTGGTGGAAGGGGGGGGGGGGGGTCTGGCCTTGTGATACAGATTCAGATTCAAGGTACGCTTTGTGGTTAAAATTTGAGATGAGGAATCAAGGTGATTGTGTTGTAAGCCGTCAGTGGACCCGTGGGCAGGGGAGAGCGCAGTGTCGAGGGCGGCGTGGCGTGTTTGCAGGACGAGACTCTGGTGCACTGCAGCCTGCAGGAGCTGGAGGACGCGTCGTTCAGCTTCCCCGTGCTGTTCCAAGACTGCAGCTACACGGTGTTCGTGCGCACGCGCCCCTTCTTCCGGGAGTTCCTGGAGAGGGTGTCGCACCTGTTCGAGGTGGTCCTGTTCACGGCCTCCAAGCGGGTGTACGCGGACAAGCTGCTCAACCTGCTGGACCCCTCTCGCCGCTGGATCAAGTGAGCCCTCCCTTTCCATCGCTAGATGTGATATCGTGCAAGTTTACTAACTTTCCAATTATTGCAGCGAGCAGTTTACGCGTGTCACTTTATTTTGACGTGACAACGTCTAATAAATCGATGAACATCGCCTGCACGCACGAAAAAGTGTCCCGTTACGCTCGTTGCACGCTTGCGCCGCATCTATCTCTCTCTCTTCCACTCGATCGGAACCAACCATCGATTTGACTTTTTTTGAGGCACATTAAACTTGAAACACTCTTATTCGTTTCCTACTTGTTCCTATCATCGTCCTGTCCTTAGCAGAACAACGCAGATTGGAAGAAGTTAAATAGCAAGCATGTATAACAGTTGTATTTGAAATAATCTCTCCACTAAAGTAATAAACATAATTGAATTAATAAGTGCAAATAAAAGTAAATTTATTAATTAAATTGTAGATTTCATTTCACTCCTTCTTTGTATCCATACAAAAGAGTGATAAACAATAAAAATGATCAATTTTATTCATAAAAGTATGTAATCATTTCATCAATGTTTTGTTATGACGTCACGTTAAACTATCGTCCGTAAACCGACTTTACAGTGAACCAATTTTTTTTAAATGTATTTTACTAATTGAGGGTTTCAAAAGTATGCAAGTCTGACGATGGTTTAAATAATGGTCTAAACTATGGTTTAAACCTAGTATCCCTGCTCTTCTGCCAAGAGCAAGAATATCTGAGACCAAGTTACTCTATCGAAAATTAATTATTTTTTTTTTTTTTAATTTACTTTACAAAAATGTATCTCTGAATTACCCTTCCTAACTCCTGAGGTCCGCTGGTCAACCTCGGCCAACCATTTAATAATAATAAAAAAAACTTTCATTGTTAGCAAAAATATATATTGAAGTATATATAGTATGTATTGAAGAAAAAACACATACAGGAAATGAGGTACTTATCTATTAGAGGATTTTAATAGTTTTCCCTCTATTTACATTTTGCTGTAATACTGACACTGAAATACTCAAAGCCTTTAACCAGTTTGTGTGGCTTTGCCCAATGTGTTTAAAAAAAAATGAGAAGCAAACCAATTTTTTATTATTATTTTTTATTTAAAAAAAAAACACCTAAATCTTCTGAATGATGTATTAGATATGTAATAAGTTGTAGCAACATACCATTTAAAAGTGTAAATAATTTTGTGTTAATTTTGTTTGTAGGCCAACCATGTTTTTATGTAAGAGAATGCTCGTATGCAGGTTTGTAGTACATAGTACTATAAGAATGTACATAATTTTCTTTTGTTTTGACATGTACAAATTATATGTATGTGCAATGTGGGGAAGTATGGTTATTACAAAGTGGGTAAATTTCTGTCCCCTCAGGTTTCACTGTATACTCTTTGCATTTGTGGAGCCTAGTGCGCAACGGAGAGTGTTCTTGCAGGTACCGCCTTTTCCGGGAGCACTGCGTATGTGTCAACGGGAACTACATAAAGGACCTGTCGATTCTCGGACGAGATCTCTCCAAGACAATCATCATCGACAATTCCCCGCAAGCGTTTGGCTATCAGGTTAGTTGATATCCTCCCAAACGTATGTTGACGCCTTTGAGCCAAGTTATGTCTGTGTGGTTGAATGTGGTGTCGTGCTACGGGACATCCTGTGGTCGGTATTAATCTGCTATTTGAGCTTTGTTTCGTGGGTAGGTGAGTCAGGAGTTGTATTTGCGCACCGCTGAATCTGTAACGCCTGGTTCAGTTGCAATGTGGCAGGTCTAGTTGTCTATGTGCTAGTAATGTGGCTTGAGAATTTTATTGCAGTGTGCGTGAGAAAACCCTTATTTTATTATTATTAATATTAATATTATTAATATTAATATTATTAATATTATATACAAAACATCTTTTTTATTCCCTTTTTTGCCTTTGGACCCTTATGACTAATCCCAAAATCAGCTTTCAAGGTATTTCACTTCTGGTAAAGAATATTATTTATTATTACTAGAATTGTATATTTTACTTACAAGAATGTTGAAAATTTTATTACAAAATTAAATTAATAATATTATAAGGTTTTTTTTTATATACTTTCTTTACTCATCTTCAAATCATTTTCTTCATTATGACTATAAAATGACAATGTTCCATAGTGTCAACATGAACGTCAGCATGCCAGAGTGCTCTGCACATAGAGGCAATGTGGTGCTTGATGGACATGCAAGTGTCAACCTTATCACCACCTTGCCTCGGAGCCTCGGAAGGGAGATTAGCTAACCAGAGACCGGAGAGGTTTTAGTTTGTTTTTAAGAGTGGGGTGTGATGATATCTTAATGGCAGCTCTTTGTTGTACATACACAGTTGGAGAATGGCATCCCAATTGAAAGCTGGTTCGTCGACCAATCAGACACGGAGCTGATAAAGCTGCTGCCTTTTCTGGAGGACTTGGTGCAGATGGTGAGTTGTCCGATCGTAGCTAGAATTGTTGATGCCTTAGGCGATGGCTTTTTTTCTGACTGTTATGTTACCGTGTTTTATCGCATAATTGTCACATATTTTATGCTAAAATCAATTTTTAAAATCAGGGGTGCAACTTTAATGCTAGAAAAGCATTTTTGTTGAGGTATAGATATTTATGAAAACAAAACCTATTGCATGGAAAGTACATTTAATTAACAAGTAGAGTATACAAACGCATGCCAAACAATTTTATTTAGTCATGCAATTATTTGTTAAATTTTAAATAGAAAAATAAAAACGTGACCCGAACGTGAGCTGGAACTAACGCAAAACTATCGTCGTAGTACACACTAACCACAAAATAGTGTGGGCTATCAACTGTAGTTTACTCGGCATGAGACAGAGCACACACTTTGCATGCAATTTGAGAGCGATCAATATTGATATTCAACTACGGTCACACACTCTGTACTGGCATCAACATAACCAAACAACCATTGGTGGTTACATTTTCATATGCGCTACACAGCACCGATGAATATAATCAGATAAAGGACATAACATTTGAAAACATTTTTAAAAAAATTTACACATTGGCCAACTTAGTATTTCTGTTAATTAAATAAATAAGCAGTGATATCCTAACGAATAATGGATTTCAACTTTAAAATACATTATTTTATACAGAAAAGGAAGTTTATCGCTTGCCTAGTGATTTTCATCATTAATCATCATTATTAACTCCTCGTTAACTAGTCAACCTGATTTTACGGGTTTTCATTACCTCTACGTGATGTGTCTACTTCGTTCTCTGAACTAGACGCACACTCGACCATGTTTCAATTACCTCCAAAATAAAATAAAAAGGTCTCTAAATTGAACTCTTCATTATCTGAACAATCAGATTCTCGTGTATCTATTCTGCCTCAAAATGAAGTCTTTTTTTTGCGTCCATAACAAGCCAACCAAATAAATGCATCTCAAACTTCTCCCAAATTAACGGAATCTAGTCCAGCTGGAATTTTGTAACAAACTACAATGGAAGTCATATTTGAAGCTCTAAAGTTTGAAGATATAATTTGGAAGGTTGATTCGCTTTGTATTATAATGGATGACGTAAGAATTGAAAATTTTCCATGAATTCGCGCTCTAAAAGGGCAGAAATCAAACAAGAACTTAAAGCGTGAACGTGTCGCAACACCGGGCGTCTCGGATGATGATAGTTTGTCCCGTGACCCACATTCGACGCAGCAGGAAACATACAGTGTCACAAGCGGCAAAAAATCTAAGAACAATGTAAACGTTGAAACAAAACATGAACAAGATCGCAACAAAATCCCCATGCAAGTGGGCATAACTGAAGACAGTAAACCTATTCCCAAAAAAAAAAAAAAATAAACACTGTTTGTAACTGGTTTCTATCCGTCAGTAAAGAATCATGAAATTGTTGTTTACATATCTAGTGTTAAAGTAGCCAAATAATGAACAAAATTCAATTCCTATGTTTTATAACAAAGTGCATGGATCAGAAAAATTTAATATGTTTTATAGTACTATTACGAACGCTAGGCTGCAGGTAAACACTCAAAGTGAATAATTAAATTAAGGCCTTGGAAGCGTCAGCCCAGAAAACAAAACAATAACAACAATAATCACAGAGGTGCCCAGACGTCGTATAAAAGAATTTTATTTATAACCTCCTAGCAACTCTAGTAGGCTATGTGGATCGGGGATGAATACTAATGAAATAACAAGACTGGTGGTTTGATTTATATAAGTGCCCTTTTACTTAACTAATTTACTTTTGATTTTATCTTTTAATTACATTTGGTATTAAAACATCTTGACTACAAAATGGAGGGAGCCCCGGGGCAACAAAATACATATATAAGTAACACCATAATACATCTGGAATTTAATACTGGTTTTAAGTTAGCTCGCAGGCTCAAAAAAAAATTACATTGAGATTTAATTATGTCCTGTGTCCTGGCACCGGAGGTTTCGGTTGATTAACGTCCAGAAGAAATCATTTTTAGTAGAAGCTCGGAGTTAAACTTGGAGTGGAGCTTGCAGCTTGCAGCTAATTTTGGAACTTGGAGCTCAACTTGGAGGCTGAATTTGGACCTCAAATTGGACCTCAACTTGGAACTCAACTTGGACCCCGCCTGCAACCAAAGTCCCAAATTACTTAGACTGGTTAACAGGCGGCTAAGACTGGGCAAAAATATGCCCAGGGAAAGGCAAAAAAAAGGGGGGGGGGGGGGGGATGACGACCACTTACCCAAAACAGCGGGGTGAAGTTCATGTCGGCTGCCTCCAGGAGCAGGGAAAGCAGCTCGCGGCACGGAAGTTCTCGATAATCATGTTGAGAGAGAGAGATAAATAATTTAGATTAGCAAATAACTATTGCAGGCAGCAAAATTTAAAACTAAGAAAATTGAGGCCTCTGTGCCTTGATGTTGGCGACTACATGACGTAGTGTTGAGTCTTGGATAATAACTTCGGAGATTGACTCTCGCGGATCGCGACGCGTGGTCCGCACAGACCAGATGCTGCCCGCCGAATCTTCAAAAAATGGCGTCGGGGCGCCTAATTAAAGTAAGCAACTGCCCCCAGCCAAAGAAGGGGGTGGTGGTGATTGCCCGAAGGTGTCCGGAGATGCCCGAAGGGGCGAAGCAGACTGCAACCTGTTCGCTGCGCTCTCACGCGAGTCGTAGGCGAACTAAAATCGCAATCGCACTGCGACTGCTGCCAAGGTCGATTGTGACAAGCTGTCTCTTATGGGAGGGATGAGTATTGCACTCTGGTGGCCAAGACGAGAACCTCCCTGGAGGGTCACAGAAACGTCCGCTAGAGTGCAGTGGGCGCGCTCGCGACCAGCGCTCAGAGCAAGGTTAGGGATTTTTCCCGCCGCTAGACTTCGCTGAGGGCTCCGTTTGACAAGTGGGAATGTCCTCGGGGAGGCAATGTCCCCGCCTGGGTTCACTGGGGGTCGATGCTCCGGGTTGTAGTTCCCGTGAAGCCACCGGTGGGTGATGAGGGAAGGGGGGTTTAAATTTGCTAAGTCGCCTGGGAAAGGCGTCATGTGGACTGTCTCGAGGCGTCGCCGCTGGCTGTAACTTGGTCCAGAGGCGTGCTTGCAAAACCCTTACGTATGCTTGCCTCCGAGAAATGAAAGTTGCTAGCAGTGGGGTTGGGGGTAGCGTTCGCTAACGCGAAAGTCGTTCCGTTACATAGGGAAGGCGTGACGCGAACCGCGGCCGGGATGCTGCGATCGCAAATCGTCAGCAAACAGTATCTGTTTGAAGCCTGCGAACAAGCGCAGGTGCACTGGGTTGCACAAGATTACGTCGGAGTGTACAGTAATGGAAACAAAATTTAATAAAATAAAAATTACAAATTTATTTTTTGGTTTTCTTCTTTAAAAAATTAAAAATTAAATTTAAATTCGTACATTTGTGCCTGAAAGTGGCACTAAAACGGCACAGTACATCTCTTATTGAATCACTTTGAAACCACAAATGCTCAGGAATTTATTTTTATTGTTATGAATGTATCTGTTTTAGACTAATTTATTACAAATTATTTTATTGTAAAAATGTGGCAAATAAATTTAACCGCTATTTTGGTGGAGTAAGTTTTAAAAACAGCTTTTATACAACTAAAAACAATAACACCAAAACCTTCTGTCTTAAAAATGAAATTGGACTAAAAATAAAACCATAAAATCTTGTCTCTAATTATATTACAATCTCAAATATAAGACCAATATTAATATAAAAAAGATTTTAACAAACATATGTAATGAAAATTCTCAGATAGTAAAACCTAAAAATTGAAGACTCGTTATGGCTTTTTATTTTAATTAGCTGTAATAGGATTCAAACATGAGTGCATGTATAACATGCATTTTGTTCATTGCTTTTCAGAGAGAAGACGTGCGACCACACATCCGGGACAAGTTCAAGCTGTTCAGCTACCTTCCCCCTGATTAGACACGGCCCGATTGCGTCACAGGAACGGACTGCTTTTTATACGTCTGCGAGGAAAGAACACGCAAACACACGCGCACGCGCTGCATTTCATACATCGGCTCTCTCTCTCTCTTCCCGACGCGGGCGATCGGTACCTGGCGTCTCCCCTGGCCTCTCAACGCCGGACTTCGAGGTCAGGCGTGTGGACAAGTTTGTTTTCGGTTTTTCCCCGAAGAGCGAAGACTTGTTTTATTGAGTGGCTGAGATGTTTGCAGCGTGTTTTTAATTAGCGAAGATAGAAACTGACCTACATTGCAGAAGATTCCCGACTCGCAACATGTCGAAACTTTTTTTTTTTGTCTGCTGTAAACGTGTGGAGTTCCCCCCACCCCCACCCCCCCACACCTGTCTCTGTACTATTTCTGTTCGCTTTGCGCCGAGACCGTGTTTGCGGTGTCAGCGTTGGCGCAAGTCGTCCAACCAACCAATTTGTACATAGCTTGTATTCACACCTGCATGTTTATTGTTTAAGAAACAGGATCATTTTGAATCCTTGTGCCTTCTGGGTTCCAGTCAAGGACTTGCTCGCCAACGGCTCGGTCACATTCAGAAATTATGGAATACACACTTAGCTCACTGTTTAGGTTGTGAAGTATTGTAGTTATATAGAATGTTGAGTCCATTCTTCAATACGAAAAATGATTGATGGCACGGACATAGTAGTATAGTAAAAAACAATGCAATAATAATAATAATAATTGTTTTTAGTAAAATTATGATCCTGTTGGGATATTCTAAACACTATGCAAAAGCAGCTTTGTGCATCATTTCCATTACATGACCATAATAGTTCTGTTGGTAAATCACTATCCCACGTTTTTATCAATAATATATCTTAAGTGCATGGTCAACTAGTTGACTTTGGCCGTTTTGACCATGCAGTACCAGATGATACATATTGATGTGGTGTATGGTTTATGCCAAGTTTATCTTAGTGTTTGTCTACATTTCGGAGGAAGTTGCAGGTGTATACAGTAATTTCTGCTGGAATGTTTGCAACTGCTAAATGACAATGCACTTACTCACGGTTGGAACCCAGAAGACAAATGGATCTAGAAAGTGTCTTCAGAAGCCAGCAAACTTTGATGTTAACATTTCAGAATGGTAACTAGGCCATATTAATTTGACTGTAATATTGTGCTAATTGGTTGAAGGTTCTGACAAAGAATTACTTATTGGCACAGCTGTTCGAAGCAAAAATTGCCCATCTGATGTATTATTCTTCAAACCCCAAGATAAATGCACAGCCTAACTTGCAGTGATTTGAGAGAAAACTTTCAAGCCATTTTAACAAACTAGTATTTGCGAGGTCAACCTTTTTCTTAAAAATTTTTTATTAATAGTATGGTATTTTTTTTATAATTTTTTACACATTTATAAATTAAAAATTGAAACTAAGGCTGCTAACAAAATGTTATGTGTTATGATGAAAGAAGAAGGGGTGTATTTCTTTTCTAGCTCTGCTTTCATGATATTAATTAAAATTAAGGGATGATAATAATAAAATAATCCTTACTCTATCTGTAATAGTTGCCATTCTGTGATTGACATCTAGAAAACGTTTACTTATATGTGAGAAGTTGAAAATATTTTAATGGAAGTCATTTTGAACTTCAAAGTTTGCAAAAGTTATAGTACAAGTATAAATAATGTTTTCTAAAATGTAAAGCTATAAGAAAAAATTATTGGAGTAGAATCTTTTGTAAATACGTAATGTTAAATAAGATTTACACGGTTAACTTAAAGAGAGCAACATATTTTCACCTAGAGCAAAGTATAATAATAAGTATGCACATAGTAAGTTTGTAAAAAAAAGTAAGATAAGTAAATAAGGAACTTGTTATGAGTCGTGCGACTTGTTAGACTTTGTCATTCATGGCACAGCACAATCGTGTAAAACTTTGCAATACGATGTTCTTGTATTTAATATTTCATCTCCTGCACGCAGATCACTACTGCAGTGATGACAACGTGGGCGTAGGTATCAGCGTGAGAGTTAACAGTGTTTCCACAAAAACTGTGCATCTTGTTTTGTGTCCTCTCTTTATTTTGTTTGACTAGCAGTTTAAGATCAACAGTGTCACAGGAAGCAACTTCCACAAGTTCATTAAATCGTTAATTTAGAAGCTTACATCGGCGCGGTGTTGCAGACACGACTTTTCACCGGAAGCACCAAGGTTGTCAGGACTGGGCGCTCCTTGCCATGCCATTTTAATTCACTATGGTTCGAGGAACTTCAATATAGTGCTTTAACATCATTGCTGGTATTCTGAATACCCTTGTAAGTTGTAACCAATCACAAATTAAAATTGAGAACCTTATTCGTAGTAGAGATTTTACTAAGTCTTTTCAAGCATTTAAGTATTTCCTGGGTTTTTTTTTCTGCACCACTCGGACAATTATGTTCTTTATGTGGAAGAGGTAAAAATCAAAGCTGCCTTCCATTTTTTAAATATAAAAAATTTATGCAATTATAATTATTGTATTGTGGTTACCTGCAGCCAGTTTTTTTTATTTTTTTTTTTTTTTTTGCCTTGACAAAGGTAATTTTCCAGTAAAAACTATAAAAATAATTGTTGCCTATGACTTTTAAAGTTGAACAAACAGGTTGAAATGAGCATGGAAAGGAAAATGGCTCTTATCATTGGTTATATAACCGCCTTTACTTCCGTGGCGTGGTTCAAAGTTATTTACCATAGCACATGTCACTCAAATGAGGTTCCATAGGAATCTTTGAATCACAGTAAGAAAATAATGCAACATGTAGATAGCTCTCACAATACTGGTGTTACAGAAATCCTTTTAGAAAAAATAGCACTTGTTTGTGCTGGTAATTATTTTTATTGTTGAGTAGGTTTAAAACCCGCTGAATAATTATTTATAAAAAAGTGTAATGAGAGGAAGTTGCTGCCTGATCATCATCTAGTTTCGTAGGTTGTGCATATACTGTAGTGTTCTGTCATCACTTTGTAGCGACGACTGTCGGGGTGGTGCCATTGCGCACGGTGTTTCACAGCCGTCACTCGAGTCAAGTTACTGACCGTGCCCGAAGCATTAATTTCGTATTGCTGCCATTGCGTTGAGGTGTTTATTTTTCTGGTTTCTCAAGTTAATTAATTCCTTTAATTTTTCACTGGGAAAATTGATCTAAGAATTAATATATTGTGATAAGGCCACATCGTAGCTTTTTCAAGTGTTTTTATATTAAATCCAATTTATCCTAATATTATTGGCATGGCAAGGCAAGAATAATATCTTACCAAGCTTCTACCTTGTACAATGTGATATGTAGGTATTAACAGGCTCCATACAGCACGCTACATCGACATTTTGAACTTAGTCAAATCTCTGTGCAAGAGTTTATCTAAGTGTGTTTGTTCTGAGGCTGTGAAGCTCCGTGCAGATGATTGGCTGCTGATGATTGCATAATGTCTTTCATCGCCTGGCACCGCGCCAGCCGTCAATTCCCCAAGAACAACTTGTAGTGAGTGTGTCGTAGCCGTTAACTTTTATACCGTACGCTGAGTACTTTTTAAGTTTCCCGAATGTCAGGTGTTGTCCGTGCAAGTACTTCTGTCTAGTGTCGGCATTGCGTTACAAATGTGTAGTTTTGTGCACCTTGCACTTATCCAGCGAGATTTTGCTGTGTCCAGTGCTTGGAATAACATTCGTGTCCTTGTGTTCCGAGGAGGTTGGCTCCGAGCGTTACTACTTATGATGATGCTGACGAAACATAAGCGCAAACTGTGTTCCATCACCAGCACGTTCGGTCATTGTTCTCGGTAATTGTGGACTGTATTTTGTATTATTATTATTCGTTTTTAAGATTTTTATTATTTTTGTTGTATTGTACATTTTTTGTGTCCAAGGCCCTTTTCCAAATTTGATACCTGATGAGCCAATATAGTTCTGACATTCTCAGTGTTGCATACCAACGAATTAAGTTTTGTGTTGTAACTGTGCTTGCAAAATGTGTAACTGGAAATGTCAAAACTTTGGTACCTATTGGGGTTGTAAATTTGGAATCCAATGCAAGTATTTAGGAAAATTGCTGTCAGATCAAGCTGACAGCTCCTCTGGTGCTCGCGTGGATCTGATGTTTCACCCATAAATCGCGAGCTTGTGTCCGGGACTACATGTTTGAATATTGTTAACTCGAGGCTGGATCCTCAGGAAATTACTATTTTTCACTTCTCAGAATTTTGCAGTCCCGTTCTTTGCGATCTGAATTCACGCAGCTTGTTCCTCGTGCATGTTTCGCCATGCGCCTTTTCCGGGAATGCCAGCTTTTCAAATTCGTACCCTCTCTTGCCAGTTGGAGCCCAAAGATAATGTGGACAATGGCTGAATGGAACAGTCCAACCGAATCAATCAAAGATCAGTTTCTGTATCTCATAAGTTTTTTTAATGTATTTTTGTTATACTGTTTGTATTAAGTTACCTGTAAGTATTGAAGCATTTTTTTATACCAAAAATGCTGACATTTTGTGTCTGTCGAAGGTTACAGCTTTTATGAATTTAAATTGAACTGTAAGGCATTTAGTTTTTTAGTGAATGGTATTAACAGTGCTTATTTAGTGCTATTTATGTTTCATTTTTTTTTTAATGGTATGATAATCAAAGTTTCACTTCCTTGCTTAATGTTTATTAAGTTGCACTTTTGTAAGGTAACACTTCAATCATTTATTTACATTTTTTCAGTGTTATTATTTTTTTTATGAATACATGTATTTTTATGTAAATATATTGACTATAGTTCTTCAGCACAAAATGTGAGAACCTGTAATGACTTCTATCATCTGTAAAATAAACATGTTATCAAAGATAAAATGTATTTTATTGACACAGCTAACACTGTGTTTCATATTGTAAATTAGTTATATCTTGTATTATATATTGGTAAAAACTGTCTAAATAAGTTTATACACTAATGGGGCAATCTGTGCAACAACTCTAAGCTGTTATTTTCATTTTTTAACCTCCTTGAAATCAATTTGTTACTGAAAAAGTTAATTGTTACTGAGTAATGTTTTTGAAATAAATAATAAACAGTACATGCTAATAAGGACCACATACTTGCAATTTTTTAAGCATTTCCTAGGTACTGATACATATTTATTAATCCCCTTTAGATGATTTTGTTGCTATTTTGTGAGTTTTATATAAAATCAAACATATGAAATTATTGATAAAACCTTTCTAAACATGTTAAACACCAATGCCAACATATGCCATCTTGGAGCTCTTGTCTTCATCGCACCATAGTGTGTGTGCCCCATATCACCCGCACCATCCTGTCATGTGCCCCATATCACCCGCACCATCCTGTCATGTGCCCCATATCACCCGCACCATCCTGTCATGTGCCCCATATCACCCGCACCATCCTGTCATGTGCCCCATATCACCCGCACCATCCTGTCATGTGCCCCATATCACCCGCACCATCCTGTCATGTGCCCCATATCACCCGCACCATCCTGTCATGTGCCCCATATCACCCGCACCATCCTGTCATGTGCCCCATATCACCCGCACCATCCTGTCATGTGCCCCATATCACCCGCACCATCCTGTCATGTGCCCCATATCACCCGCACCATCCTGTCATGTGCCCCATATCACCCGCACCATCCTGTCATGTGCCCCATATCACCCGCACCATCCTGTCATGTGCCCCATATCACCCACACCATCCTGTCACTCCGGAAACTTAGAAACCGACTGAACTATAAGGCATTGTCGTGTCTCAGTGCAACATTAACAGAGTGCGGAATGTCACGAAAGTTGTCGTTCGGTTGGGTCTGAAGCCTGTTGTGGAAAATTAATTTGTTAATACGTCCAGTGGTTTGTTGTGAGACAAAGTATTTTAAACAAACTGCTATATAACTCAGCACCAGGTGGAATTGTGATTGTCATTCAGTAAATTGTGTAATAAAGTTAAAAACTGTTTAATTTGTTGTGGTACCATGTCCTGGCAGTGGTTATGTTTTTTAAACACCACTAAGGTAAGACCTATAAATATTTATCAGTTGCTTGCTGTAATCTTCTTTTTTTGTTATATACCACAATAAAATATAAAACCTAATATATATTTGTAAACTTTATTTTGTTTTACTGTTCTATTAATTAAATATTTTACATGCGTGCTAGCAGGTATACCTAACAGATTAGATTGAGTGATATGTAATTTAGGCAAAACTTAACTTTCATAGCCAATTTTTTTTAGGTTTATGCTTATTGCTAAAATTTTTAAGCCATGTGATATAAAAAAAGAGTAAAAATACAATTGCGAGGGGGGGTTCTTTTTTTAGTTATTTATATTTAAATTTTCCACAGGTAAATTGTTAAAAATTTATTTTTACATAATTATTTTACACATAAGTTTATTTTTTTTACAAAATAATTATACATATTATTTTCTTGTGTGAGTTACACTTTCTATGCATTAAAATCTATAACATCACTGGATCAGGTAACAATTTTTTCCTGAATTCCATCTGAAAAAATTGGGAAAATTTTACCAAACAACAATTTTGTCACAATATTGTACCAGCTTTGAAATAATAAAGCGACATTGATAACACTTCCATGATAAATTAATACTTTTTACAAGCTTACAAGTTAATTATATATTTCATTAGTAATGACACATTTTGTCCAATGTAAATTCCCATTGTGATATCCTAAATACTTGTGTCTCACAAAAGTATTTGGAACCATATATGTTATATCCCAGTTGCAGTATGATTTTACTTGTATGAGGATTGTGGCTTACGGTACTGTGCTCTGGGCCATAAGCCCAGATATAGCATGTGTGTGCTAGCTATAATAATAAGTTAGGGTTAGTCTAGTGTGTAAGCCACCCCCTCCCTCGTCCCTTTAGCATGTATGTGTGAACATGGCTGTTTTTCATGCGGTACTCTGCCTGTACAAAATAAATACATGACCATATTTCCTAGACAGCTCTTTCACCAACAAAATACATTAATACATTAATAGTTGTTAAATGTGTACAGCTTTAGCCTTATTACTTCATTCAGGTAAGGATTCCGTGCAAATTTTGGCCGGAGCAAGGAGTTGTTAAAGCACACCCCTCCGAATTCTAGTGCCTGGGACACGTGAACTGGCTGCCTGTTTTTTTTTTATCTGCTAAGCCTATGGAAATTTCATACAGTAATACCTAAATGTTAATGATTTATTTAAATATATATATATACACTATTGGGTATTTTGTGTTTATATTGAATTCACAGTATGTGCTGAAGCAATCGTACATTACTATATACAAGGCAGTGAGTGGTGTTCCCAACTTTGAATTGTGGGCACTAAGAAAAAGAAAATACCACTTTACAAAAAGAAAATTTAACAGGCATCAAAGGATAGGTTCAAATGAGTAAATTTTTGAAGTGAAACTTCTTTGAGCACAGCGAGAGTAAAATTTTAATGCAACGTTCTCATGAAACATTGTGAAACGTATCTGATGCAAAAAGGACAGAAAAGAGGTACTTGGCCAAAGATATATAAAGAGAGCACTATGCTATATACATTGCTGGGTTCATTTTCGTTATCCTCTTTGTGCGAAAATTCACCCACTACCCCAAAAAAAATAGAACAGAGAGAGAGAGAAATGAACGAAAGAATAAGACAGAGAGTGAGCAGGTGCTTGTTTCAGAAAATAGATATAAGTATCCTATACAGTCAGCTGTAATGCCTTGAATTTTATATTTGCTACCAGCATGCTCGCATTCCTCCTTGTTCAACCAGCAGCGTAGAGAGCGCTGCTTATACAGTCCCTGCATTTCTTGCATAGATAGCGCTACCTGTTATGGATTTTCACATTTCGTTCACAGATTTGGCGTGTTCCAATATGGCATAATATTTTGAAGAAACAGAAAACACGCACAGTTCTTCTTTGTGGTGTATTTCAACAGTGAGTAATATTTATTGTTAGTTAATCATTATTGTTTGATAAATAATTATTAATGTCCTGAGCAGTTATTTTTAAGTGAGTAATAGTTTTGATGATTCAAGTTTAATTTAGAAAATTGTCATCTTTCTCTATGCTATTTTACCCCTTATGATAGGTATGCTTATGAGTCGCGGTTTGAAATGCACAAAGATGTTTCACTCCTATCATGTCGCACCCTGAGTACAAGACTATCGTAACTCAAAAAATAAGTGCAGTACTATCACAACTCATTCGCCATAGTCTTGCACCTATTCTTATATAATTTTTTTCCAGAGCGCAGCACTACTTCATTTGCCACAAGTCCCGTGAAAGTAAATATAATATCGCGATAGTCTCGCAGTTTCCTGCTTATGGTAAAAAATATCTCACAAACTCATTTTTTTTTTTAGTTACGAAAGTCTTGTACTCAGGGTGCGATGTGTACTGATACACATGGTTTTTTTTTAGTCTGAGAGGGCAGGGAAGTGAAGGGCACCCGGGCGGCAGCAGCGGGGAACGCGGTCTACGTGCCGGGCCGCCGCTCCAGCGCCTCGCCCGGGTTCAGCTGGAGGCGCGAGGCGTCCAGCGACTGCACGCGCGCGCGCACCGTCACGCCGGCGGGGAAGCCCTGGAACTGCCCGGTGACGCGCCGCGACGCCTGGCGCCGGCGCGCGCCCGCCGCCTCGCAGCAGTTGCCGTGCGCCGCCCCGGGCTGCGGCTGCTTCGCGCCGAAGATGTCCTCGTCGTCGACGGAGTTGCCCGCGGCCGAATCAGCGTCGGGGGCGGCGGCGGCGGCGGCGGGGGCGGGGTCCCCGAAGAGGTCGTCGTCCCCGGCGCCCGCCCCCGGCGAGGTGACCGCGGCGGCCGTGGCGGCGGTCTTGAGGCCGCCCGGCAGGTCGAACAGGTCGTCGTCCGTGGCCGCGGAGGCTCCGGGGGACTCGTCGAAGGGCAAGGAGGGCAGCGAGGGGAGCGAGGGGAGCGAGGGCAGGCCGCCGGGCGCGTCCAGCGGCGACTTGAGCACCTTGTAGCCGATGCCCGGGCCGGCGATGTAGCGCGTGGTGCGCTGCACGCCCTTGTCGTCCAGGTAGGTGTAGGAGCCCTGCACGTGGCCCGCGGCGTCGCTCTGCTCCTCGCGCCGCTGGTCGGGCCCCACGGCCGTGAAGCGGTACGCTCCGCTCTGGAAGCGCTGCACCGCGGTGTGGCCGCGCGGCTGCGAGCTCGTCTTGCTGGCCGGCGGCCCGCGGTAGAACAGCCCGCCGATAGTGTTGGAGTCCGGGTGGGGAGTCTTCACGTGGAAGCCGGTGCGCGCGCCCGCCTCGTACTCCACCACGTGGCGCAGCCCCACGTCGTCCACGAACGAGTACCTGCGAGCACGGACACGCCCGTGTGTGGCTCAGTTGTTGGCCACTGAATGCGAATGCGAACTCTGAGTAGCAGTGGCTTTAAACGCGAATTAGAACATAAAATCTTAAGCCATGGAACATGAGTGCAAGAATCTGGCCGTTCGTAAGTGAAAAATTTTTATTTAAGACTTTCAGATTTCAAAGAAGCACTGAAAAAAAAAAATTCGTTTTTCAATGATTTTTTTTTCTCTGGTGGGTATTCCAATAAACCCTAGTTATCTTGTATTTACATTATTGTTTATCTACTTTACTAACACTAAACACTGTGACACTAACACTAAAGACACTAAACTTTATTAACACTAATGTAATATATCTTAAGTTATTTTATTTAATTATTTGTCGATTGTTGAAATTTCTTTTAAATGTTTACATTAGTCAAAACACCGCCCGCAGATTGAAGTGACTAGATACACTCGCACATAAGCTTGCAGCCAGAGTAAAAAAAACCCGGCCCTACTGTTGAGGGGACAGGGGACAGAGCACGCACCTGCCGTCCACGTGGCCGCGCGAGTCGGCCTGCTCCTGCCGCGTGTGCACGGCCGACCGGAAGCCGAACTTGTAGCTGGGGTCCTCGTTGGGGTCGTGGTAGGAGTCGTAGGAGGGGTTGTAGGCGGGCGAGTCGGGCGACACGGGCGGGCTGTAGGGCAGCTTGTCCTGCGACAGGTCCTGGCGCCGCGCGATGTGCGCTCCGCGGGCCCGGAAGCCGCGCGCGCCCGCCGTGTACTGGGTCTGCTGGTCGCGGCCCGTCACCAGGTTGCGCTGCCCGAACACCCCCATCACCGTGTGGTCCGGCGTGGCGCCGACGCTGTGGTAGTGCTGCCCCGTGTCGCCTGCGCAACACCGCGCCGGTGCCTCAGTGGCACGTCACATCCCCAGGGCCGGTTCGCCCTAGGCGAAAAACCTTAATCCCCCCTTCCCCCCCCCCCCCCGGGAAACCCCCAAAAATATTTTTCTTTGCCTCAAAATACATCGCGTAAGCCTAAGATTTTGTCAACAATCAAATGTAAGCAGGCTTGTGTTTATTTTTTTAATTTTTTTTTTTTACTTTTTTCACTTATTACAAATCATTAAACAGGTCACCGTGGACTTCAAATAATTACTTATATCAATATAAACATTCCAAACTGTTACAAAAATCCATTTTCATCTAGTTTCAATAATCGTTAAACATATTGTATCAGCTGTTATGTGTCGTGCTGCGCCGCCCCCAGCTACTTGGCGCCCTGGGCGATTGCCTAGTTCGCCTGTGTGGACGCGCCGGCCCTGCAAATCCCACAACTAAAGCACAACAGAAAGTCGCGTAAAATCCCACGCTTGCCGTGAGAGAAAAAACATAACTTGGCGCAGGTTGACTGATCTCGTTTGTAGGCGAGTTCGGGTTAATTGTCTTACCAAAAGGAAGGGGACGCTCAAAGATTATCTACCCTTATTCAGCTGTAAGACCTCCAGCAGTTTATAAATATCATAGAGACAAAATAGAGGTAGAGTGCAGGCAAGACTGGCCAACACATTACAGCCGGTGAGAAAACAGGGAGGATGCAGTTTATTTTTTTTTTCTTTTAATAAATGGGTTTGCCGTGTGGGTCCTGGAACCCCGGCCACGCCAATGGCGGCGTGTCGTACCTGTGGAGTAGCCGAACTGGAAGCTGCCGTCCGTGTTGGAGTTGAAGAAGTCCGAGCGCTCCTTCCAGCTGCCAGGCGCGGTCGGCGGCAGCTGCTGAGCGCCGGTCCTCCCCACCACAGCTGCGCAGCACGCCACTGCGCACAGCAGCGCCGCTGCCGAGCGGACCGCTCCCGAGCCGCGCACCTGGCGGCGGCGATAGCAACTACAACCTCGCTCCTCGCTCCTCGCGCACCTGGCGGCGGCGGTAGCAACTACAACCTCGCGCACCTGGTGGCTGTAGTAGCAACTACAACCACCCTCCTCGTCTTCATCTATGGCTCCAGTTTCCTTGTCGCCGTTATTATTTTATTAAACTTTTTGAAGTGAAAACTTCTTTAGCCGCGTTGAGCGATTTTTGGTAGGGGCAAAACTTACGAGTTCGCGTCAACGACATGCTGTAGTAGCAGTAAGTGAAGTTAATTTGACCACGTGAATACAGGACCTAGGTCTGACATCACTGGTAAGGCATAGCTAGGTAATGAATTTTTACGTAATTTTTACATACCACTGACATCTGTTGTGACTAAAAAAAAGAATTATATCATGCTGACATCGTACTGATATAATACCAAAATCATTTTCTTACGTGCGTTTGACGTAGAAATGATGTCATATTACACATTTAAAAACAAAGTTTTCACTTTTCACTTCTGTTGACAGTCCCCAAGACTGTTTTTTTTTTTTTTTTTTTTTTTTTTTTTTTTTTTTTTTTTTAAACTCGGTTTCTTGTCTGCCGGCACCAATTTCGCAATCGATTTCAAACCAACTTTCCGATGAGCTAGATATTTGAAACTTTGCACGTAGCTCAGAACTGTGTGACAGTGCAATATTAACTCGCTTTCTTCCTGTCTGATTGTTTGTTTATCAGTTCGGTACAAAATTGGTTTTTGTTTATCGAGGTCCCTGTATTCGCGGCGCTGCGCTGGGCTGCGAGCAGAACAGACCAGTGTTGCGGGTTGCATAACGCAACCCACTGCCCACATCACCGACTGCTCCAGTGAAGTTGCTTTAAATTGATTGCAAAGTTTCGCACGCACAAAACTGTGAAGCAGAAGATGATAATCATTTTTAAAAAAAAATCGTATACTATGTTTTAAAACGAACTAAAAAATATAAAATTATTTTTTTCCGAGCCCCATACAAATTGTCGTGGAAATTTGTGATTGTGAATTTTTAATACCTATAAAAATACTTGTAAGATTTAAAACAATGCACGCAATAGATGATTGATGCATGAATAGTTCACCTAAGGCACTAACAATTTGATTGCACTGCTAATGATGTGAACTGTCACTGCTGTGCACAGCTGGTCGGCTGCACGGGCTGTCGAAGCGCGCGGGCGCTAAGGGCGACGCTGGATGGCGCATCACACGTGTCTCCGCCTCTATGAGCTCTGTGAGCCTCGTAGCAGTGACTCTATAATTCTAAGCTGGAATATTAAAGATGAAGGCTCCACGTCCCTATAACACTAACAATACTGTACGTTTGAAATTTTAATATATAAAAAAACGTCCGTGGAAACACCCGTTTTAGCCATTTTCGCTGTCTAAAAAGTAAAGTTTTTAGACGAAACCATGGAACAAAACTTTGTATGGACAAGTGCAATGATGAAGATCAGTGGCGTGCCCAGGATTTTGCTCTGGGGGGGGGGGGGGTTAGGCAGAAGGCTAGGGCCTTTCCGGGGGGCCTGGGGGGTATGGAATACCCCCCAGCCAGGCGGGGGGTCCGGGGGTCCTCCCCCGAGAAAATTTTGAAAAATACGTGTTCAATATTGCTGATTTAGGCTATCTAAAAATACTGGCCGTAACTTCATAAGAGTCAGTTTTATGAAGTCTAAATAATTATTTTTTTCATTTTATGAATTTATTATTAAAATTATTTTTAGCCCTGGAGGGGGTCCCCCCCTTCCCCTAGGCACGCCCCTGATGAAGATTGAACTGTTAGCACCTCTGCAAGCCGCGTGGCGACCCGCCAGGCGGCAGGCGGCATCTAGGGCTGCTCGGTGTTCCTTGAAGTGAGCGACGCGCTCAAGGCCCTGCGCTCCACGGACACTCGCGGGCGAAGCGCGATCACAATTATGTTAATGAGCGTGACTCGATGTGCCGTGGGAAGGTCGTGTTGGGATCCGAGATTAGCGGCAATCGCTGGGGCGATAATGACTCTGACCGGGCTGTCGCCTCGGTGCGCCTCAGTGCGCGCGGTGCGGCGCGAAGGTCGTTCCTGGGTGCTACAGTGTGGGCTCAGTACTCCAAACTGTTCTTAGCAGAAAAAGAAGGGGGGGTTGAGTTACCAGATTTCTTCACTAACAGGACAAAAACCACAATTATATTGCTATAAGCATACATTATAAACAGTATAATTTATGTATAAAAAAAATCATGATGAGGTTTACGTTATGGTCCCGGAAACAATCAGTCTTCAGATATTTTTTTTTAGCTGTGGGGTTTGAAGGAAATGTACGTTACGTAATGGGGTGCACGGATCGAGTATTTTAGGTGCATTTAAATGTGAACACACAGAAACCTGAGATTATTTTTTTCCCCGGAGA
This sequence comes from Bacillus rossius redtenbacheri, assembly GCF_032445375.1. Classification (NCBI taxonomy): domain Eukaryota; kingdom Metazoa; phylum Arthropoda; class Insecta; order Phasmatodea; family Bacillidae; genus Bacillus; species Bacillus rossius. The sequence continues at coordinate 2,903,730 of NC_086343.1, forward strand.
TCGCTCCCTCTGCCTATCAACGAAGTGCCCTAAATGAAAAACATAATTCAACAAGCCCTTCAAAGAGCTGAGCAACCTATTATAAAGGCACAGCGCGGTCCACCGCGCATGCGCCGACCCCGGGAGGGGAGGCTAGAAGCGAGGCACATCACAACATGGGGAAGGGGAAAAGAAGGGAGGGAGAGGCTGTTGACGCCCCGGCGCGCTGTTTGAAAGTAGCGGGACCTGACCGCTGCAAATTATTTAATTTTGCTTAGCCTTTTAAAATTCTCAGATTTTTTTTTATGAATTTAAAAGACTAAATGAAATAAATAAATTTTCTGAAAGAACTAAAAAAAAAAATCACGCAGTAGCCACCAGCATTGCCTTTAAAACCAAAGATTTTCAGTTATTTATTTTATTTGGTTCTCCTTGCCCATACTGCACAAAAAAAAATGTTTAAATGCATTTGACTCCAGTCAAAGCCCTTACAATTCGATTAAATATGTTTCGAATTTGTTTGGCTGATAGACCGTAAATTTATTACTGATTTTTTATCCTTACATACTAATGAATAAAAAAAATATTATTAATGAATGTTACAAAATTATTACAATAGCTTGTAGCTGCATCTTATCCCATTGGACTAACTGCTTATCAAGGGCTTCTCCACGTGGAGGGGGGGGGGGGGGGTGAAGGGAAGAAATAGTTAAAAAGAGTAAAACAGAACAAATATATAAATAATGAAATCTAAACTGTTAAAAGAAATAAGAACTATATACAACCTGTAAGATTTCCCGTAAGATTATAACTCTTTTGAAAAATCACCCCCCCCCCCCCCAATTACCATTTTGAGTTGGATACGCCCTTACTGTGCAATACCACTTTTTTTATTATTATAAAACATGCAGATATATACTATAACATCTCGACCCGACTTGAATGAACAGTAAGGTAGCGGCGGTACTCACACGCACAGCGCTGAGGTCGCCCATGGTAATCCTGGCGGCGGAGCAGGGAACTAACGCCCCGGCAGCCTCGCGGGCTCGCTATATACCCGCGGGCCGCGCCGGGCAGATGCGCCGCGCTGGGAACATCCTTGCAGCCCCCAGGAGGGGCCGGCACAATGCAAGGTCCTGCCTACTACAGCAGAGAGATGTTCCCGCGCCGATAGCCGTCCTGCCGAGGCGCCATTATCCCGCTCCTTGCGACCTCCCGCCGAGCCCCAGTTTATAAACTACGCAACGCAAGTATTGTTGTTCCACTTACTGTTTCCTCGCGTGTCCGCCTTACACATATTTGAACAGAAGTGTTCCGACCTCCGGTCAAACCGACGGCTGGAATTTAACTGTTCTATAGCTCTCATCTTTGTTTAACGGCCTCCAATTAACGCCTGACTCTGATGTGTGCCTTCGGTTGAAGTTTACCGTCAATCAACTAGTTGCTACATTGTTAACCTGGAGCTAATAGGCATCAGAAAAACCGAGGTTAAAATACGCAGAAGTCATGTGCGTTTGTTTAAACTTGTTAAACTTTCCTGCAGTAAAAAATATATATTAATATAATAAAATTATTTGACAATCCGTTTGTTTTCATGATAAATATGAATTATAAAAAAAAATTCCGGGGAGTAAATTTGTTTTGTACTGTTTCACATTTTCAAGTTGTAGGGTTGGTAACGTCATGCGACTTGAGTGTTCCATAAACGACCGTTAAGCTCATAAACCCAGCACCTGGGTTCGAGTCCCGGGTAAGGCATGGATGTAAAATATATATTCTCATATTTGATAACGACTGGAAATTGAGATACACGCTGCATATAATGAATGACCCTTTGGCTATGGGCGAAAGCTGTAGGCCATTTAACTAAATAAAAAAAAAACAGCACAAGACCTTGCGTTTTGCTTGTTTCACGTTCGTACGAATAATTATTTAAATGAAGTGAGACCTTTCATGAAATGTATTGTTTGACAAGAAGCCGCCACGAAATATTGTCACTATAGATGTTACCACTTATTTGGTTTTTAGGATGAGGTGTGGTAAGACCGTGGTTGGGTAAATCGGAGGTAAAATTTCCAAAAAAAAAAAAAAAAAATTTGCACACCTCTCTTATTACTTTGCTGATTGGATCACAATTGTTCAGACACGCCCCTCTACTACCAGCTAAAGCAGCTGAGTGACCGCATGAAACGGGACCTCTCCAAAGAAGGGGTGTTTCTGTAGTATAAAATCAACCAGTAGGAAAGTACATGCGAGTAAAGCATAGTAATACTGAAAATTTCAGCTTGAAAACCAAATGAATTTTTGAAATTTTAGGGTGTCTAGCCATAATATTGCTTGTGCACACAACCATTATTTTTATTTCATATGAAATTAAGTGCCGTTGGAGGAAACTTGGGTAGCTCGTGATGACGGGGTTCTCGTAATGGCCGTGGGGGCCGGCAGAGCTATGACGTCACGCGACTAACGAGGCCGCTGCAACATGCTGCCGGCCCCGCCCCCTTCATTGTGCCCCCAGGCGTGTTGCGAGGAGGGACCGCTCTCAGCTTTTCCTGATGGCCGTGTGTCAGCAACACGGGAGTTCCCCCGCCTGGACCAGTGTGAGAGCAAGTCTTTCAGCACTCGCCATCTTGCAAATAACATTATAATACGAACTCTCGGTAACGAAATTTAACGTGGATTTCTTTCAAATAATGCAGAGCTTGATAAATAAAAATATTTCTCTATTCAAGTACAAACATTTCTGGATGGGAATCACACTTATACTTTATGCGCTTACCGCTAAGGTTTTCCAGTGACCAGGTTAAACCACGTCAAAAATTCGCCCTTTTGCTTTACAAGCTTCCCGCTCTGCACTGTGCTACCGAGCCTTCTGGAACTTTGCAAGAAGAATATGTATCTTCAAAAGTATAGTGCCAGTTTTCGTACGTATTTTAAAACTTGTGATTATTCCAGGGTAGTTTCAATATCACAAAGTTTTTAATTTGGCACACCACCACGTATTTTAAGTCAACTAATGTTTAGGCCAGTGTCTATATGCGTCACGTGTGTCCGCCATCTTGATGACTTCGGCACCGTGGTTACACATTCCCGTTAGTTCATTAGTTCATTCGACTTCCATTCCATCCACGAAATTAATTTTACCAAATGCCGTGTATCGAGAACAAAGATGTTTACCCATCAAAAAAAAATTTAAATTGTTCCTACGTAATACTATACTTCAGCCAATGTTTTGGTCAGTGGCGAGGCGTGGGTTGATTGCATGTGTAAGCAATGCATTAAACCATTTTAACTTAAATTACTAAATCATTACGAACTTACTACTAGGAGACAGTTCAGAAAACTAACATGCCTAAGGAATAAAGAATTTTGTTTTAGTAAAATGTTTATAATGTTTATTTACTAATTTATCACGAGTGGATGTAAATCCCTGCCTTAGTAGATGTAAACTCACCCTCAGATTTGATGAGCCTGGTAGGTACTGGTGGTGACTTGCTCCGCCAAGATGGACGACGCTCTTGAACTTAATTCTCTGTGTCATGAAAGGAAAGCTATGCACTAATGTTTTTAGTTCTAAAAATACCAAACGTAACCCAAGTGTTCAGTCACTACTTATACATAAGCTGATTTCGACGGCCCTGCTTCGCAAACATGTTGATCACATCGTCGTAAAACGTATTATTTTTTGTTAGGTCTTGGAATACCTTTTTTTTTAAATTGATAACAAAGACAATGCTGAGACCCGCGATTGCCCTTGAGAGTTACGGAAATACCTGTATATTTTATTCTCTTCAGGACAGAAGGATCTTTCTGCAGATGAACTAGTGGTCGGAATCGTCAACACCAAACAAATAAGTTTCCCTGCTTCGGGAAGAGTTTCGTGCAAATCATTCAAGTACAAATATTTATGTAACTCGGCCACGCTGTTCTTGTGAAATTCTTTTGAAGAATAAACGACGGAAAGTTCGCTTCTCAGTCTGGCAAAATCGAAGAATTGTCCATAAGAAAATTTTTAGGACTGGAATAGTTTTTCGGAAAATGATTGTGAATAAACAGAAAACTCAATGAAATTGAGCAAACCAATGAAGAAGAGACTGCCAATATCACCAAATCTTTGACTTATTTTTTCTTTAATTGTGTCTATGATTTCAAAATATAATCGTCTGTAACAAGTATTCTTGTCATCCGAAATGTTATCTATCTATTCTTTTTTTGGGCTATCTTCTGTCAAGCTACCAAATTATCCTCAATTTTGCACCAGAAATCATCGAAACTATCACGTAGTTTCTCAAGATATTGCTGAAATTGTTCTACCCTTTCAATGCATTTTTAACGCCACATAAAATAAAAAAAATTCTAAACCTTGTTCCTGATGCGTTTATGTCTCGCACTAACCACGTTTCAATTATTGATAATCGCTGTATGTTACATGATTAAAACAAGAAAGCTGTTAGGCCAATCATGGCGTTAAGATCGTCGTAGAGGAGAGTTTCCCCTTTCCCCGCTTCGATAAGCGGTGTCTGAATTTCCAGTCGGCTGATAGTGGCTGCAAGCAGGAAGCTATCTGCTTACAGAGTACACAGCTGGGTTGTCAACTTACGGGCCAATAAGAGCTCACAGCTGCCTGTATTCAAGAGGAGAAGTGCTTACAGAGGGGTGTTCACGATGGGGAAACTAGCCATTTTTCGCGTTGCTGCAAAGGGGTGAGGGCGAGTAGGAGTAGGCAGCTCGGCCGGCTTCAGCCAGCCTGTAGGGAGGGGTGTCCACTGTCTAACAATTACAAACAGCGAGGCGTGAATGAGGCGGTATGATAACAGACTGTGTGTTAGCTATTCAAGCCTTTTTCATTGATAGATGCCACTTCAGAATGCATTACCACATATGTAGGACATTTTCAAACTGTAAGCACTGCTTACAATGCTTACGTAGAATATTCGCCCCTGGTTTTGGTGCAACAATTAGCTGAAGGAAAGACAGGTGCTGATTTTGGCTTGTTGCCCGTGTGTTTGCATATTGATTCCTTTATTGGTTTTTTTTATAACATACAGCGCAACTAGCAATGGCGTGTATATATATATATATATATATATATATATATATATATATATATAAAGAAACATTTAAAATCAATTTTCCCCTTTGTAAGACGTTTTCAAAGAAAATATATTCTCATAGATAATGACGTTTGCAACTCTACTGCTACAGTATTCAGAAAATTTTTACTGCCAGCATTTTTGGTACTGATATATATTTATCAATATCGTTGTGATAAGCCTTAATTTTTAAAGTTAGTAAAGAGCTGTGCTTTAAAAAAAATGTTTGGTTTATTGTTTTTGTTTAGAGGATTTTTCTTGGAAACTATCATGGTTGCCAACAGTATGTATTGTGTGGCTGTTTTGCAATGCATATGGAAGTTGGCGCAGAGCGGCAGTTTGCCTGCACGTGTGTCGGCTAGGACCGTTCATACGTGCCCGGAGGAAGGGGGGGGGGGGGGGGCCTTCAAGGCGCGATGCGAGACGATAGCCAGGAGGAAGCCGCCACTTTGCCGTTTTACCGTTCCATTATTCGGCGGGCAGCCAGCCTCTCGCTAGTCCTTGATTAGAAAACGTGCTGCGCGCCGTTACCAAATACACTAAAACCGCATTCGACTTGCAGAAATAACATTCCGCCACTGAAGATTATCATCACAGCCACAACTATTTCGCCGAATCATTTGGGTCACATGTGCATTGCTTCACGGCACCGACCCAGTTATAAATAAGGAGAGGAAGTGGCTATCCTATCACCGGCAGTGGCGTAGCCAGGATTTGTGTATGGGGGGTGTTAAGAGCCATGCCCCCCCCTCCCCGTATTAAAGCGGGGGGTCCGGGGCTCCTCCCCCGGGAAAATTTGGATTTTAAGGTGTAAAATTGTGCTATTTTAGCAGTTTTCGGTACTTAAATTTAAATATTGTAATGGTAAAATTTTTATTAATTTTAATATGAAATTTGTTTGAATGATGAATAAGAAATTAAATAAAGATTTGGTGCTAAGGGGGGGGGGGTTGGAACCCCTAACCCCCCCCCCCCCTGGCTCGCCCTTGATCACCAGATCGCGTGTGGCTCGCCAAAGCATGTGATCTTGTTATCGAACCAATAAGCACTCTAAAAATAGGCAAGTTGAGTCTAGCCTGGAGTGATATGAATATAGGAAAAAAATTGTGGCTCTATGTACAAGCGTGTGGTTGAGATTCTAGGATTGCAACGCAGGCTTAGTTATACAAACTTGAACCAAGTTCACAATTGAAGTTTGCAGTAAAGTCGCACAGCACAAGACTAGTAAACATCCCGCAAACCTGCGTCAGGTCTCAGGCGTGCCGGAACCTTCATGAAGTTTGCATCACTGTTAGCCACGGCCGTAGCAATAGCTTTCACATGGGGGGTGTCCGCGGATAAAATCTAAAAATTTAAATGCTCAAATCTAGTCATTTAACAATTACTTAAACATGAAATGGGTACACACTAGTTCAGATACATACAATCAAGCTACATACAAACACTAGTTACTTTAAGTACATTAAAATAAAATTTATAAGTAATGTCCGTAAAGAATTTATTTTACTATAATAAAAGTAACAAAGTAGAAGATAGATAACATAAACAATATTGTATATCAATAGTTTTTTTTAAAACTACATAGGTGTTTTTATTCCATCTTTGTGATGCTTCGGCTTTTATTTATTTCCGTATTGCACAATCAAAATAAAACATTTTGACATAAAAAATACTACAATCAATTAAAACATTTGGCATAAAAAAACGTTCAAAATAAAATAATAAATTAGAGGTAAAAAGTTAAAAAATTGAAAACTTCAAAGTATAAAATTTAGCATTTTACATCTTATGGCCAACATATTTATGATTTCATCTGAATCCAGTTCAGAAACTATGTCACGATGAACGCTCATCAACGCAAGCCCAGTTAGTCGTTCATTTCCCATGCTGTTTCTCAAGTAGTTTTTTAACCTCTTTAGGGTTGAAAAACATATTTCTGGGGTTGCTGTGGACACTGGGAGTGTGGCCAAAATAGAGAGCAGCTTTTTAATAGTAGGAAGAAATTGATTCTTGCACTGATCTAGACTTTCTAGTGTGGTGGATGGTTTTTTCGCCATATGTTCCCAATGATTCTGCCATATTTCATACTCACTTGAAAAATTATTTGCCTCAGTTTCTCCCAAAAATAATAGTGCTATTTTTTTAAGCCTTTCGGTTATCCTGGATCCTTATTGATCTTCTCAGGCAGAAGCATTTGAATCCCTTCTATTGTTTTTTCATGTGGTTTAAATCGTGCATCAAGTTTTGTAATCACATGGTCAATGAAAGGGTAAAATACATTTCGACAATAATATATCTCGGCAGTTTCTCCTGGAACATCACTGCGCTGAGTTTGCCTTCCAGTCGTTCTTGGAACATTTATGTCGTGTAAACTGATATTCTTTGCTTGCTCGAAGAGGATCGCGAACTCTTTTTCATTCCGAATATTTTGTAAAGTATTTTTTATTGTTATTTACATAACTGCAAATATTGGTCAAATCGGCATTGGTATTTTGCATTGCCTTATTTAGATTTACTGTATATGAAAATACTTTTCTCAGTACAACTAATGACAAGATGAATTGACTGTTTTCCATAGCTGTTTGCAGTTGGTATGCTTCAGTGCTGACATTTCTATTAGCAGAATCCTGAAGTGTTTCAAGTGATGTGCGTACTACTGGAAGCATTTCTGCGAATCTCTCAACAGTCACATGTTTTTCTGTCCATCACGTCTCACAAAGAGAGATAAGCATTTAATGAGATGAGTTATTTTGATCCGCAATTTTCTTCATAAGACTCTCTCTAAGTGGAGATTGACGAAAAAAAGTTTACTATACTTTTTATGGTTCCGATACAGTTTCTTATCATATGTACCTCACTTGAATGCGCTAGAACCAAATTCAGAACGTGAGTCAAACAGGGTACGAATTGCGCTTTTGGGTATTGTTCTGCGATAATTGTTCTCACGTCTTGTAAGCGACCACTCATCACTGCAGCACCATCAAACCCTTGCCCAATAAATTTATCCATGTCCAAATTACAGCTTAAGAGATGCGGTATAATAGTCTTCGCTAACGCTTGAGCTGAAACTTCTTCTAAGTTGATAAATTCTAGAAAATATTCTTGGATGACAGATTTTTAGGTCGAGCAGTCAGTCTACTTCTTCAAATTGGGATTTCACTCTATCTTTTTTTTTCTTCAAAAAAATCCAAAAGTGATACTTGGTTTGATGTCCGTTTCATAATAAATTTTTATTCAAGAGTAGACAACAAAAGATGGCATGAAAAAACATGGCTGGCGATGGTGCGTGGTTCTATCAAGGTCGCGAGACTCGACTGTTGTGCGCATGCGCAGTAAGCGCGTCGCGCGGGAGGCGGGTGCGGCGCATGCGCAGTATGAATGATGCGGAGAAGTCGGGAGGGGGGATGTGCAAGGTGCAGTGTCCACGTAGCATTTATATAGGTAGTTCATTGTTGTGACGTGTGCTCATATTTTGTGGCACAGATTATATTATCCGTCATCAATATTCTGCTAATTTTAATTATGTCGTATGCTAAGGGGGGGGGGGGGGGGTCTGGACCCCCTGAACACCCCCCTTATATACGCTGTTACACTCCAAAGACCGCCGGACTAGCTCAGATATTTTACGTTTTGGTCTTCGAAGGGTAACTCACAAAGTACACTTGCATATTCGGATGCTGAAAAAGTGAGGTTATGTTTCCCTCAGAATATTAGTTATGGGCGATGTTGCATTTCAGTAATGTCTCTCGTACACAAAATGTTTTTCACTGATTATTTATTTATACCTTACAAATTCGCGAGACATTTTTCACCATCTTGCGACAACATTTACAAGTTGAAACAGTATTTTTCTCACAACAAATCAGCTTCATTAATTTGGATCACACATTGACTGGCCGAAAATTGAATTAATAAAACAGTTCGAAATTAAGTCCCGCAGTTGCACTCAACTTTCGGTATAATGCCGAAGGACAATGTCCTCGGAAACAGTGACAAACTTTGGTAAGTCCTGTTTTGGGCGATTACCGACGACTGTAGTCAAAAAATTCTAATTGTGTCCAAATAACAAAATAAGGTAGATTATAAACCGGTGATGCCCGGACCACAGCCGCGAAATTTACTCGTTAAATCTTCATAGTTAAGTTGTGAGCCACCTACTCAACTAACCACCTCCTCAGTCGCTGTTCAGTAGATGACTAGCCTAAAGAACCAAAACGATACACTGGTCTCAGGAGAGACCAAGGATTGCATCATTTCACTTTGTTGTTTGGTCTTTATTTACAAATACATACATTTAATTGACGACAACCTAATTTTTTTTTTAAAATGGCAATTTTTTTGGATGAAAAATTTGGTACCTACACAGTGCTGTAAGCAGGATAGGTGCATGCAGGGAGCTGTTACATCTTAGTCATCCCGCTGTAATATCGTATAGTCACTGTCAACGAAGCGAAGACTGCATGCCAGTTGGGTGCCTGGCCCTTAGGCGCAGATGCGTGTGAAGCATGAGCAAGAGTCGCTCTCGTGTGTAAATTCACACATTCATTGTTACGGTATTTTAAATTTTTGTTGTGGTATTGTGAAAGTGTATATTTTTACACATTCTTTGTGCAAAATTACTAATTCATCATGTAATGTTACACCAAATGTAGGTAAATAAAAAAAAAACTCATTTTTGGTATAAAGATACACAGAAGCGGTGTAAATTAATGATTCTTCTGAGATTGTATTTGTGGGTACACACATAAAGTCATTGTGAAAGTACAAAATATTTGTCAGAGAAAATTTAGAACTACCAAGGAACTACAAAAATACAATTTATTTTACTATTCATACTAATGAAAAATCATTTAATTGAAACTAGGTTACAAAGCAGTATTCCCTTTGGTCATGATTGTTACTATGCAGGATGGTCGTGATGTTAAGATTACTAATGTAATAATCACACGGTTGTGGATTCAATCCTCTGCTAGTGTACTCGGATTATAGGGGATAATTATTTTATAGTAGAAAGGTGGAAAAAAAAACATATTTTACATTTACAAATTGTTCAATAAAAGCTAAGTAAAATATTTTTGGAAGTTGTAGGTATAAATTAACATGTTTTTTTGTTAGTGTAAATATAGTAGACCTAAATGATGCAGTAAAATTAATTAAAAGTCATGGTAAATTTACATATGCATCTATTTGTAAATTTATACAACACAGATTAAAAATACACCAACAGCTATGGCATTTATACTAAACCGTAGCTATGGCAATTACACAAAATGTACGTGGGAGCAGAGTTCCCAACAGTCTTAGTGCAAGGTATTTTCATGCTCATGTTTAAGTAGAGGGAAATTACACCCCATGTGTAGGTGTAAAATTACACTTACACCGGCGGACACTGCTGCAATACATTACGTGTACAAAATAACTTCTTTTACAGAGTGGGTTGGCGAGATCCGGGGAAAGCATGTCGCAAGTCGTGTTGTCGGGAAGCGAAGACTCGTCGCACGCAAGACGCTCGAGGATCGAGCTCAGCTAGTGCGTCGCAGGAACCAGGCTTTAGCGGGCCCTCGTTCTCGAGCGCCCCGCTCCCGGCCGGCGGGAGGTGAGGACTTGTTACCCCCACCACTGGACAGTCCGAGTCAAGACTGCGTTCGACCAGCCTCTTAAGAGCATGGGGAAGGTCTCATGCATGAATGATGAGAACAATAAAACAATAATAGGATCTGGACGACTCGACATAATTCGATGGGGTTGTTTTTGTCGGCTAGAAATTTTCACTACGGAGACCTGAATGTACAGAAGTAGCATAAAGAGCAAAGAGGAAAGAAATTTCAAACAATTTTTTTCATAAAATAAGGGCTTGAAACAAAATATATTTGGCTATAAAATTATTAAAATCATGTAGGAAAGCCACTTTAATAACCATATATTGTAAACAAAATATATTTCCATTTTAAGTTAATTTTAAGTTATTTAAATATTCTATCATGCATTTGTAAAAGAAAATCATTGAAATATATATCATTCTAAGATTTCATTCTGATAGAGGGTTTGTTTTTTTCTGTGATTTCAATAATTTTACAGCCAATTATTTATCATACTTGTTTAGTTTTGCCATTTTTTTTTCAGGTCTCTGCACAATGAAAATATCTAGCCAACAAAACCAACCCCATCGAATTCTGTCAAATTGTTCTGATTCTATACTGTGTTGTTTCACAGCCACAGCATTACACTGAGTGAATATCTTTTGAAAAAATTTGTGGCAGAAAAACTAATGCACAGGAAGTATTCAGTTATAATCTTCTACACAGCCTTTAAAAAAAAAATTACTAAAATTAATAGCTTGATGGATGCTGACCAGTTGACTCGAAACAAGCGCTTCTCGCTACACGGGACGTGCCTAATCGCTGCGAGCGCTGGCCTTGAAGGCCCTCCTTGACACCTGCCGTGCTAATGGCTTCCCCCCCCTCCCCCGGAGGCGCGGGAACAATGCGCTCCGCTCCGCCGCCCCGGCACAATCCCGGCTCGACTCCGTAACGGACACTTATACGACTATCCGCAGGTGGCCACGAAGACGTGCACGACCCAGTTGCTGTCCCGGGGAGGGCACAGAGCAGCGGCCGTTACAGAGAGCAAGCTCCGGCCACAACTACCGGGGCCAGCCTGGCACCGCCGGCAGACGAGGATGTCGCTGGGCGTGGCAAACTGTACAGCACAGAAATTTACACGACCAAAAAATGAAAGCGCCCTTAATCTCATATTCATATATTTAGCAGCATAAGTATTGTTAACATAAAAGAGTCAGTGGCGGATGTGAGGGGTGGGGGGTGGGGGGGAGGGGAAATGCAGCTCCCCCTAGAGTTATGGAAAAACTACGAGATCTCAGTGAAGGCACTACGTTATTCTGAATGATGCTAGGAGAGCTGTTACAACATTTGGAATCACAATCACAAAGGACAAAGGCAATGATGCATGTTGAGAATCATAGTGTAAATGTGCTAACCCTTTGCTGACCTAAGTTTTTTTGAATACAAAATGTTTTGACGTGACGTCTAATAAATAGATGAGCGCCGGCTGCACGCATGAAAAAGTGTCCCATTACGCACATTGTCCCGTTACACTCATTGTACGCTTGCGCCGCATCTATCTCTCTTCCACTCGATTGGAACAACCATCAATTTGACTTTTTCGAGGCACATTAAACTTGAAACACTTCCATTCGTTTCCTACTTTTCCTATCATCATCCTATTCTAAACAGAACAACACAGATTGGAATAATTTAAATAGCAAACATGTAAATGTTATAGTTAAAATAATCTCTTCGTTAAAGTAATAAACATAGTTGAATTAATGAGAGCAAATAAAAGTAAATTTATCACTTAAATTGTAGATTTCATTTCACTCCTTTGTATCCATACAAAATAGTGATAATTCAATAAAAATTATTCAATTTTATTCATAAAAGTATGCAATCATTTCATCAATGTTTTGTTATGACGTCACGTTAAACTTTCGTCCGTAAACCGACTTTACAGACAACCAATTTTTTATTTTAATTCCAAATCCTCTCCCGAAAATAAATTCCTGAATCTGCCACTGATAATATTTTTTTAGTTTAAATATGTTAGGTTTAAGTAATACATCAATTCTGTTCTCCTTTGCAGTGCTAAAGATATTTCAATGTATGCAGTTGAGTGGAGATGTTTAGAATAGAAGTGATTCAAAATGTTCACAACTGTAGTTACCAAAAAATTATGAGAAGCATGGAACTTTAATTAATTGTGTAACTTAACAAGTAAACTAATACTACACGGTTGTCAGAAATGTATATGTATGTAGTACGTTGAAATGAAAACAAACAATAAAACATTGAGAGCAGCTAAAATAATTCGTAAAAACTTTAATGATATATATTACATTAAAAAATATTTACAGTACACCCCTGGGGAAAAATTATTTCACAAGAGACTTTAAAAATCCGGAAAACTGATTATAACAAGGCTAGAATTTATAAACAGAGTTAAAAAATAGGTATTTTAATTTATTAAACAGGAAACATTAGTAGGTGACTTCTTAGATGCAGCGTTATCTGCTGTTTTTACTTCAATTTCTTATGATTAGTTTCTTGTCTGAATGTTCCTTTCTTCTTATGTACGTTGTGCCTGCTGCTTCTCACTTTTATCTTGGCCCACCTCTTCAAGTTGTTCCTGTGCTCTGAAAATTTTTCGAGCGCCGCAGTGTCACTCACTTTTTGATTGAAGAAATTGACACCTTCTGAAACAGGGAGTCATCCAATAATGTTGCCTCAGCCACAGTGAAGACGTCAGAACTGTTCTGGCTACAAAATGTTAAATGCACCACAGTTTGCAAGACAAAAATGAATGAAAATATGGCTCAGTCTCATGTACAGAGTTGGTTGTTTCATTTCCTTGGCACTGTAATCAAGGGGTAATCCTGTAAGTTTATTTCAGATAACAGGGGTCTGTGAGTAACTATTTTGAAAAATATTCAATATTCATGAATGATCTGATATTCAATTCACATTTCAAATTGAATATTCTTTCAAATTATGCTACCAATAGATATGCCTACATCAAAACAGACTTATTCACAAAAAAAATTCAATGGAAAAAAAGAAAAGAAGAAAAAGAACATGTATTAGGCTAAGATGTTTTACTGAGAAAATTAGATCTCTTTTTTGCAAGATTATTCACACATTGTTTTTATACTTAACAAATAATTAATCATTATAATGATTAATAATATTCTATTTTATATATATATATATATAACAAGATAAACAAAACAACTTTCAAACTCAAAATTCATTGGTTTATAATATGCCTTGCCAGGTTTTAAAATTTATTTTATTTAAGACCTCTCGTTATGGTTATATGTATATTTTTTATTTGACTAAATTTTGGATAAATTTTTCTTGCACAGTATATTAAAAAAATTCACTGTATGTACATACAAATTAAACTAGAAAAATTTTTGATATTCGTGAATATTGTGATATTCTTTTGCACTAGTTGCTGGGTGACAAATTTTTATAAAACATTATCTGTGAGCTGTAACATATCACACAAGTGATTGTAAAATGTGAACACAAGCATGACTTTTCACCACTACTAGACAATGTGTAGTGGATATCTGATGTAAAAAGTGGAGACCAAACATAAAATGTATGAGAGCAATCGTGATATAAATTTACAGGCAAAGCCCTCAAATAAAAGTACAGCAGAAAACCTGGAACATAAGAACAAGGCTTAACTTTAGTAAAAATTCAATTTTTTATTTTTTTTTTTTTTTTTTTAAATATATTCCCAAATAATAAGAAACTAATATGTAGTCATTCTATACACAATTTTGGTTAAAAAGTAAACTTGAATGAATTCTTTTTTCTTCTTGAGACATGGAAAGCCAATAACTAACGTTTTACTTCAGTTTTGCTAGAGAGAGGTCGTATTGTCACAGCCCTGAAGCTCGGACAGCACGCCCTGTGGACAGCACTGTTCGCGGAGACGCTCACCGCTCAGTCTCTCGTCGTCTGGCAGGAAGAAGAACGAGCTGGTCCCCTTGAGGGGTCCCTGGATCGCCGGAGGCTGGCCACTCGCTTCTCCGGCCTCGTCGTCGCCTGTCCCCTGGAAGCTCGAGTCGTGCTCGAAGGGTTTACGAGCCAGCGCCTTCTCACCCCCTGTGGTCGCCTCTCTGTCAGTCTGGTCACTGTCTCTGCCTGCCTCTGCTTCTTCTACAAGACGGGCAGAGACACACTCACTGTGTGGAACAGTAGTACAGGGCTCACCATCTTGCAATTTCAAATATTTTGAAACTGCTTCTGCGCTAAATTTTTTTGGTTTGACATGGCATAGGACTTAGCATTGGCTACTTTTCAAAGTCAACATTTGTGAAATGGTGTGATTATCATGATAGTTATATTTGCCCATGTTTGCAAATATGTAGTTTTATATTTATGTCTTGTCATGGCAAAAATTAGGATAAATACCTATTTCTAAATTAGAATTTCTGGAAATACTTTCCCTTTTTTCAATTTCCAACATCGATTTACATAATCTAAGAAAAGTTGTAACACGTTATACAATAATTAATTTTCTGCGGATTGCTAGGTACTTGTTCCTGTCAGTTGCTAAAAGATAGCAGGGGTCCTCCTATCTAACTCTCAAATGTTAAGTGAGCCATCAAGTAGTGAAGAAGGATAAGATGTATGTTTTATTTTCTAGTTTTGCAGAAAATTTTCCAGGTAAATTACGGGAAAATTTTCCAATAAAACCTTTTCCGCAAAACTTTCACCTCTACCCTTACTGAAATTCTAACAGCTAATATATGACAAAGCTAAAAACAAGCAGCCTACCGTCATTTGATCCGAACATCTTCAGCAAGCTGAAGGTTTCGGTCTGACCGTCCTTCTGAAAACTTTCTTTCAGAGAATCGTTGATCTTGTAGAACTTCTCTTTGGAAACCTTTGTGCTAGGCTGCGGAATCGCTTCCGCAGCAAGTTTCTTCTTTTGTGAAGTTCCATTTACGACGGGAGTGGTCGCCCTCTTCTTGATCTCGTATTTCTCGTGATCGGGTTTGGTCGGATCAAACCGCAGCATCGGCTTCTCCCTGCAAAAAATATTGACCGGTGTTTTTACAAACAGGCGTGTGTGTGCGTGTGTGCGTGTCAACTGTTTGATGCTGCGACGATGGGGGGACTAAGCCAGTGGCAGTGACTTCGACATCCAAGTGACTCGTGTGATATATTTTCAAGAGTACCACACAGTCCCCCTCCCTCCATCAAAGGTGACACACATCACTTTAACGTGTAAGCTAACAAGCAATATTGACATTGTGACTTTAGAGTTACTGATAGCAATGCTATGGAAACTGGTTAGTAACGTATCTATTACCACCACCATGTTTTTAAGGTTTCATCCGAAGACATTTATATCTTTGCCTTTAGTCAAACATCACTTTTTTCTGGCGATGCACTTCGGTGCATGTGGCAAGAAGAACGGAAGTGAAGGGTTCGCTCATGGTCGGAGAAGAGTCGGGCGGAAGAAGTGGACATTAGTGCCGTGGGTCAACATTTTGAGGGTTCTGAATTGTGAACGTGAGCTAAACGGAAGAAAACAGAAGTGTTGCTTAGTTGTTTGCCACACAAACAACCTTTGCATGGTAAGGGTGCAAGGTATCTAGAATTAGAAGAAAAACTCCTTGAATATGAGAACAATAAAGACAATTTGGGTAAGATGTCTTATGTAGATGTAGTAGTATTTTTTTTTGGGGGGGGGGGGGGGGGAGAGAGAGAGAGAGAGAGGTTTAAAAATCTTCAAAAGACACCAACAGGTGGGATTGTTGGTAGTGTCAGATTTTTGCTGACTAAAAACAGTCCTCTCTTACTGTCCTTTTAGGAAGGGGGCCAGACCGGAAACCACTTTCGTATTACTTCAGCCTGGCCCAGGTTACGCGACTAGGCGCTCTTCTTGGTCAGTTCTCAAGCTTCTTTGCTCTCAGTACTGCTTCGGCGTAGCTCATTATTGTCTCCCAGTTCAGCGGAGAGCTGCTCATAAGGTGAATTATGTTTCCTTGGCTCAATTTGGCTCCGATTGTTTCTTCGGCCGCTGTTCTTTCTGTCTCCCATCTGCCGCAGTGGAAGAAGGTGTGGCAGGCATCATCAGTGTTTGCTGGGCAGTATTAGTAGTAGTAGTAGTGGTGGTGGTGGTGGTGGTAGTAGTAATGGTGGTGGTGGTGGTGGTGGTGGTGGTAGTAGTAGTCGTAGTGGTGGTGGTGGTGGTGGTGGTAGTAGTAATGGTGGTGGAGGTGGTGGTGGTAGTGGTAGTGGTGGTAGTAGTAGTTGTAGTGGTGGTGGTGGTGGTGGTGGTGGTAGTAGTAGTGGTGGTGGTGGTGGTGGTGGTGGTAGTAGTAGTGGTGGTGGTGGTGGTGGTAGTAGTAGTAGTAGTGGTGGTGGTGGTGGTGGTGGTGGTAGTAGTAATGGTGGTGGAGGTGGTGGTGGTAGTGGTAGTGGTGGTAGTAGTAGTCGTAGTGGTGGTGGTGGTGGTGGTGGTAGTAGTAGTAGTAGTGGTGGTGGTGGTGGTGGTAGTAGTAATGGTGGTGGAGGTGGTGGTGGTAGTGGTAGTGGTGGTAGTAGTAGTCGTAGTGGTGGTGGTGGTGGTGGTGGTGGTAGTAGTAACAGCGAAACGCGAGGGCTGCACTCACATGTTCCTGCGCTTCTTGCTGTCGGAGAGGGGCAGCTCGCGCCCCAGCACGGCCCCCAGGATCCTGAGGTTCTGCGCCCGCTCGTCCTCCACGACCTCCTCCTCCTCCTCGTCGTCGTCCCGGGCCGGGCCGTCGTCCCGGAACCGCCCGTCCAGCCGGAAGCGCTCGTCGTTGCCGTACCGGGCCTGCAGCTCCAGCAGCTGCGGGGGAGCACGGCCGTGAGCGCGCTTGCCGGGCCCGTTGGCCAGGCATGTTCATAACTCCTTTGTAACTATCGCTAGCCGCACTGTTTCGAGTTGAACATTATCAGTCCTTCGGAAGATAAAATACATAGCGAAAAGGTAATTTTTATTGTAAAAAATTTATACGAAAACATAGTATAAGTGTTTATTAAGGTTTATTTTTGACATCTGACTATATAACACCACGAAACTTGATAAACAAAATTCAAAATTCCTGGAAGATTCTGCTTTATGGCAATGCCAGTCGCCAAATGGGCACACTTTCATTTCAGTTACTTTTGCATCAAGCCAGAGTTATTATTCCCTTAAATGCAATAGTTAATCAAAATTAAGGATTTTTAAGGATTTTAGAAGATAATAAGGATGTTTAATGGTCATTAAATATAAAAATGGAATTTTGAGGAGTTATTAATGACCTTTAATGATCGTACGAATCCTGCACAATCTGATATAACATTTTGCAAAAATAAATGCAACAATAATTCGGATGGAGTTACGAAACTAGGAACAAATTACATAAACAAGTTTCTTAGTCTACGGCCATTTTCACATCTTGTGTACATTTTACACTTACTATTGCAGACCAATGTCGCTTTTTTTTATGTCTTTACTGCTAATGAGATGTAACCCAAATAAAATAAAAATAAAATAAAACATTTTCCATGACCACTTTCGAATCCCCTGCAGTCTGGAGACCAGAAGGGCAGCGACCAGGGGCGGACTGCACGAACCTGGCGCCCCTGCTCGCCCTCGAAGTGGCGGTTGATCGTGAGCGTGTCGTCGTCGGCCGAGCCTCCCCCCTCCTCGTCCTCGAACAGGGCTGGACCGGCCGCGGGCCCCGGTCGCTTCGCTTCCTGCACGACCGCGCTGACGCCGTCGTCGTCGAACACAATCTTCTTGTTCAGCGTCAGCCTGCCGTCCTGCCGAGCACACGGCAGGTGAGGCAACCCGACGCAACACTTCGCTGCAGGCCGGGGGCAGCAGGTAGTCATGTACCGATTTTATCATTTTAGTATCGGTATCGGCTCATGTTTCCCATTTTCCGGATCTCTGATGCAATTGTTTCCAACTGATACTTAACAAACCAATACACGTGAAAAAAAAGTAAAATTTTATCTATTTATATTTACCTGTTTATAGTTCTGTAGGCATCTTTTACTCCAATTTTTCTGTATTTTAAGGCTAAACTTGAATGTTGTGTTTGTTAATTAGTCAAAGGCATAATGTGTACTGTGCTAAGCAAAAATTTTATGCTGAAAATACTATTTTTAACTAACAAAAATTATTTTAATAAAAAGTGCTATTAAAGTACTGACTTATCAATTAAAAAGATCACATTTCTGGAGACTTTTACTGCTATTATTTACAAAAATGTATTTAATCAGTTTTCAATCGGTAACTTGGCTTCTGGGTTGTAGCAGCGTCCTTGGCAAATAATTCACCTTGGTATGATTGGTGAATTATTGGCCAAGGACGCGGCTACAACCCAGAAGCCAAGCTACTTCAGACAATGGTCGTGAAAGCCTGCGAACATTATCAGTTTTCAATCAGTTATCGGCTATGTTAAAAAAATGTATCTGTGATTGGATCAGTATCAGTTTTTATCCGTATCGCCCATCGCTACGAACAAGCCCTTGCAAGGAACTGAGCAGACTTTGTCCCAACTACTGCTGATCACCTCTTTTGAACTGAAAACTAAGGGAGGTTAAAATTATATGTACATAATATAACATTACTTAGCTGTATTTGTATTGATGTCTCAATATATGAAATTTGAATCATTCTGTACAGGTTTCATAGTACAACTTACTCCTGTCTCGCTCACTATTTCTGCAACCTCCTTCCTTAGGAAGCAGTTTTTTGTCCAACAGAAATATTGCCATTACTCTTATGTTAGCTTAAAAGTGTTTAAATTGAAGCTAAGCATGACCAACCATTCCAAAAAATAATTAAAATTGACTGTTATTATGAAATCTTTCTAATTGAAAATAAATTAATATATGATGAAAACTGTGTACATACTCTATGCAACTACTGAGTTTTATCACATAATCGTTGCACCGTTATGTTAAGGTGTCAAAATTTGGAGAAAAAAATTTCTCGCATAAACGTCGCCAAGCGCTTTGTGTAGGTAGTTTTCATGTATAAATTTATGTATTTTAAAGTTGAAATCTAATATTCATTCAGATTTTAACTCTTACTTATACAATGAACAGAAATAGAAATACAAAGTTTCCTGTGTAATTTTCTGTTAATGACATTTCAAACGTTATAACCTTTATCTGTTCGTCTTTGTTGCCACTGTGTATCGCTTATAAAAATTAGGCCAGTTCTAGTTGGCATCATTCATGTTTGATTACATTGATTCCTGTACGAGCACACCCATGTAAGCGAATATCGTTATCTAACAGAATGCATGCAATGCGCACACTCTGTTTTGTGCCGAGTTAACTACATTTTGAGGGTGTACGGTGTTATGGAGAAATTATCGGTACTAAATAGTGGGCGCCACCACGTGAGTGGGCACGTGGACCCGGCGAGAGACTCTAACCCAGGGCGTTACGTGGCCCGTGTGCGGCGAGATATTTGGCCCTCTGGATAGTGAACGCGCCGCTCTCGACCCTACCTAAGCCCGCTCTCAGCGTCGGGCACGCTTCTAACACGCAGTGGGTTCTCAGGGCGTCCCACACGCCGCCGACCAGGTTGGGGTCCCACGTGGTTCCCCGAACACAAAGACACGTAACACAGTTAATTAGTTTATTGTACTCACGCTTTATTTCCGTACACGTTCCTTCACTGGTACAACTGATAAAATGCCCGGGGCACGAATCGGCTTTTAAGTGAGGAGGCGAGCCACGCACGTGGTCGCCTCAAGGCAGCGACACGACCGCCCTCGGCTGGCGGGTGAGATAGACTGGGCCGAGATCATGGTTTGCAGGTGGCAACATGGCGCCCTTCGCGCCGAACACAACTACCGTTACAACATTCTGCGATTCCGTGCCCCGGCGAAAGTTAAGTAAATAATAGATTACATTAATAATTATATAAAAATTACTGGCAATTTAAAATACATTAATGTTTACGTAGTTATTAAGAATTATTCTAAAACATTTCTACCCTCGTCCAAGTCCGTGCCTATTCGGGTCCGCCCGGGCAACGTCTATAGTTTTATAATTAATTGTAATATTTAAATTGGAGAAACACATGATTAAACTGTAACAAAACACTGGGGCAAAAGAATAAAAGAAAAAGGGTTACAATGTGAATTAATATATTTAGGGGTGCGGCGCACTGCATTTAAGCGCCCTCTTGCCGGGCTGGAAACACACGCACACACGCATGCACGAGCGGGAGGTTTGAATAGAGATGGTGGTTGGGCGGTGTCATATCGGGCTCAAAGGGGCCGCAGGCCCGGACGACGTCAATTTGATAACCCGCACTCTTTCGTGGTGTGTACTACAACGATAGTTATGCGTTAGTTCCGGCTCACGTTCAAGTCACAATTTTCGTTTTTCTATAAAAATTTCAACAAAATATTTTTGTTGCATTACTTATTAATTCAAATTGTTTGGCATGCTTTTTTATACACTACTTTTTAGATAAACGTACTTTCCATAAATAGGTTTTGTTTTAATGAATAACTATATGTAACAAAAAATGCTTTTTTTTCGCATAAAAATTACACCCATACTTTTCAACCTTGATTTTAGTATAAAAAGTGCAACGATTATGCGATAAAACTTGGTAACACTAACATGTATAAAAAAAAATAGCCTACTTTATTTTCTATTTAAAAAAAAAAAAAACTGATTTTTCTAAACTAAATTAGTATTCAAATATTGACAACAGGGGATTTTCACGTTTTTATTTTTGTAACCCATACATCGAAGACTATCCCAACTACTGCAAACCCTTAGAGTTTTTTTCCCTCCAATAGCCTGAAATTTGCTATGGAATTAAAGAGTGCACTGAGAGTGATGGAAAGATCTAAACTGCTGCCTTCGCGAGTAGTTCGCTGCCCACATCCGCAACGCACACGGCAACTCACCACCGACGCCAGCGCCGCCCGAACCAGCCTCTTCTGCTCGTTGAACAGCCGCTTCTTCCGGGCCACCGCCTGCAGTCGCTTCTGCTCGGACAAGTCGACCTTGAGCTCGGGGAAGGTTGCGGTGGGGGCGTCCCGGCCGCTGGTCGCCTCGCTGGGCCTCAACGCTGCCCTGGCGGCCGGGCTCGGTCCCTCCTGCCTCGCGGCCCGCCGACCACCTGCTCGCGACGACACAGACAACAACAAGCTGGTCGGTACACATTACCCCTCTCACGTGACAATAAACAAAGCAGCTTTAATTAGGTACAAAAATGAGCATTAAATATTTCATCAACTAATATCATGTATATCCAATTATAATTTTACTTAAAATCAAATGCCAAGATTTTTTATTTTATTTTCCAGAATAAAATGCATTATTCAAGTGTAAAGAAGCCTAAATTAAATTTAAAATCATTCCCCTCTAGAAAGGTATTCTTACTGACATGATCACTACCAACAAGAAACAACCAAAATTAACCACGAATAATGTTTTAAAAATTTTATGCATATTGTAGCACACGAGAAAACGTGTTCGGAAAGGATAGTCGAATACAGTTAATCCCTTAGCTACTATTTACACTATTATTTAAATTAAAACACTTAAAATGTCAGTCTGCAAATTAATCACTCCTTTCATTACATCAACAGTTTAACCTCCCCACAGGAGCTGGGCTCGACAGGGGCTCTCCCTACCGCTCGTCTCTTACCGCACGCGCCTCTGTCCCAGCACACTGCCTCGCACCACTCACACAACACAGTCCCTGATGCAACAATCTTCCAACACGAAGCCCATCGCTAATCATCTACTTCCGCACACCCAGGGATCACTCGCCCTCGCATGCCAGTCTTTCCATTCGTATACCTCCCAAGATTTCCCTGTAAGATCTCATAGCTCTCTGAAGTGTCCCCTCATCAGAATCTTGACTTAACATTCGAAGCTCCAAGAACAGTGGAGTCCTAGTTATGCCACTTCACACAGACGAGGCTCTGGGAACGAGCCAAACTCTCGGGAGCCACAGAAAAGTCAACAGAGGGGGAGGGGGGTGGATAATAAATGTGCCGCTGCTAATCGGATTAAGCGTGTAACGGTAATGCAGGTATGAGCAGTGCCTGCGTCGCACCCCACCTGGCTGGCCAGCATTGTCGCAGGAGTCCTCGTTACGATATTTACATATTTAGTAACAGTGAAGGAAATGGTTTTGGAGTCTAGAGTTGCAACTAACATTTAATGTTAGTTGTGATAAGTAAGTAATGATTCAATCAATTACATTCAGTTTCAGCTGCCTCCTGTAGAACTAAATAACAAGGTGCAACATCATCACAAAGTCCACCAAACCACACAGTAAATATTCCCGTATTGACAAATCAACTAAAAAACAAAAGTTTTTGTATTTGATAATATAAAGTTGAAGGAAAATTTTAAAATTTGGAAGGATCCACTAAATTGTACTATTTACAGTAAGGTAAAACCTAATGAAAAAAAGTTGATAGGCTTTTTGTATGGACGATTACCAAATGTAAAACAATTAGTAGTGAACTGAAAGGTAGGTACATACATCAAACTGAAAAACTTTTTATTGATGCTTCACCATACCATAAATAAAATTCATCAAAAATATAAAAGTATATCACTAAACAGGGAGATGATACGAACACAGGCGCTGTGCGAGAACAAGAACGCACCTTCGCTCGGGGCGTCGTCATCTCTCCAGACGTTGCTGAAGGTCTCGAGGCGCGACAGCATGCTGGGCTTCTTGCGGGGCGCGTCGTCCGCGTCCCCCCGGGAGCGCTTGGTGCCGTGGAACATCGGCAGGCCGCTTTTGTGGGCGACAGGGGCATCCCCCGGGTGCTCTGCAGTGTCGGGGCCCTGGGGCACGGGCGGGGCAGGCGGCCGCGACTGCTCCTCCCGCTCCCTCTGCAGCCGGCTGAGGAAGCTCTCCCGCGCCAGCTGCGCCGTCACGCCCTGCCCCCTCCACTCCCGCCGCTGCAGGCCATTCAGACCTGCCGACCACCGCGCCAGACACTTGCTTTTGTATTTGTCGTGAACCCCACACATCTTCGCCACTGCGTCACGCATGCCTCCAAGACTGGGGACATCATCAGCCACCAGACGTGGAGGACTGATGAATCGTGGGGTGGGAGGCCGCAGCGAGCAAACAGCAGCCAGTGGACTCGGAGCCCGCCTCCCCACCTTCCAGACGCCCCGGTAAGGGACGCCCCTTGGGACGCATGAGCTCTCCGTGACCCTGCGTGCGGCGCTCAGGTCATCGCCTTCGTACCCAGGGCAGGTCATCTTAGTTACAGTGAACACCTGATATCTTGGACCTCAGAATCCCAGACCAATTCAGCTCAAGTCCACGCCATACTTTATAAAAATATGTTATTTTTTGACGTGAAAACGTC
Organism: Bacillus rossius redtenbacheri; assembly: GCF_032445375.1. NCBI lineage: Eukaryota > Metazoa > Arthropoda > Insecta > Phasmatodea > Bacillidae > Bacillus > Bacillus rossius. The sequence continues at coordinate 2,927,748 of NC_086343.1, forward strand.
TAATAAATCAATGAACGCCGGCTGCACGCACGAAAAAGTGTCCCACTACGGATGTCCCACTACGGATGTGTTCTGTTTGATCATTGTACGCATGCGTGGCATCTCCCTTCCACTCGATTGGAACAACCATCGATTTGACTTTTCAACCTTATTTTCGTCGTTTGAATTATTAATATTATGTAATTTAGGGATCGTCCATCGATTTTCAGCACAATCGGTATCTACGGTTATTTAAAAGTAATGTTTAAAATTCAAATACGTTTTGAACCAACAATGGTGTTTTACAATTACACATAATAATTCAAATTACACCCAGGATCTTTTGCACAATGTTTTAAAAAATATTGTAACACAATATAAATAAGTTTGGTGTATTTGGGATGCGTATTTGTTATAAAATTGTGTTAATATTAAACCCCTACCGTGAACAAAGTTTTTATATATATATATATAAAATTTGAAACTATATTAATTTAGTATGGCCTCGTGGGCGTGTGGTTAGCGTACCTAACTTTTGAACTAGAAGTTGTCGGTTCGAAACCCGGCAGCTGCGAAATTCTTTTGTACTTGTAAAAATAAATATGGTGCATGCAACATTTCAAAAGTAATAAATATATTTGAATTAATGAAAGCAAATAAAAGTAAATTTATTAATTCAATTGCACATTTCATTTCACTCCTTCTTTTTATCCATACAAAATAGTGATAATTCAATAAAAATGATTCAATTTTATTCATAAAAGTATGCAGAGGTAGATTTTATCATGCAAAAGATTGAAAAATTAAAAAAAAAATTTTTCCTCAAAGAATATAATATTTTTAATGCCTAAATGGTTTGGTTGCAAAAACCTATTATGGCTCAGTCTCAGGCCGAATATGATATATCCTTTTCTTCAGGATCAATCATTTCATCAATGTTTTGTTATGACGTCACGTTAAACTATCGTCCGTAAACCGACTTTACAGACAACCAATTTTTTTCAATGCAAATGAGTCGTGTGTAATTCTGCTGAAAGAACTTAGGAAAAGTGTGTACACCTTACTTAGACACACATGAGTAATGATTGAATTAGGAACTAACCTCACTGACTGCGAGGTACGTAACAATTGGGGAGGTACAGAGCAGGAAGCCTTGCTGTTGAAAACAGGTACAACCGCTTGGATATTTTACGTTTCTTTTTTAAAATGTTCTCTGTACTCCAGAAAATGTGATTTGTGTGTGCTTGAAACAGGAAAATGATATGAAGGAGACATATAATATTTATCCACTTTAAAACTACTTTAAATTTTTGGCAGACAGTGCCAAAAAAAAAATTTCCCTGACATTAAATTCTGGCATTCTGTCTTCTGTCAGGATGAAATCATGTGCAAACCTCTATGTCACGTAGCTACCAATCGTAAGACAGCCGAGTCTGAAAGGCAGTGCATGATCAAACAAACAAACAAAAAAAACAAACAGAAGCAGGAAGGAAGACTGGCAAAGAAAGCACTCACAAGCGTTCAAGCTGTTGGGGTTGATGTTCAAGTCGACGTAGGCAAACGAGGCAGCGTCGCCGCGCTGCTTCACCTCCACGGAGAGCACCTGCCCGTAGTGGCCGCACTTCTCCCTGATGTCTGCCTCGGTGGTGCCCGCGGGGAGGTTCCCCACGAAGATCCTCCTCGTCTCCACGTGCATCTTCAGAGCCTCTGCAACAGCAATGACATCTTCACAGCCTCTGTAACAGCAATGACGTCTTCACAGCCTTGCAAGAGCAATTTTTTATTTTATAGTTATTATTTACATTACATTGCGTTACAATATCCAAATAAAAATATACACGCTATGTATGTAACAACATAATTAAAGCACAACATGGCTACGGCCGCTTCACTGCATACGCTATCTAATGTGACCTACATCTGCAATTTCACAGAAATCTGCGGAAATTAAGAAACACGGATTACAGGGTAAATTGAGCAACGTCTTGAGTGTTTGATAAATGTATTTTTCGAATTTTATTATTTTATTTACTGAAAAGCCAGTCACGCGAGAATTTAACCCGTATGCCGGACAAGAGGAGGTAAAAATGTCAGTTGACAAAGAGGACTGGTAATATTTCTGCACATTGCTTAAGTCATTACCACATAACATGAGATACATGACACCTACTGTGTGGAATTTCATATTGGGGATAGTGTGCACAGTATACAACACAATTTATTTATTTTTTAATTGGTTGAATGGATATCTGCTTCCGCCCCCACAACCACGACTAAATGCCTTTTCTTAGTCAAAGCCTTTTAATATCATATCATCAATCAAATATCCGTACTTAGATTGACACCCACGCCTTACCCGGGAATCGAACCCAGAACCCCTCGCACCGTAAGCCGCAGTGCATTCGACTACGCCACGGAGGGCGGTTATTACAACACACCATTAACATGCGCGACACGGATTCCTGTTGTGTGGCATGTCATATCGATGATAATGTGCACAGTACACAACACACAATTGACATAGTGGGGTCGCTGGTAGCTTGCTAGCTTTGTAGTTCACTAGCGCAGTTCACTGCACTGTACCAGTTGATATTACTTTTCAAAGCACATAACAGGTAGGACACACTGTTAGCAAATTAAAACTATCAGCTTCACCTCGGCAGTTTGAGACTACACTCTGATACGCCTTATCACGTGTAGGCAGTAAATTTGACCATGCTTTCGTTTATTATCATAACATTAGCCAATCATAGAATAACACCACAACTAGACTAGTACAGCAAGAAAACCGAAATATTAAAGTTTCACCAGTACTACAAAACTAAAAAAACTTTGAAAAATGTTATGGGTTCGGGGCCGTAGAGCCTTACATTTACAACTTTAAAAGACTATGTACGCAAAATAGTACAAAAATTAATGATCGAAAATATTTTAGGTAATTTTTAATGATACAAGTAGTCAATACACGTAACGATTGGCATACAACTCGCCTCATTGGTGTAGTTTTGATGTTTCCTGCTTGGGACATTACAGTTCTGTACTTCTAACATATATGCTCGAAGGTTCTGTAACAATATGTCTATGTACGACGTATGAAACAATTGAAATTGTTTACAAATGTTTGATTTCGTACGTCATGTTACGTGTCGACGTCGGTTGTATATATATTTTGATATTTTGTTTTTTGGTAAATGGGGTTGAATATTCGGAAACAGGTAAGCTTTATGATCAGGCATTTGTTTTTGTTTTAGGTTATGGTGCGGGAGGCATTGTGGTTGATGGTCTGATCATGCCCCATCTAAGGGAATAGGGTTCGATTCCTAGTATAGCTAAAACTGAATTTTTTTTCTCAACGTGGAGTCGTGTAAATGTTGCCAGTAACGGGTAGTTTTACTCAAAGTACTGCTGTTTCTCCCCCTATGTCCGTCACAGTTGATTTTTCCCTGGATTTTATTTGTTCTTAGCGTTTAATTTTTTTTAATGTCAAATAAATCCTAGAATGTTCTGCAGTGCGAGCTCTACCATGTTTTATAGTAAACTGGGAGTAATTATTTTTAAAGTACATCTGTGATTAGGTTTTATAATTAAAATTATATTTTTGGAATTGCAGCCCATCGTTGCATTAAACCCTGTATCATTGCTTTATAACTTCGTAGCTCTGAAAAGTCCAATGTAAGCACTATGACAAAATTGTGCAAAAATAATTTTTTTTTTTTTCCTCCCTTGGTAACAATCAAGTACCTAACATCTACATGACCGGGAACATTTTAATATAATTTTTTATTATCCAGGAAAATGTTTCATAATCCTTTATATAATAATTTTTTTTTCTGTGTGTGTTTCAGGTGATGACAACTCACCAAATACGAGTTTCGTGAATGTGCAGTTTTTTCAAGTAAGTGTTAATTTAACTTTTTAACATTCGCCAGAGCCCTATAGTAGTGCGGCGGCATGACTTCCACTAAGGTAGTCCGGGTTTGATTCCAAGTGGGACCTCTCCTTCATATTCATAAGTACTGAACAATTATAATACAGATGGGCAATGGTTTTCTCGAGGCCTTCTATTTTTCCCCACATACACATTTAGCCGTTCTTCCGTTCAGGGGACTGTGGGAGTCTGCAACCCCGCCGCTCGGTGGCTGATGTCTAGGCCAGTTGTATCTTGTTAAACTTGAAAACACTGTAGGTTTCATGTTGGTAATATTCCTCTCTTCATTGTCTACATATGGAAAAAGATGTTCAGTAACACTTGGTACACCAAGATTGTGGTTGATGTAACATTGCATATCCATGTCAAACCAACCAGTCACTCAACCTGACCAATTTTTATGAAACTTGCAGGAATAATTCTCAGTAATTATAAAAATAAGAAAATATTTTCAAACCTGTTTTTTAATCTCATTGAATTTTTGTGGAATTAATTTTCAAAATTTTGAAAAATCATCACTTTGTGCCTCACCTATACATTTTCAATCTCAAATAAAACAAGTTGTGTAAATCTTAGTGAGCTTTTAGACGCCTCATGTCAAAGAGCATCTTACAAGTTTTAATTTGATATCATACTTGTCTATGTTGGGTGAAAAAATAATTTTTTGAAAATATCAAAATATTTTGAGATAGTGTTTTAAAAATTTTGAGAAAACTGTATGTGTTTTGAGATATCATATAAAATAACCTGGAAAATTTTAGAGTGATATCTTAATGGGATCAGGAATGTTAAGTTGAAGTTATATTGAATATTAATTCTCGATTTAGTGTTTTTACTTATCAATAGCGGTAGGTTCTGAGTTGTAAATCCACTTACGTATATAGAATATCAAAAAGTCAAAGAAGAAAAGATAAGGTTTAAATTTTTTCCTTGTAAATTAAAAAGCTTTTTTGTAAAGATTCTTAAATGTAATTATTTAAAAATAATACTTACTCATGCCTATTTAAACATAACTCTTCCAACCAAAATTAACTCACACTTTAAGTCTGTATGTTTCAGAAATAGTTAACATACCAGAAAGTTACGAGAATCGTGATAACAACACACACATTAAAAGGTGCAGGACAAAAAAAAATCATATAAAAAATAAAAAGACAAAAAGCACTCAAATTTTAATTTTTGTATTTTTTTGGTCCTGTGACTCCTAAAAGTCAGTACGAGTGGTTCTCAAAGTGTGTGCCCTAGATTCCTAGAAGATTTTTGAGTGTTACCCTGTGGTATTCCAGAGAAATGTGTATTCCGAAGTAAAGATAAATATAGTTACGGTACTGTACTATACCATTTCACTATGGCTGAACTGCTCTTTTTGTCAACACATCATTATTATGTTACTTGAATTACTCCACAAGTTTTGTTCGGGTAGCAAGTTATTATAAAATATTTATCGGGAATTCGTACACGGTGCACCTGCAATCAGCTGCAGCGATGTCTTCTTAGTGAAATGCGACGTGTGGGGCCGGCAGGCCAGCCCCGCACAGTGTCCCTCGGGAGTGGAGTGCCGCCGCCTGGGCGGGGCATGCATCGACTGCTCGCCCAGCTTCAACCACAGCTGCGTCTACGGCAAGCGCCTGAACGTCACCTGCCGCGCCAAGGACACCGCCGTCTGCACTGTGAGAGCCCCCTCCACTGCCTTGTGGCGTAACGTGCGGTATAGCAGTTAGTGGTTCTCTCTCAGACAGACTCCGGGAGTCTGAACGTCCTCTGTCCTCTGAAGCACCTTTCAAATTGCCATTTGCTAGGCAGTGTAAAGTCTTTATCTGGCACATTCGAAACCACTGCCTTTCTAGGTGGGCAATTTTGCCAGATTACAGAATTTAAATTTAAATTTAAAATTGAATAACAGAGAAAAAAATAATTACAATATAGTGGTATTTAAAAAAGATATAATAAACTACTCTGTAGAAAATCAAATACAGTGGCGCACCTGTCTTTTAAAAATAAATAGAGAAATGTACCCATGAAACACTGTATGAAATGATAGCCCAACATAATTATTTTCCCCCAGACCCTTAGTTTCTCTCAGCCCTGTGATGCACCTCACCTTGAACAGAGTGTAGTTATGAGAAAACGACCTGAAAGGAGTGGGGAGTGAACCCGGGGCGTGTCGTGGCGCAGGGCCCACGGGAGTTTGTGCGCGCGGTGCGCTGCCAGTACTGCTACCAGACGGAGAAGTGGGAGCACAAGTGCGAGCTGTCGCCCAACTGCAAGTCCGCGGACTCCCCTCGCAAGTACTATCTGTGAGTCTCGCCGCATGACAAGCTGGCTTAGTGAACAAGCTTCAATAATTTTCCATCTGTCTAGGCCACTTAATAAAAATTATTATTTTTAAAAAAAGAGCAATACAAACCCTGTTTTATTGCAATGTGCATTGTTCTATTATCAACATTCAATATTTGTGTCCATGATGCATGTTTGTACTTTTTTTTTACGTTACCGCCAAAGTAGGTTCAAACTTGACTAGTAATGGTACAGTTCTTACCCAAAAAAAAAAAATTTTTTTTTGGGGGGTTTTTTTCTTGTGAAATATTGGTATCTTTTTTTTTTATGATGGAAATGTAAAATTATTAGCGTTTGTTGTTCAGACTAAAAATTTTCCCATGTGACTTGAAATGTTTTAACAGGTGCAGTCAATATTGTCATAGTTGCGGCCGATAATCTGTAGCAGACAGACGTGTTTCGTGCGTGTTCTTGTTCAGAAGTTACAGAATGTTACAGAATTCTCATAACCATCAGTTTGTGATTAAGGGTTATCATTAACTCTTACATCAATGATGATCAGAAATTTTGTGGGGTTTTCAATACCCCTAGATCATGATGTTTTAACATTTGATCTTGTGTAAGATACAGCAATGAATAAAAGCAAAAACCTTGCCCTTTAAACTGTTCACAAAAGGATAAGAAATAGCTACCCGAATTTCTACGCCAGTGGGAACCGAATCCAACAAACTTAATGAACTAATTGATTTTGTGAAAGTTTGTGTTTTGAAGTAAATGATCTTATAAGTGAAAACCTAATTCTGAAGATACTGATGGATAATTCCAGGAATGAAATATCGGTCTTTTTAAATGAACTGATCCAAATTAACAGGGTTTGAAAATTCAGAATGACCCAAACAAATCCTCCAGTCAAGTAGCAGGCAAAGTTACAAGCAACAATAAAAGAGAACAGAACTTATGTCCTCGTTTGTACATTTGTGTCTTAATCATCATCAACATGCACTTATCCTTGTATGTATCTTGTCTTGCAATGAACATTGCTGTAGGCCCCGCTTGTAGTGACTACTGCAATTTCTGTAATTATTTTGTAGGTATTGTAGGTTTTTTAAGTTTCCCAACTGTTGGCGAGCAAGTTACAATGTCTTGCATTTATTTTCTAGGCTTTTAATCAATCTTCACTAAATAAAGATATGGCAAGCACCC